>NC_080598.1:65031380-66231380 GCF_027887145.1 Ammospiza caudacuta
ACAGAAAACATGACAAAACGCACAATATTTGTGATGCCCATTTTTTTTTCTTTTTATTTTCTTTTCACTGACTTCTATTTAAATGCAGTGAATAAATGGATTCAAATAAGATTTCCTCTGTAATATAACCATGATGCAGGTTTTTTTACTTGTTTATTTGAACATGTTGGACAGGTGAGGTTGATTTTTCCTGCCAGGAATAAAGAAGAAAATACAGCTCAGCCCTTTCCAAACCTTATAATCAAATAGTCTGGGATGTTTCCAGCTCTGGATAGGAAAATTCTGCTGCTCTTGAGGCTAAAATCCAGCACAGGATGGGAGCTGATGCTCTGTGCAACCAACCAGGGAATGGCATAAGATCCACAGGGAAATGTGGTGATAAATCAAATAATTGTAGATTTTTAAGGAATCTGTCAGGCAGCCGAATCCCAAGAAATCCTCCTGTCCCATAAGGGGGTCAGGCTCTGGAATCTCCAGCTGTTTTATCTGGCTGCTTTGAAATAAACTCTGCTCCAGCCAGGATTTCAAGTGGAATTCCCTGGAAATGTCCAGGCTGGGTTGGATGGGACTTGGAAAAACCTGAGATAGTGGAGGGTGACCCTGCCCATGGAAGGGGGTGGGACTGGATGAGATTCAACATCCCCTGAACCCAAACCTTTCCATGATTCCATGATTCACCAACTCATCCTCGTTCCTGTCCAGTAGGAATTCCATTATCCGGGTAAAACCAGCTGTTTCCACCTGTCCACCCCACAAAGGTCACCAACAACTTCTTCAAGGGTTTTAATTTGGTGGATAAGGAATTCCAGCAGCTTGGACAATTCCCTGCTGCCCAGCTGAGGAATAAAATAAAACCAGGTGGAAATAATGGAAAAATTCCAGAATTCCCTGCCAGAGGGCACAGCCAGGGGAGTCGGGCTCTGCTCCCAGGGAACAGGGACAGGAGGAGAGGAAACGGCCTCAGGCTGGGCTAGGGAGGGGGGTTAGAATGGATATTTGGGAAAATTTTGTAATGGAAAAGCAATGTTATTGTTGTCTCACCTCCCAAACCTGAATAAATCCATAAATTGAAATTCCAAAATGCACTTCCTAAACTCCTGGACATCCAGAGCTGGGGGGAAGCTCCTCATGTAGTGAGAAGTGAGGAAGCTGGAAATTTAAACCTTTTTCCTTTCTGAAGGGCCACAACATTCTTGGCTGCTCCCAAGGTGAAACCAGGGCTGCAGAAGTTGGATCAAATATTCCCTTTATTTTGGTCACTTGGCTGCAAAATTCCTGGCTGGCGACAGATTCCCAAAGCACAGAGAGGCTTTCAAACATGGAATTCTGGAAGTGCCATTGTTCCCACAGCAGCTGGAATAAGCAAAAGCAACAGGGTCGTGTTGGGGTTTATGGAATGCATTTGTTTCCTTTCCTTAGGTATTTTATATTTTTTTAATGATTATTTTAGTGCTCCAGGAGCCTCCAGGATGCAAGAAGCCACTTCTGTCCTATTTGTTAGGAAAAGCCGAGTTCCAGGTTGCCCTGGCTGGGAGGGGTGGATGAGCATGACAGATGTCTCCCACAAATCCTTCCAATGTGAGAAACCCAGGAAGCTTTGGTTGCTCTTCCCTCCCTCCTTTTCCCAGGATATAATTAACAATTTAACTGAGCTTTTCCAGGAAGGATTATGGATCTTCCCTGTGTTTGACTTGTCCCACAAATCCCTCAAAGTGAGAAAACTGGGAAGCTTTGGTTGCTCTTTTTTCCCTCCTATTCCCAAAACAACAATTTAAATGAACTTTTCAGGAGGGATTATGGATATTCCTTGTGTTTGATTTGTCCCACAAATTCCTCCAGACTGAGAAAAATGGGACGGTTTTGTTGCCCTTTTTTTCTCCTCCTATGCCCAATACAACAATTTTTCTTGGCTTTTTCAGGAGGCATTATGGATGTTTCCTGTGTTTGAATTATAGATATTCCCTGTATTTGACTTGTCCCCCAAACCCCTCCAAACTGAGAAAAATTGGACGATTTTGTTGCCCTTTTTTCCTCACTCTTCCAAGACAACAATTTGTTGAGCTTTTCCAGGAGGGATTATGGATGTTCCCTGTGTTTGATCCAGTGAGCTCAAAATGAGAGAGTCACCATTTCTGCTTTCACGTTTCCTTGGGTTCTTCCCCCCTAAAATGTTATTT
The DNA here is from genome assembly GCF_027887145.1 of Ammospiza caudacuta. Taxonomy (NCBI): domain Eukaryota; kingdom Metazoa; phylum Chordata; class Aves; order Passeriformes; family Passerellidae; genus Ammospiza; species Ammospiza caudacuta. The sequence continues at coordinate 65,033,558 of NC_080598.1, forward strand.
TATTAATATGATTCCACCTCTCAAAACTGAACAAATCAACAGAATATTCCAATAGACACTCCCAAATTCCTGGAGCTGGGAAGAAGCTCCTCATGCAATGGGAAGAGAGGGAGAGGTTCTGTCACAGCATCCAGGAAAAAAATAACCAAAAACCACTGGAATGAATTCCATGGATGCAGAGCTGGCCACAGCTTCCCATGGCAGCTTTCCCAGCATCCCAATCTCCCTCAGCCCCAGGAAATGTGCATTATAATCTCCTTCTAGGAATAAAAATATCCGCATTATAATCTGCTCATCCTCCCTGTTCATCCTGGGATTTGGGAGGGTGGAATGAAGCGAAAGCATTTTGTAGAAATAAACAAAATGACTCACCCAGGAACCGGGATTAATCCAGCAAATTGCTATTCTGGGATGTGCCACGGAATTAAGGGAACCTTTAGAGAAGAGGACTTGGAAAGGTCAGGATGAGGATTGGGGTCCAGCTGCCAGGAGGGCGGAGAGGAACAGTTCTGAGCAGAGGTAGAACAAAGCAGAAGGAAAGGTTATTAAAAATAAATAAAAATAGGAAAGATATTAAAAATAAATAAAAATAGGAAAGAGGGTGCAGGAAAAAAGTGTGATTTGGGAAAATTGTCCTCAGCAGAGGAATTTGTGCCATCTTCAGAGATCCCAGACAGAATAATGGAATTATTTCAGTTGGAAAAGTCCTCCAAGATCACCAAGTCCCAGCTGTGACCAGTCCCACCTTGTCCCCAGCCCAGAGCTCTGAGTGCCATCTCCAGGCATTCCTTGGGTGCCTCCAAGAAAGAGCTGGAGACACTTCTCCCAATATTTAAGAGTTCCTTATTGATATTTGAAATTCTCCTAAAAACAGATAAGAAAATCATTCCCTTTATCCTTTTGGATGAATTTGGAGGAATCTGGGATAGCAGAACCCATGGCAGGGCATGGAATGAGCTGATCCCTTCCAACCCAAACCATCCCAGAATTCCAGGGTTCCATGACCTTCTGTTATTTTCTGGTCTCCAAAAATCTTGGAGAAGAAAAGGGATAAAAAGCCAGGCAGGGCACATCTGCATGGGCAATTATGTCTCTTAATAGTTTACTGTTGTAATTATGATGAGAGCACATTAAAATCATGCAATTGCATGCATAAAGAGCAATTAAGGCGTGTGGGGATACAATCAGAACACTTCTACATTTAAACCTGGAATCTGTGTAAATATTTTCCACAGTTTTCACAGGATTTACTCATTTTACCCTCACAAGAGTCTGTGGTGTCCTATGCATGCCCACTGTCCTTATACTTGTATTCATATTGTTTATATTATTTATATATTTTTATTTTTATACATTTACATATCTACTTTTTAATATTTATACTATATTTATGATTATAATTTATATTTATGTTTATACTTTTACTATTTTTCTTTTTACTTGTATTTGTATTTTAAATTTGTATTTTTATTTTTACTTCCCAAGAAACTGAAATGCTGCATTTTCCCCATGCAAAACCCATGAAAGGAAGGCAAATCATCCTGGATTTCCTGGAAATAATGTGGTAAAATTGAATTTTGGTGGATTTGCTCCTCCAGCCATGGGCAGTGCTGGGCAATCTCTGGTTGCTGCTGTTGTTTTAAAGGTGATTTACCAGCACGAAAAATGATCTATTGAGCCTGATCCTGGTGTTTATTTATTCCAGAGGATTATCAAATCCACATTATCCATTGTTTATTTGTAATTAGGCTGGAGCAAGGTTTGCTTCATTCATGTTCCAGTCCCATCCATTTTTCAAAGTGTCACCTTAATCTGCTGTAATTACTGAGCACTTCACACTTCTGGTTGGTTTTGAAACCCATTAAAAATCCAATTAATGCAAAACTTGGGAATTCCCGCCTTGCTGGAGCCCCTGGCTTGGGAGTGAAGTGGTTTGGCTTTGGCTCCGTGCTCTGCAAGGGGTCACTCATTTATTGAAAGCTCGTCAGCCCCTCTGCAGAGCTGCTGCTAATTGGGTGCTTGGACTTCATGAGCTTCCCAAGAAAAATAATGGCCATGTCCGTGAGTCAAGCAAAAGAAAATTTCTAAGAAACTCTAACCAACACATCAAGTCTAAACATAATTTCCTTAACTTACTCAAGACCATTCTCACCATGTTTACCCAGTTTACCAGTAGAAAAATGGCCAATTCCATATCCCTCCAAAACTGTCACTATTCATTTTGAATCCAGTAGATGGTTAGAGTGTTTAGACCAAAGTTCTTCCTAAGTCTCCTTATGAACCTCAGGAATTAGAAATTCTTAGCTCAGTAAAAATGAAATTTTGTGTAGTACTTAGTCTTCCTAAGTCAAAACAAAACAAAGATAAAATAACAAATGTAACCCCAAATCACATTATGTATAGAAATGCAACATCTTAGTACAATTTCACAGCAGTGATAGCCATGGCATCCAAGTTCCATTACAATTACCACAAAAGAATCTTTTCCATTTGTGAAGACAAAATTTAGCCCACCATCCCATCCAATGTGAAAAGAAGTGCACACAACATTAAGAAACTTTCTTTACTAACAGCCAACATAACAATAACAAGAGAGCAAAGACACAGAAGGAAAAGGTCTGTTGGTCAGTATAATTGGGTTGAATTTCCAGTTGAGCCAGGTCTGATGAAGTTTCAGTGCTGCTCCTGTTTGTCTGCTCCTGGCTCTGGTCACAATCCCAAGAATGACCCTCAGTGTTCCAAAGCTCTGATCTGCATCTTGCTGCTCACAAAACACTGACCACAGTAAAATTCACCTTCCCACTTCGAATTCCACCATCTCCTTATCCAGAGTTCCCTGATTTTTTCTCAAACATCCCCAACTATCTTTCTCACAGCACCTGCAGAGTTTACTGCCCCACCTGTGGCTTTGTTGTCCATAACTTGGCTCCTGTCTACAATTATTTACCATGGCTTTGGTGTCCCTGATTTGACTCCTCTCCACAAATGTTTCTATGGTTTTGCTATCTGTGATTTGTTTCCTCTCCACAACTATTTCCTATTGTTTTGTTGTCCACGATTTAGTTCTCTCCACAATTATTTCCCATGGTTTTGTTGTCCATGATCTGGTTCCTCTCCACAATTATTTTCCGTGATTTTTTTTTTTTCCATGATCTGTTCCTCTCCACATTTGCATCTGTGCCTTATCCAGGAGCAGCAAGCTCAGCTTTCCACTTTCCACCTTTGACTGTTCTTGGCCAGCACCTCAAAACTCAAAAATCCTGATGTTCCCACCTCTCCAGAGAGTTTTTCCCCTCCTCTGGCCAAAATTCCGGCTTGTAGCCAACTTATTTCCATGGGATCACGATCAGCAGGAATCAAAATAAAAGGATGGCCCCTCCTAAAATTTGGGAACAGCCCCCCAAGTCCTCCTCACCAGCTAAAGTATAATCACAGAACCATGGAATGGTTTGGGTTGGAAGGGACCTCAAAGCTCATCCAGCGCCACCCCTGCCATGGACAGGGACACCTCCCACTGTCCCAATTTGCTGCAAGTCCTGTCCAACCTGGCCTTGGACATTCCCAGGTCTTTTCCAACCCTGATGATCCTAAGATTCCATGATTCCAATGTGACTTCCATGTGCAGAAGTGGTTGTGAGAAACCAGACCTTGACAACCTTTGACACAAATCCTGGGAATTTGGATGGAGTGAGGTTGGGTTGATGAAGCCACTCCCATCACTGCCCTTATCAGCAGGACAGGGGAAAGAGAAAAAAAGGAGGAAAAAACTCATTTTGGGGTTCTTGAAGTTGTCCCATGCAGGGCCAGGAATTGGACTCAATGATCCTTGTGAATCCCTTCCAGCTCAGGATATTCCAATATTTAGGGAGAGGGTGATTTCCTAGGACACATCACTAATTCCAGGCACTGCTGGCCTCTGGAAGGGACTCAATGCTGACAGAGCAGTCTGAAAATCCTTTTAAATTCTTGTTTTCCCTGACTACACTGATTCTCACAGAGGTAAACACAAAAATGTTGGGAAAAAAGTCTATTTCTGCTGATTTCCAGATGAAGAGTTGCTCAGCTACCGTGGTGTTGTGTCCCAAAGGTCCCAGAGAATTAAACAGATTGCATTCCAAAATATTTCGCCTGGAAAAGGCATCGAAGTTGTCATTGTCAACACTGTTGTATCCTTTAGTGTGGGGCTCCAGATCCTTCCCAGGTGTCCTGGAAAGCAAAAAATGAGATTTAAAATAAAATTTGATTGGAGCCCTTGTCACCAAAAATTTGGTGTTGTGGATTTGGATGGACTGGGAAGAGATGTCTGAGCTGATGCAGGAATTTTAACTGGTGTCAAGTGATCAGTCCATGCCAAGAAGTGGAGATCTGGGACAGATGGAATGGAAAAAGGTCAAAATTCAGGGAAGACAGGCAGAACTTTAGTCTTATTTAATTAATTTTTTCCAGGTGTCTCCCAAATGATGAGGAAAATCATGGTTGGAGCCCTTCTGCTCTGGAGCCAGGCTGGGAGAGCTGGGAATGTTCCCTGGAGAGGAGAAGGCTCCAGGGAGAGCTCAGAGCCCCTGGCAGGGCCTGAAGGGGCTCCAGGAGAGCTGCAGAGGGACTGGGGACAAGGGATGGAGGGACAGGAGCCAGGGAATGGCTGCCAGTGCCAGAGGGCAGGGATGGGTGGGAGATTGGGGAACTGGGAATTCCTGGCTGGGCTGGATTGCCAGAGCAGCTGTGGCTGCCCCCTGGATCCCTGGCAGTGCCCAAGGCCAGGCTGGGCACTGGGGGCACCCCTGGGACAGTGGGAGGTGTCCCTGCCCATGGAAAAGGGTTGGAATGGGATAAGCTTTTCCAACCCAAACCATTGTGAGATTCCATGGAATTCTCCTCAGTGCCTGCCAGCAAAGGCATCTCTTCAGGACTCTGTGAAAGCCCCTCTGGGAAGAGGCTCAGAAGCTGAAAATTCGCTTGTCCTCATGGAGTTTGAACTGGAGCACATCCATAGGAAAGCCGAGTTCTTCATGCTCTGCCTGTGGAGTGGTGCTTCCCACATGGAGAGGGAAATTGGAGCAATCTGCTCCCAGAGCACAAGCCTTAACCCCAGTAAAGGGAAATAAAACCCCACACAAAGAAATTGCTGCTGTTACAGTTGTTTTATTGGCAGGAATGAATATCCCACTCCAGCTATTCTGTTGTTTGTTTTAAGGATAACTTGGTCCTTTAGGGAAGGAATTGGGAATAAATTGAGCAGATTTATCCAATGTCAGAGAAATATAAATCTTCCCTACTTAAGCAGAGTGAGCATTTGCTGCTTTTCCTGCAGCCAGCCTGGAAAGTGTCCTGGAGGGCATCACTCACAAATTGGACTTAAATAAATCAAACCCAAACTGCTCCTTCCATGGGAAAACTGTCCAGTGTCCATAACCAGCATGAACCAGATTTTGGGGTGACTGCAGGATGAGGAGCCCTGAGTTGTGGTGGAGCACTCGGGTATCCCATGGACCTGTTGGCCAGAAGGACACACAGACACTCCTGGAGTGATTTGGATTGGAACAGATCTTAAATCCCACCTCATCCCATGTCCTGCCATGTAAAACCTTCCAGTATCCCAGTGTGTGGAAAGTCCTGCTGGGAAAAGCCAATGTCCATCAAGGACTCCGGGGAGTCCTGGAATTTCATTCCAATAAATGAGAGTCCCCTGGGGTTTTCCCTCTTGAAGTTTTGGAGGTGCAGCCTCCTTTGATCCTAAACTCTGGCACGTTCCCTCTTCCTTTCCCATTGCTGAGGTACCAGGAAGGTGCAGCCTTCCCCAGCCCCCTGTCCTGTATCCCCCCTTGAACCTGGCACTTCCCCGAAGTTCAGAAACTCCTCTTCGTGCAGCCCCATTCGGCCAAACTGTCCAGGCTCTGGGACAAACCTGGGCTGGAAGTTCATCCCAAAGCTCAGAAACTCCCATTTGGCAGTTTCAGGAGCAGAACTGTCCAGGCTTTGGGACAAACCCATGGATGGAAGTGGGGACAGACATCCAGCTCCATCTCAAAGCTGTTTCCACCCATCCCCTCACCCAGGAATTGTTTGTGAAGACACCAGCACACATCTTCCCTACGGATCCCTATTGTGTTTTGTGGGGTGCCCTGTGGCAGGAAGGAATGATGAATCTGACTCCATGTTCTCATTAGAAGGCTAATTTATTATTTTATGATACTATATTATATTAAAGAATGCTATACTAAGCTATACTAAAGAATACAGAAAGGATACTTACAGAATGCTAAAAAGATAATAATGAAAACTCCTGACTCTTTCCAGAGCCCTGACACAGCTTGGCCCTGATTGGCCAAAGAGCGAAAACAACTCCCAGCAGAATCCAATGGAACAATCACCTGTGGGTGAACAATCTCCAAACACATTCCAAAGCAACAAAACACAAGAGAAGCAATCAGATAATTATTTTTTTTCTTTTTCTCTGAGGATTCTCAGCTTCTGAGGAGCAAAATCCTGGGCAAGGGGATTTTTCAGAAAATATGACAGTGACCCTCTGGGCCGAGAGTTAACGGGGTAAGGATCCCAGCCATCAGCTCAAAGGGGGATGATTGAGCATCCCCTCAGGGTTTGGATCTCACTCCTGCCAAAGCCAACAGCAAACTGTGCCCACGGCATCTCAGTTTCTGTCACCAGCTTCAGAAGGTGTTTCTTTGCTCCTCCACTCATCCTTTCTGTTTGACCTGGATTCTGAGGGTGGGAATTCATGGACCATGGAAGTCCCACTGAATTCTCAGAGCAGCCACAATCCCCTGAAGGATCTCCTGTAAAATGAGTTCCCCTGTGTGAGTCCATGGCCTGCACAATCCCATACTCAGAAATAATTTATTAATGATCCAATAATTGCTGAAGTGACCAGGAACACCTCTGATCACCCTGCTGTTAGAAAACCATATAAAATTTAATTTTTTTTGTAACTTTAGTCAATCTTGTTTGCCTTTGCCCCTGGGGAAAGGAATTTTAAGTTTCTTTTCCAAGGATTTTTCCATCCCTCAAGGAGTGGTGAGCTGAACATCTCAGCAGAGTGGAAGCAGCATGGAAGATCCACAGAAGATGACAACTATCAACTCCCAACATCATCCCTGGCATGGCCAGAGACACCTGGTCCAGAGAAGATTGATAAGAATGAGAACCAAATTATCATCAAAGGCAGAGGGATCAATAACCAATAGTAAACCATATACTGAGAACTGCACAACTTGGGACCAATGAACACTGGAAAAAATTAATTTCTCTGGGTTTTGAGTGTATAAAATATATGAAAAATGGAATAAAATGAATGCGTGATGGGATGATTTCTCTGCACAACCTGGGCAGTGTGTGGATGAAATTATTTCTGTTGCACATCCTGGCCAGAATAAAGTAATGCCTTGATTCTATAATCCTAAAAATGTTGGAGAGTTTTCATTTTTCCCACAGTTTCCGTGATTCTTGGGTTGCCCAACCTCCAGGATTGGCAGAACAAGAGGTGTCTGCATAGCCAGGGACTCCTGATGAATTTCTGCTCCGTTAATTATTCCAGCTTCCCCCCCAGAGCTGTGCGCTCTCCTTCTGGAGTTGTAAACCTTGGAAAAAATCCCTTTCCCCTGTTGGTTTTTCCACAAAATCCCTCTCTCCTTTGTAGGCTTCCAGCTGAGCCAGAGGAAGTTGGTCTGTGCACCAGACAGGGGAAAAAAAAAAAGTCAATTTTATTTTATGAAGAAAATCAGCATTATGGAAAAAAAATATCCAGCCTGCCTGAACCTCATCCTCAGGTGCCCTTTATTCTTCCATGAGCTGGGAGTAGTGATCCCTACAAAAAATTCCTCCTGCCCTTTGGGACTGCATTAAGTGGTGCCTGAGCAAGCTGCAGCTGCTGCCTTATCAGGAAGATAAAGGTCTGGATAGGCTGGATGGGAAAGAATTGGGGGAAACTTGGACTCTCTCTGTGCTGGAGGGCAAATTCCTTCTTTGTGCCTTTTCCTTGTCCTTGTGTGTCTTGGAAGTGAATGGCCACAGCAGGGAATTGGTGTCCAAATAAAATTCCAGGATTTATCAGCAAGGATTGGGATCAGAAGCTCCCTCCTGTTTGGGTCAGTGGCAGCCCCTCATTGTGGAGCTCAGCCCACCCAGATTTGGTCCCTTTGTGTCCAGAGAATTCCAACATCAGCAGGACGGGCTGGGAACATCCAGGTCTGCAGCCCTTGGCCCTGCAGGATTCCCAATCCCAAATCACAAAACTCTTGTGGAGCTGGTTTGGCATTTATCTCTGTGTTTGAATGATCTCAGTGTTTTCACTCCCCCATCCAAAAGGGAATATTCCCAATTCTCAGGCTGGAGGTGTCCCTGGCAAGGGAGATATCAGACCAGTTTGTCCCAGTTTGTCCCAGTTTTCCCAGTCTCCAGCAGCATTTGAACCCTTCTGCAGGTGGGACAGACCAAGTCCTGCAAAGCAATATCCCAAAAATGCCACTGAGCACCTCCAGGTGATCTGGAGAGGAGGGGACAGGAGATCAGGGATAGTGTCACACTCACAGCCAGCATCAGTGCCATTCATTCATTAATTAAAAATTAATCAGGGAGAACTTCCCCACAGGAAGGGGGCTCAGGCCTTGGCACTGCCCAGGGAGGTTTGCAGTGTCCATCCCTGGAGGTGTCCCCTGGAGGTGGCACTGAGAGCTCTGGGCTGGGGACAGGGTGGGCATTGGGCACAGCTGGGGCTCTGATCTTGGAGCTCTTTTCCAATCTCAGAAATTCTGGAATTCTGTGTTAATGACTTCATTGCCACTGATCTGACCCAATTTTGGTGTCTACAGTGAAAATTCATGGACACCAGGAGCACAAGAGCTGGAGAACTGCTGGAGGTGAGGCTGGATGGATCTGTCCGGAGAAGGTGTGAGGGTGTCCTGCTCACTATTCCCAAGAACCTCCACGTGACACCATTCCCAAGGAGAGGCCTCTTCCCTCCAGGAATCATTCAGGATAATATTTAGCACCAGGAAAAACTCAGCCTGGAAATGAGGTGGAATTTTTAACCAGAGGTGGAATTCTCCACTCAGATCTTCCATGGTTCTTGTGCCACTTGAAGGCCTGAAATCCAGTTTGGATCTGCTGGTGGGAGTTCTGGATTTAGCAGGAACTCCAGGTGGGAAATTTTGGGAAGGGGCTCTGAGAGGGGAAGGAGAGAATCCACCCCATGGACCAGCTCAGCTCAAATGATGGTTTTTAATTTGTGACCTCTGACCTCCAAAATGGCCCATTTTTAACAGCTTTAAATGAGAGGAATTTAAATAATACGGCAAATATTTTAAAATAAAGACTTGTGATGCATTTAAGGAATCTGAGCTTTGAAGAAAGCAAAACTTGAGGAATTTTCTTGGATTTCAGCAGTGGACAAAAAGTCAGACCAAAAATTTTTCTGAATATTTCAGCTACTGAGGATTTTCCTTGGATTTCAGCAATAAAACCAAAATTAGAACAATCATTTTTCCTGAATATTTCAACTCCTGGTTAAATGCCTCCATATTGGCAAAATTCCTAAAGGTCTTGTCCAGGTTTCTGATCCTTAAACCTCCAACGTTCCAGGTAATTTCCACAAAGTCTGTGTTCCAAATAATGAACTTTATTATTAGATAAACACCTGGCTCCTGTTTTTACCCTTGCTCCTCTCCCTGCACCAACTGTAACTTTCCTTAAAATCCCAATTTTCCACTCACTGAAGTGTGGCAGCCACGTCCCATTAAAAGAGTTTTACCAGGAAAATTATCCATGCCTTTAAATAGGTCATGCATACACTTAGCATATGTTACATTATTCTCCACGTGCAGCCAGTCGTGCTGGATAATTGAAAATTTCTGGAGTCACAAGCAAATAAAATCGTTTCTCTGATCATTAATAAGCAGGAAGTGTGGGAAAAATGGGAAAAAAAAGAAGCAGGGGGATGAAAGGAGGATTAAATTTGGTGGGAAGTTGCAGAAGAGTTGTGCCCAATGGTCATGCCAAGTGCTGATGGAACTGATGGATAAAAATAAAGGTGCTGTTGTTATTCCTGAGAAGGATTTCTTGGGATCTTCCGCTGCCTGCTTGGGTGGGGGCTCCAAACATCCCTGGGCAGTGCCAAGGCCTGAGCCCCCTTTCCGTGGGGAAATTCCTGCTGTGCCCACCCTGAGCTGCCCCAGCCCAGCCTGAGGCCGTTCCCTCTGCTCCTGTCCCTGTTCCCTGGAGCAGAGCCCGACCCCACTTCTAAAAAGGAGGAAGAGGGAATTTTTATATGGACAGCCAGCACCAGAAAAAGGGGGAATGTTTTAAACTGCTGGAGGGCAGGGATGGGTGGGAGATTGGGAATTGGGAATTCCTGGCTGGGCTGGGATTGCCAGAGCAGCTGTGGCTGCCCCTGGATCCCTGGCAGTGCCCAAGGCCGGGTTGGACATCGGGGCACCCTGGGACAGTGGGAGGTGTCCCTGCCATGGCAGGGGTGGCACTGGGTGGGGTTTAAGGTTCCTTCCCACCCAAACCATTCCATGACTCCATGATTCCATGGGCTGGAGTCACACTGAGACAGTCTGGAGACACTTCCATGCAGTCCATCCCCATCCCAGCAGCTGAAACTCCACCTGGATGTTATGGGAAGCTGGAAGCTGAGCCAAAGCTGGATTAAGTGCTGGTGGACATTCCTGCTCACGAGACAGAGCCCAGGCCTGGCCCCATGCCTGTGCTGATCCCACAAATAACAGGATTTCCCCTGTTCTGTCCCACATGGATTCATTTTGAGTGACTTCTCCATCTGACTGACTGACAGCTGTTGGTTTGTGCTGCTGTGAGATTCAGAGCCATAAAATATTAACTTTTTAAAGTAGGTCTGTGTCACCGTCACATTTCCTGAAAAATCCCTTTGTCCAGGACTTTGCTCCTGGGCAGCTGAGAAGCCTCAGAGAAAAATGAAAACAATAATAATCTCATTTGCTTCTCCTGTGTTTTCCTGCTTTGGAATATGTTTGGAGATTGTTTACCCACAGGTGATTGTTTGATTGGTTTTATGTGAATTGTTTTGACTTAATGACCAGTCATGGTCTGATTGTGTCAGGGCTCTTCTGGAAGAAGTCAGAAGTTTTCATTATTATCTTTTTAGCCTTCTGTCTGTATCCTTTCTCTATTCTTTAGTATAATTTAGTATAGTATAATATAATATAATATAATATAATATGATATATGATATATGATATAATATAATATAATATAATATAATATAATATAATATAATATAATATAGTATAATGTAATAATAAATTAACCTTCTAAGAACATGGAGTCAGGTTCATCATTCCTCCCAATGATGGGGGACTCAGAAAATACTCCAGGTCTGGGGTGATGAGTGTGAAAACTCCCATGAAAACTCTCCTGCCTTTCCCATTCAGGGAATTTTTTGACACAGCCCTGTCCCCACTCCAATCCATCTTTATTCCAAAGGGTACCAGCAGAGCAGAAAATCATTTAGGATTTAACAGCAGCTTCATTTCTGGAAGGTGGACCCTGAGTTCCCTCCTCCATGGCCACGCAGAGAAAAGGTTTTGGAGTGGCAACACCAACCTGTGTTCACTTCCTGTCACAGACACATTTTATGAAAAATCCTTTTGTTAGGAGTTTTTTCCTGAGAAGCTGAGAGGCCTCAGAAAATAAAATGTACACAATGGTTATCTGCTGCTGTGGAATGCAACAGGTGCATCTGGGATTGGTCTCATGTGGTTGTTTTTAATTAATGGCCAATCACAGTCCAGCTGTCTCAGACTCTCTGGTCAGTCACAAGATTTTATTATCATTCCATTCTATTCCTTTCAAGCCTTCTGATGAAATCCTTTCTTCTATTATTTTAGTATAGTTTTAATATATTGTTTTAATATAATTTATATCATTAAATAATAAATCAGCCTTCTGAAATATGGAGTCAAGATTCTCATCTCTTCCCTCATCCTGGGACCCCTGTGAACACCACCACAACTTCCAGGGGGGGATAATCCAGGGAAAGATGTGATTCTGACAGGATTCTGACAGGAAAAGTGATTCCCTGAGGAACAGCTCCCAGAGACAATTCCAGGCACCTGGGGAAGAAATGGGAGCCACATTTCAACCAAGTCCCTAAATCAGCTCCCCCTAATTAATTTAGGAACTTCCACAGCCTTCATCACCACCATCACCTGAGTGCTGTCCTTAATGAGTTCATTAAGGTTGATGAGCTTTGTGTGATTTTGGCTGCGAGGGGAAACTGAGGCACGAGGCAGAGGGACAGGTTTGGTGTCACACCAAGAGTGGGCCAGAAATGAAGCAGGTTCAGGGCCACAACTGCACAAATTTGTTTGTTTTCATCTCTGAGGATTGATGAGCAACATAATTAACCATCATTAATTAGGATTCTCTGCCCCAGGATGAGGAATGCACCAAGAACCTCCACGAGCAGCACAGCTCTCAGGAACCATTGCCCAAAAATGTTTTATTTTCCCGTGTTTTGGGGGGTTTGGTGGCAATGGGGTTTTATTTGCCCGTGTTTTGGGGTTTTGGTGGCAGTGGGGCTGCAGAGATCTGTGGGAAGGTGATAAAAGCTTCTCCCATTCCTGATGGAGCCAATTCCACCGGCTCCAGGTCCAGGCTGAGCCCAGCAGCGACACTGGCAGGGTTTGAAAGAATGGAAAAGGGGGAGAATCCCATGGAAAATCTCAGCCGGGAGCGGGGTCCTGGCAGGACCATGGAGAGAGGAGCAGGGTCCTGGCAGGACCATGGACAGAGGAGCAGGGTCCTGGCAGGACCATGGACAGAGCAGCAGGGTCCTGGCGGGATTCATTGAGAGAGAAGCCCATTCTGGAGCAGGGTCCTGGCAGGACCATGGACAGAGCAGCAGGGTCCTGGCAGGACCATGGACAGAGCAGCAGGGTCCTGGCGGGATTCATTGAGAGAGAAGCCCACTCTGGAGCAGGGTCCTGGCAGGATTCATGGAGAGAGAAGCCCGCTCTGGAGCAGGGTCCTGGCAGGATTCATTGAGAGAGGAGCCCACTCTGGACTAGGGTCCTGGCAGGATTCATGGAGAGAGAAGCCCGCTCTGGAGCAGGGTCCTGGCAGGACCATGGGCAGAGGAGCCCAGCCTGGAGCAGGGTTCTGGAGAGAGGAGCGGGGTCCTGGCAGGATTCATGGAGAGAAGCAGGGTCCTGGCAGAACCATGAAGAGAGGAGCAGGGTCCTGGCAGGGCCATGGAGAGGGGAGCTCAGCCTGGAACAAGGTCCTGGCAGGATTCATGGAGAGGAGAGTTCACCCTGGAGCAGGGTCCTGGCAGGACCATGGAAGGAGGAACAGGGTCCTGACAGGATTTGTGGAGAGAGGAGCAGGGTCCTTGTGGAACCATGGACAGAGGAGCCCAGGCTGGAGGAGGGTCCTGTCAGGACCATGGACAGAGAAGCCCAGGTTTGCTGGAGGATTTGTGACCCTCCAGGTAATTCAGGCTGGAGCAGCCCATTCCTGAAGGAAAGTCAGGATTTTACAGGATTTTGCACCACCTTCACTGGTGGGTGTGGGAGGTTTTAGTAATTTTCCAGGTGTCAAACTTCCACTTGCTCCAGAAATTCCCAAGACACGGAGTTCTGACTCTTGCCAAAGGAAATAATTATCAGGGCTGAACAATTATAATTTTATTTTGGCCTTTTTATCTCCCAAGCCTCAGCCTGCTGGAGCCAGCTCTGATCTCCCATTCCCAGTGGTTTTGGGGATTTTATTTAAGATTGAAATGGTTTAGAGGGTGTGAATAAAGCCCCGGCTCCTTGGGAAAATTGTGCAAACAGATGAAGTGGGAAAAGTTCCTAGAAGGAGAAATGTGTGAATTTCTCCTGACTGTAAGGAGGGATCTTTATCCTTGGAGATATCCAGAAATAAACTGGCCTGAACTCTGGGTTGCCTCATTTAACTTTGCACTGCTTTGAGAGGGAGCTTGGGTCCAAGGAATTCCATAAATCCCTTCCAAAAGAAATTTAACTCTGATTCCAAGAATTTAAAATCTGGTCAAAAATTGGAGATGGCAAAATCCTGATGAAGTTACTTCATGTGGGGTTTGGGGAATATTAAATAAATCCATCAAGGATTAGTTCATTTTTTCCATTGCCCAGTTCCATTTCCATTATTGCCCAGTTCCAGGGCAGATGGAAAAGTCCAAGGCTGGATGAAGTTTGGAGCAACCTGGGACAGTGGAAGGTGTCCCTGCCCTTGGGATTTAAAGTCCTTTCCTACCCAAAGAAATTTGGGATTCTCTGGAGCCCAACTCCTTGGGACAAGCACCTGTTATATCCCACATTTCTGCTCTGGAGTTCTTTCTCTGGTTAATTCCCAAAATAAATAGGAGCATTCCAAGGCAGAGCATTCCCCTCTGCATCCCAGGAAATTCCTGCTCAGCACCCAGGACATTCCAGAGCAGCTGCAAATCAGGGATCAACCCCAGCACCTCCCCCTTTAAGGACAATTCCCTGTGGGGAACAAACTCAGCCGTTCTCCTTAAATGAGATAACTTGGATCTGCTCCATTTCCCTTATCTAAGAACCTGTTCTCTTATCTGAAAGATAAAAAGGTGTTGTAATTTATCTGAGATAAAACCAGGATGGAAATTATCCTTTGCTTCCACAGCCTTAATTACTCTTTCCTTAGGAAAGAATTTGGAGGCTGAGCAGAATATTGAGTTATCCAATCCATTTTGGAGCTTCCCAGGCCCTCCCCACTGTTTTTTTTTTTTTTTTTTGGGGGGGGGGGGGTGTGGTTTGGATATTTCAAACCCACCAAGATCTTGAGATGTGGGATCTCAGCACCTCAGGATGGAGGTGCAGAGTGGCCGAGACCACCCTTGGGGGGCTCGGGAGTCCTGGAATGTTGCCAGAAGTGTCTGGTGGCTGGACTTTGATCCGACACAGGAGACGACGCCTGTATGAGGACTGGGAGGAATTCACTGGGTGAATGGTGAAGGGATGAGTTAGTTAAAGTGTAAAACACAGGGTTTAGGATTTTGGTACAGGGGGGTCTAAAGAAGTAAGATGGAGGAATTGGGGCGTGTCCTGTCCTTCTTCTTCTTCTTCTTGGCCTCCATCTTCTGTGGTGATGGTGGCACTTTGGGATTGGTTATTACTAAAAGTGCACCGGTTAATAAGGGTAGAAGGTATTGGGGAAAAATGATAAATATTGTACACGTAACTTAGGGTATAAAGATAAGTGACCGCCCCGGGGGCTCGCAGTGTGCCCATGGCTGACTTGCTGTGCAGACCTCTGTCGGGCTGAAAGAAAATCTTTTAGATAAACAATTAATAAACACCGAGACCGAGACAAGATCAGAAGTCTCTCCTTGTCCTTTGAAGCGCCGGGCTCTTCAAGGCCATCCCTGGGCCTTTCCAGGCCTAAACAGCCTAGACAGCACAGAAAACTTACAAGCCTAAACAGCCGAGAAACCGAGCAAGTGGCATCCCTGAGCTATCTCCGGTAATAAATCAGCCAGGAGAAAAATGAAATCAACATTGAGAGTGGTGTTTTTTTCTCTTGGGTTTTTTTTTCAGTACCAAAGGAGTGAAAAATGCAGCAAAAATTAAAAATGCAGCTTCTCCTCATGCAGCACTTGGAGATTTTCTTGTTTCTCCTTTCATTCCAGAAGGATGGAGGGTTCCACTCCTGGATTCCTTCTGGAAAACAAAGAGAAATTCATCCAACATTTGGGTTTTCCCAATTATCTCTAATTTTCATCCTATTTAACCCTTTTTATGTGCAGACCCCCATCACCTGTTGGCCACTCTTGTTTTGCTTTTGTCCTTTCTTAGTGTGGAAATTGGACTTTCCAGACATTCCCCGCTGGGAATTCTCTGCTCATCCCCAGCCACGTGTAGGGTGCTTCATCTCCTGATGGGAATATTTTAGGAAGGAATTCTTGGCTGGGAAGATGGGGAGGCCCCAGGTTTCCCAGAGAATCTGTGGCTGATCCCTGGAAGTGCCCAAGGCCAGGCTGGACAGGGCTTGGTGCAGCTTGGGACAGAGTTTAGAGTAAATCCCACGTGATGGGAATGTGATGGGTTAAATTCCTCATATCCACAAATTTCTGTGTTCCTTGACAAAGGAACCACCCCAGGTGATATTCCAAGCTCTTGGGCATCAATGATCTCTGGGATACTCAGCCCTTTCTGGGTTTCCTGCAGGAATTCTTGGCCCAGATGTGACTCCAGATTTTACCTTCCTTGGATTCTATCCCAAATTCCTGCCCCTTTGGACAAGGAGCACCCCTACCCTACAAACCACCTCAAAGTGGTGCCTCTTTGACCTCACTGATGGCTGCAAAACCTGACAAGAATCCAACATTTCTGAAACAAGAGCAAAGCTGAATAATTAAATCAGGACAGCAAATTCCCAGCCCTTTGCCTCTGAAGTCTGGCTCAAATCCCAAATTTAACCCTTTCATCCCAGCAACTGGGTGGAAACTCCCAGTTCTGAGTGAAAATAATCCAAACCATCTCTTGTGGATTGAAGAGTTGACCCATGTGAAATGCGATCTTTAAAGTTCCATAATTATCCTCAAATAATTGTTGTATGGGAGAGGATTTTTTCCTTCTTTCTGCTCCCACTTGTGCATTTCAGGAGGGAAATCCTCTTTATTTTTCTGCTTTATGAATAATACAGGAATTAGATAAATAATTGATAGCTTGTTAATGAAGTGGCCAAATCTGCATTGCCCTCAAAATGCAGGAATTTGGATGGAATGTCAAAAAGATTGCTAGGATATTTGATATTTTAATTTATTGGGTATTTCCTTGCAGCAGCAGCTCCATGAGATTCCATATCCCTGGCTCTCCATCACATCCACCAATAATTCCTTCTCCAGTTTCTCCAGGAAAATTGTTGGTTTCAAAAATGCAAAATTCCCTTCATATTCCACCACATCCACCACCAATTCCTTCCTCAGTTTCTCCAGAAACATTGGTGGTTGAAAAAACCCAAAACTGTTGGTTTCAAAAATGCAAAATTCCCTTCACACTCCACTACATCCACCCATCCACCACCAATTCTTTCCCCAGTTACTCCAGGAAAATGGGTGGTTGCAAAAATCCACAATTCCCTTCACATTACATCACATCCATCACCAATTCCTTCTCCAGTTTCTCCAGGAAAACTGGTGGTTGCAAAAATCCAAAACTGTTGTTTGCAAAAATTCACAATTCCCTTCACGCTCCACCACACCCACTACCAATTCCTTCCCCAGTTTCTCCAGGAAAACTGGTGGTTGCAAAAATCCAAAATTCCCTTCACACTCCATCATATCCACTACCAATTCCTTCTCCACTTTCTCAAGGAAAATTTATGGTTGTAAAAATCCAAAATTCCCTTCACACTCCATCACATCCACCACTAATTCCTTCTCCATTTTCTCCAGGAGAATTGTTGGTTGCAAAAATCCAAAATTCCCTTCATATCGACACAGAATGTCCATCATGGGCTGCTCCTCCCTGCTCATCCCATTGGAAAAATGGGAAAATGAGGCAAAGAATGCTCCAAAGTGGAGCTCGTTTTCACCCAAGCTGAACTGAAACAGGTTTCCCTTTTGAGCCCAGCTTGCACAGATGAAAAAGAGGCATTAAAAAGGAGAAGGAAAAGCCTGACTCATCTGGAACAGGAATAGAAAAACATCTTGGCTGCAAAGAGCTGAAAAAGGAGCAATTAATGTCTGGAATTCACCTGCAAATCTCGTCGCCGCGAGCTATTATTGTTCAAATTATTAGGCAGGTGTGTGAAGTGCCTCATAAACTGGAGAGGAATTAAAAGGCAGATTTTGCAGCAAACTCGGTGCTTATTACACAATTGCAACCCCGTGTCAGAGCCAGGGGATGTTCCCGTTGGTTTCACCCCCAGAATGCCAGGAAATGCACCTGATCCCAAATTCCTCTCCATTACAGACCATTTTAGGTCTTCACTCCACTCCATTTTACACCCTTGGTCTGGATCAGGAAAAAATAATTGGGTTCAGAGTGCAGGGAGGGTCACTGTCCTTGATTGTCAAGGTGAGGGCTGTGCTTGGTGTTTGTCCCTTTGTTGTGGGACAGACAAGGAGTGAGGAGAAGGTCACAGGCACTGATGTCACCATGGAACCCCAGGAGAGGCTGAGGGAGCTGGGAAAGGGCTGGAAAACTCCTGAAGGAGCTGGGAAAGGGAAGCAAAGGAGGCTCAGGGGCCCTTGTGGCTTTGCACAGCTCCTGCCAGGAGGGCACAGCCGGGGGGTCGGGCTCTGCTCCAGGGAACAGGGACAGGAGCAGAGGGAACGGCCTCAGGCTGGGCCGGGGCAGCTCAGGGTGGGCACAGCAGGAATTTCCCCACGGAAAGGGGGCTCAGGCCTTGGCACTGCCCAGGGAGGGTTGCAGTGCCCATCCCTGGAGGTGTCCCCTGGAGGTGGCACTGAGAGCTCTGGGCTGGGGACAAGGTGGGCACAGCTTGATATCAACAATCCTGGAGGACTTTTCAAACCTCAATGATTCCATGAGGTTTAGACTGGATATTTGGCAAAATTTCTTCCCTAATTTTGTTGTCCAGCCCTGGCACAGGTACAGGGTAGAGTCCCCATCCCTGGAGGGATTTAAATCCCTGTGGATGTGGTACTTGGGGACATGGGGCAGTGGTGGCCTTGGCAGTGCTGGGGACAAGGCTGGATGAACGTTTCCAACCTTCATGCTGGGAGGGTTTTTCCAACCTCAATGATTCCATAATTCTCTGGGGAATCAATTCTGGGGCCTCAGCATCCTCACACCTTACACCATCTCAGTTGGGAAGGTTCCAGATCCTAATCCAGGTCAGCAGAGTCCATCCTACTGGAATTTCAATAACACTTTCTGCAGACACCTGCAAGCTCCCGGTCCACGGCCAGCACTCATCAGTGACACTCACAGTGCAATAGCCCAGGGAAAATTTCATGTGTTCCTCTCCAGCTTCCTGGGATGTGGAATTTTTCATCACTTGGGGTCACCAGTTGTGGTGGAGCTCACAGGGGTCCCCAAACAAGGAAAGAGATGAGAATCTCACTCCATGTTTCGGAAGGCTGATTAATTATTTTATGAGATATATTATATTAAAAAGATACATTAAAATGATACTAAAATAATAGAAGAAAGGATTTCAAGGCTAACAAAGACTAACAAAGGCTAAGAAAGAATGGAAACTGAAAGGAATGATAACAAAAGCTTGTGACTCTCAGAGACTCTGAGCCAGCTGGGCTGTGATTGGCCATTAATTAGAAACAACCACATGAGACCAATCCCAGATGCACCTGTTGCACTCCACAGCAGCAGATAACCATTGTTTACAGTTTGTTCCTTAGGCCTCTCAGCTTCTTAGGAGGAAAAATCCTAAGGAAAGGATTTTTCATAAAATATGTCCATGACACTGGGAAGTGTGAGACTGATTCCTTAGAGCCTTCCCAAGAGGTCCCATCCCATGTAATCCAGGAGGAAACTCCCAGCATCCCATCAGCCCCACTCAAAATGGGATTAAAACAAAGATATTCCTTTTCATCCTTGATCTCAGTGCGTTCTCCTGGAAGGGGAACTGGTTCCTGCATGGATTTCAGGTTGGGAAGCATGGCAGAACTGGGTGGTGCTGGGTCTCCTGGCCCATGACCACTCCAGAGAAATTCCATGCCTGTGGAAACTTTATCTCCTGCTGATAAAATCCCCCCTGTGCTCAGTGTGGAGTGGCTGCAGTGAGGAGCTCCTGGAACAATTTAATTGTTTCCCCCTGAGTGACAGAGAATGGAGAGGCTCCAGTGGGATTTCCTTTTATTCAGGGAAATAAGCTCCCTTTCATTGCCTTAGTCCAAAGAATTCCCAAGCTTCATTTCCATACTGCAACAGGGGCAGCTTCAGCAGCACAAGTGATGTGGGTTGATAATCTCATTTACCTTCACAAAATTTCCCTTTTTTCCTGGTTTTCCTGCTGATAATGCACAAGACACTTGTTATTTTTGGAATGTCAGCCATGCTGGAGTTATCCTTGTCCACTCCTTCTTTGTCCAACTGCCAGTCTTTGGGAAGGAGCACATTTTCCATGTGATTTCTTGATGATTTCCAGGATGGAAAATTCAAATTTCGTTGCCATCATTGTGGCCACCCAATGGATTGAGCAGCCTCATTTGTCCCTGGTTAATTAAATGTGACCCATTTCTTTCCCATCCTCCCCAGGGATTCGCCATTCCCATGCCAGGGAATGTTGGCACAGCAGGGCACGAGATTATTTTGATTATTTGACACCACAGGGCTGAGTTTTGCAGCCAGAGCAGGGGGAGAACACACAGAACCAACAACAGGAACATCCACACCCTGCTGAGGAACAGCAGCACTGCGGTCAGGAGCCAAATCCTGAACAATTCTATCCTTCCTTGGCAGGGCTTGGGATGAGATGGGCTCCAAGGTCCCATCCAAGCCAAACTGGGATTCTGGGGTTCCATAACCCAGCTCCAGGCAGGAGGTGCTGGGGGGTGAAAGGGACTCTGAGGACATTGAGGCCTTTCAGGAGTTATAAAAATGATGGAGAGGGAATTTTCCATGGGCATGGAGTGATAGGAAAAGGGGGAATCATTTAAAGTAAAAGAGAGTGGGTTAGATGGGATGTTGGGATATTGGAATTCCTGGCTGGGAGGGTGGGGAGGGGCTGGGATGGAATTCCCAGAGGATCCCTGGCAGTTCCCAAGGGCAGGTTGGACATTGGGGCTTGGAGCAGCCTGGGACAGTGGGAGGTGTCCCTGCCCATGGGAGGGGCTTGATTAAATGATAATTCGAGTTCCCTTCTATCCCAAACCATTCCATGATTCCATGGAACACGAATGTTCCTTGTGGTCACCCCACGCCCAGTCTCACAAGGAATTCTTGGATCTGCTGCTGGTTTGCAGCTCTGGAATCAACAAAAAACCACATTTCCATGGGGAAATTCCTGCTGTGCCCACCCTGAGCTGCCCTGGCCCAGCCTGAGGCCGTTCCCTCTGCTCCTGTCCCTGTTCCCTGGGAGCAGAGCCCACTTCTAAAAAGGAGGAACTGGGAATTTTTATATGGACAGCCAGCACCAGGACAAGGGACGTGTCAGAGCCAGAAGGTCCCCTCTGCCTCTCCCATGGATGGAATTCCAGGCCCCTTCCAACCCCAGCCATTCCATGATTTTCCTGGGCACTCCCAGAGGTTGGGCTTGGAGTTCCCTTTCTCAGCCGTTCCTGAAAAACCCGAATCCTGAATTCCTGCATGCACAGCAATAACCCCAAAACCAAATTCAGCCACTGAACATCCCACAGACCTTGACATCATTGACACCCTTGACATTATCCTGGGATGTTTTGATCTGGGAAAAAAGGGAAACTTCACAGGGAGAGGCAGCCTAAGGCACAGCCTAACATTAAGCTTGGCCTTACACGTGTGTATATCCCACCAGCAACACAAATTGTTTCATTCATATAAATATTTGGACATCAGGAGGATTCCTCTTTATCCCAAAAAATCCTGGTGAGCAGAGCTGGGCTGAAAGGAGATTTGATGTAATTTTTAATAATTCTGAGATTTGAACTGCACAGGTGTGGCTAACAGGTCTGTCACACTCTGTTATTTATCCCAAAACTCCATCCCTCTGAGGCTTGGCTCTAAAAATGGTTCCAATTTCCAGGACAAAATCCAGCTCATCAGGAGAGTGGGAAAAGCACAAGGCAGATGCTGCTGGAAGCTTTGGAAGAGCTGGGGCCAATTAAAATGGGCCTTCAGTGGTGATTTGAAATCCCAGCATCTGCCCCAAAAAAGGAAAATCTCTCTGGGATGGACTGAAATCCAAGGGCTGGGAATAAAGTTAGGAAGAGCCTGTGCTGGCCTAAAGGAGAGGGTTTGGTGTTGGGGCTCCTGATTTGTTCCTCTGCTGGTTTGAAGGGGAAAAATCTGTGAGAAAAGGAAAAATTCCATGAAACATTTCAGATCATGGAATTTTGGAATGGTTTTGGGGGGGAGGGATCTTTAAGTTCATCTTATTCACCCTCTGGGACACCTTCCACTATCCCAGGTTGCTCCAAGCCCTTCCAGGACACCTCCAGGAATGGGGAATTCACAATATCCCTCTTCCAGTGTTCCCCACCTCATTCTGGGATGATTTGTTGTCTATAATCTGTTCCCACTCCAAACACACCCCAAATCCATCAGAATTATGAGACCAAGTGAAATTATTGAGTTTTCCCTTTGTTTTTATTGGAAGTTGGGAAAAGGAGGGGAATACAGCACCACAGAGCTCACCCACACCACGGAATTACTCAGGATTTTAACGGTGCTTAATGGTCTCCTTCAGTCAAATCCCAATTATTTGTGGACTTGCTCCCAACAGGGAGAGAGAAAATAATTTGCTCTTGTTTGGTGCTGGGTAAAATGGAAAAGCTGTCCAAGAGCTCCTGGAAGAAATGGCTGCTGGAATGTGGGAAGCGTTAAAACCCCGGAATTTTTGTTATTTGAATGAGACTAATTCAGATTGATTTGATTTATCTGTGATTAAGTTTAAAGTTGGTTTTATTTAGCTGCAATTTGTTCCCTCCTGTACCAACTTGTGGAGGTTGTGTCCCCCCTCCACACCTTTGCACAATCCTCTTGATCTGAGAGTTCCAGTGGTTCCTCATTGCTGACGGGAGGAAAGCACAGTCAGGGATAACTCTGCCACTACATCCCACAGGGAAGGGCCGAGGGTGAAATCCTTGGGATCCAAGGGTTTTTATCCCTGTCTTAGGTTGGAAATGCCAAATGTATCTGGGGGTGTGTGCTCCATCCCCATCCGTCAGAGCTGGGGCAGCTCTCTGCTGTTCCTGGAGCAGTTGTTTCTTTGTCTCTCCCCCAGCCAACCCTCCCTGCAGGAGATCTCTGCTGTCCATGGCCACTGAGTGTCCCTGCAGGGCTGATCCAATGCCAGCATCCCATGGGGAGATGCTCCGCCCAGGGGAGGAGCCAAGCATTCCTACCTGGGCACAATCTGAGCCTGGCACAGCACGGCAGCCTTTGCCCCCTGCACTGCCAGAGGAGCAGCTTTCTGCTGCCCTGCATGGCCAGAGGGAGCCCAGGCCCATCTGCAGCAGCCCTGGAGCTGCAGAGGAAAACTCCCCCCTTGTGCAGGATCCCTGCTGCAGCAGAGCCACAGCTGGCACTGCAGGAGGGCTGAGCCCCCCTGGCATGGGGCTGGGACACCCCCTGACACACAGGGGACAGGGACTGCTCTGGCTCTGTCACTGCTATTTTGTATTACATTTATATTTTTATATTGTCTTCCAATTTTTAAAATTTTTTCCTAATAATGAACTGTTATTCCTACTCCTATATCTTTGCCTGAGAGCCCCTTAATTTCAAAATTACAATAATTCAGAGCGAGTGGGTTTACATTTTCCATTTCAAGGGAGGCTCCTGCCTTCCTCAGCACACACCTGGCTTTTCAAACCAAGACAACAACCAGCCCTGATATTCTGATGGATCAAACCATTCCAGCTGTGGTCACCCACTGGACAATCCTTGGAATGTGAGGGATGGCTAAAGTGAAGAAGTTAAAAGCAAATTCCAGTGCCTGCTAAAAATATTTTTATTTTTCCCTTTTATAAACTAAGAACATCCTGGTGCTTGCAGAAATGGGTCACATTTAATTAACCAGGGACAAACGAGGCTGCTCAATCCATTGGGTGGCCACAATTTTGAATTTTCCATCCTGGAAATCTTCAAGAGATCACACGGAAAATGTGCTCCTTCCCAAAGATTGGCAGTTGGACAAAGAAGGAGTCAACAAGGATAACTCCAGCATGGCTGACATTCCAAAAATAACAAGTGTCTTGTGCATTATCAGCAGGAAAATCAGGAAAAAAGGGAATTCTTGTGAGGGTAAATGAGATTATCAACCCGCATCACTTGTGCTGCTGAAGCTGCCCCTATTGCAGTATGGAAATGAAGCTTGGGAATTCTTTGGACTAAGGCAATGAAAGGGAGTTTATTTCCCTGAATGAAAGGAAATCCCACTGGAGCCTCTCCATTCTTCCTCGTGCATGGAGGGTGGTAAAAAATTCCAGGATTTCGTTAAAATCAACTTTTATCGTGAGTTTGGAGAGCTCTGCCTGTGACCAAGACCCCCAGCGAGCCCCTGGCTGCATCTCTGCAAGGCGTGGATGGATCCCAAATCTCCTGATTCCCTCCAAGGGATTCCCAATGCACACCCAGGATTTGGGAATCCTCACCTGCTGCTCTCCCAGCTCTTTTCCCCATGGATCCCATCCCAGGTGTGGTGGCCCTCTGGACACACTTTGCCAGCCCTGGCTGAGTGAGAGTTGAAATCTCCTGGGTTTGGGAGCAGGGACAAATCCAGGGATTTGTTTCAGGGTTAAAGTGATGGATGAGCCTCGTGAACCTTCCCAGTGAAGTACAGCCAAGGGGCTTTGCAGGCTCTGAATTTCCCATTCTCTGGGAAATGTTTTCCCACAAGTTCTGGAGATGCTGGAGCCCAACCACAAACCCCAGTCCTGCTCCTGGTTCCAGCTGAATTTCACAATTCCCAGTTAAATGATTCCAGCAGGGAGCAAGTCTGTATTTAACATCACAGAAAGTGATTTGGGACACGCAGGAAAATCAGCTCTGACTCAGTGAGGTCTTTTAATTCCTCCTTTCTCCTCCCTGTCCAGAGAGATTTCTGGATTTGGGATCACAGCTGAACATCCTCGAGCAAATCTCAGCAGTAGCTGCAATATTTAAACTTTTAAGAACAAATACTTAAAAAAAAAAAACCCACCTCAGGCAGAAATAATTTGGGCTCTCACCCCACAGAGATTTATGCACCTGCTTAGACTGGGAATTATTTTCCCCAACTCCAAGTGATTTTTTTGGTGAGGTTTCCTCCTCTGCAGTGCCAGAGGCTGAATTTCCAAGGAATGCTGTCAGTGGTGTGCTAACAGCCTGCTAACAGCATCCCTCCTGGAGGCTGTTTCATCCAGGTGATGATTCCAGCCTCCAGGATCCAAGAACACCTGGCTGTGCTGGAGGATCTTGGAATTAACCATGGGAAGGTTGGAAACAGGGAGAGAAAGGCCCAGCCCTTGAGCTTGTTCTTGATGTTCAACACACAGAGCAGCCAAAAGGGAACCTGGCACTTTTCCCACCATTTCCACCTGAGGAATGCCAGCTTTTCCTCCCAAACCTGCCCTGGATAGAACTTTACAGGCGAGGAAAACACTCAGAGAGGTCAAAAAAGTTTTGGAGCGTGGCCACATTTGTGCTGTGGGGCGTTTGGGTGGAGGAGGAAGAAAGGAAACTGGGGGGGAAATCCTTGGGAAGAGACCAGAGCTCTGGGTTGGGATGGGCACAGCCCAGATGTTGCTTGGAGGGCACAGAGAAAGAGGGGAAAAAAGGGGAAAAAGAAGGGGCTGAAGGTAGAAAAAAGCCAAAATGCAGCCTGGAGGTTTGAAGGTGTTGAGCTGGAGGTTGAAGGTGATGGGCTGGAGGTTGAAGGTGATGGGCTGGAGGTTGACGGTGATGAGCTGAAGGTCATGCTGGGAGTGCAGCCTCTGGAGATGTTCCCAAATTCTCCTGGAAACTGAAAACTAGAGAAAAAGGAGCATCAGGTGGGCTCAGAGAAGCCACCTGAGAGTCCCTTCAGAGAGGAGACCAAGCAGTGAAGGGGGTGGGAGGCAGCCAGAATGGCACAGAAGTGTCCCTTGAGGGGGACGTGGGATTTGAGCACAAGCACGGGGCCTCCTCAGTGCCACCCTCAGCACCCTCTGGGCACTGCTGGGTGCCAGCCTGAGCTCTGGGGGCACGGGAAAGGCACAGGGAAGGGCTGTAGCCATCCCTTCTCCTACTTCCCACATCCTCACCAGGCTGGGAATGGGGAACAGCCCCAGCTGGGAGGGAATTCAGCTCCCTGCTGGAATTTCAGTGATGGATTGGATGCCCCAAGCCCTCAATGTGCTGGATCATCTCATGGAAGGGATGGAAAGGCTCAGCCCGTGTCAGGAGAGCTCTGGAAGCGTCCCAGCCTTGTTATCAGTGTCCTGTGGTGTCACACAAACCCTGACAATGCAATTGTCCCTTCCAGAGATCTGTCACTGCCCTGGCCGGGAGCACAAATCCTTTTGGGGCAGGCAGAGGGAGCTGATCAGTGCCCAAGGTGCCCACGGGTTTGGGGCAATCCTTGGAGAAATCAAGGAAAAAGGGCAGAGGACAGGGGCAGCCTTTTCCACAGAAATCCTTGGCTTGTTCTGAGGAATTGGAGAGAAGAGACTTTGGCCAGCACGGATCCCATGGGATCCCAAAACGTGGGGACACCAGGGAGGCTGGGAAGGGGCTGGGAACCAGTCGGGGCTCTCAAGCATTTGAGATTCCTAAAGGGGGAATAACCCGATAAAAACCCAGCGGCCTCAGCTGGATCAGACACAGAGAGCAGCTGCTTTGTCACCTGCCTGTGCCCTCTGTCACTCCAGGGTGGTGACCTGGGACACGAGCTGGACCAAGCACAGGGGTTTATTGGGGTTTTATTGGGGTTTTACCCGTGGGGCTGGGGAAGCAGCGGGGTCTGAACCCGGGGGTGCCCCAGAACTGGGCAGAGAGGGAGCGGGGTGGCATGGGGGGACAGCGGGGGACAGCGGGGGACAGCGAGCTCGGAGCCGGGCAGCGCAGCCCGGGACGGACCCTCGGGCCGGGAGCGCAGCGCGGGCTCAGGGCGCCCCTCACCGTCCGCACCGCACCGCGCGGCACCGCGCATCCCGGGACAGAGCGGGACCGACCCGCGCATCCCGGGACAGAGCGGGACCGACCCGCGCATCCCGGGACAGAGCGGGACAGAGCGGGACCGAACCGCGCATCCCGGGACAGAGCGGGACAGAGCGGGACCGACCCGCGCATCCCGGGACAGAGCGGGACAGAGCGGGACCGAACCGCGCATCCCGGGACAGAGCGGGACAGAGCGGGA
Organism: Ammospiza caudacuta; assembly: GCF_027887145.1. NCBI lineage: Eukaryota > Metazoa > Chordata > Aves > Passeriformes > Passerellidae > Ammospiza > Ammospiza caudacuta. Next base: position 65,060,543 of record NC_080598.1, read on the forward strand.
CCAAACCGCGCATTCCGGGACAGAGCGGGACCCCCTGTGCATCCCGGGACAGACGGGACAGAGCGGGACCCCCTGTGCATCCCGGGACAGACGGGACAGAGCGGGACCGGGACAGAGCGGGACATCCCGCGCATCCCAGGACAGAGCAGGACTGCTCAGACATCCCGGGACAGAGTGGGACCCGATACAGAGCGGGACCAGCCGGGACAGAGGACCGGGGACAGAGCGCGACATCCCGCGCATCCCGGGACAGAGCGGGACTCGGGACAGAGCGGGACCGCCCGCGCATCCCGGGACGGAGCGGGACCGTTCCACGCATCCCTGCTCCGTGCGAGCCGCCCAGCTCCGCGCATCCCGGCTCACAGCACCCCGTGCGCCCGGGATGGAGCGGGCCGGGCCCCCACGCACCGGCTCCGCGCGGGTCCCGGCGCTCCGCGCATCCCGGAGCGGCGCGGTCAGCCCGCGCATCCCTCCCGGGCGGCGCCCGCGGCCATGCGCGCCCGGCGGCGGCGGCGGCGGAGCCGCGGGGCCACGGGGGGCGGCGGCGGCGGAGGAGGAGGAGGCGGAGGAAGGCGCTCAGCAGCAGCAGCGGCAGCAGCCACGCAGCTTTGACGTCGCCGGGCTGCGGCTGCCGGCCCCGCACGTATAGCACAACGTGACGGCCCCGCCGCCGCCACTCGCGCCCGCTCCCCCGCGCCCGCTCGGCAGCGCACCCGCACGCAGCGCGGCCGCGGGAGCCCCGCGCCGCCCCCGCCATGGGCCCGGCCGCCGCCCCGCAGCCGCGCTGAGAGGAGGGGGAGCCGCTCCCGGAGCGCCGCAGCCGCAGCCGGAGCCTCCCCGCGGCCCCGCGCCCGCCCCCGCCCGCGCCGCCCCCGCCGCCCCCCGCGCTCCGCGCTCCGCTCCGCTCCCTCCGCGGGCAGCCCCGCGCACCATGCGGGGGCCGCGGCGCCGCGGTGGCCTCTGATGGCCGCGGGGCGCAGGCGGCTGCGGCGGCCCCGCGCGGCGCTCGGCGGCCCCGGGAGGCGGCGGCGGCGGCGGCCGGAGCTCTGAGGGCGCCGCGGCCCGGAGCGGGTGCGGGGGCTGCCGCTGCCGGGGGCTCGCTCTGAGCGGGGCTCGCCCCGCGCCGCCCGCTGCGCAGCGGGAGGAGGAGGAGGAGGAGGAGGCGGAGGCGGAGGAGGAAGGAGGAGGAGGAGGAGGAGGACCGGCGCGGTGCCCGCCGCCTGCCCCCGCCGCCCTGCCTGCGCGGGCGTGCGCGGCTCGGCCGCAGCGGAGCGCGGGGCTCCGGCGGGCGCTGCGCTGCCCCCCCCCGCCCCGCCGGGCTGGATATGTGGATGCTCACGTGAAGATGGATGTAGCGATCGGGCTGCTGGGGCTGCTGACGGTTCTGCTGGAGGGCAGCTCCGGCCAAGGGGTGTACGGTGAGTGCGGGGCGCCGCGTGACCTTGTCGCGACTGTCGCCGGGGCGGAAGGGCGGGGGGGGGGGATGGGGGGGTGGGGGCGAGCCCCGCTGCGCGCCGCGGGAGCCGGCGGAGGCAGAGCGGAGGCAGCGCCGTTGCCATGAGACGCTGACATTTCACGGCGATAACCGGGCCGGGGGGCGGGCGGGGGGGCGATTCGGGGGGTCCGCAGCCGGTCCCGGGCCGCGCTGGCCGCCGCCGGGAGCCGCCTCCGCGGGGCTCGTCCGCGCCCGCGGAGCGCCCGCGGCCGCCGCACTTGTTACCGGCGGCGCTGCCGCCCGCGGCCGCGGAGCCAGGGGCGGGGGCGAAGGCGCCGCAAACTTCCCGGGGCTCCGCCGGGGGCGCGCGGACCCCGCGGGCGGGCGGCTCCGCTCCCCCGGCCCCGCTGCCCCCCGCCCGTGACTTGCACATCACGGGCGGCAGCGCCCGCTCCGCGCTGGGGCCGCGCTCTTGTTGCTTCCCCCTCGCCCCCGCGCCCCGAGGTGGCCCCGGTTCGGCGCTGCCCGGAGCCCGGAGGGGCGGGGGAACCGGGCGCTCCGCCGGGGCCGCGGCCGGGATGCTGCCCCGTGCCCCGGTGCCGGCGCTGCCGCGGCCGCGGTGCTGCCTCCGTGCCGGTGATGCTCCGGTTCTGTCGATGCCCTGGCCGCGGTGTGGCCGGTCCCGGTGATGCCCGGGCCGTGGTAATGCTTCGGTGCCAGTGATGCTCCGGTTCCGGTGATGTCCCAGCCCCAGGGATGCCCCGGTTGTGGTGATGCCCGGGTTGTGGCGATGCCCCGGCTGTGGCGATGCCCCGGTTGTGCCGATGCTCCGTTCTCGGTGATGTCCCAGTCCCAGCGATGCCCCGGTTCTGGAGATGCACCGGTAGTGACAATGCCCCGTCTCCGGTGCTGCCCCATTCCTGTGCTGCCCCATTCCCGGTGCTGCCCCATTCCCGGCGATGCCCTGGCTGTGGCGATGCCCCCTTCCCGATGCTGCCCGCTTCCCGATGATGCCCCGGTTCTGTGATGCCCCGTTCCCGGCGGTGCCCTGTACCCGGTGCTCCCCCTCTCCCGATGCTTCCCCATTCCCTGTGCTCCCGGTTCCCGGAGCTGCCCGCCCGGGCGGGGGGGTTATGTAAGCGGCTCGGCGCCGTGCGGTGCCGCCGGCAGCTCCGGCACCCGGGGCTGAGGAAGGCGATTCACGAATCTCCCAGCAAATGCTTGGTGTGACATTGCCTCCTCCGAGCCCGTCCGCTCCCACACTTCCACATTCGCTTCCCACCTGGAACGGAGCCTCACTTCGAGACTCAGGGACTCACTCTCCTTTTTTTTTTTTTTTTTTTTTTTTTTTTTTTTTTTTTTTTTCTCTTTAATTTTGGAAAATCTGGACGTGCCCGCGGATGTCAGAGGGGCTGGGCGGGCGGAGGAGGCTCGGCTGGTGCGGAGCTGGCAGCGGCTCCTGCCTCCCCCGGCACACAGGCACATATTGTTGGATGCTCGGGAAGAGCAGCGAACAGGAGAGGGCTTGTTCAGGAAGAGCGAGGTGGGGGCTGGAAGGAGGAGATGCGGACTCAGCTCCGGGCTCTGGGCTTTGGAGTAAAGACTTTGGTGCTGCTGCTTTTCTCCGCCTGATATAGGCTGAGAGCTGAGAGCGCTGTGAACTCAGCCGTGCTTTGTGCTCCAGAGCGGTGCCCCGGGAATCTTGGGTGCCTCCATCGGCTCGGGAATGTGGACAAAAAATAAAAAATATTCCAAGCCCGGGGTGTGCCTGCAGCCCCCGGTGCAGCAGCAGGGCCATTTTGGGGAAAGGAGGATGGGAAGGCTGGAGCCTGCAGATTATCCAAAGTGAGCCCCAGCCTGCGAAAGGACCTCGCTGCTTTGGAAAAATCGGTTTGTGGGATTTTAACAAGTTTTTTGGCCTTTTTTTTAAACATTTCCAGAGCCTGGCAGCTCTGCTTGCGAGCGTGGTGCTGCCGAGGAGGTGTCTTGCCATGTTAACACTTGTTCCTGGTTCCTGCGCTCCTCTGGGAGCGGGCACAGCTCCAGAGCCTCTCCGTGAGGAAGGTGGCGAGGGGAAGGAAGGAAGGAAGGAGCAGCCTGGAATCCATCCCTGCTGCTCCCTGTTGATATTCCCAGCCCTGCAGGTGGCTCAGAGCCGTCCCTCAGGCTCCTCCCTGGCTCATCCCACCTGTCCTTGGCACGGCACGGCTCTGCCAGGCTGTTTTCCAGCCCTGGATGCTCCCGGAGGTGCGGGAAGGTGCCGGCACAGAGCCTGGCACGGCACCGCCCGTGCCCACCCGGGGAGCAGCTCCGGCGCCTTGAAATGCAAAATAAATGCTCAGTTTGTGGATTGTGAGCTCGTTTAAACTCCAGGTTAAGGTGCCGGGCTGGGCAGCACCTCTGCAACTTCCCTCTGTTCTGGTGGAATGCTGCAGCTGGGATGGAAAACTGGGATCCTAAAGGGAAACTGGGAGAACTGGGAGCAGGGCAGGCCCGGCCCACGTTCTGCTTCCTCAGGGGATGGAGGAGAGCAGAGCTGCTGAAATCCTTGGGGATTCGTGCAGTTCCTCAGCTCTCCCTGATTTCCTGGCCAGAGATGGAGAACAACTCGAGATCTGTGCACGTTTCCTCCCCTTTCAGTGGTGCATGACTTGCACTGCTAACAAAGCAGGAAATGTAGGGATTCAGGACATGGTGGCTCTCCTTTCACCCAACTTCCAATTTCCAGAGGGAGAAAACAGCTCAGCAAAGAGGCCAAGGTGGGCACGGAGAGTTTTTGACAGATCAGAGGAATTTTGGGAGAGTGGAGAAGGGATTTTTGGGTTTGTTCCTGAGCTGCCTCAGCTGGAGGGGCTCACCAGGCACTTGGGGTCGGATTTTGTGCCCTGCAGAGTGAGGAAGAGCCCAGAGAATTCCCGGACAGGAGCCTGGAGAGCCTGAAAGCTTCCAGTACCTCTGGGGTGGGGGCTGGAAAAATCCTGGGAATGGGGGGGGACCTGGCTGGAGTGAGGCTCTGCTGGGGTGACAATCCTGCTCCAGGGGCAAAGCCAACACCTCCTGACCCTGGGAAGCTGATTCCAGGTGGTGACAGGGATCTGGGAGCAGCTGTGGGATCCCCTGGTTGGGATCGGGGTCACACAGGGGATGCAGCCCCCTCTGAGATCCTGGCTCACTGGGCTGGGATTTGTCCACCCCTCACCAAGATTTTAGGGTTTTTTCCATGATTTCAGCTGGAATTAAGCAGGGCAGACCCTCAGGATGTTTCCTGGGAGCACCAGGTGTGACACAGGAAGGGTGTGAGGGTGACAGCGACCCCTCTGTGCCACCCCAGCTCCTGCAGGGTACGGGGCTCAGCATTCCATCTGCGGCCATGGAAAACCTCAGGATGGCTTGGAATTCCTCCTGGAATCACTCATGGAGGGAGGAGTATCAGAGCCTTCCTCAGGCTTTGCACCAAATCCGGGCATGCAAAATTTTGGGAGAAGCACCCACAGCCTTGGGAAGAACGAGGCTTCCAGGAGTTTTCCCACTGGGAAAAAATGATATTTCCAGGAGTTTTCCCATTGGGAACAATGAGACTTCCAGGTGTTTTCCCATTGCTGGTTCAAAATGCCCGCAATTGAAGGTATTTAAGGTGTTAACTTCCAGCGAACTCGTCCTGGTTGATCCAAGCACCAAATGTCATCCAACGGCCTCAGCCCTCAGTGCAGCTGCAGGTTTTCCAAAGAAAACTGGAATTGGGCATCCCAAAGGTTGGAGCTGCCCCTTTTCCCCAGGATCCAGCTGGAGTGGGGCTGCTGGAGCTGCTTGGAGCCCAGGGGAGGTTGGAGTATGGGTGGAGGATGTCAGGAAAGATCTGGGAAATATCAGGGAAAGATCTGGGGAAAATCTGGGGGAAAATGATCAGGGAAAGATCTGGGAAAAATCTGGGAAAGATCAGGGAAAAATCTGGGAAAATCTGGGAATGTTCTGGGAAAGATCTAGGAAAGATCTTCCACTCCTGCCTCTTTGTGATGCTGGGATAATTCCCTGAGCTCCGATCCCGGAGGGATTTAAGGAGCGCTGCCTTTGGAGCTGGGAGCGGCCTCTGACCTGGCCTTTCCCAACATTTTTACGGATCCAGGAGTGGATTGGAGGGATGAGGGGAGGGGTGGGAAAACAAAATCACTGGGAGGGCATTTGGCTCATTAGAAGTGCCGGCTTCTTGTTGGGAAACCTCTGTATCAGAGGGGAGGAAACCTCTGGATCAGGCAGGGAAACCTCTGGATCAGGCAGGGAAACCTCTGGATCAGAGAGGAGGAAAAACGTCTGGATTGGCAGGGAGGGAAACCTCTGGATCAGTCAGGGAAAAACCTCTGGGTCAGCGGGGAGGGAAACCTCTGGCTCAGCGGTCCCAGCTGGAGGATATTTCCATGGATTGTACTTCCAGGGGGGATATTTCCCTGGGGGATATTTCCATGGTGCTGCCGGCCTCGCTGGGTGAATGCCGGCCTTGTCCGGGGCGCTTTAACCCCGCACAATTCCCGACTTTGTGCCAGGGAAGCGTCCCTGGGAACAGGGCAGGGATTATGCGCTGCCGCAGGGGCAGCTGCGCTCCTCCCGCTCCTCCCGCTCCTCCCGCCTGCTCCGGGATCCCTGCGGACCCTTGGGAACTTTAACTCTTCCCTAAACCCTGATCAAGGATCTTCTCCTTCTCCTTCTCCTTCTCCTTCTCCTTCTCCTTCTCCTTCTCCTTCTCCTTCTCCTTCTCCTTCTCCTTCTCCTTCTCCTTCTCCTTCTCCTTCTCCTTCTCCTTCTCCTTCTCCTTCTCCTTCTCCTTCTCCTTCTCCTTCTCCTTCTCCTTCTCCTTCTCCTTCTCCTTCTCCTTCTCCTCCTCCTTCTCCTTCTCCTCCTCCCGGGGATTTTTGGGATGAGCTTCAGCTTCCAGGGAGGGGAAGAATCCCTGGAGAGCCGAGGAATTGGGATCTGCTCCCATGGATGGGGTTGTGGTCAGGGTAAGGAATTGGGAATTCCAGAATTCCAGCAGGGGGAATTCTCTGGGTTCAGGTGTTGGTTGTGATTTGGGGTATGGAGTGCAATTGTTGAGCTTTCAATCCAATTTAAACTTGGTAAATGTGTGGGATTTAAGCTGAGCCTAAACTTCCCTGAGGTTTGGTGATCCTGGGATGTGTGGAGAGCTCCAAGGATCCTCCTGGAATGCCCAGAGCTGCATCCCAGCTCTGCCTCCCATGAAATGTCGCCTTTGATTCCATGGGAGGGGAATTTGGAGGGAATCTGGCAAGGAAATTCTTAAACCACCGAAAATTAAAATTCCTGGGTCTCAGAAGAGCAAAATCCGGTAAATTCTGAGCAGTGTAAGGAAGTTGAAGGAAATGGAAATGATTAGAGTTCAGTTCTGTCTTCCACATTCCTCAAAATTATTTGGGATTCCTACCAGTGGAGGGCTGACTGATCCTTGTCAGTCCATATATGGATTGCGTAGGATTATATAGGATTATATTGTCCTCATATAGGTTATATGCAGGAGTGTTCTTGTAGGCAATGGGGTCTGGATGTTTGGGATGAAACACAAAGGATTAAAGTTCAGTTCTTATCTTCCACATTCCTCGAAATTATTTGGGATTTCTGATCGATCCCTGTCAGTCCATATATGGATTATATAGGATTATTATGTGCATTATATCCAGGAGTATTCTTGTAGAGAATGGGGTCTCCTGCATTAAATTCCCCTTTTCCAGTGGGAAAATCCCTTTGGGATGGGATAGTCCCACTCTCCCTAATCTTGATGGGTTTAGGGACAAGATTGTTTATTTCCCATATTTTTAATAACTGGGAAGGAATTTATTTTTTGGAGAAAGGGGATTTTGGGAACCTGGTCACATGTTGGGTGTTTGTCTTCCACATTCCTCAAAATTATTTGGGATTTCCACCAGGGAAGGGCTGATTGATCCCTGTCAGTCCATATATGGATTATATAGGATTATTATATGGATTATATTGTCCATATATGGGTTATATCCAGGAGTATTCTTGTAGGGAATGGGATCTCCTGCATCAAATCCCCTTCCTCCAGTGGGAAAATCCCTTTGGGATGGGATAATCCTATTCTCCCTAACCTGGATGGGCTCAGGGACAAAATTGTTCATTTCCCATATTTTTTATAGTTGAGAAGGATTTTTGTTTTGGAAAGAGGGAATTTTGGGATCCATCTCATGCTGGATATTTGGGATGCTGCTGCTCCATCACCCTTCCCTCAATTCCTGACAAATCCCACCCCATCATCTCCTTGATCTTTTTATTTCCCTCTTTGCAATTCTGAGCCCTGTCTGGATCCAGAGGAATTATTTCCTGCCTTTTCCAGAAATAATCTCCTCTCCCAAAATTGCTGGGAATGGAGGGCACTCGCTTGGCTCTTCCCAGACAGATTTTGGATTTTTGGGCTCTTTTGGGATGAGGAATTTTTCCCAAGCTGTGGGATCAGGCTGTCCATGTGATTCCTCCTTCCATGCAATATTGAAGGACAACTTGAAATTCCTCATGGGAATTTTTTGTTGGATCTCAGGAAAGCACCCAGAGGGTGCTGGGCTCTGAATACAGGGAATGCCACAATCCAGAGGCTTCCAGAATTCCAGGAATTTTTGGAAAATATTTGGAAAATGTTTAGAAAATATCCCCAGGGATGTGCAGGGTGGGATTGCTGGGGTGGCTGGGCAGGCTCTGGATGATCCTGGGATAATCAGGTGCTTCCGGAAGGATCCTACAGAGATCTCCCAACCCGGGAGGGTGTGAGGTTTTCCCTGGAATTTCTGGCATCAGGGGGATCCTTGTGAAGGATTTTCCCAAGGATTTTCAGCTGGGAAGTGATGGGAGCTGGAATGTGCCTGCAGGGAATTGGGGTGGTTTCCATTCCAATCCAACCTTTTGGGAAGGATGATCCAATCTGAGGAACTGATGAAATTCCCAAATCATGGAATGTTTCTAACACCATTTTATCCAGCCTCTCCTGCCTTTCTATCCCTTTATACCATAGATATCACTCCTTTTCCCAAGAAAATTGTTTACACTCTTTATGACAATCTTTGATAAAAATGGAGCTGGAAGACTGAAAAATACCTGGATTTCCATAGGATTAAAAAAAAAAAAAAGAAAAGAAGAAAAAAAAAAAAGGACTTTTGGCATCCCAGCTGCACCATCCATGGCTTTTTGTGCTGGGAATGGGAAAAGGGAGTGAGGAGCAGAAGGAAGGAGGGAAAAGGATGGGATGGGGGTTGTTCCTTCCCAAATTCCCACTGCATCCCATCCCCTTCCATCGTGGATCCCATCCCAGATTTTCCATCAGCAGCTCTCATCTTCCTTCCCCCTGAGCTGAAATCTGGGAGATTTTGCACCTCTGGAATGTGAGTTAGGAATTAAGGGAATATTCCAGGGCAGGGGAGGTTCAGGAATTGGGATCACCCTGGGATTGGAGGCTGTTTTCCGTGGAAATGGAAACTCTGCTCCCTGGATATTGGATTCCCCTCCCATTTTCCTGAATTTTAGCCTTCCTTTGATGGAACATGGAGCAATCCAGAAATTAGGGAAGTGTTCTACTGCAACACTCAAATCCACACAGGAATGCTGCCACAGGAGTTTTGGGACAGGCTTTAAGCTGGAATTTGCTCTCCTCAGGCACAAAGTAATTCCCTTTTTTCTGAGCTCTCCCTGCTGTAGGATGAGATGCAGAAAATGGGAATTATCTCAATTTGCTGCAGCTGGAGCACCTCGTTAACCAACCAGAGCTGCTCCCACTCCCTTCATTTTTAAACTCCTCCCACCTGGAGCTAATCCTGACCATTATGTAAAGATGGAGTTTGGTTTAATTCCCAAAACCCACCTTGGAATGAGCTGTTTGCTCCTGTTATCCTGCTTGTCCCAATGTAAGTTTTTATTTTATTAAAATCCTTCCTTTGTCTGAGAGGGTGGGAAATCTAGGGTTTTCCTAGATGTGAAATTTGGAATAAATTTGGGAGGGAGTTTCTTTGTTGTGCTTCAGGTTTTTCTGTGGTATTTGAGTGAAGGTCCTGGAGCAGCTTTTGTGGAGCTGGAGGGGCTTTCTGATCCCAGTGCTGCCTCTGGGTTATCCCATGTGGATTGATGGAATTCCAGGGAGAAAAAAGACGTTTGAAGGAATTTGGAGTCTCTGGGATGAGCCTGATTTAGGGTTTTTAAGGTTGAACCGAAGGGGAGAGATGTGGGGTTTGGGATCAATTATGATTTCCAAGAGTTATCCCAGGTGAGCTTTGGAAAATCCAATGTTTTCCTAGGAAAAGCAATTTAATTCCAAATAAAGGAAAACAGAGATAGGGAGGGGATTGCCTTGTTGTGCTCCATTTTTTGGTTTTTTTTTTTTTTTTTGGGATAAAGGTCCTGGAGCAGCTTTTATGGGGCTGGAAGGGGGTTCTGCTCCCAGGGCTGCCCCTGGAGTTGCTCTCCCATGTGCTTTTCTAGGGTGTCCCATGTGGATTGAGTGAAAAAGGAGGTTTTGAGGAATTTGGAGTCTCTGGGATGAGGCTGATTTAGGATTCCTGAGGTTGAACCTAAGGGGAGAGATGTGAGCTTTGGGAGAAATTGTGATTTCCAAGAGTTATCCCAGGTGAGTTTTGGACAATTCATTGTTTTCATAGAAAAAGAAATTCAATTCTAAGTAAATGAAAACAGGGATAGGGAGGGGATTTCCTCGTTGTGCTCCATTATTTTGGGGGTTTTTTTGGGATAAAGGTCCTGGAGCAGCTTTTATGGGCCTGGAAGGGGGTTCTGCTCTCAGGGCTGCCTCTGCAATTGCTCTCCCATGTGCTTTTCTAGGGTATCCTGTGTGGATTGAGTTAATTCCAGGAGTTGTGGTAGAAAAAGGACGTTTTAAGGAATTTGGGAATCTTTGGGATGTGGCTGATTTAGGATTCCTGAAGTTGAACCTAAGGGGAAAATTGTGGGGTTTGGGGAAAATTGTGATTTCCAAGAGTTCTCCCAGGTGATCAGAAAAATGGGGATGTGCTGGGAGTTCTTCTGCTTTGAGCATTTGGTGTTTTTATTTTCCTGCATGAGTTCTCTGTTATAAAACAGAAGAGAACTTTCAAATCTGAGGAGTTTTGCTTCAAAGCTGTCACAACACTGAGATGTTTTCCAGTTATTCAAAAATCAGGAATTCATGGGATACGTCAGCCTTTGGAATCCATCCCTTTTCCTGCTGGAACAAAAGTTGGGTGGGAGGAGAGGGAAGGATGGAGCCATATCTTGGGTGGGTGAGGAAGGAGCTGCTCCCCATTCCAATGGGAGAAATCCCAGCTTTTCCAGAAATTCCTGTTGTTTTTTTTTTTAAACCAGGCTGTGGATGTGCCATGGGCAGCCCTTATATTGGGACACCAATTAATTAATTGGAAGTTTTTGGAATTATTTATTTGGGATCAGCAAGTCTGGGCTTGCTCCTTGGCCTGGTTCCTGATCCCAGCTGGGCTCTAATAAAATTAAATTTGTTGTGTTTTGACACCAATTAATTGATTATCAGTTAATTCATGTCACCTGGCTGATGGAGCTGAAATTGTTGGGGTTTTCCTGTTCAGGGCCAAGGGCTGGATTTGATCCTTGTGGGATGTGTTCCTGATCCCACCTGGGCTCTATCAAGCCTAAATTTGTTGTTTTGGGACAGCAATTAATTGATTATCAGTTAATTAGTTGCATCTGGCTGTGGGTGCTGATGGAGCTGGAACTTTTGGGATTCTCCTGGGCAGGGCCAGGGGTTGGATTTGATCTTTGTGGGATTTTTGACCAGAGGTTCCTGGGCTCCATCAGCCATTGTATTGGGACACCAATTAATTAATTATCAGCTAATGAATGTCCACTGGCTGATGGAGCTGGATTTGTTGGGATTTTCCAGTGCAAGCCCAGGAGCTGGATTTGATCCTTGTGGGATTTTTGACCAGAGGTTCCTGATCTCAGCTGGGCTCTAGTCAAAATAAATTTCTTGTATTGGGATGTGAATTAATTGATTTAGTTAATTAATTGCACCTGGCTGTGGGTGCTGATGGAGCTGGAATTTTGCGGTTGCCAGGAGTTGGGTTTGATCCTTGTGGGTTCTTTGCACCTTGGGATATTCTATGAGTGGTTTGTGGCAGCAGAAAATGGGACTGAAATGATGAATTAAGTTTTTTCCCAAATTTATGGGGTGGGATTTGCCCTGGGTTGGTATCCATGGATTCCTGGGAACATCCAGGCAGTGCCAGCTCTTTTCCAAGGGCAGAATTCCACACAGCAGCAGATCCCAGCAATCTGTGCTCAGCAAAGCCTTTAAATAATACAATATGAGGGAAAAATCCCCCTGGAATGGTTTGGGTTGGAAAGAACTTTAAATCCCATCCCATTCCCACAACCAGGGAAGCTTCTCCATATCCCAGGCTGCTCCAAGCTCCAGGAACACTAATTGGATCTCGTTAGTTTAATTAAACTCTTTTTGCCTCATAGCAAAGCTTAGCTTTACCTCAGGCACCAAAACCCCCGGAATTCTCCTGCTGGGATCCCAATCCCAAGAAAAGGAACGCTTTTGCCCACAGCTACTCTGTGCTCCAAAAAAAAAAAAATCCCTCAGAATTCTGGGTTTTTTAGAAGTGCAGTGTCAATAGCCTGGAAACAAACTCCCACCTGGGGAAATCCAATGGGATTTCTCCTCTGGGTTTTCCCTCCTCCCCCAAGAGCCCTTTGCTGGATGTGCTGAGGGAAGGCAGATCCTGAATATTTTTTTGAGGGTTTGTGGGAAATTGTAGGAATGATATAATACCAACCCAGGGTAAACCGCACACCATAAATCTGGAAAAAACTTCTTAATTCATCATTTCAGTCCCATTTTCTGCTGGCACAAACCATTCATGGAATATCCCAAGGTGCCAAAGAATCCACGAGGATCAAATCCAACTCCTGGCAATCCTAATATTGTAGGAATGTATGCAGGCCTTAAATGAGGGGGTTTAAGGCATAAATGGGATCCTTCCTTTTTTGTGTTTGCTGGGAAAGCTGTGGAGTTCTTCACTCATGGGTGGGATTTTCCAGCTGATTTTTTTTTTGGGAGAAGTTAAAGGTTCTGTGCTCTGCCTGAGCTGTTTGGGGATTTGTGGATGGGATAAACTGGTGAACCCTGGATAATCAATGACCTTTTCCTTATCCAGACTCTGCAGTTGGAGATTTGGTCAGGAAAAATCAGGGGTGTGGGAGAATCTGTGTCTGGATAAGGCCTGGAGTGCCAGGACCCAGGAAATGGCTTCCCAATGCCACAGGGCAGGGAGGGATGGGAGATTGGGAATTCCTGGCTGGGCTGGAATTCTCAGAGCTGCCTCTGGATCTCTGACAGTGCCCAAGGCCAGGCTGGATGGGATTGGAGCATTCTAGAATGGTGGAAGGTGTTCCTGGATTGGAATGGGCTTATTGGATGTCATCAAAGTCCTGATCCAAAGGAATTCCAATGGAATCTGGATGTTTTCTCAGCCTGGAAAGTCCTCACTGGACTCACACTGGGAGGCTGGAGGGTGATTTTGTGATCCCTGAGCTGTGCTGATGGGTTGGGAATGGTTGGGTGTGACAGTGTTCGCAGGGGTCTCAGGTTGAGGGAAGAGACGAGGATCTGACTCCATGTTTCAGAAGGCTGATTTATTATTTTATGACATATATTATATTAAAACTATACTAAAAGAATAGAAGAAAGGATTTCATCAGAATGCTGGCTAAGAATAGAAAAAGAAGGAATGATAACAAAGGCTTGTGACTTGGGCTCTCTGTCTGAGCCAGCTGACTGTGATTGGCCATTAATTAGAAACAACCCCATGAGACCAATCCCAGATGCACCTGTTGCATCCCACAGCAGCAGATAACCATTGTTTGCATTTTGTTCCTGAGGCCTCCCAGCCTCTCAGGAGGAAAAATCCTAAGGAAAGGATTTTTCAGAAAATATCATCACTACAGTTGGGAATTTCCTCTGCTCCAGACCCTCAGATTGATCTCTCGGTAGTATGGGAAATATTACCAGGATCCTTTGAGAAAAGTGGGAATGAGGTGGTGTTTTGGATTGGCAGAATGGGGGAAAGTTTGAGAGGACTTTGGGATTCATTTCAGCTGGAATGGGAAGGGGAGTTGGGAGATGGAGATTTGTGGAGCTGGGAATGGGAATGATTCCATGGAGAGGGACTGGGGACAAGGGATGGAGGGACAGGAGCCAGGGAATGGCTCCCAGTGCCAGAGGGCAGGGATGGGTGGGAGATTGGGAATTCCTGGCTGGGCTGGAATTGCCAGAGCAGCTGTGGCTGCCCCTGGATCCCTGGCAGTGCCCAAGGCCAGGCTGGACATTGGGGCACCCTGGGACAGTGGGAGTGCTGGGGTTGGAATGGGATGTTGTGGATTTTCCTGCAGGAAGTTTGGTTGCTGCTCCCAAACTTTGCAGAACACCTCCAACATTCCCAAAGGCTCCAATCCCCAGAACTGCTCAGATCCTGATGTTAAAAGGTTTCTATTTGGAGTTCATTTGGGATCAGCTCCTGGGAGTTTGCATCCAGCTGGGATCTGGGCTCTGCTCCAGGGAACAGGGACAGGAGCAGAGGGAACGGCCTCAGGCTGGGCCGGGGCAGCTCAGGGTGGGCACAGCAGGAATTTCCCCACGGAAAGGGGGCTCAGGCCTTGGCACTGCCCAGGGAGGGTTGCAGTGCCCATGTCTGGAGGGATTTTTGAAATCCATGTGGATGTGGCTTTGGCAGTGCTGGGAATGGTTGGATTTGATCTTGGAGGACTTTTCCCACCTCGAATGATTCCAAGTGGGAACAAATTCCTGGGTGGAAGCATGATCCCCTCAGAGATTTCTCTCCATGAAGACTTAGAGTTTCCAGCCCCTCCCTGGGAGAGGGAATTGCATTTTCCCTCTGCAGAAAATTCCTTCTTTAATTAACTCCTCATTGTGAGGTTATTCCACATCCACATGTTCCTAAAATCCCTCACAAAGTGCAGAAACCCAGAATTTTTATGGATTGGCTGGAATCAAGGTCTTTTTATGCATGGACCTGGATTTTCTGGATTCTCCAGGGCTGCCTGATCTTGGATGTTCACAGCCAGGGAAATTCAGGATTCCTGGAGTATTTGCTCAAATTGTGGGAAGAGAAGGATGATTCCTGAATTTAACAGGAGGTTGTTAAATGGGAATATTTCTGTTGGGAATGGAATGGGAGAAATGGAGAATCCCAAGGAATAAACACCTTTGGCAGGGAGTGGAAATTGAAGCCGTTTTCCTTTTTATCCCCACTTGGATCCAGCTTTCCTTGGCCTCCAAAGCCGTTAGGGTGGGTTTGTGCATCACCTGGCCCAGTGGGATCTCAGCTCCTGGCACAGATTCAAGGATTTCTGGCCATGGAAATAATAATAGTCATCATAATTAGCGTGTCCTGAGGAAGCTGCCATGCTTGGATTGAGTTTAAGGGGAGAAAAAAAAAATCCCAACAAAAGGAGAGAGATTATTAATTACTGTAAGAAGCATTAAAGGATCATTTGGATTTCATGGAAAATTCAGGAAATCTGATCCCAGGAGCTCTTTTTAGTGGGAATTCCAGCAGCTTTGAGCTGCCCAAATCCAGGGGCATTTCCAGGAGGTGCTGGGAAATAATTCCCACTTTTATTTCAAGGAAAAATGAAGAGAAATTGGGAATTTTAAAGAAAACATGGCAGGGGCTTGTCAGCTTGGTGCCTCTTTAAATGGGGAGAGGAAAATGAGGATTGTGGAGAAATGAAGTGGAAATCAAAGGATGGTGCTGCCTAAATTTTCCTTGGAATTCTCCTCAGTGCATCCAAGAAATCCAAATAAATCCTCCCAAACTCGAGCAGAGGGAGAGGTGGGAATTTGGGGCAGAGTCTGGGAATCTGATTTGGGTCCTGGGTGGTTGATGCTGAGGATATTCCCTAATTATCTTATGGAAAAATGGATTTTTTTCAGCATCTCAGAATTGTTTGGATTAGAAGGGAGCTCAAGGCTCATCCCTGCCCTGCCCAGGGACACTTGCACATCCCAGGTTGTTCCAGTCCTATACAACATTTCTTTTCCAGGGAAAAATCTGGGTTTTTTTTCTATGATGTTGGAATTTGGCAGAATGCAGATCCCATTCAAATTTTTCCCTGAATTCTCCCTCCTCTGGGCACCTCTGTGGGGTTTTGGGTGTGACTGGAAGAGTTTGGGGCTTTAGAGAGCCAAAGAAAGTCCAAAATTGGGGCAGGGATAAGGAAAACATCCCAGGGGCATCCACACTTAATCCAGGAGGAATTCCAAGGGCTCTAAAAGGATGAAAGGAAAAACAGAAACCTAAAACAAAGCTGGCGGAGCTGTCGTGGTGTGGATTTTTGGGATCTCTTCCCTGATCCCTGCAAGCTAAAATAGATCTGGGATGTGTCAGGAAATAATTCCCTTTGGGATTTGCTTTTGGGGTTTCATTTTAGGCTCAATCTGGAATTTCCTCTCATCTCCTGGATCTCTGAGCAGGGTTTTGCTCCCCTCTGAGGGTTTCAGGGATATTTGTGAGGAATTTTGCTCTGCAGGCTGGCCTGGATTTAAATTTGGGTCCCATCCACAACCAAAGTACCTCCCGGACCCCTCACCCTGCAGGAAGCAGCTCTGCCTCAGCAAAAATGATGGGAAAATTAATCCATGATTATTTTTTAGGAAAAAGGATTCCTCTTGGAATCAATCCACGTGACAATTAATGGGGACATTACAGGAGCCTGAATGAGGGATGTGGGGCTCCAGGGGCTCTCCAAATGCAGTTTATTGTACACAAAATGCAGTTTATTGTACCCAAGGTGTCACAGCAGCCCAGGGCTGTGGGTGACAGAGCTGTGCCCACAGCTGTCAGCTCCAGCTGCCGGCAGGCCTGGAGTCCCCCATCCCTCATTCAGGCCCTTACTAATGGTGCCCCACGTTGGGCGCCACTGTAAGAGCCTGAATGAGGGATGTGGGACTCCAGGGGCTCTCCAAATGCAGTTTATTGTACCCAAAGTGTCACAGCAGCCCAGGGCCGTGGGTGACAGAGCTGTGCCCACAGCTGTCAGCTCCAGCTGCAGGCAGCCCTGGACACCCTTAGTTTAGGTCACAATGCATTATAGACTTTTCTGTGCTGAGCATCTTCATACAGCAGAGCCAATCTATGCCTTAACTGTTACCTGTAGCCCATCATAACTGCTGTAATCACCATATTCATGTCACTGTTCTCCAGTCACTAACAGTCAGTGCATTACAGTTTCAGCTAGAAGTTGTTTTTCAGTTTTCTTGCAGTGGAAAATTCTGAGACCTTTTTTCTACTTGCCACATTTGCTGCCTTGTTTGCCTGTGCTCTCTTTGTGTTTGGTAAAAACATCTTCTTGTTTGGGGTGGGTTTATCCTTTGCTCTAAGCCATAAAACCCCTTCTAACTCACACAGCCTTTGCCTCCTTGGTTATCCAGTGGGACTGGCTCAGCAATTCTTTTCTTCTATATCAAAACTTGCTTCCATCTCTATCCCTTCTTCGGATTCTGCATTCAAAAATCTTTCTGCCAAGCACACACATATCTGTGAGACTTTCTTGTCAAACTTTCATCCTTCCCAGCAGACATTAAACAGCCACTGCCAGAAGTTCTGTTGTCCCGCCCAGCAGCTCTTCCAAAGCTCCTCCTCTCCCAAAAATCCCGGCCCAGCAGGAGCTCTGATGCTGTTTTCCAGCATCCTGCCCTCCCTGCTTTTCACTCATTCCTATCAATTTGAGTGGGGCATTCCTTCTCTCCCAGCACATGGAATAACCAGAGATGTTTGGATAATCGTGAGGGGAGGATGATTTTTTATTTTTTGGGAGATGGAAGGGACCTTAAATCCCATCATGGATGCGCAAGGACACCTCCCACTGTCCCAGGGTGCCCCAGTGCCCAGCCTGGCCTTGGGCACTGCCAGGGATCCAGGGGCAGCCACAGCTGCTCTGGCAATCCCAGCCCAGCCAGGAATTCCCAATTCCCAATCTCCCACCCATCCCTGCCCTCTGGCACTGGGAGCCATTCCCTGGCTCCTGTCCCTCCATGCCTTGTCCCCAGTCCCTCTGCAGCTCTCCTGGAGCCCTTCAGGCCCTGCCAGGGGCTCTGAGGTTTTCCTGGATCCTTCTCCTCTCCCGGGGAACATTCCCAGCTCTTGGAGCAGCTGTGACCTCTTCTGGCGTTGTTCCAGCAGCTTAAAAAAAATCCTTTATACCCACCAAAAATTCTTATTTATTTTTTTATAAATAGTAAAAACCACAATATAATAGAGTTTATCCATTAAAAATATATCATTCCCATATCCAAGGGCATCAGACCAAAATAAACAGGAAAAGGTTTATCCAACTTTTCCCCCTCCTTTGGATCATGAGGGCTGAGTTCAGCTCTGGCTTTATTTTATTTAATTTATCCTGAATAATTCATTCCTGTGGAAACAGCTCTTGGATAAAACCACATCTGAGAAAAGGGGGAAAAAGCTTGGAGAACTGTAAAGTTTCCCCTATTAAAATGTTATTGTCATCTCAATATTTTCATTTGG
This sequence comes from Ammospiza caudacuta, assembly GCF_027887145.1. Classification (NCBI taxonomy): domain Eukaryota; kingdom Metazoa; phylum Chordata; class Aves; order Passeriformes; family Passerellidae; genus Ammospiza; species Ammospiza caudacuta. Next base: position 65,078,561 of record NC_080598.1, read on the forward strand.
GGTTTTGTATATTTAATGACCTGATTAAAGCAAAGAACAGCAAGATAAATATTTTGGGTTGGCTAAAAGCACCCCAAATGTTGATATTTCAACAAAATCCAAAACCCAGCAGTGAAAACAAAATCACTTCGCTTCATCTTGGCTTAATTAATTTTTTCCCCTTTCATTTTGGCGAGTGAACACAATAAAAAAAAATAAATCAGTGTTTGCCCAGAACTGGGTCACAAAGAGATTAAATGAAATTATTTCTGGGCCATCCAGTGGCAGCAGGAAGAGCTGGAAGTCCCCCTCCTGCAGAACTCCAATTGTTTAATTCCTTTCACGTTGATCTGGGATTGGGGGCGTGGGGAGAGGAAGGGGAGATTTGTAGGAATTTGTGGAAAGATGGGAACTGCCCAGGGAGGGTTGCAGTGCCCATCCCTGCAGGTGTCCCCTGGAGGTGGCACTGAGAGCTCTGGGCTGGGGACAAGGTGGGCATTGGGCACAGCTGGGTCTGATCTTGGAGCTCTTTTCCAGCCTCAGGGATTCTGTGGGGTTTGGATTGGATATTTGGGGAAATTTCTTCCCTAAAAGGGTTCCCTGGCACAGGTACAGGGTGGAGTCCCCATGCCTGGAGGGATTTCAAATACATGTGGATGTGGCACCTGGGGACACGGGGCAGTGGTGGCCTTGGCAGGGCGGGGGAATGGTTGGATGAACTTTGAGGTCTTTTCCAACCTTCATGATTCCACGAATATCTGTCCTCTGGTTTGGAGTCCCCATCCCTGGAGGTGGCACTGAGAGCTCTGGGCTGGGGACAAGGTGGGCATTGGGCACAGCTGGGACTGAATCCTGGGGGGATTTTGCGAGCTCAGGGATTTTGGGATTACAAACTCAGGCTGGATGGGATGTGTGGCTGTGGGGTGGAAGGAGCAATCCCAAAGCTGCTGGAATTCAGCACCTGGAGCTGGACGAACGTGGAGGTGCTTCCTCTGTGCCCAGAATGTCACTCCATAAAATCATGGCATGGTTGGGATTGGGAAGAGACTTGGAAAGGTCATCCAGGGACCAAGCAGGAACAGCTCCCACTGTCCCAGGTGGATCCAAGTGCTCTCCAGCCTGGCCTTGGGCACTGCCAGGGATCCAGGGGCAGCCACAGCTGCTCTGGCAATCCCAGCCCAGCCAGGAATTCCCAGTTCCCAATCTCCCACCCATCCCTGCCCTCTGGCACTGGGAGCCATTCCCTGGCTCCTGTCCCTCCATCCCTTGTCCCCAGTCCCTCTGCAGCTCTCCTGGAGCCCTTCAGGCCCTGCCAGGGGCACTGAGCTCTGCCTGGAGCCTTCTCCTCTCCAGGGAACATTCCCAGCCCTCCCAGCCTGGCTCCAGAGCAGCTCCATGTAGAGGGGGCAGAATTCCCCCTTTCCCTTTTCCCACACTGTGGGATCAGCCCAGGGAATGGGAATTTCAGTCTGAGGCACTTCCAGCACTCCACTCCTTCTCCTCACCCCTGAGCCAATTTCCAGCTCATCCCAATTTTAGACATTGATCTGCTTTGGCACTTCCAGCCCCTTCCAGTGCAACCTGGAGGAAAATCTGGATTTTTCCACACAGGGAGTGAAGGTTTGGCCACATCCCAGCCTTGCACCCGGCATTGATCTGCTCCAAGCTTTCCCTGTTCCTCCCAGATAAATTGGAATACAAATGGAGCTGTGGGGAAGGGTTGGGAGCTTTTTTTGGGATGACAACTTCCATGTGGAGGATTTATAAACTGCCTGTTTTCCTTAAGGAAGAATCATCCTCCCTTTCCTGGGATATTTATGGGTTTATTTTGCATCCAATGGTTCAGGCTGATTTGTGGCAAGAGGAAAATCCAATCAAATCCCAACTTTTGTGGATGAAGGAATGGATCCGTGTCTCTTTGGAATGCTGCATTCGCTTTTTTGTTTTTTCAAAGGAGCCCTTGTACAGCAGAATCAATCCCAGGTATTTCAGGGCTGAGCCCAGGAATGTTTGGAGTATCTCAGATCCTGACTGGAATGCTGAATCCGGCATTAATCCTCATCTTTCCTTAGGAATGTGCTCTTGTGTCCATGCTGGGAGAAGAGCAGGGATTATGGATCAGGATCATGCTTAAAAAAGTAGGGGAAAAATTCCCTTTTCCTGTGCCTGTGTCATTCCCTTTTACAGCCAAGGACTTCCAATCAAATCCCAACTTTTTTGGATGAAGGGATGGATCTGTGTCTCCTTGGAATGCTGCATTCCCATTGTTGTTTTTTTTTTTTTTTTCCTATTAAATGGGCACTGATGGGCTCATGTACAGCAGAATCAATCCAAGTTATTTTCAGGATGAGCCCAGGAATGTTGGAGGATCTCAGATCCTGACTGGAATGCTGATTCCAACATTAATGCTTATTTTTCCTTAGGAATGTGCTCTTGTGTCCATGCTGGGAGATCAGCAATTTTTCCATGGATTGTAGGGGTTGCTGGGAACTGGGAATTTATGTTGGATCAGAAGTCTGTGGTTTATTCCAGATGATTTTCTGCAGGGATTACGGATCACCGTAACCCTTAGAAATCGGGAAATAATTCCCTTTTTCCAGGCCTTTGTTGTTCCCCTTTGCACCCAAGGATTTCCATGCCTGGGGGAAATGGACAGAAAACAATTCCTCCCCTTTCAGTGGAGCTGGGAATGTGGGTCTGGGCTGCAGGGCATGTCTCCTGTGAATATTCCATTTCCCTAAACCTGTGAATTCTCCTGGATTTCAGTTCCTGGCAATATTTAATTTCATTTTCCCCATCAAATTTGGGATTTCTCCCTCAACCCCAGCCACACTCTCTCCCAAGAGCTTTCTTGGGAGCTGTTTTGCATGGATTTGTCCATCCAAACATTTTTGGAGGAAAACCAGGAGGTGCAACCAGAACCTTCCCCCGCAAATCCCCCCTGTTGTTCCTTCCCAAATTTCCAAACACAAAACCCAACCGGAGCCCTGAGATGTTCCAGGAGAGGGAGCTGAGAAAATGAGGTTGAACCCCAAGCAACCGCCTGACCTCCTCTCATCCCTCCAAATCCAGGATGGAATGGCTCTAATCCACAGTTTTAATGGAATTTTCCCCTGGAGACCCCACTAAGAGGCACTTTTCCCTCTCCTGATTGCCACCAGCAGGGCCAGGGGTGCTGATGTTGCAGAAATGCTTCATTAACCACTGAAAGTTTAATTGCTCCTTAAGTGCCGGCTGCATTCCCAGAATTCCCTGCAGCCTGGATAATCCATGAGCTGTTCCCACCAAAATGCACTGGGGGCGCTCGGAGTCATTTGGCCCAAATTCCAGAGTGGCCCATTTGGCGCTGAATTCCCAGAATTCTGCTGGAGTTCTGACTTCCCATGCCTAAATTACGGAGTTGCCCATTTGGTGCTGAATTCCCAAATTATTTTGCTGCAGCTCTGAGTTCCCTGGCAGCCAAATTGTTCCTCCTTGGCAGAGGGATGAGAGACATGGGAGTTTTAAAAGTGCAAATTTGGATTGTTGGAATATTCCAGGCAACCAAGTCATGGGGAGATGATTAAGGAAGTCTGGGGATTCAAACTGGGATTGAGTTTTTAGCTCTGGGATGAGGGTGTGCTCTGAGTGTGTGGGGCTGCTCCATCAGAAATCCTGATTTTTTTCTTGGCTAAAGCAACTGGGAATGGAGCCCAGATTGATTTATTCCAGTGGCAAAAGGAGTTTATGATCCTGGTTTTTATTTTTGTTGTGGATTTAATTTGGTGGAGTGATAATCAATCCTGATTCCAAGGATTTATGCCCTTGGAGATGACCTGGTGTGAGTGAGCAAATAATCCTGGGAATGTCAATGAAGCCAGCTTTGATCCTGAGGTGGTGCAGTGTTCCCTAACACCTGGATATCATGGAAAAATGGAATAAACTTCAGGATTTGAAGAGGCTTCTCACATGGAATCAGGCTGGGAATGTTCCCCTGGAGAGGAGAAGGCTCCAGGGAGAGCTCAGAGCCCCTGGCAGGGCCTGAAGGGGCTCCAGGAGAGCTGCAGAGGGACTGGGGACAAGGGATGGAGGGACAGGAGCCAGGGAATGGCTCCCAGTGCCAGAGGGCAGGGATGGGTGGGAGATTGGGAATTGGGAATTCCTGGCTGGGCTGGGATTGCCAGAGCAGCTGTGGCTGCCCCTGGATCCCTGGCAGTGCCCGAGGCCAGGCTGGGCACTGGGGCACCCTGGGACAGTGGAAGATCCCTGCCCATGGAAAATGGCTGGAATGGGATGAAATTTAAAATCCCTTCCATTCCATGTTCGGGATTATTTCGTTTTTATCCCAATTTTAAACCCTTTCTTCCCTAAGGCTGTAGTGCCCCAGGAATGAAATTCCCACAGGAATTTTTGGGTGGAGTCAAGGCCACTGCAAGTGGCTCCTGTGGGATTTGTGCTTCCCAAGGATTTGAGCCTTGGGCTGGGAATTATGGAGAGGTCCCAGGGTGGTTTGTGGAGGTCACCTCTTGGTGCAGGAATTTGGGATTTCCTGGAATTCTCTTTCCTGATGCTTTAAATTAAGGATTAAGCGCTTGGGGAAGATCCCAAAACAGAACCTGTGGATGCCCAGTCCCTGGGGATCCATTTCCAGCTGATTCCACCAACAAAACCTCATTGGACATGTCCCCAAGGCTGGATTTTGCCTCTGGAATTTTGGAACCAGCAGGGATACCAGAAAGCTGGGAATGGCTGCAGAAGGTGGGAAAACCATCCTTTATCCAGAAAATGGGAATGGCAGGAATTATTTCAGCACCTTTTGCAGCTGTACAACAAAGGGAGCACTTCCCCCCCCCCAAAAAAAAAAAAAATTGGGATTGAGGAAGGAAAAATGGGGAAATTGTCTCTGTGTGTGATGCTGCAATCAGGGATTTGTGCTGCTGGGTCTTTTTATTTCCAGCTCCACAAATGCTCCCTCCCAAATCAGCTGAGTTTTCCAGTCCCAGCTATTTTTAGGGAAAAGGTTTTATTTTGGGTCCAGTTGATCAAAGGAAATGAGGAAAATTTTCCAAGAAACTCTGGAAAGCGGGAGAGCGGCTTCGCCAGCAATTGGCCTTGAGGGACACTGGGAGAGGCTCAAACTGGAAATCAGGAATTGTTTTATCCCAGTAAGGCTTGGAATGGGCTGCCCAGGCACTAGTGGAGTCGTTATCCATGGAAATAATCCCAGAAAAATGTGGATATGGCACTCAAGGACACGGTTGGACTCTGATACTAAATGTTTCTCCCAACTTAAGTAATTTTAGGATTCCTCTGGAAATCCTAAATTCCACTGTTGATATTCCTAGCAATTCCTGGGAATTCAAACCATTTTGAGCACTGCCAAATGGTGCCAAAATCCCACAAAACCCATGGAATGTGATTTTTATACCCCTCTGCTCCCAAATTTATAAGCTTGGAATTGTCGTCACTGGGGCTTGGAAGAAGGGGAAATCCCAATTCTTGCTGCTGCTGATTATTTGGATTATCTTAATTAGATTTAATTCCCTGGATCCTCATACATTTCAGAGGTCATGATTTGGGGGGAAAATGGCTTGGATAAAATACACGAAAGTGGTTTAATTGCTGGGCTAACTTTTTGTGGGATTGATGGAAAAAAAAAAATCCCATTAAAAAAAAATCAGAATTCCATAACTGCAGTTTTCCCTGAGCTGGTGTTACATTTTCATTTCCACCTTGGATTGTTTTTTCCTGATCTTTGGAAATCATATCCCACCCATCCCTGCCCTCTGGCACTGGGAGCCATTCCCTGGCTCCTGTCCCTCCATGCCTTGTCCCCAGTCCCTCTGCAGCTCTCCTGGAGCCCCTTCAGGCCCTGCCAGGGGCTCTGAGCTCTGCCTGGAGCCTTCTCCTCTCCCGGGAACATTCCCAGCCCTCCCAGCCTGCCTCCAGCCCTGGAATCACCAGTGATCCCACTTTCCTAAAAGCTTTAAACGAAAGATTTGTTTTATTTTTTCATGGGTACTCCTTGCTTCCGACCCTTATTTCCCACACTAAGATTTCCTGTCTCTGGTTCTCCCCATTCCCACATTTTCCCTGTTTAGCTGCTGTTTTGGGGTGCTCTCCTGGCCTTGTCCCTGCCCTTCCCCAGCAGGGTCACAACATCCTCCTTCCCCTTTGGGCTGAGATTTCATGGAATGGGATCTGAGCTGGGCTGGAGCTCCGTGTGGAGCTTCAAGCCCATCCAGAGGGGGAGGTGAAACATTCCAATCAATTCCTTTGAATTATTTAGGAATCCATCTTGCAATCCTGAGTTACTTTGGAAGACAAAACCCCTGAAATGGGAAACCTTTTTCATGGATTTTTCCACTCTCCCATTTCCTAATGGGAACATTTTGACTTTGCCACTTGGACACGAGGTTCTCCTTCAGAACTTCCTGTTTGGGATCTAAAAATCCAACAGAAAATTCAAGAAATTCACAACCAAAACCTCATTTTAGCTGATTTATTTTTCTTCTTTCTCCTCTGGAAAAATTATTTGCTGCCTGAGGATCCATATTTCAGTTGATCCCTGCTCCTCCTTCCTGGTGGGAATCCTGTCAGGATTTTGGGGATAATCCACTGAATTTTGAGTCTGAAGAAGTTCCTGTGGTTCCCAGATTTGTTATCCATGAGAATGGAAAGGCTCCTCCCAATTCCCAGTTTGGAGCCAGAGCGGTGCCAGCTGCAATTGGGGTAGGGATTATCCCAGAGATGGAAAATTCTCCTCAAGGCTGGAGAGAGGAGAAAATTCTGCCGGTGTTTTTTTTCTTCCCTCTCAGCTTTTTCCAACAGAGAAAAATCTGGATTTTTCCCTTTTTATGGCCTTTTTTTTTTTTTTTTTTTTTTTCTCATGGAATGAAGGAAAATCAGTTTCATGGATATGGATCCCTAAGGGTGGGAGGAAGGTGAGGATAAGTCATGGATTGAGGTGGATTCATGTGGGAAAGGGTTGGAAAACCCCTGTTGAGGGTGCTGGGGGCAGTGAATTAACAACTATGAATAACTGAGCTGAAATATTAGGGAAAAACAGGGAATTTGGAATGTTTGTGATCAGGCTTGGGAAGCCTTTGCTTCCTCAAAGTGGAGCTCCAGCTCTCCTGGATGAGCTCTGGAGCTGGGACAGCATCACTGGGGCAGATTTTGAGGGGAAAAACCAGGAAGATAAACACTTGGAAAAGAAACATCCTTCTTTTTCTGGAGGGTTGGATCCATCTTTTTTGGGCCTAGATCCTTCTGGGTTTTTTTGGAGACTTCTGTCCTGGTTCTTTTGGGTATTTTTTAGGCCTGGCTCCTCCTTTTTTTTTTTTCTTTTATTTTTGGAGGGCTGGAAAGAAACACAAGGAATTATGGAATCCATGTCAGGATTGGTCACAGAATTCCAGAATGGGTTGGGCTGGAAGGAACCTTGAGGATCATCTCATTCCATTCCTCTGCCATGGCAGGGACACTTCCTTGGACATTCCAGGATTGGGGACTCCACCTTTTCCATGGAGAAATTCCTCCCAGAACTGAGAAAATGAAGCACCAGAACAATTCCCAGAAGGAATAATCCAATCCCTTTATCCCCGTTCCTATCAGTCCTGCTACAACTCTGGAATAAATAATTCCTACATCGTCAGGAATATTTCTCATTTAGGGAGCTGCTAATGAGTTTAATTAAGCTCAGCCCAAATTAGGGATTAGGAATTTGCACCTCTGAGCTGGGGAAGGTGTGAAGGTGAAGAGCAGCTCTGGATGAGGAAATTGATGGAATTGGGGAATTTTTTTCCTTCCCTTTCTCAGCCTGGATGTTTGGGAAACATGGATTTGGGGTTAAACTGGGCAAATTCAGCCAATAACTCATTTTTCCCATCTCTGCTCCGGGCTGGGGCTGAAAGGATTGTCTGGAATGTCCTTCCAGGGAAGTTTTCTGCGCTGCCTGCCTGGAGATTGGTGTCCCAATGCTTCCCACTGAAATATCCCCACTCTTTGAATTGCTGGGAAGTTCTCCTGATGTTCCTCAGCTCATCCCTCTGAGCTTGGCACCCCAGGAAATGCAGGGAATTCCTCAGGAAAAGCAGATTTTGGTAGAACTTCTCCTTCCAAGGTGCTGGTGAAGCTCTGAGGTCCTTACGTGTGTCCCCTGCTCGCTGTCCCCTGGGAGTTTGGGGCAGGACTCACTCCAGGAGAACTGGAATGACCTGAGGCCATAAATCCCTGGATGTTTCTGGGATAATTCCTTTGGGAATGTCCCACTTGGAACTCCAGCTTTTCATGGCACAGTCTGGGAGACCCCCAGGCTCATCTGTCACCTCTGTCCCCTCTCCTCAGTGCCTGGCACCACCTCCAGCCCAGCTCAGCCTTGTTGAGCTTGGATGATGTGCTCTTGGACCTGAGCTGAAGTGCAAACTCACGAGGCTGGATGTTGGAGGTTTTAGGCCCGTTTGATCTGGATCGCCGGGATGTATGAGCTGAAGAGAAAACTGCGGTTCTATTCTTAAAAATGCAAAAAAAAAAAAAGCAAAAAAAAAAAAAAAAAAAAAATCAGAATTTAAACTGAGGCTCCAACTTCCTCCTCCCCATCCGGAAAAGGGATTAAAAACCATCCCAGATTTCTGCATTGGGAAAATGGAGATGAGTTCATTATTTTTAGCCCGTGGAGCTTTTCACGTTAATCTGGGGCTGACACACTTTCTATTTTCACACAATTCTGATCCGAAGGCGCCGGCCGTGACGTGCTCCAGGAGCCGCCAAGGTCGGGAGTTAATAATGACCTCTAATAACCCAACAGTGCTTATGTTAATTAATAATTATCAAATTCCTATTAGCATTTATAGGTTCTCTAGGATTATTATAATATTTAACAATAAAGTGTTATGAATTGAATCAATAATATGATCTATAGTTTCTATAGAACTGATATTACATTTAATTATAAATACTAAATTTGCGTTAGTTAATCAATATGAAACTATTGATATAGTTTATAGGTTTGGGAGAATTAATATTTATTAATTAATATTAAGTAATATAATTAATATTAAGTATTATTATAATCAATATCAACTTATTATTAGACTGTATAGGTTCTATAGAATTGATATTATATATCTGAATACTAAATTAATATTATTTAATCAATATGAAACTATTAATATAGTTTGAAAGTTTTATAGAAGTAATAAAATATTTAATAATGAATATTAAAGCAATGTTATACTCAATGCAAAATTATTATTAGAATTTATAGGTTTTATATAATTGATATTATATTTAATAATAAAATTAAATTTATATTAATTTAATAAATATAAAATTATTAATTGAATGTATGGGTTCTATATAATTGGCATATTTAATTATAAATATTAAAATAATACTAAATCAATAACGAACTATATATAGTTTATAGGTTATGTAGAATAGATATTATCTTTAATAGTAAATATGAAAGTAATATTAATTTAATAGAAAATTATTACTATATTTTATATATTATTTTAAAGTTATTATATGTTATAGTTTATAGATAATTGATATTATATGTAATAATCAATATTAAAGTAAGAATAATAGTTACTGTTTGTTTTGATTAAATTAAAGTGATATTTAATCAGTATAATAGCAACATAATTTATAAGTTCTATGGAACTGAAATGATATTTAATAATATATACTAAAGTAATGTTAATTAAATTAATTAATATGAAATCATGGCTGGCTTTAGCCAAGCATATTTATTAAGCACTGAGACAGAGTTCCCTGACCTCCCCAATCCCCTCCAGAAAATGGGATTGATTGGAAAAGCACTGGAGGAGATGAGCAGGAATTTGCTGGAAAGCCTGGAATGTTGTGTTTCCACTGGAAATTGCTTTTCTCCTGGAATAATTTTATCTTAAAACCTCTGGATTTATCCCTTTGGACCAGGATGAGGTGGGAAAAAAGGAATTTCCTGGAAATTGTTTTAGGAATTAGAGCCATAGTGATGGAGGATGGGACAAAAATGGCCTTAAATGTCTTAAATTTGCTAAAAAATTGAATTTTCTGGAATTTTTAGTGTATTAGGCCCAGATTCCCAGAGAAGCTGTGGCTGATCCATCCCAGGCTGGGCTGGATGGGTGTTGGAGCATCCTGGGATAGTGGGAAGTGTGGAATGGGATGGGATTTAAGGTCCCTTCCACCCCAAATCCTTCAGGGATTCATCATTAAGGCTGCATTTTTAATGGATTTATCAATTATTGATTAATTTGGGATTGGATGAATCCTGGCCCAGACTGTGGGATCAGAGCTGGGAGGTTTTTTGGAAATGCTCTCCTGAAGAAACCTCATAAAATCTCACCATGATTTATTCCTGTTAGCTCAGATCAGGAGTTTCCTGGAACACAGGGGGAAAACCAGGTGACATAGGGAGAAATGGAATTCTGCCAACTCCCAAAGCTCCCACTTTTATCCCCTCTTCATTAATTCCAGGCCTGAGCTGTGTCCTCTTTTCCCTCTGCTCCTCCTTGTTGTGTCCCTGTTGCGCTGAATGATGATTCCAGCAATGAAATTCCCTTTTCCAGGAAAATCAGCCCAATTCCAGGTCACTGCAAGCCTCATCCAGCCTGGCCTTGGGCACTGCCAGGGATCCAGGGGCAGCCACAGCTGCTCTGGCAATCCCAGCCCAGCCAGGAATTCCCAGTTCCCAATCTCCCACCCATCCCTGCCCTCTGGCACTGGGAGCCATTCCCTGGCTCCTGTCCCTCCATCCCTTGTCCCCAGTCCCTCTGCAGCTCTCCTGGAGCCCCTTCAGGCCCTGCCAGGGGCTCTGAGCTCTGCCTGGAGCCTTCTCCTCTCCAGGGGAACATTCCCAGTTATCCTGTTCCCTAGCAGAGGTGCATTTTTGAACAATTTTGGCTCCTGGGTGGTAACTCCTGCCCAGAATTCCTGGAATTGCCTCACCCTTGGATCCAATTCCCTTCTTTCCAGCTCTCCCAGTGCCCATCCTTCCTGGTTTTCAGCTCTTTCTTGTGGAACAGCTCCTAAATCCTGTGGGTTTAATTAAACCCTAGCTGTTTCTTCCTCTCTAAAATGTGAGGATTTGATCAATTCCTGAACCTGGATGGCACCATCAGCAACTTCTTCTGTCCCTTCAGGCCCTGCCAGGGGCTCTGAGCTCTCCCTGGAGCCTTCTCCTCTCCAGGGAACATTCCCAGCTCTCCCAGCCCGGCTCCAACCCTTGGAGCAGCTCCGTGGCATCCTCTGGATCACTCCAACATCTCCATGTCCTTCCTCTATCAGGGACACCCCAGCTGCTCCTCGTAGGATTTCCTCCCTATAATCCATGGAACCATGGAATGATTTGGATTGGAGGGACCTTAAATCCCACCCCACCCCCTGCCATGGACGAGGATCCTTCTTCTATCCAGAGTTTCTCCAATCCCCTCTCTGTGCCCATCCCACGTGTCCCTAATTACTCATTCCAGCTCCTTTTCTCCTTTACCTTTAATTACTGTTTCCACCAAGGCTTCAAGCACCCGGACCTAAAGAATAATTAGCGAGCGCTCCCTAACGAACCCCCCTGCACTGAGACGTCTGAAAGCTGCAATCAATCCTCTCCCACCTGCAGGAGCATCCAGGCTTTAATTAGCAGCTCGGGAAGACCATTCCAAACCCATTTGTTCCTCCTCTCCCCCTCTCCCCGTCGCTCCTGTTGCTCGTTTTTCATTCGTGGGGTTTTTCCTCAGCCGTAATTCATCAGCTGAGGGAGGTTTGCAGAAGCTGGAAAAGCAGGATGGGGAGTGTGGAGCCAGCCAGGCACCGAGGGGGCTCCTCCACCTTCAGCTGATGAGGAGGAGAAAATCAAAAATAAATCCCCAAAGCCCTGCTGGTTTCATTCCTTCCTCCATACCTGCAGGATTTGGTGCTTTCCCTGGATTTCCTTATTTATAGTTGTGCCCATCCCTGGTCTTGCAAAAAGATTTTCCTCTCCCAGGATATCACAGATTCCTTCTCCTGCATTCCCTGGGTCACTGGGAATGATTTTTCCAGCCTGGCTGGTGAATTTTTAGGAAAACTGTTCAATCCAGGTGCGTAGATTCCAGCAGGGGTTGGATTTGTTTGGAGGAAGGTGTCTGGGTCCTTGGATGAGCTTTGTTCATGGAAAGGTGCAATCATCTCACTCCAGGAACCACTTCCCAAAATATCAATGCCATTGATCTCCTTTCAGCTTTAATTATCCCCATTTTCCTCCAGGAGAGCACATGGAAGGCTTTTCCTGTTTGTTGCTGACAAGGATTCAGCCCTAATCCTTCCCCTGCTGAAAAATCTATGGAAGCAACACCCTGACGCTCTTGGAAGCATTTCTGGGAAGGGCATGGATTGATAGGATGAGGGGAAATGGATTCAAACAGACCAAAATTCAGTTTAAGTTGAAAATGAGGGAGAAATTCTTGGCTGGGCTGGAATTCCCGGAGCAGCCGTGGCTGCCCCTGGATCCCTGGAAATGTCCAAGGCCAAGTTGGTCATTGGTACCTCCCCTGGGACAGTGGGAGGTGTCCCTGCCATGGAAAAGGGGTGGAATGGGATGGGATTTAAGGTCCCTTCCCACTCAAACCTTTCTGGAATTCCAGGATTGCTCTTTGGGCCGAAGTTGGAAAACTGAGTCAAACTTGGGTAATTCCCAGGGCACATGGAATCATCTTTGTGGGAATCTGCTGGGATCTTTTGTCTTCGACCTAGAAAGAGAAAAATATTTGCCTGAGTCTTTCCATTTTCCTGTTTGTTTGGTAAAATGTGTGGAGGCCAGATTTTAATTAAAGATAACGATATTTATTTATATTTATTTCCAATAAGAAACTGAGGATAATTTGTATTTTACTGGATTTCCTATGAACAAAATCACTGCTGTCAATGGCTTGTTTCTTCCTTATCCAGTGGCATTAATAGAGGGGGATAAAGTCCTTCCCATCCCACTCTGGTTAATGGGATGATCCTTGAGGGAATGGTCCCAACCTTGTGTCCTTGGGTTTCCTGGTGCTCTGATGAAGCAAAATTTATTTCCATTATTATTTCCATGATTGTTCCCACATTTAAGTAGCCTGTGATTGCCAGGTTGTTGTAAATACTCAGGAATAATTTGTGTTTCAAGGTTTGTCCTTATTTAATTTGTTAATTTTCTTGTGTGAAACAACTTGACCATGGAAATAATTTGTGTAGTTTTTTTCTGGATTTTTTTCTTCTTTATTTTTTATGGAAAAAACCGCCCTGATAACTTCAACTTAACCTGGAAAACTCCCTAATTAGAGTGGCATGGCTGGTTTCTTGTTTTCACATTTATTTTTAGGTATAAAAGATGCTTTTCTGAGGGCGGGGGAAAAAAATCCCAGAAGAAAAGCTGGAATCCTGAAGGGGAAAAAAAATCCAATATCAAGCAGCCACTGAAGTAGGTCAGGTTTTAAATCCAGCAATTTGTCTGAGCCTTTGGAAAACAGGAGCTGTCAGATGTCCAGGTCCTCTGTCTGCCTCCAGGATTTCTGTCTGGCTCTGCTGAACCCAAGACAGAAATTCCCATTCCTGGACTGACCTTGGAATGCTCACGTCCTTCACCTCAGTCACCGTGTTCGGCATCCACATCTGAATTTGCTGAGCAGTTCTGAGTGTTCCTAAATCCAGCAGGACTTCCCAGAGATCCAGACTTTGGCTCAGGTCTGCTGAGCTGGCAGAAACCTGCATCCGTGGTTTTTTAGGAGCTGTGTTGTTGCTTCTGGAGTCATCCCAGAGGATGGGAAGAAAAGGGAGCGGTGGGAAAAGCTCATCCCAGGGTGCCTGAAGTTAGGATCTCGTGGATGGGGTGGATGCAGCTCTGGAGAGGAAGCAGAGGAGACAAAGGAAAGTTTGGGTGAAGAATTATCCCAAAGTAAGGAAAAATGTGGAGGAGGGAATCCTTAAAGTTACGGACTCACTGGATTTTTTAGGATCAACATCAAGACCAAGCTGGTGCTGTGGGATTGCCCCTGCCCTCGGCAAGGTGGACTCTGAAGGTCCATTCCCAGCCAGATATCCAGGGATTCTAAGGCAGCTGAGTGGGAATTCCATCCCAAAACCTGAGGGGTGGCCGAGGTTATCCAGCATTTCTGTGGGATGGTTTGGGGATCTGCTGTTCCCAAAATGCCGTCACTGATATCCATCGTTCATTGCAGTGATAAAAGGGACAATTAAAGCCTGCCCTAAGTTAGGCTGGGTTCACAGAGGCTTTGCACTCCAGGGTTTTACAGAGCAGCTAAGATTGGGAATCTCCACGTTCCAGGTTCTGTTTAAATCAGGAAAGGCAGGACACCCACAAGGGAAGGATTTGGGGGTGGCTGAGGGGAGTGGAAGGTTCTGTGTTTGTCTGGAGAATATCCCGGGCTGGACGGGGCCCACACGGATCAGGGAAATCCAATGGACTCCCAAAAATGCAGATCTGCAAGGGGGTGGCAGGGAAGGCTCCCAGAGCTGCCCAGTGACACCAGTTAGGTGTGAGGGGGGCAGCCACCATGGTTCTGTGATCCTGTGAGGTGGTGGGAATCCATCCTGGTGGATTTCCCATCCTCTGGTTGGGATTGGGAAGCTCTGGGTTTATATCAGGACAGTCCTTGCACAGCAGCCCAGACACCTGCAAACTCCCGGGATTTGGGGTTTCCTCTGGGAAAACACTTCTGCCTTTGCTTTATCCCTCTTTAAATTAGATCCAGCTCTGGGAAAAAAGCTATGGAGTGATGGAAAATGTTGGTGTTATTGTGTGTGAATCTCATTCCATGCTGGAATTTTCTGAGACCTCTGAGAAACCTCCATCTCAGAGCGTCGTTTTCCCAAAAAATGTGCTTTTATCTTCCTGTTTGATAAGAAAATGAGGGAATTCTACCTGGATGTGGCTGTTGGCACACGTGGGAAATGAAAGTTGAGGGAAGATCAGGCATTCTGGGTTGGGATTGGAGGTGACACTGTCACTTCCTTGTCCTTGGAAAAGTCACAGAGAGCCCTACACTGCAAACAGACTTGGGAGGGAGGAAAAGCATCTGTTTGTTTTTCAGGGAAAAGCTGGGGATTTTGGGGATTGTTGTGGAGAGATACAATGTTGGAATTTGCTGGTGCTCCCAGGGGCAAGGAAAAGGACCCACCCCAGGAAAAGTTTATTTGTTGGTATCAAAGTTTGGTGTGGGATCAGCCCAGGTTATTTTCATCATGGATCTGCTGATAGAATTCCTACTGGGAAATTGGGATTGGAGCTGTTTGTTGGGATGGAGAAATGGAGATGGGAGGGTCAAGGTGGAATAGCAGTTCCTGATGTGGTGGATCCCAAATCCAGGCAGCCTGGTTCATCAAGAGCCCCATGACTTCCCAAAGTTCCATGATTATTCGTGGAAAAGTCATTCCAGTCTTCCATTTTTTCTCCTTGAGAGTTTTGATGGAATTTTTCCTTTCTAAGTTGGTTGTGGGCGGAAAAAATCTTGGATTAATCACAGGATCCTGGAATGGTTTGGGTTGGAATGGGCCTTATAGCCCAACCCATTCCAACACTTCCACTATCCCAGGCTGCTCCAAGCTCCATCCAGCCTGGCCTTGGACATTTCCAGGGATCCAGGGGCATCCTCCATGTGAGACATTTTAAATCCAAGTTATTGGTCAGGATTTGTTTTCCCAGGAAAGGGCTGCTGTGGTGATATTTGGATGTAAATAATAATCCTGTCTGTGTCACATTCCCTCAATTGGGTTTTGTCTGCACTCCCATTTATTTATCAATATGTGACCAGGTTTTGATATTCCAGACTTTCTCTGGAATACTCTCTTGTTCTGCTGGAATGAAAGAAATAGAAAAAGAGGCTGTGGATGTTTTTTTTGTTTGTTTTGTTTTTAATGGGAACTGGCCTATTCTTGGAAGGAAACAATTTCCTAGGAAAACAAGGCTGAATTTCTGGAGTCTCCCACACACAGCTCATGGAATCCTGACCTCCCAGAGATCCAGCTGTGCTTCCCAGTTACCCGGAGCTCAGAATCCATGAGGTTCAAAATCCATCTTCTGGAATGAGCTTTGAGCTTGAATTTCTGCTGTGGGGTGGATTTACT
The DNA here is from genome assembly GCF_027887145.1 of Ammospiza caudacuta. Lineage (NCBI taxonomy): Eukaryota > Metazoa > Chordata > Aves > Passeriformes > Passerellidae > Ammospiza > Ammospiza caudacuta. Next base: position 65,094,623 of record NC_080598.1, read on the forward strand.
CCTCTGCGTGCCTTTTCCACCACCTCCTCCATCCCTGCCTGGAATTAGTCCCTAAATTAGCCTTGTTCTCCTGAAAATCAGATATTAAAGTCAGGAGGAGGTGGGATGAGTTTAACTCACAGAATCCAGAATTACTTGGGTTGGTAAGAACCCTAAAATCACCTCATTCCAAGCACCATTCCATGGGCAAGGACACCTTTTCCCTGTGGGATATTTTCCCTAAAATAATTTCCCCCATTGCTTCCTGCCGTGCCTTTCCTGTACTTCCAGCACTTTCCAGGCTGCTGCTTCTCTCAGACACCATTCCAAGCTCTCCCAAGGCTCCTGCTTCATTTGCAGGAGGGGTCATTCCAGCCTCAGTCTCCTGGAGTTTTTGGAGGAGCTCTAATAAAGCCTCAGGGGTGGTGGTCTCATTTTTCTGTTCTTGTTTTCCTTCTTGGAGTGGTGTTTAAGGGAATTTTGGGATCTCTGCGGTGCCCACTGGGATGAAAATGAGTGAAAAGGTCAACACCAACCTTCTCATTCCCCCTCCTGCCTGGAGAGAGCTGTCTCCCATGGGAAAGGCTGTGGGCTCTACTTTGTTGCTTTGAGAAAATGCGGGAAGCTTGTTAGGAAAAGAAAAGGGAAAATGTTATTTTGGAAATGCTGGGAATTTGGGAAAGGAAGGAGAGAAGGAATTTCACTGTGGAGGGGTTGACTGGGCATGGCACTGAGGAGAGCCATAAATTTTGTGGATTTTGAAGAGGTTTATATGGAATTGTTGATGTTGGAAAAGAGCTCCAAGATCAGAGTCCCAGCTGTGCCCAATGCCCACCTTGTCCCCGGCCCAGAGCTCTCAGTGCCACCTGCAGGGATGGGCACTGCAACCCTCCCTGGGCAGTGCCAAGGCCTGAGCCCCCTTTCCGTGGGGAAATTCCTGCTGTGCCCACCCTGAGCTGCCCCGGCCCAGCCTGAGGCCGTTCCCTCTGCTCCTGTCCCTGTTCCCTGGAGCAGAGCCCGACCCCCCGGCTGTGCCCTCCTGGCAGGAGCTGTGCAGAGCCACAAGGGCCCCTGAGCCTCCTTTGCTCCAGGTGAGCCCTGCCCAGCTCCTCAGGGATTCTGCAGCCCCTGCCCAGCTCCTCAGGGATTCTGCAGCCCCTGCCCAGCTCCCTCAGGGATTCTGCAGCCCCTTTCCAGCTCCATTCCCTTGCCTGGACACTCTCCAGCTCCTCCAGGTCTTTCTTTTCATGAGGTGCCCACAACTGGACCCAACCCATGAGGTCCCTCACCAGTGCCCAGCACAGGGGACCAGGAGAATCCCAGCTCTGGTCCTGCTCCCACACAATTCCTGATCCATCCCAGGAGCCTTTGGCCTTCTTGGCCACCTGGGCTCATGGGTCTTGTGCATCTCCTTTCCCAAAGGATTTTGGAGGAGCTGGACATGGATGAAGGAGTGTGGAATGCTGTTTGCAGCTCCTGGGATGTCTCTGGAGGTCTCGAGGTCACTGTAAAAGCTGAAAACAGAAATTTTTTACACAGTTTGACTTTGTCTCGTGCACAGAACATGTGCAACCCTCTCTCTTCCCCCACTGTGCTTTGTTTGCTCTCCCGAGGAGGGTGAAAATGAGGGAATTGGCTCCCAGAGAAGCCCTGATGGGAGGCAGTGGGAGCAATTTCCCTGGATTCTGTGCCTCCAATCCTCTGGCTCCTCATTCTGCTCCTCCCTGATTGAAATTTTAAGTAATTTAACAATTATTTAAAATAATTAAATATTATTTAATTTTTGGTTAAATAAAAAATTTATTTAACCAAATAAATTTTGGAGTGAGGTCAGATGTGCTGGTAGGATTGCAGGAAATGTCTGGAATGAGCATTCCCATTTCCTCTGGAGATTCCTGGGTCGGTTTAGTCCTGTTGCCAGGTCCTGTGAAAAGCTCATGGAAGAGCAGGAACCTTTCTCCACCTCAGCCAGGCTCTGGTGCTCCTCTTTTCCCAGTTTGTTTCCATGTGTGTCACTGTCATATTTTTTGGAAAAATCCCTTCTCCAGAACTTCTCCCGGGAAGCTGAGAAACCTCAGAGAAAAATGAAAACAATAATTGTCTGATTTGCTTCTCCTGTGTTTTGCTGCTTTGGAATGTGTTTGGAGATTGTTTACCCACAGGTGATTGTTTGATTGGTTTCATGTGAATTGTTTTTACTTAATGACCAATCAGGGTCAGGCTGTGTTGGGACTCTGGAAGGAGTCAGGAGTTTTCATTATCATTCTTTATAACCTTTTGTAAGTATGCTTTCTCTATTTAGTATAGATATCATATCATATCATATCATATCATATATATAATATAAGCCTTCTTAGAACATGGAGTCAGATCCATCAATTCCTCCTTCATCCTGGGCACCCCGAAAATCCCACAGATGCAAACTATTCCCTGGAAAACATGGAATTCCAGCACCCTGAGACCTAGACTTTATTCCCAATGCAATTTCTGTGGGATTTCACCACAACCCAAAATTCCAGACCTGAGCTGGGAATGCTGAACAAGAACCATAAATTTTCATATTTAACCTGCCTGAAAACCCACAACTGCTCAGGGACCTCAGGGTGATGATGCCACTAATGAATTCTCCCCATTCCTCCACCATTCCAGAAATTCTTAGTCCAAGAGCCACTCCTTCCCTGCCTCATTTTTAGAGCTGATTTGTCTTTGAGGGCATCAAAAAGTTCCAAATGAGCTCAAGTTGTCATTTTCTGGCTTTGAGGCTGCTTTGCTGGTCCTGAGAGAGCTTTAAGGTGGGAAGAGAATAAAGAACAGCCAAAAATGCTCAGCCACATGTGGCAGGTGTTCAGCAGAAGTGAAAATTGAGTCTGAACTCGGCTGCAGGAGCCACTTGTGTGACAAAAGTGACCTCAGTGAGAGCTGTTTGGGTGACAGACACGAAAAGGTCACCATAAAAATAGAGATGATTGTGTTGTTCTACTGCTGGGGGGAAAAAAATCATTCCTGAGACAGTCAAGGAAAATATCAGCTGGAAATGTTGGTTTGTTGGTTTTCTCTGAGGCTTCCCAGAGCTTTGAATGGAAGCAGGAGTTGGGTTGTGTCACGCAGAAAGTTCAGCTCATGTTTGGGAGCCTGGAGGTTGGCACGATGTGGATTTTGGGGTGGGAAGATCATTTTTAGCTGGGATGACAGGAATGGGGGAGGTTTCTGGGATCTCAGCTCTCAATGGGCCTCACACCTCACAGCCCAGGTGGGTCAGAGTTTGTGGAGTTTCATCCCTGGGGATCCTGTGTCCAGCTCTGGGATCAGCAGGACAGGAGGGACCTGGAGCTCCTGGATCTGGTCCAGGGGAGGGATGTGAGGATGAGGAAGGGCTGGAGCATCTCAATGCCCAGGAAAGGCTGAGGGAGCTGGGGCTGCTCAGCCTGGAGAGGAGCCCCAACTGAGAGGGGCCTCAGCCCTGGGCATCCCTGTCTATCCCGTTCTGTCTGTCCCTGTCTATCCCTGGCTGTCCCTGTCTGTCCTTGTCTGTCCCTGTGTGTCCCTGTCTGTCCCTGTCTGTCCCTGTGTCTGTCCCTGTGTGCAGAGGTCAGAGCAGGCCCAGGCTCCGCTCCAGGCCCAGCAATGGCCCCAGAGCCAGGGGCAGGGATTGATCCCAGGAATTCCCGGGCACAGGAGGCAGAACTCCTGCCCTGGGCAGTGCCCAGCCCTGAGCAGAGCCCAGAGAGGGGCTGGAGTCTCCTCCCTGGGATATTCCAGAGCCACATGGACACAATCCTGTGCCCTGGGCAGGGACTGGCACCTGTGACCCTCTGTGGCCCCTTCCAGCCTGATCCATCCTGGGATTCAGTGCCCTCCAGGCCCATCAGTGTAAAACACAATCCTATAAAACCAGGTTAGAACTGGAATGCAGTTCCCAGAAACTTCCTTGGCTCTCGAGCAGACTGGTTTGGGTTCCCAGTAAATCCATCAACATCACCACATCCCCCAGGAGAATTCATTCCCAGAGCACAGCTCCTTCACTGCTGACCTGAGCAGGATGTGGGATTCTGGTTATCCCCGGGAACTCAGCATGGTGGGAGCTGCTCTGGGCACCAGGGAGGGAATTCTGCCTGGGAGGGACTGGGCTGGAATTGCCAGAGCAGCTGTGGCTGCCCCTGGATCCCTGGCAGTGCCCAAGGCCAGGCTGGACACTGGGGCTTGGAGAATCCTGGGACAGTGGGAGGTGTGGGATGGGATGGGATTCAGGTCCCACCAACCCAAACCAGTCCCTGATCCTTTGATGGTTCCATGATTACACCTAAACCCTTCAGGTGAGACATCAACCAATCGACATCTCTTTATCCCAAGACTGGGAAGAGAATTCCAAGACCCTGCCAAGGCTCTTGAGGAACGTTTGAAGGAGCTGGGGGTGCTCAGCCTGGAGAGGAGGAGGCTCAGGGGTGCCCTCATTGCTCTCCACACCTTCCTGCAGGGAGGTGCAGACAGGTGGGGTCGGTCTCTGGCAGAACCAGAGCGCACAGTCTGCAGCTACGGCAGGGAGGCACAGGTTGGATATCAGGAAGAAATTTTTCACTGAAAGAATAATAAAGCACTGGAACGCTCTTCCCAGGGAGGTGGTGGAATCACCATCTCTGGATGTGTTTAATAAACACTGGACATGGCACTGGGTGCTATAGTGTGGGTGAGGTGTGAGGGCACAGGTTGGACTCAATCTCAGAGGTCTCTTCCAACTTCATCATTCTGGGATTCTGTGAATGTTCCAGAATCCAACAAAGCTGCCTGAACAAAGTGCCAGCTGTGCCTCTCGTCTCCAAGAATTCCTTTTATTCAAAATCTGACTCTGCTTGGAGCAGGACCTTGGTCCAGGTGACCTCCAGAGGTGCCTCGACCATTCTCTGGATCAAGGGGTGAATCCACACTCAGGAGACAAGTCCCCTATTTTTCTTCCATCTTCTTGGCCTCCTTCCCTCCTAATCCCCATCCTGCTACCCAAACTGGGAAGCACTCGGATGAGATTTTGGAATGCATCCCATGGAGAGGGGTCTGTTAGAATTGCTGCCACAAAGATCTCAGCAGAAAGAAACAAAGCCCAAAGCTGAGCCAAAGGCGGTGCCAGAGCTGCAGGAACACAAAACATGAGCGGTGGAAAAAAAAGGGAAAAATCAAAATCTTGGATAGTGGTGCAAAATTAAATTAGGAGGTGGAAATTTAGCAATTAATAGGGGATGAAAGCATGGATTGTGTCTGCCAGAAAGTAACAAAATATTTTTTAAAAGCTGTTGTGTGAATTCCAGCCCCTTGGAAAGTACGAGGCTCTTGGGTTTTGGGCAACTGATTGTTTGATTTGCTGTGTGAAAAACAGAATTAAAGCTTCAGTTTTCAGATTTATCACTGTTTTAAAGGCACTGAAAGTGCTTGGAAGAGGTTACAAGGAAAGGTTATGGATGTCCCTGGAACTGTCCAAAGCCAGGCTGGATGGGGCTTGGAGCAGCCTGGGACAGTGGGAGGTGTCCCTGCCTGTGGAAGGGGATGGGATTTAAGGTCCCTTCCAACCCAAACCATTCAATGATTTTGTGCAGGATTAACCAGTTAAAGGCAGCTGGATGGAACAGTCTTGGATCTGGGAGAGGAGATGGAGAACGTTGTCCTCAGTTTTCCTGTAGCTCCATCTTTTTTTGGTGCTCCTTTCTCTCTCTCTTTCCTCTCCTTTCCTCAGCAAAACCACCCAAACAGATTTTGGTTTGCAAGGAATTTTTCTCCAGTTGTAGTTTCTGGTTTGAGGTTGGTTGTGAGCTTGGAATTTTCCTTTTTAGCAAAGCTGGCTCTCCTTCGGAGATATGGAAGTTTGGAAGTCTTGCTAAGAGTTGGCTCAGTGTGTGAGAAATTATTTGGGAATGTTCAGCCTGGAGAAGTTTTGAGGTGGCCTCGTTGTGGCCTTCCAGGACCTGAAGGAGCTGTGGGGAAGGTGGAGAAAGACTTTGGACAAGGGATGGAGGAACAGGGCACAGGGAATGGCTTCAAACTGACAGAAAGGAGATTTAGATGGGATATTGGGAAGGAATTCCTGGCTGAGAGGATGGGAAGGGGCTGGAACAGAATTCCAGAGCAGCTGTGGCTGCTCCTGGATCCCTGGAAGTTTCCAAGGCTTGGAGCAACCTGGGACAGTGGGAAGTGTCCCAGAACTGCGCCTCTGGACATCCTGTGAGGACCTCACCTCCTTTATCGTCGTGGACCACTTGGTTGTCCCTAAAAACTTGGGAATTGTCAACTCCCACCTTGCTTTTGAAGGAATTCTGGGAATGGTTGTTACCCCAGGATATTTTCTAGGGAGATCCCATAATGGATCCCTTGCCTGTGGTCACCCCTGAGCAGGAGAAAGGGCAGATTTTGGGATCACCAGCCAGGAAGTTTCAGCCCATCTCTTCTCTCCAAAGCCAAATTTTTTATATTTATAAATATAAATATATATTTATTTATATTTTAAATAAATAACAATAATTACATAATTTATTAGATCACCAAATATCCCCAATATAAATCAACTTCCAGCCAAATCCACATGGAAAACTTCCCTGGGAATTGTGTGAAAACCACATCAGAGCAGGCAGCCCTGTGCCCCAGCAATTTTATCCCATTCTAAGCAGGAAAATCAGGAATATTTTGGGAATTTGGGCTATAAATAGATGTTATGTAAGGTCAGGATGACGTTCCCGTCTCCAGTCACCTTTTGGCTTTGCTCAGCAGCTGCTCTGGTGCATCTGTGGTGCTGCTGGGCTTTGGAGATGTCCCTGGAAATTTAAGTCAGGCCTAAACCTCCTAAAAAAAATTCCTAATGGCCAAACAGTGGAAGGAACATGGGGAAAAAATTTAATGTGTTTTAAGTAATCAAAAATAATTCCGGAAACATGGGAGAGCTTCATGGGATCTTGGCAGCTATCAGAAAATATCTATTTTATTCCTTAAATATTTGCTCACTTCTTTCCTTCTTATCCATGAAAAATGCCTGTTTTTATTGGAAAATCTGGATTTATTTTGGTTTTTAAGGAGCTTTCTGTGGTCAGGACTGCCTAAAATCAGGCTGCTAATGAGCCACCCTAATGAAACCCTTCCAGCTCCAGATATTCCGTGGATTTATGACCTAAAGATGTGGATGTGATGGCTAAATATCCTGTCCTGGAGCTCTCCAGAGGGAATATTGCAGTCTGGGATTGGAAGAAAGCTGGAAAAGCCTTTGGAGATCCAGCTCAGCTTTGATGGGCCTTCCCAATCCATTTTCCATCTTCCTGAGTGATTCTTCTCAGGATCATAATTTCTTTCCTATTTCATCCTTTTTCTTGGTTTTTGGGGGTTTTTGTGACCTTCAGGAATCCTCTTGGGAGAAGTGAGGGAATAATCTTATAATTCCTGACTATTTATGTGGATTTCAGTATTTAAAGGGGCTTAAAAATGGGATTGGCTTTTCCCAGGGACACAGAGTGATAGGAAAAGGATTCACATTGAAAAGGGTGGGGTTAGATGGGATTTTGGGAAGGAATTCCTGGCTGGGAGGGTGAGGAGGCCCTGGAATAGAATTCCTAGGGAAGAGGCAAGAAAGGACCTGTTTTCCTCTGGAATTCTCAGAGCCAAGAAAATACTTGTTTTCCTCTGGAATTCTCCTCAATTCAGAGCTGGGAAAGGACCTGTTCTCCTCTCCAATTCTCCTTCTCTCAGAGCCAGGAAAGGAGCTGTTTTCCTCTGGAATTCTCAGAGCCAAGAAAATACTTGTTTTCCTCTGGAATTATCCTCAGTTCAGAGCTGGGAAAGGACCTGTTCTCTTCTCCAATTCTCCTTCTCTCAGAGCCAGGAAAGGAGCTGTTTTCCTCTGGAATTCTCAGAGCCAGGAAAGGACCCGTTTTCCTCTGAATTTCTCCTCAGTTTGGAGCCAGAAAAGGACCTGTTTTCCTCTGGAATTCTTCTGAATTCAGAGCCAGGAAAGGACCCATTTTCCTCTGGAATTCTCAGAGCCAAGAAAAGATTTGTTTTCCTCTGGAATTCTCCTCAGTTCAGAGCCAGGAAAAGGACCCGTTTTCCTCTGGAATTCTCTTCAGTTTGGAGCAAAGAAAGGACCTGTTTTCCTCTGGAATTCTCTTCAGCTCAGGGGTCTTCATCTGGAATTCTCATACCCAAGAAAGGACCTGTTTTCCTCTGGAATTCTCAGACCCAAGAAAGGACCTGTTTTCCTCTGGAATTCTCAGAACCAGAGAAGGACCCGTTTTTCTCTGGAATTCTCCTCACTTTGGAGCCAGGAAAGGACCTGCTTTCCTCTGGAATTGTCCTCCTATCAGAGCCAGGAAATGACTCGTTTTCTTCTGGAATTCTCCTCATCCAAAGGGAAATAACAACTTGTGAGCTCAGTGCCCTGCAGCCCCGTTGGGATGTCAGGGTTCATAAGTGTCCCTGGATTCTGTACCTGCGGAGCTGAGCTAAAAATAGGGAATGTCGTGTGCTGGTTCTCAGGCTGGGAGACCAGGCTGGAAAACAGGCTGGGAATTTTCCTCCTTGGTGGAAAAAACCTCATGGATTTTTTTTTTTTTTATCCAGGGCTGAGCAGCTCTGCTTGTATTTAGGGAAAGCTGGAAAGGAAAATTGTGGATATTGATTGAAGGGAAGTTTTTCTGTTTGGACAAATATGGGGTAAAGGAGAGGGAAATTCAGGAATGTTGTGGAGAGAGTAAGAAAAGAAGCCTTGGGGTGTTATCCATGAGGAGCTGTAGGAATCAATGGGGAGCTGATCATGGAATGGGTTGGGCGGGAAGGGACCTTAAATCCCATCTCATCCCACCTGGAAAAACTTCCATTATCCCAAGCCCTGCCCATGGACACTTCCAGAGATGGGGCAGCCACTTTTATCCATATTTACATAAATTTTTCATGGATATGTCCACTCTGTCCCTCCATGCTCTTTTCCACTTGCTCAGTTCCCAGGTAACCCAATTCTTAGTGACCTTGGCTTTGTTTCCTAGGTTTTCCTCTTGTTAGGAGTGGATTTATGGAGTTCTCATGGATGGAATTGTTGCTCTGGGGATCATTTTGTGAGATTTAAAGGGAGTAAAGATTCTCCCATCCTTTCTTTTTAGCCATCCTTTCTTTTAGCCATCCCATTTTTTCCAAGAGCCTTTCTTGATGCTGCCCAAGAGAAGAGAAATATAAAATATATTAAGATAATCTGTTGATTAAGATAAATCCTAATTAAGTACCTAATTAATAGCAAGGGGCAGGGAAACCTAGGAATGTGGTGGCAGCCAAGGCTGGATCAGGAGCACCACAAAAAAACCTGGGAATTTTTCTCGGGGTGTTCATCATCTCCTATTTATGAGGAAAATCTCTGGAATTCTGGATAACGCCAGGTGAGGGATGCTCCGGGGATGTCTCACTCCATTGGAGTGCTGATGGATTAGGAGAAACCTCTGGTAATTAATTGTTGAGGGATGTGGGATGTTTAATTAGCAGGGAATTCTGTAATTTATGATTTCAGCGTGTACTTAATCGTGCACGTCCTGTTGGTCCAGTGGCTCTGGTGGGCTCAGAGGATTTAGGGAATAGAGATATCCCAGATTTGATTGGAAAAGGTGATGAATTCCAGCAGAATTCATCTGAGTGGTTTTCCCTCTCCTGTGCAGGAATCTGAACCTCGATGTTTACCAAGCTGTGAAAAAACCCCTCTTTTCCCTCTCCAAGTCTTTGGGATCATCCCAAATACCAGCTGCTAATTTTCCATGATTCCAAAACTCCTGGAAAAGACCATTAATAGCTCAAATGTTTTGTTTCCCACTGACTCCCTCACAAATGCTGATTGGAAAAGATGGGGTTTATTAGGAGAAAATTCCTTTTTCCAACGCTGATATTTAATCCAGATCTTAAATTTTCCCCAGTTCTGGCAGTGTCATTATTTCACCTCAGGTATTCCCAATCTAAAGTCCTCCCTCCATTGTCCTGGGCTCCAGATTCTGGGAGGAGTTTGTGTAATTATGGGAAAAATGCAGGGATGGGAACAAGAAAATTGCCTGCAGTCCTTTTTGGGAGCTGCTGAGGAGTTTGTTCTTCTCAGGAGGAATTTTTCAATGGATTTGTCAGGGATTGGAAAGGGTGGGTCCCCATCCTTGTTGGTGTCCAAGGAATGATTGAGAAAACTCCTTAAGGAAAACTCCTCAAAGGAAAAGCAGGAATGACAAAATCTGCTGGATTTTCCTGCTGTGTTATTTTTGCCAGAGAATCCAGAGATTTATTTTTAAAAATGGGGGAAAAAAGCCGAAAAAACCCCATTTATATGAACTGAATGATCAGATGTAGTTGGTGACAAGGTGGGAATTGAGCATAGCTTGGACTTGGTGGTCGTGGAGAGCTTTTCCAACCTCAATAATCCTGGAATTCTCTCATTTAAGGACAGGAGGATGTTCCTTGGTCTGGCTCCAGGATCATGGAATTTTCAGGCATGGGCAACCTGGATTTACAGGGTTTGTGTAGGATGGGAATTATGGGAAATGCCAAGGGAATTATGGAATAGTTGAGGTTGGAAAAGCCCTCTGAGACCATCCAGTCGAACCATTCCCACCCGTGCCCCATGTCCCCAAGTGCCACATCCAGAGGGATCTAAATCCCTCCAGGAATGGGGGATTCCACCCCTGCCCATTCCAAAGTGGATCTCATGGAAGAATTAAAGCAGAGCCTGACTTGGCTTTTAAGGAGAAAACTCCTCAAAGGAGCAGCAGGAATGACAAAATCAGCTGGACTTTTCCTGCTGTGTTATTTTTGCCAGAGAATCCAGAGATTTATTTTAAAAAATGGGGGAAAAAAGCCGAAAAAACCCCATTTATATGAACTGAATGATCAGATGTAGTTGGTGACAAGGTGGGAATTGAGCATAGCTTGGACTTGGTGGTCGTGGAGAGCTTTTCCAACCTCAATAATCCTGGAATTCTCTCATTTAAGGACAGGAGGATGTTCCTTGGTCTGGCTCCAGGATCATGGAATTTTCAGGCATGGGCAACCTGGATTTACAGGGTTTGTGTAGGATGGGAATTATGGGAAATGCCAAGGGAATTATGGAATTGTTGAGGTTGGAAAAATCCTCTGAGATCATCAAGTTGAACCATTCCCACCCGTGCCCCATGTCCCCAAGTGCCACATCCAGAGGGATCTAAATCCCTCCAGGAATGGGGGATTCCACCCCTGCCCATTCCAAAGTGGATCTCGTGGAAGAATTAAAACAGGGCCTGATTTCACTTTTAAGGAGAAAACTCCTTAAAGGAGCAACAGGAATGACAAAATCAGCTGGATTTTCCTGCTGTGTTATTTTTGCCAGAGAATCCAGAGATTTATTAAAAATAAGGGGGAAAAAAAAAAGCCAAAAAAGCCCGATTTATATGAACTGAATGGAACTTTTCTCCCTGGGGAATTACAAGTTTTAGAGCCCAAATGTTGTGTTCCTGTGTTATCTTTTCAAGTACCTTGGAGCCACCATGGAATGTCATCAGCCCTCAAGGCAAAATCAGGAATAACATGGAACACAGCTGGGAGGAACAACAGACAAGTGATAATCTTATAAATCCTGATAAAGCTGTTTTTTCCCTGGAAACTCCAGGGTGTTTTTGTCTGTAGAGTTCAGCCTCAGGAATATTAAAAAGATATTTGATATTAAAGTAATTTAAATAATAACAGGAAGGTGCCCACAGGTTTTTTTTTTTCCTTCCTTGGGATAAATGATTGCAATAATTATTTTATTTTTTTAAGGAAATGAGGAATTTCAGAAAATAGTGATATGAAATTTAAGGTATCAATGACTTTGGATTCTGGAGCAACTAAAAGGTGTCAATATTTAGATTTTGTTAGGCAAATCTGGCTCAGAGTGTTCAGTGGGAATGGGGGGGCTTTAAAATCCCATTTTCCGATGGTGCAGAACCATTGAATTTCCCGAACTTCTTGGCTGTGAGGGATGCTATAAATACCCAGGGATTATTTATCCATAAAAAGCCTGAGCTCAGATCTGTAAACAAATACAGGAATATTTCTGGGTTTGAACCACTAAGGTTTTTTTCCAGTCTCCAAACAGGGTGGAGAAGGCTTGCAAGAGTTTTTCAGTAGGAATAGAGTTGCTTCCAAGATATCCAAGGTCAAACCTACTGCTCCAAGTGCTGGTGGAAAACAGGGATCAGCTTTTTTCCTCAGAGAGGGTTCTGCTCTCCTGGGTTTCCTGCCTGGAAGGGGAGAGACCCCTCCTGCAGAGCTGCCTTCAGCTCTGGATCCAACATCCAGGAGCATCTGGAGTGATCCAGAGGAATCCACAGAGCTGCTCTGGAGCCAGGCTGGGAGGGCTGGGAATGTTCCCTGGAGAGGAGAAGGCTCCAGGGAGAGCTCAGAGCCCCTGGCAGGGCCTGAAGGGGCTCCAGGAGAGCTGCAGAGGGACTGGGGACAAGGCATGGAGGGACAGGAGCCAGGGAATGGCTGCCAGTGCCAGAGGGCAGGGATGGGTGGGAGATTGGGAACTGGGAATTCCTGGCTGGGCTGGCATTGCCAGAGCAGCTGTGGCTGCCCCTGGATCCCTGGCAGTGCCCAAGGCCAGGCTGGGCACTGGGGCACCCTGGGACAGAGGGAGGTGTCCCTGACTGGATGGGGTGTGATGATCCCTAAAGCCCCTCCCAACCCAAACCATCCCAGAATTCCATGATCCTGAGCCACTGGGTGGAATTTTTACACCAGAGTCCCCCCTGCTGGTGCTGAGCCCTTTCTCAGCTTGTCTGGATCTTGGGAATTGTTGTATTTCTGTATATGTGTTGAATCTTGTGGTGTTGTATTTATTGATATTTTATCCATTGTAAGCAATAATTGTTGCTTCCAAATCCGTCCTCCAGACGCTCCAACCAAATCCAATTCCAGGTGCACCACTTGTTGCCCTGGGAAGAGTAAATAATTCATTAAAAATGGAGAGTTCAAGTCTTTATCCTGTCCCTGTGTGGTAAAAGGGAGGTCATTTGTCACACCACTGGAATTATTCCTGATTTATGCCCGGAGCGCCCTGCTCAGTAATTCCTACAGATAAATTAATTGTGTGTGATATTCCCAAGCATCCAAACAAACATCTTGGTGATTAATTGGGATTTATGCCTCAGTAAAACAATGGGAAGATGCTGCTGTCGGGATAAATCACCTCCAGCGTTTTGGGATGTGTTTTGTGTGGAATGTGTGGAATCAGGGTTAAACTCTGGGACAACAAGGTTGGAATTTGGGATTGGAGTGGAAGCTGCTCTTTGATATGTGTGTGAGGGGGGAAAAAATCAGGAATGCCAATTTATAAAAGTCAGGAGATGTTTTCCCTCTCCCCTGCCAGCTGAGCACGATCAGAGATGCTTTTCCATTATCCCCTGACTGTAAAGGGATGTAAATTTTCCTGTGGAATAACAATCACCTTTGGAAGGGCGACAAAACCCCTCGCTGTTGCCGTGATGGATAATGGGAGCACTGGAGCAACAAGAGGAGAGGTGATTTAGGGTCACCTGGAGGCACAGTGGGAGAGGCTCCAAGGAGCGCCAGCCAAGCGCCGCCGCAGGTGCCGGGGTGGAGATGAATCCTTCAGGAAAACCGGCAGGTCCTGGCAGGTTCAGTGTCTGGTAGGCTCCTTGCAGGACTCCAGTGATGGAGAAGTTGGGGAGAAATGGAGCCAGGGTGGTGATTGTGAATTCCCATGGTTTTTATTGCAGGCAGCTGTCTCGGGTAATTAATTTTATTAATTGATTAAATTCCAAGCTGGAGGTTGTTATCCTTCTCTCTCGTGCCTGTTCCTGTTCTTGCCATGATAATTCAGGAGTTTGGATGATGAGTAGAAACATTTCCACTTTTATCCTGAGGTAATTTCATGGAATCACGGAATGGTTTGTGTTGGGAGGGGCCTTAAATCCCATCCCATTCCACCCCTTTTCCATGAGGGACACCTCCCACTGTCCCAGGGTGCCCCAATGTCCAGCCTGGCCTCGGGCACTGCCAGGGATCCAGGGGCAGCCACAGCTGCTCTGGCAATCCCAGCCCAGCCAGGAATTCCCAGTTCCCAATCTCCCACCCATCCCTGCCCTCTGGCACTGGGAGCCATTCCCTGTGTCCCACCAGTTGTATATAGCTGGGATAAAGCACAGAGAATTCCTTTAGGGATACATCTCCTGCATTGATTGGAGGCAGAAATCTTACTCCTGTTTTACTTTTGCTTTGGGAGCTCTACCAATGAGGAACATTTCTGGTAATTATTAATAATATTATTTAACTTTTAAGTTTTGCAAATCAGTGAAAACAAGTTTCTTATTTTGGAAAAAAAATTATATTTTGAGTCTACATGTCTCTATTTGATCAAAAAGAAATTTCCTAATTTTAAGAAACATCATAATTTGTACAATTTGCTATGTCAATTTTCTTTTCTGGAAGCATCCCAGCATTTATCTTCATGTTGGGAGTGATGGGTTTTTCTGAAAAGAATGAATTTTCCAAGATTTTTGGTGGTGGGCTTAAGATAGAGGATTATCAGGCATTGTCTGAAAGCGTGGATACAGTTGGGTGAGGAATTCACTTTTGTCCTGGTGAGGTCACACCTCGAGGGCTGGGTCCAGTCCTGGATCCTCATGGCAGGGAGGGGCTGGAGCGTGTCCAGGGAAGGGAATGGAGCTGGGCAGGGGCTGCAGAATCCCTGAGGAGCTGGGCAGGGGCTGCAGAATCCCTGAGGAGCTGGGCAGGGGCTGCAGAATCCCTGAGGAGCCGGGCAGGGGCTGCAGAATCCCTGAGGAGCTGGGCAGGGGCTGCAGAATCCCTGAGGAGCTGGGCAGGGGCTGCAGAATCCCTGAGGAGCTGGGCAGGGGCTGCAGAATCCCTGAGGAGCTGGGCAGGGGCTGCAGAATCCCTGAGGAGCTGGGCAGGGGCTGCAGAATCCCTGAGGAGCTGGGCAGGGCTCACCTGGAGCAAAGGAGGCTCAGGGGCCCTTGTGGCTCTGCACAGCTCCTGCCAGGAGGGCACAGCCGGGGGGTCGGGCTCTGCTCCAGGGAACAGGGACAGGAGCAGAGGGAACGGCCTCAGGCTGGGCCAGGGCAGCTCAGGGTGGGCACAGCAGGAATTTCCCCACGGAAAGGGGGCTCAGGCCTTGGCACTGCCCAGGGAGGGTTGCAGTGCCCATCCCTGGAGGTGTCACCTGGAGGTGGCACTGAGAGCTCCGGGCTGGGCACAAGGTGGGCATTGGGCACAGCTGGGACTCTGATCTTAGAGCTCTTTTCCAGCCTCAGGGGTTCTGTGATGTTTAGATTGGATATTTGGGAAAATTCTCTCCCTAAATTTGTTGTTCAGCCGTGGTACAGGTACAGGGTGGTCTCCAACCCTGGAGGGATTTCAAATCCATGTGGATGTGGCACCTGGGGACACGGGGCAGTGGTGGCCTTGGCAGGGCTGGGGAATGGTTGGATGAACTTCGAGGTCTTTTCCAACCTTCATGATCCCATGAATATCTGTCCTCTGATTTAGAGTGCCCATCATTGGATGTGTCCAAGGAATTCCTGGAGGTGGCACTCAGAGGTCTGAGCTGGGGACAAGTGGGGATCGGGCACAGGTTGATCCTGGATCTCTTTTCCAAACTAAATATTCCAGGGATTCTGGGATTCAGTTAACATTGGAATTCCCAACTCATTCTCCAGTCTAGAGCCTGTTGAAGTTAATGAGAGATGTTCTGCTTGCTTTTATTTATTTTTTTCCCCTGATTGCTCATTAATTGTGTGTAAACTGCTTGGGGTCAGCACAAGTTTGTTTATTGGGATTTATTTAAAGATTCATTTTGGTGATTCATTTCTCCTTGAGCATTTGGAGGAGATGATTTCAGCCACTCCCATTTGTGTTCCTGGATCCTGACAGAAGGGAGTTGGGAGCTCTCTCATTCCCTTATCCGAGAGCTGCTTTTCCATGGGTTCATGGACAAGTTCCCAGGAAAGTGTGCCCTGCTGTGCTGAGTGTGGGCAGTGCTCAGACATGCCCTGTGTGTCAGTAATTGTTGTGTTATGGCTGCTTTGTTAATTAGCACTCATTAGGGTTTGTATCCCTAACGAACTGTGTGATATTATTATTGACTCATAATTACCTTCCTCAGAACCTGACTCCATGGGCAGAGCAGCAGAGCGGGAAGCTCCCAGGCTCTGCAATGTGAGTTTGGAGCAGCACTCAAGTTCAAGGCTTCCCTTTTCCCCGTCATTCTGGTTTTTTAAGATTTTCTGCGCCTTCTGATGTGGACATTCTTGTAGTGAACTTTCTCACACACTTTCTGTAAACAACTCATTGTTTTGCATTCCTTTATGGAGGAGGAGAAATTTGATGGACTGTTGGTTTGTCCAGTGTCATTTGAGAGGAGGCACTGTCACCCTCCAATCCACTGTCACTTTTGGAAATCTATAAATGTTGGAGTCAGAAAACAAACTTCCCATTTTCTTCACCTTGAGAGCAGTGGTGTGGCTTGTTTTTTTTCGTGTCCTGTAGTGACACCTCTCTAAATAATTTAAATATTTATTGATCTGCAGCCTTGAATTATTTATTCTTTTATTATTTTGACATCCTTCTGCTCTAGTTCAAGGCATCCCTGCCCATGGAATGAAGTGATCCTCAAAGACCTTTCCAAGCCAAACCATTCTGAAATGGATTGGTGGTTTTTAGGGGAAGTTCTGCCACTGAGTGTAGGCCAAGCTGATGCAGGTAGCAATCACTTGGCAGACACAGAAAGTTGTTCCCTTCAAAAACTTGCTGAAGTCATTCTCAAAAACATTGACAGGCTGATGCTGTGCAGCTCCAAAAGGGTTTTGTGCTATTTGGCTCCAGCCCATACCAAAGGATCTGGGCAGAAATCCTTCTGGAGTGATCTTACATCCCTAATGATGAACATTCTAATGCATCCTCTGATAAAATATGGGTTTGCTGGCGCTTTTAGCACTCAGATTTTTGGATCTGTGTTTTTAAGGGGGATAAGTTGAGTAGGTTTCAATGTGAGAGTGAACATTCAGGTGTCTGAGCTGGAAGAGAATTCCAGAATGGTTTGGGTTGGAAGGGACCTTAAATCCCATCCAGTCCCACTCCCTGCCATGGCAGGGACACCTTCCACTGTCCCAGGTTGCTCCAAATCCAATCCAACATGGCCTTGGACACTTCCAGGGATCCAGGGCAGCTTCTGTGGACTAGGGAAAAAGGGGGCAGAAGAAGGTTCCAGAACAATTGGATCAGGAATAGCTCTTCCCTTGTTTAGATGGAAGAGAAACCTTCAATATCCAACATTCCAGTGACTGAAATGCTCCTGGGAAGCAGGAAAGTTTGGACCTGGATGGATGTGGAAGGGAATTGTTGGAAAGCAGGGTCAGGTGAAGCGCAGGCTCCCCAAGCAGCAGGGCAGGATGAGAGGATGGAAAACATCCCTGGGTTGGTTATTTAGAAGGAAAGAGAGAGTCTGGATTTCTGCTGGCAGTGATAGACACGGACACGCTGGATTTGAGCATTCCAAAGGTTTTCTTTACTAACTCCTGATATTTGTGATTCTAATTCTGAAGAGCTTCTAGGCTTGTGTCTTATGTATTGTACATGGAATTTGGTTTCTGTTGGGTTTCCATTGGGTTTCCATTGGATTTCCCTTTCCTGGAGAGGTTTGAAATCCATGGATGTGGCGCTTGGGGACGTGGGGCGGTGGTGACCTTGGCAGTGCTGGGTAATGCTTGGACTTGATGATCTCAGAGGCTTTTCCAACTTAAATGATTCCATGATTCTTTGGCCTCAATGTATCCAGAGGCAGGAAAATCAGGAGTGGGAGAACATCCCAGGCTGGAGGTTGGCACTGGGTTTGCACATTCCATGGGAACTAAACTGTGCCATGGAAATCTGAGTCTAGCTCTGGCTGAAATCATGAGGCACATTCCCAGAAAAGCAGGATCCAGCCCTGAACATGCTGCGCTGGTGGAAAATAACCCTCAGCCTCTCCCATGGAGGTCTGGATTCTTCTGAAAAGCTTTTATTCCTCTGGTAGATTTGAAGGAATCTTTGTTGAGTGTTGTCCCAAATTCTTCTCCGTCAAGGGACATGGGTATAGGGTGGAGCATCCTTTGGGAAGATCCTGTCCTGGATGTGTGGATGGAAGCCCATAGAATGTGGCAGAAGGGATGGGCAAATCTCCTGTCCTGGGATATCATCCCGGCATACTCTCATCTGTTCAAGAATAGAATAATGGAATCCACAATGTCCTGAGCTGGCAGGGACCCACAGGGATCATCCCAGCCCTGTCCCTGCCCAGACCCCAACAATCCCACCCTGGGCATCCCTGGCAGCTTCTGGAGCTCTGGCAGCCTCAGGCTGTGCCCATTCCCTGGGCAGCCTGGGCAGTGCCAGCACCCTCTGGAATAGTGGAACCTTTCCCTGAGATCCAAACTAACCCTCCCTGCCTCAGTTTTGTCCTTCATGGATCTGTTTTGGGAGAGCTTTCTGATCAGCATCTCTATTGTAAATGGCAGGCAGCTTTTCCTTCTGGGAAGGAACTCAGGCAGACACATGTTGGGATTGCATTTCTCCATCATCCAAACTTGTTCAGCCTCGTCTGGAAAATCGATGCTGTCTGCAAACACCCAAAACCCAGGACAAAATGCCTCAGGTGAAAGCCCATGGAAAGAGAATTCCTTTGGAGGGATGGATGTGGAGTGGAACAAAGCCTGGCTGTCTGCAGGAGCTGCTGTCAGATGTGACAGGAGCAAAGGAGGCTCAGGGGCCCTTGTGGCTCTGCACAGCTCCTGCCAGGAGGGCACAGCCGGGGGGTCGGGCTCTGCTCCAGGGAACAGGGACAGGAGCAGAGGGAACGGCCTCAGGCTGGGCCGGGGCAGCTCAGGGTGGGCACAGCAGGAATTTCCCCACGGAAAGGGGGCTCAGGCCTTGGCACTGCCCAGGGAGGGTTGCAGTGCCCATGCCTGGAGGTGTCCAAGGAATTCCTGGAGCTGACACTCAGTTGTGTCCATTCTCCCAGCCAGTACGCAGAGGAGTTGGACTGGCCCAGGTTGGATTCATGGACCCTGAGAAGCTCCAGAGCCAACTCCAGCAGTCCCTGGGGTGGGGCTGATTTCATCCTCTGAGCATCCCAGGAACTTCTGAGAGGGTGGGCAGGCCCTGGCACAGAATTGCCAGAGCAGCTGTGGCTGCCCCTGGATCCCTGGTAGTGCCCAAGGCCAGGTTGGACATTGGGACACCCTGGGACAGTGGGAAGTGTCCCTGCCATGGCAGGGGTGGCACTGGGTGGCATTTAAGGTCCTTTCCAGCTCAAACCATTCCATGATTCTGTTTTTAATGCATCCCATTCCCATATTTTGCATCCAGAACCCATCCCAGCTTGTTCATCCTCAGAGGAATTCTTGGTGTTGCTCCAGAGGGAACAAAACCTGGAATAAACCTGGAATAAATCCTGCCATGGTGCTGATTCTCCTCTGGGTGACTTCTCCCAATGAGGAGCAACCCAGCCCATGGATGCTGCCAGCCTGGGGTCCCTGGGCCGGTTCCAGCCTTTGGAGAATTCCAGAGTTTGGTTTGGATGGGAAGAGACCTTAAATCCCACCCAGTGCCACCCCCTTCCATGGGCAGCGACGCTCCATTGTCCCAGACTGCTCCAAGCCCAGTGTCCAACCTTGGCCCAGCTGGAGCTGGGGGGTCCTGGGATGTCCCCAAGTGCCACCACTCGCACAGAGGGGAATTAAAGTTGCATTTGATGTCTCATTTTTTGCCTGCAGTTTAATGTGGTTTGATCAAAGCTTTGAGCAAGAGCTTAAACCTTGATTTTTCGCCCACATCCCGCTCGGAGTGGATGGATTCTCCCATGGATGTGTGGAGAGATGTTAAACCTTTTGGATCTTGTTTTTAATATTTAACAGACACTTCTGAAATCGGCTCTAATTTAAAGCTATCAAACACTTTGGGGCCCAGATAATGAGGAGGATATTAGGTAGCAATATTTTATTTTTTCTGAGCTTGCACGGAGGATTTATGCAATCATTATTTTGATTAAGGACGTTTGAAAGCATCTGTGAGTATTTTTCATTCTTCATCGCTATCTTTAGCCCTTCCAATTAATTTCCAATTCCAGGAGTCCATGGAATCTGACAGAGTTTGCTGTGCTGAGGGATGTATTAAGGACAGCTTATGATCCATTAATTAGGAATGTGTTTAAAACCATAATCTCTGCATTTTGAAGGCATCTTCTTTCCACCCTTCCCATTTTTATCTGGTTTTCCTCAAGTATTTTCTTTGCTGAGATCAGTAGAAGGATTGACAGCTCCTGGAAATAGAAGCTCTTGGATGCTGCTGGATTCCTCCAATGTAGGATCCTGTCCCAAAACTCAGCCTTAAACATTTAATCCTCTGTGGCTTCATCTTCCTTGTGTGAAGTTCTTCTTCCCTTGCCTGGGCCTTGAAGTCAGATCTGTACCAGGAATTTGTTGTTTTGCCTGGGGAAAAATGCAAAAAAAACCCCATTGCCTAGGGAAAAATGCAAAAAACCCCCCATTAAACTCACCAAGTCAAGGCCTTGTGCACATGGAAAAATATTTTGGGATGGATTTATGGAGGGAAATGGGATTGGGAATACCCTGAGTGCCACCAGGATCTGCTTTATGTGGAAATGACTGCAAATTATTCCCTGGTGGTGATACCTGTGTTGATAGGAAAATACAAAGGGATTTCTTCTTTATTTTGGTGGAAAAATCAGTGATCAGGATGGAGATCTGGAAAAGGCAGGAATCTAATTTAGGATGGAGATCTGGAAAGGGCTGGAATCTAATTCAGGATGGAGGTCTGGAAAGGGCTGGAATCTAATTCTGCTGTCCTCTGAGGGAACTTGCTGTATCCCTGTTCCTCAGTGAGAATTCCAGGCAGGCAGATGCCACTTCCTCATTACTCATCTGCTGGAAGTGTTCTCAATTCCAATTAAAAAATGAAAAACATTTTGAGATCACTCCCAAAGCTGATTTAAAACAAATCAGCAATCTGACAAATCCGAAGGTTAATCACCATGTTTGAGATTCAAAATTAAGTTCAGAACTTTTAGAAGAGAATGGAGCTGGGAAGGGCCTGGAGCACCAGGAGAGGCTGAGGGAGCTGGAAAGGGGATGGAGAATTCCTGAGGGAGCTGGGAAGGGGCTCAGCCTGCAGCAAAGGAGGCTCAGGGTGGATTTTGGGAAAATTCCTCCATGGAAAGGGTGCTCAGACCCTGGCACAGCTGCCCAGGGAGGTTTGGAGCGCCCATCCCTGGAGGTGTCCCAGAAAAACCTTTGGGTGTGGCAGTTGAGAGCATGGATGAGTGGTGACCCCAGTGGTGGTGCTGGAGTCTTCTGGTCATTTCCTGCTTTAATGATTCTGTGATTTTATGATGAGAAAGAAAATTTTGGAACAATGTTTTTTTGGGTTTTTTCTTCTTTCTGCCACTTCTTTTCCCTGCTGTTTTTGAATGGATTTGTTCCCATGTGTCAGGACAAGGGAAGTTTGGGTTCTGAAATGACCAAAGGACAGAAGCTCTGGAGAAGGGCAGAGCTGCTGGGAGGTCCAAAGGCAGCCAGGCATGAAGGAGAATCCCCCTTTGGGCCTTCATCCACTGCCTTGGCTCCTTGTTGGGAGTTGAGGAATTCCTTAATGGACACTGAGGATGTGGGGTTCCTTGTTGGAAACTGAGGATTAGAAAATCCCATCCAGCAAATCCCTGTATTCTCCATGCCAGAGGGTTTTGATGATAATAGGGAAAGATGGAAGGAATACACTCTTTTTCCCCCTTACCTCCTTCTTTGTATTCTCAAATCTTGGTGCTGATGTTTTATGAACGTGCTGAGCTGGTGATTCCAGCAGAGCAGAGACTTTTTCTGGAAAAGCTGAGATATTGTGGATAACATTTCCCTTGCATCCATGGGCATATCCATGAGTGGCACTGTCATATTTTCTGAAAAATCCTCTTTGCCCAGGAATTTTCTCCTGGGAAGCTGAGAAGCCTCAGAGAGAAATGAAAACAATAATTATCTCATTTGCTTCTCCTGTGTTCTGCTGCTTTGGAATGTGGTTTGGAGATTGTTTATCCAACATGTGAATTGTTTTAATTTAATGACCAGTCATGGTCAGGCTGTGTCGGGACCCTGGAAGAGAGAGTCACGAGGTTTTAATTAGTCACAAGGTTTTAATTACTATCTTGTTAAACCTTCTGTAAGTCTCCTCTCTCTATTCTTTAGTATACTTTTAGTATGGCGTAGTGTAATGTAATGTAATGTAATGTAATGTAATGTAATAATATAATATAATATAATATAATATAATATAATATAATATAATATAATTCTTCTATTATTTATCATTCTTCTAAGAATAATATTCTTTATTATTTAGTAGTCTTTATTATTTATTATTCTTCTAAGAACACGGAGTCATATTCTCAATTCCTCCTTCATCCTGGGGACCCAGCAAATGCTGCACATGAGGAGCTGGCAGCTCCTGTCCACCATTCTTAGGCCCTGGGAAGCCACTGCTGCTGGACAGGGTTCAGGTGTGGGATTGCTGCTGCCGTCAGAGCTGGGAGATGAATTTGGGCTGGTAAATGTGAGATCCTTTTCCCACTCCCACAAATTTTGCACGGAGGGAGTGACTCCCTAATGGAAGTTAATGACTAATTGCCCTCTGTTAATAGGACTGGAACCTTTGGAAAAGGGCTGGAAAATCATATAAACAGTAACACCTGACCTGGCAATGTCTGAGTACCCAGGTGGGAGTTTATTAATTCTCCTCATTAATTTTTATTGATTTGTTGATCGCTCATTGATGCCTGTCCAAACAAATCATGGAATGCTGAGGAGTGAGAGGCTCTGGAGTTGTTCACATCAATACTGAGCTGTTAGTTTGGATTCCCAAGGAATCAGATCCATAGGAAGATAATTTATGCTTCTCCTGGACTCTGTGTCAGTCCAATTCCTAATGAACATTGATATTCTCCAGTGAGGAGGAGCCTCAATAATTGCTCAGACCCACAAATCTCGTGGAATTGTTTCCATTTCCAGTGGTTGGACACAAAGGAGTGATCCAGGAGAAATATTGCCATGGGAGCTGGTATCCATCAAAGAACTGGGAAAGGGAGAGGGCAGGGATGGACTGAGAGATGTTATGAATTCCCAGTGCCAGGAGAGCTTGGATCAACCACAGCATTTCCCTGGAAACTGGGCTAAACCTCTCCATAATTCCGGGTGGAATTCTCCCCAGCAGCCTGGAGGGGCTGGTGCAATGTTCTGCTCTTGGTTGTGGGGAAGTTGGCACAGAAATCATGGAAGCAGCAAGGACCCCTCAAGACCTCTGTCCCCTCAGCTCCTCTGCTGCTCTTTCCTGGCCCAGCACATTTTAGCATTACTAAAATGAAGGAAAACCCCTGGTTATCTACCCTGAGTTGCCCCAAAATTTGGGAATGGGGTGATTTATGCCGTGAAAATGTGGAATTCCCCTTAAAAAGCTCTCAGGCATTCCCAGCTTGGTGCTCCAGAATTTTTCCACAGGAGGAAAAGATTCAGGGCTGACAGAACTCCCAGTCCTTTTCCCAATGCCAGGGCCTGAAGGAAATGGGAGTTTTTAAGGTGAATTAGATTTTCCAGTGGTTGGAATATCTTGGAATGACATTTTAAGTGCCAGATGTGGCACTTAAAGCTCTTTGTGGTTGCCCTGATGAAGCACATTTGGAGCTGAAGTGGGAGGAAGGGTTAGATGGGATTTTGGGAAGGAATTCCTGGCTGGGAGGGTGGTAAAACCCTGGGATGAAATTTCCAGGGAAGCTGGGGCTGCCCCTGCATCCCTGGAAGTGTCCAAGGCCAGGTTGGGCATTGGGACTTGGAGCAGCCTGGGACAGTGGGAAATGTCCTTGCATATGGAGTGGGATGAGCTTTAAGATCCATTTCCAGAAATAAATGTTGATGCAGCCTGGAAAACACAAAGTCCATGTAATAAATTCCCATCTTTAGAAAGGGAACCCATTCCAGTCATTCAGCTGCTCCTGCTCCACCCGTGTTTGACAACAAAGATGTGAGAACGAGGTGTGAGACATTGAAGTGCAGCAAACACGGCTTTAATTTAAGAATTCATTTTATTCCCTGAAAAGAGATTTGTTTTCCTTGTTTTGCTCGGGACAGATCTATGCTGGCTCCCAAGAACTGCAAATTGTTGTTTAAAAAGCTGCTTATTTTCGTTTAACATGCCAAAGTGGCATTTCCTTCCTGATTTGCATTCGTGGAACTGTTCAGTGTTTTAAATTTCCTCTTTAATATTAAACTGTGCATTTTTCAGGCAGCAGACTAAACTGAGATACATTCCATAGTCAGTGTAATTTTTGTTCTGGAGCTGAAACCAGGCCTGGTTTTTCTCAGGGTAATTTGCTGGAATTTGCATAGGGGGGTTTGTAGCACCGGCAGCACTTCCTCCTGCTTTGGGACAGCCTCAGAAATTTTATTTTTAGGGCTTTTCTTGGGCTGTGAGGGTGAAACATAGGAGAAGAGGCTGAGGGAGCTGGGCAGGGTTGCAGAATCCCTGAGGAGCTGGGCAGGGGCTGCAGAATCCCTGAGGAGCTGGGCAGGGGCTGCAGAATCCCTGAGGAGCTGGGCAGGGGCTGCAGAATCCCTGAGCAGCTGGGCAGGGGCTGCAGAATCCCTGAGGAGCTGGGCAGGGGCTGCAGAATCCCTGAGGAGCTGGGCAGGGCTCACCTGGAGCAAAGGAGGCTCAGGGGCCCTTGTGGCTCTGCACAGCTCCTGCCAGGAGGGCACAGCCGGGGGGTCGGGCTCTGCTCCAGGGAACAGGGACAGGAGCAGAGGGAACGGCCTCAGGCTGGGCCGGGGCAGCTCAGGGTGGGCACAGCAGGAATTTCCCCATGGAAAGGGGGCTCAGGCCTTGGCGCTGCCCAGGGAGGGTTGCAGTGCCCATCCCTGCAGGTGGCACTGAGAGCTCTGGGCTGGGGACAGGGTGGGCATTGGGCACAGCTGGGACTCTGATCTTGGAGCTCTTTTCCAGCCTCAGGGGTTCTGTGAGGTTTGGATTGGATATTTGGGAAAATTTCTTACCTAAATTTGTTGTCCAGCCCTGGCACAGGTACAGGGTGGAGTCCCCATGCCTGGCGGGATTTCAAATCCCTGTGGATGTGGCACCTGGGGACACAGGGCAGTGGTGGCCTTGGCAGTGCTGGAGAATGGTTGGATGAACTTTTCACACCTTAATGCTTCCATGATTCCATGAATATCTGTCTTGAACTCATGCTGAGTGGGGATGTGATTGGATTTAGAGGATAATCCCAGAGAACTTTCCAAGTTCCATTGTCCCAGTCTGCTCCTAGCCCCAGCGTCCAACCTGGCCTTGGGCACTGCCAGGGATCCAGGGGCAGCCACAGCTGCTCTGGCAATTCCATCCCAGCCCCTCCCCACCCTCTCAGCCAGGAATTCCTTCCCAATATCCCACCCAAATCTCCTCTGGCACATCTTGAGAGCGTTTCCTCTCATCCTTGTTTTATGTACGTGCTTTTTCCTTCAGGATAAATCCATGTCCTTGCTGCTGCCTGTCAGGAACTGCTCTACCAGCACGTCCTGCAAAGGAAAAAAAAATTAGTTAAAAATTACCTTAAAATTTAAAAAATAAATTAGTTAAAAATGCGTTTCTAAAAGGAATTTTACCAACCTGTGTGAATCATTTAGTATTCAGGAGTTGTTTTGACAAGGTGATTTTTATCATGCGTGATTTTCACCCCTCTCTGTCTTTTCCAGTGGGGGGAAACTCCACATTTTCGTGTGCTCCCAAATAAGTGAGATGTGTTTGCTGCCAGCCTGTGATGGTGCTGAAAAGGGTCTTGCACCGTTGTCAGTTTTGTGATGCCAGGAACAACAAAGTGTTGCTGCAATTAAGGCCTCCCTTGTTGACAATTCCTTATTTTAGCAGATTCCTTGATCCCACTGCTGGCAGTCTGTGGGATGCCAACGGCTCCAGGAGCACTTCAGGGAGGGAGTGGAGTGTGGGAAGGGTTCCCTCTGTGCTCATCTCTGTAATTCCCCCTTAATCAGTGGGGAAAAAATGGAAAATGCTCCTTTTTTTTTTGGGTGTGAGGGACAGATCAACCTGGAATGCTGTGAGTTAACCAAGTGTCATTCTCTGGAAATGCTGGAATAAGGGGCTGGGGAATTCAAAAGCACCAATTTCCCAGGTTGTTATTTAAGCACAAAAAGCTGAAAGAAATCACAGTTTCAGGCTTTCAAGCAGAAATAAAAATTGCAAGGCAGCATCTCTCAGTGACTTTATTCTCACTTAAAAACAGCACAAAAATCCTAAAATTCCTCTGAAACCCTGCCTGGAATTCCCAGACCAGAGGGATATTTTCTCAGTGCTGATGCTCCAGGTAATTAAACTTTTAATTCCAAGGTTATTGGCCAAGAGTGTCCCACACATGGTGGAAATGAGGATACCCACATTATCCCTGGATTTCTTTTGGGTGAAAAACCGTGGCACCCAAAATCCATAAATCCGCTTGTGGCACCAGGCATGGAGAAGAGCAGCTCCTCTCCTGGAGCTGAACTCGATGAGAGAAAGAAAGAGCAGGAGTTAAATCAGGAAATAAATCCCTGCAGGAGCACAGAGGGAATTATCCCTAATTGTCTGCCTGGGCAGGGACACACGGATCTTTGGGAGACCTTTGCTCCTGTGGAAATGGCAGGAATTGGCCTTGCAAGGACGTGTCTGGGGCTCAGCTGGAGGAAAAAGAGGCAGCATTCCCACAGGGAATGAGTGTGGAGCAGGAAAAGGGGTTCCTGATGTTTTATTTTCTCCCACAACTTCCTAAAATGGGATTTTACCCCAGTGGGGATTGGTGGCTTCTTCCAAGGAACAAGCGGTAGGACAAGAGGAAATGACCTCAAGCTGTGCCAGGGGAGGTTTGATTTGGGTATTTTAGGAGTTTTTTCATGGAAAGGGTTGTCCAGCCCTGGCACAGATGCCCAGGGTAGGGGTGGAATCCCCATTCCTGGAGGAATTTAAAATCCCTGTGGATGTGGCACTTGGGGACAGGGGGCAGTGGTGGCCTTGGTAGTGCTGGGAATGGTTTGGTTTGATGGGATCTGAGGGTTTTTCCAACCTGGACAGTTCCAGGACATGAAGGAACTGGGATGTCAGCAGGGTTGCTTTGGGCCGCAGGATAAATAATTAAGGACAAATTAAAGCTGATGAAAAGTAAGCAGGGAGGTGTTGAATCATTACAGCAAGCTAGAAACCAAATTCCCATGTTTTTAGGAAATGTTTCCTTCTCTGACTTCCCTAAAAAATTGTTTTTGCAGAGGATATTCTGTATTTGTTCTCCTGCAATGAACTGAGGGTGAGACAGCACCAGTCTGAGTGGGAGACTCCTGATTTCCCAGGCATGGAGAACTTCAGGATCCCAGTGCTTCCAAAGGAAATGAGCTGGACAGGGACTGGGGACAAGGGATGGAGGGACAGGAGCCAGGGAATGGCTCCCAGTGCCAGAGGGCAGGGATGGGTGGGAGATTGGGAATTGGGAATTCCTGGCTGGGCTGGGATTGCCAGAGCAGCTGTGGCTGCCCCTGGATCCCTGGCAGTGCCCAAGGCCAGGCTGGGCACTGGGGCACCCTGGGACAGTGGGAGGTGTCCCTGCCATGGCAGGGGTGGCACTGGGTGGGATTTAATTCTCATTCCAACCCAAACCGTTCCATGATTCTTTGGGCATATGCACAGATGGAAAAGGATCAGTGGATTTTCCCAGTCATAGGATTTTCCCAGTCAATGGATTCTCCCAATCACCAGGAGGCAGAAAGTCACACAGACCGAGGCACATCCATGAACTCCCAGCACCAGGGAACGACCAGAAACTGCCCCAGGCATGGCCTGAAACATTAGAAAAGTCCTGAAATATTGGGAATTTCTGGGATCACTGTGCAGGAAGCATTTCATTTACTCCCACACTCAGAATCAGTGACTGGAGTACAAGGGTGGGATGGGATAATCTTCAAGTTTCCCTTGAGAACCATTCCATGGTTTTATATTCTCAGCCCAAATCCATGTCTGAGGAGCTCTCCTGGCCTTTTCCTGATCCCTCTCTGAACTCCAGCAGTTTTTGCACATGCCCAGCAGCAGGAACAATAACCAGCAGTGAGAGGAGTTGTGAAGGGTGGGAAAAAAGCCATAAATCTGTCTGTTCCTGGAGAAACAGCATTAGGACAGCCCAAACCCAATATACCCAGCACTGCTAAGCTTGGTAGTGTCAAAATTAGGTCAGGCCTAATTTTGTGGCAGCAGTGTTGGGAAGCAGCAGTGGGATTTGATTATCTGGGAGCCTTGGGATGGCAGTGCCATCAATCATGGAGCTCCACAAACACCAGGATAGGCAGGAATATTGAGCAACATGGAAAAATTATCCCCAATGGGATAAAAGGTGACTTTGTCCTGTTTGATGGGAAAGTTCAGCTCAGAGGAAAGTGCCCAATAAATATTCCCGTGGGCGTCAGGTGAAAGCAGGTGGAAAATATTTAGGAGTGATATGGAATGATCCAGGAATGGCACAACTGGTTTGAAATCTGGTCAGCATCACACCTGGAAGTTTCCTCTCTCAGGCACCTGGGATTTGGCTCAGCTTGGACCCAAAATGAAAGATTTCACCATAAATGGAATATTTGTTTAATTGAAGCTACTTGTGTAACATTTGAATTTCCCCAAAGAAAAATTCACTTAGAGAAGAAATAAAAAAAAACCTGTTTCAATATTCCATTTATTTGTGGACTGGGCCTCACCTCCAGCTGGAAAAATAGCCCAAAATCCCAAATTAGCTGCAGTAAAATGCTCCAAATTCTGCATTGATGAGGGCAGTGCATTCCCATGGCAATACTCAGAGATTCCTGGTCATTCCATTTGCAGTTTAGGAGAATTAAGAGCTGGGAAAATATGGGAAAAGTGAATTCTGAGAGTAGCAAGTGCCCGCAATTACTTTAAATCTCCTTTTTCTTCAGAAAATCACATTATTTCCTCCTTGTTCTGCTGCAGAACTGCGCAGAATTCACAGGGACTTCACTCCTGCTAATTAATTTTCAAGGGGAAAGCTCAAGGCTGCAGGAGGGGAGAGGGATTTTATTCATGGCAAATCCATCCTGCATTTTCTAGCAGATCCATCATGGATCTCCTATTTCCAAAAAAATAAAAAAGGAAATTTCTCATTTTAATAAAGTTTTAAGGAATCCCACACATTCCATGAATCAGGAAGATCTTGGTACTGCTCAGATTAAGGGAATTCAAGTTCTGTTGTTAGTCAGAGTTTAATTCCCTGTTTTCCAACAAAGACTAGACCAAATCTCTATGTGTGGGAAACTTTGAACCAGGAAAGAGCTGTGCCAAGGGATCCTGGAACGAAATCCTGGAATGTTTTGGGATGGAAGGAACCTTAAAGCCCATCCAGTTCCACTCCTGGAATCCACACCTTCCCTTGGATGCTCCAGCCTGGTCTTGGACAATTCCAGAGGTCCAGGAGCAGCCACAGCTTTCCTGGGAAATCCATTCCAGCTTCTCCCAGCCAGGAATTCCCAATTCCCAATCTCCCATCCATCCCTGCCCTCTGGCACTGGGAGCCATTCCCTGGGCCCTGTCCCTCCACCCCTTGTCCCCAGTCCCTCTCCATGGAATCATTCCCATTCCCAGTTTCACAAATCTCCATCTCCCAACTCCTCTTCTCATTCCAGCTGAAATTAACTCCAAAGTCCTCTCAAACTTTCCCCCATTTTGCCAATCCAAAACACCACCTCATTCCCACTTTTCTCAAAGGATCCTGATAACATTTTCCATAAATAAAGGTCAACGTGAGCTTCTGAAGCTGAGGAAATTCCCAACCATTCCCAATCCACCAGCATAGCTCAGGGATCACCAAATCACCCTCAAGCCTCCAATATTTTCCCAGTCCAGTGAGGAGTTTCCAGGCTGAGAAAACACCCAAATTCCATTGGAATTCCTTTGGATCAGGACTTTGGATCACAGCTTCTGTGGGAAATCCTTTCCAGGGCCTCCCTACCCTCCCAGCCAGCAATTCCTTCCCAGTATCCTGCCTAAACTTGGAATTGGTGGAAAAGAGCAGCCAAGAAAGGAGAACCTTTCAATTTTTCATGGAAAGAGGGAATCTTGTGGGGTCACACAACTCCTGTAGCAGAACGAGGGGGTTGTGCTCGGATTTGTTGTTTTACCTTTTTCTTGGAGAACCTTTCCTTCCTCCAGGTTGTGCCTTGCAGGAATGGTGCTGGGAATGGTGCTGGGAAGAATCCACGCAGCATTTTCCATGTGCAATCCCTAGCCAAATTCTCCTCAAATGTCACAAAAAAAATCAATGCTAAGCTGATATTGTTTTAATGGATGAAATCCCAGGAGGCAGCTTTCAGAAGGAGCTGGGATGAATATTTCTGCAGGAAGGAGGGAGGTGACATTTCATAATTATGGGATGTCTCCTGAACCATAAGATTTTTCACTTACTGGAAGAGGAATATTTGCTATTTTCCTTGATTGGTTTGATCTCCTCTCAAAGCAGTGTTTTCCTTGGCAATAACAACACCCAGGGGGGCGTTTTCCCTTTCCTGCTCCTTCCCAAATTTAATGGTTTCAGGAGAGTGGCACAGCCACTAAAATGAAGGACACTTCAGCTGTGATTTGGAGTTAGATGAATATAACATGAATAAGAATGGAATATTAATGGAATATGGATTTAAAAGGATGTTGGAATATTGCTGCTGACTGCTCTAATTTGGTCCCAAGTTTGATGAGCCGTGCTGAACCCTCGCTTACCTTTCTGCTCTGTGGCTCTGCTTCAGCATTCCTGCATTTTGGAATCCGTGGTGTGGGAGATGATGGAAGTCCCAGTGGTGACTCAGAGCCCTGGAAATGGCAGAGCAAAGAGCGCATTCCATGTCCTTGGGATGCTGAACTCCCGAGGAGTGTGGAGGGGGATCAGCATTCCTAGGAATTCCAGGTAAAAATCAGCACACTGAGTGTTGGTGCTGCTGTTCTACTTGGAAAAATAATCATAGTCAGGAATTCACGGATTGTTTCCAGGTTAGAGTGTGACACATGGCCCTGGTTCCTAACCAAGGACATTCCAGGAGCTTCATGGGAAGATCCACCTGCATCTATGGGACAAGGCAATCATGTAATCCTAGAGGGATTTGGATTGGAATGGATCTTAAACCCAGTTCCACCTCTGCCAAGGGCTGCGACACCTTCCACTATCCCAGGTTGTTCCGAGCATCTTTATTCCATCATTGTGTTGGACTTGGAGCAATTGGGACCACTTTTGGCTGGAGCAGGGCTGTGTTGTTCCTTGCTAAACCTTCTGGAAAAGTGAGGAGGGAAAGTTCCTGGGGCTTTGGAACTCGGGATGTGGTGGCTGAAAGAGCAGAGCTTGCTGGAGTCTTTGCTGGAATGATGGCTTCAAACTGAGTGTGGGGCTGGATGGGATATTGGGAAGCAATTCCTGGCTGGGAGGGTGGGGAGGCTCTGGAATGGAATTCCCAGAGAATCTGTGGCTATCCCTGGAAGTGTCCAAAGGCGGGTTTGGATGGGGCTTGGAGCAGCCTGGGACAGTGGAATGTGCTGGTTGTAATGAGATGGGATTTAAGGTCCTTCCCACCCAAACCATTCCGTGTTTCTATGGAGGAAGCATCCATTCCCTGCTCCTCTTCTGCCTCTTCTGCCTCCTTGGCTTGAGCCTCATTTTCTCCAGGCTGTGGAGAGCGAGGCTCAGACACTGGAATTCTTGGCAGGTTTGGATCAATCCTAGGCCTTCAGATCGGGATCCCACGATGGGCTGTGTCCACAGGGAGCTGTGTGTGGACTGGACCAGGAATGCCAAGGTGAGGGGGGGTCTGCAGGGATGCCAGAGCCCTGCATCCTGGGAATTCCATGTGGATCCTAGCAGAGGAATTGCAGGATGACCAGAGAAGCAGGGTTGGTGTGATGTGCAGCATGGAGACCTGGCAAAGCAGCCTTGGGAAGGGGATCCAGCTACTGCAAAGAGCCTGGGGAGAAGCTTTGAGGCTCTTCCATGGGAAATGGGGCTGGGAGCTCAATGGCATCACATGGATGAACAGAAAGGATGGAATTCCAGGTGTTTAAATCCCACAGAATTCCATTTTATCTTTTGTGCCCTTTAGTTTCTGTGCTTTTATTAGGGTCAGTAAATCAGTTTCCTTCTCCTATTGATCCACTCCCTGGAAATTGTCATAGCTGTGAATTTCATGGTTCAGAAGCGAAATTGTGGAGCTGGGAATGTACTTTGGAGTCTTGTGGAAATGGAGCTGGGATTTATGCAGGTGTAATAACAGGAATGTCGTGCATTCCTTACACTTACGACGTGTAAATCTGAGTAATTCCTGTACTACAGGTTGTACCAACAAGGAAATTAAAGCAAGGTTCTGCCTGAACTTAACTCCTGCTCCAAATCCTGATCCCGCTGACGGGATTTGGAAAGGAAGCAGCAGCATCAGTGCCACTGTTTCCCCTGCTTAATTTTCCTGCTTTAATTAAGTCTTTTCATTTGCATAACGAGTGTGATAATGCATTTAGGAAGATATAGAATAAAAACAATAATGCCAAGTTCATTTTGGAAATGGAAACAAAAAAATTGGAATGCAAGCGGGGGGTGCTGAAGGTTTCATCCAGGGGATTGACAAGGATTAATAAAAACCATGGAAATTTCTTGTGGTGATGAGTATGTGCTGAGTAAACAGTGAGTAACTATGTGGGAGAGATGCTCAGTGCTGGCTCCGGGGCTGGGGTGGCCTGGGATGGACTTGGTTGGTTGGATCATGGAGCTGAAAATGCCGAGGTAGGTTCAGTTCCCTTAAGAGCTGGACTCAATCCTTGTGGCTTTTCCAACTCAGAACATCCTGTAATCCTGTGACCCATGTGGTTCTCATCCCATTTCTCTGTTAGCCTTGCAGCCCCCTGCTTCAGGGTCAGCCCCAGGGGTGGAGTGGTCTGGGATGGGCTTGGTTGATTGGATCTTGGAGTTGAGAATACCAAGGTTGTGTTTGATTTCCTTGAGGGCTGGGCTTGATCCTTGTGGGATTCCTCCAACTTGAAACATCCTGTAATTTGGTGATCCATGTAGTTCTGATGCTGTTTCTCTGCTCGCACTGCAGCACCCCAGCTCATAGCCACGTTCAGGAGTGGAGTGGTCTGGGATGGGCTTGGTTGGTTGGATCATGGACCTGAGAATGCCAAGGTCACATTGGATTTCCTTAAGAGCTGGACTTGATCCTTGTGGATTTTTTCCAACCCAAAACATCCAATAATCCCATGATCTATGTGATTCTTATCCCATTTCTCTACTGGCTTTGCAGCCCCCCAGCTCATGACCAGGCCCAGTGGTCTGAGATGGCTCAGTTCATTGGATCTTGGAGTTGAGAATGCCAAGGTCGCGTTTGATTCCCTTAAGAGTTGGATGTGATCCTTGTGGAACCTCCCATAATTTAATGATCCGTGTGTTTCTGATCCCGTTTCTCTGCTGGCCTTGCAGCCCCCCCCACGGTGCGGATCGTGCACTCGGGCCTGGCCTGCAACATCGAGGAGGAGCGCTACTCTGAGCGCGTCTACACCATCCGCGAGGGGGAGACCCTGGAGCTCACCTGCCTGGTCACAGGCCACCCCCGGCCACAGGTGAGTCCCTGCCCACCACACCTGTCCCCTCCACACCCCCAGAGCCTCCACAAGCCGGGTTCACCTTCAGAGTCTGCGCGGTGGGCAAGGTCCACTGGGATCCAGGTGGGGGATCCATCCCAGATGTTGGGTGGATATTGGGTGTTCCAGAGGAACTTGAACAGCAGGAATGTTGGTGATCTGTTTTGGAAAATCTGGTGTAAAAATCAGATTTTTACACCCTATATTCCTGGGTTTATTCAAGTGTAAATTCCTAAATTTACACTTTAAATTCCTGGTGTGTTTGATTTCCATGGAGGTTGGTAAAAGAGAGGGAAAACAATTATAAGGGTGACAATTATTGAGTGAAAATCCCTAAAGTTGTCATGTTGTCTGGGATCTTCACACCCCAGTCCTCAGAAATCCAGCTGGAACTATGGAAGAGGAAACAGCTGGAGCAGGGAACCCAAGAGCTTGGGAAAGTCTCCCTGTTCACCTGGATCAGCAATGTCGGGGAACCCCCAGCGTTGCAGCTGGATAAACCAGAATTACCTGGGATTTGTGCTTTAAATTCCTGGTGTGTTTGATTTCCTTAAGAGGTTGGTAAAAGAAAGGGAAAACAATTAGAAGGGTGACAATTGTTGGAGAGTTTTCTTGGAAAATCTGGTGTCAAAATCAGCAATATTGTGCTTTAAATTCCCGGTGTGTTTGACTTCCATGGAGGTTGGTAAAAGAGAGGGAAAACAATTCTAAGGGTGACAATTGTTGGATGAAAATCCCTGAAGTTTTGCTATTGTCTGGGATCTTCACACTCCAGTCCTCAGAAATCCAGCTGGAGCTCTGGAAGAGGGAACAGCTGGAGCAGGGAACCCAAGAGTTTGGGAAACCTTGTTTGCCTGGATCAGGAATGTCATGGAACCCCCAGCGTTACAGCTGGATAAACCAGAATTACCTGGGAATAAATCAGCTTTTTCCAGGCCTATCCTTATTTTATCAAGCTCAAGATTGTTGGCAACTCCTGCTGCACCTCCCTGGCGTGACCCCCTTGGGCCAGGACACCTCGTTAATCAGTTATTTTTAATTAGGATAATCACCAGGAATTTTCTTTCCAAAGTGATGAATTATACCCTTTGTTTTTGGAATTGCAAGGGACGGGCGGGAACTGGGAATAGGGAATTCAGAGACCTTCAGTATGAGCTCCTCCAGGAAGGAGGGGTTTGCTGTTTTTGTTGCTCATTCCATGATTGTTCCCAATTTAAGGAGAAGATTTAAAGCTAAAGCAGTGGAAGTTTATTCTGTGTTGGTTTAGGGATGGTGTTTCCAGCATTCCAATTTTTTCCTGATCTTTCCACAGGATGCTCTCAGATTTGGGTTGCAAATTGCATGGAAATTGTTTTCCAGCTGCTGTTTGATCAGGTGCTGGGGAATGAGGTTATAAAATATGGAATTGTGCATTCCAAGAATGCTTTCACACTTGCACGTTGACTCAAATTTTCCAATTTTTCTTGGCATGGAAACTCCTTTTGGTTTCAGTACTGGAAGAATTAAACAACCCTGGATTGGCAATTTGTAAAATCACAGAATTGTGGAATGGTTTGGGCTGGAAAGGAGATGAAAAATGAACCAGTGCCAACTCCTCCCATGGGCAGGAATATTTTCCACTCCAAGCCTTGAACATTCCCAGGGATTTCTAATCTGTAGGATTTGAGGCTGCCCGTGATGGCTCTGGGAGGAAAAATGAATTAATGACAAAAAATTCTATTTTTTTCCTTTTCTCTCCTGTCACTCCTTCCTGCTTTACCAAAGCACACATTTGTTCCTTTTTTGTCTTTCCAACATTTGCTCTTTTAACTTCGGGATCAACGGATGTCGTTCTTTGGGGTCTGATGACTCAAGGATGTCTCTGATCTGTCCAAGTCATCCTTGCAGTGATGCCACTCTGGGGGGCCTCCCTTTGAACACAGATCTTCAGATTTATCAAATCTTCCCATTTTTACAGCTCTCTTTGCTGCCTTTCCCACAAAAATTTTCCCCTAGGGTTATTTCCAGGCAGGGAAATTCCTGTGTTCAGAGTGGTGGTTGCGCTTTCCAATTGCTGGAAATTTTCTGGAATTTCTCCTCTAAATTTTCATGGAGTCTTCTCAGCATCAGTGAGGGTTTTGGGAGGAATAATAAAAGGGTATGAGAATTATCAGAAAGAAGGAGAATTAAAAATAATCACTCTGTTAATCCCAAAAATTCACCTCACTCCTAATTAGGTACAAGACTTTGAGCACCCCAACACATCCTTGAATGTCTGCTTGTTATCCATGGGGTGATTTTGAGATGTTCCATGTGATTAATATTTGTTATTCCTGATTTCCCACCTTCTCACACCCAGCTTTGGAATGCACCATTTGTTGCCATAGAAATAGTTTTCCTGGCTGGAATTTTTAAAGCACTTTATCCCTGCTCAGGTGAGGTGAATGCAGCCCTTTTTTCCATAAATTGTGGCTGTCAGGAGAGGTTGGTTTGATTTTTGGATAAAATCCTGCCAAGTTTGGAGCAGGATCACCCTGTGGAGACCTGTCCTTTTCCCAGATTTTATCCAGGATCCTGGAGATGGGCTGTCCCTGCTCTCCAGCTCCAGAGGGATGTGCCAGGATATCCAAAGGCCACTTACCCCTGGACAGGAATAAGGGATTTCCTGGACTGAGTAGCTAAGAGGTGACATTTTATCCCCGCTGGTGACAATCTCCTGCCCAGCCTTGAGGAATGTGTTTTTTCCTGATTTTCCTTGGGAATTCTCACCCATGCTGGGCAGGTCCAGTCATTGGAAACAAAACCTGAGACTTTCCAAAGTGTGGAATGACATTTGGATCATGGGGAGCAGAGGAAGAGGCATCCGATGAGCAGAGATCAACTGGAATTTTGAATTCCTGGTTTTCCAGTGAAGGATGAACAGGAAATTCCTGACA
This sequence comes from Ammospiza caudacuta, assembly GCF_027887145.1. NCBI lineage: Eukaryota > Metazoa > Chordata > Aves > Passeriformes > Passerellidae > Ammospiza > Ammospiza caudacuta. The sequence goes on from NC_080598.1 coordinate 65,131,273, forward strand.
GGAGGGTGTGTCCAGGCTTTTTTTCCAGGCTTTTTTCCCAAGTAACAAGAGGAACTGGCCTCAAGTTGTTTCAGGGAAGGTTTATATTTGAGATAAGGAAAAATTTAATGGAAAAGATTGCCCTGAGGCAGTGGTGGAGTCACCATCCCTGAAGGGATTTAAAATCCCTGTGGATGTGGCACTTGGAGACATTGGTCAGTGGTGGCCTTGGGAATGCTGGGATTCAATCTTGGATGGCTTTTCCAGTCTCAGTGGCTCCAGGAGTTTATAAAGGCCTTGTTTGTCAATCCAACCTCCCCCTCCTTGGGCTTTGCTTTCCCCTGGCTGTGATTTTTCCAGAGGTTCACCCCCGAGTGCTGTCCCACCTCGGGTGATGTTATCCCGGTGGGAATGGCACATTCTGTCACATTATCCTGGTGGGAATGGCACATTCCAAGCAGCAAAAGGCGCAGAGCCGACAGGGGACAGTGTCCAAGTGCTCCCCCAGTCCCTCCCAGTGCTGCAGGGTGACCTCTGGCCCTCCCACCATGTCCCCCCTCTCCCAGGTGCTGCCTCCCCACTCTCATTCCCGAGGCTCACGAAGGAGCAGCTGCCAGTGCCACACGTCATTCCCACCATCTGGAAGCTGCACACTCCGGGATTTTTTTTTTTTCCTGTTTGGAGGTTGCAACACATCTTAACGAGATCCCACCTCCTCCTCACATCCTCCTGCCACCCTTCTTCCAGGCAGGGCCGTCGGAGCACATCCCTTTCTCCCGGAAAAATCCAGGAGTGCTCACGGTGCTGCTGGGGTGTGAAGAACGTGATGGATCCGTGGCTTTCCCGGGAAGTAAAGCAGGGGAGGATCTGCTTTTAGGAGCTCTGGAATTTCTCCCTGCCTCTGTTTGGTTGTGTTTTCTTCCCACTTATAGGAGTTGGGTGCTGTGCTGATGCCACTGAGGGAGCAGGAGCTGTTCCCCTTGGAGCTGCCAGGAGATCCTGTGGTTTCCTGGGATTGTGAACCCGGGGCAGAGGCAGGGAAATGCTGCTCCAGAGGGGTGTGAGCCTGGAAAAACACATCCTGCCCGCTGGGAATTGGGGTGGCCAAAGGGGGTAACCCAAGTGACAAAAAGCGAGGAATGGTTTGATTGGCAGGAGCCTTGAAGCTCATATTTATATATATGATTCCATATATATATATATATATATATATATATATATATATATGGAATCATATATATAAATGTATATTATATTTTTATTGTATTATATGTATTATATATTATATTTTTATATATTATACACATTATATAATTATATATATTATATATATATATTATATTTATATATATGGAATTCATGGAGTCATGGAATGGTTTGGATGAGAAGGAACTTAAATCCCCTCCAGTGCCACACCCTGACATGGACAGAGACACCTCCCACTGTGCCAGGCTGCTCCAACCTGGCCTTGGACATTTCCAGGGATCCAGGGGCAGCCACAGCTGCTCTGGCAATTCCATCACAGCCCTTCACCTCCTTCTCAGCCAGGAATTCCTTCCCAATATTTCCTGTCAGTTTATAGCCATTCCCCATTATCCTGTCACTCATAAACTCCTTGGGAAGCTCTGATCTCTACCCATGGACAGACCCAGGTAACTGCGGCACTAAAAAATAAAAACCCCTTAATTATTTCAAATGCATCCCCCTAATTACTCCCTGTGATTAGTGGAGCCTCCTCTGACACTGCAGAACAGGATCCTGCCTTTTCCTTAATAATGCCAGGAAAGGATAAATTCCCACTCCCTGGAACTGCATCCATTAGGCCAGAAAAGGCAGCATTCCCAAAAAAACCCCCAACAAAAACCCCACATTCTGTTCTCTTTGATCAGCTTTGAGTCAGACATAAAAGGATCCTTTGGGGCAAAGCGGGTGCCACGTTTTTGGTTTGAATTGATACGAATCCTTATCAAGAGCTGATGCAGCCCAGGGAAGAGGGGGATGGGGGTCCCTCACACGGGAGCAGCTGTTTTCCCACCCCACTCTGCAGCTCCTTGGAGCAGTAATTGGAGCCTTGTTAGGAAAATTGATGCTGATTCCATCTGACACTCCTCAGTTCACGGGAAGACTTTACAAATGTTCACTGAGCACCTGACAAAACCCAGCCTGACTCATGACTAAATTAGCCTGGATTTTATGCTGGAGAAAACCCTTTCCTGAATGTTTGACTCCCGTTTAGCAAGGAAAAATGTTTCCATCCTGCTCTGGCATGAAAAGCAATCTGTGGTGAGGCTTCACATGACGTTTGTGCTGCTCCAAGGAGTTTATTTGATGTTTTTCTCCCCCGAGCACAGCACCTGAATTCACACCTCTGCAGAGCTCTGCAGGGCTCCGAGCCTGCCCTGCTCTGTCTGCCAGGAGGGAGGAGCAGGAATTGTGCCAAAAATCCAGGGCAGGAATCACAGCATCCACAGCACGGAGTGAGGGACTCCTGGAGCTGCACCAGGATCTTTGGGAATGAGCCACTGGTGCCTCTGAGCTCATCTTTTATGTCCCTTGCATCCCAAACCATTCCATTATTCCAATGGTTTGCAAGCTGATAAAAGGAATTAACTGCTGTTGATTCTCCAGTTAAAACTCCTGTTTTATCCTGAATAATTTGAGCAGTTCCTACCACTTTTCCCTTTTCCAGGTGGCTGCTTGTCTCTCCACAAGGAATGTGTTTGCAGGTTCCTAAAAAAGGCTTGGAAGTGCTGAGGGAGAGAGGTCAAATCCAGATAAAAGACGTTCAATCCAAAGAGGTTAAATCCGGGAAAAAAACAGCAGCAGGGAAGGGAAGTTTGGGTTGGGAATATCCAGCCCAGACTTGTTACAGCCTCAGCAATCATTGGGATGAGCCTGGAGGGAATCTCATGGAGCTGGGAATGACATCAGGGTTGAGGAGTGGCACCAGAGCAGTTTCATTTTGACATTTGGGCAGCTTAAATGTGCCAGAAATCCCGTATGGAAAATTCCCAGTGCCCACAGAGCAGGACTTGTATTATTTTAGGGGAAACAGGAAAAAATTCCACTTTTCCTGAAATATGGACACTTGTCCTCTGACTATTTTCCATCTGTTTTCTCCCCTCCCAAAGCTCTGCAGTGTTTTGTTTTCCCTCTGTGCTGTCAGCTTGTATTTCCGTGTTCCTGCTCACGGCCGGAGCAGGAAAGGCTGGAGCAGCAGCTCTGGGATAAAGCACCGGGAGCTGCTTTTCCATGGGCACATGGAAAACCATTCCTGTCTCCTGGCACAGGGATGGGGGTGGCTCTGGAATAAAGGCTGGAGCTGGGAGGTGTGCCTGGGAAGGAATGGGTTTGATGAGTACATGGATAATTTGGTAACCAGGGAAACCAGCAGCTGATGCAGATCAGGCGGTGCTGGTGGCTCTGGAGGGAGATCTCCCAAGGAAACGCTCGGGAGGCTTTTTCTGGAGGATTATCAGGAATCCTTCCCATTGCTGTGGAAGGAATGTTGGCCATGAAATCCCACCTGCAGAGCTGCCCCAGATCTGGGGACAGAGCAGGACATGGAGCTGCTGGAGTGATCCAGAGGAATCCACAGAGCTGCTCCAAATGCTGGAGCTGCTCTGGAGCCAGGCTGGGAGAGCTGGGAATGTTCCCTGGAGAGGAGAAGGCTCCAGGCAGAGCTCAGAGCCCCTGGCAGGGCCTGAAGGGGCTCCAGGAGAGCTGCAGAGGGACTGGGGACAAGGGATGGAGGGACAGGAGCCAGGGAATGGCTCCCAGTGCCAGAGGGCAGGGATGGGTGGGAGATTGGGAACTGGGAATTCCTGGCTGGGCTGGGATTGCCAGAGCAGCTGTGGCTGCCCCTGGATCCCTGGCAGTGCCCAAGGCCAGGCTGGACACTGGGACAGTGGGAGGTGTCCCTGCCATGGCAGGGGTGGGATGATCCTTACAATCCCTCCCCCGCTAAACCATTCCAGGATTCTGTGATCCCACAAACTCCTAAAGCTCTGGAGTTTGTTGCTTTTATATTTTAGGGGAAGAAACTCTGCTCCCAAAGCCTCACCCAGCTGAGGTGTCTGGTGCGGAGAATTGGAACAAATTTGGTTTTTCCTGCTGGGATGGGGGAACGACGTCTCAGGATCATTCTGGGATGTTTTAATCTCCATGCTGACGTTTCCATGGATAACATTTTCTCCTGGATTGAGCTCTCCTCCCTCCTCTGGCAGCAGGGAATGGTTTGGAAATCTCCAGGTGGATTTTGCTGCCTTTCACCTGAACACGTGGATGCTGCAGTGGAATTCATCAGGCTGGAAAGTCTTTATCCTGAAATATTTATATTCCCAACTAAGATTTATTCCCAAATACCTCTTTTAAAGGCTTCCCCTTTACTCCTCTCAAGGTTTTGGGCAGCTCAGCCACTTGATTTTTAATTTTGTTTTGGCTGTTTAAAATAAACTTCTAAAAAACCCAAGAACCCTGAACTAGAAGAGCAGAAGTTGAAATAAATTCAATATTTAATTTGGGTCAATATTTAAAAGTAATATTTAAAAGTAAATTGATACTATTTAAAAATAATTTTTTAAATCCTAATTTTTGCTGTCCCAATTAAATTATTCCATGCCAGATGTTTGTTCTAGTGCTGTCCTACAGGCCCCCAGCACAGATGTTAAATAAAACAAACTGAACCCAAATATTGAGTTTTCAAATAAATCTGGTTTTCTCAGAGGGGATAAAAATCCAAGGAATTTTAAAATCCTTTTCTAGGATGCAACAGCATCTCCATAGAACAATTTCTGTAGGGTTTTTCTCTTTTTCTGTATTATTTTTCTTCCTCAAATCCAGTTATATTAGAAATAAAAATTAAGTAATTTGAGATAGTTCCTGATTTCTTCACAGAAAAATCTCACTGCTGTTCTGCTTTCTCTTTTCCTGTATTAGATTTCTTCCTCAAATACAGTGATATTAGAATTAAAAATCAAATATTTCCAGAGAATTCTTAATTTCTTTTTACAGAGAAATCTTGGTGCCTCTTTCCTGAATTTTTCTCCTTATTTTTGATAATTCTTAATTTCTTTTTACAGAAAAGTTCTGCTGCATGTGGAGACACTTTCTTGAGTTTTCATATTAGGATATTAGACATGAAAAATTCCAAGTATTTAAAAATAAATCCTAATTTCTTTTTCCATAAAAATTTTGCTGCACTTGTCCGATTTTTTCTTATTTTCAAGTAGTTTTTCTCCTCCTCTTCCAGTGCAATAACCTCAACATAATTTTGATCAATATTATCAGATTTTAAAATAATTCCAGTGCCATTCTGGGTTGAATTCTGGATCCTCCTGCAGATTTCGTGATTCAAGGAGATAAAAATAACGAGTGGGATTTTTTTCCTTCCCCCCCTTCCCATATGCCTGTCAATCAAAATGATAAAGATATTTCTGACTCGCAGGCTTTAATGGTGTAATTAGGGCTAATTACATGTTCCAATGATTACACATATGAACGCTAATTACATAATTGCAGACAATTATGCTAATGAGGTAAATACATCGTTAAGGAGAAAGCGCTGGCAAAATCCAGGGGATTTGCACCATGGCCAAAGAAAGTGGAATTACAACAAAAGAGAAATAATCCTGCAAGTTTGGGAAATCCAGGGGACATTCCCGTGTGCGGAATTGGAATGGTTTGGGTTGGAATGGTGGTGTTGGGAAAAGACTTCAGCTGTTCTGGAATCATGGAATGGTGTAGTTGGGAAGAGTCTTTGAGTGCTATGGAATCTTGGAATGGTTCAGGTTGGAATGGTGCAGCTGGGAAGAGTCTTAGAGTGCTGTGGAATCATGGAATGGATGGGTTGGGTTCCCAACAACACAATTCCATGAATGGATGGGCTGGAATGGTGAAATTGAGAAAAGCCTTTATGTGCTATGGAATCCTGGGATGATTTGGGTTGGAATGGTGTTGTTGGAAAGAGCCATCAGCTGTGGAGTGCTGTGGAAAAGAAATCCAGGGAATCTGCACCAGAGCCAAAGGAAGATGAATTAAGTAAAAGAGAAAAAATCCTTGAAGTCTGGAAAGCCCAGGAGCCATCCCCATGTAGGGAATTGGAACAGTGTAGCTGGGAAGAGCCTTTAAGTGCTATGGAATCTTGGAATGATTTAGGTTGGAATGGTGTGGTTGGGAATATTCCTTTAAAGGCAGTGGTATCATGGAATGGATGGATTGGGTTCCCAACAACACTATTCCATGAACAGGAATGGTGAAATTGAGAAAAGCCTTTAAGTGCAGGGGAATCCATGGAATGGATGGGTTGGGTTCCCGACGACACCATTCCATGAAGAGATGGGGTGGAATGGTGAAACTGGGAAAAGCCTTTAAGTGTCATGGAATCTTGGAATGTTTTGGGTTGGAATGGTGTTGTTGGAAAGATCCATCAGCTGTGGAGTACTGTGGAAAAGAAATCCAGGGAATTTGCACCAGAACCAAAGGAAGATGAATTAAGTAAAAGAGAAAAAAATCCTTGAAGTCTGGAAAGTCCAGGAGCCATCCCCATGAAGGGAATTGAAATGATTTGGATTGAAGTGGAGTAGTTGGGAAGAGCCTTGGAATGGTTCAGGTTGGAATGATGTAGCTGGGAAGAGCCTTTAAAGGCAGTGGAATCATGGAATGGATGGGTTGGGTTCCTAACAATGCCATTTCATGAATGGATGGGCTGGAATAGTGAAACTGGGAAAAGCCTTTCAGTGCTATGGAATCCTGGGATGATTTGGGTTGGAATGGTGTTGTTGGGAAGAGCAATCAGCTGTTGTGGAGTCTTGGAATGGTTTGGGCTGGAAGAACCTCAGATTCCCCCCAGTGCCACCCCTGCCATGGCAGGGACACCTCCCACTGTCCCAGGGTGCCCCAGTGCCCAGCCTGGCCTTGGGCACTGCCAGGGATCCAGGGGCAGCCACAGCTGCTCTGGCAATCCCAGCCCAGCCAGGAATTCCCAGTTCCCAATCTCCCACCCATCCCTGCCCTCTGGCACTGGGAGCCATTCCCTGGCTCCTGTCCCTCCTGTCCCTCAGGCAGTTATGGGTTAGTGGCTTCTCTCCTTTTCGCAGTGCTCTTTTATCCTGTTTTAAACATTCCCTGATTTTTAGCTCTCTTCCCTTCCCTTTGGAAATTCCCATTGTTGCTTCCCATTGTGCTGATTCCCTTAACCCTGCCTTTCCAAACCTTTAATCCCAGCCCTTAGTCCTGGTTTTATTCCTAGCTGCAAGCTGATCCAGGCCTTTTTAATTTTTTTTTCCTTTCCATCTCCTTGCAATTCTCCTGAAATGTGGGAAGCGTTCCCAGATTCCGTTCCTTGGCACTGGTGGGAGTTGTTGGAAGGTGTGCCAGGAGTGCTCCACAAGACATGAATGATGCTGTTTGGGATTACTGGAGTTTGCAGAGTTTTTCTTCTCCTGGAATTGGAAATGAGCTGGAATCTCACCCAGTGGGTTGCCAACACCTTTCCAATTCCTTTTCCCAGAACAAAGGAATTGCTGGGATCTTTTTAAGCCGTGTCAGGTTCAGGGAAGGAGAGATTTGATCCTTTTCCAGTGTTTTTTAACATTGTTTGAGGTGTTTTCCTGCCTGGAGGAGGCTTTGCCAGTTTAGCCTCAGGAAAAAAGGGAAAATCGCTGCTCACAGAGCAAAAACCATTGAGTCAAAATCTTTGGAATTTCCATCTTGACTGATTCCACATATTCCTTGTCCTGTCTCCAACACCTGGAGTGTGCAGGTAGGGCATGCTCAGGCTGATATTTTGGAATTGCCTGATGAAAAATTTGCATCCAATGACTGGGATAAGGAGGTAAGGATGGAATATATTGCCGCCAAGGAATAATCTCCTTTTTGGAATGTGTTTAGATCCCGGAATTTTGTATCATCACATTTTTAATACTTTGTGACCATCAAGACCTCATCATTTGAAAGGAAAAAGGGATTTTTTAGAAAAAATCCCAAACAAATAACCCTTGTTCAGCCAGTTACTCTGATTCCTGATTTTCTAAGGATTTTTTAATATGGAATATCTGATTTTTTTAAGGAATCAGGGAGTTTTTTGCAGGATCTGTGACTGGTTCTCAGCAGCTGCTGCTCCTGCTTGGCCAAGCTGGGCTGCCAAATCCCTCTTATGGAGATTCCCACCCTTTTCCCATTTTTCTCTGCTCCCCCTCCCCAGTTCTCTCACTTTTCCAGCAAAATCAAATGTCAGCTCCTTTATTTGTTGCCACAGCTGAACCCGGTGGCAGCTCAGGCTCCCACTCCCATTTTGGGATCAGGGAGAGCATTGGGAGGAATTGGGATCCTGTGGGAGGAAAATATGGCACAGCTGATTGGAATGACTGGGAGATTTAGGGTTTGGATCACTGGAAAGTTTAAGGTTTGGATCTCTGGGAGATTTAGGGTTAGGCCGCTGGGAGATTAAATTTTGGATCTTTGCGATTTAGGGTTTGGATCACTGGGAGATTTAGGGTTTGGATCATTGGAAAATTTAGGGTTTGAATCACTGGGAGATTTAAGGCTTGGATCACTGGGAGATTTAAGGTTTGGATCACTGGGAGATTTAAGTTTAGATCACTGGGAGATTGAATGTTTGGATCTTTGAGGTTTAGGGTTTGCATCACTGGGATATTTAAGGTTTGGATCTCTGGGAGATTTAGGGTTTGGATCACTGGAAAATTTAAGGTTTGGATCACTGAGAGATTTAGGGTTAGGTCGCTGGGAGATTTAGGGTTTGGATCATTGATATTTAGGGTTTGGATTGTTGAGAGATTTAAGGTTTAGATCTTTGAGATTTAGAGTTTGGATCTCTAAACAATTTTGAGCTTGGATCTCTGGGAGATTTAGGGTTTGGATCTGTGGGAAATTTAAGGTTTGGATCATTGAGATTTAGGGTTTGGATCACTGAGACATTTAAGGTTTGGATCCCTGGGAGATTTAGGGTTTGGATCATTGAAATTTATTGTTAGGATCACTGGGAAACTCACAGTTTGGTTCATTGATATTTAGGGTTTGCATTACTGACAAATTTAGGGTTTGGATCATTGAGATTTGGGATTTAATTCAGAAAATTTCCTGTACATGAGGTTGGGGTTCATTTTCAGTCTCACCAGGATATTCCGACGATACCAACAAGCTCTGATGTGAACATAACCTGGGATGTATCAACTCCCAATATTTAGGGATTTTCCTGGAGTTTCTTTCTCTGCTGTTGGCACTGTCTGAAGGGCAGCAGGATTTTTCTGGATTATTTTTATGGAGTTTTAAAAATGGGAACAGGTTTAATCAAACAGGCTGATTTTGATCTGCAGAGAATTAATAACCTCAGTGATGTTCCAGAGCACGACGCAATGGGAACAGATCCCTTAAACCCGGCCTGGGGGAGCTCCACAGAGCTGGATTTAGTCTGGTCTAGAAGGGGCTTCCCAAAAACCAACGTGTGGAACCTACCTTGGAGGAGGGTGGGAATGTTGTGTGGGCCTGATGGAGAAAAAAATCGGGGATGGGTGAAACTTTGGAGACTGAGCTTGGCATTGGTGAGGACCCACCTCACATGTTGCAGTCAGTTGGGATCATTCATGACAGGAAGGACGTGGAGGGGCTGGAGCTGGGAAGGGAACGGAGCTGGGCAGGGGCTGCAGAATCCCTGAGGAGCTGGGCAGGGGCTGCAGAATCCCTGAGGAGCTGGGCAGGGGCTGCAGAATCCCTGAGGAGCTGGGCAGGGGCTGCAGAATCCCTGAGGAGCCGGGCAGGGGCTGCAGAATCCCTGAGGAGCTGGGCAGGGGCTGCAGAATCCCTGAGGAGCTGGAAGGGGCTGCAGAATCCCTGAGGGAGCTGGGCAGGGTTGCAGAATCCCTGAGGAGCCGGGCAGGGGCTGCAGAATCCCTGAGGGAGCTGGGCAGGGGCTGCAGAATCCCTGAGGAGCTGGGCAGGGGCTGCAGAATCCCTGAGGAGCTGGGCAGGGGCTGCAGAATCCCTGAGGAGCTGGGCAGGGCTCACCTGGAGCAAAGGAGGCTCAGGGGCCCTTGTGGCTCTGCACAGCTCCTGCCAGGAGGGCACAGCCGGGGGGTCGGGCTCTGCTCCAGGGAACAGGGACAGGAGCAGAGGGAACGGCCTCAGGCTGGGCCGGGGCAGCTCAGGGTGGGCACAGCAGGAATTTCCCCATGGAAAGGGGGCTCAGGCCTTGGCACTGCCCAGGGAGGGTTGCAGTGCCCATGCCTGGAGGTGTCCCCTGGAGGTGGCACTGAGAGCTCTGGGCTGGGGACAGGGTGGGCATTGGGCACAGCTGGGACTCTGATCTTGGAGCTCTTTTCCAATCTCAGGGATTCTGTGAGGTTTAGATTGTATATTTGGGAAAATTTCTTCTGTAAAAGGGTTCCCCAGCCCTGGCACAGGTACAGGGTGGAGTCCCCAAACCTGGAAGGATTTAAATCCATGTGGATGTGGCATATGGGGACATGGGGCACTGTGGCCTTGGCAGTGCCATGTTTGACTTCATGATCCTGGAGGACTTTCCCAACTTTCATGATTCTGTGAAATTATGAGGGACAGGAATCTCCTGAAAACCAATTTGGGGTTTTTGAAGAAGGGCTTGGTTGGTTTTGTTTTACCTTTTTGTTTGTTTGGAGTTTTTATTGTGTTCCTTTATTTATGACACTTCCCAGCCCCAAATCTTCGTGTCAGCCCCAAAATCCCTCCCCTAATGATTGTCACAAGTAATGGAGTCTAGATTTTTATTGCTGAAGGGTTAGAGAAAAAACATTTCCTGGTGTGGAGCTCAGTTGAGTTGTTGTCATCCCTGACAGCATTTTGGGAATGCTCTGTGAAGCTGCTTCCCTGTTTTTTACTCCTTCAGGGGGAATAAAATGAGTGCAGATGGGGAGAAGGAAAAGCAGAAACAACACCTGAAATTGTTGTTTTAAGAGGGTAAAAAAGTCTCAATTTGAGCTGCCTGGGTTTCAGTGTGGCTTTGTCACTTTGAACCACGATTCTGCTCCGAGGAGTGGATTTGAAGTGGAAAAAAATCAGTGTTAGGCATTTTCCCCTCTCTGTTTAGACTGCAGTGTTCAAATTTAATGACACAAACACATTTTGATGCCTTTTTACTCTTGAGGGAAACAAATTCCTTTGGGAACCGGGAACTGCAGGCTCCTGGTTTCCCAGTCCTGCTTGGGGTGGGAGTGAGCAGCTCCAAAGATCTCCATCCTCCAAAGGTCCCATTCCCAAAGGGGGTGAAGGCATCACCTCTGGGTTGGGGTAACAGCCTGGGGTAAACTGGGACCTAAGAGGTTGTGCAGAGAGACAAATTCCTGGGAAAACTTGGAATGCTCAATGATTTTTAGGGAAAAATTGGGATTTGCACCTTTGGACACTGAGGGTGGTGCATTGGTGGCAGTTGGGGGATGGAAATGCTGAACCTGGGAATGGTTTAATGGAGCTGATCCTGGTGCTGAAGAGGAGATTTCCAGTCCCTGGGTCCATCCTGAAACTTCCAGCATTCCCAGAAATATCCTTTGGAAGTGCTGACTCTGATTTGATGGAACAGAATGGGATGAAGAAGTTTTACATGAACATTTGGGGCTGAGCAAACAGGAAGTGATTCCTGATCCATTTTGTTCCTTCTTTAACTTTGCCTTTTATATTGGAAATTGATCCATGATCGATTTCTGCTCTCCTCTGGATGTTTTAAATCTGTTGATGGTTATTCCCTTATTTTTCCTGGGATACTGTGCCATTGCTGAGCTTATCCCTTACTGTTCTGAAGTAATTTTTGTTATTTTAATGAGTTCTGGAGGTTTCTTTCAGACCTTTCCTTGGTATTCTACATCTTCATCATCTACCTCTCAGAGAGGGCCCTTTCCTTGGACTTTGATCCAAGGGAATTGTAGAAGCTTTAGAGGGAGGGAATGGGAAATTCCTACTCTGATTATTTTCTGGTTTATGGAACAAAAATGAATTTTTTAGCTCACTGGGGATTCAGAGCAGTGCTGGGACATGGAGCAGCAGTGCTCACCATGGAGCGCTGGGATCGTCTCCCCATTCCCAGTTCTTTCCATGGAATCCTGGAATGGGTTGGAAGGGACGTTAAAAACCATCTTATTCCACCCCACCCCTGCCATGGCAGGGACACCTCCCACTGTCCCAGGGTGCCCCAGTGCCCAGCCTGGCCTTGGGCACTGCCAGGGATCCAGGGGCAGCCACAGCTGCTCTGGCAATCCCAGCCCAGCCAGGAATTCCCAGTTCCCAATCTCCCACCCATCCCTGCCCTCTGGCACTGGGAGCCATTCCCTGGCTCCTGTCCCTCCATCCCTTGTCCCCAGTCCCTCTGCAGCTCTCCTGGAGCCCCTTCAGGCCCTGCCAGGGGCTCTGAGCTCTGCCTGGAGCCTTCTCCTCTCCAGGGAACATTCCCAATTATACTGTCTCCGTAGCATTTTGGCTCCTGGGTGGTAACTCCTGCCCAGGATTCCTGGAATTGCCTCATCCTTGGATCCAATTCCCTTCTTTCCAGCCCTCCCAGTGCCCATCCTTCCTGGTTTTCAGCTCTTTCCTATGGAACAGCTCCTAAATCCTGTGGGTTTAATTAAACCCCAGCTTTTATTTTTTTTCCCCAACATGTGAGGATTTGATCAATTCCTGAACCTGGATGGCACCAACAGCAACAACTTCTGTCCCTGGGAAAAAAAAATAAAAATAGGATTTAGACAGGTCCACAAGGGAAATAAGAGTCTGGATTTGGATTTTATGGAGTTCTCATCCCCAGGCTTGATTTTGTGCTGGTTTAGAAGCTCAAAATGACAAAATGTGTTGTATTTATTTGCCTTTAAAGAATTCCAGGGGATTCCCAGGAATTGAAGTTATGAGGATGTGTTTGTGATTTCAGGGGTGTGACATGGAATTGTAGCATTGGAAAGCCTCCATAAAAAGGAATAATTAGGAATTCCAGTGGAGATTTGTCTGCTTCTTTCTGCCCTTAATTATTTATTATTTATTAATCTTTATTGTGAAGGTAAATTTAAAAGAAATTATTAAATTTGCTGAATAAAAAAGCAGGGACAAATAAACAAAAATATCCAAAATTTGGAGCTGTTCAGATAGTTTCCTCAAATTCCTGGGATAATTTAGGTAGGTGCCAGTCCAGAATTTCCCACCAGGAAGGTTCAAAAAATCCTGTGAAAAACTCAGTGAAATTTCTGACCTCAGCTCCCAGTTAATGCTGAAAAAGGCATTTTGCAGCTGTGCAGGATGGAAAATCCATCATTCTTCAGTGGGATATTGATAGAAAAAATGTTTATGGATTATTCAGGATTAAAGTGCTAATTTTTTGGAAGCAGGGAAACTTCTGAAAGTCATAAGGAAAAACATTGGAATCAAAGTAATCCAAATTAATAAAAGATTAATTGCTGCAATTAATCATTGGCCAGGTTATTCCAAGGTTTTTTGGGAAAGAATTTGTGGGTACTTCCCTAAATCCTGCTCTTCCATTAAAAAAAGACTGATCAAACTGAGCAGGATAAAGGAATTTTATCACTTTATTATTTTTAACCATTTTTTACCTGAAGTTTTACTGATCTACCTAAGAATTAAATATTTTTTTTTCCTCAGGATCCACTCACTAAAACCCTTTAAAATTATTTAGCAATTCCTTAAAATCCCTTTATTTTTTCCAGTAGTATTTGGAATTTCAGCCTTGAAATGTAAGGAAAGTTTCCTCTGCAATTCCAAAGCTGAATCCCAAATTTTTGGGATTCACACCTCTTGGATATCTGCCTGATTGTCCAGAGTTTGGATGCCAATGTGTAAAATCTGAATTCAAATATGAAGGAATGGATTTTTTAAGTTGATTTTATTTAAATGATTTTATTTATTTTTGGAGGCATCCCCAGATTCCAGTTTCAGGATTACTCTGGAATATTTGGGAATTAAGTGAAAAAAACCCTGAAACTTTTCCGTAGGAGTTGTAGCTTTGTGGGTTTGCTGCTGCTTTTTTCCATAATTTTCCAAAGTTTTCCTCTGCTGGAAAATAAAAGGAAATCTCCTTTTTGCAATGTGTTACAACAACCAAGCTGGAAAAGAGCAATTTCCTTGGGATCCTTGGCACGGAATCTGGATGCTCATGTCCTGCCTGTTCACAGCTCCTGTCACTGCTGGCTTTTCCTTGGATCAGGAAAAATTGTGTTTCCCTGGGAAAAAGGAAGAGTTGGGATGTGCAATCCCAAGGGCACGAGTTGGCCCATAAAGGCAATTTATCCTCTGGAAGTGGGAGAACATTCCCTTTGATCAGGGAATCACAGAATCCTGGAATGGTTTGGGTTGGAAGGGACCTTAAATCTCATCCCATTGCAGCCCCTACCCCATTCCACCTCCCACTGTCCCAGGTGGCTCCAAGCCCCAATGCCCAGCCTGGCCTTGGGCACTGCCAGGGATCCAGGGGCAGCCACAGCTGCTCTGGCAATTCCAGCCCAGCCCCTCCCCACCCTCCCAGCCAGGAATTCCTAATTCCCAATATCCAACCTGAATCTCCCCTTTTCCAGCTTAAATCCATTCCCTGTGACCTGTCCCTCCATCCCTTGTCCCCAGTTCCTCTCCAGCTCTCCTGGAGAGCGGGGGCTTGGAGCGCCCTGGCATGGTGGAAGGTGTTCCCGGGCTGGAATTGGATTGGATTTAAGGTCCCTTCCCACCCAAACCATTCTGTGATTTTGTGATTACAAAAATAAGAAAACCATCAGAAAAAAAGTAAAAAAGGAAATATTAATTCATTTCTGCTCCCAGACCCAGCACAGGCAGCCCCAAATCCCATGGATCAGAAATCCCTAGGAATTCAAGGCTTGGAGCAACCTGGGATAGTGGGAGGTGTCCCTGCCATGGCAGGGCCTGGAACAGGATCTTTAAACTCCTCCAACCCGAACCATTTCATGATCCCATGAAATGCAGCTCCTCAGGGACTCTTGGATGAAGCGTTTGTTCCATGAACTGTTGAGTTTCTTGGGAATTTCCTTGAATCATCCAAGGTGAAATCCTGGTACCATTCACACAAATCTTGTGGTTTGGTGCTGAATTTTAGACTCTGCCCATTTTCCAGACCTAAAGGTAATCCTGGGTTTTGGTGCTGAGTTTATGACTGTGCCCACTTTCCAGACATAAAGGTAATCCTGGGTTTTGGTGCTGAGATTTAGACTCTGCCCATTTTCCAGACCTAAAGTTATTCCAGGTTTTGGAGCCGAGTTTTAGACTGTGCCCATTTTCAAGACCTAAAGTTATCCTGGATTTCAATGCTGAGGTTTAGACTGTGCCCATTTTCCAGACCTGAAGTAATTCTGGATTTTGGTGCTGACTTTAAGACTGTGCCCATTTTCCAGACCTAAAGGTAATCCTGATTTTTGGTGCTTGCTCAGATCAGGTGGACCAAAACAGCAGGAAGTGCCTCTGACAGATTCCAAGATTCCAGTGTCTTCAACGAAACCCTGAGGATTTCCAACATCCAGAGACACCAGGGAGGCCGCTACTACTGCAAGGCTGAGAACGGCCTGGGCTCCCCGGCCATCAAATCCATCCGAGTGGACGTGTACTGTGAGTAAATCCTTGGAATTCTGCCTTTGCTCCTTTAGGAATGCCTTAAAATATCTGTTGTTCCCAAGAATCATTCAGCTCCTCGGGAATCCCAATTTTAATGGTGGATCCGTGGGTTCGTGGAGTTTTTATGGTCGGAAGAATGTGGAGGGTTGGGATTGCAGGGAAAAATGCGAGAGTTTGGGATTGTGGTGAGGGATGTGAAGGACTGGGATTGCAAGGGAAATGTGAAGGATTGGGATGGTAGGAAAAAAATGTGAAGGATTGGGATTGTGGTGAAAAATGTGATGGATTTGGACTGCAAGGAAAACATGAAGGATTGGAATGGAGTGAAAAATGTGAAGGATTGGAATTGTAGTGAAAAGTGTGAAGGGTTGGGATTGCAGGGAAAATGTGGATGTTTTGGATTGTGGTGAGGGATGTGAAAGACTGGAATTGCAGGGAAAACTGTGAGGGATTGGGATGGCAGAAAAAAACGTGAGGGATTTGGATTGGAGTGAAAATATGAAGGTTGGGATTGTGGTGAAAAATGTGAAGGATTGGGATTGCAAGGGAAATGTGAAGGGTTGAGATTGGAATGAAAAATTAATGCGATGGATTTGGATTGGAGTGAAAAATGTGATGGATTTGGATTGGAGTGAAAATGTGAAGGATTGGGATTGTAGTGAAGGATGTGAAGGATTGGGATTGTGGTGAGGAATGCAAAGGATTTGGATTGCTTTAGGCTCTGGAAGGGGCTCTAGGGTCTCCTCAGAGCCTTCTCTTCTCCAGGTGAACGTTCCCAGCCCTGCCAGCAGAGCTGCTCCAGCCCTTGGATCATCCTGGAGCCTCCTCTGGGCTCCAGACTGTGAAATTTGCTTTGGGTTCACTCCTAGAATCCCAGAATGGTTTGGGTTGGAAGGGACCTTAAATCCCACCCAGTGCCACCCCTGCCATGGCAGGGACACCTCCCACTGTCCCAGGGTGCCCCAGTGCCCAGCCTGGCCTTGGGCACTGCCAGGGATCCAGGGGCAGCCACAGCTGCTCTGGCAATCCCAGCCCAGCCAGGAATTCCCAGTTCCCAATCTCCCACCCATCCCTGCCCTCTGGCACTGGGAGCCATTCCCTGGCTCCTGTCCCTCCATGCCTTGTCCCCAGTCCCTCTGCAGCTCTCCTGGAGCCCCTTCAGGCCCTGCCAGGGGCTCTGAGCTCTCCCTGGAGCCTTCTCCATGCAAATAATCCCAATTCTCCCAAGCTTTCATCATAGGATAAGTGCTGAAACCCTTGGATCATCTCCACCACCCGCTCTGCACTCCCTTGTTTATTATAAATGAAGAAATAATCAACTATTTTTTTCTCTATTCAAATATATTTATTTCCCTTTTAGACCATTTAAAATCCAGAATAGGGCATGGAGAGAGCAGTGGGGTCTCACCAGGAGCCCCTCCTCATTATTTACACTCAATTAATTCCGAATTTCTCTTTTAACAGGGATTTATTTAAACCTTTTATGGAGCCTCTGGAAAAAATTTCTCTAAGTAGAGATGGATGTGCTCTAAAACCAGACTTTCCTAACCCAGTTTGTTGTTCATTAATTCCACAAAATTAAGTTTCTGTCATTTAAGAAGTGGAGGAATGAGCATTAATTAGGTTTGGGATTATACCAATAATTACTGATTTAAGATGTTAATACTCCCAATTTGTAACAATTATTCCACGTCGAGCACGTCAGGTGGCCTTTGGCATCAACGCCTGTTTTTCCTGGCTTGGGAAATCCATTTTTCCTGCTTTGTTTATGGAAAAATGATGCAGGTACAGAGGGAATTAATAACCCAAAATTACTGTTAGAAAACCTCAGTCCCTGCAGTGTCAGAGTGGGATTCAATCTTGTTTATTCCACATCTTTCTGGTGGGTGCTCCTGGTCCAGCTGGATTTTCCAGCACGGTGGGGATCCAAAGTGAACTCTGGAACAGCCTGAGGGAAGTGGGATTAAAAATGCTTTCAATGACTCCATGTCTTGATTCGAGTGTGCTTGATTTAATGATAATCATCTGGAATTTTTTAATCAGCTCTGATTGCATTTTTCCACGGAATTTCATCTTGGAATTGACCACACCACATGTTTAGTTTGGCCTCTTTTATCTCACAGTTCTGACTGCTTTTTAGAGTTGATTTTTCCTTTGCTGCTCTATTAAAAATCAATTTAAAGACTTTTTTTCCCTAAAAACAATCTGATCATGGAAGTTTGAGGAATCCTCTCTCTGCCCAAGTTTTTCTGTTCAGCTGTTTCATTTTCTAAAAAAAAAAATCAGTCTGGTTCTTCCCCAAACTGAACTGGGTTTCCTTCCATTTCCAGCTATTTTTATTTCTTATATTTATATTCCCTGGAGCCAAAAGAGCTCTTCTGTACTGATTTTCCTCATGTGGTGCTTACAGCCAATAATAATCTCTATATAATACATGTAATTTCTTTATCATTAATTTTATTTTCATTTTAAATTTACTTTTAAATAAAATTATTTAATTTTAAAAACATTTAAACTTATTTTTCATTTTTAAAATTTTGCTTTAATTTTTTTATTTTTAAAATTTCATTCAAAATTATAATTATTAAATGTTCTCTTTGGAGAAATTCAATGTTTTGTGCTTGCAACATCTTGTCAAGCAAACTCAGATCCTGAGCTAATTTTCCAGTGTGGAAGAGTTTCCTGTTGGACTTTCCTTTGCCTTTTAATTAATTATTTTTACTTGCCCTTTAATTAATACATTTTTGTTGCCCTTTAATTATTTAATGTTGCTTAAAAACACAAGACCAGGTTAAGATCCTGTACTCGAATCACTGATTCTGAGTGTGGGAGTAAATGAAATCCTTCCTGCACAGTAATCCCAGAAATTCCCATTATTCCAGACTTTTCCAATGTTTCAGGCCATGCCTGGGGCAGTTTCAGGCCATTCCCCAGTGCTGGGAGTTCATGGATGTGCCTCGGTCTGTGTGAGTTTCTGCCTCCTGGTGATTGGGAGGATCCATTGACTGGGAAAACCCAATGATCCTTTTCCATCTGTGCATATGCCCAAAGAACCGTGGAACGGTTTGGGTTGGAATGAGACTTAAATCCCAGCCAGTGCCACCCCTGCCATGGCAGGGACACCTCCCACTGTCCCAGGGTGCCCCAGTGCCCAACCTGGCCTTGGGCACTGCCAGGGATCCAGGGGCAGCCACAGCTGCTCTGGCAATCCCAGCCCAGCCAGGAATTCCCAATTCCCAATCTCCCACCCATCCCTGCCCTCTGGCACTGGGAGCCATTCCCTGTGTCCTGTCCCTCCATCCCTTGTCCCCAGTCCCTCTGCAGCTCTCCTGGAGCCCTTCAGGCCCTGCCAGGGGCTCTGAGCTCTCCCTGGAGCCTTCTCCTCTCCAGGGAACATTCCCAGCCCTCCCAGCCTGGCTCCAGAGCAGCTCCAGCCCTGGGGCAGCTCCGTGGGTTCCTCTGGATCTCTCCAGCATCTCCACATGCTCCTGCTGTTGGGTCCAGGGTTGGAGCAGCTCTGCAGGTGGGCTCTCACCTGAGCGGGGCAGAGGGGCAGAATCCCATGGTGAGGGATCAGCCCAGGGCACAATTCCAGGTCATGTCCAGCCTCTGATCCTCCAACATTCCCAATCCTTCTCCTCAGGGCTCTTCCCATCCCTATGGAGGTCGAGCATTGTCCTGGATGTTGTTGTTTGTTCTGCCTGCTCCCTGGTGATTCCAGTGCTCATCCAGCCTCAGAAACTATGGGAATTGGTTTTGTTTGGTGTCCTTGGAGCAGGGAAACCCTCCTTGAGTGCTGCTCCCCGCCGTGCCATCCCCCTGGTGTCACCAGGCCATGCTCATATTTCCAACCAGCTGTATTTATAACCTCATTAAAAGAGGGGAGAAAACATTTTCTCCAGAAAATCCCATCCCCGAGAGCTCATTATATTTTTCCTTTTGGAATTCTGTTGTAGCCTGGGCCCTCGGGAAAGCATCAGAGGCTGGAGCTGTGTGGGGATTGTTGACACTGAAGTCATTTGCTTTGTCCTTTTGTGTTGGAGTGTGTTAACAGGCTCCTGGCAGGGCTCTGATCCTCCTGAAATTCCATTGGAAATCGATGGCAGCTCCTCAGGGGGCTCCCAGGGTCGCGCTCTCCATGGTGGGAACAAGGAGGGAACATTTGCTTCCTTCCAGCAGCTGGAAATGCTGCTTGTTCTCAGTGCCGGGGCTGTTCTGCACATGCAGCACTGCAGATGCAGAATAAATCTCTTTGAAAGGCTTGGAGAGGGGAAAATAGCTCACAGGGAGCTGGGAATAACTTGATTCCCGTCCTTCCAGCTTGGTTAGAGCTGTTGTGTGTCCACACTGGACACGTGAAGGGTTGGAGAGCAGGAGAGCTCGTTTTCCTTGCTGTAGGATGCAAGAAATAGAGAAATTAAGTGGATTTTTGAGGTTTATATCCCACACAAAGCATTTCAAAGCTGCCCTGATGGAGAAACTGTGACTGCTTCATCCCTGGAAGTGTTCGAGGCCAGGTTGGATCGAATTTGGAGCACCCTGGCATAGCAGAAGGGGTCCCTGCCCATGCCAGGGGTGGCACTGGATGGGCTTTATGTTCCTTCCTTCTAACCTAAACCATTCTGGAATTCTGTGAATTTTTGAGAATAATTCTTATGAGGAGCCTCTGAGGGAGCTGGGAAGGGTTTGGAGCACCAGGAGAGGCTGAGGGAGATGGGCAGGGGCTGCAGAATCCCTGAGGAGCTGGGCAGGGGCTGCAGAATCCCTGAGGAGCTGGGCAGGGGCTGCAGAATCCCTGAGGAGCTGGGCAGGGGCTGCAGAATCCCTGAGGAGCTGGGCAGGGGCTGCAGAATCCCTGAGGAGCTGGGCAGGGGCTGCAGAATCCCTGAGGAGCTGGGCAGGGGCTGCAGAATCCCTGAGGAGCTGGGCAGGGGCTGCAGAATCCCTGAGGAGCTGGGCAGGGGCTCACCTGGAGCAAAGGAGGCTCAGGGGCCCTTGTGGCTCTGCACAGCTCCTGCCAGGAGGGCACAGCCGGGGGTGTCAGGTTCTCATTTTCCATGTAAAAACCTCCAGGGTCAGAGGAAATGACCTCAAGTGTCACCCAGGGAGGCCCAGGTTAGATACTGGGAAAATTCCTTCATGGAAAGGGTTCCCCAGCCCTGGCACAGCTGGGAGGGAGGGTTGCAGTGCCCATCCCTGGAGGTGTCCCCTGGAGGTGGCACTGGGAGCTCTGGGCCGGGGACAAGGTGGGCATTGGGCACAGCTGGGACTCTGATCTTGGAGCACTTTTCCAGCCTCAGGGATTCTGTGAGGTTTAGATTGGATATTTGGGAAAATTTCTTCCCCTAAAAGTGTTCCCTAGGCCTGGCACAGGTACATGGTGGAGTCCCCATGCCTGGAGGGATTTCAAATCCATGTGGATGTGGCACCTGGGGACACAGGGCAGTGGTGGCCTTGGCACTCAGACTTCTGGGCTGGGAACAAGGTGGGCATTGGGCACAGCTTGGACTCAATGATCCTAAATTCTTTTCCAACCTCAATGATTCTGTGTTTGAAAGCTTGTGCTGGGTCAAGTGGGGAAAACAGCTTGGAAAACAGAGGACTTCCACATTTAAGGATAGTTGAGGAGCTGAACAACTCCCAGAGGAAAAATAACATGGAAACAGCAGGGCTTTCACATTTGAGGATAACTCAGGAGCTGAACAGCTCCAGCTCAGCGATGCGTCACCGCTGTCTCTGCTCTGCCCGCCGGGATGAAGCCGCTCCCATCCCTTCCCCAGATGTGTTTTATTCTTATCCCGCCTGCTCCCAACATCTGAAGACAAAGGCAGCTAATTAACAAATGAAATCAGCAAACTGCAGGCCCAGCAGCTGGGAGAGGATGATCCAGCAAATCCAGCCTCGATCCTGCCAAGCTGCTCCTCTTTGTGACGCTCCCGGAGCTCAGGTCAGGAGGGGATCGTGATCCCTGTTTCCCTCTCCCAGGCAGCTTTTGGAATTCTGCACAAGGAGGATTTGAACAGCGTCTGCCACACTTCTGTGCACCTCCACTCCAGCACGATGATGCAATTCCCAGGGAGTTTGGATTAGCCCCGTTTTGATCAGCTTAGGTTGAGTTTTCCATTTGTTCAAGAGCTCAGGGGCGTGCGAGGGGAATTCTTCCAATCCGGTGTTTGCTGTGCCTGGCCCATCTGGGTTTTGGGGAGTGCTTGGTTCAATTCAGAGTTTAAAGACTGAGAAATTGAACCTGATGGTGGCACAAACCTCTGTGGGAAACATATTTCCCTAATTATTTTCAGGTTGATTAAGAGACTTTAACTGCATAGCAGCACCCATGACTTCAGCTTGATTTAAAGATTGATTCATCTGGTGACTCCTCGTAATTTCATCAACCCAAACAGAATATTTTGGGATACTTTTTCCTTTTCTTGTAAAACAGTGAAGAGATTCATCTTGTGGAGCTTCCCAATGTTCAATCTTTATAGGTTTGTTTTTGCGTGGTATTTGAAATTATAGTGTCTGGAATGGTTTGGGATGGAAGGGACCTTAAATCCCATCCCATCCCACTCCTGCCATGGCAGGGACACTTCCACTGTCCCAGGCTGCTCCAAGTCTCCTCCAGCCTGGCCTTGGGCACTGCCAGGGATCTAGGGGCTTCTCTGGGTGACTATTCCAAGCTCTTCCCTTCTCTCCCTGCTTTCTAAGCCCCTGGATATTCCCATGATGCTGGGAAAGAGTCACCACCCCCAGCCACCCCCAGTGTTAAAAAGAGGGGTTTTAAATTCTGTTTAGAAAATTGAAAAGCAATTAGTGCTGATTCAATCAGAATTGAAGTTGGAATTCTGGAGAACTTCCATGAGCACCAGGATCAGGTGATTTTAAACTACCTGGCTAAAGGCAGGGAATTTTGGAGTTTCCCTGCAATATCCCTGCAGAATCCTTTGTCCCAACACCATATTTTCCCTGCTTTTTCTCTTTTCCAGCCCTCACATGGCCTGAGCGAAGCCCAGCCTTATGTAACCACCCAGTCGCACATTCCCAACACTGGGAATGTTCAGGGAAATCTCCCAAAAATTGGGAGCATACTTCACTCTCCTGGTAGTGCTTCTGCTTTGGCTTTGCTGCAGCTGTCCGGATCTTTCCAGCACTGCTGCTGGAAAAAAAAAATTCCATCAGGTTCTGCAGTGGGAATTTTCCATTAATTGACCATTATGAAATGCTTTGGCAGAGGCTTTGCTGCAGTTCCATTCCCAACTTGGATTTCTTGGAGATTTCCTGATATTCCTGTCAAAATCCATCCCTTGCCATAGTTCAGTGCTTGCTTGGAAGGGATTAGCTGCAGAGGGACTGGGGACAAGGGATGGAGGGACAGGAGCCAGGGAATGGCTCCCAGTGCCAGAGGGCAGGGATGGGTGGGAGATTGGGAATTGGGAATTCCTGGCTGGGGATCCCTGGCAGTGCCCAAGGCCAGGTTGGACACTGGGGCTTGGAGCCATCTGGGATAGTGGGAGGTGTCCCTGCCCATGGAAGGGGCAGGAATGGGTTGGGATTTAAGATCCCTTCCAACGGAAACTATTCCCTGTTTCCATGATCCAGCATGGACCTGTTCCAAGAGAGCAGATTGGACAAGCTGATGATGACATCACAGCTCCTGGAATCATGGGGTGATTTGGAATCACTTACCTAAAATGACCTCTTGTCCCAAGCCCCTGCTCAAACCAGGGCCACCTTCAAAGTCAGATTCCTCAGGTCTCTGTCCAGCCAAGCTTTGGATGCCTCCAAGTATCCCATGGCTTCTGGACACTTGGCCAATTGCACAGGGAATTTGTTTTCCCTATATCCAGGAGAAATTTCTCTTGGTGCAACCTGGACCTCATGGTCCTTTCCTCTGCACTTCCAAGAGTTTTTCGCCTACTCTAGAACTTTCTGGAAGCAAGCTGAAGACAGAAATTCCATGTGCTCTTCATCCAAGCTTCTCCTTTGTCTTCATCTTCCCAAGGAGTCCCTGGTTGGTTTTTAAAGGCAGGAATTGGATTTTCCCTTCATCCAACGATTTCCAGGTTGGCCAAACCCTCAGGATCTGGATGGCCTCCAGTCACCTTGGGGGCCTTCTCTGCATTGTCCCAGTTTATCCACGTCTGGAGCTGGAAGGGTGCTCAGGAATTTTTCTCACAGAGATGGGTTGGATGAGAAGGAATTTTTCCCTGGAAAGAGGTCTCTTGCAGCCAGGAATGGACATGGTTTCAGTCCTGGTTCCAGGTATTAAGGGATTTCCTGTGCCTTGTCTTGAGTAACTCCATGAAAATGGAGCTGAGCACAGATTTGGACCTCTCAGCTCTTTTATCCAAGGATTCACCCTCATCCAAGGGTCAGAGATTGGAAGAGCATCCCTGGACTCGGTGATGGAGCTTGTGGCTCCTTGTTTGCCATCCAGGAATGTGCTTTAATAGGGATAACCTGGGAATTAATGTGGGAAACGTTCTGTTCTCCATCACAACTCAGGAGTTCGACCCTAAAAATTGCAGCAAGTTGATTTTCTCCTTTTTACTTTCAACCTCATGAGGAGAAACCAGAATTTCTGAGCACTCTCAACCCTTTTCAAGCACTGCTGTGATTTCAAATAACCTTTTGAACAAAACTGAAATCTCATTAGGAAATGCCATTCTAATTTGGAGCAGTAGATCCATAATTTTCTTCTGTGATCTTAAATTAAATGTTTTGGAAGGGGGGGATGAAGGTAACATTTATTAAAAACCTGTGCCCCATTATGAGGTATTATTGCTGGAATTGTTGGGAATTTTGGAAGAGTTTTGTTTCCAATTAATCAAGAGACTCTCCAGCTTCAGTCTTCTTATGCAAATAGAAATGGAGCGGCTCAAGATGAACTTTTAGTCATAAGATGAATTTTTTAGGCTTGGCCTTTTTTTCTGGAAATTGCTTTTCAACATGGAATTTTCATGTGTTTTAATCTATTTATTTTATTAACAATATTCTTCCTTAAGAATTCCATGGTTTGTCAAGCTTTGGAAGAGGCTGCTCACGGAAGGGATGGAGTCAGCACCACTGGAAATGTTCAGACAGTTGTGGAGGTGGCTCTTGAGTCCGTGGTTTAGTGGTGAACATGGTGGTGGTTGATGGCTGAATTTGGTGATCTCAGGGGGCTTTTCCAACCTCAATGATTCCAGGATTCTCCACCTTAGCAGAGGGATTTGAGGGTGCCTTTGACTGGTTCCTTTTGGTCACGTGAAGATTTGAGAATCTTGTTCTCCATTTCATAGAAATTTGACCTCAAATAAACCTGATGAACCAACATTTTGATAATTACGCACACCAGACTTTGCAAAAATAGGGTTACATTTAGGATAAAGGAATAATTAACCCCTACCCAAAGGGTTTTAAGGAATTTTAAGGAACAAGCAGTCCTGGGAGGTTCTGGAATGGCTGCAGCCAAGGCTGAGCTGCACATGGAATGTTGTGTTCCTGTCTGCTTGGAGGGCGCACGTGGAATGCTGAGTCCAGGATTCCAGCACACAAACAACCATGGAATTACTGGAGAGGAGATCACAGAGATGCTCCAACGGCTGGAGCCCCTCTGAAGCCAGGCTGGGAGAGCTGGGAATGTTTCCCTGGAAAGGAGAAGGATGCAGGCAGAGCTGAGGGTACCTAAAGGGGCTCCAGGAGAGCTGCAGAGGGACTGGGGACAAGGCATGGAGGGACAGGAGCCAGGGAATGGCTCCCAGTGCCAGAGGGCAGGGATGGGTGGGAGATTGGGAACTGGGAATTCCTGGCTGGGCTGGGATTGCCAGAGCAGCTGTGGCTGCCCCTGGATCCCTGGCAGTGCCCAAGGCCAGGCTGGGCACTGGGGCACCCTGGGACAGTGGGAGGTGTCCCTGCCATGGCCGGGATGGGATGGGATGGACTTCAAGGTTCTTCCCACTGAAACTGTTGGTTTCCAGGGATGGGAGGACAGCAGAAGGGGGAATAACTTCCCACTGGGAGGGAGCCAGGACTGATGGGATATTAGGAAGGAATTCCTGGCTGTAACAGTGGCCATTTGGAAGTTGTGTGTTTTTAACCAGTACTTAGCAAAATAATCCCTTGCTTTCCTTGTTTTTCCTTGTTTCATTTCTTTCCTTCCTCAACAAAAATTGTTCCTCCAGACAAAGATCAGAAAAACCCCAGACCAGGAATCTTTTTTTTTTTCCTGGTGGGATAAAGCCCAAATTAATTACTTTGATATCCTCATATTCCAAGGGCTATTGTGTTTTTATTCCTTGTGGAAGCCAATTCCTCGTTGCGGGCATCTCATTTTCTTGGAGCTGCTGCAGTGGGAGTAATTATCCGATATCTGTATTTTAATCAAGAGAAATGTGTTCCAAAGCCCAGGATGAATTTACCTGCTGGAAGTTAAATGCCTGTAACTAAAAGCAGGGAATCTGCATTAAATTGCTGCCTTAAATTGCAGCTTTAAAAGCAAACAGCTGCGTGCACATGATCCATGGACTCCTGGATCCTGCCATTTGGATGCAAATCAGGCTGTCTATTTATTGCCAAAGCTTTATAATTTTGTGGAAAAGAGTTAGAAGAAACAAGGAGTAAAGCTGCGAACCAGACGAAACTGCGGTAATCATCGCACTATAATAGAAATATGATTGACATTTGCATGAGATTGGCTGCGTTGTTCTGCCTAAAAATGTGAGTTTTGAAGGAAATCCAGTTGGGGAGAAGGAAATAAATCCTAAACCCGACTTTTGCTGCAAAATTCCTAAAATCTGGGGCTTTTCGTGCTGTTTTGTCTCTGTTTTACCCATGTCTAGTTATGAGGCGTCACGGGAAATTCCTGACTCCACGCTGTCGTTGAGTCGACTAAAGCCTGGCTTAAACTTGCTTTTCCCTGCCTGTTTTTTTTCCAGATTTGGATGATCCCATAGTCACGGTCCACCAGAGCATCGGGGAAGCCAAGGAGCAGTTTTATTATGAGAAGACCGTGTTCCTCAGGTGCGTGGCCAACTCCAACCCACCCGTGCGCTACAGCTGGCGCCGCGGCCAGGAGGTGCTGCTGCAGGGCTCCGACAAGGGAGTGGAGATCTATGAGCCCTTCTTTACCCAGGTAGGACTAAAAAACGGGATTTTTTTTTCCCATCTTGAGGCCTTGTAATGGGATCTGCCCACTGGGTTTGTAGGGTGGGGACTGGGGATGGCCTCCAGATGGTGATGCCCCACCCAAATGCTCCTGGGTGTTGTTAATAGATTTGCTGGCATAAAATATATTTAGATTTTGTAAAAATATGAATTATTAAATGATGGGGGAGTGATATCGACAGGAGGCCTTTTAAAGGGATTTTTATTGGATCCTGCAAGCCCAAACTTCTGATTCCCATTTCCTCATCCTTCCTAATGCAACTCAGCAATTCCACACTCAGCCTAAATTACAGCCTTAAAAATCTCTTCAGGCAGATTAAATTTTAGGAAAAATTTCTTTATGGAAGAGGTGCAGGCTGCCCAGAAGAGGGGTGGAGTCTCCATCCCTGGAAGATGAAGATTTTTGTAAAAATATTAATTATTAAATGATGGGGGAGTGATATCGACAGGAGGCCTTAAAAAGTGATTTTTATTGGATCCTGCAAGCCCAAACTTCTGGTTCCCATTTCCTCATCCATCCTGATCCAACTCAGTGATTCCATGCTCAGCCTAAATTACAGTCTTAAAAATCTCTTCAGGCAGATTAAATTTTAGGAAATTTTTTTTAATGGAAGAGGTACAGGCTGTCCAGGAGAGGGGTGGAGTCTCCATCCCTGGAAGTATCCAAAAATCAAGTGTGGATGTGGCACTTGAGGACATGGATTCATGGAGAACATGGCAGTGGTTGTTGGTTGGAGTTAATGATCTTGGAGGGCTTTTCCAACCTTAAAAATTCCATGATTCCCGACTCTATGGGAGCTCCCCATGTCGGTTTTTATACTCCTTTTTTTCTGCCTCTTTTATCTTTAAATGTAAGGTTTCATTTGACAATTCCCCCATTTAAAAATGAGGTGTCAAAAAAGGAAATAAAACCTTTTCCAAAGTGCTCCTGCTCCCATTCCCAGCCCCGAAGGAATCCTGGCTCTGTCAGATAAGCTGAGATTAATTTATCATGCACACATTTGCACCGAGGCAGGATGAAAAAAGGTGGCAAATCCCATTGTCTGTGGCCAAAAGTGTGGGATGGTGTTTGAAGAAAAAAAAAATAAAAAGAAAAAGGGGAAAAAAGAGGGAGAAAATTGGTTTGGAAAATCTGAAGGAATAACAAGGAAAGACAGAGGTGAAAACTGCTTGGTAATTTGGTGTTCAGAGCAGAAAGCAACTGCGACTTTCATAAATAATTTTCAGTTAATGATTTGAGAGCACCTTCATTTGTGGCTTTTTATTGTACTTGACAGCTTTATATTGCTCCAACAGCTCCGTGTTTTCCGGAGATATGTGGAGCCCGGACCCTTGCAGAGATGGGAATTAAATCACAGAGCAAGTTATTGGTGTCCTAAATGTAATAAGATTATATTTAATTTAACATGAACGGACTCAGTTTAGCAAATCTGGGGTTTTGCTTGGACTCGAGTGTAAACTGGAGTTTAGAAATGTTTTAATTAAAAAGGGAAAGTGGATTTTTTTATTTTATATTTCATAATGGAAATGCTGAGAATTGCCTTCCCTAAAATCTAAGGATTCATCTACTAAAATGTGCCACATTAAATTAGGTTATTTTTTTTTAAGTTATTAAGATCACCCTTCCTAAAATCTCATTGTGGGTTTAATTAATGAATAAATCAGATTGTCCTAGTGATATTCCAATCTTATCCATAACCTTTCTCCAGTTATTGGAGGGCAGCTGGAATTAGCATGGCCTGGATCCGTGCAGGCAAAATCTGCTCTGTGTTTATGAGAGGAAAAGATGTAATTAAAGGTTCAAGAGTCATCAACATCTTCTGCTTAATTAGTTCATTTCATGGTAGGGATGCAAACAGGGAGAGCTGATGGGAAGAGGGACAGAGGGGATTTGGCTTCAGAGGTTCAGGACTTGGGAATTTTGAGAGGGAATGTTTTTCTTGAAGGTTCTGAAGTTGAATTTAATCTGAAAGTGAAATGGAATGGAAAGGGAAAAATAATTTCTCGGGTTTTTACCCCCTAAAAAGAGGTTTTATTATGATGCTTTTATTATTCTGGTAAACACAGAATCCTGGAATGCTTTGGGTGGGAAGGGACCATAAAGCTCATCCCTTTCCAACCAAGGAATCCCAACCCTGTCCTACCTGGCCTTGGGCACTGCCAGGGATCCAGGGGCAGCCACAGCTGCTCTGGCAATCCCAGCCCAGCCAGGAATTCCCAATTCCCAATCTCCCACCCATCCCTGCCCTCTGGCACTGGCAGCCATTCCCTGGCTCCTGTCCCTCCATCCCTGTCCCCAGTCCCTCTGCAGCTCTCCTGGAGCCCCTTCAGGCCCTGCCAGGGGCTCTGAGCTCTGCCTGGAGCCTTCTCCTCTCCAGGGGAGCATTTCCAGCCTGGCTCCAGAGCAGCTCCAGCCCTTGGAGCAGCTCCGTGGGTTCCTCTGGATCTCTCCAGCATCTCCACATCCTGTTCTGTCCCCAGAGCTGGAGCAGCTCTGCAGGTGAGGGTCTCACCTGAGCGGGACAGAGGGGCAGAATCCCCCCTCTTTCCCTTTTTGCCCATACTCTGGGATGATCCCAAAATCCAGTCAGCAATTAAATCACAGGAGACACTTGGAAAACTGGGCAAATCCAAATGAAATAATATGATCAGATTTTTCCAGTCAATCAGGAAACATCAGCCACTTGTTCCAGCATCCATGAGGGGACAAACAGAGCAAATCTGTCCATCCTCAACCACAAAGTGTTGTGAAAATGAACTTCCCAAATCCCAAATATCAATGGAGATTTTTTTCCCTGACAGTTCTCATCCTCCTCGTCACTCATTGGAATTGCTCAGCCTGAGCACGAGATTAAATTTGCTGTATTTACGATAATTATGCAATTAGACATAATTAGACTAATTATCCCAACCAGTGAGGAAAATATGTACATTTTTTATAAACCTCTGCGAGCTGGGGACAGGATCCAGAATTCCATTGGGAGTTCAGCCCAAGTTCAACCTGGAGCTAAGGAGGGAATGCTGGGATGAAGCTGCTCCATGCTTCCAGAACTCAATGCCTTTGGCAGCCTGGATCAGGCCCTTCCCTATTCCAGAAAAAACCTCCTGAAGCAGGAATTTGATCCTTAGGAGCAGCCTTTCCACAGCTTAATTTTAATCTCATCATTTCCATGGGATTGTTTGTCCATAGAAATAATTTAAATCCCAATATTCCCAAAATCTCTCCACAATTTCAAGGACTGTTTCTTTTCTTTCCTGCTCAGCTGTATCTTTTTGGTGGATTTCTTTTTTTCCCAGTTCTATGCATTCATTTTCTCAAATTTCCTCATTTTTCCTAGACATTCCTGGACAGTTTATCCGTGTCCATGTCTTCCTAAAGGCTGTGCCTTCCCAGGCCCTTCCCAATTCCAAAGAAAACTCCTAAAGCAGGAATTTGATCTTTAGGATCAGCTTTTCCAAGGCTTGGCCTTGCAATGGGCTTCATTTTAATCCCATCATTTCCATGGGATTGGTTGTCAATGGAAATCGTTTAAATCGCAACATTCCCAAAATCTCTCCAAAATTTCAAGGACTGTTGCCTTTCTTCCCTGCTCAGCTGTATTTTTATATGGATTTATTTTTTTTCCCAGTTTTGTACATACATTTTCTCAAACTTCCATATTTTCCCTAGACAGTCCTAAGCAGTTTATCCACTGATATTGTTAAAAATAATTCCATATCTTCCTAAGGCTGTGCCAATATTAAAGTTTTTTAGATTTATTGGGACACCGGATAATGAACATTTCCCACATTTTTCTTTTGGAACAATGCAGGGGGAATCTCACATTTCCCATTTCCCATTTCCCATTTCCCTATTTTCTGCTTTCCATTTTTGAAGGAATTTGATATTCCATGTCCCGTTCAGCTCCCTGCTCCATCCCTGCTCCCTGACTAAAAATAGAATCCATCAGCTCCTCATTTTTAAAGGAAAACAGGAGGAATTTTGTACCGTGGGATTTTTTCTTCATGGAAATTGTACCTTATAATAAATAATTCTGAACAATTTGCTACTTGAGGGACTCAATCAGAGCAATTTTCCCCTCATGTTTCAGTGTTGATATTCCCTGTATCCTTTGGAAATACTTTGGGGGAGACTCTCAAAGCCTTTAGGTAGAATCCCTGGAACAGTTGTTTCCATTTTGTGGAATTTCTTTTGAATTTACTCCTTTTTTTTTTAGGGTCATCCCTTCTGGATCAGTCGGGTTGTATTTTGTGTGTGGTATTTTCAGGGTCTTTTGTGGCAGGAAGGAAATGATGGATCTGACTCCATGTTCTTAGAACGTTAATTTATTATTTTATGGTATTATATGAAAAAATGCTATACTAAAACCATACTAAAGAATAGAGAGAGGATACAGACAGAAGGTTTAACAAGATAGTAATGAAAAACTCGTGACCTCTTCCAGAGTCCTGACACAGCTGGACCATGATTGGTCATTAAGTCAAAACAATTCACATGTTGGATAAACAATCTCCAACCACATTCCAAAGAAGCAAAACAGGGAGAAATAAACAACATAATATTATTTTCCTTTTTCTCTGAGACTTCTCAGCTTCCCAGGAGAAGAAATCCTGGTGAAAGGATTTTTCAGATAATGTGACAGTGACACTTGTGGATATAATATCAGGGGTCAATCCCAAGAAATCCACTTGGGAATGCTGGAGGAGGATGGAAATCCCAGATGCATATCCATTTTTCCTCTGTCCCTTCCTAAGGTTCTCTCCTCCTTTCCCAGGGAGAAACCAAGATCCTGAAGCTGAAGAATCTGCGACCTCAGGACTACGCCAACTACAGCTGCATCGCCTCGGTGAGGAATGTCTGCAGCATCCCGGATAAAATGGTGTCCTTCCGCCTCTCCAACAAAACCGGTGAGTCCCAGCAGCACCCCCTGCCCTGGCTGCACTCAGCTCTGGAATCTGGGGCTCTTTCAGGGAATCCTGGAATGGTTTGGGTGGGAAGAACCTTGAAGTCCATCTCATTCCCACCCCTTCCATGGGCAGGGACAGCTTCCGTTATCCCAGGTGACCCAAGCCCCAATGTCCAGCCTGGCCTTGGGCACTGCCAGGGATCCAGGGGCACCCACAGTGCTCTGGCAATTCCAGCCCGGCCCCTCCCACCTTCCCAGCCAGGAATTCCTTCCTGATATTCCATCTAAATCTATCCTCTTCCAGCTTAAAGCCATTCCCCCTCGTCCTGGTCATTCCAGCCAGGAATTCCTTCCCAATATCCCACCCAAATTTCCTCTTTTCCACCTAAAAGCCATTCCCTGTGTCCTGTCCCTCCATCCCTTGTCCCCAGTCCCTCTGCAGCTCTCCTGGAGCCCTTCAGGCCCTGCCAGGGGCTCTGAGCTCTGCCTGGAGCCTTCTCCTCTCCAGGGAACATTCCCAGCTCTCCCAGCCTGGCTCCAGAGCAGACGGTCTCCACGGAGCAGCTCCATCACCTCTGGAATCGCTCCAGTAGTTCCTTGTCTTCCCTGAGCTGTTGAAACTTCAGAATTTTTATTCCACAAAATATTTCATGGGAAAACCCCAGCCTTTCTCTACTCTGGCATTGATTCCAGGGATTGATTTGACCTTTTCTTACATCGACCTAAACATCAATTCCTTTATTGATTGCAACCAAAATGTTTCCTTTCGGATTTAATTGTTCCAAGTGGAAATATCCAAGGGGTTGTGTTGAAATCCTTTTGTGGGAAAGTCTCTGAGCCTTTAGGTAGAATTTGTGGAAAAGTTGTTTCTATTTTTGGAATTTGTTGGGAATTTATTCTGGTTTTTGGGCTCTGATCCCCTATGGATCAGTCAGTTGTGTCTCTCCCTCTCGTTGCGGCTGTAACCCCATGGTCAATCCCAAGAAATGCACTTGGGAATGTTGGGGGAGGATGGAAATTCCATATTTTACCTCTCCTAAAGGCTCCATGTCCAGGATCAGCACAGGATGTGTCTGAAATGGTTTCTGAACCTCCCACCAAAGAGCCAAACTAAGCTTGGATTTCTGACTAATCATGAATTTCAGGGCAATGTGCTTTAGAAAACAATCCCACAGGAAGTGTTGGAACATTTGGAGACTTCAGGTTAGATTAGGGTGGGTTAGCCTTAATAATTTGTGTCTGAAATCAGGGAGAAAATGAACACAAAATTAAAATGCTGAGCGTGGCTGGTATCAACGAGGAATTTTATTTGCACTTCCATATTTTCCATCATTCCCACCCTCAGGGCTTTATTCCAAGGAGTTTCCTACAGCTTTTTTGGAATTGCTGATTGGACAACAGAGCTGTGGTTTCCCACTGCTGTCCACAACGCCTGAAATCAGCTCCACCAGGAATTATGGTTTTCTCCAAAGATATCCAGGAAAATTATTAAAAGGCCTTAATTTACAGTCCCATAAATTTTTCCAGGGGAAAAAATATACCCTGAAGTGAGGTTTGAACTTCATGAGGAGCTCTGCTTTCCTGGCAGGAGAAGCCTTTCCATGAGAGGTGGGGTTGGGAGTTGGGAGCAACTCCTGACCTTCATCCACCTTCATCCACGGCAAGAGAGTGTGGGAATTGATCCTGCTCCCATTTTTCCTTGGAATTACTTTGCTGTTGGAGCCAGCACAGTCTCAGTTCATGTTGAGCCTCATCTTAAAAAAAAAATTGATGTTCCAGCACTTGGGGAGCAGCAAACTCTTATTGCCTGAGCCCAGGATGGGTGATCCTGGGGCAATTTTGCCAAAAGAGGGAGTTATTGCCACCTTACACATGCCAAGGTTATTTGGGGAGAAAATTGTCTTTTCTGGAGTAATTTCCCAAGCAAACAAACCTGGAAAATAACAAAGATTCCCTCTTTTCCATTAAGAATTTGATCACAACCATCAACAGTGGGATTAGGTGTGCAAAGTGATTAATGCAGGACTTCATTAAGGACAGGGACTGACGTGGGGGTGACTCTAAACTAAAACTTTGCTCATTTAACAAAACTTTACCTCACAGAAGTTCTTCAGTTGAACTTCAGCTGGTGTAACTTGGGAGAAATTAGAGAAATTGTAAATCCAGAGGAATCCAGGATAAATCCAAAGTAATGAAAATCAGAGCCTGAAGTTGAAGCTGTTTCAGTCCTGTCCTGTCCATGGGATTTAATTGGAAGCTGGAGGGATGGGATGGAGAGCCAGGAACATCTGAGAGGTGCAAAGATGTCCCAGATTTATTGTCACTGTTGTGGTTCTGAGTGTGTTTAATTCAGCTGTGGGGTCAGAATGGGGGAATTTGGCTGTTCTGCATTTGATGGAATCATAGAATGGTTTAGATTGGATCTTAAACCCCACCCAGAGCCACCCCTGCCATGGCAGGGACACCTCCCACTGTCCCAGGGTGCCCCAATGTCCAACCTGGTCTTGGGCACTGCCAGGGATCCAGGGGCAGCCACAGCTGCTCTGGCAATCCCAGCCCAGCCAGGAATTCCCAGTTCCCAATCTCCCACCCATCCCTGCCCTCTGGCACTGGGAGCCATTCCCTGGCTCCTGTCCCTCCATGCCTTGTCCCCAGTCCCTCTGCAGCTCTCCTGGAGCCCCTTCAGGCCCTGCCAGGGGCTCTGAGCTCTGCCTGGAGCCTTCTCCTCTCCAGGGAACATTCCCAGCCCTCCCAGCCTGGCTCCAGAGCAGCTCCAGCCCTTGGGGCAGCTCCATGGATTCCTCTGGATCACTCCAGCAAAGCCACAACTTTCTTGTGCTGGGCATTCCAGAGCTGGAATTTCCCAGGTGGAGTCTCCCAAGGACAGGACAGAGGGGGACAATCTCCTCTCTCCAGCTGTTCCATGAGACCCTGCATCCTCAGCCCCCTCCTCCAACTCTGTGACCTCACTTTTCAGGCAAAAACATTTAGTTTTTCCAGCACAAACCAGTTTAAAACACAAAACCAGCCCCAAAACCCAAAGTGGGTCCTGAAAATGGAGCAGCTGAGGCCACCCCGGAGGTGTCACCGTGCACAGGCCAAAGCCCAAGGTGACAATCAAAAACAATAATTTGAAGCTGAAGGTAGAAGGGCTTGTTGAGGCTGATTTTGTGTCTAAAGGCAGCAATTAATCTGCAAAATTCTTAATAGATAAGAAATTTGAATGGAAGCAGCCCCATGGCAGGGCTGGGCTGGGATGGGATGGGATTTAAGCCCCGTCCATCCTAAACCATTCCATGATTTTGGGATTCTCTCTGCCTTCACCTACACGGTGCTTTGCTCAGGTTTCTCTGAGCAGCAACAAATTCTTCCTCGTGCAGAAATCTCTGGATCTGTTGTTCCAAGCCCAGCTCAGCTGAGCGTCAAAGAGGAATTACTGACAGCTGATGGTGTCACCAGTTTTCATGGGAGGCACTAAAAAAAGGGAATTTTTACCCCCAGCTCCTGCTGAATGGCACATGCAACACTCCGAGCTAAGAATAACCTGAATGGAGCTTTTCAAGAGCGTTCATTGTTTCAAAATGCCAGAGAAAAAGCAGGATATTTACCCAGAAAACCACGGGAATTCTGGACTCCTCAGAATAGCTCCTGTAATATGACTGAGGAAAGGCAAATCAGGCTTTTATCTCGCTCCACAAAGCAGCTTGGGTGGCACTGATTCATTTGGAAATGATATTACTTTGTCTATTAGCAGCCAGTTTAGTGCAGGTGATCATTAATCCATAAATTAAGGCTGAGCTTTGGCAGCTTCGAGGAGAAAATAAACCAGCCCAGGAACTTTTCCCGAGCAAGAAGAGTCTTTCAATCCGTGATTTTTCAGCTGCCTGCCACAGCTCATTGAAATCACAGCTGGAGCTGCTGCTCTGTCTGGGGCATGTGGTGGGAGACAAATTAAAAAAGGCTTAATTCACTTTTAATCCCTCGATTAGGCTGAAGCCTGTCATGATAAACTTGCTTTGTTTCCCATCAGTCAGACAATGCACTGCAAATGGAATTATGGAAGGTGGAAAAAATATTTCTCTTCACATTTCCTGGCATTCCTGGGGGGAGGTGACTGGGATCTGTATGAAAGGGGCTGGAAATCCTGATGGTGCTCCAAGCTGAGCAATGTAGGTGGATGATTTTATGGAATGCCAGAATGGTTTGGGATGGAAGGAGCTTAAATCTCATCCAGTTCCATGGGCAGAGACACCTCCCACTGTCCCAGGCTGCTCCTAGCCCAAATGTCCATCCTGGCCTTGGGCATTTCCAGGGATCCAGGGGCAGCAACAGCTTTTCCAGGATAATTCTTTAGCAAAAAGGAATAATAAGAAATAAATCTGGAAAGGATCCCAAGTGATCCCCCAGTCCTGTTCTTTATTAGGTCTAAACCTTACCCTACCACTCCTGTTATCCTGGCTGGTTTTGGTTCCCTTTCTAGCAGGATTTTCCCTGTTGGAGTGTGAGTGTCTTGTTTCAGGAATCCCTGAGGAGCTGGGCAGGGGCTCAGCCTGGAGCAAAGGAGGCTCAGGGGCCCCTGTGGCTCTGCACAGCTCCTGCCAGGAGGGCACAGCCAGGGGGGTCGGGTTCCCA
This sequence comes from Ammospiza caudacuta, assembly GCF_027887145.1. Classification (NCBI taxonomy): domain Eukaryota; kingdom Metazoa; phylum Chordata; class Aves; order Passeriformes; family Passerellidae; genus Ammospiza; species Ammospiza caudacuta. Next base: position 65,167,530 of record NC_080598.1, read on the forward strand.
TTTTCCATGTAAAATCCTCCAGGATCAGAGGAAATGACCTCAAGTGTCACCCAGGGAGGGTCAGGTTGGATTTTGGGAAAATTCCTTCATGGAAAGGGTTCCCCAGCCCTGGCACAGCTGCCCAGGGAGGTTTGGAGTGCCCATCCCTGGAGGGATTTAAATCCCTGTGGATGTGGCACCTGGGGACAGGCTCAGTGGTGGCCTTGTCAGGGCTGGGAATGGTTGGACTTGATGTCTTAGAGGTGTTTTCCAATCCTAACAATTCCATGTGTATGAAGAACATTTTCCTGATTCCCTGGAGCTCACATCATCCCAGTGTCCCCACGTCCTGCTGATCTCCTTGGAGAATCCCAGCCCTGTGGGAATGCAGAGCTCTCCACATTCCCAGCCCCACAAACACCAGGTCCAACCAGAGCTGCTCCCCTGCATTTCCAAAAATTCCCTTTTACTACATCCCTGGATCCCAGCTCCCTTTTCCTGAGCACATTGCTGATGTTTGTTCCTGTGTCCTCCATAAGCCTGAGGGTCCCTCCTTGGCAGCTCCTCGTTAGGCAGCCAGCCCTAATCCACTAATTAGGATGTTGCTGTTGCAGCAGGGCTGGGCTGAGGTGTCTGGAGCTGTTCAGGCAGAGCTACACTCGGGGAACTGAGGAACAACTCATCCCTTCTATTTTTGGAAAGCAGGAATTGTGCTCTAGGGGCTCTTAGATCCACGACCTCGGCTTGCAGGCCTGACTTCGGCATGGCTGGGATGGATTTAATCCTGCATGGATTTAATCCTGCATGCATCTAAATTCAGCAGGGAAGGGGCAATTCCACGATGGGTTTAAGCTGCCAAAGGGAGGATCCTGCTTCCCTCAGTGCCTCTGGATCAAATTCCCACTGTTGGGAAGGATGAAAGTTTGACAAGAAAGTCTCACAGTTGTGTGTGCTTGGCAGAAAGATTTTTGAATGTAGAGTCTGATGAAGGAATAGAGATGGAAGCAAGTTTTGATATTGAAGAAAAGAATTGCTGAGCCAGTCCCACTGGATAACCAAGGAGGCAAAGGCTGTGTGAGTTAGAAGGGGTTTTATGGCTTAGAGCAAAGGATAAACCCACCCCAAACAAGAAGATGTTTTTACCAAGCACAAGGAGGGCACAGGCAAACAAGGCAGCAAATGTGGCAAGTAGAAAAAAGGTCTCAGAATTTTCCACTGCAAGAAAACTGAAAAACAACTTCTAGCTGAAACTGTAATGCACTGACTGTTAGTGACTGGAGAACAGTGACATGAATATGGTGGTTACAGCAGTTATGATGGGCTACAGGTAACAGTTAAGGCATAGAGTGGTTCTGCTGTATGAAGATGCTCAGCACAGAAAAGTCTATAATGCATTGTGACCTAAACTAAGGGTGTCCAGGGCTGCCGGCAGCTGGAGCTGACAGCTGTGGGCACAGCTCTGTCACCCACAGCCCTGGGCTGCTGTGACACCTTGGGTACAATAAACTGCATTTGGAGAGCCCCTGGAGCCCCACATCCCTCATTCAGGCTCTTACAGTGGCGCCCAACGTGGGGCACCATTAGTCAGGGCCTGAATGAGAGATGGGGGACTCCAGGCCTGCCGGCAGCTGGAGCTGACAGCTGTGGGCACAGCTCTTTCACCCACGGCCCAGGGCTGCTGTAATGTCTTAGATGCAATAAACTGCATTAGGAAGAGCTGCCTGGAGTCCCACATCCCTCATTTAGGCTCTTACACCCCACGGAATGAATCTCTCCAGTGTGGGAGCTGGGAGCTGCAGTGTGGGAGCTGGGAGCTTTTGTAGCCTGTCCCGAGCAGAAGCAACAAGGAAGTGCCTTGAAAAGCTGAAATCCGCCTCCCTTCCTCCTGCTGTAATCCTCGTTGCCACCTCGGTTCCTGAACGGCCGCATGAGCCCACCCACGAGGCAGCAAAGTGCTGGGAAAGGGAGAGGAAAAGCACCCAGGAGAAAAGGTGGAACCCAGGAAACTCCTCTGACTGCCCTGGAGGACTCGAGATCCTGCCAGGGAGCTCAGAGACCTTGGCACAGAGCCCAAGACCCCTGTGCCTTTGGTTTAGCCCATAGAAAAATTACCTACCTTATATGAGGATTTACAAGCCAGAAAAATTTAAGTAGAATGATAGTGAATTTGTCACAGGGTGGAAAGTAGAATTTTGGGGTTTTTAGAATGGGGGTTCAAGGGGCAAGATGGAGGGATCTGGGTGTGTCCTATCCTTCTTCTTCTTCTTGGCCTCCATCTTCTGCTGTGATGGTGGCATTTCTGGATTGGTTTAGAGTAGAAACTCACTGTCTAACATAGGTGATGGGTATTGGGAAGTTATGGTAAATAAAGTACACTTAATTTATATAGTTTTTATATATATATATATATATATATATAAAGATATCATCCCTCCCAAGGACAGGCAGCGTGCCTCTGTCTGACCTGTTGGACAGATCTCAGCAGGTCAGAGAAAGAATGTTAGAGATAAGAAATTATAAAAAACCTTGAGAATAAGAATAGAGGAATCCTGACTCCTTCTTCGACAGCAAGACTGGGAAAAGAGACGTACATATCGTGGGGTCACTGTGAGCAGCTGAAATCCTGAGAAAAAGGAGCATAAAGATGTGAGTCAGCAGAGCTGCAGCCCCCAGGCTGGAAAAGCAGAGGGATTCTGGAAAAGTTCTAGAGGAGGGGGGAAAAGGGAAATTCCACTGAGGAATGGATAGTGATACCTGGATTGGCTTGTGTGGAGATTCAGGAATTTATAAAGACTGAGCTCAGCTGAAAAAACCTTCATAAATGTGATTTATTGTTATATTTATTTATAGTTTTTGATTTTAAGGAATGGTTCTTGCCCCAGAGGGTGCTGGCACTGCCCAAGCTCCCCAGGGAATGGGCACAGCCAGAGCTCCAGGGGCTGCCAGGGATGCCCAGGGTGGGATTGTTGGGGGTCTGAGCAGGGCCAGGGGTTGAGCTCTGTGATCCTTGTGGATCTTTCCCTCAGGATATTCCAATTTACAATTCTGTGGTAATTCCATCATTTATTTCTATCCTGTAACTCCCCATTCTGCTACCTGAACCTCAGAATTTTCCATTTCTGACAGGGTGCCCAGACAAAATGATCTTGCTCTTGCCTCAACTTTAAGCCTCTTTATTTCAGGAACAGGCTCAGGGCAGACCGAAAAATAGGATTTTTATTCTTTTTAATCCCTGACAGGAGCAGTGACTGCTCAGGGACTCCAGCAGGTGGTTCAGGGACACAGACAAGGGTGGCTCTGGCCATCAAGGTACACCTGCCCTGCATGGGGGGAGACACGCCTTTGTCCCAGAACAGATCCAGGTATTTTACCAGCTGGAAATCTCTCCTGTGTGCCAGGGAAAACCCTAAATCCTGCCTGTGACATGAGGGGTTGGATTAGATAATCTCTGAGGTCTCTTCTACCCCAAACCATTCCATGAGGAACCATTCCACGATGATCCTAAAGCAACTGCAATGCTTAAAGCTGCTCTGGGAATATTTTACCTCAGTCATTCCATGTATCAAGTCAAAAAAAGGACACAAACCTGAAAGATCTGGGATTTGAGAAGATTCTCTTTATTTCTTCTTGACCTGGAAGTGCTGGGAATTTAAATGCAGTGAAAAGGAAATAGGAGAAATGAGAGAGTAAGTAAAAAAAAAAATTATGAGATTAAGATAAATATGTTTTATTTGCCTAAACATGAATTTTTTGAACTAGAACTGTTCTAGAACTCTGGAACTGTTTAGCTGAAGAATTTTCTCCTCTTTTCACGTGGTGTGCAACTTCCACTGGGATCTCTCTGTAGCAGCAGCAGAGGATAAACACAGAAAAATATAAGAGAGATTTTCATCTCTTGTTCAGTTTTAGGATTCTTTTTCTTTTATTTTTCCCTGGGTTTATATTTTTAGGGGTAATTCAAGTTTTTTCATGGCCTGATGATGAAAAGTAAGCACCTGCCTTATTGCAGGGTGGGCAACAAAAAGTTGAGTTTTCCTCTGTAAAATAACAGTAAAAAAAAAAAAAAGATGACAGGGAATGGAGCTGAAGGAGGGGAGATTTAGGTTGGATTTATGGAAGGAATTGCTGGCTGGGAGGGTGAGCAGGGGCTGGGATGGAATTCCTGGAGAAGCTGTGGCTGCCCCAGGATCCCTGGCAGTGCTCAAGGCCAGGCTGGACATTGGGGCACCCTGGGACAGTGGGAGGTGTCCCTGCCATGGCAGGGGTGGAACAAGGTGAGTTTTAAGCTCCCTCCCAATCCCATTCTGTGATTTTCTGATTCTAACTCTAAATCTGGGAATTCCAACCCACTCTTGTTTGAACTTTCTGGAGTAAATAGTTACAGGAATGCTGCTTCCAGCCTGGCAGGGAGCTCAAACCTTTCCTCTCTGAGCACTGCGTGTCTTGTTAGGAATATTGGCTTTGTGTTCCTGCAAGAAATGCTGGCTGTAAATGAAATGGATGCACACACAGCAATGGATATAAAAATATAATTCAATTATGTTCTATTACTTCGGTTCTGCCTTTCAAATAATGCCCCAAACTGGAGGAAATAATGTCCTTTCATTTCCATTCATCACAGCTGAGAGCCTTGTCAAGGACATGACTTGCTGCCTGTACTTTGATATTGCTATTAAATTATTGGGTTTCTTCTGCATTTCCAGTAATCCCTAAAGCCAATTGTGACATTTCCTCAATTCCATACATCCAGCCTAAATACCTCTATTTGTCTCTCTGTAATTATGACACGTTGGCAGTGGATTTTTTCGGGCTGCTCCAAGAATGACAGATGGATTTTCCTCCCCATGTGATCCCAGCCTCAGCTCCCCATCCCAGGCAGCAGCAGAGACTCCACCCCTTCAAATTCCCTCAACATCTTCATCTGATCCTTGAATAAATCCCAGAATGGTTTGGGTGGGATGGGACCTCCAGGCTTATCGCATTCCACTCCCTGCAGGGCAGGGAAACCTTCCACTCTCCCAGGTTGCTCCAAAACTCATCCAGCCTGGAACATTCCAAGGATGGAGCAGCCACAGCTTCTCTGGTCGGAGTGCTTGGCAGCCTGATCTAATTAAGCATGTTAACAATGACTTAAGGAGTGCTTGGTTTGTGCTCAGTCTGAGAAAGCCTTGCCTCTGTCATTAATCAAGCCCAGGGTGTGTTTCCTGCTGGTTTAGCACCTTGTGAGGACTGGGCTATGTTGGAGCCATTAATTATTAATTTCCTAATCAATCTCCATCCATCTGCCACTGGTGACTGGCTTGCCTTTAACACACGGCCACAGAAATGGATGTAATTCCCATTTAAATTCCTGGTAGTGCCTGGAGCAGCAGGGCTGGGCTTTGTGACCCACCATAATTCCAAGAGCATTTTGTCACCAGTGCTGTTGGCTCCCCAGGCAGCTCTGAAATCCTGGGATGTGATGCTGGGGAAGATGAAACAGGAAGGCCTTATAAATATGATTGCCTGGCAAAAGATTTTGAGAATATGGAAACTATAAGCGAGATTGAAATGAAAGCAAGCTTTGAGATCCCTCAGTTACTGAACAACTGGAAAACAATGGTGTGGCCAGCTGAAGGTGATCCCCTTGTGATGGAACAACACCCTCTGCTTGCAGACAGGCCCAAGGGTCAGAGCAGACCCTACAGCTTGGCAGAAGGGGCCAAAGAGGAGTTTTTAGGGTTTGAAATGTAACACAGTGTGGTAATGTAATGATTCTTATAGGCTGTATGTAAATGCTATAGGATTTGTATCTTGTACTGGATTGGTTAGTGAGAATTAGAATATTCAGCACAGAAGAAGATTTATTGTATTGTTATGGGAACTTCACTCTCTTTTTACTCTTCCTTACTCTCTCATCCTCTTTACCACGCTTCTCAGAATCTCTCCTGGTCAGAGTGACTCCAAGATGTGTACAAGTCTCTTTTTCCCAGCTGGGCAGTCAAAGAAGGAGTCAGGATTCTTTTGCTCTCGTTCTCAAGGTTGTTTATTATTTCTCATCTATAACATCCTTTCTCTGAGCCACTGAGGTCTGTCTGACAGGTCAGTCCATGGCACACTGGCCACCTCAGAGGCAGTGTTGTCTTTTTATACTAAAACCTAGGTGTACTTTATTTACGATAATTTCCCAATACCTATCACCTATGTTAGACAGTGAGCTTCTACCTTAAACAAGTCCAAAAATGCCAACATCACAGCAGAAGATGGGGGCCAAGAAGAAGAAGGAGAAAAGCTGAACACACCCAAATTCCTTCATCTTGCCTCCTGAACTCTCATTCTAAAAACCCCAAAAATCTATTTTTTACCCTGTGACAAACTAACCATTATTCTACTTAAACTCTCTTGACTTATAATTCTTCATATAAAGGTTGGTAATTGTTTTTTCCAAGGGCTAAATCAAAGGCACAGGGGTCTTGGGCTCTGTGCCAAGGTCTCTGAGACCCCCAGGCAGGGTCTCGAGCCCTCCAGGGCAGCCAGAGGAATTTCCTGGGTTCTGACACACACTCTTGTCTTCTCTCTCTTTACCACTGTCTTTACCTCTCTCTCCCTCTTTGGGGCCTGCTCCGAGCTGTGGCTGGCAGCTCCCAGCAGGGCCCTGCTTGGAGCCCTTTCCAATAAACCACCCAGGCTCTTTGCAATAAACCACCCAGGCTCTTTGCAATAAACCACCCAGGCCCCTTTGTAATAAACCACCCAGACCCTTTGTAATAAACCACCCAGACCTTTGTAATAAACCCCAAGTTCCAAGGCCTGGCTTCAGAGATCTCTGGTCTCTGTCCATCCTGATCGTCCTACCCCCGTCCGTGGCTCCCGCACGGAAGCTCTGAATGGGAGCCCCTTTCCCAAGGCTGCAGCTGCGGCGTGAATGGGAGCGGGGCGGATTCCCTCCGATCAGTAGGGCCTTGTTCTGCCAGGGGAGGAGCTCCCAGGGGCTCTGCCGCTCTCTTTGTGCCCTCTCAGAATCTCTGCTGGTCACAGTGACTCTGAGATACGTACAAGCCTCTTTTCCCAGCCCGGCCGTCGAAGAAGGAGTCAGGATACTTTTGTTCTGGTTTTCAATGTTGTTTATTATTTCTTATCTCTCCCATTCTTTCTCCAACCCATTGAGGTCTGCCTGGCAGTTGGGTTGTGGCACAGTCCCTGCCCTTGGGGTGGTGTTGGCTTTTTATACAAAAAACTACGTGTACTTTATTTACAATAATTTCCCAATACCTATCACCTACATTAGACAGTCTGTCTCTAAACCAATCCAGAAGTGCCTCCATCACAGCAGAAGATGGAGGACAAGAAGAAGAAGAAGGAGAAAGAGAGGACGTGCCCAAATTCCTCCATCTTGCCTCCTGAACCCCCATTCTAAAACCCCAAAATTCTACATTTTCACCCCATGAAAAACTAACCATTATTCTACTTGAACTCTTGACTTGTAATCCTTCATATAAAGGTTGGTAATTGTTTTTCCAAGGGCTAAATTAAAGACACAGGGGTCTTGGGCTCCGTGCCAAGGTCTCTGAGCCCCCTGCTAAGATCTGGAGTCTTCCAAGGCAGCCAGAGGAATTTCCTGGGTTCCGACAGTCCCCTGCCAACCCAAGGCTGACTCCAAAATGTGGGAAACCCCAATTCCAAAGGACAGGGGGGACGTAGAGCCCTCAGGACAGGGAGGCATTCTCGTAGTGTGCAAATGGGATGTTTGGAGAGTGTGCTCCAGGAAAGTTTTGGAAGTATTTCCTGGAGCTTGCTATTGTTTGGTGATGATTTTTATTATTCCTAATGGAGTCCAAGGGAAGTTTTGATGGGGAATGTTGGCTGGCTGAGGCTCTGCTGGGTTGGAGGTTGTGGCTGGGTGAAGCTTTGCTGGCCAAAGCTCCACGGCCCAGTGTTCCCCTCCTGAATCCTGGAAGTCATTTAGGACAGACCTTGGCTTGGGAAGAGGCTTTGAGAATGAAAACAAACTCAATTTAGTCCTGACTCCTTCTGGCAGGGATGGCTTTGTTGCATTTGGAATTTTTGGAATTTATGGGATTTCATACATGAACCTCTCCCATGTTCCCATGGCTGCCCCTGGATCCCTGGCAGTGCCAAAGGCCAGGTTGGACAATGGGAGAGTGGGAGATGTCCCTGCCATGGCAGGAGTGGCACTGGATCGGATTTAAGGTCCTTCCAACCCAAACCATTCCAGGATTCTATGATTCCCTGGCTGTAACTCCCTATTCTTTCTCTTTCAGCAGAGAAATATAAATTTAAAGGCTCATTCATGAATATTGGGAATATTGGGAATATTCCCTTCATAAGAGGGGTTTGACCCTTTATCTGCTCCACTGAGTCCTATTTTCTGAAAACTTCAACAACCTTCCTAAATTTCTTAATATTTTTTAGAATAAATCCAGCTTGCTGTGTCTGTGGCTGCAGAAATCCAGGGATTTTTGTTTGCCTTTTTGGGATTGGAGCTGAAAGTGAAACTTGTGGTGTAAATAAAGGGAAACTGCTGTATCCAAACCCTCATTTCCATGTTCTTTCTGTCTGGAGTGTCGGGATGAAAGGGATGTGTCCCAACCTTTTTATCCCATCCCACTTTGCTCCTGGAGGATGGCAAAGGGCTCCCTTTCATCTGCAGGATTATGGAAATGGCCCCACCAGCTTGGGCTGACGTCGGTGCTTTTATCTTTTGCTTCAAGTTTTGAAGGATTATCCGTGGTTCCCTTGTTCCCTGTCTCGAGATTTGATGGGAAGTGGGAGCAAAGAGCAGCTCCTTGCTGGAATTGTTCAGGAAAAATGATGAAACCGAGGAGAGAGGAAGGGAGAGGGAAATAGGAGCCAGCTGGGTGTTGGTGATGACCCCACAGGATCTGGTTGTACCTGGATCCTTGTTTTTGACACCTTCTTCCAAAAATAAACCTCCTTAAGCAGAAAACATGGCACAAATCCCAGTTTCCCAGCTGGAATTCCAAACCAGGGATCCATCAGCTGCTGGAGACATCGGCTGATGGAAGAAGAGCTCAGAGGTTATGAGCAAAGAGACCCTGGCACAGATGGCAGAGCTGACTGGTTTGGGGTCTGGATTTTTAGCCATGAGCCCAATTCCTTTGGTTTTAAATTACCTGAATCAGGAATTCATGCTGGGAAGGATTTGAGAAGTCCAAAAATGGGAGGAAGAGGAAGAGAGGGCTTGGATTGTGAATCTCTGCTCTCTTAAGGAGTTTCCTCTGGTTACCAAGGACGGGACTGAGGCTGGAGCTGTGTCCAGGAGGGATAGGATGGACAGCAGGGAAAGGTTCCATTATTCCAGAGGGTGCTGGCACTGCCCAGGTTACCCAGGGAATGGGCACCGCCCTGAGGCTGCCAGAGCTCCAGGAGCCTTTGGACAGCACTGCCAGGGATGCCCAGGGTGGGATTGTTGGGGGTCTGGGCAGGGACAGCAGCTTGATCCATAATCCTTGTGGGACCTTCCTACTCAGGATATTCCATGAATGCGATGTTCCCAGTTCTCCCAGTGCCAGGACAGGTACAAAGGAAGCTCTTCCCATTTTTCTTTTGTTCCTGCTTCCAAATGCAGACAAAGCAAATTCCTCCTGGGTGAAGCCCAAATGAAGCAAACTCTGATTTTATGGCTGATTCTTGTATTTGCCTCTAGTGCTTGGTTTGTATTCCTTTAATATTGAAATAAGATTCCCATCTAAAGCAGAACACCCGGGAATATCTCCCTGTAATAACAAGGATGGGAATGTGATTTGGAATGTAACATTTTTATTGCCTTTCCCTTTTTATTACCACATTTTCTGGCATTCTTGGCCCAGAAAGTCAATCCTTCACCTTCATTCCTGGCTTTTTTTTCAGAATTGCTGCTTTTCCTGGCCTAGAAATGGATATTTATACATTGCTTCATCATTTATGCAGCTTAAAGGATGCCTTGGAGCAAAGCCTGGATCCAGCAAGGGTGGATCCCTCTCCCCAGGGAACACAGGATGTCACAGTTCAGAGTGGGATTTTACATTTATATTTATAGGTTTATTTTTATTTTTATTTTATTTTTATTCTTTCTATTTTATTTATATCTATAATCTCCAATTAATTGCTGCCCTGTCCCTTATTATTGAGCATTTACTTCTCTTCTATTACATAAAAATATTTCATGGAAAAGGAGAGAAAAGAAAAGAGAATTAAATTTAATCACTTCTTTCCGAGGTCAGCAGCATCTCCCCATCAACCTGTGCTGACTGCTGCTGCTACACCTGGAATTTTATGGGAATTATGGGAATGAGGTGTGAGCTGAAGGTTGCACATCCCAGAGAGGAAAAAACGCCCCTGTCCAGGGTGGTTCAGTCTCTCCATATACAAAGAGATGATGTCCCAAGGGAGATGCTTCTCTGCATTCCAACTCCAGGGATTCATCCCGCTTGGCAGCCAAGTCCCCAGGAGTTCACTGGGGAGAAGGTGGATGGAGAAGGATGGATGAGTGGCAGGATCTGACTTGAGGAGAACAGGCTTCCCATGCCAAACAAATTCTTGACTAATTCCTTTTTCCAAGATTTCCAATCCAGTGAGCCGGCACCTGTCCCACACACAGGCGTGTTCCATCCCAAATTGTAACTGCAGGACTGTCCGTCCATCATCCATCCATCCATCCATCCATCCATCCATCCATCCATCCATCCATCCCTACCTGCCTCTGCATGCCCCGGGAATGTGGCTGCCCCTGGATTCCTGAAAGTGCCCAAGGCCAGGTTGGACACCGGGGCTTGGAGCAGCCTGGGACAGTGGGAGGTGTCCCTGCCGTGGCTGGGGTGGCACTGGATCAGATTTAAGGTCCCTCCTAACCCAAACCATTCCATGATTTTGTGATTCCATGGCTTTAAGTGTCCCTGCTTTTCTTGATCTCCTTCTCCTTCTCTTACTGGAACCACCAGTCAGAGCTGGAACAAGAAACCAGTGAGTGCCAGGACACAGGGAATGGCTTCCCACTGCCAGAGGGCAGTGATAGATGGGATTCTGAGAATTAGGAATTCCTGGCTGTGAGGGTGGGCAGGCCCTGGCACAGGGTGCCCAGAGCAGCTGTGGCTGCCCCTGGATCCCTGGCAGTTCTCAAGGCCAGGTTGGACGCTGGGGCTTGGAGCAGCCTGGAATAGTGGAAGGTGTCCCTGCCTATGGCAGGGGTGGGATGGGATGATCTTTAAGATCCCTTCCATCCCAACCATTCCCTGATTCTGTGATCCCTGTTGTTCTGCAGCATCCCCTTCCATCAAGCTCCTCGTGGATGACCCCATCGTGGTGAACCCTGGAGAAGCCATCACCTTGGTGTGTGTGACCACCGGGGGGGAGCCGGCGCCCAGCCTGACGTGGGTGAGGTCTGTGGGGGTCCTGCCCAACAAGACTGTGCTGAACGGGGGCACCCTGACCATTCCCGCCATCACCTCCGAGGATTCCGGCACCTACAGCTGCATCGCCAACAACAACGTTGGCAATCCCGCCAAGAAGTCCACCAACATCATCGTAAGAGGTGAGTTCAGTTGGAAAACCATGGACTTTTCTCCTGGAAGATTATTCCAGTCCTAATCCCGTGGGACAGCAACATTCAGGGTTCAATGTTCAGTGTTCAACATTCAATGTTCACTATCCATCATTCAATGTTCATTGCTCAACATTCAATATTCAATGTTCAACATTCAGTGTTCAACATTCAAAATTCAATGTTCAACATTCAAGGTTTAACGTCCAACATTCAGCATTCAATGCACAACATTAAATATCTGATGTTCAATGTTCAACATTCAAAATTCAGTGTTCATTGTTCAACATTCTATGTTTAATGTTCAACATTAAATATCTAATGCTCAATGTTCAACATTCAAAATTCAATGTTCAATGGTCAACATTCAAGGTTTAACATTCAACATTTAACATTAATCCTCAACATTAAATATCTAACATTAGATGTTCAATGTTCAATGTTCAATGTTCAGCAGTGGGTGTTTCCTCTGTTTCCAAATGGTCCTGGTTGGACTAAATATTGAAGGTCTCTTTCAACCTTGATAATTCTCTTACTCCAGGATTTCTGAACACCTCTAATCATTTATGGGATGAATTATTGTTGGTTTCCAAGACTTCCAGAGTTCTTGTCCTGGGATCAAAGCCCTGAGGTGGAACAAGGGTGGTTTGGTGCCTTTTTGTGTTGGGGTGATGCAGCAGCTTTTCCTTGCAAAGTAGAGAGAAATTGGTTAGTTCAGCCTGGAGGACATTGACTGGAGACCTCACTGTGGTCTTCAACATCCTCCTGAGGAGCAGCTCTGATTGATGGTCCCCGTGACAGGGACAGGAGCCAGGGAATGGCTGGAGCTGGGCCAGGGCAGGCTCAGGTTGGATCTCAGGGAAAGGTTCCCCTATTCCAGAGGGTGCTGGCACTGCCCAGGCTCTCCAGGGAATGGGCACGGCCCCAAGGCTGCCAGAGCTCCAGGAGATTTTGGACAGCAATTCCAGGGATCCCAGGGTGGGATTGTTGGGGGATCTGTACAGGGAAGGATTTGGACTCCATGATCCTTGTGGGTCTCTCCCAGATCAGGATATTCCATGGTTCTATGAAATGATCACCAAAGGCCTTGGATGCATCCCAAGCTCCTGGAGTTCTCATTGCCTCCTTCATCTCTTCCTTCCTCCTTATCTGAAGCTGTTCCTGAAACTAAGGCTGGGAATTTCCTCCCTGGTGGGGAGCTTGAGATGGATCCCTGTGCTTGAATTCCAGGAAATATCAGGAAAAATGTTTATCTGAGGTGAAAATGAAAGAGGAGGGCTTACACAAAAACTGCTCCCAGCTGGAGGGAATCTTTCCCTGCTCATTTAATCCCTTCTGGAAAGCCCCTGGGACACGGGCAGTTGGTTTGGATACAGAGCTGGATTGGCATCATCAGAGAGGATTCAGCTCCCTGAACCAAATGCTTCATCTGAACCTCATTTTCCACATAAACTCCAAGCTATAGGAATTTGAAAGAATAACCTGGGATTAATCAGACTCAGGAAAAACTGATGGATAAAGAGTCTGTGTGGGAATATTTCATGGAAACCACAACCCCTGCTCACTTATTCCCCAGCACCTCCTTCTCTCCAGCAGGATGAGGAATTGGGAGATATTTCTGTCCTGGAGGTCAGGGAGAGAGCATTGGATCAGGAGATGGGCATGGATTTATTTGGAATTTTGCGTTTGAATTTGAATTTCTGACATTTGGCTCTGAGGTTTTGTTGTCATTCCTTGGCTCAGGAATATTCATTTGCTGGGATTTACATGGGGATGAGGTGGGGAAGGGGAATTGGGAGTGGATAACAGCTTCGAGTAAGGGAAAGGAGAGAAAGAACTTGGTGTGAAAAGAAACCTCAATGTTTTCTTTGACCCAGCAGACAGTGCCAGGCAGCCCTCAGGAAAAGCCACATCCCTAAATCCCTGCAGACACAAATTCCATGAGTCATGGCATCATAATAAAAATAATAATAATATCCCCTCCCATTTTTATTTATAGAAGATGATGCCTGGGAGCTGCTAGATATTGAACAAAGTCTCATTGTAACACTCCAGGTGATTTTTTTTTCCCCCTTTTCCCTCTCTTTTCCATGGCCCTGTTAATGCTGAGAAGGGACCACAATGAGAAGAACCCATTAAATAAATGAAGCTCAGCTCCTTCCCAGCCCCAGTTTTATTATTTCACCCTTATTATTTCTGTTAAATGGGAAAAACTCTCCTTTAGAAGGAAAAAATCTCCATTCCACTCTTGGGTTTATCTTTGCTGCAAGTGATGCTGAGTTGAGGAGTGAAATGTGAGAGAAAAGCAGAGTTTGGGTTGACTTTGTGCTTTGTGTGTTTATTTCTCAGCATTTTGCCTCATTTCTCTCTCACTTCAGCTCATTTGGCTGTTGTGGGTCAGGATTTTCACACAGCAGCTGAGGAGAGAAGAGAATTTGCTGGAAATAGAAACTTCCATGCCAGGCAGGAAAAGCATTTGGTAAATGGAGATCCCATCTTGTGCCAGGTGCATCCTGAATCCCAGGATTCAACAATAATCCCCCAGTCTGACCCAGAAATAAATCTTTCCTCAAAGCACCAGCAGGGCCCAGAGGAAAATTTTTTCCCTTTAAATTTCGCTAAATGTCAGTGTTTTTATCGGAGTGTGCCTTTGTTGTCTGTGCTCCATTCCATAAATGAAGCATCTCCATGAATTTTTTCTGGATGTTTTCCTGTTTTTGTGGCTGCTGGCCACTCACACCTGACTCCAAACGTGGAGAGGGACTTGGGACAAGGAAGGTGTGGATGTGATCCAGAGGAGGGCATGGAGCTCCTCCAAGGGTTGGAGCCCCCCTGGATCCAAGCTGGGAGAGCTGGGAATGTTCCCTGAAGAGGAGAAGGCTCCAGGGAGAGCTCAGAGCCCCTGGCAGGGCCTGAAGGGGCTCCAGGAGAGCTGCAGAGGGACTGGGGACAAGGCATGGAGGGACAGGAGCCAGAGGGCAGGGATGGGTGGGAGATTGGGAATTGGGAATTCCTGGCTGGAGTGAACAGGACTAGGGGAAATGGCTTTAAACTGGAAGAGGGTGGATTAAATGGGATACTGGGAAGGAATTCCTGGCTGGGAAGGTGGGGAGGGGCTGGAATGGAATTCCCAGAGAACCTGGGATCCAGACACCCCTGGATCCCTGGAAGTGTCCAATAGACAGGTTGGATAATGGGGCTTGGAGCAGCCTGGGACAGTGGGACGTGTCCCTGCCCGTGGTAAGGATGGGAATGGGATGAGATTTCAGGTCCCTTTCACTCCAACCATTCCAGGATTCTCTGATTCCAAGGTGGCTCCTCCATCCAGTAAGAGAGGAAAATGCTGGATAGCATCCTTGAGGGACAGCTCCACATCAGATTGGGGCACAGGGAGAGCCACAGAAACGTTTTCCAGGGCTTAAAGTCAAGAGCACTGGCAGGGTTGGGAAGGGTGTCAGGCTGTGTGGAAATCATGGAACATGAGAATTGCTGAGCTTGGAAAAATCCTCCAAAATCATTGAGTCCAACCCTCCCCCAGCACTGCCAAGGCCACCACTGCCCTGTGTGGTGCCACATTCACAGATCTTTAAATCTCTGCAGGAATGGGGATTCCATCCCATTCGTGGACATCCTGTTCCATTGATTCCCTCCTGAGGGAATCCCATTCCAATCTTTATCGGATCCCTCCTTCTTTTCCATTGTAAGAGCAGCACATTTTTAATTCCATTGGACTCTGCCTGTGTTAATTTCATCTTCTGGGAAGTGGAAACCTCATCCTTGGAGTTAATTTTTCCGAGGGGTGGGATTCCCTGTCAGTTGAAATAGAAAATAATGACCGTGCTCAGCAGCAGCACAAAAGCTTTTCCTGGACAAAAAGCTGTCCAGGGAAATCCCTTTTTAGGGCCAGGATTGCTGGAAGTACCTCTGGATTATCTCTTTAAAAACTGCGTGTGAACTGTAGGCGTGGCCGCTAAAAAAATAATTAGGGAATAAAAACAGAAGGAGGAAGCTCAGATTGGGAAATTAATGTTGCTTTTATGAATTAATGAACTTTTGTTGCTTTTTTAATTAAATAAAAATCCTGGGATTTTGTTCTCTACACCTGCCTTCCTTCTGCTTTCCTGTTCTTTATTCCAAAGCTATTTTTAGGAATTTCCCTTGGGGTTTAGAGGAGTAAAGGATAAAATTAAGGCTGGTTGGACATCAGCATCTCTGGAATGGCCCCAGATTGCATCAATTGAAATGTGAGCAGGGCTCCCATGAGCTGCCGAGCACCAGAGGCTGGGAAAGGCTCTGGAATTTTTTCCCAGAGGTGGAATTGGGGTTTGGTCACCCAGCAGGTCACTCCTGGCAGGAGGGTGAGCTATGATGGGCACATCTGGACTTGTGGTCTCTGCCTGGAATCTTCTGGGATTGTTTGGGAATTCTAACATCCTAAAATGTTGGATTTCCCATGAAACTGGCACAAGGATCTTTTTTCATTCTTTCTTTCCTCTCTGTATCCTGGGAAGGGCTCCCAGGAAACAGAATTGAATAAATTTTGAGATGTGGATCTGGCATGTGTGGTCACTGCCTGAAATCATCTGGGACTGGTTGGAAATGCTAAAATCCTAAAATGTTCATTTTTCCATGGAATTGGCAGAAGGGTTTTTTTTTTTCTATCCTTTTTTTTTCTTTGTATTCTTGGAAAAGCTCCCAGCAAGTGGGAGAATAGAATAAATTTTGGGATGTGGGTCGGGCATGTGTGGTCACTGTGTAGAATCATCTGAGGTTGGTTGGGAATTCTAAAATCAAAAAAAGTTGGATTTTCCATGAAACTGGCACAAGGAGCTTTTCCCAATCCTTCCTTTCCTCTCTGTATCCTGGGAAAAGCTCTCAGGAAACATAATGGAATAAATTTTGGGATTCGACAGTGCTGGGATAACACCTTGGCTCGGTGATCTCCAAGACCTTTTCCAGTCTCAATAATTCTGATTTTCCATCTTTTTTCCTGGCTGGAGAATTCCAAAGGCCTTGGCAAATATCCTCAGGCATCTGCTTCATGGAGAGGCGCCCTCTGTGATGGGATTTCAAAAGGTTTTAACCAAGTGAACCTGATCTCCTCATCCAGGATGCTCCTACAGCCATAAATTCCCAGTGTGCTCCTTAAAAGCTTACAGCTCTGGGAATGAATGTGGGGAAAATCTGAGCTTTGGAGTTGAATAAATCCATTTATTTTTATTATCTGCCAGAGGCTCAGGCCTGTGAGCTCTTCCCAGGCTGGAGGGTCATGGATGAGTTCATAAAAGGCTCTCCAATAAAAACAGAGATTGTTTATTGATCCTTCTGCCCTTTCATTAGGACTTCCTGGAATTTTTCTGAGCAGGAATTTGATTTTGAAGGGAGTTTGCTGCTCTGAAGGACATCGTGAGGAGTCTGTTTGGCACCACGTGTCTGGAAGGATTTATCAGAAGGGAATTCAGGAGATGGGATTCATCTGAGCCCTCTCCTTGGGTTTGGATGAATACAATTTTCCCAGTTTTGTCCTGGGGGTCCTGGGGACAGTGGCTGGACATTCCCTATGTGGCCAGGTGGGAAGAGGCCAAAGGCACCTGCATTGGATCAGGAATTGTGTGGGAGCAGGAGAATGAAAGGGATTGTCCTGATTGCCCATTGTGCTGGAAACTGCTGGAGGACCTCGAGGGCTGTGTCCAGTTCTGGACCCCTCAGCTCTGGAAGGACCTGGAGGGGCTGGAGTGTGTCCAGGGCAGGGAACAGAGCTGGGAAGGGGCTGCAGAATCCCTGAGGAGCCGGGCAGGGGCTGCAGAATCCCTGAGGAGCTGGGCAGGGTTGCAGAATCCCTGAGGAGCTGGGCAGGGGCTGCAGAATCCCTGAGGAGCTGGGCAGGGGCTGCAGAATCCCTGAGGAGCTGGGCAGGGCTCACCTGGAGCAAAGGAGGCTCAGGGGCCCTTGTGGCTCTGCACAGCTCCTGCCAGGAGGGCACAGCCGGGGGGTCGGGCTCTGCTCCAGGGAACAGGGACAGGAGCAGAGGGAACGGCCTCAGGCTGGGCCGGGGCAGCTCAGGGTGGGCACAGCAGGAATTTCCCCACGGAAAGGGGGCTCAGGCCTTGGCACTGCCCAGGGAGGGTTGCAGTGCCCATCCCTGGGGTGTCCCCTGGAGGTGGCACTGAGAGCTCTGGGCTGGGGACAAGGTGGGCATTGGGCACAGCTGGGACTCTGACCTTGAAGTTCTTTCCCATCCTCAATTATTCTGGGATCCCACTGGAGACAAGGATAAAGGTTATTCTTACTCTTGACTGGCAGAAGTTATTAATTACTAAAGCTGATAATTGTTTTGGCAGGGTTTGTGCTGTACTTTAAATATTGTTTTAGATCCTGGCTGATAACACGCGGCAAGATCTGGGGACTTTTACCAACATTTTCTTTTTGGCAGAGAAAAAGTTGGATTTTTCCAAGTTTTTTCTCCTCTTGGAGGGGGAGGAAACCAAGAGGAGAAGGATGAGCTCAGAGTGGTTTCTTCTTTTCCCCAGGTGCTTTGCTGTCCTTGAAATGTGTTTTAAGACACTTCTACTGCTGCATCAAGCAACTGGGACTGGGATTTTTAGATCTCTGTCCAGTCTGATAAATAATTTTGGGAATTTTTACAGGATCCTGATATAGCTTTGAGGTATTTAAGAGTGGAAGAAAAAGTGTTGGAGGGAAATGCATTCCATATGCATTCCAGAAATCCAGGCTCTAGGGAAATCCTGAACTCCAACAAAGTTTCTGAGCCACCTCAAAAGCAGAAATGGGGATAATCCAGTGTGGAACCTTGGGAATGGGGGGTTTGTCTGGGACTGGGAGAATGGCTGAGTCTCATGTACAAAGAGGGAAGATTTTCAAAGGATCACTTTGGGGCAGGAAAACTCAGCAAGCCTTTTTTTGTTTTTCTTTGGAGGATGGCTTTGGCACAAGAATTAAACTTTTTAAAGGCCCTGGAGAACATCCAGCTGCCACATTCCAAGAATTTAAAATTTCTTTGGCAAGTGCAGAGCCCACTGGGGGTTGTGGCAGCTTCTCTGAAGGGTTTCATTTATATCCCAATCCTTGTCTGGCTTGTGACAAGAGTCCTGAATTCCCATTTTCTTGTGGGATGGGGCAGCCCCAATCCACTGCTCCATTCATGCCTTGTCAAGCTGGGATTTTGGAGCTTAGGAAATATTTTGGCTTTTTTACCCTTTTTCCTATGCTTGGGATTTTAAAAGTGACAAAATTCCAGCTGCTAAGTTGTCCCTGTTTCTTCTTGGTCAAATTCCTGTAGTTTTTGGAAATTTCACCCTCACTTGAATGTGTTGGGATCTCATCCGTGATCCATCATCTATATCCCCTTCAAATCAGGGAGGAAACACCTTTCCATCAGGAAAAATGTAAGGACACAGCAATTTCTGCCTCCAAACCCCATGACACCACTGGCACAGCTCCTGGCTTTTCCTGCGAGTTGAGGGTAGGAGGTTGTGAAATTTCCATCCTTGGAGGTCTTCAGTTCTTGGAAAACGCGTGGTATGAGCTGGAGATCGGAGAAGGAACACCCTGAGCTCAATCCCACCTGGCTATTTCTTGGAATTACGGAGTGGTTTGTGCTGGAAGAGATCTTAGAGATCATCTATTCCCAGCCCCCAACGTCTTTCCTCCCGGTGCCGCTGATTTCCATAGAATCTTTCCTTCTAAAAGCCGCTAAAAGAGGAACCACGCTGAGTTTCTCCCCCTTTGATCTCCCCTTCATCTCTTTAATGGATCAGATTTGGAGCAAGTTGTAAACTGAAATTTTCATCATTCAAAGGAATCCAAACCTCCCCCTCCTTCAAAAGAGCAGCTCCGAAGGAGCCGGGAGCTAATTAAGCCGAGCACACGGAAAAACAGGAATAAAAAACCCTTTTCTTTGCAAAATTAGCAGCAGTTTCTAAAAGTAGAGACAAAACCTGAAGTCTCTCCGTGGGATTTGCATTTAAATTGGAAGTGGGAATGCATCTGGCCTTGGAAGTGCCAAATAATTACTTGATATTAAAAAGTTTGGAGACGTTTTAGGAGAAGACGTTTGACATCTTAATTGTTCAGTGAGCTGCTGGAAGTTCAGGATTTTAAAATCTTCCAGCTCAAATCGTGTTGACAGGAGCAGAACGAGCTGGTGCTGAAATGCTGGGAATGTGGAGCTTTTTTTAGCAGGAATTTGCTTCAAGCCTGTCTTGGGATGCAGAGGGAACTCTGGGGAAGCAGCATTTTCTCAGTTACCTCAGAGTCTTTTCCTCATTTATTGGGAAGTGTTGGAAGAGGCTGCTCGGGGTGGGATGGAGTCAAAATCCCTGGAATTGTGCCCAAAATGTGTGGATGAGGACAAGGTTTAGTGATGACCACAGAGGTGGTACTGGTTGGTGGTTGGACTCGGTGATCTTAGAGGACTTTTCCAACCTGAACAATTCCATGATTCTAAATGCCCAATTTAAGGAATTTGAATTTTATGAGTGGTCCAAGTTGGAGTGTTGTCCCTAAAAACTCAGGCTATTTATTACATCACTCTCTTTTCAAATGATTGTTGAATTACTTTTTATTTCCTTCCAACCCAGACTGGTCCTTATGACCGGAATTGCATCCAGGTCTGGGCTTCTCAGGACAGGGAAGGTGTGGATGTGTTGGAGGAGGCCACGGAGCTGTTCCAAGGGCTGGGAATGTTCCCTGGAGAGGAGAAGGCTCCAGGCAGAGCTCAGAGCCCCTGGCAGGGCCTGAAGGGGCTCCAGGAGAGCTGCAGAGGGACTGGGGACAAGGCATGGAGGGACAGGAGCCAGGGAATGGCTGCCAGTGCCAGAGGGCAGGGATGGGTGGGAGATTGGGAACTGGGAATTCCTGGCTGGGCTGGGATTGCCAGAGCAGCTGTGGCTGCCCCTGGATCCCTGGCAGTGCCCAAGGCCAGGCTGGGCACTGGGGCACCCTGGGACAGTGGGAGGTGTCCCTGCCATGGCAGGGGTGGCACTGGGTGAGATTTATGTACATTCCAACCCTAATCATTCTGGGATTCTGTGCACACTTTGATTATGCTGAGCTGATATCCACAAACTCTATTATTTGGGGTGTGGTTTTGCTCTTCTATTCATAATTAAGTTTTACAATTAAACCAGAAATCTGTAATTTCCTCTCCATTATTTTCCTCTCCAATATTTTCCTGGTCCATGACGGCAAATGCGAATTTTTGGCAACCACGAATCTGAGTTTTTCCCATTTTTTCTCCACAGAATAATGCCAAAATGTATTTTCATGTAAAGAATGAAGTTTAATGACCGCACTGAGATAATCACTACTGAAAAAGATCTTTTTGACAGTTGTTAAAGTGTTTGGATAAGGGAATTTAAGGGAGTACGGGAGAATGTTAAAGACAGACCCAATTTTATTGCCCACAGCCAAAACAAACAAAAATTTGGTGTCTCTTCAGAGCTTGGGATAAAAACTTGGATTTTCCTTCTCTTGATTTGATAGCAGTGGACAAGTTACTGCCAAGACATCAGGGAAGGATTTCTGTGGGTTTTTATTCAGTGGGAATGAGGGTTTTGGGCAGTAAATGGATAGATTTAGGCTGGAATTCCAGATAAAAATAAATATGGACTGCAGAGCTCTTCCCATGTGGGATACAGGAGCAGATATTGTTGTTCCATCCATTATCACATCATTCCAGGATGGTTTGGCCAGGTTGGATGGGGCTTGGAGCAACCTAGGATAGTGGAAGATGTCCCTGATCATGGGGTTGGAACTGGACAATCCCTAAATTCATTTCCAATCCAATCCATCCTGGAATTCTGGGATCTTTGGCCATTTCCCTGCTGTGTCTCTGTAGTCCATTGTCCTTAAAAAATAGGTGAAGAATCTTTCCCAGGATCACAAACTCTTTTCCCCACATGTGAGAAGGAAACAGGAAGGGGTCAGGAGCACCTGGACACCAGGAAAGGTTTCCTGGCTCCTCTGACCCAGCCCACAGTGAGATCCAGGAGATCACAGAATTCTCTGTGATTTTGGAGGATTCTGGAAGTGGGGTGTGGCCGGGAATGAAATTATTGGAATATTGGAAATTTCCTCCTCTGGGAGCTCATGAAAAGGGCCAGGCTGGATTCTGAGTTTTCCAAACCTCCAACATCTTCTCCAAGACCATGCAGGGCTCCACATCTGCTTGAGTGAGGTTCTTCTCTGGTTCACTGTGAATGGGTCAAAACAAAATCGCTGACAAAAAGTGAAGGGAAACAACCAAAATTACTCCAAACCTCCTCTGGAGAGGGCACAGAAGGTGCCTCAAGGGGCCTCTGGCTGCTCAAAGAAGGTTAAAGCCAGAAATTTGGAGTTTTGCTGCTCCATGGCCCTGTTGTCACAGGTAAAACACGGACAGAACCATCAGCAACCACAAATCTGAGCCTTCCCTGTCCTGCATCCACTGGGGAAGCAGCCAGGGGTCCATAATTCTGATGTTAAAGCCTAAAAATGGTGCAGAAAATCGTGCAGAGCTTGATGTATTTAGTGGTGGTGTTTGAGCCATTGGAAATTGGTGAGGCAGGAACATTCTGAGGCATTAAAGGAAAATTTGGGGTTGATCAGGGAGGGGGTGGGAAAAAAACCAACTGAACCTGATGAATGCAAATAGACCTTGCTTGAGATCCTGAACTGCATTTTATTACTTTGAAAATATAATTAATGAGGGAGGGCAGGGACTGTTTGTGAGCAGTTTGAGGACAAAAGTTGTTTCATCTCGGATTGTTTGATCACATCCTCATTCTTTGGGGTCTCTTTGGAGTGAGGCTGGCACTTTGCTGAGTCTCAAAGAACAGTTTCAGATTTATTTGCACGTTTGCTGCTCCTTTGCAGCTCCGTGGGCTGGTGACGTTCCCAAAAATCCGCTGGGAGGGGTCTGCAGCAGCATCTCCCACATTTTGCTGGTTCATCTGAGGAATCCTGGAATGGTTTGGGTGGGAAGTGACTTTGGAGATGATTCCATCCACCCCCTGCCATGGCAGGGACACCTCCCACTGTCCCAGGCTGCTCCAAGCCCCAATGTCCAACCTGGCCTTGGCTATCCAGGGATCCAGGGGCAGCCACAGCTGCTCTGGGAATTCCAGCCCAGCTCCATCCCACCCTTCCAGCCAGGAATTCCCAATTCCCAATATTCCATTAAATCTCTTTAGGTTTATAACCATTCCCCCTTGTCTCTGCCTGTGTAAAAACCCCTTAACCTTTAATTTCTCTTTAATTTCTGTGTCGCACCCCATGAGAACTTCTCAGCACATAACTGATGCCACAGATACAAAATCCATGGCATGGCTCAATTTTCTTGGCATTTTGGAATGCCCTCCTGGAAATTTCCTCGTGGAAATGGAGGTGCAGGAATCTACAGCTGAGGAAAACCCAAGCCACTCTTTTATGGGATTGCTAGACAGAGGAAATGATACAAAAACCCCTTTTTCCTTTACCTGGTGGGTTTGGATCAAGCTCAGCTCAGGTGTTCCCAACGTGGTGGAAATCAGGAAGCTCTGCAGGGATTTTGGAGACCTCATCCATAGTCATGGAATGTTTGGGTTCAAAGAACCTTAAAGACCATCCACTTCCAACCCAGTTCTGCTTGCAAGAAACAGCTTTGACCCAAACTTTGAGGTTCTTGCCCCCTTTCCCTACCTTGGAATTTGTGCTTTTCTACAAAGGAAAGGTACCCTGACTTCCCTGCTAGACTTTGTTCAGTTCTAGGCAGGAGAAAATGCTGAAAACTCAGAAATAAAAATAGTTTATTGAGGTTATGAGCAACTAATTTGGGCTGAAACATTGCGCTGGTCGTGCCCATCGAGTTCTTTTTTGGTTTTCCCCTGCCTGAAAAGGATCTGCATAAAATATTGAGGGGTTTTTGTGTGTGTAAGCATTGTTTGTGCTGTTATTTCCACACACACAAAAAAAAGCTCAGCTCGTGCCTCAGAGTTTAATTCTCTGGCAGTTTCCAACTGGTTCAGCCTCGTGATTCCAACTTGGTAGTGCTGATTCCTGGGAATTGGCTGAGAATTCCCCAAGGGATGGAGAACTGCTAGGCAAAGAGGAGTGCAAAAAATTCCATTCTTGATTAAAGCCATGGAAATCCCTTAAATAAATATATGTAAATGAATAATGTAAATAAATTAAATAATGAATGAATAAATAAAATCAACCAGTTGGATGCTTTTAAGATGTGGCTGGAACTGAGGAGCAGCATCCAAAGTGATGCTTTTCCTAGAAAAATACCAAATTTTCCATTCTCTCCTTAAAAATGTTGCCTTACTCAATGGAGGAATCCTCTCCTACCCTGTGAGATTGAGGGTAAATAGCTCAAATTTAGACTTTCCCCCCCTATTTTGAAAAGACAGCCTAATAAGTAAGTAAGTAAGTAAATAAATAAATGTGAATTCTTTTCTGAGCTCTGGAAGTGTTAATTCTTTTCCAGGTGGTGGGAGTGCTCCTTCAGCATGAAATTTGTAAGTCCTTGTTTAAGGAGCTACTGAATTACCAAAATTGAGTTGGAATTACCAAAATTGAGTTCGAATTTGCAAAATTGTGTTGGAATTAGCAAAACTGAGTTTGAATTGACAAAATTGAGCTGGAATAAGCAAAACTGAATCTGAACTCACATTTTCACCACTCGTGGATGGAGTATATAGATTTTTTTTAGTATGTCCAAAGTATGGAATCTCTAGAACCTTCCAGGGCCTGAAGGGGCTCCAGGAGAGCTGCAGAGGGACTGGGGACAAGGGATGGAGGGACAGGAGCCAGGGAATGGCTCCCAGTGCCAGAGGGCAGGGATGGGTGGGAGATTGGGAACTGGGAATTCCTGGCTGGGCTGGGATTGCCAGAGCAGCTGTGGCTGCCCCTGGATCCCTGGCAGTGCCCAAGGCCAGGCTGGGCACTGGGGCTGGGAGCAGCCTGGGATAAGGGAAGGTGTCCCACCCTATGGAAAGGGTGGAATGAGATGGGATTTAAGGTCTCTCCCAACCCAGACCACAGTGGGATTCTGTGAAATGGATCCAGGACAGAAGGAATGGGGAGAGGAGCCCAGGGAATTGGGAAACATCTCAGGAGAAATCTCCATAAATGGTGGATATCAATATTTACTTCTACCCTGCCTGGGATCTGTACCATTTCTAACCAATAGTTTTTGTTTGGGACCATCCAGAAAAAACCACATGGAAAAAACCACTTGGATAAACCCATAAATATTCTTTGGCACATCTCTATAGGAAAAAAAAAAAGGGATTTGGGGATTTTGTCAGGAGCATTTTCTATTCAGTTCATCAAAAAATCTCTGTCCTTGGAAAGTTAAATGCCTGATCCTGAAGCATTCTCTCAAAAAAAACCACCAAAAAAATCAGGATCATCCCAACCCTCAGCTGATGTCAATGGGGGTGGAGTTTTGGAGAGTTTCAGGTTCATTTACAGAAAATTGAGGTGAGTGAGATACAGGAATATTTCATTCCTGGAGATTGAGGATGGAATGCCAGGATAAGATGCTCCTTTATGAGGAAGATGATGGGAGATGTGGTTTTCCACAGCTGCTGTGTCCCTGCTGTGGAGGTTATCCCTCAAAAAATCCCCATGTGGAACCCTGAGATTTCCTTATCTCTGGTAGGAGGTGGAGAATTAATTGGATTTGTACTGGGGGTTTGGATAGTGTTGGGCGCAGGAGAAATTCCAGATGGATTGGAGGCGACCCCACTGGTTGTATCAGTGATTTTAGGGTGATATTTCCCCTTTTTCTGGTGCTCTGACAGGACAGGGAGGAGGAAAAGCCTGGAAATCCCTCCAGAGGTGGAAAACAACCCCTGAAATCTCAGGAATTATTTTGGTTGGCAGCAGCTCAGCCTGATTTAGGTGCTGGGACTTTCTAGTTTTCATTGTGGAGGTGACAGTGCTTCACAGCTGCCTTATCCATGATGGAATTTAATCAGGATTTCAGTGCCTGGGAAAAATTATTCATGTGTTTAACATGTGCTTAGGAAGGTCCAAGGGTTAGGGTTAGGAGTTCCACCAAAAAATCCCAGAATTATTGGGGTGGGAAGAAACCCTCAAGTTCACCCTATTCCATCCCAGGATCAAGGACATCTTCAACTATCCCAGGTTGCTCCAAAAAGAACAAACCTGGCCTTGAAAACTGGTTTTTCCAGGGATGGAGCATCCATTGGCTCTCCAGGGAACCCATGCCAGTGTTTCATCCTAAAAATAATAAAATCATAATTCATACATGAAAATATTATATAAAATATTATATATTTCATATATAAAAATAATGTAATCAATTTCTGCCTGATATCTTGTTTATTTGCACACAAAAAAAGCTCAGCTTGTGCCTCAGAGTTTAATTCCGTGCCAGTTTCCAACTGGTTCATCCTCGTGATTCCAAGTTGGTGCAGATTCCTGGGAGTAAAATCAATCCTGTGGCTGCTGCCCCTTTGAAAATCATATTTAGGCCTCCAGTGTGTCTCCCCAGTTTTTTAAGTTCTTCTAAGTCTTCTGATGTTTACATTCTTGTAATGAACTTTTTTATACACTTTATGTAAATAACTTATTTGTTGCATTCTTCTCTGGAGGAGGAGAAATTTGATGGCCTGTTGGTTTGTCCAGTGTCATTGGAGAGGTGGCACTGTCACCCTCCAATCCACTGTCACTTTTGGAAATCTGTAAATGTTGGAGTCAAAATTAAACTCGCCCTCTTTTTTACCTTGGAGAGCTGTGTGTCTGCGTCATTTTATTTCATGTCCTACAGCAACACCAGCAAAGCCAAATTTCTACTCTATTATATAAAATTTCTCTTTTCTTTTTGTGTTCCAGCCTTAAAAAAAGGACGCTTCTGGATCACCCCCGACCCGTACCACAAGGACGACAACATCCAGATCGGGCGGGAGGTGAAGATCTCGTGCCAGGTAGAAGCCATCCCCCCGGAGGAGCTCACCTTCAGCTGGTTCAAGAACGGGCGGCCCCTGCGCAGCTCGGAGAGGATGGTGATCACCCAGACCGACCCCGACGTGTCCCCCGGCACCACCAACCTGGACATCATTGACCTCAAGTTCACGGATTTCGGCACCTACACCTGCGTGGCGTCCCTCAAGGGAGGCGGCATCTCGGACATCAGCATCGACGTCAACATCTCCAGCAGCACGGGTGAGGAGGAGCTCCTGGGCTGCATTTGTGGGGTGAAGGCACCTCGTGGTGGGGAGGGCTCCCAGCACGTTCCAGGGGCTGCAGGGAGCTGGAGAGGGAATGTTCATCGAGAGGTGGTGGCAGGAAACGGGGAGTGGGTTCAAAGGGAAAGAGGGGAAATTTAGGTGGGATGTTGGGAATTTGGAATTCCTGGCTGGGAGGGTGGGCAGGCCCTGGGAAGGAATTCCCAGAGAAGCTGTGGCTGCCCCTGGATCTCTGGAAGTGCCCAGGGCTGGGTCGGACAGGGCTTGGGGCAGCCTGGGATGGTGGGAGGTGTCCCTGCCCATGGCAGGGGTTGGAATGAGATCAGCGTTAATCCCAAACCACTCTGGGATTCTCTGACCCTTGATCAGGGAACCAGAGAAACATAGAAATTCTTGGTTTTATTTCCATCCGTTTTTTAATTTCTGCTCAATCCTTTTGAGGTGGATTGCTCATGGAGACAAATCCCACGTGCCCCTGCTGTGTCACCCTTCCCCAAAACCAGGGATTCATTTCTTCAGCCTGTTGCTAATTCCAGCTACATTTGCCAGTGGAACACACAGCTCAGAGATAATTAAATACCTGTGAGGTTGTGACAACAAATAGCTGGGCTGGAAAGGGGAAACCCTGCCAAAAGCCCTCCTGTGCAAAGGTCTGGGCTTTTTCTCCCCCTAATTAGAGAGTGGAGAATCCTCCTAATTAGAGAAATTAGAGGGTCTAAACTGGGGGGATCTGGAGCCATAAATGGGGTGAGGACAGAGAAATTCTTGGTGGGACCTCATTCATTTGGTCACTGTTCCTCAAATGTGATCAGGGGCTGAGTTGCTTTGGTCAAACAACAGAAACCTGAGGAGGTTCCGTGTTGGATCATTTTTGGTCATGGATGTGCTCCAGGGTTGAAGCTGCTCTGGAGCCAGGCTGGGAGAGCTGGGAATGTTCCCTGGAGAGGAGAAGGCTCCAGGCAGAGCTCAGAGCCCCTGGCAGGGCCTGAAGGGGCTCCAGGAGAGCTGCAGAGGGACTGGGGACAAGGCATGGAGGGACAGGACACAGGGAATGGCTGCCAGTGCCAGAGGGCAGGGATGGGTGGGAGATTGGGAACTGGGAATTCCTGGCTGGGCTGGGATTGCCAGAGCAGCTGTGGCTGCCCCTGGATCCCTGGCAGTGCCCAAGGCCAGGCTGGGCACTGGGGCACCCTGGGACAGTGGGAGGTGTCCCTGCCATGGCAGGGCTCCACCGGATGAGATTTAGTGTCTCTTACATCCCAAGCCATTCCATGGTTCCATGATTTTACTATCAGGAAAAGAATTGGGAGGATTCTTAGAGGAGAAGAGGCAACTTTGGAATGCTGGATGAGCATTCCATGCAGACTTTGTCAGCTGCCTGCCCAGGTGGAACAACCAGTGCAGGGTGTGCACTCATGCATCCAATAACTACTGAATTCCCTGGACTTCTTTGGGAATCCTGTGGAAAACTGATGGGATTTCCTGGAGACAGCCATTAGTTGGCCATTCCTATCAGCTCATCACAATCCCTGCAGGAAATGATGAATTCTGTCACCCCTTAAACTTCCTGTCCTGGAACACTCCAGAAAATCAGGAAAGGGGAAAAAAATCATGGAATTTGAGCTCAGCCTTTTGCAGTATCCTAAAAGGAATTCTGCTCTTGGAATGACTTCATTACCCAGCCGAGTGGAAGCTGAAATAGTTGCAGCGCTTTGAAGGTCATTACTGATTCATCAAGATTCATTACTGCTCTGCTAATTAGGAACAGAAGGCCCAGGCACAAACACATTTCCCAAATGCCACGACTTGCAGGGCTTTATTAACATCCCTCTGGATGTCTGGGATGGGGGGGAATTTCCTCTTCCTGGTGTTTGTGCAGCTCCTCCTGGAGTGGGGCTGTCAAATCCTAAGGAAGGAGGAAATCCATGAATTCTCCAGGAGGTTGGGAAGGGATGTGTGGCTCTGGAATTGCCCTTGTTTAGCAGGAATATTTTTTTTTTCCCTTGACATTTTCAGCAGGAAAAATCAGGGATTTATGTCCTGAGTATCTTACATAAATGGACCTGAAGTAATCCCCTCGCTGCTCCCCCCATATCTCAATAAAATAGGTCAGTGAAGAGTGGGAATCGAGACTCGAACGTGGAATATCTGCCCTAGAAAAACCCTGTCATCCATAAAACCCACCCTGGGCAAATGTTACCGAGAGCCAGGCTGGGTTTTTCGGGATATGTGGGATCATGCCATGGAAACCTGGAGGCAGAAGACGCTAAAAAAGCAACAAGATGTTAAAAATGCAACGAAAACCTCAATAAAGTGGGTTTGTGTTAAGCGAAAAAGAAGAGGTGGATTGGAGGGTGTCAGCCTGTGCAAGGGATTTTTTCTCTGCCTCAAATGTTGGATTTAAGCAGGAAGAATCAGCTTTGGGATTGGGATGGTTTGCTCTATTCAGGACACTCTTTTTATTCCCAAAAATCAGCATTTATCCCTTCTGCCTCATTCCCTTTCCACCTTTTCCAAGGAGACATCCTTGAGCAGGGAAGAGATTTGTTATTTTGGGCTGTTTTCCTTTATTTTCTGGTTTTGCTGCTCTGAATTACCACAGGAAGGTCTGGAGGAAGTGCTGATCCCTCTTTTTCTACGGGAGTCCTTCCTGTGGGTCATCCCCACCCTGTGTGGGCACAGCCAGATGTCCCACATGGAAAAACATCAGAAAAATTCCTGCCCTTGGGATAAGCCTGAGGATGTGCTGAGCTTGTACCACCTTGGGATGGGAACATCCCGGACCAGGACGTGGATTTTGGATGAGCACAGGGTGGCCTGGAGGCCTCCAGATCTCATGGAATCATGGAATCATGGGATCATGGAATCATGGAATTATGGAATCAGAAAATTATGTAATCATGGAATTATGAAATCAGAGAATTATGGAATCATGGAATTATGAAATCACAGAATTATGGAATTGTGGAATCATGGAGTCATGGAATCAAGGAGTTGTTTGGGTTGGAAGGGATCTTTGAGTTGGAAGGGCCACCTTCCACTATCTCAGGTTGCCCCAACACTTCCAGGGATAAATTTGCCTTTCCAGAAGTTCTGCCACATTCCAGGCAGAGAAATTCCTGGAGAGCTGCTCTGTGTGAGGCTCTGCAATATGAAAAGGGCTTCCCTGTCAAGCTAATCAGCTCTCCATTAAATAATGAATTAATTAAAGCTCCAGGCTGCTGTTCCAGGACCTGCAGCCTTGATCTGGTGGTGCCACAGGACTCCTCTGGTCATCCTGGTCCTGCTTTGATGAGACATAAAAGCGACCTTTATTCCAGTTCCAAATGTTTATTGGAATCACAGGCATTGCATAACGAGGATGTGGGGTTGGGGAGGTAATTAGTGGCTAATTAGGATATTTGTAAACCTTAAGCACCGTCCAGAGCGGTCGTTGATGGCAGAGGCCTTTGGTTATTGCAGCAAATGGATGGGTTTGGTGAGCTGCTATCCTTGGGATTTATCCTGGGAAGGAGCAGGGAGCAGAAGGGACAGGAAAATGCTGTATTTTGTTACAAATCTCTGTCTTTTATAGTTCTGGTTTTGTGCCGAATGTGCAGAGCTTTTCTTGTTGATTCCATCTTTGGGAGCTCCTTCCTGTCCTGCTCACAATCCCTTGGGGAATCTGATTTCTCTGGGATAAATCCACCCTCCATGGATTGATTCCAGCAGAATTTCTGTAATTTCTGGGATTTCCACACCCCCTGTGTGGCAGAGTCCCTTTGTTCTTCTCCAGAGTGCTGTGGATGGACTCCTCATCCCATGGTTCTCCTCATCCATGGATGCTCCTCAGCACGGGTCCTGCAAAAGCGCTGGAATTCATTTCCCTAATTTCCCACTGGCTCTGCGTCTTTGGGTTTTAAATGTTCCTTTTTCCTCCGTCTGCAGAGTGGTTTAGGGCTTCAGTGCTGTGTTCCAAGCACTGATCTTGGAATTATTTCCCTGCCTGAAGAGATTTTTTTGTCCAAAAATCAGGATCATCCCAACCCTCAGGATTGGAGCCTTTGTCCAAGGCCTCACCATCATTTCAGGGCAAGAGGAAACGGCCTCAGAAGTGGTTTAAATTGGAACTTAGGGAAAATTCCTCCTCAGAAAGGATGGGAAGGCTGTCCAGAGGGGTTCCCTTCCCTGGAAATGCTCAAAAAATGTGTGGATGTGGCACTTGGGGCCATGGGTTGGAGGTGACCGTGGTGCTGGTTGATGGTTGGACTTGGTGATCTTGGAGGGCTTTTCCAATTTAAAGGATTCTGTGATTCCAGAAAATCCATGGTGGATTTTGTGTCCTGACGTGCAGTTAGGAGTGGTTTGTGCCCCAGATTTCCCCTTTGGAAATTCCCCTTTGGAACTGGGACCTTGCCTGGGGGGACATAGGAGCTGGAATGATGGGAAAGCACCTGTGAAATGCCAGGAATTCCTGACAGGCCGCTCCATTTCCTTCCACACCAGGGCCTTGATGGACCCTCTTCCATGGGGATGAAAGAGTAAAGGAATTTCTCTTAAGTTTTCTTGGCTTCAGCTGCTTTTCCGATCATTTTCCTGGATCAGCAAATCTGGGTCCCTTCCAGCAGCAGCTCCTCAGTGTTCCCCAACATTCCTCCCAAAAAACCAGAGCAGCTGAGCAGTTCCAGCCTCTGTTTACAGACAGAAGCAGCATAATTATCCCTCAGGAATAATTATCCCTTGCTGCCCTTCCTGGGTGGAATGATCTTGCTCAAATCCATTTTGCGCCCCGGCTCAGCCCTGTCTTAACTCCAGCATCACGTCAGGGCATGAATCATGAGCTGGGCCCAAACTGCAGCTCTCAGGCAGAGGATGATTAATCCTGGCCACTCAGCCCTTCAAATTCATAAATATTGTACAAGTAGGACACACAAATAACTTTGTTCTCCCTTCCAGCCGGCACAGCGTGGATTCCTCAATATTCCTGAGCCAGGCTGGGCTGGAATTCCTTGGATAATGTGAATTCCAACAGCTCCTTGGGGAGATTCTCTCTGGATGATCTCCAGTTTCGGATGATTTCATGATGTGCTGCTCAAACACTCCTTTGCTGTGCATGATCCTAATTATCCAGATGAATCCATGTGGAGCAGCCTGGCCACATTATCCCAGGATTTTTCCCTGTCACTGACAGGGATTATTCCAAGGAAACGTTTTCCTCAAGGCTCCCAAGGACACAGAAGTGACAGCAACCCCCAAAATCCCCAGGGAAGAGCTCAGCAGGTGTGAGGCCACCACTTGTGGGGGCTCCTCGTCCCCCTCTGATTGTCCTGGAATCATGGAAATAATGGAATTCTTTTTAGAGCCCGTCCAGCCTCTGTGAGCAGGGCGGTTTTAATGGGATCAGAGCGCCTCTGAAGGATTTCTCTGTCTGCAGCTTCTTGCCTCTGCCAACGGCTCTCTGGCATTTAATTAATCTGTCTGATCCGTTAATTAAGCTGGAATTTGATCCATCAGGACTTCAGAGAGCTCGAGTAGAACTAACAACACCCAGAATACACAAGGAATAAACATATTAGGCTCAGGAGTTTTGGGTTTTTTTCTCCGAAATGTATGTCTTGTCCTGACCCCGTTCTCCTCTAGACCATGCTGGATCATGGATCCTCTGGAATTTCACTGGAACTGCCACAGGAGAGCAGCTGGAAGAGTTCCTGTCTGGTTTTACTCTCTCCAGCAGCAGGAATGTCCGTCTGGGGAGCAGAACAAAGAATCAGAGGACAGGAGAGCAGTGACCTCCTGCCACCTCACCCCATGCTGGATGAGCAGCCCAGGGAGGCTGAGTTGTCTCAGATATTTTATTTAAAACCAGGGTTGGACACAGATCAGCAGAACCTGCTCACCACGGGCCACTGCCCACTCACAGGGTGACAATGTGGCTTTAAATCGGTGCTACCAAAGTGTCACCAAGGCTGTTTGTTCCCCAGGCGTCACCAAAGATTTTTGTTCTCCAGGCGTCACCAAAGCTTTTTGCTCTCCAAGTTTTGTTCTCCAAGTATCAACAAAGCTTTCTTTCCTCTGAGTGTCACCAAAGCTTTCTGTCCTCTGTCACCAAAGCCTTTTGTTCTCCAGGCGTCACTTTTCTAAGTGTCACCAAAGCTTTTTGTCCTCTGAGTGTCACCAAACCTTTTTGCTCTCCAAGTTTTGATCTCCAAGTGTCAGCAAAGCTTTTTTTCCTCCGAGTGTCACCAAAGCCTTTTGTTCTCCAGGTGTCACCAAAGCTTTTTGTCCTCCGAGTGTCACCAAAGCCTTTTGTTCTCCAGGTGTCACTTTTCCAAGTGTCACCAAAGCTTTTTGTTCTCCAGGTGTCACCCTCCGCTTCAGGAAACTGCTGAGGGTGTGAATTTATTTTAAACCCCTTGGTGCAGCAATAAGAGAACCTTTGTTGTTTCCACTTAGGATGAGGAAAAAGGATGGATTTGTCCTTTTCCAGGCCGGGCAGTGGGCTGCAGGAATGAGGGAACATTTCTTGTTTCCATCCAGGATTTGGGTAACTTTTCATTCTGCAAGGCAGGGGCAGAGCTGCCCTTTCCTTGGAGCTGCAGGAGCACTCAGGAAGAGGCTGAGCCCTCCGGGGCTCTCCTTGTGCCACAGCAGCACCTGCTGGGAGACAGCAGCTGGCACAGCTGGTGACAGCCTGGCACAGTTGGTGACAGCCTGGTGACACCTGCCTGGCACCCTTCCCTACCCATCCCAACTTGGCTGGCACACCCTTGGTTCACCCCTGCTCCTTTCCTCATGGATTTGAGCCCCCAGAGCCACCTTTGCCTGCTCATCTTTGCACAAGGGGTGGAAAGAGAGGAAACAGCCCCAGGTTGTGCCAGGAGGGGTTTAGTTGGGTATCAGGGAGAATTTCTGCCTGGAAAGGGTTTAGTTGGATATCAGGGAGAATTTCTGCCTGGAAAGGGTTTAGTTGGATATCAGGGAGAATTCCTGCTTGGAAATGAATTCTCCTTTCCAGGGCAGGGGTGGAGTCCCCATCCCTGGAGGGATTTAAAGCCCCTCTGGATGTGGCGCTTGGGGCAGTGGTGGCCATGGAACAGTTGGACTCAATGATCTCAGAGGATTTTCCAACCTGAACAATTCCATGATTCTCTGTGTCTAACCTTGCTCATCCAGACTCACCATTCCCTGCTCTGGGGTCTCCCAAAATGTTTGGGGGAAAAAAAATTCCAATTTTTATTTTCTCCTCAATCCTTTTGAGGTAGATTGCTCATGGAGACAAATCCCACATGCCCCTGCTGTGTTACCCTTTCCCAAAACCAGGGATTCATTTCTTCAGCCTGTTGCTAATTCCAGCTACATTTACCAATGGAACAGACAGCTCAGAGATAATTAAATACCTGTGAGGTTGTGACAACAAATAGCTGGGCTGGAAAGGGGAAACCCTGCCAAAAACCTTCCTGTGCAAAGGTCTGGGCTTTTTCTCCCCCTAACTAGTGAGTGGAGAATTCTCCTAATTAAAGAAATTAGAGGGTCCAAATTAGGGGGATCTGGAGCCATAAATGGGGTGAGGACAGAGAAATTTGTGGTGGGATCTCATTGTTCCTCACATGTGCCCCACAGGTGCAGCCAGGCTTTGGATTGATGGCATTGTCCCTGGAATTTTTCATCTTTGAGCAAAGATTTGGGGCTTTTTCTCCCTCTAATTAGAGAGTGGAGAATCCCCCTAATTAGAGGGTCTAAATTTGGGGGAGCTGGGGCCATGAATGGGGTGGCGGACAGAGAAATTCTTGGTAGGACCTTGTTGTTACTCAAAAGTGACCCAGAGGTGCATCCAGGCTTTGGATTGATGGCGTTGCCCCTGGAATTCTTCATCCTAATGGATGGCCTTGTCTCTCCTGTCCCCTGTGCTGCTTCCAGGAACAGCAGGAATAAATCCTGGGAACCATAACGAGCTCTCAGCTGCCTCGCAGTGACAGGCACTGCAAAATGCCACGGGAGACGAGGAGTCAGGGATTGGAGGGGATCTTTCCATCTGGGACACTGACAGAGCCTTCCTTATCAGCTGTCACCACCCTCGTGGTGCTGCTCCTTATCTCAGCGAGGTGCAGCTTTTTCTGCTGTGCTGTTATCTCTGCTTTTTCAGGAAAAACTGGTGGGAAAAGAGGGGGAATTATTGTGCTTGCACAGGGGATTTTCATCATGGATCTGCTTTTTTCTCCCTCCAAACATGGACGTGCTTCTTTTTTTTTCCCAAATTTCCTGCCTTGTCCCAGCTGGAATGGCTGATTCCCAGGTTGGGATCGGATAGCTCAGACTGGGATTGGATAACTCAGGCTGGGATTGGATCGCTCAGGCTGGGATTGGATTCCCAGGCTGGGATTGGATAGCTCAGACTGGGACAGGATTCTCAGACTGGGCTTGGACAGCTCAGACTGGGATTGCATTCCCAGACTGGGATGGGATTGCCAGGTTGGGATTGGATAGTTCAGACTGGGATTGGATTCCCATGTTCAGATTGGATTCCCAGGTTGGGATTATGTTCCCAGGCTGGGATTGTGTTCCCAGGCTGGGATTGTGTTCCCAGCTGGGATTTTATTCCCAGACTGGTACTGGATAGCTCAGACCAGGATTGGATAGCTCAGACTGGGATTGGTTAACTCAGACTGGGATTGTATTCCCAGACTAGGATTGGATAATTTTTGCTCACCCTTTGCTCTCACACAGCCTGGAATCCCTGGAAATGTTTGGGATCTGGAAGAGGCTGCCAGCACCACATGTCCAGGGCTAGCTCCACAGGGACAATTCCCAGAGGGAGAATTCCCATCCGGGCCCCAGCTGGGGCTGCAGCAGAGCTGGCTGGGCCGGCCCAGGGCTTTTCCCTCGGGATATTGGGATCACAGGGACCTCAGGATGTCAGGGATCTCATCCCAGTAAGCCCTCATCTCTGGAGGGCAGTGAATCCCTGAGCCAGGGCAGGCTGAGATTCCCAGGGAAGCCTGAGGAGCCTCCAGCATCCATCCAGCTGGGAAAGGCCTGCATCCAACAGCCCCAGCTGGGAGCAGATCCACTGCACAGGCTGGGAGAGGACAAATCCAGGAATTTTCCTGATCCACAAAGGGTTCTGTCACATTTGCCCTCAGCTGGGAAGCCACAAGCCAGGGGAGCTGGAAAATCCTGGCCACAGGCAGACACCTTTCCCTCTGAACTGTATTTTCCTTCTTGGAACAACACATTTCCCCCACTTTGGTCCCGGATTTCATAGTGCTCCAGCTCCCCTGGGAATTTTCCTGTGCACAGAACCTGCCGTGGCACAAAACCACATAACTGAAAATTAATAATGTTTTATTCATATTGGTAATGTTTTATTAAGCAGTTGTTGTTTATTTCTTTTTCATTTTTCTGGATTTTTTTTTAATATAAAATAATTTTTCCTTCCCTTCCCTGTGGAAAAAGCTCTTCCCATGTCTGCCTGTCCCACCTGACAGGAGCTATTAAAGCCTTCAAAACAGCTGAAAGCAGCACTTTGCTTCCTGTGAAAGGCCCAGATTTCAACTGTGATTCCTACCAGGCTTGTCAGGGCTGGAGACAGGGAGCAGATCCCAGGGGAAAGCTGGAATTGCTTCTCACTGGGACGAGTTTGTTGTTTCTGTCCCCTGGGGGTTGAAAATTGCTCTGGAATATTTTTCCTGCAGACAGGAGGGAGGTGCAGGCTGGGTTTTGTCAGGCCTGGCATTGCAGGAAAGGAGCTGAGGGAAGGGCAGGGAGGAGAGGAAAAGCTCCTGAAGGGGTTGTGTTCCCACAGGGAATGTCTGCCCTTGCTGCAGGGAAGATGAGTTTTCAGGAGGCATCAAGGGAAAAGGAGGGTGGGCAGTGTTTAAATCAGGATTTTCCATCTCTCCATGCATACCACAGCATTCCAAAAGTGTTCCAAGCAAGGCTGGACACCTCCCACTGTCCCAGGGTGCCCCAGTGCCCAGCCTGGCCTTGGGCACTGCCAGGGATCCAGGGGCAGCCACAGCTGCTCTGGCAATTCCAGCCCAGCCAGGAATTCCCAGTTCCCAATCTCCCACCCATCCCTGCCCTCTGGCACTGGGAGCCATTCCCTGGCTCCTGTCCCTCCATCCCTGTCCCCAGTCCCTCTGCAGCTCTCCTGGAGCCCCTTCAGGCCCTGCCAGGGGCTCTGAGCTCTGCCTGGAGCCTTCTCCTCTCCAGGGAACACCCCCAGCCCTCCCAGCCTGGCTCCAGAGCGGCTCCAGCCCTTAGAGGAGCTCCATGGGTTTCTCTGGATTTGCTCCCCCACATGCACATCCTTGGTGTCCTTGGCCATCACCTGCTCACTGTGAGGTGCTCCTGCTCCATGGGGCTGCTGGGAATAATTACAGCGTCCTTTTTGGAATTGTTAATTCCTGTCTACATGGAATAAACACCACTTGATGGACCTCAGCTGCATTTTGGGGTCAGGCCTCCAGTTCTGAGGTGATTTCTCAGTTGCCGCAACCCTTCCTCATCCACAGCCATTTATCCATGCGCTGGATAAAAATCAGCAGCCAGGCTGTTCTAAAAAAATGGGATTTAGTGCCAAATGGTCCTTTAAAGGAAAGCAGAACTGGCAGTGGGGGAGTGAGCGATGGTGGGAGGGTACTGGGAGCACTGGGAGGGCACGAGTGTCACAGCAGAGCTGGGAAATCTCCTCTGAGGCTCTCCAGGCCGCTGAGAAGTAAATGTGGGAGCTTCCAAAGGGCACAACCCACACATTGCTGTGGATAAATCCCCTTTTCCGTGGATGGTCCTGGCAGGAAATCCATTCCCGGTGCCTGATTGCTGACCCCTCTCCTGTCCCCTTGGCAGTGCCCCCCAACCTGACGGTGCCTCAGGAGAAGTCCCCGCTGGTGACGCGGGAAGGGGACACCATCGAGCTGCAGTGCCAGGTGACGGGGAAGCCCAAGCCCATCATCCTGTGGTCACGGGCTGACAAG
Source organism: Ammospiza caudacuta (assembly GCF_027887145.1). Lineage (NCBI taxonomy): Eukaryota > Metazoa > Chordata > Aves > Passeriformes > Passerellidae > Ammospiza > Ammospiza caudacuta. Next base: position 65,205,203 of record NC_080598.1, read on the forward strand.
GAGGTGGCCATGCCCGACGGGGCCCTGCAGACCGAGAGCTACGACGGGATCCTGCGGATCGTCAACGTCTCCCGGGAAATGAGCGGGACCTACCGGTGCCAGACCAGCCAGTACAACGGGTTCAATGTCAAACCCAGAGAGGCCTTGGTGCAGCTCATCGTGCAGTGTGAGTAAAGCCTTGCTTTCCCTCGGTTTTCTCTTTGTTGCGCTGAGGAAAGGCTGATTTATTCCTCACCTAAACAAACAGCGGCAAGAGTCTTACGGCTGTTACATATTTGATGTGGGGTTGTTTGTCTCTGTAGTTCCCTGAATCCATGAATTCCATGTAAATGTGGAAGTAAAAATGACATAGGAGTCTCATTTCTGGTAAGAGAAACCAGAAAAATATCAAAACAAAAAAAAACCAAGCAAGTGTGAGGCAATCATTATTTTCCCCACAGCTTTGAATTCCTTGACACACGAACAAGCAGATGAGATGGGAGCATGTATTTCTCTAAATGTTGAGCTGATCCTGAGCTCATTTGTTGCTGCTGTGTAAAACAAGGAGGGGAAAAGGAGGGCAAGAACTGTTCCCTGGGAGCTGATCCGCATCCAGATCCAGCCTGCTCTGCTCTGCCAGCCAGCCTCGGGAATGCGGAGGGAAAAGGGGGGAATCAGTTATTTTTTATTTTGGATACATGTGGTGTTATTTGTCAGAGCACGGAAAGCCTGGTTTGAGGTGGCTTCTGGGGAATAACGGGGGGATAAGGAGCCATTCTTTGGGCTGAGTGACTTCCCTGCCTCTGCTGCTCTGTCAGGACTTAATTTGGGAGTTTTATGAAGTGCAGCCCTCATTTATTCCACTTTCAGATGCCCCAATCTTCTGTCACTTGGCTTTTTAGGAGCGCTCGGTGCTCAGCACAAGTGACCTCTTTCAGGGCCTCCAGGGAAGAGCTGCTCCTCACACGTCCTCAGTGCTGATAAGCAACTGATTTGTTTTTCCTGGCTCTGCTTTGTAACAGACTATGGATGCATTGATTACATGGCTGGGATCTGCAGGACTTCCACCCCAGCTTCTTCCTGCTGCTCCAGCTTTAAATCCCAAAGTCGAGGCTGAAGGGAGGATGGAATCTCCTCCCCTGTGGGTTTCTCTTGTTGTGTTAGGAGCGGGTTCATCCCACTGGAATTAGAGTGAGGGATCTGTGCCTCCTGTCCTTGGCTCAGTCATTTTTTCCTGGAGCAAAAGAGGCTCAGGGGGCCCAAGCCCAGCATTGCTTGGATTCATTGCACCCACAGCAGGAATCTCCCCATGGAAAGGGATTGGCACTGCCCAGGGAGGTTTGGAGTGCCCATCCCTGGAGGTGTCCAAGGAATTTCTGGAGGTGGCACTGAGAGCTCTGGGCTGGGCACAGGGTGGGCATTGGGCACAGCTGGGACTCTGATCTTGGAGCTCATTCCCAACCTCAATGATCCTGGGATTCTCTGAATCTGGGAATGAGAACCACCACAGAAACAGTAGAGTGTTGATCCTTCTAAATAAGGAGAGGGGAAGTAAATTCTTTCTCCTTTTTCTGGTATGAATTTGCTGAGAAAAGTAGAAAATATTTTGTGTCTGAGGAATTCCAACAGCTTTGCACTTCCTCAGGACCTGAGGTAGTTCCTGGTGGATCCCATGGGATGACTCTGCTGACTCTCAGATTCTGGGATGCATTGCTGGGGTTGCTGTTATTTTCCCACCTTTTCCTGCTGCCAAACCCCCTCTTTTGATTCATTTTTATTCTGCTTGAGATGCAAAATTTTCCTAATTCTGAAAGAAGAGGCACAACCTGAAAACGCTTCCAAGAAGCAGGAGTTCAACAGGTATTTCCAGGCGTTTTCCCTTTCATCTCTCCATGTTTAGAATTCTGCTCCCTTTGTTCACATCCTGGCAAGTGACAAATTGGAGATGAATGGAGAAAAATTATGGAAAGCTTTGATTATTTTTCCTGTGGGAGGAAAGTTTTTGTTCCCAACGACTTGAGCAGCGTTTCTGTACTGACGGTGGCATTTAACCAATTGTCATGAAAACCAGTTCTTTTCAGAATTTGGGAATATTTATCCTGGATGCTTCCATCACTGATGAGCGGGGAAAGATTTTTAATGGAACTCTTTTATTTAGAGAATAACTAATGGATTTCACTGTGGATGTGCTGAGTGAGAATATTCCCATGCTTGGGAAGATTCTCCTTGTGACACTCATTAAAAGTGGTTAATTAATCTATTTTCAAGGAATTATGGAATATCCTGAGTGGGAAGGGACCCAAAAGGATCACAAATCCAACCCCTGGCCCTGCACAGACACCCAACAATCCCACACTCTGCAGCCTTGGGAATGTGCTCATTCCCTGGGAATCTGTTCCACAGGGCAAATCCTTCTGTGGAATTACTGCTCCAGGCCACACCTGTTGGGTCAAGCTAAAGAGAAATGAAAAGTAAATTCAAATATAAAGGATTTATTTTTAATTTGACCCCCTCATCTAATGAGGTTTTTTTTTTCCTCACCTCTGTTCTCTGCTGCCATCCCTTTATCCCATCTCAGTGATGTCAGGATCCCAGCCTGGGAGTTCTCCAGGAAAATTGTGGATTTTGGTCTTGCTCAGTTTGTCCTTGAACTGTGGTTTAAGATTTTTTTATGTGTGTGCGTTTACCTTAAATCCTAAAACTTCTCTAGGAAAACGAGAATCCTGGAGTCACAGAATGGTTTGGGTTGGAAGGGAATTTCAAACCCATCCCATTCCAACGCCCTCCACGGGCAGGGACCCCTCCCACTGTCCCAGGTTGCTCTAAGATGAGATTTCCCATCATGGGTTGGGTGGGAGATTGGGAATTGGGAATTCCTGGCTGGGCTGGAATTGCCAGAGCAGCTGTGGCTGCCCCTGGATCCCTGGCAGTGCCCAAGGCCAGGCTGGACACTGGGGCACCCTGGGACAGCGGGAGGTGTCCCTGCCATGGCAGGGGTGGCACTGGATGATCTTCAAGGTCCCTTTCCAACCCAAACCACTCTGGGATTCTATTTTATGATCTTCCAGCTGCAAATGTGGATAAATGAATTTTTAAGGAATAAATCAAACCCTGCTGGTGGCAGACAGGGCTCAACCCAGGGATGATTTGCCAGCCCCACTTTTCCAGCTGCAGGAAAGGGTCGGGACATAAAAGTGCCACCAGGTGCCACCTTGGGCAGCATTTCCATCACGTCCCATCCCAAGTGATCAGAGCAGTGAGGACGGGATTGTTTTCCCCATCTCCCTTTTCCTTCTGCACTCCATAAAATCCTATTTAGAGCCCAAACCTCTTCCCAAACTCATCCATCTCCAAACCCTTGGAATGCCTCTTAAAACATCCAAGATACTTCATGGAAGCCTGGCTGGCAGAGCTTTGCTGGCCACATTGGGATGTTCCAGAATTTCCTGTTCTGCTGGAGCTCAGCTTTATTTGTGTCATTCTTCCTTGGTAATAAATCCCAAATAATTCTGGGAAAGGGGCTCATCCTGCAGGGATTAGATTTGGAATGGAACTGAGCTAATTAAGGAGAAAGATGAGGCTGAGTGATGATCTCAGGTGCTGAGGGAGCAGCAGAAATGCATTATTCCCATTTTCCATCAGCTGGAGGATCCAACCCTGAGTCCTCTTTCCTTGATTTTCGATTTCTTTGCAGCTGGGAATGGGAAAAGGAATTTTTCTGCCTTGGAAAGGCAACTTGGCAGCTCAGGAATATGCTGGGTCTGCTCTGGAAATATCTGCCTAATTAAATATTTATATGCAAATATTGTATTAATAATGAAATAAAAATTGTTGTGAGGGAAGGAAACGTTCCCCATCCCAAATGGGACTGAGATTAATGAGCTAAAAACTCTTGGAATTTTAGGAAAGTCATTGGGAGAAGATGTTTGAACAGGTACGGTGGCCAATCTCTGTGGGAATTTACCAACTTCATGGAATTGTCTTGGGAATGCAGATCAGGAGTGTGGTAAAACTCCCAAAGAGTGAAATCTTCCAGATTATAAAATTTTAATTATGAAAACTCATTAAAAAGGGATAACCAAGCAATCTGAGAAATCAAGTGGGGCAAATATCTGGATTTTAAAACAAATCTCTTATAAATCTATGCTTAGGCAGGCTGGAATGATGAAGGAAATCAGAATTTGCATTTAATATTAATATTATTTACATTTTTTTTTTTCCCTCTTATGATTGAAGATTTGAGTGGGAAAAGCTGATTAATATTCAGGACAAATATTACATAACCCAATCCATTCCCAGGCTGGTGCGTTTATCACTTTCTGAATGAATTCTTTCTCTGCAGATAAAAGTTGGGTTTAATTTGGGCTGTTTGTGGGGGGAGAAAGGACAGCCTAAAAACAAGTTTAGAAGAGGGTCCATTTTTTAAAATTTTTAGCTGTTTTTTTCCTTCTCTTCCAATGATGTAATGACCTTAACAACTTGAAAATATCAAAATAATGGTGCTCCCATTGCTTTGATAATTTTGATTTGCTTTCCAAACTGGGTTTTTCCACTTTCCTGCCCAAAAGGATTTTCCCAGGATATGGCAGAGGTCGATGCTGCTAAACTGAGCTTAAAGCTTGGACCTTCCCGTGGGGATATTTATTGCTACGTTTATTTTATATATAAATACAGAGAGATTGAGGCACTCCAGGTGGATAATTCCCATGTTGGGGATTTTAACCAATGGATCCCTCCCTGCTCCTTAATTCCTAGTCCAGAAACTTCCCAGAAAATTGTAAAACAGCAAAATCTATTCTCTAGGATCGTCATCTGATTGAGGCTGATTTCAGAATAACCCAGAGGCAAGGATGGCTTTGGGTGTAATTTATCCACATGGAGCAAGGCAGGGAAAAAACAGGGAAATCACAGATGGCTGGACCAGGAAAGAGAAATCCCAGGAGCTTTTTGACATTTAGCAAGGTCAAGGGCAGCGTGAGTTTGGTGACCCAGGGAGGTGATGAATATGCAAACCCTGGTGCCGTGGAAAATTTAGATGAGAACCAGATAATTTGAATTTTTTTCATATTTTTTTTAATTAAAATTATTATCAGGGATAGGCCTTCCTGTCAGAAATTGCAAAAAACCCAAAGCACTCCAGAACCTGAATAAACAGAGACGTTATTGAGAGAGGTAATATGAATTATTTATATTGGGGTTTTTTGGGAATTGGTCTTGGAGAGGATAATCCTGCACTGTCTGAGAGCAGGAGCAAAGAGTCTTCCAAACAAAAATGGTTTTGGAAGAAGAAAAAATGAGTGGAAAGAGATGTAAATATTCCATATCCATATTCAAAATAGGAAGGATCAGAGCTTTGGCTGATCCAAACCTCATCCAACCTTGAACACTTCCAGGGATGGAGCAGCCACAGCTTCTTCTTCTATTCCCAATTCATAACAGGTTAAGAGGTTGGATTTGAAGGGAAAATGGGAATTCCAGCCCCAAAGAGCTGAGGAAAACTCATGGGATTATTCTTTAAACCTTATGGAGTTCAGGGATATCCATCCCCACAGTTACCATGGGAAGAAGGTGAGCAGCAGGATGAGAGGGAATGTTGTGACTGGAATAAAAAGGAGTCACAAAAACCAAGGACAACTCAACACCAGCCAGGGAAAGGTAAATTGGAATAATTAACTTGTCCTTGTAGTTAATTTTTAACGGCAGAAGATGCTGAGTAAATATAATTCCTTTGTTGTCCTGTAATACTTAGGAGATTAATTCCCATAATTACACAAAATATGGATTTCGACAGAACTCTGCTCGCAAAGGGCTGCATTAAAAATTAAGATTATTTGGACTGACACAGGACACAAATAACGCTGTCCATGGATGCTGCTGGAATTCATCCCAGCTGATTTTTTAGCTCCATATAAATCCCTCTCCTCCTGTCTCACTTTCCAATATTCAGCTTTGTACCTGTAATTGCCTCATAAAACAGAGTTTGGAAGGCAGTGCACAGATTTAAAGACAAGCTGCTGCTTTCCCCGTGCTCCCTCCCAAATCCTTTGGATTCTATTCCCAATTCCACTGTTATTATTCAGGCCTGTCTGCAGCTGTTAATAGGGAGGTTTGCAAATCATTTTGCCTGTGGAGCTGGGACCAGTGTCAGTAGGAAGATTCCTTCCAGCAGGAATGAAATTAGAGCTTTTTGTGTCCCACAAAATCAGGTTTTCCAGCAGAGATGGGCCGAGGATGTTTGATTCAGTATTGGAGGTGCAGGATGCAGGGAATGCTGGGAGGGTTGGTGGGAATGATGATTTTTGGGAGAGATTTCCTTTGGGTTCCACCAGGCTTTGAGGAACCATATCAGGAGCAAAATCACTTAAGGCAAGAGGAGTCTTGAGTGAATTCACTGAGGTTGGAAAATCCCTTTGAGATCATCAAATCCAACTGTTCCCAGCACTTCCAAGGCCACCACTGACCCTGTCCCCGAGTGCCACAGGGCTTGGATATCCCTCCAACCCTCCCTGGGCAGTGCCAAGGCCTGAGCCCCCTTTCCGTGGGGAAATTCCTGCTGTGCCCACCCTGAGCTGCCCCGGCCCAGCCTGAGGCCGTTCCCTCTGCTCCTGTCCCTGTTCCCTGGAGCAGAGCCCGACCCCCCGGCTGTGCCCTCCTGGCAGGAGCTGTGCAGAGCCACAGGGGCCCCTGAGCCTCCTTTGCTCCAGGTGAGCCCTGCCCAGCTCCTCAGGGATTCTGCAGCCCCTGCCCAGCTCCTCAGGGATTCTGCAGCCCCTGCCCAGCTCCTCAGGGATTCTGCAGCCCCTGCCCAGCTCCTCAGGGATTCTGCAGCCCCTGCCCGGCTCCTCAGGGATTCTGCAGCCCCTGCCCAGCTCCTCAGGGATTCTGCAGCCCCTGCCCAGCTCCTCAGGGATTCTGCAGCCCCTGCCCAGCTCCTCAGGGATTCTGCAGCCCCTGCCCGGCTCCTCAGGGATTCTGCAGCCCCTGCCCGGCTCCTCAGGGATTCTGCAGCCCCTGCCCGGCTCCTCAGGGATTCTGCAGCCCCTGCCCGGCTCCTCAGGGATTCTGCAGCCCCTTCCCAGCTCCATTCCCTTTCCTGGACACTCTCCAGCCCCACCAGGTCTTCCCACAATTCACCCCAGGACTGAAGGTGCCCCAGCACAGGGGGATGAAGCAGATGGAGGTTCTGATTTTGTGTCCTTGGCTTGGTAGGACATGGATCTCCCCCTGGGTGTTGTCCAGCTCCTCCACCTGCCTGGGGGAGCCTCCATGGACCACCATTCCCTTGGGGATCACTCCAGTCATTATCCATCATCCATGGAATTGGTGGTGTCACCACAGCTCCTCTCTGTGGAGACCACACTCATCTCCTTGGGAGGGGCTCCATGAGCAGCTTCCCTGCTGGAAATTCCTGATATAGGAAATTCCTTGTGACAGGATTTCTCACACTTTCCTTGCATTCAGAAGCTCTCCACAGAATAAAGGGAACTTTCACACCTTCCATTTATTATTGCTTTGGCAAACCAAAGCAGGGACGTTCTAATTCTTTCTAGAGGAATTGTTATCTCCAGGTAGTTCTGAGCCTTGATAATAAATTCAAACCATTTAAAATTGATACATATCCCTCACAATTGATCCATACTCCTCACAATTGATCCATATCCCTCACAACTGATACAAATTCCTCATTTTCCAGGCTCCATTGCAGTTCCAGTGCCCATTAATAGATATTTTTATCATAAAGCCACTTTTCTCTCTGCTCTCATTGACTGTTTTCCTCCAGATGGGGCAGTTTATTTGGATTTATTCCATCATTCCAATGGATTATTAGCACATTTTATTCTCTATCAAGGAACAGACTGATCCTATCCTCATTTTCTAATCTGTGGCAGGGCTGGCTTGCAGAGAGGGACAGAGACACAAAGAATTCCCATTCCTGGATGGGATTTCCATAGAATGACAGGACTTGGGACTGATTTTTCCAACAAAGGATGGTGATTTTTCCTTTTAGGAATGTCCTGGCTTGCAGTGGAGAGGCTACAGATTCACACTCTGCTGTAATTTGTTTTATCAGGAAAATTATGATTTGTCTGGGCAATGTAAAATCATTCTAAGAAGTTTCATGGTAATTTCTGGAATGATCCATTGGATGTTGGGTTTGGCACCTTCAAGTCATTGGGAGAGATGAAGGAGAAGCAGCAACATCTCTACATCACCTCTGTTGAAATAATCTTGGAATCTTGGAATATCCTGAGCTGGAAGGGATCCCAAGGATCCTCCAGTTCAGCTCCTGGTGCTGCTCAGACACCCCAACAATCCCACCCTGACCCTCAGAGCTCCTGGAGCTCTGGCAGCCTCGGGAATCTGCCCATTCCCTGAGGATCCTGTTCCTTCTGGGTTTTGTTGTCCTTTGCAAGCTGAAATCCCTCACTTGGAACCTGGAAGACCAAATATGGACCCATGGAATGGCTGAGGTCGGAAAAGTCATCGAGCTCAGCAGGATATCCAGCACGGCCAAGGCTTCCACATCTCTGTTGGAATTGGAAAACCATAAAATCCCAGGATTGTTTGGGTCAGAAGGGACCTTAAAGCTCCTCCAATTCCATCCCTGCCGTGGGTTGCTGTCGACCTTCAGGGTTCTCCAAACTTCATGGATCCATCCAAGTCCAGGCTGGATGAGGCTTGGAGCCACCAGGATCCCTGCTCCAGGAATAAATAATGGATTGTAGTTGATTTCCGTCCCGTGGCTTGGGCTTTGGCTGGTGTGGAAAAGAATCCCAGAATTCCAGAAGGATTTGGTGGGAAGGGACCTTGAACCCACCCAGTTCCAGCCCTGTCAGGGCAGGGACACCTCCCACTATCCCAGAGGATTGGGAATGGTGGGAAAGCAAGGAAAACAGGGAATTCAGGCTGTTCCAGGATGTTTTTCATGGCAACCCCACTGACTATGCAGAGCTCCCAGATATATATCCAAGGGGAGCCCTGATGGAGTTTGGGGAGGAAATGAAAAGAGAGAAAAATATATTCCTTCAATAACCTTGGAAATTCAATTTTGGAGATAAAACAGGGCTTGATAAAATTGGTTGAGGGGGAAGATGAACTCCAACAGGAGAGGAAGCAGCTGGAAGAAGGAGAGGAGCAATATCTGGATTTACTGGAAACAAAAAGGCAATTCTGTATAAAATATTGGAGAGAAAAAGCAGACTTTGAAGCAATAATATAGAATTTTAGAGACTCCTGTGGGAGGAGGAAAACAAGGAAATGTTGGAGTTTATTCCATTCAGCATGAAATCGTTGGACACAGAAGACAAATCCATCTGCTCTAAGAACAGCCCCATAAAGAGAGGTAATACCCCTTATTTAGGCATTTATTTATTTAGTTGTGAGGTTTTTTATTCAGTTGGAGTAGAGCCTAAATACAAATCCAGGCTCAAAGATGATGAGCCAGGCCTGAGTCCTTGGAATCTTCCAAATGGGATCCAACTACTCCCAGAACTCAGGACCAGGAAAATCCAAATGGACTCAAACCCTGTTTCTCTGAGGTTTTTTTACATCAGATCTACTCAGGGCAGTTTCATTTCAAAGCAAGGCTCTGCTTTAATGCTGGACATTAGGACACATCTGAAATGGGGAATATCATGGGGTGGTTTTATTTCAGGAGTTGTAATTCCTTCTTTCCCTGTGGCCACGCACAGGAGTGAACTTTGGGGCACTTTGGGTTTGGTTGGAGGGATCTTAAATCCCATCCAGTGATTGCCACGGCAGGGACACCTCCCACTGTCCCAGGGTGCCCCAGTGCCCAGCCTGGCCTTGGGCACTGCCAGGGATCCAGGGGCAGCCACAGCTGCTCTGGCAATCCCAGCCCAGCCAGGAATTCCCAGTTCCCAATCTCCCACCCATCCCTGCCCTCTGGCACTGGGAGCCATTCCCTGGCTCCTGTCCCTCCATCCCTTGTCCCCAGTCCCTCTGCAGCTCTCCTGGAGCCCCTTCAGGCCCTGCCAGGGGCTCTGAGCTCTGCCTGGAGCCTTCTCCTCTCCCAGGGAACATTCCCAGCTCTCCCAGGAAATCCATGGGAAAAGTTTTATCCCATTGTTGTTCCAATGTCATTTGGTGCTCCCACCAATGCTCAATTTCAATGTTCCTTCCTTTAAAACCCCTTGATTTAAAATCCCTTGATCCCTTTTGAATGCTGGCAGCGAGGAAGGGAAGGAAGCAGGGTTTGTATTCCCAGCCTGCTCATTCTGCCTCAGCTGGGGACTCCTTGTCCTGCTTGTCCTTCTCAGCAGACACCAGGAATGATCATGGAGAAACTCTGGGCTGAGAATTTGCTCCAATAAATTCCCCTTTTGCCCCTGCCCTGCTGCTCTGAGCTGTTCTCTTCTGGCCCTAACTTTCTTTTCTATTTTATTTAAACCTTCCCAAAGCTTTTTTTTTTTTTTTATTTTGGAACCTGAGGACAATTTGCCCTCTGGCTCTGAGCTGAGTCCTCATTTTCCACGGATCCCAGGCTGAGCCATCCCCAGGGTTTCAATCCCTGACCCCAAAGTTTCAAGCCCTGACCTTGGCTGCTTAAAAATAGGGGCAGTTCAATGAATTCTGGTTTCTGAGGTTTGTTCTAAGTCCCAGGTTCTAAAGGAGATGAAAGCCTCCCCCAGCCCAAAGATAAATGCATAATTTAACCTAAAGCCATGACTCCTGCACATAAAACAGGCTCCAAATCTCCCAAGGACAGAGAAAGAAAGAAATTTGGGGGGTTTATTGGTAATTCTCAGCTCTGATCAACAAAAGCAAACCCCCTTTGGGTCTAAAGTGACCTTGTCCACAGGAGAAATAAAATACAGAGGTGAGAACTGATCTCTATTTCAAGGCAAATAAAATTTGTTGCAAGCACTGTCCAGAAGAGCAGTAAAAATGGGATTTTGGTGCTGTTTGAAGTCCATACATTTGTTTTATGTGCACATTTCTGTGTTTTCTGCTCTCCTCACAACATCTCTTTGCCTCCCCTGTCTGAGTCAAAAACACTTTTTATTTGAAGCCATCATGCTGAGATCTCCCCCAGGTGTTACCAGTTTCTCTGCTCCTCTCTCTGCCTGGTCCTTCCATGTTTATCCCTGGTTTATTTGGCACTTGAGGCTGGAACCTCTTTGTCCATCACTTTTTGGGAGCATGAGCATGGTTGGGATGGAGTGACCCCAACCCTGGGATGAAGGCTGTCACCAGTTGGGGTCTGTACAAATCCCCAACAGGACAGGACTGCTGGGCACGTGCCTTGGGCTGTTTGATTTTCCAGCATCAGCCCCATTCCATGGCTATGGCAATGGGAAGATGCCACCAGCTCACATCCCAGCAGCAGACACAGAACTCAATGTCACAGCTCACTTTATGAGTTTTGTGCCCAATCACACAAAGCAAAAGCACATTGACAGCAGTTCCATCCAACCACTGTAAGCACAGGTACCTTTGGTTAAACAATGCTTGCTTATTTCAAATACAATCCCTGCTTGTGAGCCTTCAAACACAATGCACACAGCTCCATTACTAAGCTTTAACCTTCCTAATATCTCGCTAGATAAACTTTTCTGTAGCTTAGGGAGTTATTCTAGACAAGTGTTAATACACAGACCATTGTTCTATTTGTCCTTGCTTTTCTACAGTTTAATTCATTTTTCTGCTGACCAATCTCATGGCTGCTGCTGAGCTCTAATCACAGGTTCTGCTGTCTCTGGGGCCTGCCTTTTGCAGCCTTCCCAAAACCCTCTAATTTTATGGATTCCCACAATTCCCCCTCTCTGTTCACCTAAAAAGAAACCTTCACAATTGTGTCGTTTATTACTTGCGTTTCGTAGCCTTACTATAATATTTCTGCTTATTGCCTGCTTAAAGCATGTTCTTGCTTGCACTAAGCATTGCTCTATCACAACACAGCAATTTAATGCTGTGAAAGTCCAGTCAGTTCAAAGGGCATTAATTACGCCTGATAATAATTGCAAATCATTGTTCGAAAAAGTCTTGTGGGTTCCAAGGTCCTAATTCCAAACCTTCCTCCATGTCTGTACCTTCATCCACCATCTCTGTGAGGTTTTGAGCACTCTCTGTGAATCCAAAGGTCACCTGGGCTGGCCGAGCTCTGCTGGAGCTGGGTGGCACTGGTGGCATCTCCAGGAGGGTGCAGCCAGGTGGGATGGGGCTCTTATGCCAGGAAACCAGGGACAGGATGAGTGGCAACAGCCTCAGGTTGCAATGGGAGAAGTTCAGGTTGGATACTGGGGAGAATTCCTCCATGGAAAAGTTGTCCAGCCTTGGGTAGTGGTGGGATCCCCATCCCTGGAGGGATTTAAATCCACGTGGAGGTGGCACCTGGGAACGTGGGGCAGTGGTGGCTGTGGCAGTGCTGGGAATGGTTGAGGTCGATGATCTCTGAGGGTTTTTCCAGCCTAATTTACTCTGGGATTCTCTCTGGAATAATGAGGCTTCTCCAGGGGCTGCAGCTCCCTTGTTTTACTGTGAAAAAGTAAAGAAAAGGAGCAGGGAACTCTGGAAGAGGTTTCAGGAGTGGGGGAAGCGTTTAAAATGCCCCATTAATTATTAGCAGTTTTGTGTGCAGATCAGAGCAGGTGTCACCACCTGGCTCAGTGTCACCTGTCAGGGACAGCCTGAAGGGAACCAGGAGAAGAATCCAGCACTTCCCCTGTGCTGATAGGAGCCCTATCTCGAATTTCCTGTGTGCTTTTCTAAACTTCCTTGATTTGTCCTCCCTTCCTGGGTATTTGAGTGTCCTTGGAGGAACTTGGGAGAGTGGGGATGGGACTGGAGTGCAGTCCCAGCGCAGCTGTGGCTGTCCCTGGATCCCTGGCAGTGCCCCAGGCCAGGTTGGAGCAGCCTGGGACAGTGGGAGGTGTCCCTGCTATGGCAGGGGTGGGATGGGACGGGATGAAACCTAATATCCCTTCCATCCCAACCCAGTCTCCATCCTCTGCCCTGCCCTGTTCATGTCCAGTGGAGTTCAGCCCCACAAATAATGGAATGTGTGCTGCAGGAATGAGTAAAAAAAAAAAAAAAAATTATTTTCCCACTAAATATTCCAAAGGAATTGGAGTGAGTCACTCCAGGAATGAGCGAGGATGTTGCACCCCTGGCTGGATCCCTAAGGGAGGAGAGTTGATTCAAATCCCAAATGGAATCCAGAAATTGTTTGGATTGAAAAGGACCTTAAAGCCCATCCCATCCCACCCCTGCCATGGCAGGGACACCTCCCACTGTCCCAGGGTGCCCCAGTGCCCAGCCTGGCCTTGGGCACTGCCAGGGATCCAGGGGCAGCCACAGCTGCTCTGGCAATCCCAGCCCAGCCAGGAATTCCCAGTTCCCAATCTCCCACCCATCCCTGCCCTCTGGCACTGGGAGCCATTCCCTGGCTCCTGTCCCTCCATCCCTTGTCCCCAGTCCCTCTGCAGCTCTCCTGGAGCCCCTTCAGGCCTGGCAAGGATTTCCCTGGGTTCTTTCCTTCTCCAGATGAGCACCTCCATCATTCATAACCTGCCTCTGTGATTTTTTAGCTGGAAAATGCTTTAGAATGAGTGCAGAGGGTTTTATTCCCAGGTCACCAGTGGGTCCCTGCACCTCCAGAGACATTCCTTAATCCTGGGTGTGGAAGAGACAAATTTGGGATGCAGGACCTGCCCATAGAGCAGGACCCTTAACCCAGAGCTCAGCCACGGCTCCCCTCGTGAGCTCTGTAGGATTAAAATGTTGTTCACTGCTGTTCATTGATTTATATTCTAGCCAGGACAATTTAAATTCCATAAAATCCAAGGAACAGCAGCAGCAGAGCCCATAAAAGATGCTCAGAAGAGCAGACACTTTTAAAAACCCATGGATTATTCCCATTTCATGGTTCTTTAAGGAAGCTCCTCATTATTCACCCATCCCCTTCTGGCCCCAGCTGGACAAATCAACCAAATCAAGATTTGCAGATATGGAGGGACATGAATGGTGCAGCTTTGCCCCAAAGTTTTCGTTTTATTCGTTTCTCTTTACTCATCTGAATATTTATCACTTGGAAACGTTGCACATGCTCCAGCACAAATATTGAAGCTCAGGAACCTGGGAGTTGCTGGGTGAGGCTGGATCTGGATTTCCACAGAATTTAATGCCCTGTCAAGGAGCCAAACCAGGACAGAGGCACCAGCCTGGAAAATCCCAGCAAATTCCGCAGACACGGGAGACAACTTGAAGCACAAAATCCAAGTTAGCAAATTCCTGAGAGCGGGGACTGGGATTTTCCATTGTAAATCCTTCTGCAAAGCAGGCACGGACACAGAATGCAGAAGAAAATGAAATTAATAATAATTTTACACTGAAAGTTACCATCAAAATCCTTCTAACTTAAAATAAGGACCTTGCCAGGGATAAGATGAAAAAATTAGGAGTCCATGACGAGAATATTTGGAGTTCTGACAAGGGATGGAGGGACAGGAGCCAGGGAATGGCTCCCAGTGCCAGAGGGCAGGGATGGGTGGGAGATTGGGAATTGGGAATTCCTGGCTGGGCTGGAATTGCCAGAGCAGCTGTGGCTGCCCCTGGATCCCTGGCAGTGCCCAAGGCCAGGCTGGGCACTGGGGCACCCTGGGACAGTGGGAGGTGTCCAGCCTTGCCATGGAATGGGATGGGATTTAAGGTCCTTTCCATCCCACAACATTCCTGGATTTAATAAAACAGGGATTTTCATCGCTTTACCATGGATATATGTGTGCAGGCCAGGGTTTGGAATGCACAATTCCAGGATGGATTTGCACACTTGCTTTAGTTTACTCCTAAATGTTCAAATGGCTTTTTTCTATCTCCGGCCATGGTGGTTTCATTTCACTGGAATAAATCCATTATCCAAGGTGTGATGCCCCTATTCCAAGCTTTGGCTGGAAAATTGTTGTTGTAATTTCACAGGGATCACAATCCCTGCGCACTGGAGCTTCCAAAGCTCTTAAATCCCATCTTGTCTGGGCTTCTCCATGTCTCCATTCAGGCACCTCCGGACCCACCTCAGGAGCTAAAAACCTGGAAATGTGGCTGCAGAAGAGAGTCTGGGAATAGATGGATTGAGAAGTGCTGGATAACATTCCTGTTGTGTGAATCCAGCAGTGGCCACAAATCCAATGGAAAGAGAGCAGAGGCGCCACTTTTTATTGTTATTTATTTATTATTCCCTTGCTGGAGCTGGGAGTGAAAAACTCGGTATTTGTTTAGCTTAAAATGCAAATTGGAGAGGCCAAACCAGCGGGTGAAGCCTCTGCTTGGGGCATCAGGGTGGAAATAAATTCCATGAATTTTCTCCTTAACAAATCCCGCTATAAGAACCAGGATTTGACCCTCACCGCGAGGAGCAGCTGTGTGATTCAAACCAAACAAGCATCTCGCTGTCATTTCCCAGGATAGCTCCAGAACTTTCCTTTTTCTGTTTCCTAATCCTTAAAACATGAATGTACTTAGGCTAAAAAACTTCATTAAACGTTAATAGAGAGCCTGATTTAACTCCAGCCCCGTTTGCTTCCCAAAGATAATTGTGGGAGAGAATGAATCGTGCGCCCTTGGCAGCTTTGCTGGAGATTTTTCCAAAACTAATAGTGGAATTATGAAAGGAATTAGGAGGGAAAAAGTAAATTAAATCAAATTGCCAAAGCCTTGGGGAAGAGCTGATGCAAATGAGTTCAACACAGAGGAGTCACAAACAACTCCAGTTTTTCTCCTGCGCATCTGGGAAGCCACAATCCTATAAAAACAATGGGAAAAAAATGATGGGAAAATTAGGTGTTAACTCTGGCAGGGGCTTTTATCAGCCCTTCCCTTTCCCATTAAAGTTATTACCTGCAAAAGTGGGATTCAGGAATGAGCAGCCCGAGTTAATTTTCTCTTCCTGTCACTGGGGATCATCAGCCCCCGGATAAATGGGAATTGTGGGGTTTAAAGACTTTTTTGACCTGAAAGGCAGGGGAAAGTTTCATTTAAAAGCTGTTTATAAGGCTAAAGTAGCTTGATAAGTAAATAAAGCAGGGGGAGAAGAGAGAAGGGCCTGAATACAAATTCCCGTTAAAGTTGTTGAACTGAGGAGGCACAGGAGGGGAAATCATTCCCTGGGTTTGGAGCGTTCCATGGAAGCAGCAAGAAAAACAAAGGAGGTAACGTTATTCCAAACCAGAGATGAGTTTTGGATGTTCAAACATTCCAAGGATTTATGAGCAAGGGCATAAAATGATGGAAAAATTGTCCATTAAAGGCTTGTTAACACCTCAAACATGGAACTTTTGTGATACTCCTGTTCCAGAATTTCTGTGCTCATCCTCGGGGATTTAGGGTCAGGACATTGGATCAGGACGGTTAAAATCATTCCCTGAAATCTTTCCCTAGATTTGGAGCATTCAGTGGAAGCAGCAAGGAAAACAAAGGAGGGAATTTTATTCCAAACCAGAGATGAGTTTTGGATGTTCAAACGTTCCAAGGATTTATGAGCAAGGGCAGAAAATGATGGAAAAATCATCCAATAAAGGTTTTTTAACACTTCAAACACAGAGATTCTGTGATACTCCAGTCCCAAAATTCCTGTGCTCATCCTCAGGGATTCAGGATCAGGAGACCCTTCAGCTGATGCTACTTGAGCATCTTTTTGTTGTTATTTTAGAGATTCTTCTGTGCTTTTCTCAAAGTTTAGGGAGAATTTTCCCAGGATTTTAAGGTGTATTTTGGTGTGGCAGGAAGGGCTGGAGAGGTGATGGATATGGAATTATCCTGGCTGGAATGGGGAAAAAATAGAGAATTTCCAATTAAAAATAAAATATTTATTTCAGATAAAATTGGCTTTGTTATAAAAATTATACCAGGAACAGCAGTGGGTGCCTTGTTGTGATCACGATCCATAAAAATATGGAGAGTTCATGGAATCTTGGAATGCTTTAGACTGGAAAAGCCCTCTGAGATCAAATCCAACCATTCCCAGAACTTCCAAGGCTACCACTGATTGTGTCCCCAAGGGCTTTAAATCCCTGCCAGGATGGGGACTCCACTGCCCTTTTCCAATGTTTTCCAGCTTTTCCAGCTTTTCCATGGAGAATTTTCCCCTTGGACAACTTACAGAAAAATGCCTGGAAAATAGTAAATATTAGTAAATCTGAATAATAATTCCTTTGATATCCATTGTATAGGAGGATCTATGAGTTTTTTGGGAAGTACAAATCATTTAAGACAGGATGGTCAGAGGAAAACAGGAGATTTGGGAGAGGCAGCTGCACAGATCTCCCTGAGAAAACAGTGGAGATCTGAAATATTTTCTTTCCCAAGGAAAATTCCTGTCTTTAAGCCAACACTTCCCTGCAAAGCTGCTGCCTTGGGAAACTTGGGGAAGCAGGAGCATTTTAATGTTTTATGTAAAACACCTCATAAGGATATAAAACCTCCCTGTGCCGCCATGGAATGGGAGGATTTCAGGAATTCTTCCTTCTCAGGGGTTAAAAAATGAGCTGAGTTCTTTAGAGAGCCAGAATTCCGTGTTTTTCATACCTTTGGGAGTACATTTTCCATGTGTGTTTCTGGCTCTGGAGAGCTGAGCACAAACCATTGCTGGGCCAGATTATCCTTATTTTCCAGCCATGGTGAAGTTTTCCAAAGGCAAATGGCAGCGGGAAGTTGGGTCTGTGCACACACACTGGACGTTGGTTATATTTTATTTATTTGGTGTTTTGCTAGAATCAAAATTCTGGTGGAGTTTGAAGCTGTGAATGTGAATTATTTAAAACCGCTTTTATTGGAGTTAGGGAAGAACAGGCTGTTCTGGGTGTGGGGAACTGGGACAGCAAAACCTCCACCAGAATGGAGAAAAGAGATCCAGGGGTGATGATTTTTGGGGAAGCCAGATTTTTGGTGAAGCCCCTGGGGTGGAGACTTCATGGAATCATGGAATATCCCAAGCCGGAAGGAGCCCAGCTTCCAGCCCTGCACAGACACCCCAAAAATCCCAGCCTGTGCATCCCTGATGTCCAAACATTCCCAGAGCTCTGGCAGCCTCAGGAATGTGCCCACATGTGAAGTCACCATTGAGCACAGATTTATTATTCCCCGGATTTTTTTTTAAATTATTCCATATTTATTATTGTGAGTACAGAGTCACCAGCCCAGCTCTGTGCCCGGGGTGTTGCTGCCTGGTGCACTTTATCCAGAGAAAGTTCCAGAATTCCAGGCTGGTTTGGGATGGAACAGACCTCCCGGGCCACCTCATTCCACCCCTGCTTTGGGCTGGGACACCTTCCATACGTTGCTCCAAGCACTGTCCCAGTTAAGACAAGTTTATTGGCTCTATTCAGTGCTGTTCCAAGGGATCTCCTAACAACAACTTGGCTTAGTCTTGTCTCCTAAGCCAGGCCCTAAACACCAACCGGGGCTGGTCGACTCTCCTGGGATGGGTCCTAAACCAGAACCTTTAACATGATTAGTTTTTAGGATGTGCAAAGAAGAACCCACCCTGCCTCCTGCAACAGGAATGGACCAGGTTAGTCCTGTCTTCTAGCACTGGTCCTAAATTAGAGTCTGAGTTAGTCTTGAGTCCTAGGATGGGCCCTAAAGAAGAACCTGGGTTGGTCCTGTCTTTAGGACTGGTCCTAAAGAAGAATCTGGGTTAGTCCTGTCTCCTATGATGGGTCTCAAACAAGAACCTGGATTAGTCTAGATTCATATGACAGGTCGTAAACAAGAACCTGGGTTAGTTTAGATGCCTAGGATGGTTCCTAACCTGGGTTAGTCCTGTCTCTAGGACACATCCCACACACGAACCTCAGTTAATCCTGTCCCTAGGCTTGCCTTCCCCTCTCTAACCCCCTGCTGCCCCGGCTGTGTCTCCGCAGACCTAGGAGAGGTCCTGAACAAGAACCTGGATCAATCCTGTCTCTAGGACAAGTCCCACACAAGAACTTTGGTTAATCCTATCTCTAAGAGACATCCTGAACAAGATCCTGGATCAATTCTGTCTCTAGGACACGTCCCACACACAAACCTCAGTTAATCCAGTCCCAAGGAGAGATCCTAAACAAGAACATGGATCAATACTTTCTCTAGGACAGGTCCCACACAAGAACCTGGATCAATCCTGTCTCTAGGGCAGGCCCCACACACAAACCTCAGTTAATCCTGTCCCTAGGTCTGGCCTCAACCCTCTAACACCCTGCTGCCCTGGTCTCCACAGACCTAGGAGAGATCCTAAGCAAGAACCTGGATCAATCCTGTCTATAGGACAGGTCCTAAACAAGAACCTTGGTTAACCTGTCTCTAGGAGAGGTCCCACACAAGAACCTTGGTTAATCCTATCTCTAAGAGACATCCTGAACAAGATCCTGGATCAATCCTGTCTCTACGACAGGCCCCACTCAAGAATCTTGGTTAATCCTGTCCCTAGATGTCCCACACAAGAACCTGGATCAATCCTGTCTCTAGGACAGGCCCCACACACAAACCTCAGTTAATCCTGTCCCTAGGTCTGGCCTCAACCCTCTAACACCCTGCTGCCCTGGTCTCCACAGACCTAGGAGAGATCCTAAGCAAGAACCTGGATCAATCCTGTCTATAGGACAGGTCCTAAGCAAGAACCTTGGTTATCCTGTCCCTAGGAGAGGTCCCACACAAGAACCTTGGTTAATCCTATCTCTAAGAGACATCCTGAACAAGATCCTGGATCAATCCTGTCTCTACGACAGGCCCCACTCAAGAACCTTGGTTAATCCTGTCCCTAGATGTCCCACACAAGAACCTGGATCAATCCTGTCTCTAGGACAGCTCCTAAACACAAACCTCAGTTAATCCTGTCCCTAGGCCTAGCTGCCCCGCTCTAACCCGGTCTGTGTCTCCGCAGACCCCCCGGCGGTGGAGCCGGCGTTCCTGGAGCTGCGGCAGGGCCAGGGCCGCGCGGTCACCATGAGCTGCCGCGTGCTGCGCGCGTACCCCACGCGGGTGCTGAGCTACGAGTGGCGCCTGGGCGGGCGCCTGCTGCGCTCGGGACACTTCGACCTGCAGGACTCCACGGAGTTCACCGTCAGCAGCCTCTCCCGCGACTCCTACGGCCTCTACAACTGCAACATCATCAACGAGGCGGGCGCCGGCCGCTGCAGCTTCCTCGTCACAGGTAGGAGGAGCGGAGCTGGGAATGAAGCCGCTTCTTAGTTTGGTTTTTTAATGGTTTTTGAAGGGGGTTTAGGCAGTTTGTTTGTGTTTTCCCAGGTGGTTGGAGTTTGTCTTCAGAACTGTGTTTGTGGAGTGTTTGAATTGTTTGGGTTGTTTGGGTTTTGTTGGGTGAGGCTTGGTAGAGCTCAAGCAACAAAAGGAAGATTCTAGATTTTGAGTATCAAATCTGTCACTATATAGGAATCTGGAATCTATCACTGTAGGAATTCTGAGTTTGGAATCTGTCCCTGTAGGACTCTGGAATCTGTCCCTATAGGAATCTGGAATCCCTCACTACAGGAGTTTTGAGTTTGGAATCTTTCACTTATAGGAATTCTGAGTTTGGAATCTGTCCCTATAGGAATCTGGAATCTGTCACTTATAGGAATTTTGAGTTTGGAATCTGTCACTATAGGAATCTGGAATCTGTCACTTATAGGAATTTTGAGTTTGGAATCTGTCACTATAGGAATCTGGAATCTGTCACTTATAGGAATTTTGAGTTTGGAATCTGTCACTGTAGGACTCTGGAATCTGTCCCTATAGGAATCTGGAATCTGTCACTATGGGAGTTTTGAGTTTGGAATCTGAAGGTTCTCTTCAAAACCGTGTTCATGGAGTGTTTGGGTTTTGCTGGGAGAGGCTCGGTAGAGCTCAAGCAACAAAAGGAAGATTCCAAGATTTTGAGTTTGGAATCTGTCACCACAGGAATCTGGAATCTGTTACTTATAGGAATTTTGAGTTTGGAATCTGTCCCTATAGAAATCTGGAATCTGTCACTACAGGACATGAAATAACATGAGCCCACACCCTGCTGTTTTCAAGGTAAAAAAGGGAAGTTTATTTTCTGACTCCAACATTTATAGATTTCTAAAAGTGACAGTGGACTGAAGGATGACAGAGCCACCTCTCCAATGACACTGGACAAACCAACAGTCCATCAAATTTTTCTTCTTCTATAAAGAATGCAAAACAATAAATAATTTATATGAAGTGTGTGAGAAAGTTCATTACAAGAACATAAACATCAGAAGGCTTAGAAAATCCTAAAAAATCAGGGTGACAGGAATCTCTGGTTTGGGAGTAGCCAGGAGATAAATGGATGTGATGGAAATGGCATCCCCTTGGCAGGAATTTCTCACAGCACAAATGTGGTGGGAACACAGCAAATCCCACAGTTCTGGATGGTTCTTCTCCTTCCAAATGGGACCCAACCTTTGGCTGACACCATTCAGAGCCTGCTGGAGGGGTTTTCACAGCCACCAACTTCTCCAAATCTTGGGATTTTAATCCCAAAGGCAGCTCTGAAGGAAAACAGAAAAACTGTTTGGCCTCAAATGAGTAAATTTGGTTCAATCTATTCATCAGGATTTGGATCCCAGACTGTGGAAATCTATTCCAAGGCAATCATTTTGCCAGGATTGAGGCAACTGGAGTGATTTTAGCAAACTACAAAACTGAAAATGAGTCCTAAAATGATTTTATGATGTTTTCCATTTCCCACCTCTGCCTGTGCTCATTTAGGGTTCATCCCATCCTGGTAATTTATGGTGGATTAAGGATGCTGGAAGTAACACTTTGACTTTTCTTAGCCTTTTAAAGTTAAAGTTGAGTATATTTAGCAAATAAATTCTTTTCCACTGCTCTCAGAGCAGTGGCTCTGTTGTGATCCTGAATCTCAGCAGCACAGATGGAGTCAAAGCCCCAGGGAACTGAAAACGCTGAAAAAAAATGATGAAATGGTTAAAAAGGAGGCTTGGATTTCACTGGGAATGTGAATAGAGACAAGAAATTGGGCACTTCTTAGGCATAATTGGAAAAAAAAGCCCAATAAATAACTGCAAGGCAGGAATGTGGCAGTTGTGTGGAGCTTTTGTTTTGGGGGGAATAATGGGTTGTTGTAACCCATTTTTAGCTGGTTTATTTCTGGTTTTTCATGCAGGAAAATAGAAATGTGCTGGACTGGGGCTGCAGAAAACCATTGGTATGCTCAGAGAAAGCTTTTTAGTACAGCATTTCATGCAGCCTGGCTTTAAAGATTTATTCTGACCCCCGAGCCTGCAGAATCTCCTTTTTGTTTTTTTTTGGTTTTTTTTCTCCTGTATATTTTGAGCCAGATTGGAGGAGATGAAAGCCAAATAAATCACACATGGAAAAGGGGTTAATTTATAGCATCTGGGCCAACACGAGGCAGATGTAACCTGCCAGTCTCTTCAAAATAAATAAGAAGTGACAAGGCAAATTGTGTTTGTGGGGAAGCAGAGCTGAGTTCATGCTCCTCACAGCTTCACCACGTCGAGATTTTATTCAGGGCCACATCATATCCAGAGAGCAGCAAGAAGTCCATTCCAGGCTGTGGCTTCGGAAATCCCTGCCAGGGCTGGGAGCAAATAAATCAAACAGATCCATGAATGGCAGAGGCTGAGGAGGCTCCCTGAGGGAGGATTTGGTGCTGGAGAAGGAGGGGGATGAGCACAGGGAGCTTCTCCCTCCCTGGAGCAGCTGCTGAGGTGGCAGAGGTTCCTCCAGGACACACCTGAGCCCTGCTGGGTCATGGCCTGGCCTGGCCTGACCAGCTGGGGACACCCCGGGAGCAGCTTTGTCACTGTGGCGTGGCTTCTCAAGGCAGCGGGGGAGCTGGTCTCTGTGTTTTGCAGGTTCCCAGTTTGCGAAGGAGGGATGAAGAATTCTTCTTCTTCTTCTTCTTCTTCTTCTTCTTCTTCTTCTTCTTCTTCTTCTTCTTCTTCTTCTTCTTCTTCTTCTTCTTCTTCTTCTTCTTCTTCTTCTTCTTCTTCTTCTTCTTCTTCTCCTTCTCCTTCTCCTTCTCCTTCTCCTTCTCCTTCTCCTTCTCTTCTCCTTCTCCTTCTCCTTCTCCTTCTCCTTCTCCTTCTCCTTCTCCTTCTCCTTCTCCTTCTCCTTCTCCTTCTCCTTCTCCTTCTCCTTCTCCTTCTCCTTCTCCTTCTCCTTCTTCTTCTTCCTCTCCTTCCCCTTCTTCCTCTTCTTTTTCTCCTCCTCTTCTTCCTCTTCTTTTTCTCCTCCTCCTCCTTATCCTTCTCCTCCTCCTCCTCCTTCTATCTTCTTCCTCATCTTCCTCTTTTTCCTCTTCTTCCTCCTGCTTTTCCTCCTCCTCCTCTTCCTTCTTCTCGTTCCATTTCATCTTCCTCATTGGTATTTTTCTGCATCATTCCAAGTGTCAGGACAAGAGGGAACGGGCTCAGGCTGCCCCAGGGAAGGTTAAAGTTGGATATCAGGGGAAATTCCTCCAGGAAAGGGCTGTCGGACACTGCCAGGGGCAGCATTGGAGTCACAATCCCTGGAATTGTCCCAAACCCACGGATGAGGCTCTGGAGGCCAGGGGATAGTGGTGACTGTAGGGGAGAGGATTGACAGCCACACTTGATGGTCCTAAAGGTCTTTTCCGACCTGAACAATTCCATGATTCTCTGTGCCCCCAGGAAGCCATTTAGGATTAGGATTACCTAGAACTGATTTTACCTGACAACTCCTGGTTTAAAATTTCTCCTCAGTTTGGGAAGTTTGATCCCCTTGAGCTGGAATTTTCTCTGCTGGGGCTGAATTTGTCTCCAGAGTTGCGTCCAAATAGGGATTTTTCAATTTTTTTAGACAATATTTTGTTCCCTCTCCATGAAATTATTTAATCAGGGCTGGATACACATCTGTGGGGGATTCCTTCCTGAATTTCCACAAGGAATCTCTGTCCATAGTGGATGGGGCTGGCTTGGCAGGGCTGCAGATTTAATATTAAAATTCAAAATTTCAATTATTCATCACAGCCCTGGGTAAGACTGAACAAAGCTCTAATGTCATTCCATGGACTTAATTCCTTTTATCAACCAACTCCTGATCCCACCAGCGAGGGAAGACACTTTGGAATATTAATTCTCTGTTGTTCTGGCCTGTGGAATATTTTTGCCATGGGATACTGCGTTAATTAACGAGCTCATCTTTAATTATTTACTCTGTCTTACATCACCCCGTCAGTGCTTCCAGCCAAGTGCAACATCAAGCCAATCAAGGGCTAATTGGGGAGGGTTTAATTGTTAGCTCGTGATCAGAGCTTTCCCTTTCCTTGAAGCTCTTGGAAACTCTTTGGGGCTGGTGATGCTGAAACCTGACAATCCAAACATTCCTTCCCTGCCAACATCTCCAGAAGGGATTATCCCCATCCATGGCAGGAATAATTCAGGTTGGAAAAGACCTTGGAGATGATCCAGTCCAATCTTCCACCACTAATCCATGGAACAGTCAGGTACCTCACATCTCCTGCCTTCCCTCATCCCAGAAAAATGGGATTTGAGGAGATGGACACTGGATCATCCCTTCTGTTGATCCCATAATCCACCTCTGGAAAGAGCTCTTTGGAAACTCATTTTTTCTTTAATAAAAAGCATCTTTTGGACATTTCCAGGAGAAGAATTCATAGAAATACTTTTTTTTTTTTCCAGGTTTTCCCTGATTTTTGGATATTTTAAGTGGCAAAATGGAGCACAGCAAACCCTGGATTGGGTTTGCCCCCATCCTGTTTCATATGGATGGAGCAAGGATGGACCTTGGAAAGGATGAACAGGTCCAAGGATGGACTTGTTCCATAAAAGATCTTGGAATTATGGAATGGTTTCGGTTGGAAAAGGCCATGGGAAGGGACATTCTTAATGAAATCTGGTTGCTCCAAGCCCCATCCAAGCTGGCCTTGGACAATTCCAGGGATGGAATATCCACCCCACCCCTTGGCAAACCCTCCCCATGGATTTAAGGCAACATGAACTTGGATTTAGAGGATTTGGGAAAGTTTTGTCCTCTCTTTGGGAAACCATCCTCAGTTTTTTCCACATTTTTGAAGGATGAATGCTTGGATGTGATCCTCTCGTTTTTCCCAATTCCCTGGGAGATTCCCTTTTCAAGATCAGGCACCTCTCCAGGTGCTTCGTTCAGGAATTTCTCAGTGTTTGCTCTGTGCCCCTGCCGCCATCCCTGGCAGCATAGCACCGTGGTCCTCAGCATTGGAAATAACTTGGAATCATTTCCAAATTCCCTCTGGTACAGGATTCCCAGAGAAGCTGTGGCTGCCACTTGTGTGAGCTTTAAAATTCCAACTGGAGCAGCAGCAAAAATCCTTTTCCATTCATCTGCCAGGAAAAGGTTTTTTTTTTTTATTTTAATTAAAAACCTTGGGGATTCCAACAAAGCCTCTCCTAAAAATGGCCAAAAACTCCTGGAGGACAGGGAAGGCCCTGGAACTCATTCCTGGGGATTAAAGGAAGGCCACAAAAGAAAAAACATCTTTAAGGTCTCTTCCAAACCAAATAATGCCCTGATTTTCAGCTTCCATGGTTATGGGGAGGCAGGAGGTGACTGGGATGATCCAGCTGCAGGATTGGGATGAGGAGTAGATCCAGGAGGAGACAGATGTTGCCTTTCCCAATTGCAAATAAAGAACAAAACATCTTCTCTTTCTTCCTGCAACCTTTCCATAAAATAGAGATCCTGGAATAAAGCAGAGCATGGAAGGGGCAGCATTTTCCATAAATTCAGTGTCTCCCACTATTTCACAGAGTTAAATGCAGGGTTTTATTCAGAATTTATGCTCTCCCAGCACTGCAAAGATGGAAAGGGCTGGAACTGAGGTTGCCACGAGGGAAAGCATTTATAAATCTCTGATTTTATTTCCTTTCCCTGAGCGTGATAGAGTGGGAGCTGCTCTGCTCAGAGCTCACAGCCAGCTCCTGTCACCAGCAGTGCCACAAACGTGGGACAGAGCTGCTGCAATTCCCAAAACTCCAAGGAACTGGCAGAACTCGATGGGAAAATAAGGAGGAAACAGATAAGGAAATGATTGCTTGAATGCTCTATGTCCACACAATTCCCATTGTTTGTTTCTGCAGGACAGGGAGCCAACACCAGTCTCACCCTCTGGGATCTGGGACATTTAGGGACACAGGGTTTGGGGCATTGCTGAGGTCCCTGTGCTGCTCTGCTCTCATCCCAGCTGGAATTTGCAGTGCCCCGTCCACAACAATTCCTTTAAGGGATTAATTTCCTGAGTGATCCCAATGGAGCACAGGATGAGGAATTCTGGGTGATTGTTGTCTCTAAAAAGGACCAGCTGAAGCTCTTTCCTTTTATTTTAAAAACTCAAAATCCCCCAGTCTTCAAAACCAAGGAATGTGGAATCCAAGGGTGCAGAATGTGTTAAATACAGATTTTATGGGCTACAAATTGACAGCTGAGAAATTCGGGTGTCAGAAACAGCTGAGCCAGATTTATTGTCTGAGATCTGAGGATGAAAGGGATAGGAGCACTTCAGGGAAAGTTGAAAAGTTGAGGAAGCTGCAGAGCCAACAATGAAATCCTCTTGAAATGTGGAAAACAGCTCTGGGATTGAAGGCAGGGTGGGAAATGGTCACCGAGAGAGGGTTCCTTTTATCAGAGTGAATTCAAACTCCAGCACCAAGATCTGCTAGAATCTGGAGAATTGGGAGAGAAACCACTCTGCCTCCTGGATTTCCATCCCAAGGGATGATAATAAATGATCTTGGAAGTTCTGGGTTACGATATTTCAGTCCATTTGGTAAATAAATGGGAATTTTTTTTTGGGGGGGGGGGGGAGGATGATGTTTCCTTGCTTGGAACAACTTCAAACCCAGGGACAGAGAGACAGGGACTTTGGATAAAGGCCTGGAGTGCCAGGACAAGGGGAATGCCTCAATCCACTTGTGTTCAGGACAATTCTCCAGTTTTTAGATCCCAGTGGAGCTTGGAATGGAGCAGCTGAAGTGACTTTTTCCCTTTGCTTGGTTTCTCTAATTCAGTGCCACAGAGATTTCATCCCATTTTTGACCTTACACTGGTACAGGGCTGGTGGAAAATGTTTGGATGTTTGGATGCACTGCCTGGAGGGATTGAATGCTGCACAACAAATGCTCATGACTGAGAATGTTCCTCTGGAGAGGAGAAGGCTCCAGGGAGAGCTCAGAGCCCCTGGCAGGGCCTGAAGGGCTCCAGGAGAGCTGCAGAGGGACTGGGGACAAAGGATGGAGGGACAGGAGCCAGGGAATGGCTTTAGGCTGGAAAAGGGGAGATTTAGGTTGGTTATTAGGAAGGAATTCCTGGCTGGGAGGGTGGGGAGAGGCTGAGATGGAATTGCCAGAGCAGCTGTGGCTGCCCCTGGATCTCAGGCAGTGCCCAAGGCCCTGTACCCAGGGACACTCAGGGACACACAGAGACAGCCAGGGACAGACTGGGGGGCACGGGGACAGACAAGGACAGAATTGAACACCCAGGACTGAGGCCCCTCTCAGCTGGGGCTCCTCTCCAGGCTGAGCAGCCCCAGCTCCCTCAGCCTTTCCTGGGCATGGAGATGCTCCAGCCCTTCCTCATCCTCACATCCCTCCTCTGGATGAGATCCAGGAGCTCCAGGTCCCTCCTGTCCTGCTGATCCCAGAGCTGGACACAGGATCCCCAGGGATGAAACTCCACAAACTCTGACCCACCTGGGCTGTGAGGTGTGAGGCCCATTGAGAGCTGAGATCCCAGAAACCTCCCCCATTCCTGTCATCCCAGCTAAAAATGATCTTCCCACCCCAAAATCCACATCGTGCCAGCCTCCAGGCTCCCAAACATGAGCTGAACTTTCTGTGTGACACAACCCAACTCCTGCTTCCATTCGAGGCTTTGGGAAGCCTCAGAGAAAACCAACAAGCCAACATCGTCACATCCCTCCCCTGGATCATATCCAGGAGCTCCAGGTCCCTCCTCTCCTTTTAGGGAAGCTGAACCAGGAATGCCTTATCAATATGATTGCCTGGCAAAAGGTTTTGAGAATATGGAAACTATAAGAGAGATTGAAATGAAAGCAAGCTCTGAGATCCCTCAGTTACTGAACACCTGGAAAACAATGGTGTGGCCAGCTGAAGGTGATCCCCTTGTGATGGAACAACACCCTCTGCTTGCAGACAGGCCCAAGGGTCAGAGCAGACCCTACAGCTTGGCAGAAGGGCCCAAAGAGGAGTTTTTAGGGTTTGAAATGTAACACAGTATGGTAATGTAATGATTCTTATAGGCTGTATGGAAATGCTGTAGGATTTGTATCTTGTACTGGATTGGTTAGTGAGAATCAGAATATTCAGCACAGAAGAAGATTTATGGTATTGTAAGAGGAACCCCGCCCTCTTATCCTCTCTTTTACTCTCTCATCCTCTCTGCCCCTCTCTTCTCTCAGCCTGCTCTGAGCTGTGTTTGGCAGCTCCCAGCAGGGCCCTGCACCCAGGCCCTGTGCAATAAACCCCAAATCCCAGCAGGGCCCTGCACCCAGGCCCTGTGCAATAAACCCCAAATCCCAGCAGGGCCCTGCACCCAGGCCCTTTGCAATAAACCCCAAATCCCAGCAGGGCCCTGCACCCAGGCCCTGTGCAATAAACCCCAAATCCCAGCAGGGCCCTGCACCCAGGCCCTGTGCAATAAACCCCAAATCCCAGCAGGGCCCTGCACCCAGGCCCTGTGCAATAAACCACAAGTTCCACGACCTGGCTGCAGAGATCTCTGATCTCCATCCTTCCTGACCGTCCTACCCCCTGGCACTCCTACACTCTCCCAAGACCCAGAGCCAAGGGATTTGGGGACAAGGGACATTTCCATGTTCCACATAACTCCCACACTTACAGAAGCCACCTCTGCTTTCCCTGCACTCCAAACCACATCCCTGCTTCCCGAAGCTTACAAGGGAAGCTCTCGGTGTTGTGCTGTTGAATTTCCAGCCTCTCCATTCCCGGGGTTGTTTTCACAGGGATTTGGGATAATGCAGCTCTTCAGGAGCCTCATTATTGCCCCAAAGGTGCCGGTGTTGTTCAAGTGCCCCTCCTGTGACAAGTGGCTCATTATGGCTCCTCTCAGTCTCCCCCAGAGATCCCATTATATCCAACAGCAGTGGGAGTGGGAAGAGGATAATTTGCATCCAGCATGAGCTTTTCCCATTATTCCCACTTCTCAGGAACAAGGAAAACAAATCGTCTCCACCGCTGCTCCCTTTTTATTCCCACCGCAGTTCCTTTTTGCCAGCAGTGGTTTTGTTTGCTCCCTCTCCTTGGAATATTGTTGTTTGCTCCTCCACTCCGGGCTAATTCCAGGTCCTCCTTCCCCAGGCAATTGGGAAAAATATCTTGGCTAAAAGGGCTTTTTATGCTTGGGAAAGAAAAGCGTGGTTGGAGAGAAAAGCTGGATCAATAGGTGCCGTGTTGCTGTTTATTCCCAGGATTTTGCCTTTGTTCCTTTGCATTTGGGGGGCTTTTAAGGCATTTTTTCCTCCTCTTCTCACGGTTTTTCTGCTGATGGAAATTGTCCCATTTGGAATTTGAAATGCCTCTCATCCCTCTCTATTTCCACTTTCAGGGATAGTTTTGAGGACAAAATCCCGAAGTTCAGTGTTTGTTTTGTCACAAACTCCTGAAATCAAAGTTAAGGGAAGTGAGTAATGAGCTCATATCCCTCCCATATTCCATGTGACAGGAAGGCCATGTCTTCCCAGGTTTTTCCAGCCCTTTCCCAATTATTCCCACTGTCAAATCCCTGCAGAAGTATGAATGGAAATAGAAAGCTCTCAAGGCCTTGGATCCTGGGCATGAGGAGCTGGATCTCAACCCTTGGATCCTGGGCATGAGGAGTTGGATCTCAACCCTTGGATCCTGGGAATGAGTGGCTGGATCCAGTTGAATCTCAACCCCTGGATCCTGGGAATGAGGGTTTGGATCTCAACCACTGGATTTTGGGAACGAGGTGTGGTTGCAGCTGAATCTCAGCCTTTGGGTCCTGGGAATGAAGGGATGGCTGCAGTTGGATCTCAGTCCTTGGATCCTGGGAATGAGGGGCGGCTCCAGCTGGAACCCTTGGATCTGGAAATGCCCCACTGAAGTTATTTCCTGATAATTTCTATGTGTTTTCCCTCCTTTTCCTGATGGATAGGTGAATTCTTGGCTGGCTGAGTTATTCCCTGGCTGCCTGGCCATTCTGTGATTTTCAGTGATGCCTTATCAAGGCTGCCCTAGAGCAGGGATTCATTCAAAGCATCTCCTCCATGGATCCGCCTTGGGCAGCACCAGAGCCCAGCCAGGGCTGCACCCAAGATCAACCAAAATGGCCCCAAAATGCACGGCCGGGCACGGGCTCTGTCCCTGGGATCAGCTCTGCTCCATTTGCACCTTGCAGTTCATTGTCCCATTCCAGCTTTAGCCCCTGCAGTTCCACCCTGCTTGTTTTTCTCCCTCCAGTCCCCCTTGTTTATGTAGCCACATTTCTCTTCACAGAGAAAAGCAAGGCACAATTCTGCCCAAGAATATTTCTGAGATTCACTTTCTCTGAACCTCAGAGAAAGAAAACACAATTCTTATCATTTGCTGTGCCTGTGTTTGTGCCACAGCAGAATGCAATGTGGAGATTGTTCACCCACAGTGATGGGGTTTGTGTTCCTTGGCCTGTCAAGGCCAGGTGTGTGTGTGTGAGTCAGGACTGAGGGTGACACACATGAGATTTTGGGCAGTGTGAGCAGAGCTGAGCGCTTGGCAGATTCAGTTTAGATGTAATGTAATATAGTGTAATATAGTATAGAATAATATAGTATAATCAAGTAATTAATTAGCCTTCTGATAAGATGGAGTCAGATGCATCATTTTCTCCCTGCCATGGTGATACAGCAACCTCTTGAGCTGGGTTTAATAAGCTCTCTGAGGCCTATAACACACCTCAGATAACTCAGCTGCTCTTGGAGGCATAAAAAAATCAGCAGGATGTCTCCTGTTGCGGTGTTGAAAACAAAAAAAGTTTAATAAAAGGCAAAATAACAAACAGAGAAAAACTGAGCTAAGTGCTAACCATTCTTGCTCTTAGTAAAACCCCTCACAAAAGCGATTGCTTTCTTTTTTTCTAGTTAATTGCCCAGGAAGGACTTTCTGGCTTTTGTCCAATTTGCTATCCTTAATTTTGAGGTGAAGTCTCCTAGGCCTATGAGATGTCTCTTCACCTAATTGAGGAGAGAAACTTGTGGGCTTCTTTCCTTTTTGAGGGGACAAAGGATATTTTTATCACTCCGTCAACAGGGAACACATTCCAATACCACGGGGGTCGTCCTGTTTTGATATGTTTGTGCTCTTGGGGCTCTAAGGACTTGCAAGGTCCCTGTTGGTGGCTCCTTTAGTTCTGGAGAAATCCAGTAAAGTTTGCAAATTTGTGTTGGTGATGGAAAGGGACGGGGAGACTGACTCGGTGATCAGAATCCAATTTTATTGTGGGATACAAATGATTATATTCTCTTTCAGGGAGACTAGTAATGTGTACTACAATGATTAGGTTAAAGTCACAAACGCAAACTTATGCATATAACAACATCTCTGGCTTGCAGAGTTCAATGGGATTTTCTTTTTCCTGTAAATCCGTTTGATTTAATCTTCTCGCAATCCAGGTCTAATTTTCAAAGTTCCCTTTGCTTTTGCCAAGGCATCACCCTGTTATCAAATCTCTTATGAGAACCAGGTCCAAAGTCCATCATCTGTCCTGTGTCCCCCAACATTCCAGCAAATTTCAAGCTTGGCACTGCCCTATCGGGCAGGGCAAGTGGCCACAAATGGAGGCCATTTTCCATGGGAAAAGAAGTCATTTCCCCAGGGTCTGGGTATCAGATTAAAAGTGGTGTTTGTGGCTTTAAGGACTTGCAGGGTCCTTATTGCTGGCAACTTTAGTTTTGAGGAATTCAGCAAAGTTTGCAAAGTTCTCGCTTGGCATCACAGAGGCAGTCAGGGCGGGTGGCCACAAACGGAGGCCATTTTCCGTGGGACAAAGAAGTCGTTTCCCCAGGGTCTGCGGATCAGATGAAAGGCGGCCTGTGGGGCTCTAAGGACTTGCAGGGTCCTAGCTGCTGGCAACTTTAGTTTTGGAGAATTCAGCAAAGTTTGCAAATTTAACGCACGGAATGTCGCAGTCGGACATTGCGAGTGGCCACAACCAGAGACCATTTTCCATGGGAAAAAGAAGCAATTTCCCCAGGGTCTGGGAATCAGATGAAAGGTGGCCTTTGGGGCTCTAAGGACTCGCAGGGTCCTTGCTGCTGTAGGCAGCTTTAGTTTAGGGCCTGAGATTTGGATCATTTGTCCTTGGTGCCCAGCTGGAGCAGGAATTGTTTTGTCTCCCTGCTCTGTGCACAGAGCTCAGAACTGCACATGATCAGAACCATCCCCTGATATGGAGCTCAGACCCTCACACTAAAGCAGCACAGAATGTGAAAAACAGAAAAGCTCAAACCTGAGACATCAGTGCTTTCCCTAATTCCATCTTTTCCCCAGGAAAAGCCTACGCCCCGGAGTTCTACTACGACACGTACAACCCGCTGTGGCAGAACCGGCCGCGGGTCTATTCCTACAGCCTGCAGTGGACGCAGATGAACCCCAGCGCCGTGGATCGGATCCTGGCCTATCGCCTGGGCATCCGCCAGGTGAGACGGGACCACTGGGGGGTTTGCATCTGGGGCCTCGGGGCTCTGGGAGAACGGCTGGGCTGGCAGGGAAATCTGCTTTATTTTACTTTATTTTACTTTATTTTATTTTATTTTATTTTATTTTATTTCATTTCATTTTGTTTTGTTTTGTTTTATTTTATTTTAAAAATTTATTTTATTTTGCTTTATTTTACTTTGTTTTATTTTATTCCATTCCATTCCATTCCATTCCATTCCATTCCATTCCATTCCATTCCATGTTATTTTACATGAATTATTTTTTGTTTCATTTAATTTTATGTTATTTTATTTTGCTTCAATTTATTTTCTTTTCCTTTTGAAACTTCATTTTATTTCATTTTACTTTTTTATTTTTTAATTTTATTTTATTCTACCTTTGTTTTATCTTATATTATTTCACTTTATTTTTATATTATTTTATTTTTTTTATTCTATTTTTATCTTATTTTATTTAATTTAGTTTTATTTTATATTTTTATTTTATTTTTATTTTTTGTATTTGATTGCATTTCATTTCACTTCATTTCACTTCATTTTAATTTAATTTAATGTAGTTTAATTTAATTTTATTTTATTTTACTTCAATTTAATTTTTATTTTATTCAATTTAACTTTATTCAATTTAATTTTATTTTACTTTATAAACTTCCTTTTATTTCCTTTTACTTTCTATGTTTTTATATTATTTTATTTTATTATACCTTAAGTTTTATTTTATTTTACTTTATTAATTTTTTATTTTATTTTATATTTTATTTTATTTTACTTCATTTTAATTAATTTTTTCCCCCAGTCCATTTCCACAACCCCTCCTCCTCCAAGTCATCCTTCTCCATTTGCCTCCTTCCTTGGGAGCATCCAGCTGATAATTTTCAGGAATTTTGCCAGCCTCCCACAGAGTTTTTCCTTCAAATAATCCCCCAATAGACTGATCCCAAAAATCTTTCTTTGGATATGCAGCACCTGGAATAATAATTTGGGTGGGAATTGAGTGGAAGGATCCCAGTGGATTTTGCAGAGGGATATTTTGAAAAATATAAGGAAGAAAATCCTTTGTTATCCCACAGATTTCCCACTAGGATGAGCTTTGGAAAACAAATCTTCAATTTTAGCATTTTGTTTACTGGGACTTTGTCTTGGGCAACTTCCCTGGAAGTTGTGGAGCTCCTGGGACACGCCCAGGGAAGGGCTCTGGTGCCTGATGGGGCTGGAGCTGGGATCTTCCTGAATCCCAGAAACTGGAGATGAAATCGGGGGATTGTCGGAACCCAGGACATTGCTCTGGCTGCCCTGGGGGACTCCAGACCCTGGCAGGGGCTCAGAGACCTTGGCACGCAGTCACAGACACCTGTGCCTTTGATTTTAGCCCATGGAAACAATTCCCAGCTTTGTGTGAGGAGCTACCAGCCACAAGGGTTTGAGTAGAATGACAGTGAATTTGTCACAGGGTGAAAATGGAGAATTTTGGTGTTTTAGAAGAATGGGGGTTCAGGGGGCAAGATGGAGGAATCTGGGCATGTCCTGTCCTTCACCTCCTTCTTCTTGTCCTCCATCTTCTGCTGGGATGGTGGCACTTCTGGATTGGTTCAAAGTAGAGACAGACTGTCTAACGTAGGTGGTAGGTATTGGAAAATTATTGTAAATAAAGTACATGTAGATTTTAGTATAAAAAGCCAGCACCATCCCAAGGGGGTCAGTGTGCCACAACCCGACTGTTTTGGTTTGGAAAGCCAGGTGCCTGCTAAGGAAGGCAGGAGCCTCCCCTGAAATGGAGAAAATGAACCCTCCCCACCCCTCTGAATTGCTATAAATTTGAAATTAAGTGGCTCTCAGGCAAAAAATATGGGAGCAGGAATAAGAGTTCTTTAATAGGGAAGAAAATCAAAGGATAAAATAAACAATGCAGTGCACTGGAACAACACTGCCAGAGTCAGAACCCAACCTGACACCCTGTGGGTCAGGCTGGTGGCAGCAGTCCCATTGCAATTGTGGCTCAGCCCTCCTGCAGTGTCAGGGTGGCTCTGCTGGAGCAGGGATCCTGGAGAAGGGTGCAGTCTCTGCCTCTGAAGATCCAGGGGAAGGAGAGGCAGCTGCTGTTCCTCTGGGGAATCCAGTGCAGAAGCCGTGCTGGTGTTCCAGAATCTCCAGATTATATCCAGGTAGGAATGCTTGGCTCCTCCCTCTGGGCTCACATCTCCCAATGGGATGCTGTAGTTCTTATCAGCCATGCAGGAACATTCAATAGCTGTTATCAGCAGGTGTCTGCCCAGAGGGAGGAGTGATAGTGGAAGAGATAAGGAAAACTGCTCACTTGACAAAGACAACTGCCATACAGATGGTGATAGAACTCATCTTGCCTTGCAATCTGGAACACCCTCAGTGGGTTAGAGAAAAAATGATAGAGATAACAGCAAATAAACAACCTTGAGAACCAGAGACAAGGAATTCTGCCTTCTTCTTCAGTCTTGGGGCTGGGAAAAAGAGACTTTCCAACACCTCAGGGTCATCTCGACACCAGAGACCTCATCAGGGGATGTTTAATCTGTGTTTGTGCAACTCCTGGCACTGCTGGGCATGAATCAGCTCTGGGGGTCCCAGGCCCTGGGAAGAATCAGGAAATTCTGGAAGGAACTTGCTGAAGGAAAGGAATTTCTGATGGAATTAACTGCGTTAGGAGTTATAGCTGCTTTTCCCATTCAATTTTAATTTCATTTGAATTATCTGTTTATGTGATTAACAGAGTTACTCTGTGTCAGCCTAATCCAAATATTCCCATTTTTCCTCCCCAAAGCCCCATTTCTTTGGGAATTCTATCTCAGCCTCTCCTCACCCTCCCAGCCAGGAATTCCTTCCCCATATACCACAAATCCTGGCTGAGTCACAGAACCATGTGACACATTCCTGTCACATCCTGCTTCTCTGCTGTCACTGGAATTGAGAGAAATTCCTGTCCCCAAGAAAGATTCAGTGCTGAGAAAACAGAATACAGGGAAAACCTCTGGCATTCCAAGCATTGGTTAAGGAGAATTAAAAAAAAAATCACAGATAATGTTATAAATATTATTTGATAAAATAATGAAGCTTGGCTTAATTACAAATCAGGGAAGCCAGGAGGGGAGGGAAAAGAAGTCACAAAGATAGGGAATTGTCGCTTTTCCACTTATGGAACACGAATGGAAAGATGGGAAAGTGGGAACTAAGGTGTCCCAGGAGAAATGGATGTATTTATTATTCCTTTTATTTCAGACCCCACCTGAAGAGCAGGAATTCTGCAGATTCCTTCTCTCAGGATCATGGGGGTCACAAACATCTGCTCCAAAGGGGAAGATGTGGGCAAGCTGGGAATTTCCAGCAAATCCATTGGATTTGCTCTGGGACATGAAAAATACCAAAAGTTTTCTTCAGAACTAGTCACAAAAATTACAATTCTAGCAATTAATTCAGTGAGAGAAGAGAGTTGGAACTCCACATTTTTAATGGCATATTCTTCATGTTGTTCCCATAAAGGATTTTAATTTTTCTCCTCCAAGGGAATATTTTCTGTCCCAAAGATTTCCCTGCATGCATTGATTTTGGAAATCTAAAGAGGCTTTGGTTTTTTTGTGGAATGAGGGAGAAAAAGTTTGGCCAAAAAAAAAAAAAAAAAGAGATTGTGACATGCAGGGACACGTTTTTCATTGATGTTCCTGGCATTGGGAAATTAAATTAGAACAGGAATGGTTGTGATTCCCAATTTCCACTTTTCAGGGCTGATTCCTCCCGTGCTGCTTCTTCACAGCTCTGAGGCTGCGTTTGCAAACAGCGAGATGAGGTTTGGACCAGGTCTGCTCCTGCCCACTTAAAACAGGTTCTAAGCTTCAGGTGGATCAGGGAAATATTTATGGATCATGCTGAAAATTAAATTTTTGCTGATTTTGACTTAAGGAGTTCAGAGCTGGGAGTTGAACCTCCTGTGAGGAAAGGCTGGAAGAGCTGGGAATGTTCCCCTGGAGAGGAGAAGGCTCCAGGCAGAGCTCAGAGCCCCTGGCAGGGTCTGAAGGGGCTCCAGGAGAGCTGCAGAGGGACTGGGGACAAGGGATGGAGGGACAGGAGCCAGGGAATGGCTCCCAGTGCCAGAGGGCAGGGATGGGTGGGAGATTGGGAACTGGGAATTCCTGGCTGGGCTGGGATTGCCAGAGCAGCTGTGGCTGCCCCTGGATCCCTGGCAGTGCCCAAGGCCAGGCTGGGCACTGGGACATCCTGGCACAGTGGGAGGTGTCCTTGCCCATCCAAGATGGGATTTAAGGTCTCCTCAAATGTCCATGGGGAATATGCTGTAAAATTCACATGTGACACCATCAGAATCCCAGGTCTGGAGTCTGGATCCTAGAGCAGCTCAGGAGGTTCCAAATCCACCTGCATGGAGCATTTATGGAAAAGGAGCTGGAAGGGGTCCACCAGGATCAAGTCCAAGTCTGGAGTTGTCTTTGGGAGCCTTCGGGCTCTGTGAGTTTCCTGGTGGGACCTCACTTCTTCTGCCACTGGCACACTGGGATTTGCTTTGGGATTTATTTGGTGGCCAAAGGAATCAGCCATAAAACTGGGACATGTGGCACTGTCAGGACATCTGCTCTGGATCCTAGAGCAGCTCAGGAGGTTCCAAATCCTCCTGAGTGGAGCATTGATAGGAAATGGAGTGTGGAGCACAGGGAATTTCCATTCCTCGGGGCACTGCTGAGCACAGCCCATCATCTGGTGCTGAAGGATGGAGACAACCTCGGTGTCCCATCAGGGGAACCGCCTGGATTGGGTCACCCTCAGATTCCTTGGGAATGTGCCAAGGTGTGCCAAGACATTCCTGCACAGAAGGGACATTTTCCCATCTCCTTAAGAGACCTCTGAAGAATATTCCAACAGTAATGCGTTTCATGGATGTATTTTTGCATTTCAATGATGCATTTTTTGATATGGCTTTGGAATCAGTGACCCAGGTTCTTCCACGTTTTTTTCCCTTCCCAAGCATCCCTGTGTGTATTCCCTGGCCAGCCTTTGACACTCCAGAAATTGATTTTATTAAGTCTTCAATAATGGAATATTTAGGTTGGAAAAGCTCTCTCAGACCAGCAAATCCAATCCGCGTCCCCAAGTGCCACATCCACACTTCCAGGATGGCAACTCCAGCACTTCCCTGGGCTGAAGTTCCAAGAAAATGTTTTCCAAGCATGTAAAAAATGGTCCCAAATGCCCCTCAGAAGGTTTCTCTACTCCTGGGAGTTTATCCACCCAGACAAAACCACTTTCGGACCTCCCCTTCCAGCTCCTGCCTCACAGAGCTCAGTTTGGAGCAGCTGTGAATATCCTTGTGCTTTTCCAGGAGCTTCACCTGGAGATCCCAGAGCAACTCCATTCCCACAGCTGCTCCAACCACCTCTGGCTCCCTCTGGCACCACATGGAGATGTCTTCTTCCCACACGTTGCCTGTCCCCAAAGCCAGGCTCCCATTTATTCCCAATAAAGGACATTTAGCGACTCCCAGCATCCAAGCAGCACCAGGCTTGTTCCAAGATGTTTTCCAAGCATGTAAAAAATGGCCCCAAATGTCCCTCAAAAGATTACTCTACTCCAGGGAGTTTATCCACCCAGACAAAACCACTTTCGGACCCTCCCTTCCAGCTCCTGCCTCACAGAGCTCAGTTTGGAGCAGCTGTGAATATCCTTGTGCTTTTCCAGGAGCTTCACCTGGAGATCCCAGAGCAACTCCATTCCTGCAGCTGCTCCAACCACCTCTGGCTCCATGTGGAGCCCACACTTTGCCTGTCCCCAAAGCCACATTCCCATTTCTTCCAACATTTAGCGACTCCCAGCATCGGAGCAGTGCCAGGTGGATGCCCCTGGCTCTCTGGTATTTCCTGTCAGCAGGATGAAAGCAAAATGGAACCAGGGAGATATATCCTTGTGCTATTCCAGGAGCTTCACCTGGAGATCCCAGAGCAGCTCCATTCCCTCAGCTGCTCCAACCACCTCTGGCACTACCTGGAGATGTTCCCTTCCCACACTTTGCCTGTCCCCAAAGCCA
Organism: Ammospiza caudacuta; assembly: GCF_027887145.1. Lineage (NCBI taxonomy): Eukaryota > Metazoa > Chordata > Aves > Passeriformes > Passerellidae > Ammospiza > Ammospiza caudacuta. The sequence continues at coordinate 65,243,941 of NC_080598.1, forward strand.
CATTCCCATTTCTTCCCAATAAAGGACAATGTTTAGTGACTCGCAGCATTCAAGCAGGTGCCCCCAGCTCTCTGATATTTCCTGTCAGCAGGATGAAAGCAAATGGAACCCGGAAGAGATATCCTTGTGCTTTTCCAGGAGCTTCACCTGGAGATTCTGGAGCGGCTCCATTCCTCCAGCTGCTCCAACCACCTCTGGCTCCCTCTGGCACCACATGGAGATGTTCCCTTCCCACACCTTTCCTGTCCCCATAGCCACATTCCCATTTCTTCCAACGTTTAGTGACTCCCAGCATCCGAGCAGGGCCAGGTGGGCGCCTCTGGCTCTGATATTTCCTGTCAGCAGGATGAAAGCAAATGGAACCAGGGAGACTTTCCCAGAGCAGCCAGGAAGGGCGTGCAGCTCTGATCTCCGCGGTGGCTGCTCTCAGCAGGTGACAGCGGGTGACAGCCGCGTCCCCGCAGCCACGGTGACCTAGAAAAGGAGCTGTTCCGCTGTGAAGGAGTCATAAAAATTCAGCTGGTCCCTGTAAACCAGAGAGCAGCTTGTTCCAGCTTGTTACATAAAAGATTCAAGCTCCCACCTTTCCTTTATTCCCAGCCCCAGGAGCCTGCGGTGTCTGTGGGTTGGGAATGAGGATCTCTTCAAACAGCCCCAAGCAGGGCACGGCTCTGGTGCTTCCTCCTGGTCACCCTTTGGATTTGAGTGGATTTTTGACTTCTGCTGTCACTCAGCAGTGGGCAGGGACAGGTGGATTCAAATATCCCGGGAAAGGTTCCTGGGAAGGCTGAGCAGTCACTGCCTGAAAACAGAGACGGGAATTTTCTGCCCATGGCACAGATCCCACAGGCCTGGATAAATGGCTGTGGATAAAGGGAGTGAGGGTACATCTATTTTGTTTCTTATTAAAGAATCCCAGATTCCCAAAATGTTGTGGCTTGGGAGCCCAAATCCCATCCCATCCAATCCCTTCAATGGCAGGGACACCTTCCACTGTCCCAGGCTGCTCCAAGCCCCAGTGTCTCTACTCTCCTAGCCTGGAATTCCTTCCCAATATCCCATCTAGCCCTACTTTCTCACAGTCTGAAGCCATTCTCCTTGTCCTGGCACTCCAGGCTTTTACCCAAAGTCCCTCTCTCTGTCTCTGGGTTTGAAGTTGTTCAAAGCAAGGAAACACCATCCCCCTCCCAGCTCTGCAATCCCACAAATTCCCATTTATTTACCAAATGGACTGAAATGTCCTTATCCAGAACTTCCAAGGTCATTTATTATCATCCCTTGGGATGGAAATCCAGGAGGCAGAGTGGTTTCTCTCCCAATTCTCCAAATTTTAGCAGATCTTGGTGCTGGATTTTGATTTCACTCTGATAAAAGGAACCCTCTCTCAGTGACCATTTCCCACCCTGCCTTCAATCCCAGAGCTGTTTTCCACATTTCAAGAGGATTTCATTGTTGGCTCTGTGGCTTCCTCAACTTTTCAACTTTCCCTGAAGTGTTCCTATCCCTTTTAATCTTCAGATCTCAGACAAAAAGTCTGGCTCAGGACCAGCTGTTTCTGACACCTGGATTTCTCAGCTGTCAATCTGTAGCCCATAAAATCTGTATTTAACACATTCTGCATCCTTGGGCTTCATATTCCTTATTCCTAAATACTTGGGAATTTTAGTTTCTAGAAAAAAGGGGGAAAAGATATTTTTTTAATGGATGTATCTCACAAAGCCAATTACATACATGATAAATGTTGTAAAGTCATGAAATAATATAAATGAATGGGAGGAGCAAGTCCAGGAGGATTGTTGATATAATCCTGCAAGAAGAAATTCGATTACACGCCCAGGATTGTTCTCCTGGATTAGGAATGGTTTAATTGGGAAAGACTGTGCCCACTGTTGAATGGGCTTTAGAGCAGAAAAGGCAGGGAAAGAGCTTTGTCAGGCAGCTGGAATATCATCATGGAATATCCTGAGTTGGAGGCATCCCAAGGATCATCCAGCCCAACTCCTTCCCTGCCCAGACCCCCAACAATCTCACCCTGGGCATCTCTGGAAGCTCCTGGAGCTCTGGCAGCCTCGGGGCCGTGCCCGTTCCCTGGGGAGCTGTTCCAGTGCTGATTCCACCCTCTGGGGGAGGAATTTTTCCCTGAAATCCATCCTAAACCTCCCTTGGAATGTCTGGATTTCCCCCTGTCCTGTTGCTGTTCCCTGGGAGCAGAGCCCAACTCCCACTTGGGACACTTTTGGATCAGTTTGTCCCTGGCTCAAGCCAAGGCTCACCTGCCCACCTGGGCTGGGTTGGAGCTGTTGGTCCCTGTTGGATCCACAGGAACTGGGAACCTCCTCTGTAGGAGAGCAGGGAGGCAGGACCAGCTCCACACGGAAACACAGCCAGGGTTTGGGGTTCTGCTTCTTGTGAAAAAATTAATTAAAGAGAGAAATGAGGGAAAATGAGGGGAATTGTGTGAGGAGCAGCTGAGGGCATTGGGATGGTGCAGCTGGAGAAGAGGAGACTGACGGGAGACCTTGCTGTGGTCTTCAACATCCTCCTGAGGGCCGCTCCAATTTCCATTCCCTGGGACAGGGATGGGACCCAGGGAGTGGGCAGGGAACTTTTAGGGTGGATTTTAGGAAAGGTACTTCCTCAGAGGGTGAAGTCAGCACTGGAAGAGCTTCCCAGGGAATGGGCATGGCCTGAGGCTGCCAGAGCTCCAGGAAGGTTTGGACAACACCCTCAGGGATGGCCAGGGTAGGATCGCTGGGGGTCTGGAGCTGCCCTGGATGATCCTTGGGATCCCTTCCCACTCAGGATATTCCAGGATTCCCTGATTCTCTGCCAGCAAGAACAGACCATCCTTCACAGCTTGCCTGAATCCCAGACATTTGTCACCGAGTCATTCCAAATCCATCCTTAGGAATGAAGATGACACAGGAGCCACACCTCAATTTAATATAAACCTGGATAACTCTGATTATATTCCAGTCAGAATTATGAAAGAAAAGCAGGAATAACACAAACACTCCCTGTGAATTTTCCCCCTGTGATGTGCGAATGGAATATTTGTCCATGAACTGAACAGCCCAATTTTAGATGTAAAACTTCCAAAGAAATCTCTTATTTTTTAAGGAAAATCAATCTGTGAGGTTATAAAAGGCAAAGAAATAACTTTAAACACTGACACAGTTTTTTATGGAGTATCCAATGGATTAGTTGACTTTGTCATTAATTTTTTTGTCTTCAATTAACGTTGTCATTAATTAAAGATATTTTGTCCAGCTAGAGGAGTCAGTGAAGGAATTTCTGCTGGAAATCAATAGGCCATGAACAACAGAGTGAGGAGCTGTTTATTTTTTATGAACATATCTGAGCACACAACGAATCAATCTTAATCATCCCAGAGGATCAACTCCTCAGGAGATCCAGAATTCCAAGGCTTTAAGAGAATAGAGTTTTCCAACAAAAACCATGGAATAAACCTCCTTTTATTGGTGTAAATAAAATAAAAAAGCACCCCATAAAATAAAAGAGTACCACGTAAACACAATAAAAAACACCAGGGTAGTTCCAACCTTCTGGAATGAAAATCTGCCCTATTTACAGCCCCTTTTTCTTTTCTGTCTCCCTTGGGAACAAAGATTCCTAAACATTCCAAGGAAAAAAGGAGTCCTGTCCCAGACAAACTTTCAGTGCTCCAAGTTGCCAGAGTGTGGATATTCTCTGCTTAATTAATTACAGGATAACGGAAAAAATGCTCCAGAATTGCTTCCATTTTTCCTCAGAGCTTCATAAATATTCCCAAACCACTGGAAAACTGTTATTCCAGCTTGGTCAAAGTCAATTCCTCACTGTTGGAAAACTGTAATTCCAGCTTGGCCAGAGGTTATTCCCCACCTGATTTTCATCTTCATCTTTGTGAGAAAATGGGCTTTGATTATGAGACTTTCTTCCTTTCAAAAATTCCTTTTCAAACCAAATCCTGGTTCTAATGGATATTCCAGCTCTGGACACAGGGACTGAGGTACAGGGTTGTGTTTTATGGTTGTTCCTTGTGGATTTTCTCTTGGAAGCCTCAGTCTCGGCTTTTTCATGGAAAAAAAGCACAGGCTCAACGTTAGGGATGGGCTGAACAGGGAATTTTGGGAAGTGGTGATGAGGATTTGGCTCTTTCCCACCCTGGAGAGCCAAGGTGATTCCCAGATCTCCAAGGGAAACAGTCTTGGATGCTTCCAGCTTGAAATTAGCTCAGTGCTGGGAGTTTCCAGCACCACAAGGCATTGTAGGAATTAAATCTTACTTTTAGGGTGTCCTGAGCTCCATTTATTTTCAATATTTTTCATATTTTTCATCCCACGTTGTTGGTGTTTCCAAAGTTTAGGAAGCAGCTTCTGGGATTATGGCTCCATTTCTAATGCTGGATTGGTTTTACAAGTGAGAAAACCAAAGCTGGGTGTGGCAGATCCTGAATTTCTATATTTACATCAATATATTTATATATTTATTATTTATGTATTCGCTTTTATATATTTGTATTTTGATGTATTGATACATTTATTGCATATTTTTATATTTGTTTTTATTTGTATATTTTATTTTTGTATAATCTATATATCTGTAGCTTTATTTATTTATTTATTTATTTACTTATTTTAATATATTTATTTATTCCACCGCAGAGCTAGAAAATCAGGGTTATTTTCCATCCAACAGAGAGAAAAATTTCTGTTGTTTTGGATTTTTTTTTCCTCTGGTTTCCATGGTGAAAAATAAGGATTAGACAAGAGCTAGTGTTGATTGCGAGGGAAAAAAACTCAAAATCTGTGTTGTTTCCTATGGAGAAATATCTATATCCAACCCTGGTTTTGGAGGGATAATCCTGAAAGGAAAAACGTAATTGTTTTCCTTTCTGAAAGGAGAAAATTATGGAGATTTTATTGCTTCTGGAAAGAAGGGCAAGAATTCAAAGCAGAGGCGGAATTTGATAGGAATTAATGTCTGTTTTGGGTAATTGCAAATTTTCCTTGTTAATTATTGAAATTCTTTGGGAAATCTCTGTTTCTGTGGTTCCTTATCCAAAGATGAGGTGGAATAGGGAATATTTTAATATTTGTCCTACAGTGTTCACAGATATCATTGACATAATGACATAAAACTTGGCTTTAAAATCTTAATTTTATTTATTTTTTAAAACTTTATCACCACAAACTGGCCCTTGCTCCTTGGCTGTGTAGTCCCTGCCTGATGAGCATCCCAAATCCTCAGGAACTGGGGGAACTCCTGCCCCAAAACACATCCAAGTGGGCCACTGGACCTCTGGAAGAAACATTCCCAATTTTTTGGTGCGGTTTGTTACAGAAACACTCCATGGTGGGACAGTTCAAGAAGTTCATCCCTTGTTGAATTCTGTGTTGTATTCCTCGTTGATTCTTCTGGAATTTTGAAGGCTTCCCAGGTCTCCTCTGCTTTCTAAGGTGAAACCAAATCCCAAAATGTCTGACTTTTGGGTTTTTTGGATTGCAGGCCGGCCAGCAGCGCTGGTGGGAGCAGGAGATCACGGTGAACGGGAACATCCAGAAGGGGGAATTGATCACCTACAACCTGACGGAGCTCATCAAGCCCGAGGCCTACGAGGTCCGCCTGACGCCCATCACCCGGTTTGGGGAGGGGGACTCCACCATCCGGGTCATCAAATACAGCGGTGAGGACCCCAGACCCAAGGAAAAGGAGGTTGGGAATGTTCTGGGTCATCTGGAATGGCGTCGCTGTTCCCAGCCTTGGGATAACGTCATGAGCATGCTCATGGGTGTGGTCACCGAAAGGAAGGGGAGAAATGGGAAGAGAGGAAAATCGCAGCCTCTCGTAGCAACAAAAATGCCCAACCAAAATAATTCTGAACAGCCAAACCCCAAAATCCCATCCATTTTTTTTGTGGGAAATAAAGAAAAGTTGGAATAAATTAATGCCAGCTTCATGAAATTGGAGATTTCAAGTTGATCCTTGATGAGTTTTGAAGAAAAATCTACAAAGGTTATTTTTTTCCCCCCAGGACAAACAGTTTTTATTTTAATGTGAATTATTGTCTTTAAAAAAAGTGACTGTGCTCCTATGCAAGATTATAAAATCTATAAATTTATATAACAAATAATGGAAGGGCTTTGTAATTTTCCCATGTCATGAGTGTGGTCATCCCAAAAGGAAGGGGAGAAACTGGGAGAGAGGAAAATCTTTACCTCTCATAACAACAAAATCAGCCAAACAAAACAATTCTGAACAGCCAAACCCCAAAATCCCATCCAATTTTACTGTGGGAAATAAGAAAAAAATGGAATAAATGAATGCCAGCTTCATCAAACAGCATATTTAGAGTTGATTCTTGTTTTGAAGGATGAGTTTTGAAGAAAAATCTGCAAACAAAGTTGTTTTTTTCCCCCAGAATGAGCAGTTTTTATTTTAATGTGAATTATTGTCTTTAAAAAAACAGCGACTGTTTGTAGTCCTTTGCAAAATTATATAATCTATAAATTTATATAAGGAATAATGGAAGGGCTCTATAAATTTCCCTCTAAAAGGTCACTCTGACAAAGATTAATCCACTTACATTTAAAAAGAAAACCACAATATCCATACATCCTATTTACCATATACCCAGAAATTCAATCCTCTGTTAAATCCATCCAAATTCCTATTTTTTGTGTGTTTATTTAATGAAAAATTGAATTTCTTTTTGTTTGTTTGTTTTTGTGCTTTAAAAATTGCAATGAATGAGCAAGAAGGACCTTAAAGAGGAGGCTGAAGGATCCCTAAATGTGACACTTACATAATTCCTTGTTTACCACCATCTTCCTGCCACAAAATTCTCACCAAAATGATAAAAAACTTCCCCTAAACCCATCTCATTCCCATCCCAAACTGCTCCAGGACCCCTCAACCTCCTTTACACGTTGTCCTGCAGCTGCGCTGCTCCAAAATTGGGATTTTTGTGGGTTTTTTTTCTGGTTGTTTTGGAGGGCTTTTTTCCCCAGGTTTATGATGCTGAATAAATTCAGCTTAACCACCTTCATTTTCTTGTCTGCTTTTGTGCCTGGGTGTGACACAGAGCGTTGGTTTCGCTCTGCTGGGAACAATCCAAACCGTGTGACTCGAGGTGACACCTGATGAGATTTTCCATCCAAAGCCCTGCATTTAGTTACAAATCAAGCCTCAGTCAATGCAGCTGCCAGCGAGTGCAGCTAATTCCAGGTTCAATCACTCAGGGATCCTGTAAAATTGAGGTTTTTTTGGAGAATCAGAGGTAATTTGTAGGTAAAAGATGTAAAGATTGGGTTTCTCGGGGAGATGACACTGGAGCAAATCACTGCTCGTGTTTCAGGTAAAGTGGTGCTGATTCAGAGCTGGTGTGGAAAATCCAGATTGAATTTGGGATTTTGCTGAATCTTAGGCTGGGTTTAAAGCAAGGAAGGGCAGCAGGAAAACCTGGAGTGATGCTCTGGCATTGTCAGATGTCCCCGTTAATTGGGGATAAAATTTAATTTTGGATTTTCTGTGGTTAAAATTCAATTCCAGCCCTGATCTCAGCCTCCTTCTGCTTCCCACGTGTGTGGGGCTGTGGCAGAAGGGCCTTTTCCTAAATCACCCATCCTCAAATTTCTCCTTCTGCAAACAGACCCACAGAATGATCCCTCCTTCAATCCCATTCCCAGGTTTTAGCATTTCACAGATTCCTCTGGATTAACCTGGGAAGCCATTCCCAGGCTTAGGATGTTGTGAACATTGTGAAGGTTTGGATTTCATTCTCTTCCAGCCTTTTAAGGAATAAAGTAGATGAATTTCAATATTCAGCAAGGGGAAATTTAGGATAATCTGAATATTGAATTAGAATTTTTTCTTTGTAATAATTTTATTTTCCCTCTGTTTTCCAGCTCCGGTTAATCCACATCTCCGTAAGTATTTAAAATATTTATTATTTCATCTTCCATGCCATGAAGAACAGTCTTTGCATTGGCTGTCCCTCATAGCTGAAAAGTAAATTTGAAGTATTTTACTCCCAGTTGAAAAGTAAATTGGAAGTATTTATTATTTTATCTCCCATGCCATGAAGAACACTCCTTGCATTGGTTGTCTGTCACAGTTCAAAAGTAAATTTGAAGTATTTTTCTTCCAGTTGAAAAGTAAATTTGAAGTATTTTACTTTCAGTTGAAAATTGAATTTGAAGTATTTTACTTCCAGTTGCAGCCCATGTGTAGCAGAAACCACCTGAAGGTGTCATTTGGGATTCCTCTTGTTCCAGCGAGGATAAAGGAAGGAAAATCACAGCTCCAGCTCATCTTTCTCATTGCCCCAGAGAGTTCATCCAAAGGAAAATATTCAGGGGTTGAAGTTCAGATCCAGCTGTGGTGGAGCAGCTCAGGAGCTGTTGGGGATGCCTTGGGAAATCATGGAAGGGCAGGGACACCTCCCGCTGTCCCAGGCTGTTCCAAGCTCCAATGTCCAACCTGGCCTAGGACACCTCCAGGGACCCAGGGGCAGCCACAGCTGCTCTGGCAACTCCAGCCCAGCCAGGAATTCCCAGTTCCCAATCTCCCACCTAAATCCACCCTCCTTCCTCTTCAAGCCATTCCCTGTGTCCTGTTCTCCCATCCCTTGTCCCCAGTCCCTCTCCGGCTCTCCTGATGCCCCTTCAGGCTCTGGAAGGTTCTCTAAGGTCTCCCCAGAGCCTTCCTTGTCGTTCTTGAGTTATTTCCATGTTTGTTAGGGCAGATGGAAACCAAAAAGAAGGAAGTTCTTCCCCACAGAGATCCAGGAATCACAGAATCATTGCACAGAGAAATGGGGAGAGCCCAAGAGGATCTTGGTCCTCCCCAAATTCTCAGGACACTCAGGCACGACTGGGAATGCAAACTCTGACACAGGGGTGTCCCAGGCTGGAAATGTCAAAGTCACACTTTGTTCTTCCACTTTTCCATGGGCACCAAATCCCTGCAAACATCCAGGCAGGAGACTGGGCTGGAGATTTGGCACATCCCAGTAAAACCACCCTGTTCCCACAGTCCCACATCTCCCTACTCCATCATGTTCTCCCAAACCCCAACAAATCCATTTTTTCTGTCACAACATATTTTTGTTTTTAATAACACATCCCAAATTATTCCCTACATAAGGAATGAGGTCCAATCTCCCATTTTTCCTGTTGCAGGATGGAGCGATCAGGCAAGGAGCAGGCCCTGCTCCATCCCTCAGATTCAACTTTAAGCCTTTGTGTAAATTTTAAACTTATTTGCAGAAGATCTTGTCCAACATGTTAATAATTAAGCAGGGCTTAGCTCAAAACTGCTGGGAGCTGCAGGAACATCTCCCATGGAGTCTTAACGAGCAGGGAATGAGACTCTTGCTAATTAATATATTAAATCTAGGCTCTGATGGGAAGAAAAATACAATCCCAAGTGCTTCATGCTCCTCTAGGATTTTAAGATCTCAAACTAATTTTCCAAGAGTCTTGTAGAATCATGATGGAATGTGGGTGGCATCCAAATGGGAATAAGGAATGTGTTGGCTCAAGGGAAGGACTGGAAAGTTTTTCCACCAAAGCTGCAGGGTCCCCAGGGCCACTCCTTTCAGGTGCCCAAAGATGGGCATGGTAGAATTCTGCTTTGCTTGTTTTCCCTGCGGACTTTTTGACTGGAATCCCTTGGTAGGAAAGAAATCCCGGTCTGTATCCCAATTCCCCAAGGCCACCACTGCCCCCCATGGCCCCAAGTGCCACCTCCACACGGCTTGAAATCCCTCAGGGATGGGCACTGCAACCCTCCCTGGACATTGCCAAGGCCTGAGCCCCCTTTCCATGAAGGAATTTTCCCTGATATCCAATTTCAGCCTCTCCTGGCCCAGCCTGAGGCCGTTCCCTCTCCTTCTGTCCCTGTGCCCTCCTGGCAGGAGCTGTGCAGAGCCACAAGGGCCCCTGAGCCTCCTTTGCTCCAGGTGAGCCCTGCCCAGCTCCTCAGGGATTCTGCAGCCCCTGCCCAGCTCCTCAGGGATTCTGCAGCCCCTTCCAGCTCCTCAGGGATTCTGCAGCCCCTGCCCAGCTCCTCAGGGATTCTGCAGCCCCTTCCAGCTCCTCAGGGATTCTGCAGCCCCTTCCAGCTCCTCAGGGATTCTGCAGCCCCTGCCCAGCTCCTCAGGGATCCTGCAGCCCCTGCCCAGCTCCTCAGGGATTCTGCAGCCCCTGCCCAGCTCTCTCAGCCCCTCCTGAGGCTCCAGATCCTTCCCCAGTTCCCTTGTCTGCGCTTCCTACAAAATCCCTGTTGTCCCTAAACCTGTTGGGCAGATTTCTGGTTTTATTTATGTGAACAAAGATGAGGAACTGTATCCAACCAGGACAAGATTCCTGACTGGAAACTGAAGTCATGCTCTTCCTGCTTCAATTCTGGAATAATCCCATTCCCTAAATCCTGCCTTTTGATGCAATCTCCACAAAAACATCAAAATATTTCAACTCTGAGGTGGAGCCTCACTTCTCCACTTCATTTTTTACCACCTAACAGAAACCATTTAATGTAAACCAGAAGGATTTTAGATCAATTTGTACAATTAGAGGTCACCCCTGAATAACAGAAGAGAGGAGATGTTCGGGAGTCACATCCAGCTTGGATTTTATGGGAATGGATGACACAAATCTCTGCTACAATGAAGGGTTTCACCTCCAGAACAGCTTCAGCTTTTGTTCTAATTGGCAAGGAAATTATTAATGACCTGAATCCACTTCCAGAGCTGCCATGTGCCCTGACAAAAACCACCACTCTCATTAATGTTAATTAGCACCATCGTTAGGGCCATGGCTGGAGCACCTGTGGAAGAGCTGCTCGTTCCTCCTGCCCTCCTGCTCAGCAATTAACAGCTCCAGAGCATCCCAATCTGTTTAAATGCTCCTACAAAAGTACGGAGCAAAGCCTGAGGAGCTTTTTCCCATTTTTCTTCTTCTGTCATTTTTTAAGGAGTGTTCAGTGCCAAGAACATTTAGCACTAACCTTTTCCAAGGTATTCCACATGAAATCAATGTTTGACTATTAAATAAATGGCAAACTTCGACTCCTCTTTTTTTTCCCCACATGGCTTGAATATTTATCTTATTTTTTTTCTTCACCTCAGGAAAAAAATTTTTTGTTCTGCTGATATGGAATTTCTTAATGAAGCTCGGAGGGCAGAAGACATTTATGCAGCTTTTAAGGCACTGGAGGGGCAGTGCGGAAAGTGCTGAATGGCTGAAAATTTTTTCTTTTGTTCACTTTGCTCCAGGACTGGATCTGGGAATGAAAACTTTTCTCCTTCTCTCAAATTTTGCCTTTTGATTTCATCCCTTTGTGTAGAAGCAGCAACTTCTGTGTTGCAGGAAGATGCAAAAGTGGAGGTGGAAGCAAAATCCACAAAATGTGGGGTAAACCAAGAGAATGCGGAGCTCAGGTGGTGTAAAAAGAATTCTTGGAGAGGCACAGCTGGCACTTTGTTCAGAGAGCTTTGACTGAGTTCTGGATCATTTCAAGAGCCTTGGTGGGGTCTTGGAATTTCTTTCCCAGTCTTGGGATGAAGATGGAGATGACGATCAGTCAATGTCTCTCCTGAAGGGTTTGGGTGCAATCATGGAACCATCAAAGGATCAGGGACTGGTTTGGGTTGGTGGGACCTGAATCCCATCCCATCCCACACCTCCCACTGTCCCAGGATTCTCCAAGCCCCAGTGTCCAGCCTGGCCTTGGGCACTGCCAGGGATCCAGGGGCAGCCACAGCTGCTCTGGCAATTCCAGCCCAGTCCCTCCCAGGCAGAATTCCCTCCCTGGTGCCCAGAGCAGCTCCCACCATGCTGAGTTCCCAGGGATAACCAGAATCCCACATCCTGCTCAGGTCAGCAGTGAAGGAGCTGTGCTCTGGGAATGAATTCTCCTGGGGGATGTGGTGATGTTGATGGATTTACTGGGAACCCAAACCAGTCTGCTCGAGAGCCAAGGAAGTTTCTGGGAACTGCATTCCAGTTCTAACCTGGTTTTATAGGATTGTGTTTTACACTGATGGGCCTGGAGGGGCACAGAATCCCAGGATGGATCAGGCTGGAAGGGGCCACAGAGGGTCACAGGTGCCAGTCCCTGCCCAGGGCACAGGATTGTGTCCATGTGGCTCTGGAATATCCCAGGGAGGAGACTCCAGCCCCTCTCTGGGCACTGCCCAGGGCAGGAGTTCTGCCTCCTGTGCCCGGGAATTCCTGGGATCAATCCCTGCCCCTGGCTCTGGGGCCATTGCTGGGCCTGGAGCGGAGCCTGGGCCTGCTCTGACCTCTGCACACAGGGATAGACAGGGACAGACTGAGGGACAGACAGGGACAGACAAGGACAGACAGGGACAGCCAGGGATAGACAGGGACAGACAGGGGGACACAGGGACAGAGAGGGACTGACAGGACAGACAGGGAGACACAGGGACGCCCAGGACTGAGGCCCCTCTCAGCTGGGTTTTCTCTCCAGGCTGAGCAGCCCCAGCTCCCTCAGCCTTTCCTGGGCATGGAGATGCTCCAGCCCTTCCTCATCCTCACATCCCTCCCCTGGACCAGATCCAGGAGCTCCAGGTCCCTCCTGTCCTGCTGATCCCAGAGCTGGACACAGCACTCCAGATGTGCCCAGGGCTGAGCAGAGGTGCAGGATCCTCCCAGTCTCCTCCCTGCTCCCCCCTGGACCCCTTTGGCTTTGTGTTGTTCTTTCTAAAGGCAGAAGGAGAACCAGGAATATTTGGAAATCACTCTGAGTCCATTCAGAGGTTTGAAGTGAAATTTCCAAGCTTATTTCTGAGCCTGCAGCATCACCTGAGTGTTGCAGCACTAAGCTCCAGGTCCCTCTCTCCTCACTGATTAACAGGGAAGCTCCAGTGGCTTAAGTAGATTTAGAGCTCCCCAAAAGCCCAAACCTGCAAACATTTATCCACCTTCTCAGTTTAACAGGGATGAACAATCCCCCGACACCGGGGGGTTGGAGTTTCTCCTAGCAATGAATATAAATTGCACCCCTCCAAGCTGACACCGTGTGCAGGCAGCTGCCTTCTCCCTGGAGAAGGGAGATTTCCTTCTTTTCTCAGATAAATCAATGGACTTTGCAGAAAGAGTAAACTCAGCAGGAATTGTTCATGCAGTGAAATTCAGCTTTTGCACGCTCTACTCCACGGGGCCTTGTAATGCTCTGAGTGAGAGCTGAACCTCCAAGCTGGGCTTTGTTTTGGTTCTTAAATTACAGGAGGAATTTCTCATCCCGTCATCACCCAGCAGGGCAGATCACTGGGATCACTGGGCTCTCACAATTCCATGCAGGAGAGGATCCCAGGAATCCTCCTTGGGCTTCTTGGCAATTTTTATTCTTTAGACCTACGTGTTTACCACTTTCTTCAAATACATCACAGAAATCTCAGTGAAAATCCAGGAGGTGTGTCCAGGACATGATACAGTCATCTCTCCTTCCCATATGGATTCAGATATTCCTCCCAGGAATTTGTTATGATAATCTGGTGATGGGGACTCAATTCTCCTCCTGGTATCCCTCCATGTGCTGCAGTGTCCTGATTTTTAGACATTTCCTTCATGTCTATCCCAAAGCTCCTTTGCCTCATTTTAGCCACTTTCTTTTCCATCCCTATTGAAACGAAGGATAATTTAGGAGATGCCGCTTGGAGATAATGTTTACAATTTGAAAAACTGCTGTCTCTTATTCCTAAACCACATTAACCCACTTCCCACATTTCCCCCCCCATATTTAATGTTTTATGAGAATGATTCTGTTCTCCCCAGTTTTTTAGAAATGTGAAAAGAGACAACACCTCTAAAAACCACTGTATAAATCTGAATAGATGGGGAGGAGCTCTACAAAAAGATATATATATAATTTCAATTTCACCAGCACAAATCGATGACCCTGTTTTTTTGTTTTTTTGTTTTTTTTTTTTTTGTTGAGCTTGCTGCTAAAGAAAACTGTGGATAATTGACAAGGAGTTTGAAAAATAAGGATCGGATGGCAAACCTTGGCCAGTAAATTCCTGTTATTTGTTTTGGCAGGAGAGTTCCACTGTGGCTTTGAGGATGGGAACATTTGCCTTTTCACTCAAGATGACACCGACAACTTTGACTGGACAAAACAAAGCACTGCCACGAGGGACACGAAATACACGCCCAACACGGGGCCCAACGCCGACCGCACCGGCTCCAAGGAGGGTAAGATCCAGCAGTGAGGAATGTGGGATAAGGGAACTGTCCAGGACAGGCACTTCAGCCATTTCCTGCTCATGGAATCCCAGATGGATTGGGATAGGAAAGGATTCAAGTTCATTTTGTCCCACCCCTGCCATGGCAGGGACACAGAATCACAGAATCACAAGGTTGGGAGAGACCTTCGAGATCATTGAGTCCAACCCAGCCCCAGCATATCAACTCAACCCTGGCACCCAGTGCCACATCCAGGCTTTGTTAAACACACCCAGGGATGGGGACTGCACCACCTCCCTGCGCAGAACATTCTAGAACTTTGTCACTCTTTCCATGAAAAACTTTTTCCACTGTCCCAGGCTGCTCCAAGCACCAGTGCCCAGCCTGGCCTTGGGCACTGCCAGGGATCCAGGGGCAGCCACAGCTGCTCTGGCAATCCCAGCCCAGCCAGGAATTCCCAATTCCCAATCTCCCACCCATCCCTGCCCTCTGGCACTGGGAGCCATTCCCTGGCTCCTGTCCCTCCATGCCTTGTCCCCAGTCCCTCTGCAGCTCTCCTGGAGCCCCTTCAGGCCCTGCCAGGGGCTCTGAGTTCAGACCAAGATCCTTCAAGGACTACCAGAAGGAATTACCGGTGCTGAGGAGTGACAGGTCCCAAAACACAACCCCTGATGGTGCCATTCCCACCTTGCCTCATTTTTATTGTGCTGTTTTCAAAGTGATTCCCTTCACATTAAACTCTACTGGGGCAATCTGGCTCATCTTAAAACATTCTCCTGCTTTACATAATTTAAATTCTCCCTTGGGCTCTCTCAGTGAGGGGATTTTGCCCCATTTTTGCTCTAGCTATTTTTCAAATGTGCAATTTTCAATCTGCTGCCCCTGCTAACGTGTAGTCCTGACTGCAGTGGGGATTTGCATTTGAAAAGTCCAACACATCGAGTTGAATTTATCCAGACCTGCAGTAATTCCTGCTATTTTATTGTGGGCACTTCCAAGGGGAAAAATTCATCCTGCACCATATTAATTTGGTTGGATTAATTCAATAAAATCTCTGTGGTTGGCACTTCCAGGAATGGAATAAAGGGATATTGTCTTCTGTGGGTTTGACATGGCAAGTTGAAGATATTCCTTGAAAGGTTTCCATCATGATATTTTCCCTCTATTTTACAAGTCATGTTTCCAGGGATAAATTTCCCCCTCAGGACTGAAGGCTGAACCCCCTCAGACTTTGTGCAAAGGTTCATCAGTTTGGAGATGTTTTCCAGCACTGGCCTGCTTCCTGGATTTTAGTTTTCATGGAAAACAGGGCTTTGGAGCAGCTTTTGGAAACACAGGGGCTTCATGTAGGAAAAAATTAGTCCCAAAAATGACATGGTTGGAGAAGGAAGTGAGAACTTCATCAGGATACTTGGTAATTCCAAGGTCTTCCTGCATTTGTCTGTGTTGGATGTAGAAGGCCTCATCCCAAGGATTCCCCTTTGGATTTTGCCAGGTTTTTATGTGTACATTAAGATGTCCCAGGTGTTGAGGGCCTCATCCTAAGGATTTCCATCTGTGTTGGATGTTGAAGGCCTCCTCCCAATAATTTCCTTTTGGATTTTTCCGCATATTTCAGTGTACGTTGAGACATCCCAGATGCTGAAGGCCTCATTCCAACGATTTTCTTTTGGATTCTCCAGGTTTTCATGCGTACATTGAAACGTCCCGGGTGTTGAGGGCCTCATGCTAAGGATTTTCTTCTGTGTTTGGTTTTGAAGGCCTCATCCTAAGGGTTTGCCTTTTGATTTTTCCAGGTTTTCACATGTACATCGAGACGTCCCAGGTGTTGAGGGCCTCACGCTAAGGATTTATTTCTGTGTTGAGTTTTGAGGGCCTTATCCCAATGATTTCCCTTTGGATTTTCCCAGGGTTTTACATGTACATTGAGACATCTTGGGTGTTGGAGGCCTCATCTCAATGATTTCCCTTTGGATTTTTCCAGGTTTGCAAATGTACACAGGTGTTGAAGGCCTCATCCTAAGGATTTGCCTTTGGATTTTTCCTGGTTTTCACATGTACATTGAGATGTCCCAGGTGCTGAAAGTCACATTCTAAGGATTTTCTTCTGTGTTGGGTGTTGTGGGCCTCATCCTAAGGGTTTCCCTTTGGATTTTCCCAAGTTTTCACATGTCCATAGATGTTGAAGGCCTCATCCCAATGGTTTTCCTGTTGGATTTTTACAGGTTTTTACGTGTATATTGAAACATCTCAGGTGTTGAAGGCCTCATCCCACTGATTTCTCTTTGGATTTTCCCAGGTTTTTTACATGTAGGCAAGTGTTGAGGGCCTCATCCCACTGATTTCCCTTTGGATTTTTCCAGGTTCTTACACACACATGAAGACATCTCAGATATTGAAGGCCTCATCCCACTGATTTTCCTTTGGATTTCTCCAGGTTTTCCGTTTTACAAAGATGTTGAGGGGCTCATCCCACTGATTTCCCTTTGGGTTTTCCCAGGCTTTTACATGTACATCAAGTCATCCCAGGTGTTGAAGGCCTCATCCCAATGATTTCGCTTTGGATTTTCCCAGATTCTTACATGTACATGAAGGCATCTCAGGTGTTGAGGGCCTCATCCCAATGGTTTCTCTTAGAATTTTTCCAGGTTTTTACATGTATATTGAAACATCTCAGATATTGAAGGCCTCATCCCACTGTTTTCCCTTTGGATTTTCCCAGGTTTTTACATGTACATTGAGACATTTCAGGTGTTGAAGGCCTCATCCCAATGGTTTCCCTTTGGGTTTTCCCAGGTTTTTACATGTACATTGAGACGTCCCGGCCCAGGCTGGAGGGGGAGAAGGCCCGACTTGTCAGTCCCGTTTTCAGCGTCGCTCCCAAAAATCCCTACGGAGCCACCAACACGGCCTACTGCTTCAGCTTCTACTATCACATGTATGGACAGCACATAGGTGAGAGAAAGCCAATTCCTCTGGGAAAAATAGCTGGAAAAAAATCCTCTTGTTTGGAGGAAAAGCATGGGAAGAGTGCCAGTTCCTCTGAGAGACTGGCATAACTCAGGGAGGTGCTTGAGGGCATCCAAATTGTGGCAACATCCTGATTTCCACTAACCAGGGAGTTTTAGGAAAGAGGAATTTCCCTCTTGCAGCTGGAAAGTGTTTCCTGCATGAGTGAGGTTTTGGGCGGGGAATTGCATGGGAATCCCATTGATCTGAATGGGAATTTTAGAGCCTTGCAAGGGAAAAGTTGATTCTAGCAAGGATTTTTCCTGAGTCTAATGGGATGTTTTAGGCATTCCTGAGTAGAATCAGGATCATGCAAGGAGCAGCAGCACTCCTCAGGTGTTTCTTGTGGAAAATTAATGTAAAATTTGCTCAAAAACTGCAGGAATATGAATTTTCAATGGACATCCGTGAGTATTCTAGGTATTCCTGATGGATTCAGGATCAGGCAAGGAGCAGCAGCACTCCTCATGCATTTCCCATGGAAAACATATGGAAAAAATTGCAGTAAAGCCACAGGTATTTGGATTTTCAAGGAGTATGTGTGAGTGTTTTCAGCATTCCTGACTGGATTCCATATCAGGCAGGGAGCAGCAGCACTCCTCATCTATTACCCATGGAAAAGTCCTGGAAAATTTGTTCAAAAGCTGCTGGAATGTAGATTTTAAAAGGATATCTGTGAGTATTTTAGGTATTCCTGACTAAATTCAGGATCAGCAGGGAGCAGCTACATTTCTTAGGGGTTTCCTGTGGAAAAGTCATGGAAAATTTGTTCAAACACTGCAGAAATATGGATTTTCAAGAAGCAGATTTGAGTGTTTTAGGTACTCCTGACTGGGTTCACGATCAGGCAGGCAGCAGCAGCATTCCTCATGTATTTCCCATGGAAAACTCATGGAGAATTTGCTCAAAAACTGCAGGAATATAGATTTTCAAAGGATATCTATGAGTGTTTTCGGTATTCCTGACTAAATTCAGGATCAGGCAGGGAGCAGCAGCTTTCCTTTTGTGTTTCCTGTTGAAAAGTCAAGGAAATTTTGCTCAAAAGCTGCAGAAATGTGGATTTTCAAGGAGTATCTGTGAGTGTTTTAGGAATTCCTGACTGGACTCAGGATCAGGCAGGCAGCAGCACTCCTCATATATTTCTTGTGGAAAAGCCATGGAGAATTTGCTCACAAACTGCAGGAATACAGATTTTCAAGGAGTAAGTTTGAGTGGTTTTGGCATTCCTGACTGGAATCAGGATCAGGCAGGGAGCAGCAGCATGCCTCGTATTTCCAATGGAAAAGTCATGGAAAATTTGTTCAAACTGCAGGAATGTAGATTTTAAAAGGATATCTGCGAGTGCTTTAGGTATTCCTGACTGGATTCAGGATCAGGCAGGGATCTGCAGCATGCCTCATACATTTCCCATGGAAAATTCATGGCAAATTTGCTTTAAAGCCACAGGAATGCAGATTTTCAAGGAATATATGTGAGTGTTTTAGGCATTCCTGACTGGAATCAGGATCAGGCAGGGAGCAGCTGCATTCCTCATGTGTTTCCTGTGGAAAAATCATGACAAATTTGCTCGCACACAGCAGGAATTTGGATTTTCAAAGGGTACCTGCCAGTTTATTTTTAATCCTGCCTCTTTCAACACCCACATTTAATTTCTTTTTGTGGTACATAAAAAAAAAAAAAGAAGTGGGAAAATATAAAGCCCAAACAACAAAAATCCAATATTTGGAAGTCCTTTGCGGGTTTCTGGGTGCTCCCAATGTGCCAAGAGTTTTTCCAATGTCAAAGTGACCTGGTTTGATGTATTTTTGTCTCTATTTCAAGGGCAAACCCATCCTCCCAGAGAGTTCTGGTGCTTGCTTTGTCCGAGCTCCCCCTGCCCCCAGGCAGAGCTCAGATTTTAAGCAGAGCAGACAAGAGCACTCAGGTTATTCTTTTTTTTTTTGTCTCTGTGCTGCAGGAAGGTGGATGCAGCTCCAGGTTGGAATTCTCCTGGCTCTGTGCTGGGGTTTTTATTGGAGGGAAGGGATTCAGCCACTCCGTGCTGAGAGAAAATCTAGAAATTGCAATATCTGGTCATATTCTGGTTGTTTATTTGTGGTGAATTATGAAGAACAAATTACAAACATCAAGGGTCAAAGAGTGTTTCTATATTCTAAAAGTTAGAAAGTATTCTAAAAGTTTAATTCTACTTCCTATTATTCCTCCTTTTAATTACTAGTAATAAATTTTTCTTTATACCCTTTTAAAGTTTTAAGCCTACTTTATCTTTCTCCTAATCCTATCTCACAGCAAAAGTAAATAAATTAGCAATTAACCAACACTAAACCCCCCACACTCATGAAGAAAAAAACAACAAAAAAATCTCAAATTAACAAACCAAAACCACTGCACATATAAATATGGAAATGAATATAAATAAATATAAAATAAATATAAATAAATTTAAAATAAATAAACTTTTAAAACTAAATAAAACTAAAACTAAAACCAAAACTAAAGCTAAAACTAAAAATAAATTTAAATATGGATATGAATATGAATGTAAATATAAATATAAATATAAACATATAAATATAAACATATAAATATTTGGAGGAGGGATGAGGCTGAGCAGTCCAAACACTTGGGCTGGGTTAAAGGAATCCCATTCCAATCCCATTCCAATCCCATTCCAGTCCCATTCCAGTTCCATTCCACTCCTATTCTCTCACCCTGGTGCAAAGGCCAACAGGGGAATATTTCCTCCATTCAATCTCCAGCCTGATGTTTTCCAAGACTCCAAGTTTGACTTTTGCTAGAAATAAGAACTGTTCCAGAGCAGGTGCAGCTGCCTCAGATCTGGGAGCTTCCCTTGGAATTTTTGGGATCTGCTGTGCCAGGCATCCCAAAAAATGCTGCTCCTGTGGGAATTTGAAAGACTCAGTTTAAGAGAAATACACTGAATTTACAGAGCACAAAGAGACCTCACTGCCCCACACACCTGCAGGCAACCACGGTGGCAAATAGTACTAAAACTCCCCAAATCCTGTGAATTAATGAGCCCAGAGAAATTAAATTTGTTATTTTTTGGTGAACCAAGAGAATCTGGTTCTCTTCATGTCTACAGGTGATCCTGGTGTCAAAAATGTCTGTGCTGGCAAAGGTGGCAAAAATGTGTGTGGGCAAAGGTGCAGCTCTGGGGGGTTTTCCTGTGCAGGGAAAGATTTTGGAGGTTTTTGAACTCAGAAGATGTTGAGGTTATTGTTGTCCTCCAGAAATATTCCCAATGGCATCAGGTCTCTCCCTGAGATGGATCTGCTGGGTTCTGGGGAACTCTGAGAGTTCAGCAATGGGCAGAGGAAAGCTGGGCAGGTTTAACGAGCAAGAATTCAGCACAAAACAACCAAATTCCTGATTTTGCCCTGGATAAGGAGGTCTAATGCAAATTTCTTGCTCTAAACCACAGAAAATTCCTTTTTGCCTGTTTTCCCTGGAATTCTCATGCCTGGCCTGAGCTGCAGGGTGGGTGCTCAGTTCCCCTCTGCTGGGAGTTCTCATCACCACTTCCCAGCTTTCCTGAATTTAAAAGGTTTTGAATTTACACCAAGAAAATTCCACGCCTCAAATCCATGGAAAACGGGTGAGGAGGGTCCCGCAGCATCCAGGCAGAGCCTTCCCAACTCCAGTTCTCCTGCTGTTTTTCCAGGAAGTTTGAACGTTTACCTGAGGCTCAAAGGCCAGACCGCCATAGAAAACCCCTTGTGGTCCTCAAGTGGGAATAAGGGACAGCACTGGAACCAAGCCCGGGTGAACATCAACCCCCCCACCTCATTCCAGGTAAGGCTGGCGCCTCCAGGAGCTGGGAATTCAGGGCTGGGAGGGAGACTGGGAATATCGACCCTTTTCTTTGGGATTTCCCGGCTCTGGAGGCTGCTCATGGACAGATAATTTCTTTCCTTGAGCACCACGGAGCTTAATAGCGCTTGAACTCAAAACACCTTCCAGCCTCCCAAAGATGCTGGGAGTGATTCCAGCAGGTTTTGATTTCAGATTAGCAAGTGGAATATAAAATCATTCACTGGGAGAAATTACTTAGGGCCCCTGTGTTAGAGGTTTTTGGAAATATCTGGACTTTCTGTGGGAAATGAATGATCCAGGAGCATGACACACGGGGGGCTGTGACAGGTTTTTCACACATTTCCTGCTGGGGTTGACAGGGAGGTGCTGATGAACCTTTAGGGGCAGTTCCCAGGCACACTGGGAGCTGCTTGGAACTGGAACACTCCCAAAAAAGCAGCTGCTGCCAGCACATCCTGCTGTGGGTGAGGCTGGGAATGTCCTCAGGGAATGTGGGAGTCACGAGCCGTGCCCTGAGTGCAGGGTTCTCCTCTGAGCCCTCTGTCACTTCTAGCTCTCCTAGGGGAGAAAATGTATTTTTGGGAAAAAGTCACAGGCTGGTTTGGGTTTGAAGTGACCTTGAATCCCATCCCATTAAATGCCATCCCATTAAATGCCATCTCATTCAACCCTATTCCATTCAATCCCGTCCCATCCCATCCCATCCCATCCCATCCCATCCCATCCCATCCCATCCCATCCCAACCAGTTCCATCACATTCATCCCCTATCCTATTCCACACCTCACAGAATCACAGAATCACAGAAATTCTAGGTTGGAAGAGACCTTTAAGATCATCGAGTCCAACCCATGTTCTAACACCTCAACTAGATCATGGCACCAAGTGCCACATCCAGTCTTCTTTTAAACTCTTCGAGGGATGGTGACTCTACCACTATCCCAGGATGCTTCAAGCCCCAATGTCCAACCTGCCCTTGGAAGATTCCTTCAGTACAAACCCAAACTGCTCTTCTAAAACCCTACATTGGGTTCCACTTCCTGTATTTCCAGGGAATTCCTGATACTGACCCTTTGTTTTTATTTCCATGCATGAGAGGCATTGGCAGGAGAGAAATGATTTGGTCTGTTGGATTGCAGAGCAATTCCAACTATGGGAATTAGAGGAAAATTGAGGGAGAGGGAGATGTGAAATACAGTGGGATGTGAGAGAGCTGGGAATATTCCTCTGGAGAAGGGAAGGATTCAGGAAAACCTCAGAGCCCCTGGCAGGGCCTGAAGGGGCTCCAGGAGAGCTGCAGAGGGACTGGGGACAAGGGATGGAGGGACAGGAGCCAGGGAATGGCTCCCAGTGCCAGAGGGCAGGGATGGGTGGGAGATTGGGAACTGGGAATTCCTGGCTGGGCTGGGATTGCCAGAGCAGCTGTGGCTGCCCCTGGATCCCTGGCAGTGCCCAAGGCCAGGCTGGGCACTGGGGCACCCTGGGACAGTGGGAGGTGTTCCAGGCTGGGAGTCTGGGAGGTTTGATGGGAACAAAGTGTCAGGAACGGGGAGAAGAGGAATTGCAGAGCTCGGGAACACCCAGAGCCCAGGCCAGGCACAGGAAATCAGAGTGATTGAGTTTTTCACTGGTGAAGTTGAGATAAATCCAAGAATTCTGAAGGGTGAAGGAGAGAGAAGTGATTTAATGTCTGAAAATAATAAATGCCCTGGGAAAGGGAAGAAGAGATGGATTTGAGGGGGTTTTGGAGACCTGGGAAGGGCTTTAGAAAATCAGGGAAGAATCAAACCCTTGGGCAGGGAAATGCAAAGGATTTGGCAGCAGCAATCCAGAGGAGTGGAGGAGGGATATTCCAGAGGGAAGCTCCTCTCCTTGGCTGCTTTTCACCTTTTACATTGTTGTGTTTAAAGGTTTCAGCATAAAATAAATGTAAAGCTCTGACCAAATATAACAAATAAATGTCAGAACTCTTGGAGCCTTAAATTATCTTTTTTTTTTTTTAGCATCTCTTGCATCAGAGCAAATTTTATTTTCCATTTAGGAGTGTAAGTAGGAAGGAATATAAAGCTCCAAGTGAAATTTAAGGAGAGGGAATTGAAGTGAATCTTTGCAGTAAAACACTGCAGTGTCATGGAAATTAAAACTTTTTATAGGGTAATTTATAGGGGTAAAAGATTTTATAGCTTGTCAGTCCCTGTGATATAGAACAAAGCTTTTGTCATGAGGATCTGGAAGGACTGCAGTGCTTTAAATCTCAAAAAAGTGCATAAATCTAGCTCAGATATTCAATATTTTTAAAGAATGAACGCCCCAAAAATAGAGAACCCCAAACAGAGAGGGACACATTGGTTCTGTCATCCAGAAAATGTCAATTTTAGTTCAGGTTTGAACATCAGGACATGGTGATGATATGGATGATTGGGATCAGATTTATTGCTAATTTAGGATCTAAATATTGCAGTATCCAAATTAAAATTCTAGGATTTATCACCAGTGATTGGGATCAGCAGGTGTCTTGTTTGGGTCAGTGCCAGCCCCTCGTTGTGGAGCTCAGCCCACCCAGATTTGGTCCCTTTGTGTCCAGAGAATTCCAACATCAGCAGGACGGGCTGGGAACATCCAGGTCTGCAGCCCTTGGCCCTGCAGGATTCCCAACCCCAAATCACAAAACTCTTGTGGAGCTGGTTTGGCATTTATCTCTGTGTTTGAATGATCTCAGTGCTTTCACTCCCCCATCCAAAAGCGAATATTCCCAATTCTCAGGCTGGAGGTGTCCCTGACAGGGGGGATATCAGGAGACCAGTTTGTCCCAGTTTGTCCCAGTTTGTCCCAGTTGGCCCAGTCTCCAGCAGCATTTTAACTCCTTTTTCAGGTCGATGTGCACCAAACTGAGACCTCTCAGCTCCCCACTTTTGGGGGCGTTAATGATGCCCTGAAGCCCCTCCTGCACCCTCCACCTGGTGGGATTTTCCTGGGACACCCCCAGTGCCCAGCAGGGAAAGGGAGCAGGGTGAGGGGAGCACACAGGGAGGGTGAAAATCTGCCTGAAATTCTGTGGAAAAATCAGAGAATCCCACACAGGTTTGGGACAGACGATATTAAAATCAGCTAATTCCACCTCTGCCATGGGCACGGACACCTTCCATATGCCAGCCCTGTCCAACTTGGCCTTGGACACTTCCAGGGGTGAGGCAGAAGCTGAATCCCATCAAAACCCTCAGGATTGGCTTTCTAGGATCATAATTCCATCCCATTAAGAGCAGAGTGACCTTTCCTGTAACCCCCATTCTCCAGTTTGATGCAGTGTTTTTAACAACAGCTGTCCAAAAGCATAATAGGGATTTTTTTTCAGGGTACTGATAGGGAATTCTGCTCAGTTGGCACCTCCTGCCATCCCTGGGAGCTGCAGGCTGGGTTCTGCTCCGTGCCCTGCCAACTCCTGTGCTGTGATTTGTTCTGAGTGTGGAGCAACCCCTCTCTGAGGGCCACCAAAATCACTGCCAAATGCAGCTTTTAATTAAATGCTGCCTGTTGTGTTTGGACAGAGCCTTTTAGGCTGGAAATTGTTTTCCATTGTCAGGAAAAATTGGACTTTCAACTCCACTGATTGGTGTTGTTCGTGCTGCCAAGGCGCAGGGGCTGGATTTTGGGGGAGCAGAGGTTTTCCTCTCGAGATCCAAGCACGATTTCCTCTTCCAGCAGTTTGGTTTCAGACAAGGAATATTTGAGAGAAAAGTGCCAACAGGACTTTAAAATTGCAGTCATCCACTCAGCAGAGGTTGAAGTTCATCATAAATTGCAGTAAAATCTCTACTGTGTCTCTCACTGTGATAAAACTCATCCCAATTCCTCTGTAAAAAGCATTCCTAGATGGAATCAAAGCTTCAAAGCCTGATGAGAACCCACATGTTGGGAAAAACAGATCCTAGCATGGAATTTACTTCCACAATCTGAAATTAGATACTTGAATGTCTTAATTTTAAGAAAAATCCTTTTTTTTTTTTTTGTGCTGGTTTCGATTTTAAGATCTGATCTTCTAGACATTTTTTATTCATCCCCCTCTGCTCCACTGGATGTTTTTAATTTACCACTCTCTGATCTTCTTTTTCCCAGCTCATCTTTGAAGGGATCCGTGGCCCTGGAATCGAAGGGGACATTGCTATTGACGACGTGTCCATTGTGGAAGGAGAGTGTATGAAATCCGACCAACCGGCCAACAGTGAGTGCTCCTTTTCCACAATTCCTTCCTGTCTTTCCCCTTCCCAAATGGGTTTTTTCCCACAGAACAATCCCTGCTTTGGGTCAGCTGGAAGGTTTAAAGTGGGATGTTGTCCTGGGGAATGCTTTGCTCAGATGCTGGATGGGTGTGAGGCAGAGGTGAGACTGGTGGGTGAGGTTGGGCTGGATTTGAGATACTCTTGCAGGTAAAACAACATCAAAACAACGTTCAGGGGACCCAAAAAAATGTGGAATCCATGGAAATCTCTGCTGTGATTCCCTGAGGGCTCTGTCTCACCCCTCCACCCATTAAAACAGAGGTAACCACATAGCCAGGTGGATTTTCATCCCAGTTCCTGCTTTCATCCCATTGATGAGAGTTGTCCTTGTTGGAACACTGTAGCAATGCTGAGGGGGTCTGGACACCTCTTTAATTCTATTTTTTTCCCTTTTTGTAGATCTACGATCAGGTGCTGTTGGGCCATTAGCACATATACGACTTCTCCCACTCCTCATCCTCATGTCTGTCTTAAGTCATCAGAGGTGACCTTATCCTGGCAGAGGCTACAAAAGATTCACCAGGCACTGGCATGAAGAAAGAGTCTTTGTAAAATGGACATTTCCAAACAAACTACCAAAGATTCCTCCACTGACTGACTCGAAAGTTAAATAAATACGTAAATAAATAATTTAAAAATTTTAAAAAAGCGGATTAAGAAAGCACTGGGGACTTGAAAAGGCATCACGGGAGTGGAACTCACTAAGAACCAAGCTTGAGACCAAGATCTGGCCTAAGTAAGGAAGAGACCTTCAGGTGCTTTTGTGGTCACTGATGAATTCAGCATCATCTGGTTGAACTCTCGGCAAAGAGCTCTAGAAATCCTTGTCAAAGCACAAAGTCATGGCTGGTTTTGTTTCAAATGAATCGTTTGCTTGTTACCATGGAAACCGAATGGCCTGCCAAAAAAGAAAAAAAGAGGAAGGAGAGAGAGAGAGGAAATACAAACACAGAGAGAGAGAGAAACACCTCACTGTAAACAGGGTACGTGAAGAGCTGGCGTTCATTTTCCCTTCCCGAAGGTTTTCAGCGTAGAGTTAAACAAATGTCGGCCCTTTCTACTTCGGCTGTCACCTCCCCTCGAGGACAACCCGGAATCGGAGCTGTTTGCAGACATTCCCGTTTCATTCCTCACGGCTCTGCTTGGTGACTGTGTGCTGTCTCCTTTTGCATGCATTCCCACCCAGGACGTGCCACCTGGGCTTACATTTGTCACAGGCTTCACTGGGAGTTTGCTCGCGGCCGCTGGAAGATCCCTCTCCCCTCCCCACCGGAGTCATCAGCTCTACGGAAGTGAAGAAACCAAACCACCGTCTTTTATAAATTGCCATGGAAACCAAGTGCCTTCGATGAAACAAGCCTGATTTCAAAAAAAAACAAAAAACAAAAAAACCGAACAATATATATATATATATATATATATAAATATATATATATAAAAAATAAAAAAAAGTTATAATAAATGTAATAACGATGATTTCGACGCGGAAGCTTTGCACCGCTGAAAACGTGGGCTGTGCAAAGTCTTTTCTAAACAAACTCTGGAGCCTGGGTGTGCAGGCAAGGAGATGGAGCCGCTTCTGGAGATGGATGGATGGACCTAAGCTGCTGTGGAAAGCCTTTGGGATGAGATCCATGCTGTGTGACCTTGCAGACAGCCATGGCCTTTCAGCTTCTTATCCATTCGAAACAGCTCCCGGCGGTGCTGCCCGTGGGAGCAGCACCTTTTGTTGTTGTTGTCGTCGTCGTTTCAGGTTCTCCAGTGGGTCAACCAGAGGAACAAAGGTGGTTCAGACACACACTTGGTGCAGAAGGTGGTGAAACACAGGATGATTTTCTTACTCTCCCCCTCCGTTGGGATGGCTCCCGACATCTGGAGCTCCGGACGCTACGAGGGGGCTCTGCCTCTGCCCCGGAGCCAGATTCGGTGCAGAGGGCGAAAGATTATTTTGTTATTGTAGCGAAATTCAAAAAACAAACAAACAAAAAAAGTTTAAAAAAAATTAAAAATAATCCACTTTTACAAGGAAAAAAAAAAATAAAAGCTGTACAAAATGGGTTTGAGCTACCCGAACACGTGCCGGTTTTCCACTGCATTGTAAAGTTCCCTTCCAGTTGGTTATGAAATTTGAAGACCTTTTTCCTTAAATTAGCTCAGCTTTTAACTTCATTTAAAAAAAAAAAAAAGACTTTTGTCTAAAGAAGAGTATTATTATTATTATAATTATAATAATTATTATTATTCTGTGTTCTCTCGACACCCTAGGATTAAAAAGCAAAACCTGATATGCAAATAATTGGAGTACAAATGTGAAAACAAACAAAAGATGAGTATAATAATTGCAAATATGAGTATAAAAAGCACAACGAGATGCAGTTAAACAATGACAAGGCTTGATTTTTTTTATTCTGTAGAAAAATGTTTGTGCAAATTCAGTAATTCCACTGAAGAGATAATTTTCCAGCTCTGTTCAATAAAGCCTCTTTCCAGGTAAGGCAGCCCCGTGGTGCGTGTGTTTGTTGAGACGCTGGCAGGGCCTTCCTTGGTCAACTGGTGTCAGCTGGAGTTGTACTGGTCCATACTGGTGGTGCCTGGGGGCTGGAGCATTCCCAGGATGCTCTTGGCTCTCTGATTTTTAGGCATTTTTGGTGTCTTTAAGTTCCTGTTCTTGGAAAACAGTGGGAGCTCCAAATCAGGACATTTTCAGAGAATCCCAGGATGGTTTAGGTTGGAAGGGACATTAAAGCTCATCCCTGGAATCATGGAATATTCTGGGCTGGAAGGGACCTGCAAGGATCATCGAGTCCAAATCTGAACTGAATGGTCCCTGTGGGGATTGAACCCACAACCTTGGGGTTATCAGCACCTTGCCCTGTTTGGAAGAAAGTGGGAACTCCAAGTCTGGAATGGACCGTGGGGTTTGGAAGATGGTGGGAGCTCCAAGTCTGGATGGACTGTGGGGTTTGGAAGATAGTGGGAGCTCCAGATTTGGATGGACTGTGAGGTTTGGAGAACAATGGGAATTCTGAGTGTGGATGGACCATGGGGTTTGAAAGAAAGTGGGAAGCTCCAAATCCAGATGGACTATGGGATTTGGAAAATAGTGGCTCTGAGTCTGATGGACCATGGGATTTGGAATATGGTGGGAACTCTGAGCCTCGTGGCCTGTTGGGTTTGGAAGATGGTGGAAGCTCCAAATTTAAATGGACTCTGTTGTTTGGAAGAAAGTGGGAACTCTGAGTCTGGATGGACTGTGGTATTTGGAAGACTGTGAGAATTCCAAGTCCGGATGGTCTGTGAGGTTTAGAAGGAATTAGGAACTCAAAGTCTGGATGGTCTTTGGGGTCCAGATGACAATGGGAACGCAGAGTCTTATGAACTGTGGGGTCTGGAATGTAGTGGGAACTCTGAGTCTGCATGGACCATCGGGTTTGGAAGAAAGTGGAAGCTCCAAATCTGGATGGACCATGGGATTTGGAAGAAAGTGGGAGCTCTGAGTCTGGATGAACTGTGGGGTTTGACACCCTTAAAAAATACAAATCACTGAATTTCCCACTGGAAGCTCTGGGTTTCAGTTGTGGATGGATGAAGGAGCAGGTCAGGCATGGTGAGACCCTGAGGCAGATTTTTTTTGGAGGTTGGTGTGTTCTGGAACTCAGGATCCAAACCTTACTGTCCATCTTCCCATGGATGTTTCCTGAGAGCCACGTAACTGAGGGGTGATCCAAGAGGCTTCTCCATGGGTGATTTTGGCAGGACTCCCTTTGGAAGGGCTGGATCTGCTGGGAGCCAGAGTGACTGTCTGTCAGTCATTTCCACAGGAAATCCCAGAAGGTTTTGGTTGGAAGGGACCTTAAATCTCATCCCAATCCAACCCTACGGGCAGGGACACCTTCCACAGACCAGGAAGGAAAGGAAAACAGGAAGAATTCCACTGCCTTTAAAATATTTCCCTGCTTTTCCCTCGAATTTCCCTCAAAAATCCAAACTAAACTTTAGGTGCCCATTGGAGATGAACTTCCCAGGCAGAGCCCTGGCTGCAGGGCTGCTGGTGGTGGCATGATGGGAAATCTGTGGGAAGTTGGGATTTGGGAAGTGCCCTGTGATTCCTCTTTGATAAAGGAGTTGGATGATAAGGAACAGAAGATCCTGCTCCATTGTTTAGATCTCAAGCCAAAACTGGAGGCTGAAATCCATCTTTCCTCTTTCCATTTGGATTTTCCTTTCCCTCGCTCCCATGGAACACTTGATAAAGAATTTCAATTGACAAAGACCACAGATGTCTTTTTTTTAGGGCAGAATAATCTGCGTGTCCTGAAAATCCCAGGTTTTTGTGGGAAAGGAAATGTATTCCCATGCCTGTTCCCATTTTACTCTGGGTTGCAGGAGGTGCTAAGAAAAGCAGAATTTCTCTTCCAAATGTTGATTGTAGGAGTAGTTCTATCTTCTTTTACATTCCCAAAATAAAGCACAGAAAAGGAAATGGGATTTTACTCCAGGCCATGAATAAGAAGAACAAATTGAGATATAAATTTCCTACTCTTGGTTTTTATTTCATGTTACATTTTGGACTGAAAATGGATGTGAAAATGTTGGATCAGCCATCAAAGGCAGTCGGCACTGGCAGTTCCCCGGAATTTGAAACCCCTCTGATTCAGTTCTGGGGTATCCAACCTTGAAATGTCCTTGATGGATTTTTAAAATGGACATCAAATACTGAATTGTGCAGCAATTGAAGCCCTGGGATGTTGGGAAAATGGCTGGGTTTGATGGCATGGCTGCAGGAATTATCTGGCTGTTCCCAAAAGCAGAGGAGGGTGGAGCACAGGATAAGTTTTCCAGGTTTTTTCAGTTCTTTCTCAGGCTGATCTGGGAGCATAAGGATGGCTCTGGAGAACTTCATTTTTTGTTTCACAAAGCACATTGAATGTGAAATCATGGAATCATAGAATTATGGAATGTAGAATTATGTAGAATTACGGGTGAAAGGGACCTTAAATCCCACCCAGTTCCACCCCTGGATGGGCAGGGACACCTCCCAGTGTCCCAGGCTGCTCCAAGCCACAGTGTCCAACCTGGCCTTGGACACTTCCAGGGATCCAGGGGCAGCTTCTCTGGACAACCTGAACCCCACATTAAATCATGAAACAACACTTGGATCTCACCGTGCTACCAACCCACCTCTTCTGCAGCCTGGCCTGGATCCTGGATGGGACACAAGGAGGGATAGAAACATGGATTAGAAGGGAGTAAACCCATTCCAATGACACCATGGATGCACAATTAGGATTTGAAGGCCAGAAATGCATGGGAATGTGAAATTCCCTTTTAATTTGGGACAGGAACTGCTGGTTCCTCCTAAAGTGATGGAGCTGCACCATCCAGGCTCTGCAAGCCCCAACTTCCACTGACCCCAGAGCTTTCCTTGACATCCAGCACTGGAATTCCTGCTGCATCCACCATAGAGATGGAATAACCAGTTTTGGGGCGATTTGGATCCCCAAACTTTAAAACAAAGTCAATCTTCAGCTTCTTGTTAATTTTCTCTTTTCCTGCCTTGTCAGGGCAGTGAATACCCTTTGTAGGGAGCAGTTCAGGCAGAAGGATCTGATTTTTTTCCATGCTGAGTGGAAGAGGCTTTCCTGGTTTTATTCTGGGAGAGTTTACCTGCTGGAAATGTTTATTTCGTATATTGAAGGGTAATTGAGACTCTCTTCCTCCCCCAGAAGTGTGTGATCCATCAGGAAAATGGCTCTTTGGAGCATTTCCATTAAAAAAGGCTCCCGTTTGGAGTTACATGTGCTCCCTGCCTCTCCCATGCTAATAAAGAGATTGGGAGCCATCTGGAATAATTCTTGGATTTTACCATAACACTATCAAAAGCTATAAAAAAGTTTACATTTCAAATTCTTTTTTACATTTTTATGGAAAATAAGCAGCACTCCAGGAATGTTTCTCCCTTTTTGCCTGCTCCACCATGATTCCAGTGTCAGCACAGAAGGAATGAAACTATTGGACTATCCTTTGTGCAAAGGAATTTAGGGACCTGCAGCTCCTGCAATCCCACATTCTTGGGATTTACAGTGTGCAGAAGTTTTCTGTCATCTGTCCCTAAACCCCTGACTGTGTCACCCCCAGATCCCACGGGAATGTTGGTGTAGGCAGGGAGTTATGATAAAAGACAAGAGTGATCATTAACCCAAACACAGGGAAATTGGGATTGTACATCCTGCTGCTCCCTGTCAAAATATTATTTCATTTTCCTTTGGATCTGTCAGACTGGGGAGCTTGTACTCAATGTATCCCCCCAGAATGGTTTGGGTTGAAAGGGACCTTAAATCCCATCCAGTCCCACCCTTCCATGGGCAGGGACCTTTCCACTATTCCGGTTTCTCCAAGCCCATCCAGTCTGGCCTTGGATATCTTGTGTGCCATCAAAACTCAAGTGAGAACAGACTGAGGGAGTAACCAGAGAACTCGATGGACTCTGTAGGTGTGAGGAGAAATTCCCTCTTCCCTGAGCGCGCCTCCTCAAATTCCCTAAAACATCCCAGTTCAGCCATGACCCACCACTCATTTCCCACTGGAAGCACCATAATGGAATCATGGAATCATTTAGGTTGGGCATTAGCTCCAAGAACATCGAGTCCAACCATGCCCCAGCATGGCCAAGGCCACCACTGATCCTTGTCCCCAGGTGCCACATCCACAGGGCCCTGAAATCCCTCCAGGAATGGGAATTCCCTGCTGCCCTGGGCAGCACCTGACAATGATGAAATCCATCTCAGATTCCTGATAAGAAACTGAAACCTAAACAGGACCAATTGTGTTCCCTCTGGATGGGCTGGATGGATGGGATGGATGGATCTGTGCCTCTCCTGCCTGGTTCCTCTGTGACACATTCGGGTTGGATGTCACCTTAGGAGACCTATGACGGGTGATTTACAACTGATTTCCTTTTCCAGTCTCTGTAAGATTTTTTTCCCCATTGAGAAGGAGACTGGAATGTTGATTGCTTGGACTAGTGAATCTCGAGCTTTGCTCACCTCCAAGGTCACGGCTACAAGTGGAGAAACAATCCTGCCAATCCCTCGGGATCCAGGATTTGTGCAGGAAACTTTCACCTTCCACAGATAGGAGGCAAAAATGGGATTACTGCAACAACCATGCCTGAGGAATTTTTGGATGGATATGACCACAAAAGGGATTGGAGAAACACCAATTCATGAGAGTAAGGATGAAGAGCCTCAGCACCTTCTCAGGAACGCTCAGATCTGCTGCACACTCCAACTGCAAAGGGGACAAACGTGGTGTTTGTGTCTGTAAATACCCTATAAATACCTGTAATTGGATGTATTTAATGTAAATAGGATAACGAGGACATTTTAACGATCTCCACTGTTGTACAGAACCCAAACTTGCTCTCTTATTTTCCTACACCCCCACTGTGGATTGATTTTGGGTCATTGTTGGGTCTGTATCTGGTTGAGTTCCAAACTGCTCTCACTTTTACCTCAAGGGTTTCATGTTCTTTATGTACATTTTATAAAGAAAAAAAGAAACCACTCTGGATTTTTGGGTACCTTTTCCATTGCCAGCAGTATTTTCTGTCTTTTGCAGTTTTTTCTGCTCATGGATCCACTGGGATAAAGGGGAGGTATGGGGTTTGGTGGGGAATGGGGATGTTCCTCATTCTGTGTGTCCCTGCCTTCCTGGGACATGTAAAAATGAGGGAATGTGATTCCCTATCCCTCCACTTCTTGTTAAGTATGGAAAGGTCTTAATTAGAGAGGAAGAGGCTGGGCCACCCTCTTCCCTACTGGGGCCAGCCCTTCCCTTGACTGGTCCCAGCAGAGTTTTTCCAGCTTCATGGACAGTTGAGGGCCAAAGTCATTTTCTTTGGCTTTCCATAATTCCCATTTAATCCCTGGGAAGTGACCAAAAATGAAGATGTGTGTGCCCCGCCAGAGCAGGGTGTTCCCCAGAACTCCTCCTGGGGAGGATTCTGCAGCCCCTGCCCAGCTCCTCAGGGATTCTGCAGCCCCTGCCCAGCTCCTCAGGGATTCTGCAGCCCCTGCCCGGCTCCTCAGGGATTCTGCAGCCCCTGCCCAGCTCCTCAGGGATTCTGCAGCCCCTGCCCAGCTCCTCAGGGATTCTGCAGCCCCTGCCCAGCTCCTCAGGGATTCTGCAGCCCCTGCCCAGCTCCCTCAATAATTCTCCAGCCCCTTCCCAGCTCTGCTTCTTTCCCTGCTCCAGCCTCTCTGTGTCCTGTACCTGGAGATGCCAAATCTGCCCCCAGTACTGCTTTTCCTGTGGGTAAAATGAGACTATGTAAGTGAAAACACACTTTGTTCCTTGTGCTGTTTTCCTGTGTTTCCTTGTTTCCTGTTTTCCCTGCCCTTTTCCACCACGGAAAATGCCTCCATGATTCTCCACCATGGAAAATGCCTCCATGATTCTCCACCTTGGAAATGGCCTCCATCATTTTCCATTGTGGAAATGGCCTCCATGATTTCCCACCATGCAAAATGCCTCCATGATTCTCCACCACGGAAAATGGCCTCCATCATTTTGCTGATTGGATCAGAGACATCCTGTGGAAAATCATGGAGGCCTTTTCTGTGATGGAAAAGGGCAGGGAAAACAGGAAACAAGGAGACATGGGAAAGCACCCATCAGTGTGAACACATATCCAAATGGATTCCTGAGGGAAAACTCAGAGTTCCCAGATGACTCTTGCGCTCCACAGGTGGTGACAAACAGCAAACAATGGAATTTACACCTTAAAAAAGAGGAAATTTCCCATCTTGTATTTTTCAGCCTAAAATATCCCATTATCCCATTGGATCTCACAGCCTGAAGTCATTCCACAGGATAATTTCCCATTATCCCATTATCCCTGGGACATTTAGGGGTGGAGAACTTTCTTCATCCCATTGATCTGCTCCACCTTCCCTCACAGAAATTGGATTTTGGCTCCAAACTGGACCTGGAAGAGACCCCCGGGTACATCCCATGGATATGAGCACAGCCTGTGTTATCCACATTTCTGCTGGAATCACAGAATCCCTGAGGGTTTGGGTTGGAAAAGACCTTAAAGCTCAGCTTGCCCATGGGCAGAGATCCCTTCCACTATCCCAGGTTGCTCCAAGTCTCATCCAATTTTAACAAATCTTTTTTTTTTCTGTCCCTTGGAATTATAACAAATAAATTGAATTTACATCCCAAGACTTAAACCTTTCTGTTCCCAGCCCATCCAGTTCCATAAGGATTTTGGAAGTTGGGTCACAGAAACACCTCAGAAAATATGTTTGATTTTGGCCTTGCTTTCCTAAAAATTTCTGAGCCAAGCCAGAATTATCCAATCTGTCTTTTGGGATAAATTTCAACAGATCTTTGGAAACTTTATGTGCAGAACCAGGACCAATTTGGGACAAAATGAACTGGGATCAAGTCTGGCCTGAAAAATGCCTGGATAAATCAATTCCTGCTCCTAATCCATTGGTTATTTTTGTGGAGTTAAAATACTCCTGCTCTCCGGATGTAGCAGCACTGCCAGGACTGTCAGATTTGTCTCCTTAGGGAATATTTTTTATTCCTGTTGGAGGTTTTCTTGGCACATTGCTTAATTTTTTTTTTTATTTTTTTTTTCTGCCAGGAGGCCAGGGGTGTATTTGCAAGGATTAAAGTATTACTGGAGTGGCTCCAGGCCTTTCCTAATCCCCATTATTCCCTCTAATCCCACCACAACACAATGCTTCTCTCACATTGCTTAATTATGCGGTGAAAATTAATAAAAAATAGCTGTAAAATGACATTTTGAGGAGGGATCGAAATCCCAGTTTCTTTGGGATGCAGCAAAAATTTGTACTTTCACTGTGTTCAGTAATCCTTGACATTTCCAGCCTAATTCCTCAGGGAACAAGGATTACAAAACCTCCTGGGAATCGATTTTTGCAGGATCTCAGGCCTTTCGTTTTAATAAATCTGGGGATGTGTGTCCCATTTCCAAGGGGCTTGAAGGGCGGTTGGGATCACAAGAACAATTTGGAGGTGGGGTGGTTTTATTTGGGAACGAGGCATTAGAGAAGAGAATTTTTTCCCTGCTTCCTAGGGAATGTGAGTTTGCAGGGAGTATTTCCTGAGCGGGGAGGATTTTTAGTGGTCACCAAAAATCCAGCCAGGAAAAATGCTTGGAGAGGGGGGTGGGATGGGATGGGATGGGATGGGATGGGATGGGATGGGGATGGGGATGGGGATGGGGATGGGGATGGGAATGGGATGGGAATGGGATGGGATGGGATTTAAGGTCTCTTTGAACACAAAGCAGTCTGGATTTCTGTAGAATACCCTGAAAATGCTAAAAGCCCCAATCCGGAATTAAGGGATATGAAGGAACAGTGGCCATGGAAAAGTGAGAATCCCTTGGAATTTTATTATCATTTCCGCCCCCCCACCCCGCCTATTTTTGCCTTCAGCCTCCTGGAATCAGTGCCCAGCATCCATCAGGAGCTGAGGATCAGGCACTGCTAATTACACTGCTAATGAGGTGGCTAATCAGGCACCCTAATGACTCCAGCACCACTCCATGCTCCAAAATCCTGGTAGGGTTCCTGCTCCAGACATTTTCTGCCTTTAGCATCTGCACAGAGAGGGGGGAAGGAACATGGCTAGGGTTCAAAGGGAAGGACAAAGACCTGAAGAAGAGGAATTGAGAGGGGTCTGGGAAATCTGGGAGGGTCTGGAACAGGCGTGGGAATGATTGTCCATGTTTCCCACGATCCAGAAGGGATCCCTCAGCTGTAGAATGATTTTTGTTCCCAAGTTTGCCTCAATGGACAGCACAAACCACGGCCCTCTGCACTGCCTGGCTGCTTTTCCTGACTTATTTCCTAGAAAATCCCACAGGCAGACATCTTCTTGTATAAAATATGGAATGGACTGGAAGAGAATAGAATCTCACAATGGTTTGAGTTGGAAGGACCTTAAATCCCATCCAGTTCCATGGGCAGGGACACCTCCCACTGTCCCAGAGTGCCCCAGTGCCCAGCCTGGCCTTGAGCACTGCCAGGGATCCAGGGGCAGCCACAGCTGCTCTGGCAATTCCAGCCCAGCCAGGAATTCCCAATTCCCAATCTCCCTGACTCCTGTCCCTCCATCCCTTGTCCCCAGTCCCTCTGCAGCTCTCCTGGAGCTCCTCCCGGCCCCACAGAGGTCACCCCAAAGCTTCTCCTCTCCAGGCTGAACATTCCCAGCTCTTCCAGCTCTCCCACAGCAGAGCTGCTCCATCCCTCGGATCATCCCAGTGCCTCTGCATTGGCTCCAAATAGGAATTTTAAACTCTGGGATGCAGCCATGGCACCACTCAAACCTTCTAAGGTTAACACCTGCAGAAACACGAGCTCCTTGAGCATCCAAAGCCCTTTTTGCTGGGAATGCTGCTTCCACAAGCAGTCCCTGGCAGCTTTCCCATGTGGCCTTGGGACACCTGGACTCCTGCAGCCCACAGAGACAACCCCACTTTGGAGAAGGAAGGTAAAATCCCAGAATCCTCCTATTCCCCTGTATTTTCTGGAAGATTTTATCACCCAGAATGGAAGCTCCTGCTGGGAGCTGCTGCCTCCCCTCTGGCAGCCCTGTGTCCCACCGAGTTCTCACAGCACTGTTGTTCCCAAATTTGCATCCTGAGCTCCCCTCAGGCAGCCTCATTATTCCCAACATCGAGCAAACTCCCCAGGATCCATGTTTCCCACACGATGTTGTCCCAGATGTTCCCCAGACTGAATCCAATGGGAAATGCCAGCCCTGCTCTTTCCATCAGGTGTCCTGATAAATAAATCTTTTTAATTAAAGCCGGCTCTTGATTTCTTTTGCAATCAAATCAGAGGCTTTCTTATCTCTGGAGTGGTCAATCCCCCAGCTTTAGCTCCATATCAGTATTCCTGTGTGTTCCAAGCCAGCAGGGAATGGGATCAGCAGGGAGAAAGCTCTTGCTGGGTGAGCAGCAGGACCCATAATTCCAATTAGGAAGAGCTTTAGAGGCTGCTTAAGCCCCAGCTGGGCTCTCTCTGTGCCTGCAATCATCACCCATTAGCAAGGAAGATGGTTTAGGAACAAGTTTGGGAATATTTTCTCCATTGTAGCAAAAAAAAAAAAGGATTTGTGTTTATTTCATTCTCCATTTTCTGTGAGGAGAAAGAAGGCTAAGGGCATTATTGTCCCCTTGGAAAGGACATTATTGTCACCTTGGAAAGGACATTATTGACCCCTGGAAGGGACATTTTTACCTCCTCAGAGGGGACATTATTGACCCTTGGAGGGGACATTTTTAACCCCTGGAAGGGATGTTATCAACCCCTTGGAAGGGACATTTTTAACCCTTTGGAAGAGACATTTTTAACCCCTTGGAAGGGGCACAATTGACCCTTGGAAGGCATATTTTTACCGCCTTGGAAGGGACATTGTTAACCCTTGGAGGGGACATTATTGACCCCTTGGAAGGGGCATTCTAAAACCTAGAAAGTGACATTATTAATCCTTGGAAAGGACATTGTCAACCCCTTGGAAGGGTCTCTCCAAGGCTGACAAAATGAGGGGAAGGTGCAAAAGACCATCAGTGACAATTTCCAAGGGAATGGGAAGACCAGCCTGGTAGGAATATTGAAAATATCCAGAGGAACAAGGACATGCAGGGTACAGCCCCCATTGTCACCGGAGTTCCTCAGCCTGAGGGGAGTGAATGTCCCAATCCATATCCTGGTGCTGAACCTGGGCTGGGATAACTCCTGGGATCACTCCAGGCTGGGATGGGCAGCTGGGAAGGGATTTGGGGGTGCTGGGGGTGAGAGCTGGACCTGCCACAGCCCAGAGCCCCCCGAGCCTGGGCTGAGCTCAGCAGGAAGGGGTTGGTTGGGATTCTGCTGCTGTGCCCCTCGGTGAGATCCCAGCTGCAATCCTGGCTCCAGCAGGAAGGGGTTGGTTGGGATTCTGCTGCTGTGCCCCTCAGTGAGATCCCAGCTGCAATCCCGGCTCCAGCAGGAAGGGGTTGGGATTCTGCTGCTCTGCCCCTCGGTGAGATCCCAGCTGCAATCCTGGCTCCAGCAGGAAGGGGTTGGTTGGGATTCTGCTGCTGTGCCCCTCGGTGAGATCCCAGCTGCAATCCTGGCTCCAGCAGGAAGGGGTTGGTTGGGATTCTGCTCCTGTGCCCCTCGGTGAGATCCCAGCTGCAATCCCGGCTCCAGCAGGAAGGGGTTGGTTGGGATTCTGCTGCTGTGCCCCTCGGTGAGATCCCAGCTGCAATCCTGGCTCCAGCAGGAAGGGGTTGGGATTCTGCTGCTGTGCCCCTCGGTGAGATCCCAGCTGCAATCCTGGCTCCAGCAGGAAGGGGTTGGGATTTTGCTGCTCTGCCCCTCGGTGAGATCCCAGCTGCAATCCTGGCTCCAGCCCTGGGCCCAGCACAGGGAGCACCTGGAGCCGCTGGGGAGAGCCCAGAGGAGGCACCAGGATGATCCAAGGGATGGAGCAGCTCTGCTGGAGAGCTGGGAATGTTCACCTGGGGAGGAGAAGCTTTGGGGTGACCTCAGTGGGGCCTGAAGGAGCTGCAGGAAAGAGGGAGAGAAGATTTCCATTCCACACAGGGAATGTGTGGGAGCAGGGAGGGATGGGAGATTGGGAATTGGGAATTCTTGGATGGGAGGGAGGTGAGGCCCTGGCACAGGTGCTCAGAGCAGCTGTGGCTGCCCCTGGATTCCTGGCAGTGCCCAAGAAGGCCAGGTTGGACAGGGCTTGGAGCAGCCTGGGACAGTGGGAGGTGTCCCTGCCATGGCAGGGAATGTAACTTCAGGGTCCCTTCTATCAAAACCATTCCATGTTTCCATTCCAACCAATCCATTCAATGATTCCATGATGTTTAAGGTGCATGGTGTAGCTTGGGTCACATCCCCAAATCCAACCCAAATCCTGCTGTGATTCTGTTGAAATCCATCCCATTCCATGATCCTCCTTGACTTGAGATTTGTCCTGTCCATGACCTCTCACCCACCCCTCATGGACAGGACAGGAGATCACAGCCTTCCTTGCCCTAAACATCTCTGAACATGTGGAATCTGTGATTAGGATCCCATCTCCTGGCTCTATGGAATTGCTTGCAGGTGCCAGGAAGGAATTCCCCTCCAGACATAGCTGCCTCAGCTCCTCCTGCCCGGATTTGCCTGGGAAAAGCTGAAGCAGCAGGAATTTCCCCTCTGGATGGGCTGTCCTTGCTGCAGCTCCTCTGGGATCCCTGCCAGGCTCTCTTGTTCCCATTTTCCGGGTGCTTTGGCAGATTTGCAGCTCAGGCAGGAATTTCTGGCCAGGTGGAACAAATCGGGATTGTCTGGGCCAGCCTGGCACAGGGCAGCTCCTCAATTCCTGCCCGGGCAGCCGCGGCCTCTTGGTCTCCCATGGCACGGAGCAGTTTCTCCTCCTGCAAAGAATGAAAGATTTCCGTGTCCTCCCAGCCAGGAGATCGGGATTTCCAGCGGGGTTTAATGGGCTGTGACATTCCTGCTCTGATCCGGCTGATGGGAGAGTTTAATCTGCACTTCAAAGTGGGGATTTCTCCTCTGCCTCGCAGCAGAAGTTTATTTTTCACGTGAGCCACCAGGCAGGAATTTTTATTTGTGGTGGATGAAGGCAGGGATGTTGTCAGGGAACGTGTAATATCTTTCGAATAGCTGTAACTAATTCAGTAGATGACATGGACCAAAAAAATTTCTGATTAAAATAATTGTAGTCTAATTTTATTTCTTGAGAAACAATTCCAACATGCAAAGCAAAAGTTTTTTATTTCTACTATTTTATTTCCACTATTTCAAATATTTTTAGTTTTTTACTTCTAATACTTCTAAAATCTTTCAAATACCTGTAACTAATTCAGTAGAAGGCATTGACCAAAAAAAATTTTCTGATTAAAATAATTGTAGTCTAACTTTATTTCTTGAGAAACAATCCCAACATGCAAAGAAAAGTTTTTTATTTCTTCTATTTTCAAAAGTATTTGGTGGATAATATTTCAGTTCTTGCCAGGCATTTTTCCTGACCTGATTTTTCCCCATAGATAGATGGGATTTTTCCTCGTGGATGGCCCAAACCTGGGGACCCAATGGGGTCACCCTGTGCCCAGAGAGACCCAAACCCCCCATGAAGGAGATCCCCAGCTCATATCTGGGTTGGAGCTCTGCCCCCATCATTCCATGCCTGAGTTTCCTGGGAAATCTGTCTGTTGGGAGCTTCATCCAGCTTTTCCTCACCCCTTCTGATCAGATTGAGGAGGATAAGGTGGAAAACCTCATTTCCAACCTGCTCTTGTGGGTGATAGGGATCTTCCCGGGAGAAGAGGTGAAGTGAGGGATCCTGGTGCCAGGAGGTGAAATCATGGCAGGAGAATTCGTGGAATGGTTGGGTTTGGAAGGGATCACAGTGGATGATCTGGTCCCAGCTCCCTGCTCCAGCAGGGCCATCCCAGAGCACACAGCACAGGGCATTCCCTGCTTTTCTCCAATGTGTCTTTACCAATGATGCCTTGGGATGACTCTGGATTGTGCTGGAAAATAGTTTCTTTTTAGGACAAGTTATTTCAGGCTATTCCAGCACAGGAAGGACCTGGAGCTGTTGGAGAGAGTCCAGAGGAGGCACCAGGATGAGCTGGAGAGGGATGGAGGAAAGGCTGGGAGAGCTGGGAATGTTCCCCTGGAGAGGAGAAGATGGGAGAGCTGGGAATGTTCTTCAGGGAGAGCTCAGAGCCCCTGGCAGGGCCTGAAGGGGCTCCAGGAGAGCTGCAGAGGGACTGGGGACAAGGCATGGAGGGACAGGAGCCAGGGAATGGCTCCCAGTGCCAGAGGGCAGGGATGGGTGGGAGATTGGGAACTGGGAATTCCTGGCTGGGCTGGGATTGCCAGAGCAGCTGTGGCTGCCCCTGGATCCCTGGCAGTGCCCAAGGCCAGGCTGGGCACTGGGGCACCCTGGGACAGTGGGAGGTGTCC
Organism: Ammospiza caudacuta; assembly: GCF_027887145.1. Lineage (NCBI taxonomy): Eukaryota > Metazoa > Chordata > Aves > Passeriformes > Passerellidae > Ammospiza > Ammospiza caudacuta. The sequence continues at coordinate 65,285,301 of NC_080598.1, forward strand.
CTGCCTGGTCTTTTCCAACCGTAATGATTCCATGATTTCAAAACTGAATTATTGCATTAGAAAGGAGTATGGAAAAGGTGTATTGGGAAGAGCTTAGCACAGGTCAGTTCTTAGAATTATTAGCATTCTAGTTCTACTTATTATAATTTTATTCAAACTATTACAATATTATTCTAACTATTACTTTAGTTATTAGAGTTCTTTATAATTACTAGTAACATTAATATCAGTGTTATTGATATTTATTAATTAAATTAATTATATTTACATTAATTATAATTAATTAAATTATATAATTATGCAAATAAATAATTATTTGTTTTTAATTTAATTTAATTTTTATTATTAAATAATAACAATTATATCATTAAATAATTAAATTTTTACTAAGAGTATGGATTGACCCTGCAGTCTGGAAGAGGGACAATTTGTTGGCTCTATGGGATGATCACAGCTTGGGAATCTAAACTCCTTGAGAGCTCTTTGTGTATTCCCAGAAAAACCTAACTTAAAATCCTGGGAAATTTCCACCACAACCCCACTCCACGTAGTGATGTTGATCCAGTGTCCCAGCCAGGGTTTGACATTCCAGGTTTATCCTCAGGGACTGGGGACAGATTCCTCACTGTCTGCACAGCTCTGAGGGGTTTAGAGGATGGTTACAGGCTGGAAAATTGGGAATTCTGTCATGGACACAGGTGCTGCTCCTGGCATGTTATCCATGAGTCCTGGATTTAGGAATATTCCCTGCTCAGTGCTCCCCCAAAAGTTCTCTTCACTAAAAGCAGGAACCCCAAGCAGGGACCCCCAAACTGCTCCAGTTTGGATCTTCCAAGTGGAGGAGAGCCCAAGAATCCTTGGAATTGCAGGAAGGCCATGAATCCTTTCCATCAGCTCTGGAACGGGCACATCTCCCATAGCCCAGCAGAGCCAGAGGGGGAATTTTAGTGAATGGGAAGAGGAAATTCATCCTTCCCTCTTCGGGAGTGTCCAGAGCTTCCCATCCCTCACCCAGCAAATCCACGGAGCAACCACCAACAAATGGATCTGGTGGTGAAGGTTCGTATTTGTCTTGGTTTGGAAAGCCAGGTGGCTGCTAAGGAAGGCAGGAGCCTCCCCTGAAATGGGGAAAAAGGAAACCCCCCCACCCCTCCCAATTGCTATAAATTTTAAATAAAGGAGCTCTCAGGCAAAAGGTATGGGAGCAGAGAATAACAGTTCTTTAATAGGGAAGAAAATCAAAGGATAAAATAAACAATGCAGTGCACTGGAACAACATTGCCAGAGTCAGAACCCAGCCTGACACCCTGTGGGTCAGGCTGGTGGCAGCAGTCCCATTGCAATTGTGGCTCAGCCCTCCTGCAGTGTCAGGGTGGCTCTGCTGGAGCAGGGATCCTGGAGAAGGGTGCAGTCTCTGCCTCTGAAGATCCAGGGGAAGGAGAGGCAGCTGCTGTTCCTCTGGGGAATCCAGTGCAGAAGCCGTGCTGGTGTTCCAGAATCTCCAGATTATATCCAGGTAGGAATGCTTGGCTCCGCCCCCTGTGCTCACATCTGCCAATGGGATGCTGTAGTTCTTATCAGCCATGCAGTGACATTCAATAGCTGTTATCAGCAGGTGTCCCCTCCTGAGGGAGGTGTGAATGTGGTCACTCAAAGAGAGAGATAAGGCAAACTGCCCACTTGACAGAAGACAACTGGCATACAACTGCCATGGTGATAGAACACATCTTGCCTTGCAGTCTGGAACAATATTCCAAAGGTTTTATTGGATTGTGTGCTTGAGGTATTTCAGTATTTCAGCACTCCCCTTGCCTGTGCTAATTCCCAAAGGAAAATCCCTGCAAGGGAAAGATTTTCCAGCCAACTTTCAGTGGGACTCAGCAAAATGTTTTAATGACAAATTCCTGCTTTTATTTCTGCTGAGGAGGCTGGGGCTGGAGACAGGGCCATGGATCAGCAGGAACTGCAGGGCTCATCAATAAACCAGGACTGAATGGGATTTTTATTAAAAAATAGATTTTTTTTTCCCTTTTTTTACTTGCTGGAGATTTAATTTTTAAATCAAAAAGAAAGGGATAAAAGCATCCCTTAATTCAGCCCCATGATGACTTCAGCAGAGGGAGTTAAAGGAGGAACAAGAAGACAAAATGTGATTTTTCCTCTATATATTGCTGAAATTCCTCAAGTTTTTTAGGATTCCTAAGGCCAGGATGGTGTGATCGGAATTCCTGGCTTTTCCTTATCACTCCAGATTAGACCTGGAACAAATAAATAAAAAATTATGGATAATTCCTAATTCTTGCTGTTTCCTGGTGCTACCTGGAGCAACACAGATTTCTCCATTCCACAGCATCCCATAAATTGTCCCCTAAATAAAGGATCAAGTCTTCTCTCAGAATGACACAATTCCCAGTATTTCTGCCTTCCTGTGGAATTCAAACCCCCCTCTCAGCACAAAAACATCCAAGGGATGATTTTGTCACAGCCCAGGACAAGCTCTGAGTCTGAAGCTTCTCAAAAAAAGGAAATTAAAAGATTCAAGGAAAAGAATTTAAGGGATAATTAGAAGATTAAAGGCTGGTGCTTGCTCCTGGAGAACAATTCCCACCTGGATCCAACTTCCTGTCAGGAATTGTAGGGAGCAAGATTGAATTCCTTTCTCTGACATTGCAAATGATGGAGAAGACGAAAAATCATCTCAGATTTTGATTTTCCAAGATTTTGGATCCTAAATTCCAAGATATTTGTGTAAGAAAATTGGAGGAATATATTCCAAGGAAAACTATGGACACAATATTGGCAAAATTTTGCTTTTCAGGGGTTTATTTCAAGCTTGGAAAAATGGTTTCCAGTGGGATTTTTCCCAGTGGCACAAAAAAACCCATAACCATTAAACAGCCAAGTCAGTCCTACCAAAATTCTTGGGAATTGCCCTTTCCAAGGCCCAGGATGTCAGGCCAGATCTCCTACAGAATCCATTAGGGATTGTTTAAATTGAGATTATAACATCACTGTGATGTCATCACTGCTCAAAATTGAGTCTATGGGGGTTTCGCGAGGAAAAAAGATGGAAAAAATTCAGGAAGTGAAAATGAGATTAAAAATATCCTGGTGGACTCCTGGGGAAAGTAGAGTGGCTTCTGTCCTACATTAGGGATAAAAGAGGTGAGATTCCCAAAGTTCCAGTTTAATTCCAAAGCCTGAAGGGGTTCCAGGGGAGTTGGAGAGGGATTTGGGACAAGGGATGGAGGGACAGGACGCAGGGAATGGCTCCCAGTGCCAGAGGGCAGGGATGGGTGGGAGATTGGGAACTGGGAATTCCTGGCTGGGAGGGTGGGAAGGAGCTGTCCAAGGGAGAACTCTCAGCCAGCCATGGAATATTTGCCTTGAAACAGCAAATATAAAATAAATCCAGAATTTCCAGACAAGCACAAGGAGCAGGAGCATGATTCCTGCTCTCTGTGATGTCCCAGCACCTTCCAGGACCTAAAAATGAGCTGGAAGTCACTCTACTTTCCACAGGACAGAATCCACCAGGATATTTTTAATCCTATTTCCACTTCCTGAATTTTTTCCATTTTTCATTTTCTCTCCACAGCAGCATTATCCAGCCTGGTTGCACAATTCCAGTTCTTTTCCGGGAAGGATGCTGCCTTGGAGCACCATGGGATTTATTGGGGGCAGCATGAGGGAGATGGGGAATGGGATGTGGCAATGAGGAGGCTGGAGCTGGGTGGGATTTTAATGGAGGAATTAAAGAACTTCAGGGATCCTGGTGAGATCGTACCTGGAATTCTGCATCCAGCTCTGGGGCCCTGTTGTAAATGCAGGCAACCCTGACGAGGGGAGAGACGATGAATCTGACTCCATATTCTCAGAAGGATAATTTATTATTTTTTTATCTATATTATATTAAAGAATACTATACTATACTAAAGAATAGAGAAAGAATACTTTCAGAATGCTAAAAAGATAATAATGAAAACTCCTGACTCTTTCCAGAGCCCCAACACAGCTTGGCCCTGATTGGCCAAAGAGTGAAAACAACTCCCAGCAGAATCCAATGGAACAATCACCTGTGGGTGAACAATCTCCAAACACATTCCACATGAGCACAACACAGGAGAAGCAAATGAGATAAGAATTGTTTTCCTTTTCTCTGAGGCTTCTCAGCTTCCCAGGAGAACAATCCTGGGCCAAAGGGATTTTTTCAGGGAATGTGAATGCCACAGGGCCCAGCACAGGGAGGACCTGGAGCTGCTGGAGAGAGCCCAGAGGAGGCTCCAGGATGATCCAAGGGATGGAGCAGCTCTGCTGGGAGAGCTGGGAATGTTCACCAGGAGAGAAGAAGCTTTGGGGTGACAGTGCCTGAAGGATCCCACAGGAAAGATGCAGAGAGACCATTTCCAAGGGCAAGAGGCTAAAAACCAGGAACTTAAGGGTATAAGAGGCTGGAGGGATGCAGAATTCCAGGTGGGATCTGACCAGGGCAGGGCAGAGGGATGGAGCAGCAGGGATGGGAGAGCGGGGGTTGCTCACATGGACAGGAGAAGCTTTGGGGTGACCTCAGTGTGGCCTTCCAGGACCTGAAGGATCCTACAGGAAACATGGACAGGGACAATTTCCAAGGGCAAGGCAGCCACAACCAGAATATAAAGATAAAACTTTTGATTGAAGGAAGGAAAGCCAAAATTAAGGAATCTGGATATCTCAACCCTGTCTAAACTTTTCCAACATCCCATTAAATGGAGCCATTCCAATTTTCCATGGGCACAAACACCTGGCTGAGGGTTTATGAAGGTCTGGTTAAAATATTTGTGGGTTATTTTCCCTCCCTTTCTCACCTGAAAAGCCATTTCCAGGGAATGAACAGCAATCCTGCATTCCGTGAGCACTCTGACTCCCAGTATTTATTGTCTCCCATTGTGTATTTTCCCACCTCAAACATTTACATGGACATTTAGAACAATTATTTATTCCAGAGGAAATGCTGCTCTATTTATCCAAACGTTATTATGTGCAGGGGAAAAAAAAATAAAAATCATTTTCCCAGCTGAAGCTGTGGTTTCATCCCAGAAAATTGGGCTTTTTATTTATTCCATTTTCCTTCTCAGCAGCTCCCAGGAATGTACAATGACAAAACAATTCTGAGTACAATGGAGCCGCTCTTGGGCTGCTGGAATAACTCCTGGCAGTGGGAAGTTTATGGAAATCTCTGCTTTGGAGGTGGCTTCAGGAATGGCGGAACGTCAAAAAAGAGTCAGAATTTTGCCTCCAATGTTGCCTGAAATCCCCTGGAAGTATCCTCGGAATTTCTCCCTGAAGAGCATGAAAAGGCTAATTAAAATTCAGTCATTTGTTTATTACCTCCCCAAATGCAAATGAAGACCTCCAAACACTTGGAAATGAATGTTATTGATCCTTGGGAGCTGCCAGGATGTCCCTCAGCTCATGGATGGATTGTATTCCCTCAGATCCCTGCGAGTGGCCCAACCTCCAACCTTGCAGCCTGAGCAGGGAATTTTTCCACAAAGCTAAAGCTGGGAATACTTCAGTAAAAATGATATGGTTTATTTATTTTTTTTTAATTGTATTTATGGTATTGATTTAGAAAGGAAGCAGGTCCTGGAAAAGCAGCTGGACTCAGTCTAAGCAGCACAGGGCAGGAGCTGTGCTTCCCAAGAAAATCCTGGAATTTACAAACTGCCTGGTCTGGAGTAAAGCACAGGCAAAGCTGTTAAAGAGAATCCACCAAAAATCTGCTTCAACAGACAGAAAATTACATTTCAACAAACAGAAGTCCTTCTGTTATTTATTTTCCCGTTTAACTGTATATCATGGAATTCCAGACTGGATTGGGTTGGAAAAACCTTAAAGTTCATCCCATCCCACCCCTGCCATGGCAGGGACACCTTCATTTATCCCAGGGTGGTCCAAGACCTGTCCAGCCTGGCCTTGGATATTTCCAAGGATGGAACAACACCTGGGGAGCCACAAAATGTTGGGAAAAGACCAAACTGAGGCTTCTGTATCAGGAAAAATCTCAGGAAGTCTGGGGGAAAAAATCCCAAAACCAAAGAAAACAGAGCTTTGAAAGCTGGGCACTTCTGATAGAAATATTAAAAAAGTCTGAAATATTGAAATATTTATTGGAAAAACCTGATTTATGCTCTGCCTTAATTGAGTGGAGAATTCCCAATTCCTGGTGGATCTCTGGGATATTTTCACTGCATTGTGCCACACTGGAGATGTCACTAAACCCAAACCCAAGATTTCCCTCTCTGAGTTTCAGCACTCAGCTGATGCCCCAGGCTTCCAAACCCAATATTTTTATTTTAATTAAAAAGTGTTCTGCCACTGGAAATCGCTTCCCTGGGCGTTTCCATCTTGGAAACAGCAGGAGCATGGGAACAAGCTGAAGATTATTTTTATTTCAGAGTAATTCCGACTGCTGGAGAAAAGTGAGGAATTATTCTAGCGCTGCTGCGCTGGGACACGCAGACCTTGGGAAAATGGGAAGAGGTTTCACTGGAATTAAATCACAAACACACCCCAGTGCAACCCCAGTTTAATTATGGGTACACTGGACTAAACTTGTTCTACCTCAGACCGAGTCTAAAACTAAATCAGAGCAAATGGAATGAGGGAAATAATGCATTCCAGGCAGGCAGGATTCCCTCCCCAGCTGCCCCCAGCAGGGCTGGGATCTGGCAGAGAAAATGGGCTCTGTTGCAGGGAAAACAGGGAAAAATGTGCCTGGGAATTTGGTGGGAATTTGGTGGGACTTCTGGAAACGCGTGGAGCAGAAATGGTGCAGAGCCCATGACTGGGCTGAAAAGTAAAAATCTAAATCTTCCATTTCAGTTCTCAATGACCTGAAAATAACTATCTCAATAAGCTCATCTTTGATATTTGGAGAAGGGTGAAATTCCCAGAGATAATTTCAGTGCTGGAGAAACAATTTTTCGTTCAGCTGGAATGAAATGCCTGGAAAAAAAACCAAAAAACCATAACCTCAAAAATCGGATCCTCTGTAGCTGTCACAAGCAGGGAATCAGGAGGGAGCTGAATTTTAGGAGTGGATCAATGTCCAGCCTGGTCTCAGGGTCAGCCTAATTTTAATATTCCTATTTTTTTGTAGTTCCCTCTGCATTTTTTTTCCAAGTATTTTCAAAGGAAGAAGGCTGCAGGGATGAAAAGGGAAATTTTTGTGCTTTGGTGGCTTTTACCCCACTACAGCTCATGTTTTACTTAACAAAGCTGATTTCAAAGCAATTTTCAATGGTTTTTCAGGTGTTAAGATGGAGAACAAACTAATTAGGGCTGGTGACAAATGACCTCGTGGATCCTTCTTCTCAATCCTGCCTTTCCTTTCACCTTTAAAGCTGGGAATGGAAAAAACAGGGAAGAGTTCTGTAATAATTGAGGTGAAGGCTGTGGGGATTCTGGCTTGACTTTTTTATGGAAATGCAGGATTTAATTATGAGATGGGGAAGAGAAAGAGACAAAAAATAAAATATTAAAATATTTAATTAAGAGATGGGGAAGGGAAAGAGAAAACAAATAAAATATTTTTATAATAGATAAAGATAAAATAAATATGATAAAATAATTTCCATTACTTTTCTGGGCTCTGTGGAGAGGGCTGAAATGGAAAGGTCCATAAAGCAGAGATGTGGCCATGGATGGGATCCATAAAAACACCCCAAGTTCAGCAATTCCTTTGGATATTCCTTCCCCTCTAAATGTCTATTTCCCTGCCCTCCAAGACCATCAATTAAAAATAGGACAAAAAAATCCTAGAAAGACACACATCTACTAAAAATATTACTCCAAAATGATGATTTTTTCCCTAGCAAAAATTGCCCTTCTGCACCCTTGGCCTGGCTGGGATTTTTCCTTTTTCCAGGTTTTTGAAGGGAAGTCACCATCCCACACTTTGGCATTCCCAAAAAAGAGATTTACATGTTCTTCCCTTGAACTCACACCCAGTGCCAGGAAAATACTGACAGCAAACCCCAGATCCTGAGGGACGGGGGATCTTGGAGGGTGTTGTTGGCATTTCCTTGGCTTCATCCATCTGGAAAAGAGATGGAGATAATGGGATGTTTCCTTTAAAACTGGTGAATGGCATTTGGATCAAGTGTGGTGTCACTTCCGAGCTCTTTGCTGCCACCAGAAGAATTTTGTGTATTCCCAAGGGAATTCTTCACTGGAAGCTGGTCCAGCTTCTTGGAATAAAGATTTTAGTCCAGGATATATTTAGGAAGGAATTCTTGGCTGGGAGGGTGGGGAGGCCCAGGCACAGGTTGGATTTCACTCCAGGTTTTCCATTGTTGATCCTGGGATGTGATTTAGGACAAAAGTTCCTCTCTGGAAGCAGGAATTGTCTCCCCAGCAGCTGTCCTGTGTTATTTAGTGGCTGCCACGCCTGAATTTTGGGAATGAATGGTTGGATTTCTCCATCTAGAAGAGAGGGACAGATCTGAGCTCTGCCTCTGTCTGTTCTGAGGGATTACAGGATATTTGCAGGAGGAATTGTTTAAAGGAAAAATGGAAGTGGCTGCCCAGGGAGGGTTGGAGTGCCCATCCCTGGAGGTGGCACTGAGAGCTCTGGGCTGGGCACAGGGTGGGCATTGGCACAGCTGGGACTCTGATCTTGGGGCTCTTTTCCAGCCTCAGGGACGCTGGGGTTCTGTGAACACTTGGTCAGAAGGGTCAAAGCACCAGGCGGTGGAGCCGGGCTGGAGCTCCCAATGTCTGCTGCCAACGTGCTCCATAAATTTGGGATGGAACCGTTCCCTGGGGAGTTAGCAGAGCACAGGGACCATCCCAGAGTTCAGACTATCCTGAAGTCCCGTTTTAAGGAGATATTGGAATTTCAAAACCAAAGGAGATCTCTCAGATCCCCATCAGCCTCCTGGCTCAAAAAATTTCATTCCTGGCAATCCCTGGATAGTTCCCAGAGGTCCCAGGTTGGGACCATACCCACAGGCAGCACTGCTGGAAGTGGTTTGGGACAGAAACTCTTTCCTTTTGGGACAAACATTCCCACGGGAATTGTTAAGGGATTAAGGGATGACAGACTGGGGGTGAATCATCACAAATCACCTTTGTTATAGAAAAGCAAGCACCTTGTACCTTGTACAAGCAAGTATCTTGTACCTTGCTGAAATTGAGGCCATTTCAATTTAGGAAATTCCTGGTTATTCTTGGAAATAATGAGGCTCTCCCTGGAAAAAAAAAAAAAAAAAAAAAAAAAAAAAAAAAAAAAAAAAGAAAGTAAAGACACATTCCAGGAGCTGTGTCACAATGAGGAGCAGGGACTGGAACACAAACCCCTCAACTGCTGGAACTCAAATGTCCCAACTGAGCTCCTGGGTTTGGGTCCAGCCCTGGGATCCCAGCACAGGGAGGACCTGGAGCTGCTGGAGAATGTCCAGAGGCACTGGGATGATCCAAAGGATGGAGCAGCTCTGCTGGGAGGAAAGGCTGGGACAACTGGGAATGTTCCCCTGGAGAGGAGGAGCTTTGGGGCGAGCTCAGTGTGGCTGGGGGAGCTCCAGGAAAGAGCGGGGGAGAGAGAGAGAGAGAATTTCCAAGGCATGGAGGGACAGGAGCCAGGGAATGGCTCCCAGTGCCAGAGGGCAGGGATGGGTGGGAGATTGGGAATTGGGAATTCCTGGCTGGGCTGGGATTGCCAGAGCAGCTGTGGCTGCCCCTGGATCCCTGGCAGTGCCCAAGGCCAGGCTGGACATTGGGCTTGGAGCAGTGGGAGGTTGGGGTGGGACTGGATGGGCTTTAAGTCCCTCCAATCCAACCAGTTCCATAATTCCATGATTTATCTTCTGGACACCACAGCGGCACTGTCATCATGATATTTTCTGAAAAATCCCTTTGCCAGGATTTTTCTCCTGAGAAGCTGAGAAGCCTCAGAGGAAAAGAAAAACAATGGTTATCTGCTGCTGTGGAATGCAACAGGCGCATCTGTGATTGGTCCTTGTGGTTGTTTATAATTAAAGGCCAAGGTCTCTGTTTCTAATTAAAGGCCAATCACAGTCAGCTGGCTCAGACTCTCTGAGAGTCACGAGCTTTTATCATTCCATTCCATTCCATTCCATTCCATTCCATTCCATTCCATTCCATTCCAGCCTTCTGATGAAATCCTTTCTTCTATTCTTTCAGTATAGTTTTAATATATCATTTTCTTTTAATATAATATATATCATAAAGTAACAAATCAGCCTTCTGAAACACGGAGTCAAGATTCTCATCTCTTCCCTCATCCTGGGACCCCTGTGAACACCATCACAATTGGTGACCCCGAGCGAAGAAAAATTCCACACAGCACAACCAGAACATTCCCTGGACATGCTCTGGGAAACAATGGGAGAATTCCAGAACTCCAGGAAGTGCTGAGGAACCCATGAAAATCAATTCCACGGGCAGTGGGGACTCAATGAATATCTCAGCACCTGCATAAATCTCCTGCTCTTTATTAAGTCCCGCAGAGATTTATTAAATTCCGTGTGGCTTGAGAAATACAAAAGAACTGCAATAAAAAGAGAGAGGGGATTGCTTGTAATTCACATTTTAATAATGGTCAAATGAGTTGATTTTATCTTTTCTGCTGTGATGGATGTTCTATAAACTCATATTTGGGGGAAATTTATGCAACTCAAACTCATGGCTCAGCTGTAAATAATGAAAAGAAATCATTTTGTAACTTAAAATATCTTTGGCATCAAGGTTTCTACTTAAAGACTATTATTTCGATCTGAATAATTTCTTCCTTTTTTCACATAAATTTAATTTAGATGAATTTGCTGTTGTGAAGAGTGAAAAGTTTGATTTCTTATGTACTGGACCTGCAAAAATGCATGCCAAAAAGATAATTTAGAAGTGTAAGGAAAAATTACTCCTTTGAAAAAATATGCCATGAAATCAAAAGAGGGAAGAAATCAAGGTGGTTTTCCTGTTTCTTAATTCCTTAATCTGGAAAAATATTGGCAAGAGTCAGATTTTACCCTCAAAGTTCATGGACAAAAGGTCTCAGTCCCTTCCAGGCAATTTAGGGAGTGGGACCTTTCCAAGATCCGTGCCAGGATATTTGAGAGATCGGAAAGCTCCTCCCAAATCTCTGAAAATTCCAAGCCTTCCTTTTCATCACTGACAGATTTTTATGCCAAATTAAAGTTATTAAAAATTCTTAGCAATTAAAAATTCCTGGATTTGGGACCTCTTGATAAAGAAGAGGAAATGAATTGATTGAAGGGTGAGGAAGGAGTTAGGAAGAGAAATAATGAATTTTTTATTTGCATTTCCAGTTAAAATCCCAAATTCCTTTATCCAAGGGCACTTGTCAGGGGAGCCCAGAATGGGGCTTCGGCAGAGAGCAGAGTCTCAGTGGAAGCTGGGGAAAAAAATCCACAAGAAATCCAAGAACAATGAACCCTCAGGAGGAAAAAAATCAGTCTTTCAAAAGAAATCAAGTGTAAAGTAAGAGGAACTAAAGTCCCATTTCTTCTCTCAGTGATAGGATTCCCAGGAGGATCCAAGGCAGGATTCTTTAAAGGGAAGTCTAAAATATGGATATTTGCATATTTGATTGATATAATTGCCTGTGGATTGCAGAATTCCCTCTGTCCAGCACTGATAATTCAACACTCTCTTGTGTTTAAATATTTGAGGGAAATGCTTTTCCCTACAAGAGCTGAAGGTCGTTCCTGTTCCTTTCTTCACCCAAAAATCATGGAAAAGCAAAAATCCATGAGAGATCACTGCTTCCCTGCCATACTGACAGAGAGATATTCCAGATGTTGGAGAGGAGGAGGCTCCAGGGAGGGCTGGGAATGTTCCCTGAAGAGGAGAAGGCTCCAGGCAGAGCTCAGAGCCCCTGGCAGGGCCTGAAGGGGCTCCAGGAGAGCTGCAGAGGGACTGGGGACAAGGGATGGAGGGACAGGAGCCAGGGAATGGCTGCCAGTGCCAGAGGGCAGGGATGGGTGGGAGATTGGGAACTGGGAATTCCTGGCTGGGCTGGGATTGCCAGAGCAGCTGTGGCTGCCCCTGGATCCCTGGCAGTGCCCAAGGCCAGGCTGGGCACTGGGGCACCCTGGGACAGTGGGAGGTGTCCCTGCCATGGAATGGGATGGGATTTAAGATCCCTTTAATCCAAATTATTCTGGGATTCTCTGCTGATCTGTGTTGTCATCATGGCAGAGCTGCTCCTTTGGGTTTATAGCATCTTCAGGTCTCCAGAAAAGACTAAGAAAGAGACTCAAAATTAAGGAGCCCTCAGATCATGGAAAGACTTCCTGGAGCTCCTGGATGCCTGATTCTCATTAACACCTGTAGCTATGATATTTTATGAAAAATCCTTTCCTTAGGATTTGTCCTCCTGAGAAGCTGAGAGGCCTCAGGAACAAAATGCAAACAATGGTTATCTGCTGCTGTGGAATGCAACAGGTGCATCTGGGATTGGTCTCATGGGGTTGTTTCTGATTAATGGCCAATCACAGTCAGCTGGCTTGGACTCTCTGTCTGAGACACAAGCTTTTGTTATCATTCCTTTTCTATTCTTAGCTTAGCCAGCCTTCTGACGAAATCCTTTCTTCTATTCTTTTTGTATAGTTTTAATATAATATATATAATAAAATAAATCAAACCTTCTGAAACATGGAGTCAGATCCTCAAGTCTTCCCTCTTCCTGGGACCCCTGTGAACACCACCACAAACACCAGCTGTTAATGAAACTCAGGGAAGACAGAATTCCATCATGTTTCTGGTGCTTCTTACAGAATCTTGGAAGCTGCTCTTGCTCTCCTGTTTTCTGGTTTGGCATCTTTGAGTTTCAGGATTGCTGACCTCAATGTTCTCCTGAAATTCCTGACCTTTCCCTCCATGTTCTCCTGAAATCCCTGGCCTTTCCCAAGGGACATCATTTGAAGTCTGCCATGGTAGCCAAACATTTTAGTTTATGGTTTATCCTGCCCGACTTCCGGATTGAAATTTTGATTTGAAGTCTTCATCCCTAAAAAGAGCTGGGAAAAGTGGCTGAATCCGTGCTGTGAGCCCCACACTGGGTGCTGGACTTTGGAATGACGGGCAGAAGGAACAGGTCCGGGCTGGAGGGAACAGCAGGGAATCCTAAAATCCCAGAACAGATTGGAAAGGGGCTTAAAGCCCACCCAGCTCCAAGCCCTGCCCCAACCAGGGACACGTTCCCAGCCAGCAGAAATCTGATCCCATAAAACTTCTTTGAGATAAGGAACCATTTTAGCCTGAGGCTGCTCCTTGGCTTCTTTTCACTCCATCAAATGATGATAATAACAAAATTAAGTATTGAAAAGTGCAGCGGGGAGAGGAAAATATTTCTGTTCGTGGTCATTTCCAGGTTTATGTTTTCCTCTGGGAGATCTTGGAAGCTGATATTGGGTAAATGTTATGAGAATTCAGCCTTTAAATGAAGATCTGATCAGCAGCGATTTTTCTCCTCATGAAAATTCCTCTTGGATTCATGCACAGGAACCTGAGCCGAGTTTTCCAGACGAGAATTTTTCTCATTTATCACCTGTCATGCATTTTTCTGTTGTTATCTCTGCTGATTGCAGAGCTTTTGAATGTTTCTTTTTCTTTTTTTTTTGTCATCAGTGCTCTTTCCACCTTATTTATTCATTAATGCCACAGCCCAGGTATGGGATCTCAAAGCTGTTCCCATGGTGACAAATGGGGGACAAAAACTGGATTGTAATGGAACTGCAGGGACAGGGAATTCTGGGAAGCAGGGAATGGAAAAGCTGCTGGTTTCCCCACAAAAATCCTAATAATCCCTAATTCACACAGAGGAAATATTGGTAATTTAATGGGTGCCTGAGCTAATGAATTTTAATTGTTAATGTTCTGGGGTGGAAATGTTATTCTTCATGGAGAGAAATGATGGGTGTCATGAAAATTCTGGGGTAAAAGTGTTCCTGTGGGGCTGGGAGATGCAGAGATTCTCATCTATTCAACATTTCTTGGTGGGAACATGAGCCAAGAGCAAAAAATCCTCATCTGAGGAAGCTTTGGGAGATTTCTGGGTGCAGACTTAAAATTCAGGGCACCGCTGGGGGCAGCTGCTGAAGGTAAATTTAGAGCAACCAAAGCCTCACCTTTGGCTGCAGCTTCTCCCCTGGAAAATCTTTGGGATTCTGGTTTGGACTCGGAATCCAGAATTTCTCGCAGTTTTCTGCTTTGAGACCCCACAAAATCCCAGAATTCAGCCTGAGCAGCTCCTGGTGTGGGGCCAAGCCATGAGAGGAAGCCCCAAATCCCACCTGTGCCCCTGCATGGCCTTTCTTGTATTCCAAAATCCTAATTTCCATTCAAAATCCCAGAATCAGCTGAGCTGGAAGGAACCCTTGGGGATCCTTGAACCCAACTCCCAGCCCTGCGCAGAACCATCCCCAAAAAGAAGCAGCACAGAAAACGTTGAATCCATCATTGCTGAAATCTTACCCATTAAGTAAAAAAATATTGAATTTCCAGTTTAAAAGAGATGATCATGAGCTGCTGATCTGCTCCTGGGTTTGATAGCACAGAACCCTGGAATGGTTTGGGTGGGGAAGGGACCTCAAAGCCCACCCAAGGCCACCCCTGCCATGGCAGGGACACCTCCCACTGTCCAAACCCCATTCCTTGGACATTCCAGGGATCCAGGGACAGCCACAGCTGCTCTGGGAATTCTATCCAAGCCCCTCGAAGTGAGAAACTTTCTTTCTCCTCTGATATTTAAATCTGTGCTCCAAGTCCTTCCAATCCTCTGTACTTTCCTCCAGAAGGATCCTGCACAAAGATGGATATTTGTCCCAAAACTTCCTGATTTATGGACACCCCAGCATCAAAACACAACCAAATTCCTCCTTTTTCACCTCTCACCACCCACGAGCCTCCCCAGAGGAATCAGGAACAGGCTCCACCTTGGAGAATGTGAGTTTTTACTAATCCTTCTGCCTGCCTGAAACAGACACTCCAAAGTGAGCAGGAGCCAATCAAACCCCATTGATCCCCAATTAAGCTTCTATGGATAGAAACTGCAAAAATTGAAATGAAAATTGATTTAATGTTTGTTTACTTCTATTTTAAAGAGGATTTTTAGGTAGCTTTATGTTTTTAAGCCCTTTTGGGATGATCTTTGTGTTCAGAGCAGCTGAAAAACACAGCAGCACAGCAGAATTTTTTAAATTCAGGACTTTCCTTGCTCAGGAGTTTTTTGCAAGCTCCTGACAAATTCCATGAGGGAAACCATGGAAGATAATCAAATTCTGTTTTCATTTTCATTCCTAACAGGCTTTTTAGCTCCTGACTGATGAGAACACACTGGGAAAAATATGGAAAAAAAGTGCAGAAGCAGCAACAGAGCAAAGCTGATATTGCAGAGATGACAAGAAGCCGGGCCTGAACCCACCACAGCCAACCCTGCTCTTGTCCCATTTCCCAGCCTGTCCTGCTTGGCCTTTTCAGAGGAATTTATGTGGGATTTGGAAGGGAATGAGCTAAAAGCCAAACAAAATTGCCAAATCAGACCCAGCTGAGGCCGTGACCAGCACAGGGAGAAGCTCCAGGTGGAAGCTCTGAGGCCACCAAACATTGGCACCACCTGGAGGAGGCTTTTTCCCACGTTTATGCTGTACCTCAGGTCCTTTCTTCCCTCTCCTCATTAAAATAACCTAAATTAACAGCTCAGTGCAGCTGGGGCTCGTTCTTGGCGTGCTCTACACAAATGAGCCAAGTCCTGCATTGTCCAGATTTTGTTTTATGTCCAGTTCCTGAATCCCTTCACAACGCTGCTGACAGCAGGAAATAATTGAGCAGCTGTTCTGCCATCGGATGCAACAGCCCAGGCTGCGAAATAAAACATTTAGGGAGATAAAAATGGCACTCAGCAGAGAGAGATGAGACATTTTCCATGATGAAAGGCAGCCTGGTGTTTGTACCAGGCTAAAAGTGCTCACAGAACAGCGCTGCTGGTTCTAGAAGGTCTTGGAGATCATAAATGGATCTGTTTGAGAAACGGGGAGGTTGGGTGTGATGGTGTTCACAGGGGCCCCAGGATGAGGGAAGAGATGAGAATCTTGACTCCATGTTTCAGAAAGCTGGTTTATTATTTAATGATATATATTATATTAAAAGAAAATGATATATTAAAACTATACTAAAATAATAGAAGAAAGGATTTCATCAGAAGGTTAGCAAGGAATGGAATGGAATGATAACAAAAGCTCGTGACTCTCAGAGAGTCCAAGCCAGCTGGGCTGTGATTGGCCATTAATTAGAAACAACCCCATGAGACCAATCCCAGATGCACCTGTTGCATTCCACAGCAGCAGATAACCATTGTTTGCATTTTGTTCCTGAGGCCTCTCAGCTCCTCAGGAGAAAGGATCCTAGCAAAAGGATTTTTCATAAAATATGTCTATGACAGTTGGAAAAATGGGAATAAGAAATGTTCCAACTGCTGCCAGGAGGGCACAGCCGGGGGGTCGGGCTCTGCTCCAGGGAACAGGGACAGGAGCAGAGGGAACGGCCTCAGGCTGGGCCGGGGCAGGTTTAATTTGGATATTATGAAGAATTCCTGCATGGAAAGGTTTGTCCAGCCCTGGCACAGCTTCCCAGGGAAAAGATGGAGTTCCCGTCCCTGGGGGGATTTAAATCCCTGTGGATGTGGCACTTGGGGACACGGAGCAGTGCTGGGGAAGGGTTGGACTCCATCATGGAGGGCTTTTCCAGCGCTGGTAATTCCATGATTCACCCACATCTTTATCCTCCCCTCATTCTGTCCTTGATGTGCAGCTTGGGGAGAAATCAATGCCAGAAAACCTGAAAATCCAGGGGTACTCATCATCCATGGAACTTTGCTTTCTTCACCCTTCATTTTTCTGTTGTTCCTAAAATCCTGGTTCCTGTGGAAGAAATAAAATGAGCAAGGCTACGATTTTAAATTGTTTATTCATATTTTTCATAAAAAGGCTTTAAAATCAGCAACGTTTTGAGTTTATGCTTGGGAAGGGGCTTAGAAATGTTGCTTGTCTCTAAATGGGGCTTGGAGCAACCTGGGATAGAGGAAGGTGTCCCTGCCCATGGAAGGGGTGGGATGAGACAAATTTAAGGTCCATTCCATGATTCCATGATGAGATAAATTTAAAGTCCATTCCATGATTCCATGATGAGATAAATTTAAGGTCCGTTCCATGATTCCATGATGAGATAAATTTAAGGTCCCTTCCACCCCAAACCGTTCCATGATTTGTCCAAGATCTGCCACCACCAGGGACCTCCTCACTGGGAACAGGGAAACAGAGAAGCCTTTGCAGCCTTCAAGGGTGAAAGAATTCCGTAAAAAGGATTTTGTGCTCCAGGTCTCCATGGAAAGTGAGGAATGAAATGCACAACACAAACCTGTGGAATAATTCCGATTAATCCAGGTAATTGGATCCAATTGTTCTGAGCAGTGACCTGGACACAACCCCCAGTATCCTGGGAGATTCCAGAGTTTCCTTTGCCAGCTCCCTTCTGGGAAATTTCCACTCCCATTCCCTCGTCCTGACAGACAGCCCTGATACCATTTTTTGGGAATCACCTGCAGCAATTCTCCCCAAGCAGCTCCCCTTCCCTTGTCCTCAGATTGTACAGCTGGGCTGGAATAAATTCTGGAATAAAATTCCTTCCCTATCAGCAATAATTGCATTGCCACCTCAATGAACATGTTGGTCCATGCTCTAATTCCAGGGGATTTGTCCCAGAGAGATTGCCAACAGAACCTCTGCATCCCTGGGAGCTCTGGGTGATGCTGGCAGTGAGACAGGGCCATGCCTGTCACCCCAAAATGACTCCACATCAACGGTCAGGCAAGGGAAAAACAAACCTGACAATTATTTATCACCCGAGACAAGGAATTTCTCCATGTGCCCAGTACAAGGAAAAAAGGAAAACCATTTATTGCTGCACTGAATCCTGTCAAGCCCAATGGATAGCACAGAATCTGTGAGAAAATCAGAATTATTCCACCCATTTTCCCCTTTGATAGCTGGGGGTTAAATGGAGTCAATAACGTGCCAGGAAGTCAGCAATAAAGTGCAAATTCTGTCATTCAGAGGCTGCCAGGACCCTCCTCTGAGCCCAGCCCGTTCCCACAGGCTGGGAATTGCTGTTTATTCCAAGCACAGGTTTTTCCCTGACATTTCTCTCTGGAGAGCAGCCCCAGGAATGCCTGGTCAGCACTGGGCTAGTGAAGGTCACTCCTTCTGCTGACTCCTGTTCCCTGGACACAGCTTCAGCTCCAGGCAGTCCAGGGGCAGCCAGGATTCCCTTTGCCTTGTTTCTTTTGCACTGTTGCCCAGTCCAAGCCTCTGATTTATTCCATCATCTCCACACATTTCTGTGATTGTCTCGGAATGTGTTTTAATCTGTGCTCAATGCTGTGGCCTTCCATAAATTCCTGCATTTAATAAGGGACTTCTCCATTAATTCTGTGGTCTCACAGTGTCCCAATGTTTTTATTTTGGTTTTTTTCAGGAAAAAAAGATGAAATTTCACCTTGGAATTTTAATAACCCTATTATTTCTGCTTTTCCTGCCACTCCCTTTGTGTAGATCCCATTTCTGTGAGAAGGATGAGGCAGGATATGGTTTATCCCACTAAATATCTCAGTCCTGCTTCTGTCTGGCAAAGGAGTTTTAGTGAGTCCAGAAAATTGGGGGATCAACCCATTAAACCTCAGGCTGGGCCGGGGCAGCTCAGGGTGGGCACAGCAGGAATTTCCCCACGGAAAGGGGGCTCAGGCCTTGGCACTGCCCAGGGAGGGTTGCAGTGCCCATCCCTGGAGGTGTCCAAGGAATTCCTGGAGGTGGCACTGAGAGCTCTGGGCTGGGGACAAGGTGGGCATTGGGCACAGCTGGGACTCCCTGGGCTGGGAGGGCTTTTCCAAAAGAAATAATTCTGGGATTCTGTAAACGGGGAAAAAAACCAACTGATGACCCATCAGAGAGAGAATGAAGAAAGAGAGAGCTCCACCAAGAGAGAATGAAGAAAGAGAGAGCAGGATGATCCAGGGAAATCCAGGAGGACCCAAATCAATGACAGGAGACAAGGAGGAGGCCTAAATCCACAAACTTGCCAGAGCTCTAGGAGACTTTGGAAAACGTTCCAGGAACAGGTGGGATTGTTGGGTGTCTGCGTAGGGCCAGGAGCTGGGCTGGATGATCCTTGTGGTCCCTTCCTGATGCCTCAGGTTCAGCTTTTCTATTTTTCACATGCTGTGCTGCTTCAGTGTGTGAATCTGGGCTTCATATTCAGGGATGGTGAGCTCTGTGCACAGAGCAGGGAGACAAAACTATTCCTGCTCCAGCTGGGCACCAAGGACAAATGACCCAAATCTCAGCCCCAGAGCACAAACACCGTGGGCTGGAGAGAGAAAAACAAGCAGGGTGGAACTGCAGGGGCTAAAGCTGGAATGGGACAATGAACTGCAAGGTGCAAATGGAGCAGAGCTGATCCCAGGGACAGAGCCCGTGCCCGGCCGTGCATTTTGGGGCCATTTTGGTTGATCTTGGGTGCAGCCCTGGCTGGGCTCTGGTGCTGCCCAAGGTGGATGCATGGAGGAGATGCTTTGAATGAATCCCTGCTTTATTCTGGAGCTCCATCCAGCCTCTGCTCTGGGGCAGCCTGCACAAGGCACCATTCCCACTGTGGATATTCCATGATTTTTCAAACCCATTCCCCTCTCTCTCCAAAGCACTCCTGGAGCTCCTGCCTTGCAGAGAGCTGGACTTTTCCGGCTGCCTCTGAATGCCCTCATGGTGGGGTTTATTCCACTCATTCCAACCCAGATCCCAGCAAACTCCTGGCAGCGCTCCCAGCTCAGCTCAGCACACGGATCCAGCCCCAGAGCTCGGGAATCACTCATTTTTCCAGGCTGGAAGCAAAGCACGTGCTGAGGAACGTGCAAACCCTCTGCAGCCCCCCGAGCAATGAACCTGGAGCAATGAACCTGAAGTCCTGCAAATGCTGCAAGAAAAGCTGGAATTTGCTGCTGCCTCAGCTGAAATCTGGGATTGCAGCATCTCCCGGGAGAGGGGCTGGATGAGAGACCTTTAGGGAAGAAAAGGAAAGAACAGAGCTCCCAACAAAGCTTTCAGAGGAGGTGGAATGTGTTTACCAGTGATGTGGAGGGACCTTTGCTGTGCCTGGGAGCAGCAGAGGCCTCATGAATAAAACATCCCCCAAGCACAGCTCTGGATGCATTTTCCACTTGGATCAAGCCATGCCAAACCTGCTGGAATTCAGCCCAAAATGCAATGTTTATCTTGCATCGCTGTGGTGCTGCACCCACAGCCTGCCCCACAGAAAACACCGGGTTAGGGGGAATTTGGGAAAGATTTAAAGTTTTCCTGAAATGCATGCAGAAAAACAAGGGCAGATGTGACGGATTTGCTATGTCTGAGGGGAAATATTGTAGTTTTTATAAAGGTGCTCTGGGTTTGCCTTAAACCAGGAAAAAAGGTTATTCATAATTTGGACCATTTTAATGTGTCTAGGCCTCGGTCACATTTGTTTTGTGCTGGGCTCACCCACACCCAGGTGAAGGCAGAGATGACCTGAAAAATTTATGGTGTAAAAAAAGGAAACAATGGAAAGAAATGAAGCAAAGGAAACCTGGGTGATCCTCCAGAAAGTCTTGCCATGATCTGAGGGTTTCTTAATTTTGAGTCTCTTTCTCTGTATTTTCTGGAGACCTGAAGGTGCCATAAACCAAAGCAGCAGCTCTGCCATGGTGACAGCACAGATCAGAAAATCCCAGAATAATTTGGATTAAAGGGGTCTTAAATCCCATCCAGTGTCACCCCTGCCATGGCAGGGACACCTCCCACTGTCCCAGGGTGCCCCAGTGCCCAGCCTGGCCTTGGGCACTGCCAGGGATCCAGGGGCAGCCACAGCTGCTCTGGCAATCCCAGCCCAGCCAGGAATTCCCAATATCCCATCCAATCCAACCCTACTTTCAGTTTGCAGCTCCTTCCTCCTCACACACCCATTTACCTGGAATCTCCATGAATTAGCCAGGAAAGAATCACTTTGAAGACAGCCTGTTTGTGGAGAAAATCCAGTTTCTTCCAGGCTTTTTGACCAAAAAAATCCTCTTGTTCCTACTTTGCCATGTAGAATATTTGCAGAAAAAAGTGACTTTTTCAGCCAATTCTTCAGCAACGATCCCACACTGTCCAGTGCTAACTGTTGGATAACAAAGCATCACTGGTGAAATCCCAATTTTTCAAAGGAATATCCACGTGGGAGTGAAATATTCCACTTTCCCAGCTGCTGCTTTGTTCCTGTGTCAGTAAGACAAGCCTTGGAAAACAAGGTGACACATTTGCAAGCCTCGGAGGCAGCTGATGATTCCACACTTCTCTCTGAGCCGTTTCCCAGAGGAATTTCACTGCAGACAGTTATAAACTCAGCATATTCCTAACTCGGAGACACCTCAGCAAGGCTGGGGAATATATAAATATACTCCTTTGTTTTACCAGGAATGACAGGTCTGGGAATATATATTCATACCTAAAATTACCTGTTTTTTTACATGTGTAATTATAGTGGAAATAACTGGCAATTAATTGGTACAAACTGATTAAGTGCTGTGGTCAAACCACAAATTAGTGATTTTTCCTTCCTGAACATAATTAAGATTGTCTAAATCCACAGAACTGCAGCAGGAACTCAATGGAAGTCACTTATTAAACTGGAATTAGGGAGGGAAATCCCCACCTCTGGTGCAGCCATGGATTTTGGATGGATAACAGGGATTTGGAGAAGGACAGAGCTCAGGTGTTCCTTTAATGAGCTGGAAGGAAACATGGACAAGGTGCAGGCTGCGGATGCCGGGAGAAAAGATGATCCCAGACGTGTGCAGTGGCCAAGTCCCATCGTGTTTTCTGCTCCACTTTCAGCTGCAGTCACTTCCCGGTGACATTGCCTCAGGCAGCTCCTAAAATCCCACTGTTCCCACCCCCACCCTCTCCCAAACTCCTGCAGAGCTGCTGCTTGGCTCAGGTGTGCACTGAAGGGAATAATTCACCTTCTGTGCATGGCGACACCCAAAAAACGGGGTTTCCAGGCCATCCCAGAGCTGGGAATTCCCAAAGTTAGCATCCAAGGCTTGGGGGACTGGATTATTCATGGATATGTTTGTTCCAACTCCAGTTTGAGGCAGTGGGAAGATGCTGGGTCCCATTTTAGGTGTTTTGGATGCAGAGAAGCCCCTAAAACATTCCTGCAGCAAATCCCAGCTTTCTGTTCCTGCCTGGAAGGCAGGAGGGCAATGCAGAGTGGGCTGGAGGCCAACAGAGAGAGAGCAGAGGTGAAAATAGAGAGAAAAGAAAATATTTCATATTGGAGGTGCAGGAACCAGGGGAGCAGGAAGAGGGATGGAAAATATGGGAGCTACAGGGAGAGGGAAAAGAGCCAGGAATGGGGCAGGTCTGTTCTGGCAGTGACAGCACCCTGAGGTATCCAGGGCATGGAAATTGTCCAGAGGAAAAAAAATATGGACAACTCAAAGGAGAGAAGTGAGGAAAACCCAAAGGATCAAGAGAGAATGGCTTCCCATTGCCAGAGGGCAGGGATGGATGGGATACTGGGAATTGGGAATTCCTGGCTGGGAGGGGCTGGGCTGGCATTGCCAGAGCAGCTGTGGCTGCCCCTGGATCCCTGGCAGTGCCCAAGGCCAGGCTGGACACTGGGGCACCCTGGGACAGAGGGAGGTGTCCCTGCCATGGCAGGGGTGGGATTGAAGATCCTTAAAATCCCTTCCAACCATTCCAACCATTCCATGGTTCCACGGTTCCATGGTTCTATGATTCCATGATTCTTTGTTTCCATGATTCCATGGTTCCATGGTTCCAGAATTCCATGGTTCCAGGATTCCAGGACTTCATGGTTCCATGGTTCCAGGATTCCATGGTTTCATGATTTCATGGGTCCATGATTCCATGAGTCCAGGATTCCATGGTTCCATGAGTTCATGGTTCCGGGATTTCTTCCATGGTTCTATGATTCCATGATTCTTTGTTTCCATGATTCCATGGTTCCAGAATTCCATGATTCTTTGTTTCCATGATTCCATGGTTCCAGGATTCCATGGTTCCATGGTTCCAAATTCCATGGTTCCAGGATTCCATGGTTCCATGGTTCCAGAATTCCATGGTTCCAGGATTCCATGGTTCTATGATTCCATGATTCTTCGTTTCCATGATTCCATGGTTCCAGGATTCCATGGTTCCAGAATTCCATGGTTCCAGGATTCCATGGTTCTATGATCCCATGATTCTTTGTTTCCATGATTCCGTGGTTCCAGGATGATTCCTGGATTCCATGGTTCCATGAGTCCATGGTTCTATGATTCCATGATTCTTTGTTTCCATGATTCCGTGGTTCCAGGATGATTCCTGGATTCCATGGTTCCATGAGTCCATGGTTCTATGATTCCATGATTCCATGATTCCATGGTTACAGGATTCCATGATTCCATGCTTCCAGGATTCCATGATTCCATGGCTCCAGAACTCCATGATTCCATGATTCCAGGACTCCAGGATTCCATGGTTCCATTATTCTAGGATTCCATGGTTCTATGATTCCAGGATTACCTGGTTCCATGGTTCCAGGATTCCATGGTTCCATTATTATAGGATTCCATGGTTCCACAATTGCACAATTCCATGATTCCATGGTTCCATGGTTGCAGGACTCCATGATTCCATGATTCCATGGTTCCATGAGCAGCACATTCACTCCCACAGAGAACATCTGGGATTACTGGGAAGGCCCCGTCTTCAGCCAGAGCATTCCTGGGGCAGCTGGAGATCCTGGACAAGGAGGGAAATCCAGGGATTGTCTGAATGGAGACAATCCTGGGGGATTTTTCTTGCCATCCAAGGGGGATGGCTGAAATCCGAGCAGAGCTTATAGAGCTGTAAAAAAGGACAATATTGGGCTATTAAAATACAAATTACTGTTAAATCCCAAGGGGAAAGGGATAAAGGCAGGGACACCAGAACTGGTTCTAATCAGCAGGATCTAATTAAATCTCTTATTTGAGGTTTCAATGGGCATTAGCAATTATTGCAATTCAGTCTGGTGTTCAGCAGCTTTCATCAGGTGTCCTTGGGAGATACCTGGGGATAAAAAGTTACTGCATGTGCTCAGTCCAGAGAGAAAAATGGTGTTAAATAATTCTGATTATTTAGATTAGCTCAGGCAAATGGAGCTTTTTTATCATTCCAGCTCAATGAGATCAGCGTGGGAAAGGGGGAGGTTGGATTCCTGGTTAAAGGGATGCTCAGAGGGGAATTCCTGGGGTGAAAAGTTTTGGGATCGCTCAAATGACGGCCCCATGGTGGGAGGGTGACAAAGGAACAGCTCCATGAGGCTGCTTTGGACTGGAAATCTCTCAGAATCTCCTCTTCCTGCTTTGCTGGTGTTAATTTTATAATAATTAATTTTCATCTTTCCAGAGAGTCACACTTGTGTTCTGAACAAAACTCCTGTCATGGTTTAGCGCTGAAATTTGGGAATTCTCAAAGCTGTTGTCACATTTTTTTCCTGGATCTGGCACTGAGGGAAGGGAAAGGGACCAGCAGAGCTGAGCTCTGAGCACGGGAGCAAAACCAGAGCCAGAGCATCCCAAAAACAGCACCCAAAATCAGTGAAAGCTTTTCCTGGGATCTCTTTGAGTCTCAATTTCTTCATGTGGAAAGGAGAGAAAAAAAAATTTTTGCTATTCTTCCCTCAGGGTTTACTCATTTATGAGTGACTTCCACCCTGCAGCCAGCACTCCTTTGAGCTCCAGGAAATTGTGTCCTGTTTTCCACCCCGAGCCAGGATGGAATTCTCATGAGCACTGAGGCCATGGGCTGTGTAAACAGCATGAAATAATCAGGATACGGGGTTTTTAAACTCTGCAAGAAAGGGCAGGTAAGTCAGGAGGACAAGGATGTCAGGAGGTGAAGCAGGGGGAAATCAGAAGGGCAAAGCACAGCTGGAATTTAATGTGGATACTGCCAGGAAGGACCTTAAAAATATTCCTGTAAATATTTCAGCAACAAAGGCGGGGATGAGGAGAATCTCCAGCCCTTATTGGACATGGCAAAGGTGAGGAAAAGGTTCAGGTACATCAAGGTTCTCTGCTTCCCAAGGCAAGGAGGACATGGAGGGGCTGGAGTGTTGACAGGGAAGGGAATGGAGCTGGGCAGGGGCTGCAGAATCCCTGAGGAGCCGGGCAGGGGCTGCAGAATCCCTGAGGAGCCGGGCAGGGGCTGCAGAATCCCTGAGGGAGCTGGGCAGGGTTGCAGAATCCCTGAGGAGCTGGGCAGGGGCTGCAGAATCCCTGAGGAGCCGGGCAGGGGCTGCAGAATCCCTGAGGAGCTGGGCAGGGGCTGCAGAATCCCTGAGGAGCTGGGCAGGGGCTGCAGAATCCCTGAGGAGCTGGGCAGGGGCTGCAGAATCCCTGAGGAGCTGGGCAGGGCTCACCTGGAGCAAAGGAGGCTCAGGGGCCCTTGTGGCTCTGCACAGCTCCTGCCAGGAGGGCACAGCCGGGGGGTCGGGCTCTGCTCCAGGGAACAGGGACAGGAGCAGAGGGAACGGCCTCAGGCTGGGCTGGGAGAAATTTAATTTGGATGTTAGGAAGAATTTCTTCATAGAAAGGGTTGTCTAGTCCCAGTACAGCTGCCCAAGGTAGGGGTGGAGCCCCCATCCCTGGGGGAATTTACAATCCCTGTGGATGATGTTGGGACCCAGGACATTGCTCTGGCTGCCCTGGGGGACTCCAGACCCTGGCAGGGGCTCAGAGACCTTGGCACGCAGTCACAGACACCTGTGCCTTTGATTTTAGCCCATGGAAACAATTCCCAACTTTGTGTGAGGAGTTACCAGCCACAAGGGTTTGAGTAGAATGACAGTGAATTTGTCACACGGTGAAAATGGAGAATTTTGGGGTTTTTAGAATGGGAGTTCAAAAGGCAAGATGGAGGAATCTGGGCATGTCCTGTCCTCCTTCTTCTTCTTCTTGTCCTCCATCTTCTGCTGTGATGGTGACACTTCTGGATTGGTTTAGAGCAGAGACAAACTGTCTAACATAGGTGATAGGTATTGGGAGATTATTGTAAATAAAGTACATGTATTTCATAGTATAAAAAGTTAGCAACACTCCAAGGGCAGCGGCTGTGCCAAAACCCGACCTGCTGGACAGAGCTCAGCAAGTCAAAGAAGGAATGTAATAGCTAAGAAAACAAAACAACCTTGAAAAGCAGAACTGACAAATCTTGACTTCTTCTTTGGTCACGGACCAAGGTAATAAAAATACTCTGTAAACCTCAGGGGTCATCTCAACCACAGAAAACTGAGAGATGTGGTACTTGGGGACATGGGGCAGTGGTGCCTTAGCAGCGCTGGGGAATGGTTGGGTTTGAAGAGCCAGAGGGCTTTTCCCACCCAAACAATTCCCTGGTTGTGTGCTGAGTGAGCCCTGCTGCTTCTGCTCCCTTCCAGGGCCCTCACTGAGGAGGGAGGTGCAGTGCCCTCCCTTTCTGTGCCACAGTTCCCATCCCTCAGGAGGAGCAGCTGAAATCCATTTATCTGCCCCTGTTTCCCGAGGGATTGTCCCTGTCACCTCCAGCAGCAGCTTTTCCAGCAGCTCTGGGTGTTACATGTGTAAACAGAGCCTCCTTGAACCTCCTCTGGCTTTTGCAAAATTAACATTAATTTGTTTTCCACGCCCGCCGCGGAGCTTGATCCAGCTTTCCCCAAATCCCTGGACAGCCCCTGCTTTGTTTTCCTGAGGAACAAAACTGCACCTGGGAGGGCTGCAGCCATCGGCTGCTTCTCCACAAAATCCTTGGGGCTCCCAGTCCTATTGATTGCAGGCAGAGCCTTGGAACAACAATTAACCTTTCTAACGACGCCGCTCTCTCCGACACGCGGCTCGGTTGCTCTGCAAAGTTTGCTTTTAAAAAATGAGGGGATCGATGCGATTTTGAATCTATTGACCCATCTCAAATGCCAAGGCTCTGGTGGGGAGGAACTCCGAGGAGATGCAAATCTTGTTCTGGGCTTTGTGGGTGCTCAGCCCTCAGCCTTGGTCGCTGCTTTTTTAACATTTATCTCCTTTAATTCTCTAACGAGCGCCACAGCTGAAATCGGTGTTGTTAACGCCTTGGAAAACATTCTGGGCGTGTTTAGAGCTCAGGGAATGTGTGTTTCCAGATTTTGGCAGCATTTCTGATTTGAATGGGGCTCAGCACTTGTCCTTTATTCACAGGGATGGGCTCAGCTCAGTGCTGAGCTCTATGAGCTCCTCAGTGAATTCCACGTCCTGCTAGGAGTCATTTCTTCCTTGGATCTTCCCTTAAAGCAAAATTCTATTCCTTAACTAGTCATGAATAGCGTGCCAGGGATTTCTTGCACCTTTAGTGGCTTTCCAGAGAGAAAATAAAACACTTTTCACCCCAAACCTTCTCCATGTCAGAGCAAAACACAAAGAAAGGGCCCAGCCCAGCCTGTCCATGATTATTTCATCTATTTGGGGTTTTTTCACTCCATACCAACATGGAATTTCTGCCCCCAGGAATCCCTTTTGCTGATTTATCTGCTGATTAACACAGGGTAATAAATCATTTTAATTTGCAGCCAGCTGGGCAGAATAGCACAACCAAAATTCCTTTGTTAGTCAAGGGCTGAAGCACCAACCCAGCAAGATTTGATACCAGGTTTGAAGCCTTCAAATCAGTGTTCAGTGCTAATCTGCTTGATTGAAAGTACAGCTTGAAATTCTCAATAAAACCCAGATTTCTCAGAGTCTCAGGATTGTTGAACGGTGCTGGCTCCTGGTTAAAGTGGGCAAGGCAAAGGAAAAAGGAAAATCAAGACCATAAAATCCTCTTTTTATTGTAAGGAACAATATCCTGCTGAGTGGTGATGGAATCATCCCTTCATGCATCCACAGGCTTTGAGCTGATATTAAATAATGAATAACCAGCATCCAGTTGAATTCCCAGCAAACTGAGAATTCCAAATCATTGGGTTCGACTGGAGGCTGATTTCGGATCCTTTGCCTTGACTGGCATTCCCTGAATTGATGGCATCACATGTGAAGGGATGTGAAGGGATGTCCTCAGATTCGGTGGGGTGCAGGTCAAGGCAAAGCAGCTTCCAAGGGGATTCTGTGCTGGGAAGAGTCTCCAGCCAATGCTCCCCCTCTGATCTCCAGATCTTTCCCTGAGAGATTTGTTCCCACCAGCCTACGTCCTTTGGATCTTCCCACGTTCCACTTTTACCCCCTGCACAGGAGCCACAGGGACATCCCTGTCCCATGTCACCCCTGCCTGGTGGCCTGGAGAGCCTTGGGAGCAGGATCACAGAACTCCAGAATGGTTTGGGTTGGAAGGGATCCTAAATCCCACCCAGAGCCACCCCTGCCATGGCAGGGACACCTCCCCCTGTCCCAGGGTGCCCCAATGTCCAGCCTGGCCTTGGGCACTGCCAGGGATCCAGGGGCAGCCACAGCTGCTCTGGCAATGCCAGCCCAGCCAGGAATTCCCAATCTCCCATCCATCCCTGATCCTCCAAACCTGAAGATCAGAATCACAGAATTCACAGAATGCCCAGGTTGGAAGAGACCCCCAAGACCATGGAGTCCAACCCAGCCCCAACAGCCCAACTGAACCCTGGCACCCAGTGCCACATCCAGGCTTTGTTAAACACACCCAGGGATGGGGACTGCACCACCTCTCTGTGCAGAACATTCCAGAACTTTCTCACTCTGTCTGTGAAACCTTGTCCACATATCCAACCTGTATTTCCCTTGGCGCATGTGAGATGGTGATTTTAAAGCCCATTTCCCCCCCCAAATAAGCAGCACTTTGGTTTTAATAACGAAGAAATAAAATATTTCCTGAGAGGCTCATTCCAAAGCCCAGAAAAACCAGTGGGATGTCCAGCCAGCAGCAGCAGCATTGGCAAGAGTCCCTCAGCTCCCATCCACTTGTTTTCCCAAAATGTGAGGACACAACAGAGAGGATTCAGCCTCCACATCATTCTATGCTTCCTAAAGAGACCACTCCCTACCTTAAAATTGAAGGAAATAAGAAATTTATTTTTCAATTCATTTTAAACCTAATTTTGAGGAAATTTCCCTAAAATATTAAGAAATTCAGGATGGGGATAAAAAGTCTTTGTGCATTAATACCGGACTGAAGTGGTTTCTAATTAGCTCACAGTGATGAAGGGAAAACCTTAAAGAAAAGTGAATTTTAAATGAATTAAGGTGCTAGAAATGATCAGTGTTTCCTTGTCCTACAGATTAATTTGCTGACTATTTTATTTTCCTTTTCCTTGAGGGCCTTTTAATTATGCAGAGAAATCTCATCAAACCCAGCTGACGAAGGGCAGGACAATTAGGAGCAAACAAACCCTTCAGAAGGAAGCCCCACCTGGATTATTTCTGTAACAATCACTCAGTGAGCTCCAAGAACTTTTACTGCATTTCCAGCCAAATCCTGATCAGATTTTTCCAATAATCCCAAAAATTCAGCAAATCCCAGGCTGGGCTCCCTGGGGAAGGCCACAGGCTTTGAGTTTGTTGTTGCTGGGGTGTAAAATTTAATCACAATGGGCTCAATAAAGAAGTTTTAACATGGAATAAACCATACTTGGAAAGGAAATAAATAAGGATAAAGAAAATTTGTAGTAAATTATTGATTTTGTTTACTGCTGCTCCCACTTTCCAGACATTTTGAGTTACCTCAAGTGCCAAAAAATTCCTGATTTCATGGTTTTGTCATATTATGGCTGCTCACACACACCTGATCCCAGAACTCCAGGATGATTTCAGTTGGAAGGGATTTTAAGGATCATCCATTTCCAGCAGGGGCAGCAGTGGATGGGATTTAAGGTCTCTTCCAGCCCAACCTTTTCCATGATTATCCCTAGCAAGGCATCTCCTGCCTTTTCCATGCTCCACTTTGATCTTCTCCCCATCCCTTCCCTTCTGCCTGCTCCTTTTCCAAACACAGATTGGGATCTAAGATGAGTTTTTATGGGAAATCCATGGCTCAGACAACATTTAACCCTCCTGCTCTGTGGGTGACAGTACAACCAAGACTTTTCCCCCAAACCAGGTTTTTGAGGCAGTCTCCTTCCACATCCAGAATAATTGAGATATTTTCATTCTTAAGCAGCTCAGCAAGGCATTGACAGGAGAATTTATCCAAAGGATACCTTGCTATCCAACTTGATTGTTCTTCCAATAGATTTATCAAAGCAAACTCAAGGAATCTGAATTATTTCAGAGGGAAGTGGCAGAAATGTCTCAGGGAATGTCTACCCTGAAAACCAATTAAATGGGCTTAGACAGAATCACTTTCATGTGGGCTGGAAATTAATTGCAAGGCAGAACGCAAAAGGTAATGATGAATATTAATGAGCTGAGTTGGTGGCAATATCTGAGGGGGACATTTTCATCTGCTGTGGACAGGGGAATGTGACACAGAGACTTTAAACCCCAGATGGCTGCAATTCAAAAAAATCAGGTTTATACACACACAGAGGCTTGGAAGGAAATGTGTTCAGCAAGGTGTGAACTCTTAGAGTGAGTGGGAGTTCATTCCTTCACCATCCCTTTGAGAGCCTGATTTTCCATCCCATAAATTATTAGTAGACACATAAATACCTGTTCTTCATGATAGAAGCTGCTGTCAATTATCTCCCTTTTTATTTCAGAAGATCTGAAAGAAAGACACAAGATTCAAACTGTTTCTGTTTCACCCAAGTGGGTTCTTTTCCTCCTCAACTCCTCATTACCACATTCAGTTTCCATTAAACAAATTCCAGGGCACTTCAAAATGATGGTGCTGGGAGAAGAAGTTTCATTTTTACTGTTTTGATAAAAAACTCAGAGGTTATTGCACACCTGAGTGGAGAAACCACCATTCCTCCAAGATAATTGCAAGGAACTGGGAATTTTCTCCTGGGATGTCTGGAAACACCTGGAGGGGCAGGGATTGAGACAGGTAATGACAGCCTCAGGTAAGAATTTGTTTTTCTATAGAGCCAAGGCAGTAAACTCAATAAACTCCCAAATCTGCCCTGTCATTTTAGGCTCAGTTTAAGAAGGGGATTGGCACAGGAGTCTCATGGTTGAGCTCAGCAGCTCAGTCCCTGTATTTTTCCATCTCTTATCTCTGGGATGGGTTCTATCTGTGCCCTTGGTAACTGCCTGACCCCAATCCCAGCTTTGATGAGAGGGAAAACCTTCCCAGAGTTCTCCAGATGTTCCTCAGGGCTGGCAGCTCCATCCACCCTGAACTGATCCTATAAAAATGAGCAAACAGGGATCTCCACTCACTTCAGAGTGGGAGCTCAGGGAAATGAAGTTGGAAAACCAAAATTAACATCCCTGCTGTAAGAAGGGCCAAGCATGAATATGGATGATCCATTAGGGAATTGGTTGATGGATGATCCCTTCCAAGGCCTGACCACCCTTTCCAGGAAGAAATTGAGTCCTCCTGACACAGCGTGAGAGATGAAACAACAACCTGACCTCAGGGCAGGAAATGAAAGGGGAAATTTTGGAAACTCTACATTTCCTTTTCCTATTCCTACAACACGTCCGTGTTACACCTGCAGCTGGACAGAAGATTCTGCTGGAATCATTTTGAGTGGAAATACACCTCAAACTGGAAGTTCCCATCTCTTATCTCTGGGATGGGTTCTATCAGTACCCTTGGCAAATGCCTGACCCCAATCCCAGCTTTGCTGAGAGAGAAAACCTCCCCAGAGTTCTCCAGATGTTCCTCAGGGTTTGCAGCTCCTTCCACTCTGAACTGATCCTATAAAAATGAGCAAAGAGGAATCTCCACTCACTTCAGATCAGGAGCTGAGGCAAATGAAGATGGAAAACAAGTCAAGGAAAGCAAAATTAACATCCCTGCTGTAAGGAGGACCAGGCATGAATATGGATGATCCATTATGGAATTGACTGATGGATGACCCGTAACTCATCCCAAGTAATGGCTCACACTGAGTAATGGAGTTTCTCTTTCCAGATAAAACATTTGTCACTTAAATGCCTTCCACGTCCACCAAGAAAACCTCTGGGCAATTTAACTTAAGCACTGTTTGCTTTAGGATTTAAAAAAAAAATAAATCCTCTTTCATGTTTAAACATGGTGCCCTGCTAATCAAAACCAACCCTGCACCCTCAATTTCTGTGGAAACCCAGA
Organism: Ammospiza caudacuta; assembly: GCF_027887145.1. NCBI lineage: Eukaryota > Metazoa > Chordata > Aves > Passeriformes > Passerellidae > Ammospiza > Ammospiza caudacuta. The sequence goes on from NC_080598.1 coordinate 65,317,607, forward strand.
GCACCAGGAATATTTCTCTCTCTGCTCTGGGGTGCCCTGAGCCCCAGGGGAGCACTGACTTTGACCCTCATTCATGGAGAAAGTTTTCTAAACTTCAAGATGGACTGGAATACACAAAAGTGTGAAATAGATTATAGAGAGCAGTGTAGGTGTGTCACTTGGTGAGAAATTGAGGGTTTGGACTTTTTAGTGTGTTGTGGATGGAAGCAAGATGGAGGGCACAGGGTGTCATCCTGGGCTTCTTCTTCATGCTTCTTCTTCCTTCTTCTCCATGGGTTTGGGTGGCATTTTGTAATTGGGCAGAAAAGTCCCCATTGGGAGATCTTTGGGATCAGTTATTGGGTTAAAAGGGGAAATAATCCAGGTGTCAGTTCTTAATTTGATGGTTTTGTCTTAAAAGACCTTGTACCAAGAGACTGTTGGCCATTTTGTGCCTTCTAATGAAAAGCTGCAAAACTCACAGTAATGAGACTGTTTCACTGATAAGAAATAATAAACACCTGAGTCCAAACATAAACTATCATCATGCCTTCAATTCAGACTCAGATAAGCCAATAAATTTCCTTGGATCACCTTTAGTTTGCTGTCACAGTTCTGTCAATGCTCAGCAGGAATTCTCCCAGAGTGGGAGAATCCCATTCCCTTAACCAGGAGAAAGGTTGGAAATGAAGCAGGATCCCCTCACAGGGGTGGAGATGGAGAATGGGCTCAGCCACGGGAGCTGGGATGCTGGAAAAGGATTTTTTAACAATTTATCATTGCTCTGGTGAGTTGGATGCTCTGGGACCTTCTGGATGCAGAAAGGAGGAAGGAATAATGGGATTGAGACTCCTGCTCTGGGATCCCAAGTTAGAAGGATGTGGAGATGATGGAGCAAGTCTGGAGGAGAACAGGAAGGGTTACTCTGGATTTCCTCTGCTCTGGAGCCAGGCTGGGAGAGCTGGGAATGTTCCCCTGCAGAGGAGAAGGCTCCAGGGAGAGCTCAGAGCCCCTGGCAGGGCCTGAAGGGGCTCCAGGAGAGCTGCAGAGGGACTGGGGACAAGGCATGGAGGGACAGGAGCCAGGGAATGGCTGCCAGTGCCAGAGGGCAGGGATGGGTGGGAGATTGGGAATTGGGAATTCCTGGCTGGGCTGGGATTGCCAGAGCAGCTGTGGCTGCCCCTGGATCCCTGGCAGTGCCCAAGGCCAGGCTGGGCACTGGGGCACCCTGGGACAGTGGGAGGTGTCCCTGCCATGGCAGGGGTGGCTCTGGATGGGGTTTGAGGTCCCTTTAAAAGATGTCTGTGACATTATACCATTCCATGATTTCATGACTCTCAGGTTTGGTGTTGCTGAAATGGCTCCCAAGGTATTAAAAGGACTCTTTTTTCCCAGCCCCATGACAGAAGAAGTTGGGATTCCTCAGCTCTGGTTCTCAAGGTTGTTTATTTTCTCTTATCCATTACATTCTTTCTCTGACCTGCTGAGGTCTGTCCAGCAGGTTGGGTTGTGGCACAGTCCCTGCCCTTGGAGTGGTGTTGGCTTTTTATACTATGAACTACGTGTGCTTTATTTACAATAATCTCCCAATACCTATCACCTATGTCAGACAGTCTGTCTCTACTCTAAACCAATCCAGAAGTGCCTCCATCACAGCAGAGGATGGAGGACAAGAAGAAGAAGGAGAAGGACAGGACATGCCCAGATTCCTCCATCTTACCCCCTGAACCCCCATTATAAAAACCCCAAAATTCTCCATTTTCACCCTGTGACAAATTCACTGTCATTCTACTCAAACCCTTGTGGCTGGTAGCTCCTCACACAAAGCTGGGAATTGTTTCCATGGGCTAAAATCAAAGGCACAGGTGTCTGTGACTGCGTGCCAAGGTCTCTGAGCCCCTGCCAGGGTCTGGAGTCCCCCAGGGCAGCCAGAGCAATGTCCTGGGTTCTGACACATGTCCATCCCTGGGGAGGTGTCTCCTGCCTTTTCCATGATCCTCTTCAAGCTTCTCCCAAATCCTTGCCCTCTAAACTCTTACAACAACCCTGGAAGACATAAAATACCCTCAATATTGTCAGTCCCTTTCATTAAATGAAACAAACTTGGAGAAGGAAATTTTCCTTCTTTATTCACCAAAATTTTCAGGAAGTGTCATCTCAGGTCAGCTTTCCTGCTCAAGATTCCAAAGAAAAGCAAGCACAGAAGTCTTTGGGCTACATTGGATTGCATTTGCTGTTTGATGGTCTGGTAACACTTTAATAGTCTTCAATGAGCATTTAATTTAGATTTAATAGGGCAGCTTCTCTGTTGTAATTAAATATCAATTGATTGTTCCAAGAGCACTTGCTTGATTTAATATCGAAGAGATAAACCTGCTTTGCTGTATAATTAACTCCAAACACAACAATAAAAGTGCAATTAAATTTCTGGAATACAGAACTTGTAAAAAAAGTTGCTCGAGCTGCTGGACACGAGGGAATGAAAGAAAAATGATGTTAAAATTGTGCACTAGCAGTGATCCTAAGAGCTAATTAATTACTGTGCTTAACTATTGATGATTTTGACCTTTGATGTAGAGATTCCTTTGAGGTGGAAATCAAACCATGGAAGTGCTGTTCCCACTGGGAATGGCATCAGGAGAGAGTTTTCTTCAAACAGGTAAAGGAAAAATGTCATTTTAATGGATTTTCCCCCCTGCATTAATAGTTGGTGTTCATTGTATCTGCACTTAAATATTCATCCTTTGAAACAGTCCACCTTATTTTTCAAACAGATAATTAATTCCCATTGTGGGTTTTTCCTGTTTGCCTTTCCCCTTTTTCCTGAAGATATTTTAATGGAGTCAATGACTTAAAAATGGAGAAAACAAAGGAAAAAAAATCAAGCCTGGGAATGGTTTTAGTGCTGACCAGGAGAAGCCATCCTGAGCAGGGCATAAATCCCACATTTTCACAAGGGCAGCACAAGAGGGAATGGCCTGAAGCTGAAGGAGGGCAGGGATGGGTGGGAGATTGGGAATTGGGAATTCCTGGCTGGGCTGGAATTGCCAGAGCAGCTGTGGCTGCCCCTGGATCCCTGGCAGTGCCCAAGGCCAGGCTGGGCACTGGGGTTTGGAGCAGCCTGGGACAGTGGAGCCCATCCAGAGTGGAATGGGATTTAAGGTCCTTTCCAACCCAAACCAGTCTGGGATTCTATAAAATCCCCAGGAGCAAAGAGTTTTTGGATTTCCTGGTACAAAGCTGGCAAAAGCAACCCTGTATCTTTATTCCTTCTGAAATCTGCGCTCATCCAACTGATCCCTAAAATCCAGGTCCTTCCTCCTGCACATCCTTAGGGCAGGGAGTGACTCCCTGGGGCTTCACACATTTCTCACCACCCTGAAGCCCTAAATTGGATGAAAATCCCTAAACTCCACCCTAACACAATCACTGAATAAATAAAAGAAATCTCTTCATTAAAGGCAAAAAATCCCAGAATCCCAGGATCCCTGAGGTTGGAAAAAGCTCCAAGATCAGAGTCCCAGCTGTGCCAATGCCCACCCTGTGCCCAGCCCAGAGCTCTCAGTGCCACCTCCAGGGATGGGCACTGCAACCCTCCCTGGGCAGCCACTTCCATTTTTCCTTTAAACAATTCCTCCTGCAAATATCCTGTAATCCCTCAGAACAGACAGAGGCAGAGCTCAGATCTGTCCCTCTCTTCTAGATGGAGAAATCCAACCATTCATTCCCAAAATTCAGGCATGGCAGCCACTAAATAACACAGGACAGCTGCTGGGGAGACAATTCCTGCTTCCACAGAGGAACTTTTGTCCTAAATCACATCCCAGGATCAACAATGGAAAACCTGGAGTGAAACCCTGCCTGGCATTATTAAGATATGTTTAGATTAGATTGGATATTTCATCAAAATCAGTCCCAAAAATCTTATCAAAATCTTATCGAAATGAGCCCCAAGCTGGAACTCCCAGGTACAATTTTCCAACATTTCAATCTTACTTTGGCACGTCTCAAAAATAACAAACTCAAATGCTTTGCAGCTGAGTCCCAAGCAGTGATCCAGCTCTCTGGAGAGTTCCAGAAAATCTCCCGTTCACTTTTCCAGGCCTTGGAGCAGCCCCTGGGCTGATTTCTTAAGCTGCAAAGGAAAAATAATTGAGATTTCCACAAAACTGGCTGAGGCTTATTTTAACACTCCCAGGGTTTCAGCTTGGAAGAGCTCAGCGTGTTTTTATCCCAATCCTTAAAATTGTTCCCATAAATTCTTTGTTAAGATGCTCCTTGGAGAAGTTTCCATCCTGGAGGGATTTGCTCAGGACATCTCAGGAGTGACTTTTATTTGCCCCCACCTCCTTTCCAAGTGCTGATTGCTCCTACCAGCCCTTCCAAAATAGGCAGGGATTTTATTCCTCCTTCCAAAATTCTTCCCACTTTTTCAGAGCTGCTTTTCTTCCTCCTCCACCTTTTATTACAGCAAGGAAGGAATTAAATCCTAAACCTTTCCGGTATTACACCAAGAGGGACATAAATGGAAATTTCAGCATCCAGAGTTTGAAAATTCGGGATTTTAATGGAATTTACTCAATGGTCCTGTTCCTTGGAAGCTTCATCCCTCTCCTTGTGTGATTCCAGCTCAGCTCTGGGGAATTTTCAAGGCTTTTAGGTTGGATTTCAGGGAAAAGTTCTTCCCCCACAGGGTGGTGGGCACTGATTCCCCAGGGAATTCCCAAGTTTTCCACATCTCCAGGAGAATTTGGACAGTGTGGGATTGGTCTCCTCCAAGCCAAACCAGCTTGGAATTCTCTGATTTATTTGAGAAGGAAACACCAGGAGAACTCTGGCTGGGTAAATTCCTGGGAAATCCTCTCCATCCCACCATTTCAGAGTTCATGAGGAGCTGGAGATTTCTCTTTGGTTTTTAAATTTTTTTTAAAAAACCAACATTCAATCAAAAAATCCAAACGGATTTTCTACTCAGATAAAGACTTTGGAGCTCCCATCAGGATCACCTTCCTGAATTTCCAGGAGATTTTGTGCCTAAACATCCGATAACTCATTTTTAGAAATTTTCCCATTTTGCACACAAGAGTGGGAATTCCTCATGTCCAAATTAATTTGTTAATTATGAAACAACCACCCTCAACATCTTTTTCAATCCTGAAAGACCAATCAGGGCTATCCAGCTATTTCCATCTCCAGGTCAGCTGCTGGAAAATCCTAGGAAATATTCTATAAAAGTGATTAAATTATGAGAAGCTGATGAAGACCGCTAGGAAATATTAACCTAATATTAATATTTTAATATTAAAATTTCTATGAAAACATAAAAATGACAATACTTGGCCAGACCAAAGGTTCAACCAGGATAAATTCCTGTCCCTGAGCATTCCCAGGCTTTCAACTTGGAGACTGAGCAGGCGGTGAGACAAAATCTGCTGGATACACCACAAATCCCATGCAAAGGCCAGCAGCTTCCCTTTGGAGATGAAAGTTATAATTTCCCACAAAAGGACCCTCAAACCTTTCAAGGAGGGCCAATAAACACAAAATTCCCACTGGGAAGCCTGGAGATGCATTTTGCTTCCAGAAGGATTCCGTTCATTAGGGTGGCCGCTAATTAAAGGATATTTTTTTTCCCCCTGCTGGATTTACAAACATCTCCTCCTCCTTCTGCTTTCCCAAATGTGCTTTCCAGAGTCTTTAACAATTCCTCACAGCTCTGAGATTCCCGGGAAGTGAAGGTGAGGCTTGAGGGATGGGAATGCTGCCCTGGGGCTGCTCCAGGTGCCCCCGGCCGGGAGCTGAGCATGGATCTGCTGCTCTCCCTCGTCAGAGCCCTGCAACTGCACCCACCGCCGGGATTCCTGGAATTTCCCTCCCGTTCCCTCCAAAAATGGGCTGGAAAATGACATTAAATGGATGCTGGGAGATCTGCGGGCATTAACCCTTTAAGCGCTGCCCCTGCATGGGGCCGTGCCAGGATTTTGTGGGAGGGAAATCTGCTTTTCCTGACTTGGTGAGTGGTGGGTTTTTTCCCCAAGGATTCACTGCAGTAGGAGTCACAGCTTTGGGAAATTGAGGGGAAAATGAAAAGGCCAATTTCCACCCTTTTGGGATGACACCACTGCTCCTCTTGCCCACATAATCCCAGAATGGGTTGGGAAGGAAGAAACTCAAATCCCATTCCATGGCAGGGACACCTCCCACTGTCCCAGGGTGCCCCAGTGCCCAGCCTGGCCTCGGGCACTGCCAGGGATCCAGGGGCAGCCACAGCTGCTCTGGCAATCCCAGCCCAGCCAGGAATTCCCAGTTCCCAATCTCCCACCCATCCCTGCCCTCTGGCACTGGGAGCCATTCCCTGGCTCCTGTCCCTCCATGCCTTGTCCCCAGTCCCTCTGCAAAAGCCTGGACCAGGATCCATCCCAACAACCACATCAAACACATCCCTGTCCTTCCAGGCCCTCTGCCAGCCTGGCACAAATTTAGGAAAAACCTGTCCCTTGGCAGCAATGCCCAAGTGCCTGAATGACCCTAAAATCCCAGGAATTTCTTGCATCTTCTAAGGGAGGTTTCAATTCTTGCTGATTTTTTTATGCCATGGTGCAAAGCAGGGCCTGTCAGCAACGTGATGTAATTATCATCCAGCCTCAGTAAAGGATTTTAAATTAAAGCCAACTCTCTCTGTAAATACTTTGTGTCTCCATTATTGTTCTCTCCTCCTAATGGCTTTTGGCACGGGCCTTGTCAGGGGTTTATTGTACAACCCCCCGGCCGTGCCAGAGCCTGCTATGAATAAATCACACCCTCCACTGAGCACCAGACGATGGCAAAATGCAACAGCAGATGAAAAAAAGCAATAAAGAACCATAACAGCTGCCTGTTCTCCTCGGCAGGTTTACATCAGCCCCTGATTTAATTTCCTCTTTGTAACGGCAGCGGGAAAGAAAATCAGGAATGTTCACACAGGGCTGCTTTTCCCCAAGAAAAGTGAGGAGCTGCGTGGTTCACTGGGGTTTCCTCCTCAGAGCTGCTCAGCATCTTCTTGGGGCAGCAAGAGGAGAAAATCACTCGGAGGTGTTGCTGCCACAGCTGGAAAACGCTGGGCTTGGATGCTGGAGTCACATAAAGGGAACTGGAATGGGCGGGAATGAATGTCAGGAAAGGTTCTTCTCCAGAGGGTGCTGGCACTGCCCAGGCTGCCCAGGGAATGGGCACAGCCCGAGGCTGCCAGAGCTCCAGGGGGGTTTGGACAGCGCTGCCAGGGATGCCCAGGCTGGGGTTGTTGGGGGTCTGGGCAGGGACAGGGTTTGGGATGATCCTGTGGGTCCCTCCAGCTCAGGATATTCTGTAATTCTGTGGAAATGGGCTGCATGTGAATTCCTGCTCTGGACTGAGCTACTCCTGGAGCTGGGAACCAGGAGATCCAACCAGTCCTTCAAACCCTCCAGCAGAGGATGTGACCTGCTCTGAGACACCAAGGACAAGAAGGGAAACGTTCAGGGCAGGACCCAGCCCCTGTTTGCTCCCCCCTGCCTCTCCCAGCCCCACACCTCCCTGGAATGCCAGGAACTCCCCATCCCTGCAGGGATTTAAAGCCCCGTGGATGTGGCACTTGGGGACATGATCAGCGTGGCCGGGGCAGTGCTTGGCAGCTCAATGACCTCAGAGGGCTTTTCCAGCCTCAAGGATTCCGTGATTCCATCAAACCACCCAAAGGTTTTAATGAATTAAAACCTTTTCCCTCTTTCTGTTGCTGTTCCCAGCAGGGAGGGAAGCACTGGAGCCATCCCTGAAGGATCAGCTGGGAGATCCCTCTGCACTCACCCCGTGGTGACTCAGGACTTTCCTGGGTCCCTTTTGCACCTGGGGGTCTTCTCCTTGACCCCCTCCTGCTTTTCCATTCCTGCTTTTCCCTTCCTGTTTTTCCCTTCCTTCTTTTCCCTTCCTGCTTTTACTTTCCTCCTTTTCCTTTCCTCCTTTTCCTTTCCTGCTTTTCCCTTCCTTCTTTTCCCTTCCTGCTTTCCTTTCCTCCTTTTCCTTTCCTGCTTTCCCCTTCCTGCTTTCCTCTTCCTCTTTTTCCCTTCCTGCTTTTCCTTTCCTGCTTTTCCTTTCCTGCTTTTCCCTTCCTGTTTTCCCCTTCCTCCTTTTCCTTTCCTGCTTTTCCTTTCCTCCTTTTCCTTTCCTTTCCAGCTTTTCCCTTCCTTCTTTCCCCTTCCTCTTTTTCCCTTCCTTCTTTCCCCTTCCTCTTTTTCCCTTTCTGCTTTTCCTTTCCTCCTTTCCCTTCCTGCTTTCCCCCTGTCCCTCAGCATCTCCCAGCCTGTTTCCCATCCACCTGAGCCGTTTCTTGCTCCCTGTACAATTCCTTCTGCCCCAAGCCAAGGAAGAGCCCTGGATTCAGCTGCTGTGATCCCTCCCCACCCTTCCTGCAGCTCCTCAGCACGGGGATGGATTTTTCCTGTACTTTTTAAGAGAGCTGCCAACTTCCCTGAACTCCTTTTTTCATTTGGGCTCATTTCCCAAAGGATCTTCCCTCCCAGCTCTGCCTTTATTGGATTTGGCCTTATTGAAGGTCATGGCTGTGTTATTCCCTTGGCTTTTAAGGGTTGTTCTTGGTGGGGTTTTTTTTCCATTTTCTGCACTTTTTATTCCTCCATAACCTTCCTCCAGCTTGTGACCTCTGTATTCCATGGCCAGGCTTGGAATTTACCTTCTGTCCTTGTCCTGGGGCTCAGGATCCAAGCTGGGAACCTCCTCTTCCCTCTCCAAAATCCAATATTTGAATATTGCCTCTGACACCTCTTCCTGGGTGGCTCAAGAGCCTTTTCACTCCATTCCCTGGACTGGGAATTTCCATAGGATTTCCAGTTTCATGCAAAGCACCAGGTGGGATCTGGGATTTGTGGAGCAGCTCTTTGTTTCCAGTAAGAAAACAAAGGCCAAGGTATGGACACATCCACAGGGCCTGGGAAAAGGCAGCTCCAGGAATCCTCTCCCTTCTCCACCTCCCTGGGAGATTTTGGTTTGGAGCCTGGAGAGAAATGGAAAATTCCCAGAGTTTTTATGCCCCACCAAGGGGTAATGATTGTGCAGATCTCTGCAGGCCTGAGAATTCCGAAGCATGGGTTTATTGCCACACTGCAGATTTGGGATATTGGGACTGTGGGATATAAACCCACTGCAGGGATGGATGGGAGATTGGGAATTCCTGGCTGGGCTGGGATTGCCAGAGCAGCTGTGGCTGCCCCTGGATCCCTGGCAGTGCCCAAGGCCAGGCTGGACACTGGGGCTGGAGCAGCCTGGGGCAGTGGGAGATGGATGGGATGGGATCCATGGGATGGGATGGGATGGGATGGGATGGGATGGGATGGGATGGGATGGGATGGGATGGGATGGGATGGGATTGAGTCCATGGGATGGGATGGGATGGGATGGGATGGGATGGGATGGGATGGGATGGGATGGGATGGGATGGGAAGGGATGGGATGGGATGGGATGGGATGGGATGGGATGGGATGGGATGGGATGGGATGGGATGGGATGGGATGGGAAGGGATGGGATGGGATGGGATGGGATTTAAGGTCCCTTCCAACCCAAACCATCCCACAGTTCTATGAACTGAAGCTCAGGGAAGAACTGGGGACCCTTTCCTTAGGGATTGTGCCCCATTAATGCCACCAAGGTGCTCAAAGAGTCACTCCAGGAATTCCTGGAGACACCAGTATTTTCCACCAAACCTGAGGAAAAATTCCCCCAGGAGCAATGTTTCCAAAGGGAAGGGCGCACACAGTGTCTGGAGAGAGGGAAAAGGCAGATCCTGCTGGGGTTTAAAATCTGAGGAATATTTTTAGGGGTAATTTGTCGTCTAAAAATTGTGTTCTCCAAACCCTGCAGCTGCAAATTGGATAATTGCACATTTCTTGGAGACAACTTTAAAATTCCAGATTTCTGACCCAATTCCACAGCTCCATTTGGTTTTAAAACAACCCCAAATAAAATAATGGAAACTTTTCCCAGCCTTTGGTGCATTTTCTACTCTGGTGGCAGAACAGGGAGGAAAATCAGGGACCTCCTGCTCCTGAAAGATTTTTAAGTCTCCCATAACGTGAATTTATAAATTATTTAGGGCAGCAACCAAACCCCAAACACACAAAGATGATTTTGTGAGCAGGATGTGAGGGAGGGAAAAAAAAATCCCCCTATTGCAATGGGTGCTATGGGCTCCCAAAGCTGGGAGTGCTGCAGGAGGTCAGAAATATTGGAGAGACATCTGGGTTCCTTCTAAATCTCAATTATAATGTTAAATATCCTGTAAGATACTGGGATCTCAATGGAATAATTATTTGTAGGATGAGATATTGTGGATAAAGTGGAATAAAGCAGAAATCTCCTTTTGATTTAAAGACTTTGCACATGACTTTGGGTGCAGTAATTAGTGGTGAAAAAAATTTCTTGTTTGGACAGTTCTTGGAGTCCATTTACAGCAGCAGAATGGATGAATATTCCATAAAATGGGATATGGGTGTTGACATTGATGGGAATCCATTTATGGCTAGAGCCCCTCTGCTCTGGTGCCAGGCTGGGAGAGCTGGGAATGTTCCCTGGAGAGGAGAAGGCTCCAGGCAGAGCTCAGAGCCCCTGGCAGGGCCTGAAGGGGCTCCAGGAGAGCTGGAGAGGGACTGGGGACAAGGGATGGAGGGACAGGAGCCAGGGAATGGCTCCCAGTGCCAGAGGGCAGGGATGGGTGGGAGATTGGGAATTGGGAATTCCTGGCTGGGCTGGGATTGCCAGAGCAGCTGTGGCTGCCCCTGGATCCCTGGCAGTGCCCAAGGCCAGGCTGGGCACTGGGGCACCCTGGGACAGTGGGAGCTGTCCCTGCCATGGAATGTGATGAGCTTTAAGATCCTTTCCACCCCAAACCATTCCAGAATTCTGTGACTCCCTGAACCTTTCCCACCCCTGTTTCTGGCAGCTGTAACAAATTTTTAATTTCTTCTTTTTTTTTTTTTTTTTTTTTTTTTTTTTAGAATTAACATATTCAAAATAAGTTTCATGAGCACCTCTGTAGAGCAGAATTCTGTTAGATTCTTGGAAAACATAAATCCCCTCCAGGGGTGGGGACTCCATCAGGCTGGACAACACTTCCATGAAGGACTTTCCCCAATATCCACCCTGAGCTGCCCCGGCCCAGCCTGAGGCCGTTCCCTCTGCTCCTGTCCCTGTTCCCTGGAGCAGAGCCCGACCCCCCGGCTGTGCCCTCCTGGCAGGAGCTGTGCAGAGCCACAAGGGCCCCTGAGCCTCCTTTGCTCCAGGTGAGCCCTGCCCAGCTCCTCAGGGATTCTGCAGCCCCTGCCCGGCTCCTCAGGGATTCTGCAGCCCCTGCCCAGCTCCTCAGGGATTCTGCAGCCCCTGCCCGGCTCCTCAGGGATTCTGCAGCCCCTGCCCAGCTCCTCAGGGATTCTGCAGCCCCTGCCCAGCTCCTCAGGGATTCTGCAGCCCCTGCCCAGCTCCTCAGGGATTCTGCAGCCCCTGCCCAGCTCCTCAGGGATTCTGCAGCCCCTGCCCAGCTCCATTCCCTTCCCTGGACATTCTCCAGCCCCTCCCTGTCCTTATCTGGATGTGTCCCAACTCCTGGGGACAGCAGAGGGAAGTAATCGCTCCAGGAGCAGCAGGCAAGCCTGGGGATTGTGGGTGCCCAACCCAAAGCTGAGGCTGGGTACTTTCTTCCACCAACTCACCCCAAATCACCCCAAACCCTCCCAAGATGATTGAGCTCTCTGAGGAGCTGATTTTGGGATCACCTCCCACTCTTCCTCACTCCTGAGCTGGCAGGGAGCAAGTCCCACCTATGGAGAAACTCCACCATGGTTTTTCCGGGGAAGTTTGGATGCTCCCACTTGGTTATTGGAAGATCCCAAGCCCAGTTAATTAGGAAAGGTCCAAATTAACAAAAACATCACGCACTTCCCTTAATTCCAACTTCCACGAGCAATAAAGGCATCCCGTAATTTGCATTATTGGGAACACACAGGATTTGGAGGCATGTTTGGATATGAATCTGACATGATAGCTTTAGGAAGTTAATTAGGTAATTGCCAAACATCCTAATTGATTTTTAATTACTGAGTGAGGCTCGCAGCAGAGCCCAGCCTGGCAGAGTCCTCTGTCATTACAGAACAAAAGGAACTTCAGCAGCACTTCAGCATTCCCAGGCTCCCACGTGTCCGGGCTTTCTGCACCTTTTCCTACAAATCCACCAGGATTTGCCCATCCCTTCATTCCTTCCTGGTTTCGGAATCTTCAGTCAAAAGTGGGGAAGCTGAACAACATCCCAGGAGAGGGAGATTTCCTTAAACTCAGGCTCTTGGAAGTGGAGGTTGGAATTGGATGATCTTTAAGGGCCCTTCCAACCCCAGCCATTCCATAAACACAAATCCAGGACCTAACCCAGCCAATTCCATAAGTCTGACACCAGGATTAATTTACAATTTCCATTTTGATTTAGGCTGTCCCAGCTGTTCTGAGATCCCACATATCCATCCTCTGGAAACCACCTCCATTCCCTGAGCAGAGGAGGAGTTCTGGAGGAGTCCTGGAATCTGGGTTGGTGGAAAGCCTCAGAGCCTGATTTCCAAAGATGGGATTCCAGACTGGTTTGTCTGGGAAGGGACTTTAAACCCCATCCCATTCAACCATGGCCATGGGCAGGGACACTTTCCACTGTCCCAGGGTGCCCCAATGTCCAACCTGGCCTCGGGCACTGCCAGGGATCCAGGGGCAGCCACAGCTGCTCTGGCAATTCCAGCGTAGCCAGGAATTCCCAATCTCCCACCCATCCCTGCCCTCTGGCACTGGGAGCCATTCCCTGGCTCCTCTCCCTCCATCACTTGTCCCCAGTCCTTCTCCAGCTCTTCTGGAGCTCCTTTAGGTTCTCTCTCCCTCCTGTACTCACCTCCCCAGACCCACATCTTTCCCAAGCTCTGTCCACGAGGCAACATCCTAGGATATGGGAAAGAAGAGGAACACCCATTGGAAAAGAGAAAAATCCGAACTGTGGGCTTTGCCCCCAGCCCAGGGACAGCAAATCCCCTCCTATCCTTGGCAATTCTCTTTTTTATTCTTAAAATACCAGTTGAAGTGACAGCCAAATGGCTACCTGGGGACTGGAAAACCCTTGGTGTCTTGGTTTGGAAAGCCAGGTGTCTGCTAAGGAAGGCAGGAGACTCCCCTGAAATGGAGAATGTGAATCCTCCCCTCTCTGAATTGCTATAAATTTTAAATTAAGGGACTCTCAGGCGGCAAAAATTATGGGAACAGTTCTTTAATTGGGAAGAAAAGAAAAGGATAAAATAAACAATGCAGTGCACTGGAACAACACTGCCAGAGTCAGAACCCAACCTGACACCCTGTGGGTCAGGCTGGTGGCAGCAGTCCCATTGCAATTGTGGCTCAGCCCTCCTGCAGTGTCAGGGTGGCTCTGCTGGAGCAGGGATCCTGGAGAAGGGTGCAGTCTCTTCCTCTGGAGATCCAGGGGAAGGAGAGGCAGCTGCTGTTCCTCTGGGGAATCCAGTGGAGAAGCCGTGCTGGTGTTCCAGAATCTCCAGATTATATCCAGGTAGGAATGCTTGGCTGGTGTTCCAGAATCTCCAGATTATATCCAGGTAGGAATGCTTGGCTGGTGTTCCAGAATCTCCAGATTATATCCAGGTAGGAATGCTTGGCTCCTCCCTCTGGGCTCACAGCTCCCAATGGGATGCTGTAGTTCTTATCAGCCATGCAGGGACATTCAATAGCTGTTATCAGCAGGTGTCCCCTCCCGAGGGAGGAGTGGGTGTGGAAGAGATAAGGCAAACTGCACCCTTGACAGAAAACAGCTGCCATACAGATGGTGATGGAACACATCTTGCTTTGCCACCCAGGACACACGGTCACTCCAGGGATGTTCAGCATCCCTGGATGTGCAGGGGGGAGAATTTCCTGCAGCCCCTCCATCCTGCTCAGCCCAGCTCTGCAGAGCAAGGAGGACAGGGGACACAAGGGGACAGTGGTGACAGGGCCCCACCTGGTACTGGATTCCTGAGTCAAGGCTTTGGGAAAAAACAGGAGCTGTTTCAGGAGGCTCCAACACCAACGTTAGTGCTGCTTTCAGGGGAATCCTGCATTGCAGTAAGGGAGAAAAATCATAAAGAAAGGCTTCATAAAATCAGGCCTGCTCTGTTAAAATCAGTGCCTGGCCTTGTCAAGCCAGCCCTTTGCAAGTTCCCATGTGGGAGCAATCCTGGTGTGAGCAGTTTGTTAACATAACAATCTATTCCTGGGGAAAAAAATTAACTTGCACCTGTATAAATTGTTTTTACATCATTAGAAAAATAAAAACTGTCTCTCACAAACAACTGTCCCTGCATGTACACACTGAGAGTCTGAGTGACCAATCAATGCAGAATAACAATTTGTTAGTAACCAATGAAGTGATTGGCAGGAAAGCTCCTGACAAATGGGAGTCCCACACAAGGTCTGTAAAACTGAATAAAAGTGATTTATGTGAATAAAGAACGGGATTTTTCCACCATGAAGAAAATGGATTCCTGTGTGATTTATTCCCATAATCCTGTTCTTTTCCTTTCTGGAACCCTGTTATTCAACACCTGCCTTTATAAATAGGAACAGGTTCTTTGCAGGGATTTTTGTGTTCTGGCTTTGTTTGCTTTTTTCCAGCTTTTTGTTTCCTTTTTTTTTCAGCTTTTTGTTCTTCCTTTTCCTCCAGGACAGCTTTGGGGAGCTGTAGGAGTGCCAGGAGTGTGTGGGGTGAGCCTCATCACACACCAGGGAGCGGAGCCTCAGGAAATCCTGGCAGCTCTGAGCAGCCACCAGCACCACAGGGAAAACAACACTTTTTCATTTTTCCTTTGAAATTTCATCCTGTTTGTCCATGGGAGCTTCGAGCACTGGTTTCAATGAGAATGGGATTCCAGCTGTGGGGTTTAAAATGCAGCATTTGGAATATTTGCACTCCTGTGCTGTTCAGGTTGTGAGGGATGAGGTGAGAGATGAGAATCTGACTCCGTGTTCTCAGAAGGCTGATTATTATATTATATTATATTATATTATATTATATTATATTATATTATATTATATTATATTATATTATGCTATACTAAAACTATACTAAAGAAAGAGAAAGGACACAGACAGAAGGCTTAACAAGAAAGAAAAATAAAAACTTGTGACTCCTCAGAGCCTCGACACAGCTGGCTGTGATTGGCCATTAAATTAAAGCAATTCACATGTGGGATAAACAATCCCCAAACACATTCCAGAGCAGCAAACACAGGAGAAGCAATCAGATAATTATTGTTTTCCTTTTTCTCTGAGGCTTCTCAGCTTCCCATGAGAAAATCCTGGGCAAAGAGGATTTTTCAGAAAATGTGACAGTGGCACTGTGCTGGACACAAGGATTTTTACACACTTCAAGCAAGGCTGCTTTTGCTGCCTTTCCTGATGAATGAACTGCACCAGGATTTATGGAGTTGAGGTGTAGAACTCTGGCTGCTTGGCTGAACTGCCTGGAATGAGTTCCCCAGTGGCAGCATCCCTGTCAGGCTGCTGCCAAATGCCAGAAGGTCAGGGATTAATCTGGGATTGCACTGACAGGGCTGATGGGAAAGGGCTCCTTGGGATGCTCCGAGGTGCTTCCATGGAATTCTGAAAGTCCTACAGTACAGAGATGGACTGTGCCCTCTGGGAGATGTGGGATATCCCAGGGAATTTCCTAGCTGGGAGGGATTTTCATTTTTTTTTTTTAATTAATTAGAAGAAACTTCAGCTTTGTGATTTTGTTCCATGAATAGCCCGTGGATTTCATTCTGCAGCTTTCAGTGGGATTCCTGAGATTGCCAGGAAAGGGAAAGGCTCCCAGTGGCCACCAGTTTGCCATGGATGCCCAGCGGGATCAATGGGAGAGCCCAGTGACCTGCGAGGTCACAAGGAACCCCTTCCTTGTCCCTTCCCCATGGGAAATCCAGGATGTGAGCATGGAGCACAGGAGGCCACAAAGAAACCTTGGAATACCTGGGATTTGGGCAATGGAGATCCCTGGATGTGCCCAAAGAGGTGAGGAAAAATTGTTCTCCCCATAGACCTGGCAGTGGTGAAACTGAGAATCCAACACTGAGCACAGACCTTGTGCTGTCATTCCCAAAAGGATGTTGGAAAATTGCTGTGGGAAAGGATGAAAGGAATTACTCAAGGACTGGGGAAAATGCCCCAGGCTGAGTTTAGAGTGAAAGGAAATGGGATTCCATTGGAAAAGAACATCCAATGGGATTCCATTAGAAAATAACATCCATGGGTAGAAAAAGGGAAGAGAGGAGGACTGGCTGCCATCCCAAGGAAGGCAGGACAGGAAAATTAAAATGGGAAACCAGCCTGGATGTGTTGGGAGAGGTGGGAACTGAGCCCAGGCTTCACCAGGAGCCTCCATCCAGGGATAACTCCCAGATACACAGAGCCAGGAGGTCCCACAGACCCCTGAGTGAAGCTTCAAAATCCATGACGCCAGGAGGGTGATCAGACACTTTGACTCCTTCCTGAATCCTCCCATGGGAAGAAGTTTTCCTTAGGGAAATGATGCACTGGAGCAGCTGTGATACAAGACAAGGCTGAGCTGAGTTATTCCAGTATGGAATTGCATTTGGATCTTCACCTTCCAGCACATATCCCTGGTAAATTCAGGAATCCAACCCCTCCATGAGGGAGGAAAAACTCTGGGAATTTAAGGATCAGCTCAAGGAACAAGCTGGAAAACCAACAGGGGACAAAACACAGGGAGGCTCAGGTTGGATACTGGGAAAATTTCATGGAAAGGGTGGTCCAGTGGTGGAGTGCCCGTCTCTGGAGGGATTTAAAACCCTGTGGATGTGGCACTTGGGGACATGGTCAGTGTGGCCTTGGCAGTGATGGGAAAGGGTTGTACTCGATCTCAGAGGGCTTTTCCAACCTAAAGGATTCCATGGTACCATCTTCTTCCAGAGGACACCAGCATGGAGCAGAAAATCCCTTCTCACATCCCAACCTGCTCCACAGACCTCACAATTCCATCTGGGATTGGGGTCAGTCTAACGTTGCCAAGGCTCCTCCAATTGACCCTAAATGGGGCACAAAACCCTAAAATTCCTAACAGGACCCAGCTATTTCAGCTGGAGGAGGAACACAAAGCAGGAGCCAAGAAGAGCATCATTCCCAGAAAAAACAAAGCTGGAATTCTGATGTGTCAGGCTCAGATTTTGAAGCTGATGATGATGTGGGAAAACAAAAACTTCCTTCTCTTTATTCCATTCAAAGTTTGGTTTCATCAACCTTGGAAAACTCTTCCCAGGCGCCTCTCACAGCCACCCAAATGTCACACCTGAAATTAGACAAATTTTTCATCCTTCTGCTCCTGCAATGCCAAATTTTTGCAATTGTCTGGAATAGCCTTCTCCTCCTCCTCTTTCTAAAACACTCCACGGGAAATATTTCCATTTTGACAATGGAGTTTTGATGGTTGAGCCTCAGGGTTCATTTTTAATTGGAGCAATTTTTTCCATTTGCTAACGATGCCTGCTCGAAATCCATTGTAACATCCATTAATTTGTCAAGGGAAAAATAATGCCCTAATCCATCTCTCTCATTAATTTCCTATTATGTGAGTTGTGCTTCTCTGGAATGGACAAAACTTTACTACAGAAATTGCACTTCACTTCCAGTATTTTATGCTAAAAAATCAATGTAAAGGAAGTAGTTGGATTCCCACACTGTAATTCTCCCTAATTTTGTGGTTTTGACAAGAAAATTATGGGTAAAGCTTTGAAACACAGAATCCTGCACAAAAGTACTTGGATTTCCACACTGGATTTGTCCATAATTTTGTGGTTTTGATGAGAGACCTTTGGGCAAATCTTTGAAACACAGAATCCCACACAAAATATGCCCATCCAAGCAACTTGAAGTAAAAATCAGGCTGGGTGAGAGAGAAATTCTTCAGTCAACCCCAATAAATAACTTCCATTGAGGATCAATTTCCTTCTTACCCCAATATTTAACTGTGGGCTGTTGAGTGGGGTTAATAAACCTCCAGGAAATGGGGTTAGACATCATCATGGATTTTAATCGTGCTGAATTCCCAACCTCCTGCAGCAGCTCTGCTTCTAATCCAGGCTGGTTCTCTGGGCAGCACTGAGCAAACACCTATAATTCCTCTTTTTTTAACCAGTTTTCCGCTTTGCACACAAGGTTTGAGGTTGAGACTCCAGGACTGTTGGCACTGGATCCTAAAATCAGGGAATTTTGGAATGATTTGGGTTGAAGGGAACATAAAACTCATCTTGTTTCAATGGCCAGGGCAAGGGACACCTTCCTCTATCCCAGGTTGCTCCAAGCCCCACCCAGACTGGCCTTGGACTCTTCCAGGGGTGGGAATTCCACAAACTCCCCACAAATAAAAATATCCATTTCTAAGTGCTGAAAATGAGAAAGGAAGGATTCACATTAAACATTGATCAATCTTTTAAAATTTATTTACAAACAGTTTTTGTTTACTGATTCTGTTGGTTAATCATGGAATCCTGGAATGGTTTGGTGGGAAGGGATCTTAAAATTCATCTCATCCCACCACGGACATGGCAGGGACACCCTCCACTGTCCCAGTCTGTCCTGTGTCAGTCCCCAGCTGGATTTAGGAGCCCCAGAAGGGATTAATGTTGTTGTTTCCCCTTAATTTTTTAAAAGCTTTGAAATTCTTCATTTATTTAGTTTTACTGATTTAATTATTCATTGGGCTGAAATATAGAGAAGTTGAGGAGAGCTCTAATTTAAATTCAATTTTATGTCGTGCAGTTGCATAAAATAAGATGAATTCCAAAGAAAGCCAATTAGAGAATTGTCAAAGAATCATGGAATGGTTTGGGATTTTAGGGATCATCCAGTGCCACCCCTGCCATGGCAGGGACACCTCCCACTGTCCCCAGGGTGTCCCAATGTCCAGCCTGGCCTTGGGCACTGCCAGGGATCCAGGGGCAGCCACAGCTGCTCTGGGAATTCCCAATTCCCAATATCCCATTAAATCTCTCCTCATTTAGGTTATCCAGCCTGCCCTCACCCTACATCCTCACTCAGTATCCTGAAATATCTGGGCATAAAAACATCCACTGAAGGATTTTCCAGCAAAGGCTCTGATTGTCGCCATCCTCCCTCAGCCACATCCGAGATTATTCCCCACACTGAGCATTAAACCCAGGAACGATCAGCAAGCAAACACCTCCCCCTGTGGAGCATCCCAACCCTTCCTCCTGGGGTTGGGAACAGAGACATTAAAAGCCTGAGAAGGTTTCTAAAACTCCTTCAGCCCCTTGGTGCTCCTTCCCATCTATTTGTTCCAGGGGCCTCGAGGCCACAGAATTCTCACAGTAACTCAAGGAAGCAAATGTTGATTTATTTGAAATATCTCCCGTGGCTCCCTCCCCTGCAGCAAAGGCTCCACGCTATTTATTCTGGGAAGTAAAACAAAGTTATCCAAAGGTAAAACCAGGGAATTTACGCTCTTTTCTTATCCGTTGCTCTGTTTTCCCTGGTGCTCCACAGCTCCTGAACTTTCTTCCTGTTCAGAGCACATTTACTCTCCCAGGCTCCACAATGGAGCTCTTCTGTCCCATTCCTTGTGGGAATTATTGCTCAGCCAGTGCTTTTCCCTGCTGCAAACATTCCCTGGACAAGGGACACCCAAAACTGCAGGAATATACAATTCTTTTAGAATTTTCATGGTGGAAATGGAATGTATGGAATTGTTAAGTTTGATAAGCCCTCAAGTGCAGCCCCCAACCCATGTCCCCAAGTGCCACATCCATGTGGTTTTTGTGCATTTCCAGGGATTTTACTCCACCACTTCCATGGAATATCTGTTCCACAGCCTGAGAAACCTTTCCAAGGAGAAATTTTCCCTAATATCCAACCTAAACTTCCCCTGGTGCAGCTTGAGGCTGTTTGCCCCAATCCATGTGCTTCAGAAGGATTGATTTCCTGAAATTTCAAAAATAATCCGTCGCTATTCATGACATCCAAAGGGTTTTGTGGTGGAGTGCCTGTATTTCTCCATAATTTTGTTGTTTTGACAAGAGACCTTTGGGCAAAGCTTTGAAACACAGAATCCCACACAGAATGTGCCCATCCAAGCAACTTGAAGTAAAAATCAGGGTGGATGAGAAAGAAATTCTTCAGTCAACCCGATAAAAAATTTCCATCGAGGTCCCACTTCCTTCTTATCCCAATATTGAACTGTGGGCTGTTCAGTGGGGTTAATAAACTCTGGGGTTAATAAACTGTGGGGTTAATAAACCTCCAGGAAATGGGGTTAGACATCAACATGGCTTTTAATCTTTAATCTTTTAACCTTGCTGAATTCCCAACCTTCTCCATCCCAATGGAAGGAGAAGCAGAGAGGGAAGAGGAGAGCAAAACCAAGCTCAGTAATCACCAGGAGGGGAGCACAGAGGGAAATTTCACCACCCAACAGAACTGGAATGTGGGACCATGAGGAGTGTTATCCCATGGAGGTGAAAAAAATCGGGAAAATGCTTCCTGTGGGAGAAACAGCCTGGAGAGGGATGTGGGAGCCATGGGGTGGTTCTGGCTCCTCTGGTGCCACCTCCCTGCTCAGGCAGGGTCATCCCAGAGCACATGGCACAAGAATGCAGCCAGGTGCCTCTGGAATATCTTCCTCCCTCTGGATGTATCTGTATTTTGCCCAAAGATACGTGAAATAACTCAGCACATAAAAATAACAACAATTGTGTTGATACGAGCTCTGACAAGGACATAAATTCATTTATGACCCTCAAACAGCTTTTTCCTTCCAAGAGGATATTTAACCTGCCATGCTTGGAACTCACACTTTGGAAAGGGGAGATCTGCAAATGATGAAATCATTTCAGTTGGGAGAGGTTCTGGGGGTAAAACTGCTCAAAGAGACAGCCAGAAGCATCTTCACCTTATTATCTTATTATTTTATATTTCATATTTTGTATTTTACATTTGATATTTTGTGTTCTTGATTTGTGGTGGAAAACTGATCCTGATTCCGCTAAAAAACCTGCAAAGCTTCCAAAGCAAAGATGGAGAAACCAAGGAAAACAAAATATTTGATCCCCATCCTTAACTCCAAGGCACCCATTCCTCTGCTGGGCTTTGGGCAGGGAATTCAGAAATGGATCCCTTTTCCCTAATTCTCCTCCCTGGATTTTGGCAGCTCTTACAAGGCTCAGAAGCAGAACGGGACAAGCTGTTGGAACCACAAGGATTTTTTTCCTGCTGCTTTTTTACAGGATTTTCCTATTAATTTTTGTAACCCCCCTCAAATTCTGTGGCATTGCAGGTATTGGACAGCGTGACCTTTCCAGCTACTCATTATTAAGAGAGAGCCAGAAGCATCTTCATCTTAATATTTTATATTTTATATTTTTGATCCCTTGTCCAAACTCATCCTGATTTCACTAAAATCTGCAAAGCTTCCAAAGCAAAGCTGGAGGAACCAAGGGAAATGAAATGTTTGATCCCCATCCTTGACTCCAAGGCACAGTTGAAAGCAGAACAAGCTTGGAACCTCAAGGATTTTTTTCTCTACTGCATTTTTCCAGGATTTTCCTATTAATCTTTGTAACCCCCCTCAAATTCTGTGGCACTGCAGGTATTGGACAGCCTGACCTTTCCAGCTACTCGTTATTGACCAAAAACTAACACTGACACACACTCTGCTCTTTGAGAGGGGAACCTTCCCAGTTAATTGTGAGGAAATTATTCTGTTGGAAAACCTGGCTGAATGTTCTCCTTCCAAGGCAGATATTGGAAAAGATGAATTCCTTTTCCAAGAAGTACAGGATGAGAATTGATGAGGGCAGCATCTCTTAACGAGCTATGATGGTGAAGTGTTGTGCTCAGGGCTGGAGGGGTTGAGATGCCTGAAGGAGCTTTTCCAATTAGGAACAGATTCCATGGGAAGCAGGAGGGAAACACCTCTGGAGTGATGGGAGATCAAATCCAAACTCTCAGGGCCTTGCAAATACACAGCACCGAGGTTGGGCGTGTTGAGGGTTAACAACAGCTCTGAGGTGAGATTTGTAATTATGAGCCTTTAAAATAACATGAAAAATTATAAATGTTTACAGGAAAATGGTGGGATTGTCCCAGATGGGACATCAGCAGGAATTTCCCCATGGAAAGGGGGCTCAGGCCTTGGGGCTGCCCAGGGAGGGTTGCAGTGCCCATCCCTGGAGGTGGCACTGAGAGCTCTGGGCTGGGGACAAGGTGGGCATTGGGCACAGCTGGAACTCCCTGGGCTGGGAGGGCTTTTCCAACCTCAGAGATTCAGGAATCTTTGTCATCAGCTCCGCCCAGCCCTTCCCTGACTCCAGATGTCCTCAGGGAAGGAATTGGAGTTTCAGGGATGATCCTGGCTGGGTGTGATCAATATCCCAGAGCTCAGCTGTTCCCCTGGGCTTAATGAGGGGGGGAATCCAGGGAGAGCTGTGAAATCTCCTCGTTTGCATCCCCAGGCTGGATAATCCTGCTCATGGAGTGCCCTGACCAGCTCATCAGGAGCACCGGAAGACAGAGTCACTTTATTGTCCTAAAACTCAATGACAATAAACCCAGATCCCCCAAGGCTCCTCTGGCAGATAATTCATCTTCCTCAAAGACTGTGCTGATAAAAAAATAAATAAACCCCACAGAGCTGCTCTTCAAGGTCTTTGCCAGCCATGCAATCCCCAGATCCTGCTGCTTCCTCAAGGTGAATGCTCAGGAATATGCATAATTCACCAGCTCTGGTGTTTATCTGTCTCACTATCACCCTGCACATTCCCTGCCTCCCTCTGAACATCTCTGCCCAGCCCAGTCTCCAAGAGCAAAGAAAATGGGAAAAAACAAGATACCAACATCATAAAAACCTCAATGTCTTTGGGGCAGGGTGTAAAGCACCCCGAAGATGACAAGAGAAATGGGATAGATGGAAAACAGCAGGAGATTGGATCTGCACTTGTTTTGTTATGGGAAAAAAAAATCACAGCTGGAAAGGAATACCTGGAAAAGATCTCTCAGCTCATCAAGAGCAGCCACTAAAGCCGCACAATTTGGGTGCAAAACTTTGCCCTTGGCAACTTTTCCAAACCTGCTCAGCATGAAAAGAGGGAATTGGTGTGTTGTGTTTGCAGGTGTCCCCGTGGCAGGGAAAAATCTGACTCCATGTTCTCAGAAGACTAATTGATTATTTTATGATCTATATTATATTAACGAATACTATACTAAACTATACTAAAGAGTACAAAAAAGATACTTACAGAAGGCTAAAAAGATAATAATGAAAACTCCTGACTCTTTCCAGAGTCCTGACACAGCTTGGCCCTGATTGGCCAAAGAGTGAAAACAACTCCCAGCAGAATCCAATGGAACAATCACCTGTGGGTGAACAATCCCCAAACACATTCCACATGAGCACAACACAGGAGAAGCAAATGAGATAAGAATTGTTTTCCTTTTCTCTGAGGCTTCTCAGTGTTGGGAAAATTAATCCATGAACACCAGAGGTTTATGTCCAAAAAGGAGACAGAGGAGTCCTTTGACTTTATTCCAATAAAGGGAGAGGCCTTGGGGCATTCCCCTGGGGTCTCAAATTTTTGGAGGACGCAGCCTCCTTTTTAATCCCGTTTTCCAGCCACATTTCCCTTCTCTCTTTCCCCATTTCTGAGGCACTTGAGAGGTTCAGGCTTCCCAGAACACCTCATACCAAAGATTCCCCTCTAATATATAACCCTCCCTTTTAATTTTTAATTCTTATGGAATTTAGTGTTTTTTCTTCCACATTGTTTCTTTCATCTCTCAGTGTCTAATTTCATTTATCAGCAAACCTGAAGTTTATTTGTAAAAGCAAGTCTCTTTTTCCATTCATCAAACAGTGGAATCCTTCCCATTGTTTCTTTTCTCTCCCAGTGCTGGTTTTATCCACCAGCAGACCCACAGCTTGTTTGGAAACACAAATCCACTATTCCTCTCACAGGGACCCAGGAGAAAAATCCTGGGCAAAGGGATTTTCCCAGAGAATGTGAATGTCACACTGGTGGAATGGCCATCCCTGGAAGCGCTGTGGACGTGGCACTGGAGGCACTCTGGAAGCCCTGGGCAGGAGTTCAGGACTCACCAGAGCTGGGAACAAACCAAGCTCCCCCCAACACCTCTCCCTGCTGCCAGGACTGGACACTGAGGGGACACGAGGAACTTCCAGGGGCTTCCAGCCTTCCCTGAACACCCACGAATCGCTCCTAAGGGAGTTTGTCCTAAATTTCTTCAACCAGGGCAGAAACTCCAGGGAGAGAGGATCAAATCCGGGCTCAAAGTCTGTCTGTGCCACAACGTCACCTCTGGATCAGGATCAGGAGTGATCTAAGCACAAGGGCCAGGAGATCCCAAAGGGGCTGAATTGGGGAACAGGAGATCCCAAAGGGGCTGAACTGGGGAACAGGAAATCCTAAATGGATTGAGCTGGGGAACTGGACATCCCAAAAGGGTTGAACTGAAGAACAGGAGATCCAAAGGGGCTGAGCAGGAGATCCCAAAGGGGCTGAACTGAGGAACAGGATGATCCCAAGGGCTAGGATGTCCCAAATGGGCTGAACTGAGGATCAGGAGATCCCAAATGGGCTGAACTGGGGAACAGGAGATTCCAAAGGGGCAGAACTTGGGAACAGGAGATCCCAAATGGGCTGAACTGAGGGCCAGAAAGTTCCCAAATGGGCTGAATTAAGAGCCAGGAATATCCCAAATGGGATGAACTCAGATAAACTCTGACCACAGCCAGAGATTATGAGCCAGGGATTAAATTTCCTCAGCCAGACCTGAGACTGATCAGGAAAACCAGGAGAAAATCCTAGAGAATCCCATGCCATAAATGGAATTTCAGGCTTGCTGAAAGCTTTGCAGAGAATTTCTCAGAGTGAAGTCACAAATAAATCAGAGAGATTTTAAAATCCACCTCTATCTCATCAATATTTGCCAGGAGCCTGTGACCTTATCTCAGTTAAATTAACACAGAGTCATGGAATAGTTTGGGTCAGAAGGAACCTTAAATCCCTGGGTTTGGAGCCAGATGATCTTTAGGGAGCATTCTATGATTTTATGAGGCTGGAATGCTCCCAGGACAGTTTTCCCATCCCCGCTGTGACTGATGTTAAAAGAACAACTCTGAGAAGAGAATCTGAGCTACAGGACACAAAATAAATCTGTCTTTTACTGAATCCTCCTTGTTTCCACCCAGTTCCATGACCTTCTGAGCAACATCAGCTCCCAGAATAACAGGATGGCTGAGAAATCCATGGATACACCGGGAAAGGCAGGCAGAGTGTGATTAAATAGGGATGTTCAACCTCTGAATTCTGTGCTAGAAGATGCCTGGAGAGACGTGTGCTGCTTTTTTTTTTTTTTTAATTTTATTTTCATGGGAGAAAAGCTGGAGAAGAGACAGAAGAAAACTGCCAGGATAGCTTAAAGGTTAGGGAAAATTTCTTGTTTGAAAATATTCAAAGGAATGGCTGGGTTTGTTCATCAAAAAGAAGAAAATGAGAGGGAATGTTATAAACATGGGAGCACTTCCACAAGGAGAAGGGAAAAACACTTTAATCTCAGGAAGAAAGGCAGGATAAGAAGCAGCAGTTGGAAGCTAAAATCAGGGAAATTGAAAGTGGAGAAGGGATTATTTTTTCCAAACCAAGAATAATAATTACTGGAATGAATTGTTAATAATTTGAATTGTTTTTTTTTTCCATAGAGGGCAGCTCAACACAGGGATCTGGAGGAGAAAATTCCAGAGGGAAAATCCCAACATTTCTTAGGATTCTAAATGAATCCTTTAGGGAAGCAGCCCAACAAGTGGATTTGTTAATATGGAATATTGCCCTAAAATTTTGTGGTGTGCTCCAAGCGGGAAGGTGTGAGCATTGTTGAAGGAGGATGTCCTGGATTAGAGAGAGGAAAACCGGGAAAACAGAGAGGAACGGAAAATCTTCTCCAAGTTCAGGTCCCTTTCTGGTGAGCTGGGTGAGTCCCACCACCAGCAGGATGGGAAGGTTTATATGGGAAAGCTGGGATAAAGCACAACACTGACTCCAGAGGAGTTTGGGACCAGCCCTAAGGAATCAGCTCCTGGTGGGACAAAGGACAGGAGGGTGGCACCTCGGTCCTGGGGCTGCTGTTTCATGGGGATCTGGTTTTAGTGGGATTCTTCAGCCCTTGGAATGTTGAGGCCAAGCTGCAAATATAAACCTTCCCATCCTGCTGGTGGCGGGACTCTTCCTGCTCACCAAAAAGGGACCTGAACTTGGAAAAGATTTTCCATTCCTCTCTGTTTTCCTGGTTTTCTTCTCTCTAATCCAAGGTGTTTTCCTTCAACAATGCCCACACCTTCCCACTTGGAGCACACCACAAAATTTTAGGGGAATATTCCATATTAACAAATCCATTTCTTGGGCTGCTTCCCTAAAGGATTCATTTAGAATCCAAAGAAATGTTGGGATTTTCCCTCTGGAATGTTCTCCTTCAGATCCCACACACCCTGCAATGGAAACAACCAGAAACGTCCTCAAACTCCATCAGGAAAAATGTTCCTGGTGGATATTGAGAAGAATTTCTTCAAGAAAATCTGTAAAATCCTGTAAAAGGCTTCCCAAGGCAGGGGTGGAGTCCCCAACCCTGGGAGTGCTCAAAATCCACCTGGATGTGTCACTGGGGGACATGGTTTGGTGGTGACCATGGTGGTGCTGGTTGATGGTTGGACTTGGTGATCCTGGAGGGCTTTTCCAACCTGGACAGCTCTGTGATTCCATGAAAGGTTGTGGAGGCTCTTTGGAACATCCCAGAAATTTATCCAAGGGCTTCATTGGCGAGTTGAAAGAGCAAAGGGAAAAATGGGAATGTCCATGTCCACATCAGCCCTGTCTTTGCTCTCCAGCCTCATCCCTGCTCAGGATGAGGGAGGAAATGGAACCCAAGAGCTCTGAGGTGGGTGATAATCCAATAATCCAATAATCCAATAATCCAGATAATCCAATTTCCAAAAGGAAAAATATCTGAAAGCACAAAGCAGCATCAGCAATTTCCATAAATGCTCAGATGTGGGAGCAGACCCAGGGTAGGGACAAAAGGAAGAATGAGCAAATTTCAGGGACAAACTGAAATTCCAAGGGTTTTTCACAGGGTCCTGTGCCCCAAAGAATCTACAGGGGTGGGGATTCATTCCCAAAGCTCTGCTGGAGGGTTTATCTGTGTTATTCCATGGTTATCCCATTAACATCTCATTCCATGTTTATCTGTGTGATTCCCATCCATGGCTCCAGTAAATCCCTAAACACCTTTCCAGAGGAAACAGGGAGTGACCAAAGAGTTGCAGGACACCATCAAGAGGCCATGAAAGACGCAAATGATCTGTGAACAAGGACTGAAAACACCTTTTCATGGAAGTGAAAAAATTCCCAAAAATTCCATGTCCACTGGAGATGTCAAGATTGGATATCAGGGAAAATTCCTTCACTGACAGCGTGGTCAAACATTGGAACAGATTCCCGTGGCTGTGGTGGAGTCCCCGTCCCTAAAAGTTCAAAAACCACATGGATGTGGCACTTCAGGACATGGTGGGGTTCAACCCAAGGCTGGACTTCATCTTGGATATTTTTTTCCCACTTTAACGATCCTATTTTGCTATTTTCTGTCACTTCCAAGATGTGCTCTTGGAAGTTTTCCACCTCTTCCATCTCTTCTCTCTCCAACCTGAATATCAAGGCTGCCCTGACCTCCTTCTGTGTTAAAAGACCCCAACTATTTCTGAACCTTATCTCAGCTTTTTGTCTCCAACTCCTGAACTCCTGTGTGAGATCTCAGCCCTGACTTTTATTCCTGAGCACTGGAGAATTCCATAAAGTGCTGCAGTCATCCATAAAAGGGAAAAAAGGGAACAGATTCCCACTGCAGCTCCAATGCCTAGATGTGGCACAGATGCTAAACACAAAAATACCCAAATATGAGGGGTTTTTCTCTTCTAAACATCCCAACATCTTCCAGGGATTTATTTATTAATGCCTATTATGAGCACACAGACAATGCACAAGCACAGCCTTCTTCCATATTTTATAAAACAAGGAAATAAAGGAGTCAGTGCAGAGGAAACTGCCAAAAATTCTGCTTGAAAGGGAACCCAAAATTGTCTGGCAGCTTTAGGAAGGAAGAAGATGACAGTGACAATCTGTGCAGGACTCAAGTACACAGGGCCAACTCCTCATCCAGACTTTTTCTGCCCAACATCTTCTTTTTCCTGATGATAAAGAAAAAAATTTGTTTCTTGATTTTGTTGAATCATTTTTGGCACTTTTCCATGACTTTATGGCACTTCTCAGTGCTTTTTTTGGGTGCTTTTTTCACAGAAGCATCCCAGGACATGGATTTAGACCAGAAATCAGCACTTCAGGGTCACTTTCCTTTTTTTTTTAATTTACCTTCTTTCCCAGAGCTTTACCCCAAGCACAGTTGTGAAATTTGTGATCACCAAAAATCCCAGAGCAAAGAGCATCACTCTCCTTTCCCAGCATTTCTCTCTATCTGGATCATCCCCTGCTCATTTTTCCTCCCTGATGCTGCTGGTTTTTGCTTTGCAGGAAAAAATTCTGGGAAATCCCAGCCATGGAGCTTTTTCTCCCAAGGGTTTGGTTCCTGGGATGAGGAGCTGGAGGTCTGATCACCTCAAAAAAGGTGATTATTAATTGATTTCCCCACAAAACACCATGGTCCTTGAACATAAGTGGCCTGATGCTGATCCCTAAATTACAGCTGGTTCCCAGCTCCACCTGGGAGAGGATTTACGTGGGGAAAAAGGGGAGAAAATGTCACTGGAAATGCTGAAGTGAGGAAAGGGGTGGATCTGGTGATCCCAGAGCAGAGGGGGAATGCAGGCAGGCAAGGGAGATGGGTCAGGGATCATGAGGAGCAGCTGCAAGGAGAGAAATCATCAAAAGGAATTTCACCTAAAAGAGCAGGAGAAGGTGATGGGGAGGGAAAGGAAAGGGAAGATACTGGGGGAATGGAGCAGGAAAGTGCAGAAGAGGAAAGGAAATGCAGAACTGCCCAAAATCCAAGGAGCAGCTGGAAAGGGAATGGAGAGAGGGGACAAAGAGAATTCCAGGTGAGCCCAGTGCCACCATCAGCTGGAACTGGGGGAGCCTGGAGCTACAGGAATAGGGGGACAGCAGGGCCTGGTGTCACTGCACAGCTCTCGGGACAGGGAAGGAAAAAAGGGAATGATGGGATGGGATGAGCATGGAGAGAGGAAAGTTCCAGGAAAGTTCAAGGAGAAAGGAAAGTTCCAGGAAAGTTCCAGGAAAAAGGAAAGGAGAAAGGAAAGTTCCAGGAAAGTTAAGGAAAGGAAAGGGGGAAGGAAAGGAAAAAGGAAAGGAAAAAGGAAAGGAAAAAGGAAAGGAAAAAGGAAAGGAGGGAGCATGGAGATAGGAAGGAAAGGGAATGATGGCTGGGATGAGCATGGAGCATGGAAAGAGGAAGGAAAGAGGGGGAATGATGTGCTGGGATGGGCATGGAGAGATGCCCTGGGCCATGTGGGAGGTGAAACATGGATGGAAAAGTGGAAAAAGTGGACTGATGTGAGGGAAAAGGGTTGTGCAGAGCTGACGGGAGCATGGAAATGGAAATGGAAGGGCAGCCATAGGGAGAGGATGGATCAAATGTGAGGGGTGGCAGCAAAGAGCTCTGGGTGAAGGAAAGGATGGCAGTGACCTGGGGACAGCACCTCCATGGAAAACATCCCTAATCCCACAGGTTTAGTCTGGGATCTGGCACTGAGCTCCGGCTGTGCTGGCTCTGAGCTGGACTGGTTTGAGCCTCGGCTGGGCACTAACTGGATGTGGCTGCCGTAGAGAGAGGTGGAATTCTGTGGCTCAGTCACTCCTTTCCCGTCCTATTCCCAATCCCATTCCCTGTTCCTTTGGAATGTTTCCCCGGCTGACTGTCACGTCTCCCCTGCCCCAACTGGAACCACCAGGACCAGGAGGTTTCTGTGCTTCTGGGGTTATTTTCTCTCAGCACCTTCAAACTGAGCAGGAAAAATTAACTGGGAGGAGAAAACGATGCTGAGCTGACTTGCGGAGACCTCAATTTCCTGCAAAAACCAGAATTCAAGTCCTCTTGGCATTTGTTTTCTGGAGATAGGCATTAGTGCTGGGCAGGATGCCAGAATGACTGAGATGTTTTGAAACAGTAAAACCTTTTCCATTTCATGTGAATCCCATTTGAAACATCTAAATTTTATGTCTCAGACATCGCTGGCAGACGTTAAATCATTTTAGACACCACAATTAAAAACAGATTAATACTCACTCGAGATGAGGCTCCTCTCAACAAGCAACAAAATCAGGAAACACCATAAGGACCAGAATAAAAATACACTTGCAGGGTGAACTGCAAACATTTAAATACATTTTCTTCTGGAGGTTTGGCATTTCTGTGTGCAGGGATTGAGCCCCTGGGAGAGACTGAAGGAGTCAAATGAGCACAGAGGGAAAACAAAATAAAACCCAGTTACTCAGTGTTCACTTGGAAAAATTAATTAACAATTCCAGCGTTCTGCAGGAATTATGGAGTGGGTTTGAGTTGGGAAAGACTTTAAAGTTCATCCCAGCCCACCCCTGCCATGGCAGGGACACCTCCCACTGTCCCAGGGTGCCCCAATGTCCAACAGGGGCAGCCACAGCTGCTCTGGACAAAGCTGTGCATGGCTGTGGTTGTACCTTCCAGGACCTCAAGGATCCAACAGAAAAGATGGACAGGGATTATTTACAGGAGATGGAGGGGCAGGACACAGGGAATAAACTGAAATTCCAAGGGATTTTCACAGGGTTCTCTGTCCCAAAGAATCCACAGGGGTGGGGATTCATTCCCAAAGCTCTGCTGGAGGGTTTATCCACATTATTCCATGGTTATCCCATTAACGTCTCACTCCATGTTTATCCATGTGATTCCCATCCGTGCCTGCGCTAAATCCACGCACACGATTCCAAGGAAACAGGGAATGACCAAAGAGTTGCAGGGCACCATCAAGAGGCCATGAAAGATGCAAATGATCTGTAAATAAGGACTGAAAACACCATTTCATGGAAGTGAATCCCAAAAATTCCATATCCACTGGAGACTCAAGATTGGATATCAGGGAAAATTCCTTCACTGACAGCGTGGTCAAACATTGGAACAGATTCCCGTGGCTGTGGTGGAATCCCCATCCCTAAAAATTCAAAATCCACATGGATGTGGCACTCCAGGACGTGGAGTGTTGGAGGGGCCAGAGCTGAAGTCTGGCTGGGAACTCTCAGCTTTGCCCTGAAGGAGAAGATTCCTCAGGGCTTTGTGACCTCCCACAAAATGTCCTGCAGCCATGAGCCTGGCCAGAGAGACAACCCCAGCTTTCAAACCGATCCAAAAACGGAGAGTTTTGTGTTCCACACCACATCCGCAAGGATGGTGTTGGCAATGGAGAGGGACGGGACACTGACTTGGTGATCAGAATCCCATTTTATTGTTGGGTACAAACGCTTCTATCCTGTTTCAGGGAGACTAGTAATGTGTACTAAAGTGATTAGTTAAAATCACAAACACAAACTTATGCATATAACAACATCTCTTGCTTGCAGAGTTTAATGTGATTTTCTTTTTCCAGTAAACCTGTCTGATTTAATCTTCTTGCAATCCAGGTCTAATTTTGAAAGTTCCCTTTGCTTTTTTCAAGGCATCCTGTTGTCAAATCTCTTATGTTGACCAGGTCCAAAGTGTATCACCTGTCCTCTCATGTTCTCCTGCTGCTCACAGTGACCCCAAGATGTGTTAGAAAGTCTCTTTTCCCTGCCCAGTGCTTGAAGAAGGAGTCAGAACTCTTCATTTCTCCCTCTCAAGGTTGTTTATTGTTCCTTATCTACAAAATTCTTTCTCCTGTCCTGCCAAGGTCCTCTCAGCAGGACAGACAGAGGCACTCTGCCTGCCCCAGGGTGGTGTTATCTTTTTACACTAAAAACTACGTGTGCAATATTTACAATTACTTTCCAATACCTGTCACCTATGTTAGGCAGTGAGCTTCTATTGTAAACCAATCCCAAAGTGCCACCATCACAGCAGAAGATGGAGGTCAAGAAGAAGGAGGAGAAAGGCTGGACATGCCCAGATTCCTCCATCTTGCCTCCTGAACCCCCATTCTAAAAACCCCAAAAATCAATTTTTCACCCCACGATAAATTCACTAATATTCTACTTAAACTTTCATGACTCGTAATCCTTCATATAGAGGTTGGTAATTGTTTTTTTGAAGGGCTAAATCAAAGTCACAGGAGTCCTGGGCTCTGTGCCAGGGTCTCTGAGCCCCCTGACAGGGTCTCACATCCTCCAGGGCAGCCAGAGGGATTTCCTGGGTTCCCACACTGTCCTGTGGCCCCAGCATCCCAACAGATGGAAGGAAATGCTGAGGGTGGGTGCTCTGCTCCCCTCGGGGTTCAGGATCCAGGAGGCTCCATTTTGTTCCCTCTGGTGCACAAGTCCCGCCATCCATTTATTCTTTCATACAAGGAAAAAGATGAATATACTGGGGAGCCTGGGTTGTTTGTGGTGTGCACGCACCAAAAATGAACAGTGACATTGCTGGGCATTCCTCGCCCTGGATACATAATCTTTATTATTTATAAAGCCCCGAAACAACCCAGCCACAGTGCCCATCAACAAATATCCTGGGAATAAGTGAGCTGGAAGTGTTCCTGCACCCAGTGATGGATCAGGGACATCAGATGGGGCCCTCCTTGCAAACACCACGGGGTTACTGCAGTAAATAAATCAGCCTTAACTTTTCTCTGAGGCCAACGGCAGCAAGAGGAGTGTGTAAGGAAGTCTGGGCTATTAATCTCCCAGCTCCTGCCTGCTGGTCAGTTCATCAAGCTCAGGAATATGAGCAATTTATTCCAGTGATCACCCTGAGAAGTATTTCTGCCTCTGTCCTGCTCCACCTCCAGGCTAAGCTCATTAATTCCACATGGCAAGGAAAGCTCACAATGACTGATCAGACCTTTCCTGCACCAATTCCGTGTTTTCCAGGCTCAGACAGGGAGCCCAGCACTGCTCACAGGCCAGGCTGAGCGGGAGGAAAGGATGGAGCTGTCAGAGGTGAGAGATGAGATGTGCTTGGTGCAACACAAGCTGGAATGAGAGGAGCTGAGGCAGGAGCAGGGAAGTGGTGCCTGATTCCACAGGGAACACCCCACAGAGGCAAAATCCCCCAGCAGCTCCTTCCCCTTCTCCTGAGCTGAGCCCACCTTGCAGAGGTGCTGCTTCCTTCCCTTCCCTTCCCTTCCCTTCCCTTCCCTTCCCTTCCCTTCCCTTCCCTTCCCTTCCCTTCCCTTCCCTTCCCTTCCCTTCCCTTCCCTTCCCTTCCCTTCCCTTCCCTTCCCTTCCCTTCCCTTCCCTTCCCTTCCCTTCCCTTCCCTTCCCTTCCCTTCCCTTCCCTTCCCTTCCCTTCCCTTCCCTTCCCTTCCCTTCCCTTCCCTTCCCATTTTCCAGGTTCTAAATCCCCAAAACATTGGATTTGCCTCCTGTCAATCACTTCCAACAAACCTGCTTTGGATTTCACTCCTCTGAAGTTTCCAAGGGTTTTCCAGGAGCGGTGGCCCCTTCCCTGTGGATAATTCCATGCAAATGAGCTACAACAGCACCTACATTTTAATTCCTCTTCCAAACAAAATTCCCTGCCAAATCCATGCAGATCTCTCCCTCAGCTGAGCCAAATGAAATGTTTCATCTTCCCAAAGATAGCAGATTACATAATTAATTTAATATTAATGAACATTAATGCATGCAGGGCTGTTTGGGAACCACGTCAGGCACGAGGAACCTCCCTGAAAAATTCAACTCCCAAATTAAACGGAGCTTTAATGGAATTTCCAGCTGGAACTCAATTATGGCAAGTTCTATTTTGTGCCTTGCAGACTAAGCTGAGACCTCTCTGTCATTGGTTTATAAAAATAAATCATCAACTCGCCAGAAATCATGAAAGTAGATGCAATTACAATCCTCAAGACAGCACTAAAGGAAAAATCACCGCAGGAATAGGAATTCTGAGCCAGAGGGGCTGAGGGAGCCGGGCAGGGGCTGCAGAATCCCTGAGGAGCTGGGCAGGGGCTGCAGAATCCCTGAGGAGCCGGGCAGGGGCTGCAGAATCCCTGAGGAGCTGGGCAGGGGCTGCAGAATCCCTGAGGAGCTGGGCAGGGGCTGCAGAATCCCTGAGGAGCTGGGCAGGGGCTCACCTGGAGCAAAGGAGGCTCAGGGATGTCCCTGTCCCCTCCTACAACCCCTTTGTCACTCCCCACCTGGGCAAAGGTCCTCGTGTGTTTCATTGTTTGAGACATTCCAGACAAGCACAGGCCCAGCAGAGGAAGAAACCCAGAAATTTCACTGGGAACAAACTGCTGCCCTGGAGGATTTTGACTTTGGGATTTGCCTCTGACCCTGTAAAAGGCTCCACACACAACAAACAGGGTCCCTCTAAACACACTCCACTGGAAAATCCAAGGAATGAAGAAGGGAATTCCACTAAAAGCAAACATGAAATTGGACTTCGGAAGAACTCTGTGGAGACCAGCTCTATCCATCCAAGCCTTGTCCTTGTTATTTATCCCTTCCTCCTTAAAATGAAGTTCCAAAACATCCCCTGATAACTCTGGGATTGTACTTGGTTCACCTCCAGAATGATTCCATAAATCATGGTACCTAGTCAATTTTTTTTAAATTTTATTTTATTTTATTTTATTTTATTTTATTTTATTTTATTTTATTTTATTTTATTTTATTTTATTTTACTTCTTTAAATTTTATTTTCATTTAATTTTCTTCTCTGGGATCTGGGGGCTGTTCCTTGTTTTCCTACAGCTCTCCACTCATCCCAAGGATGGAAAATATGCATATCCATACATAAATTCCATAGGCAAAGAAAAACAGCCCTGTCTTGTCTGCCCCACTCATCCCAGCGGTGCATCCAGGGCTGAAATCCCAATTTGCTTGAGCCAACCTTACAGAACACATAAGGCACAAAAAGAAATGAAATCAAAGACAACTCCAGAAATGTTTTATTTTCAGGCAAACAACAGCAAGCCAAACCCCACCTTGGCTGTGTGATGGATTTAAAAGGAGCCTTTGAATCCATGAAATCCTCAAATTCCCTGCTTAATTAGACAAGTGACCTGATGAGAGGGGGCTGCTCCCTGCTGCTGCCAGAGCCACCAGGATGTCAGGGAGTCTGTTTGTGCTGCTGCTTCAAAACAATGCTCAGCCTGGCTCTCCAAAATATAATTACACAAATAGTCAGTTTCCTAATTAAACAGCCACCCTGAAGGGCTGCAGGACCTGCAGAGTGAGACCCTGAACACCCTGGCGGGGACAAGAGGGCAGCAGGAGCTTCAGCAGGACTGAGATCCCCACAGGGGCTCCCGAGGAACCTGAGGAGCTCAGAATCCATCCCCATGGGAAAGGAGAACATCCAGGCTCGGGTCTACATGGAATTCTGGAATCATTCGGGTTGGAAAGGACCTCCAAGGTCACCAAACCCAAGCTGTCCCCAGCCCAGAGCTCTGAGGGCCAAGGCCGCCATGTCCCCATGTCCCCAGGTGCCACATCCACATGGATTTGAAATCCCTCCAGGGTTGAGGACTCCACTCTGTACCTCAGCCTGGCCTGGCCAGCCCTTTTAGGGAAGAAATTTTCTCAAATATTCAATCTAAACCTCACAGAATCCCTGAAGTTTCCATGATTCCCTCACAGAATCATGGAAAAGCCCTCCAGGACTGTTGGGTTCAAGCTGTGCCCGATGCCCACCTTGTCCCCAGCCCACAGCTCAGAGGGCCAAGGCCACCACTGCCCCATGTCCCCAAGTGCCACATCTACAGGGATTTGAAATCCCTTCAGAGTTGGGGGCTCCACTCTGTTCCTGTGCCACAGCTGGGGAACCCTTTTAGGGAAGAAATTTTCCCAAATATCCAATCCAAACCCCACAGAATCCCTGAGGCTGGAAAAGAGCTCCAAGATCAGACCCAGCTGTGCCCAATGCCCACCTTGTCCCCAGCCCAGAGCTCTCAGTGCCACCTCCAGGGGACACCTGCAGGGATGGGCACTGCAACCCTCCCTGGGCAGTGCCAAGGCCTGAGCCCCCTTTCCGTGGGGAAATTCCTGCTGTGCCCACCCTGAGCTGCCCCGGCCCAGCCTGAGGCCGTTCCCTCTGCTCCTGTCCCTGTTCCCTGGAGCAGAGCCCGACCCCCGGCTGTGCCCTCCTGGCAGGAGCTGTGCAGAGCCACAAGGGCCCCTGAGCCTCCTTTGCTCCAGGTGAGCCCTGCCCGGCTCCTCAGGGATTCTGCAGCCCCTGCCCAGCTCCTCAGGGATTCTGCAGCCCCTGCCCAGCTCCTCAGGGATTCTGCAGCCCCTGCCCAGCTCCCTCAGGGATTCTGCAGCCCCTGCCCGGCTCCTCAGGGATTCTGCAGCCCCTGCCCAGCTCCTCAGGGATTCTGCAGCCCCTGCCCAGCTCCTCAGGGATTCTGCAGCCCCTGCCCAGCTCCTCAGGGATTCTGCAGCCCCTGCCCAGCTCCCTCAGCCTCCTCCGAGCACTGACTCCAGCCCTGCTTGATCTGAATCCATCATCCCCCTCCCCAGAGAACGCAGGTGACACCTGCCCAGTGTCACAGCACCCATCCTGCCCTCCCCACCTTGGTCACAGAAATGTCCTGGGCTCTGGAAGCTGCTGGCACTGTCATCCCTGATATTCAGTGACAGGGAGGAATTCCCAACCCTTTCACAGTTCATTTTACCCAGCTCATGGCCCCTGAGCTGTCAGCAGGGCAGGTTTCCCCGTGAATCAGCAAACACAGGCCAGAGGGGACCTCCAGAGGTCTCAGGTTCAGCCTCACTCAAAGCCAGGCCAGCTTTGAAGTCAGGACTAATTTAGAAATCAGGTCAGGCTGCTCAGACCCTGGTGCAGCTGAGGTTTGATCTGAGGCTGAGATCAAACCCCAGCTCTGCCCCTGTCTGAGCCTCTGCACTGCCAGGGCTGATTGTATTCTGCCAGTCCTGATTAGCACTTCCTTCATCCAAACTTGTTTCTCCTGCATCTCATCTCAAAACTGTTCAGCCCATAGATTTTTTCCTGCAGGTTCCTCTCTGCAGAGCTCCCTTCTCCAGTGCTGGTGCCTGGGGTTGTCCCTCACCAGGGCAGAAATTCCCACTTAATTTGTGTTGATTCTCCTGGAGTTCCTGGCAGCCCATTTCTCCCCTCATGCTCCTTGGAGAGGCAGCTCTGAGCCTCTGCTTCAGGAATTCTGCATTTCCAATATTTCCTACAACAGAATTCTGGAATGGTTTGGGTTGGAAGGGATTTTAGGGATCATCCAGTGTGACCCCTGCCATGGCAGGGACACCTCCCACTGTCCCAGGGTGCCCCAGTGCCCAGCCTGGCCTTGGGCACTGCCAGGGATCCAGGGGCAGCCACAGCTGCTCTGGCAATCCCAGCCCAGCCAGGAATTCCCAGTTCCCAATCTCCCACCCATCCCTGCCCTCTGGCACTGGGAGCCATTCCCTGGCTCCTGTCCCTCCTTCTCCTGTAAATAATCCCTGTCCGTCTTTTCTGCTGGATCCTTCAGGTCCTGGAAGGTACAACCACAGCCATGCACAGCTTTGTCCAGAGCAGCTGTGGCTGCCCCTGCATCCCTGGCAGTGCCCAAGGCCAGGCTGGACACTGGGGCACCCTGGCACAGTGGGAGGTGTCCCTGCCATGGCAGGGGTGGCACTGGGTGGGATTTAAGATCCTTCCAACCCAAACCACTCTGGATTCCATGACACAATCTGCTCCCAACAAGTTGTGTTCCAGTTGGAAGCTCTTCAGTAATTTTCTGGGACTTGTGATAAAGAGACGGACATTCCTGTGGGATTCCTGCCCAGGTTCATGCGATATTCCTGTGGGATTCCTGGCGAGATCCATGGGATATTCCTGTGGGATTCCTGCCCAAGGTCATGGAATATTCCTGTGCGATTACTGCTCAAACTCATGGGATTTTCCTGTGGGATTCCTGCCCAGAGCCATGGGACATTCCTGTAGGATTCCTGCCTAGGTTCATGGGATATTTCTGTGGGATTCCTTCCTAGGACCAAAGGACATTTCCTGTTGGATTCCTGCCCATGTTCATTGGGTATTCCTGTGGAATTCTTGTCCAGGTTCATGGGATATTCCTGTGGGATTCCTGCCCTCCTGACCCACAGCTGGGCCCCACAGCAGCTCAGACTGCTCCTGTTCCACATCCTCCCCTCAGGAATTCTTTGTTCTTCCCTCACCTCTCTCCCTCTCCCACCGCGACCCTTCAGCCCCCGATCCTGCTCCCATCCCATCCATGTTTTTATACCCCAATTATTAACTCCGCTCTGGCTTTGGGCTCCAGGGTGGAGGAGCAGCCCTATCCCTGCAGCTCCCATCCCTGGAGGTCACTCCAGCAGGGATGAATCCACAAAATCCCCACATTAATCCCTGTCCTTCCCATCACTGCTTCATTTTATGGCTCTAACATTTTGCTTATCCTGCACCATAAACTACCATTTCAAATGAAATGCAAATTAAATGCAGATTATATGCCCAGAAGTGATTTTTTTTTTCTGTATTAAAAGAAAACCTTGACCTCTTTATAATCTTCATACCATCACTCAGGGACACGTTTTGGTGACTGGATGTGGCATTAATGACTGGCTGTGACACTCAGGGCTGGGTGACTCAATTCCAGAGCTCTTTTCCACCCCAAATCTTTGGATTTTAAGGGATTTAACTCCCTTTACTCCTGGACATGAGCCTTGTGGTCAGAAAAGTAAAAAATATTTAACTATTTCACAATTTTGGTATTACTTCTTGTGACATCAGCTACATTCTCATTCCCCAAAATATTTTGAGGGAAAACTCCATGAAAAATTAACTTCATTGTTAAACTGACAGAGTTGGGGAAGGAGAGGTAATATTCCCTGATTTTTGTGCTTTCATTCCCTGTTTTCCTAAATGAACTAAATAAAAATGAAAAAAGGACAACTACAAAAACTGGAAGACAAAAAACCAGGACACCTTTGGAGACCAGGAATAAAACCTCAGTTGTATCAGCAGTGGAGAAAGAGCATCCAAAAAGGAAACTGTGAAATTTAATAAGCACAAAACATCACTCAATATTTGAATAAAATTAAATATTCAGGAGAATCTTTAAAAAAGGGGATTGAGTACCTTCAGGTGGTTACACCACAGGGAGAAGGTTCATAAAGGAACAGGAGACACCAGGTCAAGCTTTATTAACTGGAGCTCTCAGTCCTATAAAATCCAAATTGATTAATTAAGAGGAGAAGGGGCAGATTTAGAGGATGTGACTTCTGAGGGAAAACTGGAAAAGTCACACAGGAGGGGAAGGGAAATAACCCCAGCATGTAAAAAACCCTGGAGAAATCAGGATCATCTCCCTGAGCTAGTGCTCACAGGGTGAGAGGAATTGGGAAAAGATTCAGGATTTAAAGGCATCAATGAAAATAGAAGAAATTTCCAGCTAAAAAGTGATAAAATGCTGGAACAGCCACCTTGCAGTGACATCCTTCCTTTGCATTACTGCTTTTAGTGACATTTATCATCTCCCAAAGGGCTGAGCTCCCCCAACAGTTCCTCTGCACACCTCCATTGCTGCAGCTCACCCACTCAGGGAGGCAGGAAAATTGGAAATTCCCTTTTTTTTTTTATACCAGCTGCCCCAGCTTTGATCCAGCCCACAGCTGAAATCTCCCTGAAAATCACAGAGGGGATCTTTCAATTGTATTTTTACATCAGTCCAAGGGGATTGACATTGTGAGGGTCAGCAAATGCTCCCAAATATGGATTGATTTATTCATAACCACCCCAATGGGATCCCACCTCTTCCAGGAAAAACCAACAGGAAAGCAGGAAGAGTTTTTTCATTGAAAATCTGAAAATCTCAATGATCAAAACATCAACAATTCTGGGGAAAAAAAATTCAATAAAATTTCTGATGGATGAAGTTCTCAACTAAGACCATGTCTAAGATGAGGGCGTTGGCTTTGTTTGGGTTTAGTTGCTCAGATTTATAGATGAGAAACATCCTCCCTGAACTCATGGAAAACCAATGGCCTTTCCAGAGTGCATCCATTATTTAAAAAACTAACAGTAAAATATTAAACTTTGATGAGGTTTTGTTTGCTTTGCTCTTCTGGAAGCAATAGATTAAAATTCCACTGTGTTTGTATTATTGATTCCACTGCTGTAGATACAAAACAAATGAGTTGCACATTAAGTCAGCCCAGGCTGAGGAGTTAATTGTTTGTGTGGTTGGTGAAACACAATCTGTGGTTTTTCACAGCTGAAAAAAAAACCACTCCATAGAAACACAGGAAGGAGCAAAAGGCAAAGCTCCAGTGGCTCTGATATCTGTTATTTAAAATTCATCAAAATCAAGCAAAAGGCAGCAGGGAGCCTCTGTCACTGCTCTGTGTTTGTCACAGCAGGGACAGGATCACTCCTGCACCCAGAGCAGGGGGAGCTCATCCTCATCCCCACTCCAAGAGTGCTGCCAAATGACAACCAAAGGGAATTTGGTCCCTTGATTTCGCTCCCCAGATAATTTCCTTGTCCGCTTGTTCCTCTCCCGTTCAGACCTCGTTACCAGTTTGTTGGTTCTCACAGTTTTTTAGAGATGGGGAAACTGAGAAACATTTTAAAAGATTTTATTCCATTATCAGTCATGATGGATAGTGAGACACGAGAGATAAAAAACTCACTGCCATCCCATCAGAAGCCAACCTATTTCTCAGTTACAATTATAAATTGTAAATTTATAATCACAAGTACAATCACAGCCACCATACAATTATAATCATAATTACAATTTATAATTATGGATTTATCATTTATAATTACAAATTTATAAATTTCTTGGTTACATTTATAAATGTTTTTCAGCCTATTATTCCACACAGTGCTGCTAATATATCTGACACTAATCCCTTATATTGGTTTTTTCCCTATGTGGTCCTCTTTTTATGCACTTTTTACAGTTCTAATTCTCTAAAATATCTGGTCTTTCTCTAAAATATCTGCACTTATTATAGTTCTAATTCTCTAAAATATCTGGTCTTTTTGCAAGGCCATATTTTGGAACTTGTTGAGACTTGTTTCTGGTTCAATCTCTCAACAATGTCATCTCCATTCCACGGCCTTCCCAAGCCAGCACAGCTCATCTCAGAGTTTGCACATAGATGGACAAGGCTGTGTGAGCTTTCTGTCAGGTTTTGAAATAATTTAAAATCCATTACTCACATCTGCCCCTCTTTTTTGGCCTGTTAAAACTTCTTTGTTGATCTTATTTATCATCAGCTTCACAGTGAAGTACGCAGGACACTATTACTAATATTACTACTATATTAATTAATACATAAATCTTGGTTTGTAAAGCTCTTTTAGTTAAGGTGTAAAGTTCTATTCTTCAAACAAATCATCTACCTAGGATCTATTGCCTGTTTTAAATTGATTTGTTAAATCAGGAAGATAATTTTTAAATTGATTTTTTTCCCCAACAATCCAACTTCCAATGGTCAGATCAATGCTCAGCTCTTACCACTCTGATGGGCAAATTCAGCTGCTCCCAATAAATATCAATAAATCCCCTCCAGAATCACCCTGGGACAGATGCAACCACTGACAGAAATCTGGGAAACACCTCCTGGAGCAATTCCAGGGGGAGCAATGAGTCCTCCTGCACATTTTTCCTTCTTTTCCCTGCTGAATCCATGTCATTGGATAACAGGTCCAAACTGTGAGATCTAGTTTGGATTTTAGAGAATCAGCTCTGTCCACCCACAAAACCATCAATGTCAGCTGAGCCTGGGCACAGGAATAATAAATTCAGGGAAAAAATCACTGAAATTCAGGAAAACTGCCTCCCATTCCTGTTCTAATGCTCCCAAATTAAAATGTACTCTCAGCTCTGGGAAAAGGGACGCTGTGACCTTTCCAGGAGCAGGGAGAGAAGACTCCTAATCTAAATAACAAGGAAAGGTTGTACCTACAATCTTTTAAATATGAGGGAGACAAGGATATAAATTCCACTGACCAGGGAGAGGCAATCAGAGTGATGGATTACAGCCAATCCAGGAGAGATGGGAAAGGGAGAGAACACTCTGATCCAAATTATTCCACAAAATTACCCTCAGCCCACTCCAGCCTGGCAGCAAAATGCCTCATTCCCATCCCCAGAAAGGCTTCCCAGGGTGCTCATGCAGTTGGAATCTCCACTTGCTGCAGGAGACAACTTTTCTCATTTTCCCAGTCAAAATTCCCAGGATGGAACTTCATCATTTTACAATCAGCAGGATCAGAGAGGAGAAGGGAAGGAAAAATCCCCTTTTTCTTTGGGATTTTAGGGACTTTTGCACCATC
This sequence comes from Ammospiza caudacuta, assembly GCF_027887145.1. Taxonomy (NCBI): domain Eukaryota; kingdom Metazoa; phylum Chordata; class Aves; order Passeriformes; family Passerellidae; genus Ammospiza; species Ammospiza caudacuta. The sequence goes on from NC_080598.1 coordinate 65,360,176, forward strand.
CCAGGGTCCTTGTGAAGGTGAAATCTCCACCTTCTGCAGGAGACAGCTTTTCCCTTTTTACCAATTAAATTTCTCAGGTGGGAACTCCATCCTTTTACAGACAGCAGGATCAGAGAGGAGAAAGAAATTTAAAAAATCCCCTTTTTCTATGGGATTTTAGGGACTTTTGCACCACAGCAAAAGACAGAATTCTCTGGATATACCTGGAGAACTCTTCCAGCCTTTGTAGAGCCTTTCAACCTAAAAAAATCTCCTCAAGAAATCCCATTTTCCTAGTGGGAATGTTGGGTGTGCCCTTCGGGATACAGCAACATTGGATATTTAGTCAAATTCTCCGAATGCCACAACAGCAGAGCAAATACCAGCTGATTTCTGCACAATTCCCTTGGTTTTCCCAAGAATATCCAGGATTAAGGATGGAGGGTCCTGCTTGAAAGCACTGGAGTTGTTCCCAAGGAATTTCCTGTAATCCAGAGCCAGGTAGGAACACACACCCCCATTTCCAACCTAACACAGACAGCAGCACTTCCCAGCTGAAAGTGCCAAAATTTGACAAATTTTTCCTGAAATTTGTCAGGAAACATGAAGGGTTGTTTCCTTCTTAGGAAGCTTTTCCCTTTTAATCCAATTCCTCTGCATTTTGTCCCAAAGGATGAGAGTCTGCAGCCACACCATGGACCTCCTCCAAATGGAAGCTTCCTGGGGAAGCTTCTCCAGGCTCCAGAGACTCCCCAGTTCTCCTCTTCCCAAATGTTACTGTTTTGGTTTGGAAAGCCAGGAGTCTGCTAAGGAAGGCAGGAGCCTCCGCTGAAATGGAGAAAATGAAACCCTCCCTACCCCTCCCAATTGCTATAAATTTTAAATTAAGGGGCTGTCAGGCAAAAATATGGGAGCAGGAATAACAGTTCTTTACTAGGGAAAGGAAAAAAAATCAAAGGATAAAATAAACAATGCAGTGCACTGGAACAACACTGCCAGAGTCAGAACCCAACCTGACACCCTGTGGGTCAGGCTGGTGGCAGCAGTCCCATTGCAATTGTGGCTCAGCCCTCCTGCAGTGTCAGGGTGGCTCTGCTGGAGCAGGGATCCTGGAGAAGGGTGCAGTCTCTTCCTCTGAAGATCCAGGGGAAGGAGAGGCAGCTGCTATTCCTCTGGGGAATCCCGTGGAGAAGCCGTGCTGGTGTTCCAGAATCTCCAGATTATACCCAGGTAGGAATGCTTGGCTGCTGTTCCAGAATCTCCAGATTATATCCAGGTAGGAATGCTTGGCTCCTCCCTCTGGGCTCACATCTGCCAATGGGATGCTGTAGTTCTTATCAGCCATGCAGGGACATTCAATAGCTGTTATCAGCAGGTGTCCCCTCCCCAGGGAGGTGTGAATGTGGTCACTCACAGAGAGGCAAACTGCCCACTGGACAAAGATAGTCTGCCATACAGATGGCAATGGAAAACATCTTGCATTGAAATCTTCAACAGTTGCCATCCCCAGTCTGCCCTTGGTCAGAATGGGGAATGGCTGAGCTGTCCAAGGGTTTGGGATGAGGTTGAATTGTTCCTCACTTGGGGTCACCAAATGTTGAATTTGCTGGCAACCCCGACGTGAGAAGAGATGAGAATCTTGACTTCATGTTTCAGAAGGCTGATTCAATATTTTATGATATGTATTATAGTAAAAGAAAATTATATATTAAAACTATACTAAAAAATAGAAGAAAGGATTTCAGGGAGGGGAAGGGAAGGGAAGGGAAGGGAAGGGAAGGGAAGGGAAGGGAAGGGAAGGGAAGGGAAGGGAAGGGAAGGGAAGGGAAGGGAAGGGAAGGGAAGGGAAGGGAAGGGAAGGGAAGGGAAGGGAAGGGAAGGGAAGGGAAGGGAAGGGAAGGGAATCTTGTGACTGACCAGAGAGTCCAAGCCAGCTGGGCTGTGATTGGCCAATAATTATAAACAACCACATGAGACCAATCCCAGATGCACCTGTTGCATCCCACAGCAGCAGATAACCATTGTTTACATTTTGTTACTGAGGACTCTCAGCTTCTCAGGAGAAAAATTCTAGCAAAAGGATTTTTCATAAAATATGTCTGCGACAGGATGGATTTTAGGAAAAGGTTCTTCCCTTCCCAGAGTGAGAATGAGGACAGGAACAGCTCCCCAGGGAATGGGCATGGCCAGAGCTCCAGGAGTATTCGGAAAACGCCCCCAAGGATGCCCAAGGTGGGATTGTTGGGGGTTTGGGATGATCCTTGAGGTCTCTTTCCACTCAGGATATTCTGTCCCACAGTTCCACCACTCCTGCATTGCCCTCAGGGGATTTTCCCCCTCAGTTTTCAGCATTTTCAGCAGCAAATTTCACTTTGTCCCTCAAACAGCACCCAGCAAACAGGACTAAAACCTCTCTCCCTCCTTTCTCATATTAAAATACAAATAATTTCATGTAATTTAGATAATTCCATTCCATCTAAACACGGTGACTCCACATGGAAACATCTCAAATTCTTGCCTGCTTCATCCCTTTGGACTGAAAAAAGAAAATAGTCCCACTTAGCTCACCATAATTCCAAGAGAATTTCTTGTGGAAGAATAAAATAAAAAAATCTTCGAGGGGCACTTCTAAAGATTCATTTCTGTAGGTGCTGCAAATAGGCTGTACCAAAACATAATGAATATAATTCTCTTGTCAGGTTTAGTGTAATTTTTATTTGCTGATAGGTCCTGGATGGGATAATAAAGCTTCCAATACAAGCCCGTTATTGTCAGGCACAGAGAGGAAATGAGATATTTATTCCAGCCAATATCTCTGCAATGGGTGCTATTAAATAAAGGATTTGCAATGTGGTGTTGGGGAAAAAAATGAATATATTTGGTTAAGTGGGTAAATACCTTCAGAGGAACTAAAAATATTGGGTTCTAAATGGTCTTACAATCCAGGAACAGAGATGAGGAAGCCAGAAAATATCATTATTGCTAAAAGTGCTGCTGAAACCAGCCCAGCTTTGCTCTAAAATAAAAGAATACAATGAAATTCTAGGAAAAGGCAGTCAAGGAGCCCCTTTTTTATGGGGAAAACCTCCCAAACCCCAAGTTTCTGGAGTGCCACAGGGCTCAGCCCAGGAAATGTCACACCAGGATATTTTTCAGAGTCACATTAAAGGATCCACTCAGCCCTTCTGCCTTCACAGCTCATTTCTGGCACCCCCTGCAGCCAAAATTCCTGGAGCTCAGGGCAGCAAATGAGGGATATTGAGGAAAACAAATGCCAAACAAAAGATGGGAAAGGATTCGCAAGCATGCAAATGAATCCCACAGTCTGTCAGTGGCTAAAGCTGAGAAGTTTTAAATTTAAATTGTTACAAAAGGTTTTACAGTGAATAAAAATTGCCAGGTTTAACCAGGGCTCACAAAATAGTGACAATGAGAAATCAATGATGAATACGTTTTATTATTATTAATAACCATCCAAATATATTCATTTTTATTATTATTATCATTATTATTATTTCTAATAGCTTTAGATGTTGTATTTGAGCTCAGATTATCTTGAAACAAAATGAAAATGCACTTTGGGATGGTTCATTATGCACAGATCAAAAATAACACAAAAGCTTTGCTTTAAAAGCCCTGAAATAAAGAATTTCAGTGCTTTCAAGGCAAGAAGCGTCTTTCAAACAGATTTCTTTGTTTTTACACCACAGAAATTGGATTAAATCTAGCTGAAATAAAAAAAAAATTAGATGGTGCTAGACAGGAAAAAAGTAATTTAGAGGTAGAACTCGAGAAGTCTCCAAATGTTGAAGCCCATAAAGAGCCAGGATTTCACTCAGGAGCTCATAATGAGCCAGAATTATCCAACCAGGCTGCTCCAAAAGCCATTCCCAGGCTGGATAATGGCAGGGAGGAGATTTTGGGATGCCCCTGCAGAGATTCCCTTGCTCCCTCAGGGGGAATGGCTGGCAATAATTCCATGGAAAATGGGAATTATTTTCCCCCAGTCCCTGGAACACGGAGCCACGGGGGCTCAGGGAAGGTGCTTGGCATTTCCCTGCTGTGCTCTCCTGCAAGTGCCCCAATAAATGGAATAAAAATGGGATCCTCCGGGAGCTGCTTGGGAGACTCTTGTGGCAGGGCTAACATCGAGGAGAGGAACCAAAACATTCCCAGAAAAACCCAGGACAGAGGGGATGGAGCAGGAATGGAGTGGGAATTAAGGGGGAATAAAGAGGAAATGGAGTGGGAATAAAGGGGGAATAAAGCAGGAATGAAATGGGAATGGAACAGGAATAAAGTGAGAATAAAGAGGGAATTAAGCAGGAACAAAGCAGGAATAAATCAGGAATGGAGTGGGAATAAATCAGGAACAAAGAGGGAATGGATTGAAAATGAAGTGGGAATGAAATGGGAACACAGCAGGAAAAAAGTGGGAATGAAGACGGAATGGAGTGGGAGTGGAGCAGGAATAAAGTGGAAATATAGTGGGAATAAAACAGGAGTAGAGTGGGAAGGAAGCAGGAATGGAGTGGGAATAAAGCGGGAATAAAGCGGGAATAGAACAGGAATCAAGTGGGAACAGAGAGCGAATACAGTGGGAATAAAGAGGGCAACGAGTGGGAATCAAATAGGATTTGAGTGGGAATAAATCAGGAATAAAATGGGAATAAAGCAGGAATAGAGCAGTAATCAAGCTGGAATAAAGTGGGAGTGGAGTGGGCATAAAGCAGGAATAGAGTGGGAATAAAGTAGGAATAAAGTGAGGATAAAGTAGGAGTGGAGCGGGAATAAAGCAGGAATTGAGTGGGAATAAAGCAGGAATGGAGTGGGAACAGAGTGGGAATCAAGCTGGAATAAAGCAGGAATGAAGCAGGAATAAAGTGGGAATGGAGCAGGAATCAAGCAGGAATAAAATAGGAATAAAGCAGGAATAAAGCAGGAATAAAATAGGAATAAATCTGGAATAAACCAGTTTGTGCTCACTGCAACCCTGGATGGGCCTTTCCCATTCCCAGATTTTTTTCCATGGCCTCTGTCAGGTGCTGCTTTAATCCAGCAAAACAATCCCAGGAATCATCTTTAAAGTGAAAATAAACATGGAGCTCCACCCTCACAGACTTCTAAACAAACTTTTCAAATTCCACCCCTCTCTTGCACCACTCTCCCAAATTCCCGAGTTATTCCAACTCTTCCAGTGTCCCTTGAGGCAGTTACACCTCTCAGCTAAAAACAGCTTTTGTTTTCCCTAATCCAACATTTCCTTGATATTCATCCCTTGTTTCCCACAGCCTTTCCATTTTTCCATCTTCATGATGGTTCTTGTTGCTGTTTTTGGTTTTTCCTTTTGTTTATGCTGAGACCTTGATTTTCTCCACTCCACGGTGAGTAGATCTGTGACTATAAAGAGACAAAAAACCCAAATTATTATTATTTGTTTTTTATTGCTGTTTTCGGTTTTTCCTTTTGTTTATGTCAAGAACTTGATGTGCTCCACCCCACAGCGAGTGGATCTCTGACTATAAAGAGACAAACCCCCCCAAATTATTATTATTATTTGGTTTTTGTTGCTGTTTTGGGTTTTTCCTTTTGTTTATGCTGAGACCTTGATTTGCTCCACTCCACAGTGAGTAGATCTGTGACTATAAAGAGACAAAAAACCCCAAATTATTATTCTTTGGGGGGTTTTGTTGCTGTTTTGGGCTTTTCCTTTTGTTTATGCCGGGACCTTGATTCTCCACCCCACAGCAAGTGGATCTCTGACTATAAAGAGACAAAAAACCCCAAATTATTATTATTTGGGTTTTGTTGCTGTTTTGGGTTTTTCCTTTGGTTTATGGCAAGACCTTGATGTGCTCCACCCCACAGTGAGTGGATCTGTGACTATAAAGAGATAAAACCCTCAAATTATTATTATTATTATTATTTGTTTTTTACTGCTGCTTTGGGTTTTTCCTTTTGTTTTTGCCGAGACCTGGATGTGCTCCACTCCACAGTGCGTGGATCTGTGACTATAAAGAGACAAAAAAACCCAAATTATTTCTGCCAAAAAAATAAAAGCCCACATTCCCTTGGAATTTCCAGCCTGGAATACTGGCATGTCCCAACCCTTAACTGAGGGACTGGAAAGGATATGAGAGATCAGATCTGCAAGAGGGGGCAGGCAGGGATCCGCCAGGGTTGCAGGGAATTTATTCCAAATAATCCAATTACTCCTGCTTGGAGGGAAGCTTTGAAGGGCAATAAAAGGGTGGATGAAATTCAGAACCTGTCATTACCAGAGAATGCTCAGAGAAATAAAAGCCTGCACCTTCTGTACACAAGAACAGGAATTAAATCAGGTTTTTTTCTCCAGGAAAGAGAGCAAAGGCTTTGGAGAGATTTGCTGAAACCAGCAGCAGACAAAGAGACAACTTGAATATCAAAGGGAAGAGCAGGGAGCAACCAATAAAGCCTAAATTAAAATGAAGTACAGATGTTTTGACATCTTAAGCCAACCTGTTGGAACAGACAATGCACTAAAGCAGGAGAAAGGAGATAAAAGAGCCTCGGGATGAGAAATTGCCGAGATTCCTTGGCCTGAGGAAAAATCCAGCAGAAATGATTACAGGGCAAAGAGCATTTTAATCCTAAAAGATGTGCAGAGATTGAATAGGGCACAATTATTAAATTGGCTTTTCCAAACACAGGACCTGAGTCTGGGCACTGACCTTAGCAGGCAGGTTTAAAACTGGGATTAAGCAGATCAGGAGGGATTTTTGAGGGATCACAGGGGTTCATGAATAAGATGGAACATTCATACCATGAAAGGCAGAATTTAAAAAAACGATGGAATTCTTTCAGTGTAGGTGAATAAAGGAACACAGAGCAGGTTAAATGCAAGGCTAAAACTGGAAAATCCCAAAATAAGTGTTTTACCAGGAGCGCAGCTCTGCTCTGGTCCCACACGTTGGTAACAAACACCATTTGTGATGGTTTGGGGTTCCCTGCCTGCTCCCCCTCCTCTGTAGGGATCAGGGGATCTGAAATCCCAAAATTCCAGACTGGTTTGGGTGGGAAGGGATCCTAAATCCCAGCCAGTGCCACCCCTGCCATGGCAGGGACACCTCCCACTGTCCCAGGGTGCCCCAGTGCCCAGCCTGGCCTTGGGCACTGCCAGGGATCCAGGGGCAGCCACAGCTGCTCTGGCAATCCCAGCCCAGCCAGGAATTCCCAATTCCCAATCTCCCACCCATCCCTGCCCTCTGGCACTGGGAGCCATTCCCTGGCTCCTGTCCCTCCATCCCTTGTCCCCAGTCCCTCTGCAGCTCTCCTGGAGCCCCTTCAGGCCCTGCCAGGGGCTCTGAGCTCTGCCTGGAGCCTTCTCCTCTCCAGGGAACATTCCCAGCTCTCCCAGCCTGGCACCACCAGCCCCGGGCAGGTGCCACTCTCAGGTGTCCCCAGCTGCCCCACGGTGCCACCAAAGCCACCCTGCCAAGGTGGGGCCTGGCAGATGCCACCCCAGTCCCTCATTCCTTAGGACTTCTCCAGAGCACCAGGGGAAAATTCCAGCACTGCCTCCTGGGACTGGACAGGGTTTTGATGAAGATCGATTGGAATTTGGGGATCTTCTCCTCTGCCAAAGATCATTCCCAGAAGAATCCCAGCTCGGCCCTGTGTCCCCCAGAGCTTTCAAATCCCCCAGGAATGGTGACTCCACACTGCCCTGGGAAGTGGAAAAGTCTGGAAATTTGGAATTTCCTCATGTTCAGAGCTGGTTTTGCCCCAAATCTGAGCTCCAGCAATGATTCTGGTGAGCTCTGTCCTCCCTACCACCACGAACAAGGCAGGAGCACTCAGAGCCATAATTATCATTTTTAGCTCTCATTTCCATCCACACCATAATTGATCTGCATTTCCAAGAGAGCAACAAACCTGGATACCTCTTATTTCCCTCTTCCCTCCTGCTCTCATCCTCTAGAGCCACTTTTATCTTTATTAAACCCTGCACCAAACGAAGAATAAATCCATTTTCAACATAAATAATAAACATTAAAATAGATAAACACTGCTTCCTGCTGCCCAGCCACGAATTTAAAGTGCCATGGCAGAACAGAGATGTTCACTAATTAGCAGAGTTTATTTTAACTCGCCATAAACACCTCAAAAAGAAAATATTTGAGTCCAACAAATCATTTTTGCTCTTAATCACTTTGTGCCCAAGCAACATTTGCAGCAGAAAGTCGCCCAGCAAAGGAGCAATAAAAATCATTTCATTCCAAACAGGATTTTTCCAGTGTTTTAATACTTGGAGATTTTTAATTTATTGTGAGCAAATGATGCATGAAATACTTTTTAAAGCCTGGAACACTCGATGCAAAATTGCATGGGCACAAAATAATCTGATTTTATTTTTTACTGGATGGATTCTAAGGGTTTTAAGCCTCGTGTGCATCATTAAACAACACCAATGTTAGCTCTTATGAGATATATAATATATATTCTAATTAATGGCTCTGAGATGAGAATTCCCTCTCCCACCCAGTGCCACAGAACCTCAAGATTCAAAATCATGAGGGATCTGAGAGCCTTTTGTTGGTGGAGTTCCAGCATTTAATGACAGGAGAGAGGAACGACCCCAGGGTCCGACCTGAAGTTTGGCAGAAGAAAAGGGGCTCCAGGGAAGCGAGAAGATTCCCAAAGGGAAGCTCAGGTGGGACATCAGCAGGGATCTCCTCAAGGAAAGGGTGGCCAGGCCTTGGAACTGCCCAGGGAGGTCTGGAGTGTCCAAGGAATTCCTGGAGCTTGTCCACTCAGAGCTCTGGGCTGGATGAGGAGCTGTGGGAGCCGTTCCCTGTGTCCTGTCCCTCTGTCCTTGTCCCCAGTCCCTCTCCTGCTCTCCTGGAGCCCTTTCCAGCCCCAAACCCACCTGGAAATGGTTCCTGAGGGGCTCCGTCCACCTGGGCACTCCCAGTTTCATTTTTTGTTGTGGGCAAATCCTCCCAAAGCACTTCCTCCCTCCCAAAAAGTAACAATTTTATCCTTTAAAAAGTTATTTTAAGACTATCCAGGGTTAGCTGGAATTTCCCTTTTCACCTTGGAGAACTTGAGGAATATTAAACTTTTTATCCCCACAACTTCCCTGGGAATCCTGAGGGCCTCCCCACCCTCACAGGGAAGAGAAGGTTGGGAAGGTGATGCTGGGTTGCTCCTCCCATGTTTTGGAGAATAACTAAAGTTAATAATAACCAAATTCCTGATGAATAACCAAATTCCTGAAGTTCAGCACTGCTTTGGAAGGGTCCATGGAAAAGAAAGAGTTCAGAGGAGGAAAGGAGGAAGGAGGGTTATGAACTCCACATTAACACTAATAACAAAACCATAAATCATGGCCAGGCTTAATAAAAACGATCCTGTGTGGAGCTGCCCAGGAGAGGTTTCTGATTGATTTTTGGATCACTCAGGTAATTCCAAGATCAATAGGACACAAAATCCACCTATTTGTGCTTGTTAGCAGCACAATTAGAGTCTGGAATGGACTCAGTTTGTAAAACCTGGTCTGTGAGGGGGACAAGGGATGGAGGGACAGGAGCCAGGGAATGGCTGCCAGTGCCAGAGGGCAGGGATGGGTGGGAGATTGGGAATTGGGAATTCCTGGCTGGGCTGGGATTGCCAGAGCAGCTGTGGCTGCCCCTGGATCCCTGGCAGTGCCCAAGGTCAGGCTGGGCACTGGGGCACCCTGGGACAGTGGGAGGTGTCCCTGCCATGGCAGGGGTGGCTCTGGGTGGGATTTAGGATCCTTTCCCACCCAGAGTTGGGATCCCAACCCAGTCTGGGATTCTCCACGACTGGGAGAGGCTGGAAGCAGCAAAGAGCAGGAACTTCCCAAGCTGGAGATGTTTAGGAGCTGGGAACGGCTGTTCCTGAAGGGAGATCTGCAGCTCATCCCAGGCACTGCTAAAGACCCTCATGCTGGGATTCCGGGCACTGCTGTTCCCCCAAAAATGCAGGAAAACAGACAAATTCCAAGCCCCAGCAAATTCTTTTTCACTCCAGCCCTGATCCCCTGCTGCACTCCACACACAAATCCCTCCTGCCCTCATTTTTGCCAGATCTGTACAACCCATCTGTTCTGCTAAACATTTCCCAGCTTTTAAGGGCAAAGTAACTGCTTTTTTAAAATGTTCTTTATGCATATTTATGATAATTCTCCCTTTTCCAGCCAAACTCCCATTTTCTGCAGGATCTATCAGTGGCCAAACTGCCTCCAGTAGCCGCAAGAGCTCCAACAGGTGGAGCAGCTCCTTTCAAGCCAGTTCCTGTGCAGAATTCAAAGGAACAAATGAAAATATTCAGCATTTGTCCCTTCTGGAGGGGCTGTGACTGCAGGAGCAGAGCTGGGGAGGAGTCCACTGGAATTGTTCAGCCTGATGATCCTCATTCCTAATTTAAAGTAAAAGCTGGGAAAATGAGAGAAAAGTGTGACTTGGTGGTGCCTTTCATTCACTTGGTGGGGGATGAAAAGGAGATTCCTGAAGAAGACTGGGCAGCCCTGAGGAAGGAGTGAGGAATAAAAGTGTTCCCTCACCATGGAAAATAAGAATTCCCAGTTTCCCATTTTCAGCAGCGCTTGTCTCTTCTGGGGAAGCTGAAAAAGCAGCTTTCTGCTGCCCTGCACGGCCAGAGGGAGCCCAGGCCCATCTGCAGCAGCCCTGGAGCTGCAGAGGAAAACTCCCCCCTTGTGCAGGATCCCTGCTGCAGCAGAGCCACAGCTGGCACTGCAGGAGGGCTGAGCCCCCCTGGCATGGGGCTGGGACACCCCCTGACACACAGGGGGCAGGGACTGCTCTGACCCCGGCAGGGGTTTGGTTTGTATTACTGCATTTTTATTTTTATTCTTTTTTTTTTTTTTTCCCCAATAAAGAACTGTTATTCCTACTCCCACATCTTTGCCTGAGAGCCCCTTAATTTCAAAATGACAATAATTCAGATGGAGGGGGTTTACATTTTCCATTTCAAGAGAGGCTCCTGCCTTCCTTAGCAGACACCTGGCTTTTCAAACCAAGACAATCATCAATGCAGGAGCTTTATCCCAATAAATCCAGGTCTGCAGTGCCCAGAGCCCAGGATCCCAGTGCTGGATCCAGAGGGAGCCCTGGAGCACTGCAGGAGCTGCACCATGGCCAGGAATCCACACTGGAATCTCGATGGAAGTTAAAACCTGGTATTTGGGCAGCGCCAAGCAGCTGTTGGGACAGTGCCAGGCTGGGATTGGGATCATCCCCCGCTGGCAGCTGAAGTCAGAGTCCTCCTGGCAGCCCAGGTATCCCAAAATCCCAGCCCAGCCTGCAGAAAGGACACCCAGCTTCCTGGGATTGCCTCTGCCAGGATGAAACTGCTCCTTTATCCTCCTCCCAAGCACAACAATCCCACCTGGACACAACACTGGGCTGCCCACACGCAGATCATGCAATCTTCTCCACACCTGGGCCATCCCAACCGATAAATGTGCAATTCCTACCCTGTGCCCATCACACTTCATTAAAAATGCCTTAATTGGTTGTTTCCAGGAGTACAGGGGCCATTAAGGTAATTAAATCCCAGCCTGGCTGATGAAGGACACTGCCATTAAATCCCATTTACAAACTCCTTGTGCTTCATCTCCTCGCCCTGGGGGTCCCACTGAAGCTGTTTAGGGGCTTCACTCTCATGGCTGATAAATCCATTAAATTGTCCATGCTGAGATCTCCAGCAGAGAAGATTCCCAATTTTCCAGCCTTCTGCTCCCACAGCTGTTGGAATATGAAATTATCTCAACAACATCTCAAATCAGAATGAATGTGGAAAAAAGCACACAGATATCCCTCTGTGTCTGAACCACACCTGGGATCTCAATCCCAGGATGGTTTGAGTTGAAGGGACCTTAAATCCCACCCAGTGCCATGGGCAGGGACACCTCCCATTGTCCCAGGCTGCTCCAGCCTGGCCTTGGACATTCCAGGGACCCAGGGGCAGCCAGAGCTGCTCTGGGCACCCTGTGCCAGTGAATGATGCCCAGACTTTCCCCCCAAGGCACCAGTGAGGACATTTTCCAGGATTCCCTCTGGAACCCCACCACAAAAGCCATCAAAGATTCCCAGGGGCCCCAAAGGGCACAGCCAAGCTGGGAACAGCCCCAGCCTCAGCCCATTCCCAGGGCTACATCCCATCAGGGTTCTAGCCAATTCCCAGGGCTCTATCCCATCAGGATTAACCCATTCCCAAGGCTCTATCCCATCAGGATTATCCCATTCCCAGGGCTCCAGCCCATCAGGGCTCCATCCCGTCATGGTTTATCCCATTCCCAGGGCTCTATCCCATTCCCAAGGCTCTATCCCTTCAGGATTTATCGAATCCCCAGGGCTCTATCCCATCAGGATTTACCGAATTCCCAGGGCTCTATCCCATCAGGATTATCCCATTCCCAGGGCTCTATCCCATTCCCAAGGCTCTATCCCATCAGGATTAACCCATTCCCAAGGCTCTACCCCATCAGGATTATCCCATTCCCAGGGCTCCAGCCCATCAGGGCTCCATCCCATCATGGTTTATCCCATTCCCAAGGCTCTATCCCATCATGGTTTATCCCATTCCCAAGGCTCTATCCCATCAGGATTTATCAAATTCCCAGGGCTCTATCCCATCAGGATTAACCCATTCCCAAGGCTCCAGCCCATCTGGGCTCCATCCCATCATGGTTTATCCCATTCCCAAGGCTCTATCCCATCAGGATTATCCCATTCCCAGGGCTCTATCCCATTCCCAAGGCTCTATCCCATCAGGATTTATCGAATCCCCAGGGCTCTATCCCATCAGGATTTATCGAATCCCCAGGGCTCTATCCCATCAGGATTATCCCATTCCCAGGGCACAGGCAGATGGCACAGACACTCCAGGTCTGGGAGTGTCCCAGATTTCCCATCAACAGGATGGGAAATCTCAGAGCTGCAGCAAACCCAGCCCTGTCCCCACCCAGCCCAACCCAAACCTTCCCAACACAACCCAAATCCACCAGGAAATGGGAATGCAGGAAGGAAATAAAAACAGGACTTCCCATCATTAGTATTCCTTGACTTCAAGCAGTTCCATGGATTTTTAGCTCTGACTCAGGAGCTTTTCCATGCCTGGATCTGGCTGTGCCAGCACCATGGAGAAATCAACGCTAAGGAAATCCAAGCCCTCCAAATCCTTCGGAGCATCAAAAAATGCCCATTTTGCTCTGTGATTTATCCAAATTCAGAGGCAGCTCTTAAACAATTACACATTTACCCTCTCCTTGCATCCATGGAAGCTTTTCCTGCTCCACTCGGGAAGGAATTCTGGATTTTATGGGAACAGCAGCACACACAGCACTCCAAAAGGACAATGATGCTTTTTATAGGAATTTTGGATTTTATGGGAAGAGCAGCACACAAAACACTCCAAAAGGACAATTATGCTGCCAGTGATTTCAGGAGGTTTCTCCATGTCATGGCACGTGAATAATTCCCCATATGCTGCAAACAGATCAGCAAGGTCAAATAAAAATCAGGATTAATAGTTAAGACCACAGGAACATATCCAGGATGGAATTCCAGCTCGCTGTTCCCAGGGATTTGATCCCTTCTGTGAAATGTCAATTAACAGAGAGAATAATGAGGTTGGGTCTGGGAGAGCTGAGCTGGGCTGAGGAAACTTTTCCAGGCATCCCATGAGAGCAGTGCAGCTGCTGGAATTAGGGAATATGTGCAGCCCCATGGATGCTCCACAGGATTTTTCCAGCCCCATCCCAATCCAAGCCCTGATCCCAACCTCCAACACCTCAGAATGTCCCAACATTTTGGCTCTGAGACCCAAATCTGGGCTTTCTCCAACAAAACCCTCCTGAGATCCACCCTCTCCCTGCTCCACCTCCTCCTCTATATCCCAGGGACAACAGTGACCCTTCTAAGGCTTTTTTCCACATTTTTCCCATAAAGCATTCCTGATTTCACTGGTGCCCAGCTTCCAAATATACTTTTTATATGCATTAATCACAAACTTTTCATAGGAGATCTAACAAAAATTAAATGAAGCTGAATTTTAGCAGACTTTGAAAAAATTGTCTTTTCCCCAGAGGAAAAAAAAATTCCCCCAGGCCAATTTTAAATAAATAACCCTCTTCCCAAGAAACCTGCTTCCCAAGAAAAATACCTTATAGTCCCCTTGTTTCATACATATTATATATAAAATTTAAAATATTTATCCCCCAGGCCAGTTTTAAGTAAATTACCCTCTTCTCAAGAAAACTGCTTCCCAGGAAAAATACCTTAGAGTCCCCTTCTTTGATATATATTATATATAATTTCCTTAAGTAGACATAAACCAACATTTTTAGTTCTATTTTGTGCTTTGATTTACCAGGAAAGGCCAATTTGCTGGTCTTGCAGTACTGGGGCAAAGCAAAATATTTAAGAATTCTTGGAGAAAGTTTCTCTGACTTTTTTTTCAGGAACAGAGTGACCATGCTGGACAGGGAACATTCACCTGCCACTCTCTTCTCCAACAGAAGGGAAAAGCCAACAGGATCCACCAATATTATACAAAACTATAATTAATATTATACATCTATCTGTATAATATAAATGTGTATTCATATGAATTTGTATGAATATATATTTGCATAAATATATGTGTGTATATATAATGTACACCATATAAAATATATTAAAGATCAATATAATATACAAATATACATAATAATTCATATATAGCCACATTTATCTATATAACAATTTTGTATTAATATGAATTTGTATAAATATATATTTGTGTTAATATATTTTAATATATTATTTATATTGTATATAATGATATATTATATATCATTTTATGTAATCTATTATATATAATAGATTATATATAATAATGAGATGTTATATATAGTCATATATGTAGATACAATGTATGCCATATAAAATATATTAAAGATCAATGTATAAAGATATAAAATTATTTATGTTGGAAGCCCTCCAAGATGATCAAGCCCAACCTTTGACTAACCCCACTGTGCTCACTAAACCACACCCCAAAGTGCCATATCTCATTTTTTGATCACTTAAGTGTCCAAAACAGTTCTGAGGAATATTAATTTCCCTTTTCTTTGTTTATTTCTTCTCCTCCAGGGTCGGTTCCCATCCAAGCTGGTCCTGCACTGGTTCCAGGGGATCCCTGAGCTCCCTTTCCTCATCCCTGTCCTGTTCCAGTCCTTTCCTCATCCTGTGGGGTTCCAGCTGTGGGTTTCTCTGGGTCTGGATTTAGACAGTGGTTCACGTTTGGATTCAGGTGTTTATTATTTCTTATTAGTAAAACAGTTTCACTACTGTGAGTTCAGCAGCTTTTCATTAGAAGGCACAAAATGGCCAACAATCTCTTGGTACAAGGTCTTTTAAGACTGAACTATCCAATTAAGAACTGATACCTGGATTATTTTCCCTTTTAACCCAATAACTGCTCCCACAGAGCTGCAATGGGGACTTTTCTGCCCAATTACAAAATGCCACCCAAACCCATGCAGAAGAAGGAAGAAACATGAAGAAGAAACCCAGGAGGGCACACCCTGTGCCCTCCATCTTGCTTCCATCCACAATACACTAAAAATTCCAAAACCTCAATTTCTCACCAAGTGATACACCTACACTGCTCTCTATAATCTTGCTCTGGATTGCAGGGCAAGATGTATTCTATTACCAGTAGTCTTCTGTCAAGTGGGCAGTTTGCCTTATCTCTTCCACACCCACTCCTCCCTCTGGAGGGGACACCTGCTGATAACAGCCACTGAATGTCCCTGCATGGCTGATAAGAACTACAGCATCCCATTGGGAGCTGTGAGCCCAGAGGGAGGAGCCAAGCATTCCTACCTGGATATAATCTGGAGATTCTGGAACACCAGCACGGCTTCTGCACTGGATTCCCCAGAGGAACAGCAGCTGCCTCTCCTTCCCCTGGATCTCCAGAGGCAGAGACTGCACCCTTCTCCAGGATCCCTGCTCCAGCAGAGCCACCCTGACACTGCAGGAGGGCTGAGCCACAATTGCAATGGGACTGCTGCCACCAGCCTGACCCACAGGGTGTCAGGTTGGGTTCTGACTCTGGCAGTGTTGGTTTGGTTACTGCATTGTTTATTTTATCCTTTGATTTTCTTCCCTATTAAAGAACTGTTATTTCCTCCTCCCATTTTTTTTTTTTTTTTTGCCTGAGAGCCCCTTAATTTAAAATTTATAGCAATTGGGAGGGGTAGGGAGGGTTCATTTTCTCCATTTCAGGGGAGGCCCCTGCCTTCCTTAGTAGCCACCTGTCTTTCCAAACCAAGACAGATGTGTTTCACGCTTTTGTGGATTCCAGTCTATCCTGAAGTCCAGGAAACTTTTTCCATGAATGAGGATCAAAGTCAGTGCTCCCATGAGGGTCAGGGCACCCCAGAGCAGACAGAGAAATATTCCCAGTGCTCTGGATTTCCACAACATTCCTGTAACTCCACTCCTTCAACTCCTCCTCTTCCTCTCCTTATCCCAAATCCAGCAGCTGCTTCCCAAAGCCGCGGAGAGGCCAGCAGGGCTCCACTCCTCATTTCCGCAGCAAAAACCCTCCAAAAGCCAGGCAGGGACGCAGGGCTGGGCTCAGCCACACCAAGGAGTGCCTTAATGAGGCAGAAACAGCCAAAATTGATTTTTAATTTCAGATTTTAATTTGTCAGGAGCATCTCAGTGGCTTTTAAATGAGATTTAAAGCGCATTTTATTCCGCCAGGAATGGGCTCAGTCACCGGCTAAAATTGGATTAGTGGCTCCAGTGCCTGATTAGGAAGAGGGTTGGAAGTTGAATTTTGGAACATTCTGGGCCACATCTCATTAATCCACCCTTAAGGAACTTTTTGGGTTGGTGTGGGGTTTGTACATAAAGGGGGAATTCAGGAATATGGAAACATTTACCATGGGGAATTTAGGAACTAAACAAATATGGAAACATTTACCTACAAAAATTTAGGAATAAGACACCAATATGGAAACATTCACCTACAGAAATTCAGGAACAGGACACAAATATGAAAACATTTACCTACAAGAATTTAGAAGCAAAACAAAAATTGGAGATATTTACCTACAGGAATTCAAGAATAAGGCACAAGTATGGAAACATTTACCTAAAGAAATTCAGGAACAAAACACAAATATGGAAACATTCACCTACAAGAATTTAGGAACAAAAGAAAAATAGATATTTACCGACAGGAATTCAGGAATAAGACACAAATATGGAAATATTCATCTACAGGAATTCATGAATGAGACACAAATATGGATACATTTTCCCAGTTCCTCAGGGGAAACTGAGGCAGGGAGCCCAGTTAAAGCTGGACTGGGAGCAACCAACACTTCCAGGGATGGGGCATCCCCACCTTCACAGCCAAGAATTCCTTCTGAATATCCAACCTAAAGTCAGATTTTAGTTTCAAATTATTGTGAAAACTAAGCCACAAAATTGCAGAAAATGGAGGAAAAATATTGCAGGGTTTTTGGAAGACAGGTTTTATTCTCAATTTTTTAGGGAAGTTTAGTTTTTATTTAAATTTCCAGACTTCCACTAGGAGTTGGTGGCTTGGATGCTCCTGAATATCTTGTTCTGATTCTGGGATGACGTATGAGGGTGGTTTGTGGGTATTTTTTATCTGCTTAGGGTTAATTAAGGTGGTTTTTACAAGATTGTTATTTTGAGTTCTTTCTTTCAGTACCCATTCTAAAAACTTCCAGCCTGTTTCTCCCTGTGGTTGTCAGTCTATTCCCTTAAATCCCAATCCAAATTGTCCTGTATTTATGGGACTTGGTTTGACCTTCAAATTGAGTTCCTACAACATTGACTTTTGATTTTCAGCCCTGTTTTGGGTTGGTTTTGCACCAGTTTTGTGTCTTTACACAGGAAAAAATGCTGATATTTGTGACACTCATGTTTCTATCTCAGCTTTACTGAGAATATTGGTCCAATTTTGAGATCCTACTTTTCATCATTTCATTTCTCTGGTTTTATGGAAGCACCAAAGCTCTTTCTGTGCTGAACTCTGTTTTTACCTTCATGAAATAACCAGTGAGGAAAGAATAATTTGGGCTGGGGGAAATTTGGAGCTCAGCTGTTCAGTCTGATACATGGAGAGGAAAAGGAAGCACAAAACAGATGGTCTGAGGAATCTTCTGATCTTGCCAAGATCACCCAGCCCTCAGGAGACACGGCATTAGGAATTTGCAAAAATAAAAAAAAAAGTTTATTTTTTAATGCAGAGTTATAAAAAACAAAGAGTTTGGGCCACTCCTGTGTGGTGATTATGGATTTGTCAATGAGGAGGGAAAGGCAAAACAAGGAATGAACAAGAAGAGAGTCCCTGGGATCCTGTGAAACACTTCCTGGTGGAATATCAGCCCAGCCATGGCAATAATCCCAGGAAAAGATGTGGGAATGAGGGCGGTAAAAACTTGGCATGAATTCAACTTTGCAAATCATTGTGCTTTTAAAAAAAGATGGAAATAAGAAATGAATGAGTTTAGAGTGAGGGAACATGAGGGGAAATGAGAGAGGAACTTGAGGCTTGGTGACGAAATCCCTGCAATTAATGATAGACACAAATTCCAACGTGGCTTTGGCATCCAGGATGTGCCATCAGCCCTGTGATATTTTACTTGGCGGAGTTTTTAATAAGTTAGAGATGGGACCTCTGAGCTGTTTTTGGTGATGTGGTTTATTTTTGGTTTATTTTCTCATCTTCTACCTAGGCAGGAAGGGTGAGTTCAGCTCACATCTTCACTGCATGGCTCAGAAGGTCACAGGACCCTCAGTTACAAGACCTTTAAAGGAGTTATTGACCAATAAAACACTGCCAACAAGGATATTTATGTTTTTGACCAATCTTTAAATATTTTGTCTTATGGACCCATGCTACAGTGTGAGCTTTCTTAGCTACTCATGTTATGGCACACAAACGCACAGTGCTGCATTCTAAACTCCTTGTTTACCCCTGGAACTACTTTTATTTTTATATCATAAACTCTAAAACTCTAAACTTCCCTTTCCTTAGCTCAACATGTCTCTGCTTTAAACTATAAATCCACATTCTCTCTTCTGGCACCTCAGTTTGGGAGCCTTTCCCAAGGGCTCAGACCAAATCCTGGGTTTAATTCTCGGTTTTGGGTCACAGGCCCAAAATTCTGATAAATCCTTGCATTTCAGATTCCAACAACACCCAGCAGGCAGGAACAGTGTTCAGGACCTGTTGGATTTTACCTTTTTCTGGCCCAGAGATGGGACAACTGAGAGGTCTTTTAAAATATTTTATTCCATTTTCAGTCTCATGAGAAGGGTGAGACAATACAGATGTTATTATTCACACCATCACAATCAGAAGTTGACTATTTCCTAATTACAATACATTATAAGTGTTTCTTATAATATAAAAGTTGGCCTATCAGTTTTTGCCACACTGCTGTAAATGCCTTGAAGCCAATTATCTAAAATCATCTCTTGTGGGTCCCACCACAATGCATCTTTCATAGCTCTATTTCTCAAAAATATCCAGTCTTACTTGTAAGGCCATCCTTTGAAACTTGTTTCTAGTTCTATTTTTCTCCCAACAATGTCTGTCCTGTTCCATGGCATTTTTAAGTCAGCATTTCTTGTCTCAATTTTCTCATTTGTCTCAGTTGCATCATTTCTTGTCTCATTTTCCCCTCAGGAGCTGGGAAAATGCTTCCATATTTGTGTCTTATTCCTGAATTCCTCTAGATGAGTATTTCCATATTTGTGTCCTATTCCTGAATTCCTGTAGGTAAATGTCTCCAAACCTTGTCTCAAGGTTTGCACAGAGATGCACACTGTGTGAGCCTTCTGTCAGGCTTTGAGAATTCCATATATATTATATTATATTATATTATATTATATTATATTATATTATATTATATTATATTATATTTTATTATATTATATTACATTATATTACATTATATTATATGACATTATATTAATGCTATACTAAAACTATACTAAAGGAAGAGAAAGGATACATCAAAAGGCTTAACAAGAATGATAAAGAAAAACTCGTGACTCCTCAGACGCTTGACACAGCTAGCCATGATTGGCCATTAAATTAAAACAATTCACATGTTTGGATAAACAATCTCCAAATCACATTCTAGAGCAGCAAAATAGGGAGAAGCTGGAGCTTCCCAGGAGAAGAAATCCTGGTGAAGGGATTTTTCAGAAAATATCACAGTGACAGGGAGCCTTCTCCAGGGATGGGAGGTGGCTCCAGCTCTGAAATCCTGGCATTCGTGGCCTTAGTAGAAGGTCCTGGCTAAATCAGCAGGTGCCAGCTCCTCCCAAGGCTTCAGAGGAGTTGTGGGGTCTTGGCCATAAGGATCAGTTTGGAATCCCAGTGAGATTTCAGGGCAGTGAGATTGAAATTGATTTTATATTTTAGCAGGAACAACTTTTATCCTCTAATTGAGAACGCAACTACAAGACAGGAGACTTCCAGTATTTAAAAGGGGCTTAGAAAGGGAAATCAACTTTGTGCATGGGCAGAGGGAGATAGGACAGGAGAGAGGAGTTTTACACCAGAAAATATTTGAATTATGGTTTAGGAGGGAATTCTGAGGCTGGAACTGAGAAATGAATGGGTTTAGAGTGAGGGTTTAAGGTCCCTTCCATCCCAAACCGTTCTGTGATTGTGCAATAACAGACTTTGCAGAAGCTCCCAAAAGGTGGAATTTGAGGGGAAAATATCAATAAAACCCCAAACTTCAAGTTTCCCTCCTTTTCTGGTCCATTTGGCAGCAGAACTGAGTTGTTCCCAGGCTGAGCTCCCAGGACCGTGGTGGATTCTGGAGGATATTTCCCCAACACCACCAAACCCCTGGATCCCAAATGGGATCACTGCAGGCACAGGCACTGAGCTATTGACTCTGAAAGCCTTTGAGCCCCCCAGCAGCCTTAAAATCTCCCTGGAAATTCACATGGAAATCCATTCCAGGAGCCATTTTCTGGTTTCTATCAACTTTCTCCCACAGCATTTTCCATAAACCAACCAAAGAAGCGCTGTGGGCAACGAGCTGAGAGGAAAAGGACACAAAAAGCAGCAAAGCTTTGGAAAATGCAACTTTTCCCTCTTTTCCCAACATCCCTGTGTGGAAAGGTCCCAGTGGGGTGAGATAAGGGGGTGATAAAGCAGATAAACTGAGCAGTGTTGTTTTCTCTTCAGCTCCATCTGCACCAGTGGAGCTGGCAATAAAAAACCCCAAAAATACAAAGTGAGGGCCATGATTTGCTTCTGCTTCCTAATAAATAATTACAGGAAGAAAAAATATTTCACAGCACTCAGATTTTGGAGAAACCAAGGATTTAGAAGGAGGAGAATTCATTTTTGAAGGGCAGGAATGGACCTGTGTGTCCTCAGAAGGGGAAGCTCGGGGACAGCTTGAGCTGGGCCTGGCAGCTGTGTCCTTCCATCTGCCCTCCCCATCCCAGCACATCCCACATGGATTTGGGCCATCAGCTGGGAAAATCTGGTGATTTGTGCAACCAGGATAAAAAACAAAAAATGTGCAACCAAGGAGAAAAAAGGACAAGAAGGCAGAACGTTCATGTGGTAACATCGCCCTGAATTCCAGGAAAATCCTGTCCCTCATCCCTGGATGACCAAAGCCAACCAAGGACACCAAAAGCTGTTGAGTTTCAGGAATCAGAATCCACAGGTTTAATTGGGATCAATAAATTGGAGATCTGACTCCACAGGTTTAATTGGGATCAATAAATTGGAGATCTGACTCCACAGGTTTAATTGGGATCAATAAATTGGAGGAACTCCACACCCAAGTTTGGAATTCTCATCTTAAAGAATTAATCAGGGAGGCTGGAGAAAAAAGGTTGGGTTTGATCCCAAATAAATTCGAACTCTCAAGTTTGGAAATCTCATCTTAAAGAATAAATCAGGGAGGCTGGAGAAGGAAGGTTGGGTTTGATCCCAAATAAATCTCTCCTGTGATGGATTTGTCCCAGAAAACTCCACTGAGCAGCAGCTCCTTCACATGGATCAGTGTTAAAAATCTGGGATATTCCTTGGATGCTTTGGGATCACTGATGGGGTGGGAGAGGAGCAGAGCAGCCCCTGGGGCTATGGAAATCCAGAAATTAGAAATATTCCCGAATTATCAACAGTTTCCAGCACAAATCCGAAGCACAGCCCCACACCATCAAAAAAAATCAAATTAATTAACTCCATCCCAGCCCAACCCAGCACAGATTCAAAGCACAGTCCCACAGCAGCTAAAATTAAATTAATTTACAGTTCTTTTCTATTTCCAACTTTAAATTCAGATCTTTAAGCTGTAAACTGCATTTCCCCACCTGCTCGACAACTTTCCACATCAAGGACCTTCAATCTCAAAGCCTTTTAAATGTAAAATACTCCTAAAATTTTAGTTCTCCCTTAAATGATGGACTACAAGAAGCAGCAACCAAAAATATTTAATACATCAAGTGCTAAGCAAAGCAAATCCATCTCCAAATGTGAATTAAATTCATGCTTAGTGTTTGCACTGAACTTTCAGGTTCATTAGGAACAGAGCTTTGGGAGATTAAAAGAGAAATATTTTTAAACCCCAGTCTGTTACTTCTCACCCTGAAAGAAATAATTCCCCCCCTTAAAAAGAAAAACCTTTCCAGATGAAAGATGGAACCAGAGATTGAGATTCACAGAATTAAAGGGCCTTAAACTCACTTCATTTTACACGAAAAACTCGAGTACTTTTGATCAGAGACAGGCAGAACTGGACTAAAATCTCCAAATTATTTTTTTTTTATAGAACCCATAATGTTGTTTTGAATTCATCCTGATATGTGAGGA
The DNA here is from genome assembly GCF_027887145.1 of Ammospiza caudacuta. Lineage (NCBI taxonomy): Eukaryota > Metazoa > Chordata > Aves > Passeriformes > Passerellidae > Ammospiza > Ammospiza caudacuta. The sequence continues at coordinate 65,383,075 of NC_080598.1, forward strand.
TGATTTATTACAGCAGGCCATGAAAAGAGTGATAAATATAGAATAAACTCTATAAAAACACACATGAGCTGAAGATTTGCTGTCTTGCAGACCACCACTATTTAACAACTGCTGAATTCTGTGCCCAATCTCCCTGACTGATCTCTCTTATTCCGCACTGCAAATGCATAAAAAATGTCATTTAAAAAGCATTAAAGTGATAAAAAGTTTGATATTCCTCGAAGTTCTTCAAGATGAAAAGGTTTCACTCCCAGCTAAGCCTGGATATTCGCAAAATAAATTTTTAAAAGGATAAAATTGCTACTTTTTGGGAGGGAGGAAGTGCTTTGGGAGGATTTCCCCACAGCGCACCTGGTACAAAATGAAACTGGGGGTGCCCAGGTGGGCTTGGAGCTCCTGCCCGGGGTGTCCCATTCCCGGGGCTGCAGGAACATTCCCAACCTGCCTGGGGCCTGAGGGGCTCCAGGAGAGCTGCAGAGGGACTGGGGACAAGGGATGGAGGGACAGGAGCCAGGGAATGGCTCCCAGTGCCAGAGGGCAGGGATGGGTGGGAGATTGGGAACTGGGAATTCCTGGCTGGGCTGGGATTGCCAGAGCAGCTGTGGCTGCCCCTGGATCCCTGGCAGTGCCCAAGGCCAGGCTGGGCACTGGGGCACCCTGGGACAGTGGGAGGTGTCCCTGCCATGGCAGGGGTGGCACTGGGTGGGGTTTGAGGTCGCTTTAACCCAAACTGGATTTGGCTGAGGCCCTGCTGGCTCCACAGGCATTTCCTGAGGGAATTCCACATTCCAGCCAGGCACCAAACCCGCCCCTCATGGGTTTAATTAATAGAGCTGAACCAAGATTAATTGGAAAGGACACTGAACTGAAAGGGGATAGACCCACAGCCTGCCTCAGTTTCCCTATGTGAGGTCCTGCAGTTGTTGGTGGAGCTTGGAGATGACTCTGAACCCTCAAATCCTGGAATGGTTTGGGTTGGACCAAAGGACCCTGAGGATCATCCATGGCAGGGACACCTCCCACTGTCCCAGGGTGCCCCAGTGTCCAGCCTGGCCTTGGGCACTGCCAGGGATCCAGGGGCAGCCACAGCTGCTCTGGCAATTCCAGCCCAGCCAGGAATTCCCTCCAAGATCCCCCCTAAACCCACCCTGGCAGTTTGCACCATTCCCTGTGTTATCCCCCTGCCCATTGGGATCCTGCAGGGTCCCTGTCCCTCTGTCCCTGTCCCAGCTCTCCTGGGCACCACTGATCACTGATCACCTCCATCCCCAGCCCCAAACCCACCCAGGGAAATCAGGAATTCACTCCGGGTGCTCTTTCACTGATAAAAATTTGGAATAAGTGGAAGATAAAGCTCAGCTTTTCAAAGGTCAGGCCTTGAGAGGTTGTTGATTTTTGGCCAAGACATCACGAGCTGCTGCTCAGGCCGTGACGGCTGGAGGATCCTCAGCACCCTCAGAACAAAGTTGAATAAAGTTCAGCCCCTTTTCTTAAAGAGCAAGGGGAGGCAGGAGTTTGCTGAAGCCTCCTGCTCTTTGTCCTTCCCTATCAGCTCCCAGGGACTTTGGGAATGTCAGCAGGGATTTCCAGGCATTCAATTCCCTCTCTGCTCTCTGGCTTTGGGAATGTCAGCAGGGATTTCCAGGCATTCAATTCCCTCTCTCTGGCTTTGGGAATGTCAGCAGGGATTTCCAGGCATTCCATCACCCTCTCTCTGGCTTTGGGAATGTCAGCAGGGATTTCCAGGCTTCCATCACCCCCTCTCTGTCTTTGGGAATGTCAGCAGGGATTTCCAGGCTTCCATCACCCCCTCTCTGTCTTTGGGAATGTCAGCAGGGATTTCCAGGCATTCCATCACCCTCTCTCTGGCTTTGGGAATGTCAGCAGGGATTTCCAGGCATTCCACCACCCCCTCTCTGGCTTTGGGAATGTCAGCAGGGATTTCCAGGCTTCCATCACCCTCTCTCTGGCTTTGGGAATGTCAGCAGGGATTTCCAGGCTTCCACCACCCCCTCTCTGGCTTTGGGAATGTCAGCAGGGATTTCCAGGCATTCAATTCCCTCTCTGCTCTCTGGCTTTGGGAATGTCAGCAGGGACTTCCAGGCTTCCATCACCCCCTTGCTCTGCCTTGGGTGCCACCAAAGCACAGAAAACCTTCGTCTTCTCCTCCTCCTCCCTGCAAAAGGCTCCCCTGGCAAAGCAGGGCTGTGGCCCAGCCTGGAAAATGGGGTTTTAGAGAAAAATCAGGATTATTTTGCACACAGAGAAGTGGCCAGCTTCCAGAACCACTCAGAGCAGGTGGCATCACCCTCTGGAAAAGCTCACCAAGGTCCCCAGGTGTCACATCCACAGGGATTTAAATCCCTCCAGGATGGGACTCCAGCCCTGCCCAGGGGAGTGAACATTCCCTTCCATCAAGGAATATTCCCAATATCCAACCTGAACCTCCCTGAGTGCAGCATTTCTTTCATCACCTGGTCTATTTTCAAAGAGCAGATAAATGGATTTTTAGTAACCGAAGTATTTAAATGAGTTACTCCTCATGACAATTACAGCATTGGCATGAATTATAACAAAAATACTAAAAATATTCCTAAAACTGCTGTTCCTAAACTCTTACAAGCAGCACATGAGTTTTTATAACAATAGTTCTAAAAACTATAGTTTTAACAATAAATTATAACAAAATTAAATAATTATAAGTAATTAATTATAACAAAACTACTATAAATATTCCTAAAACTGCTGTTCCCAAATTCTTACAAGCAGCACATAAGTTTTTATAACAATAAATTATAACAAAATTAACTAATTACAAATAATTATAACAAAATCACAAAAAATATTCCTAAAACTGCTGTTCCTAAACTCTTACAAGCAGCAAAATGAATTTATGGGGTGAAAAACACTGCAATGTTCAAAACTGATGGAAAAAACCCTAAGAATTAGCAAAGCTGGGTCCAATTCCTGCTGAAATAAGGAAGATAAATTTAGGATTTATGTGAAGTCCCAACAGAGCTGGTTTGGGTAAAGGTTATTAAATCCCACAGGAATTCCTGCTGGCTTTGACACTCTGGGTTCCCTGCAGCACCAAGAAAAAACAATTTCCAGGAAGGTGTGAAGGACATCTGGAGGGTCCTGGAAGGGTGAAATGGTCTAAGGCAAGAGAAATGGGGAAAATAAAGAGAATTTTGGCACATCCGACCTCAGGGTATTGCTGGGATAATGCACAGGGAATCCAGGATTCTCCTGTGGGTGCTCGGTTCCAAAACATTCCCAGAATAAGAAGAGGTGTCCCCACACCTCCCTCCTGCTGCCTGGAGGTACAACAGGTTTAGGTGATGTGGGATCATTTCCCAGGCAATAAATGTAGAATTCCATTGGATCTCTTCACCACAAAACCGTTATCTTTAGGATTTCCACATGATTTTCCAATCCAAGTTCCCTGAGAGAACTTCCCAGCATCTCCTGCTGATGGACAGAAATCCCCAAGGTAGGGAAAAGGCAGTGAAACTGTCGGGAAAGCAAATAATAACTGGGAAAGGGAGGGAAAAACTCAGGGCAGCCCATGGAAACACAGAGAAACCCAGGGAAAAGGGGCTGGGGGATCTCAGGTCTGGGTAAAATTATAATTACAACGAAAATGTGGAAATCCAAAATATTCAGATCACACCAGGCTGGTACAAGTCACTCCTGGCTGATGTTTTCTCTTGTCACTATCTGACACCAGCCTGAACTCCAATATTACAGGATTGTTAGCATTGAAAAAGGATCATTCTGGAGGCTCCTTCCCATCAGGCAGGGATGTAATTTTTCCTTATCTTCCAAGACAGCCGAGCCCAGGAAATACAATTACCCAAATTTATGTGCACTGGAGTGTGGAGAAAGAAGTCATAAACTGAATATTGTATTTATCCCTTTGCTTTTAGCAGTTATTAAAATGCCCCAGTGACTTCACGACTCTTCCTTTTGAAGAATTCTTGGCTGGAATTCGTTTTGACTTTGATTTCCTGCTTGTTTACAAAGCTTTTCCCACCTCTTCGAATTCCAGAGGCTCCCAGCCATAACAAAAGAGCTTTTTCTTCTCCTTGATAACAACCCTGCACCAGTTGTTCAGAATTGTTTGCTGCTGAGGTGGGAAAAAGCTGCAATTTCCCTGGAGCTGCTGTTTGTTCTGCTCATTCCATGCCCAAAATAAACAGTTTTATTAAATAAGATATATTTTTTTTATTAAATAAGATATAGTTTTATATTTAATAAAATATAATTTTATTAAATATAAAATTTTGTTTAAAAATATAAATATTTATAATAATTACATGGCGCAAATCCAGAGGATGATCCAAGGCATGGAGCACTCTGCTGTGGGAAAGGCTGGGAGAGTTGGGATTGTCCAGTTTTGGCAGCTGGATGGAACTGGATGAGCTTTAAGGTCTCTTCCAGCCCAAACTTGGCTGGATCCACCAGATCTGTTCATAGAGGGGGACCCAAAGGAGCTGTGTCCTGCTGGAGCAGGAGGAAATCAGGAATGTGGCATCCTGGAGGAGCTGGGTATGGAGGGGCCTCACCCAGCTCAAACCTCACCCAAAACAGAGCCACCAAAACCTCCCAGGAATTCCATGGAGCTGCTGGGGCAAATCCAGAGGGTGATCCGAGGGATGGAGCAGAGCTGTGGGAAGGGCTGGGAGAGCTGGAATTGTCCAGCCTGGAAAAGAGACCAGGACTGACCTCACTGTGCCCTGGCAGGGCCTGAAGGGGCTCCAGGAGAGCTGCAGAGGGACTGGGGACAAGGCATGGAGGGACAGGAGCCAGGGAATGGCTCCCAGTGCCAGAGGGCAGGGATGGGTGGGAGATTGGGAATTGGGAATTCCTGGCTGGGCTGGGATTGCCAGAGCAGCTGTGGCTGCCCCTGGATCCCTGGCAGTGCCCGAGGCCAGGCTGGGCACTGGGGCTGGAGCAGGGGCAGGGATTCAGGGGCAGCTCTGGGAATTCCATCCAGCCCAGGAATTCCCAACATCCCACCCATCCCTGCCCTCTGGCAGTTTGAACATCTGCCAGGGCCTCACCACCCTAAAAATCAGCAATTTCTTCCCAGTATCCCAACTAAATTTCGCTTCCTGTCCTATTTGCAGCCCCCAGTCTCATTCCCATCCCTACATCCACATGGAAATACTCAAATAATCCATAAAAACACTATTGAGCTTATCGCAGATGCACAAACCTGAAATCTGGAGATGACCAAACCCTACAGGGAGTGACCCAAAATTCCTGGATATTCCTTTTGGTGCCATCATCCCCTGAGAGGAGCAATTCCTCTCCCTGCTCCCTCCTGATCCTGCCAGGTTTTGCTGGGCAGAGATGAGGAGGTTGAAATCACCTCCAGCAATAAAATCCAAGAACCTCAGGTAAATATTGCTTTTAAAAAGGCATTTCCAGGGCAGACATCACCCAGAAAAAGAAATAAAATAAATTAAATATAATATAAATAATAAATAATAAATAATAAATAATAAATAATAAATAATAAATAATAAATAATAAATAATAAATAATAAAATAAAAATTTAAAAATAAAAATAAAATAAAAATAAAAAATAAAAATTAAAATTAAAATATAAAATAATAGAAAATTTTAAATGAAAATATTTTAAAATATTAAAAAATATTAAAAAATATTTAAAAATAAAATAAAATAAAATAAAATAAAATAAAATAAAATAAAATAAAATAAAATAAAATAAAATAAAATAAAATAAAATAAAATAAAATAAAATAAAATATAACCAAGCTCCTCATTGCAGGAATGGGCTGGAAAGGAGAGATTATTGGGATATTGGGACGCAAGACAGGTGATGGACTTTGGACCAGGTTAGCAAGAGAGATTTGATAACAGGATGCCTTGGCAAGAGCAAACAGAACTTTGAGGATTAAATCAAGACTGCAAGAAGATTCAGTCAGAGGCATTTACTGGAAAAAGAAAATTACAGCAGACTTCTGCAAGCAAGAGAGGTTTCAAATGCATAATTTTGCTTATGTGATGATTAACCCAATCCTTGTAGTGAAACATTACCAGTCTTCCTAAATTAGTATGTAAGCATTTGTACTTCACAATTGTTATGGTTTGACACTGGCACAAGGCCAAATGCCCCCATGAAAATACACCTTCTCTGGTGTCTGCTGTGAGATTTTGACCAGGAATAAACAAAGCAGGCTCTCACTTGGAAAAAAAAAGAAAAGTTTATTGACTAAACTACAAAAACAATTACTAAACTACACACAAAAGAAAAAAAACACAAGGAAAATGAAAACCTCACAAAAACACTCTCCTCCTCCTCCCCCCTAAATTCCCAATACAATACATCTTCCAAAATCACCAGTTCTGGGTCCAGCACTACCCTTTAGAATGCTCAGACTTTCAGTTCCTCAAGAGGAGAGGGAGTCCTTCCATGTGTCGTGGTGGCCTTTTCCGTCCTTGTTCCGGTGCTCTCACCACCCAACAGGGATCAGGGCTGCTTCCAGGGTTGTCTTTTTAAGGATGCTTTGTCCAGTTCCAGAAAAGCACAGTATCTCACACTCTCACCTTTGGGACATCAGTCCCCCCCATATTTTATATACCCCCTGGGGCCGAGGGGTACCCACACTGAATCTTCTCTGGCTCTAGGACATTTCTCCCCCTGGACTCAGTCTCTGTATCTCACGGAAACATGGCTCTGTCCATGGCTACACAAAAGAGTCCAGCATAAAATGCCACTCCATCTTCTCCATTCTTCCAACATCTCTCACTCTCTCTCTCTCTGGTCCAGACCTCCATCACTCGTCTAGGAAGGGTTAATGTTCTGTAAGGTTTTCATTGTCCAAGAAGGGTTAAAAACTCCTCCAGGCGGCTGGACTCCTGGCTGCACCCCCCCATCTCCTCAGCCGGGCTGCCTGCTGCCAGCACATGTTTACTGAATTCAAGGTAACGGCCACAAACACAGGCTGCACTCTCTGTCTGTCTGTCTCCAAGGGGGGGAACAGGCTGCCCATTGCTTCCCAGCATTTCTTTACTTCTTCCTTCCACCCTTGGGGGGGCCAGGCCTGCCTCTCCCGGGCCGGGCCGCATGGCTTTTCCCCCCACCCCACCCAGCCAGCAACTGGGCCGGGGGAGAGACCCAACTCCTTCCCGCTGGAAATCCAAAGAGAACCTGCCAGGGGGAGAGCCCTGCTTCTACCCTGTGTTCTCAGAGGTGGATCCGATGCCCAGTGGTTGGGCCAGATGGCAATATTCAAATCTGAGCACTCATTGGCCCTATCCACAGCATCCCAGAAATCCTGTTTCCGGACCAAACCATGACAACAATAAATTCAGATTCTTTGACCATCTCACTGAGTCCCCTTCTCTCTCTCCATCTCCAATAGGAGAATGAGGGAATGAACTCTGAAATTCAGAGTTTGGCCCCAGCACATCAATTCTCCTTGAGTTCTCCTTGAGTTCCAGGAGGTTTTAACTGCCACAGACATATTTTATGAAAAATCCTTTTGCCAGGATTTTTCTCCTGAGAAGCTGAGAAGCTTCAGAGAAAAAGAAAAACAATGGTTATCTGCTGCTGTGGAATGCAACAGGTGCATCTGGGATTGGTCTCATGGGGTTGTTTTTAATTATTGGCCAATCACAGTCGGCTGGCTCGGACTCCCTGAGAGTCACGAGCTTTTATTATCATTCCTTTCTATTCCCTGCTACCCTTCTGATGAAATCCTTTCTTCTATTGTTCTAGTATAGTTTAAATATATAATTTTCTTTTATTATAATATATATAATAAAATAATAAATCAGCCTTCTGAAACATGGAGTCAAGATTCTCATCTCTTCCCTCGTCCTGGGACCCCTGTGAACACCCCCACATTTGGTGACCCTTACTGAAGTAAAATTCCACATTTGGTGAGCCCCCCCAAATAAACTGCCACATTTTAACAGCAGAATTTCTCTTCAAACACTCCCATTTCCTGCTTTTTGTGCTGCAATAGTTGGTTTTTCCTTAAATAATTCTTAAACAGAGCCTTTAAACTTGAGCAACCCTGAAAGTCCACCCAGTGTCTCCATTTCAGGAGTCCTCAGAGAGCTCCTTCTCATCTCAGAGATTCAGAAAATTGTGATTTCAGCATTGTGAGATAAGCAATTAATTCCCCAATTAATCAAAACATTTGGTATGCAACTGGGTTCTTATTTGAATAAGCAATTATCCTAAAGTCCTTTGATTCCAAATTAGCACAAAAAACCATCCTGGCACGGAGAAATTGTTCCTGAAGTGTTTGTTTGGATACAAACTCCAGATGTGCAGAACAGGAGCACAGCCATGGGATGGAATTATAAAGCAGGTGGAGAACTTTCCAAATCCCCTCTGCAGGTTCCCAGTGGAAATCTTCCATCCCTTTCCTCAAAGGCTCTGGGAAAAAAAATCACCTGGATGGGATCACCTGCCTGAGCAGGGCTGCAGCACCTCAGGGAGAAACTCCTACTGGATGCTGCTCTTAAATAAAAACCACAATAAAAGAAATCCACCCGAGAGAGAATCTGGGTGAGAGACTCTCTAGGGGAACAGAGATTGGAAAATGGGATCCCAGGCTGGTTTGGGACATTTATAGGGGATAAAAAGGGAAAAAAGAGAGTGGGAGAAGTGGGACTGCAGGAGTGATGCTGGGTAGGATGGTTGGGACAGATGGAGATGAGAGATCTCTGGAGCCAGGGCTTGGAACTTGGGGTTTATTGCACAGGGCCTGGGTGCAGGGCCCTGCTGGGATTTGGGGTTTATTGCACAGGGCCTGGGTGCAGGGCCCTGCTGGGATTTGGGGTTTATTGCACAGGGCCTGGGTGCAGGGCCCTGCTGGGATTTGGGGTTTATTGCACAGGGCCTGGGTGCAGGGCCCTGCTGGGAGCTGCCAAACACAGCTGGAGCAGGCCCCAAAGAGGGAGAAAGGGGTAAAGAGCATGAGAGAGAGAGGATGAGAGGAAAAGAGAGTAAAAGGGGTAAGAGAGCAAAGTTCCTGTTACAATACAATAAATCTTCTTCTGTGCTGAATATTCTGATTCTCACTAACCAATCCAGTACAATACACAAATCCTACAGCATTTACATACAGCCTATAAGAATCATTACATTCCCACACTATGTAACATTTTAAACCCTAAAAACTCCTCTTTGGGCCCTTCTGCCAAGCTGTAGGGTCTGCTCTGACCCTTGGGCCTGTCTGCAAGCAGAGGGTGTTGCTCCATCACAAGGGGATCACCTTCAGCTGGCCACACCATTGTTTTCCAGGTGTTCAGTGACTGAGGGATCTCAAAGCTTGCTTTCATTTCAATCTCGCTTATAGTTTCCATATTCTCCAAATCTTTGGCCAGGCAATCATATTGATAAGGCTTTCCTGTTGCATCTTCCCCAACATGAGACCCCTCCAGGTACCCTGGAGCTGTTACTGCTGTTCCCAGAGCTCTGTCCCAGCACCCCCAACAAATCCATCCCCAGCCCCTCAGTTTCCTGAGGGAAATGAGCCCTCTCTAAACAGCAGGGCAGTTAAAAATCTCTTTTTTTAATTGGCTCCTCTTGGTTTGCTCCTCACTGCTGGAAGATGCTGAGACAGCCCAGGCAGCACCTCAGGGATTCCCCAAAAATTCCAGACTCGTCAGCCCCATCCAGGTGATGGAGCCACACAGGCAGCAGTGAGGGATGGTTGGGTATCACAGAACCATGGGATGGGTTAAAGGGACCTTAAACCCCACCCAGTGCCACCCCTGCCATGGCAGGGACACCTCCCACTGTCCCAGGGTGCCCCAATGTCCAGCCTGGCCTTGGGCACTGCCAGGGATCCAGGGGCAGCCACAGCTGCTCTGGCAATCCCAGCCCAGCCAGGAATTCCCAGTTCCCAATCTCCCACCCATCCCTGCCCTCTGGCACTGGGAGCCATTCCCTGGCTCCTGTCCCTCCATCCCTGTCCCCAGTCCCTCTGCAGCTCTCCTGGAGCCCCTTCAGGCCACACTGAGGTCACCCCAAATTTTCTCCTCTCCAGGTGGACAATCCCAGCTGTCCCAGCCTTTCCTACAGCAGAGCTGCTCCATCCCTAGGATCCTCTCTATCCATCCCTGGAATCATCTCCATCCATCCCTGGGATCCTCTCCATCCATCCCTGGGATCATTTCCATGCCTTGGATCCTCTCCCTGCTCTGTAGCACCAAACTGTGACCACACACAACATCCCTCTGCTTTTACCCCTCCCATCTCTCCCTCCCACTGATCCCAATCAACACTCAAACGATTTTTAATCACAGCCAAGAGCTCAGGATAAAACCTCAGGCAATGCAAGAATTCTGAGTGAGAAAAGGGAAATAAAATAACTGGCTTCCAACTGTGCCTTTTGTAACAACTCTGACTGAGGAAAAGGAGAGAAAATAATTGTACAGCTTCCTCCAGAAATCAGAAGCTGCTTCTTGACCTGATGCAAATCATTTTTCAATCCTACAAAGCCCCAGTGACAAACAAAGCCGTGGAGCACGCTCTGCTCCCACTGCCCATCTCCCTCTGCAATTAACGCTTCTGATTCCACCCAAACAGAGCTGGATGAGAATCGACTTCTCTCAATTCCAGCCTTCACTAATATTTCATTTTTTCACAACTCACATCCCCTTTTGACTCAAATTGGGGCTGTCAATGCCTCCTCCCAGCCAGGGGAGCTGCTCCACATGGCAATGAGCTCATTTGGAGAGGCAGAGCTGGGCTCTGAGACCTCGCGGTCAGCAAAGGGGAGAGCAGAGGCTCAACCATCCCTGGCTCGGTGAATAAAGCTCAGCTCTGCCTCCTGAATCCTAAACAGACATTACAAACTGCTAAGGCAGGGAAACTCTGATTGTTTTCAATCTTTAAACCCCAGGAAAAGGTCAGCGAGGTAATTGCTGCAAGAAAAGATCACAGGTCGGGAGAATTTTTTTTTTTATTTTTGTGCTTGATATAATCAGGGTGCCAGAAATAGAGCTTGCAATGGGAGGAATTAAACAAGGTGTTTAATTCTGTCTCTGATTCACAGAAAATATTACAGGGATGGAAATTCTGACTGTGAAAAGCACGTGCCAACCTTTCTGGGTCTCATTCAGTCATGGAGGAACAGAAAGTGTCTCAGTCCTGGGGTGGGAAATCAGCATTGGAGGAGATGCTCAGGCACAGCTTTTCCTTTTCCTTTTTTTTTTCTTTTTTTCCTTTTCCTTCTTTTCCTTCTTTTCCTTTCTTCCTTTCCCTTTTTTCCTTTTCCTTCTTTTCCTTCTTTTCCTTCTTTTCCTTCTTTTCCTTCTTTTCCTTCTTTTCCTTCTTTTCCTTCTTTTCCTTCTTTTCCTTCTTTTCCTTTTCATTCATTTCCTTTGTTCCTTTTCCTTCTTTTCCTTTCTTCCTTTTCCTTCTTTTCCTTTTCCTTTTTTTCCTTTCCCTTTCCTTAACCCAAACCCAGGGAAACAGAACCTGAGTGCAGCAGGAGGGTTTCAAACTGGAAAATCCCCAGGGCTGCCAGTGAAACTCAACTGCTGAACAGGTTTGAACTGATCTGGGGTGAAGGAGAATTTATTTAAGGTCCCTTCCAACCCAAACCAATCCAGTTCTGTGGTTCCTCATAAAAGACATTCAAGAATCATGGAAAACATTCCATGATTCCAGTCCCCCACTGACAGGAGCAAAGCTGAGCCTTCCTTTGCCACCTCCCGAATTCCTGCTGCTGCAGCTCCTGAAATGGCTCCATTTGCATAAATTTGTCGGCAAACAATTAAAGTTAATTAAGATAATTTATCACTTGAAAAGAAAGCATCTTATCAGCAGGTATCAGCCTGTAAAGCAAACAAAGAATCGTTTGGAGGGGAATTCTGGGCCCTCTTAGACACCCAGTGACAAAATCATTTCTTTTCCAGGCTCTGTCGGGCCTGGCTGCTTTGTTGTCAGAGTAATTAACTGCAATTAGCTAATCACCCTCTGCTAACTGCCTTTGTGACTCCACTATTGACGCATTTACACTTCGGCTGCATTCCTGCATGGAAAAGGGGTAAAAAGTTGTGGTGAGAGCCTGGAGTTCTTGTCCTGCAGCAGGGACGGGAAGCTGGGAGGAACTTGGAGTGCCCAGGGCCGTGGGATGCTCCTTCCCACTGCTCCCAAGGATTTCTGCTCTATCCTCAGACTGTAAAAATAATTGGGGAAAACCAGCCATTTTCAGCGCTCTGTGCCCCATCCATGGCCTGGAGCTCTTTCCTGAATGCCCTCAGAATTCCAAGCGGGCTGCCAAGGTCCATCAGAACTGCCATCCTTGGGAATTAGTGCAGGAATTTGGAAATTTGGATTCATTTTTCCCAAGAAAGATAAAACAACAGGAAAGGCTGAGGTTGAAGAGCTGCATGTCCAGGCCATTCTCTAGCAGCTGATCAGAAATTACTGATAATTGGTAAATAATAATAACAGTAATAACAATAATAGCAATAATAACAATAATAACAATCATCATCATCATCATTATCTGCAGGGAAGGCAGGACTGACCTGGCCACATAACGAGGGAATGATCTAATTAAGCATTGCCCTGATGATGGAGGGCATGGAGATGTTGTCATGGCAACTCCACTCCAGGTTCCACCAAGATCAGAATTCCAGGATCCTTTAGGCTGGAAAAGACCCTCAAGACCACCAAGGCCAACTCCTAACTAAGCCAGCTCCAAGTATTTCCATGGGGAAATTCCTGCTGATGTCCCACCTGGGACAACGCCACTGGTTCCCTTTAAAGGTTTATAATTTTTCATGTTATTTTAGAGAGCCATAATTGCAAATCTCTCCTCTAGAAAGGCTTCCCAAGGTTTCCTGTCCCATCATGATTCCCTGAGGTCTCCATGCCCCTGTGGAGCTGCAGGAATTCCCTGGCTCACAGATGAGGCTCCATGTCCCACCTCCCTCCTTTCCAAGCTGCCAATTCCCTCCTCATCTTCCACCCCTTTCGTCTTTCCGCGGTCCTGCAGGGGATGGTAACAACAGGAATGGCATGAAAGGAAGGAAAAGGGACTGATTGGAGTTAATTACGGGCTGCTGGATTTGCAGCCCCTCACAGACAGGCCAGGCCTTCCCGTGACACCCAGCAGCTGCTGCCTGACAGGCCTGCATGGATGGAATTAAAAGGCAATGCAGTGATTTCTTAGATCATTTTAACAGCACAAAGCAAGAGTTCCTTGTCCAAATCCCATTAATAACCCCTTGGAAACGGCAGCCTGCAAAGCCCATTAAATGCAGACAGAGATATTTTAGGCAAAAGCTAAAACTGTTTGAACTTTGCAGTGTCTGCGAGGCTGCTTGAATTGAGCAGCAAACAGAGCATTTCTAATCCAGCCCAGATGAGAAAAGAGAGCAGAGAGGAGAGAGTTTCAAAAGAGAAGGAGAATAAATATCAGAGAGGAGCAGGGAGCCGTGGATCCAGCGGGATGGGAGCAGGGAGGGATGGGAACAGGGTCACAGTGACAGGGGAGGCCACTTCACCTGCCCTGGGAGGGTGGGGAGGGCTGGGATGGAATTCCCAGAGCAGCCCCTGGATCCCTGGCAGTGCCCAAGGCCAGGTTGGACATTGGGGCTTGGAGCACCTGGGACAGCGGGAGGTGTCCCTGCCATGGCAGGGGTGGCACTGGAGGGGATTTAAGATCCTTTTAACATAACCATGCCAGGGTTCCATTCTGGTATAAAATCAAGCAATCAGCAGTGAGATCTAACTCAAAGTCTGAATATCAATTTTAGTCCACAGCTCATTTTGCTCTCCTATCAGAGGCCTGTGGCATTCACATTCTCTGGAAAAATCCCTTCACCCAGGGTTTTTCTCCTGGCAATGAGGCTGCTGGGAGAGATGGAGCAGGGATGTGAGGCAGTTCCAGGTGGCCACCACAGGAGATTCACCAGGATGGAATCACCCCAGAGGGATCCATTTCTGAGCAGGCCTTGGAAATGCAGCAGAATCATGGATTTAGAGGAGAACCCCCCATGGCTGGAGAGTGAATGGAGCAATTCCCACATTCCTGGAAGAGCAGGGAAGGTCTGTGCTGGATGTTGGAACCCTGGGCACTGAGAATTTCAGATTTTCTGTTCTGCCAGGCTCTGACCCCCAGGAGAACACTGCACTGACCTGTGTCAGGCTGTGGAGAAGCTTCCAAAATGGAATGACAGAACTGGAATTGCAGGTGTGGAATTTGGATAGAAGTGTGTGATATCACAGGGTGGAAAACTGAGATTTTAAGGGTTTAGAATATAGTAATAGATATAAAACAAGACGGAGGTTTTAGGGAGGAGGCTGTTCCTTCTTCTTCTCCTTCTTCTTCACCTTCTTTCCATGGGTTTGGGTGGTTTTGTGCAATTGGATAAAAAGTCCTCATTGCAGATCATGGGTGGTTGGTTATTAAGTTAAAAATAAAAATAATTTGGGTACCATTTCTTATTTGGACAGTTTATCCTTAAAAGGCCTTGTAGAGAGAAAGATACAGCTCCATTTTTAACTTGTTAAAATGAAGTACTGTAAAACTCACAGTTTGTGAGACTGTAACAGACATAAGAACTAGTAAACATCTGAATCCAAACAAAAATAACATTTTGTACATTTAATCCCAACCTTAACAGAAAAGAAACAAAAAATCAACAGCTGGGAGAGCACAAACGCTGAGCTGGAGCTTTCCACACCCAAATCACTCCTGCAGAGTGGCAGATTCCCTCTGGCTCATCAGAATTCACCAGAACCCTCCCCTTGTTAATTTGTTGGCAAAACATTGCCAACTTGACAGGAAGCACAGGGCAGGAGTCAAACATTGCAGCCCACGTGGCTTTGGTTAAGATATTAAATTTGCAAGAGAACAGCTTTCCCCAGAACCTTGGAGATTTAAAAGATGGGGAATATTTTGCTCCAACTGGTCTTATTCCTATTTGTCCTGCATTTATGAATAATATTAACTCACACACAATTGGAGCCATATGGCAGAAGGAAAATTAAAAAGTTACAACAAGAAAATTAGCTGTGGATGTGGTTTGCGTGGCTGGGTGATTTTCTTGGGAGGTTTCAAGCCATAAATCTTTTTTTAGCTTCACATAAAAGCAGATCCAGATTATTTTTTGAGGTGGAAAATGAATTCTTCATTGTTTTGGCACAAGAATGGTCACTCTCAAGGTCAGCTGGAGAGGGGGATGTGCTGGCAGGATGGAGCAGTGTGGGCCCTCAGGGAATTCCTGGAATTGGAGGGACCTCCAGGGGGATTTGCTCCATCCTCCCTGTTCCAGGGGGTTCACCCAGAGCAGGTTGCCCAGGGCCAGGTGTGGTTGGGTTTGGGCTGTCTCCAAGGATGGAACCTCCACAGCTTCCCTGGGCAACCCATGCTGGTGTTTGAGTGGGAAAACAGGGGTTTTTTGGAATATCAGTGCTGTTTGTGTGGGCACTGCTGAGAGAAGGCTGGCTCCATCCTCAGCCTTCCCTCCCACAGGGAATTCCTTCCCTCTTTATCCACAGGGATAACACCTCCCTTATCTCTCAGAACTCTCGCTGCTCACAGTGACCCCGAAATGTGTTAGAAAGTCTCTTTTCCCAGCCTGGCACTCGAAGAAGGAGTCAGAGCTCTTCAGTTCTCATTCTCAAGGTTGTTTATTGTCCCTTATCTATAAAATTCTTTCTCTGGCCTGCAAAGGTCTGTTCAGCAGGACAGACAGAGGTACACTGGCTGCCCTTGGGGTGGTGTTATCTTTTTATACTAAAAACTACGTGTACTTTATTTACCATAACTTTCCAATACCCATCACCTATGTTAGACAGTGAGCTTCTACTCTAAACCAATCCCGAAGTGCCACCGTCACAGCAGAAGATGGAGGCCAAGAAGGAGAAAGTCTGGACACACCCAGATTCCTCCATCTTGCTCCCTGAGCCCCCATTCTACAAACCCCAAAAAATCTATTTTTCACTCCATGACAAACTGATTATTATTCTACTTAGAATTTCGCGCCTTGCAGATCCTCATTTACTGTTGGTAATTTTTTCCATGGTTCATAATCAAAGGCACAGGGGTCTTGGGCTCTGTGCCAGGGTCTCTGAGCCCCCTGGCAGGGGTCCTAGCAATCCAGGACAGACAGAGGGATGTCCTGAATTCTGACACTTATGCTCCAGGCTGTGGGAAAGATGCTGCAGACCCTTTATAAAACCTGTCACAGGGTCCTAGCATGGTTTGGGTTGGAAGGGACCTTCTCAAGGTCCTCTAGTCCAACCTCCATCAGCAGGAGGCTCTTCCTCCAGAAAATATCCAAAAAAGAAGGAATTTAGGAGCAAAGCTGGGGTTTTGAAATAATATAATCCAAACCATTCTCCCATCTCTCACCTGGATAATTGACCTGAGCATCCTGGACTTCCATGGCCTGAATTCTGTGTTGTCCTTGCAGTCCTGGAACCTCTCTCAAGAGATCCCTGCGGAAACATTCCTGGGGTTTCATTGTCGTCCTGCAGCACAACCACCACGGCCCAGAGGAGCTGTGCAGGAACAGAGCAGCAGGAATGTTGGAGACCAGGAAATCCCTCTGGCTGCCCTGGAGGACTCCAGCCCCTGCCAGGGGGCTCAGAGACCCTGGCACAGAGCCCCAGACCCCTGTGCCTTTGATTTTGACCCATGGAGCAAATTACCACCGTTATATGAAGAGCTACAAGTCAAGAGAGTTTAAGTACAGTAATAGTTAGTTTGTCACGGGGTGAAAAATGGATTTTTGGGGTTTTTAGAATGGGAGCTCCAGGTCCCAAGATGGAGGAATCTGGGCGTGTCCTGTCCTTCTTCTTTCTTCTTCTTGGCCTCCATCTTCTGGGTGATGGTGGCACTTCTGGATTGGTTTAAGGTAGAAGCTCACTGTCTAACATAGGTGATAGGTATTGGGAAGTTATGGTGAATAATGTACCCATAGTTTTTAGTATAAAACACTAACTGCACCCTGAGGGCAGGGACTGTGCCTCAAGCCGACCTGCTGGACAGATCTTAGCAGGCTGGAGAAAGAATGATAGAGATAAGAAATAATAAACAACCTTGAGAACCAGAACAAAAGAATCCTGACTCCTTCTTCGACTGCCAGGCTGGGAAAAGAGGCTTGTACACATCTCAGAGTCACTGTGACCAGCAGAGATTCTGAGACAGGAACTCACCTGAGAGGGTTCAGCCTCCCAGGAAACCCCAGAAAGCCTCAGGCTGAAGGTTGGCAGAGTTTGGTTGAGTTCCGGGGGACAGGAGCCACCCTGGCAGTGCAGATGAGCGTCAGCAGAATTCCTGCCTGGCCTTGCTGCTTCCTCCTGCTGTTGTCACCTGCTGTGGGACACGGATTGAGCTCCAAAGGGCACTTTGGGAACCAGCCCCAGCCCTGTTCTGAGAGCTCCATCCTCCCTGTGCTCCTTCAGGCTGAGCTTAATGAGCCTGATGTGGTTTCCAGTCCAATTAATGCCATCCCAACTCAGGGTCTGGCAATAACGGAAATGCTCTTCCAACACTGATGGGAATTCCTACAAAGGCTCTTCCAACACTGATGGGAATTCCTCAAATGCTCTTCCAACACTGATGGGAATTCCTACAAATTCTTTTCCCAGACTAATGGGAATTCCTACAAACGCTTTTCCCAGACTAACGGGAATTCCTGCATTCGTGATGGGACATATTCAGCACAGACCTGCCTGGGGAGGCTCTGTCCTGTTTGGAAATACTGGAAGGGATTTATTCCATGGGGCAGCCCAGCTGCTGTTCCCAGTGCTTGTCCACATCCTCTCTCCCTGATCTTTCCTCCCTCTGGTGCCTTAAATCTTGAGTAGGTTTAATTACAGACAATAATTCATGTGGCAGTGGATGATGAAATGCTCCAGGAGAAGCCCACCTGAGCTAAAGTGACCAGATACCCAAATTCCAAAGGGATGGCTCCAATTTTTTTTTGGCTCATCAGACTGAATTTCCAAGGATTCATTGTCTCCCTTGTACCCTGGGTACAAACCTCTGTTTACCTTTCCATGAAACACTCCATGTTCCTCAGTTCCAGCCATGTTCCAGTTCCCTCACCTCAGGTGCCACAGCTGCTCTGGCAATTCCAGCCCAGCCAGGAATTCCCAATTCCCAATCTCCCACCCATCCCTGCCCCCTGGCAGTGGGAGCCATTCCCTGTGCCCTGTCCCTCCATCCCTTGTCCCCAGTCCAGGAGGGCAGGAAGGGATGGCAGAGGTGGGAATCAGAGCAATCCTGGGATTCCATGGGAGGGGAATGACAGTCTCCTGGAATTCCAGCAGTTCAGGAGCTGGCAGGACACGGGGTGGCAGCACAAAGCTCCTTGAGGAGCACTGTAGGTGTCCCCAAGGGCTGGGATGTGCTGGGATAACAGAAATGTCCCATTTTGGCCATTCCCTGGAGAGGCAGCTCCCAGACTATCCAGTTTTGAGCTGCTTCTGTATTTACATCCCAAATTACTGCTCAGAGTGGTTTGGGAATTCTGCCAAGTCGTGGTAGTTGAGCAAAAACCACTCTGAGAGGGAAAACCACAGAAGTGACCCAAGGCAAAGCAGCCAGTGCTGATCCAAACAGCTGGACTGTGGAATTTGGAATTGTGGAATGTGCAATTCGATCAGCTGTGGATTGTGGACTTGCCCTGCTACACCCCCCAAATCAGGCTCCAGACTGGGATGGATCTCACAACACCCAGAATTCCCACTCTGAGTCCCTGCACTCACCCCTGGCTTCATCTCATGGCCTGGACACAATTATTCCAAGCCAGGCCAGAGCCAGTAATTAGCTGAGTGTGTAATTATCTCTCTCAGTCTGTCTGCAGTTCAGGCTCTGTGAGGGATTTATTTCCTGAAGGGCTTCTGGGGGTTTTGCAACTCCAGAATGAAATTTGTTAACTGTTAATAACTCCCAAATTAGCTCATTTAGGCAGAGTTGGAAATAACTCGGCCATGTCAGCCGTAATCAAGAAATTATCTGGAAATATAGAAAGGCAAAAGGAAAAAAGGGCCCTTGGATCATTCTGCAGTCCAGGGCAGTCCATGGGAGGACATTTGTCACTGGTGGGGCTGGGATGGAATTCCCAGCTGTGGCTGCCCCTGGATCCCTGGAAATGCCCAAGGCCAGGCTGGATGTTGGGGTACCCTGGGACAGTGGGAGGTGTCCCTGCCATGGAAAAGGGATGGGAGTGGGAATAAAGGTCCCTCCCAACCCAAACCCTTCTGGAATTCTGGGATTGGCACTCCCATGCTCTCAGAGTTTGCTCACAGTGGGTTGGGGTTTGGGTTTCTCTTTTTTGAGGAATTGTTTTAGAGCTCAGCTCCTCTTCCAAGCCAAGCCCAGACTGAGGGAGGTGAATTCTCTGACCAGAGCTCAACAGGAATAAACCCCAGCCCTTGTTTGGAACAAATCATCCTTTTGTGAGCCCTCAGAATAAATTTGCAGGTCCAAGGGATGCCAGGAAGGAAATCCTCACTGTGCTCTGGTTTTACCTTTCCCAGTGACAGAACCATCCCCTGCCAAACAAATTCTCTGATTGTTATTCAATTACTTATTAAGGACTCAGAAAATTCAGGATTCCCTTGAAGGCAGCTGAATTCCATCCCCTGGCACTGGGATGAGGAATTTGACAGGAATGAGTGAGATTTTGAGGCTAAAGGAGGAGAATTCTGCTGTCTGTCAGATTCAGATTTAAGGAATCACCCTGTAATTCTGGGAAAAATGAATTCATTTATATTTTAAACCCCACACCTGAGCACCTTGAGGTGCTCTACAAACATCCCTTCTCCTGATGTCTGGTCACCACTGTGTCTCCTACCTGTGCAGAAATATTTTACCTTGGAAGTCTTTCCATAATTCCTGTGTCACACCTGAACCACGGGGACACCGAGGGAAGCAATTCAACAGAGGGAAGCCTCTCCCAGCAGATCTGAAAGGAATAAAGGGAATGTCACGTGAAATAGGGAGCAAAGGGACTGCAGGACTATGTGGGAGGCTCTGAGTGCTGGAATTCTGCTGGGTTTATCCCCAAATCCACCTGGAGCAGCTCCAAGAGGCTGCAGCAGCCGTGCCTGAAGACCAGAGCATTCCCAATCCCTGTGGGACCTCTCTGAGCTCGCTGGGACAATGACAAAGCTACAGCTCAAAATCCCAGAAATCTGAAAGCTGGGAAGGGAATGGAGCCCCAGAGAGGCTGAGGGAGCTGGGCAGGGGCTGCAGGATCCCTGAGGGAGCTGGGCAGGGGCTGCAGAATCCCTGAGGAGCTGGGCAGGGGCTGCAGAATCCCTGAGGAGCTGGGCAGGGGCTGCAGAATCCCTGAGGAGCTGGGCAGGGGCTGCAGAATCCCTGAGGAGCCGGGCAGGGGCTGCAGAATCCCTGAGGAGCTGGGCAGGGGCTGCAGAATCCCTGAGGAGCTGGGCAGGGGCTGCAGAATCCCTGAGGAGCCGGGCAGGGGCTGCAGAATCCCTGAGGAGCTGGGCAGGGGCTGCAGAATCCCTGAGGAGCTGGGCAGGGCTCACCTGGAGCAAAGGAGGCTCAGGGGCCCTTGTGGCTCTGCACAGCTCCTGCCAGGAGGGCTCTGCTCCCAGGGAATCTTCAAGATTCAGATTCACAGAATATTCCGGGTTGGAAGGGTCTCACAAAGATTGAATCCAACTCTTAAATAAATGGGGACTGAAGCCACAACCTGGTTATTGCCACCAGATTGTGTAAGGGGGTTTCACATTGGATATTGGGGAAAAAAATCATGGAAAGGGTTATAAAGCAAAATGCTAAATGCAGTGGTGGAGTGCCCATCCCTGGAAATGTCCAAAAAATGTCAAAAAAAATGTCCAATGTGCCACTTGAGGCCAAGACTTAGTGGTGAACATTGTTCTGGGCTGATGGACTCGATCCTAATTCCAACTTTAACAATTCCATGATTTGATTTTACAGAGGTGTGAAGGAGAAGTGTGAAAGAAGCCACAGAGCTCAGGTGTTCCAGCTGAATTCCCAGCCCCTGTGGGCACCTGGAGCTGCCTGAGGCTGCCCCCTCTCCCCGTGGTGATAAATCAGTGTGGCTTTATCTCCAAACACAGCCAACACCAAGCACCCTGATAAGAGGAGGGACTTGTTTACTCCAAAAGGATTTCTGCCACTGGGAAGGGAAATAAACGACCTGACAATTTTCAGTGTATATAATACACCTGCTTTATCTCTGGGATTCATCTAGGGAAGCAAAAACTGCCTCCTAGGAAGTGGTAATATTTATTTTCACCTTGCAACATCCTCAATGACAAAGAGGCACCTGTGTATTCACAGCCAAATCCCCACTCCAGGGCTGTCTCATCCATCCCAGTATTTGGAAATTCGATTTCAGGCCATTTGTTCTCTCTCTGGATC
This sequence comes from Ammospiza caudacuta, assembly GCF_027887145.1. Classification (NCBI taxonomy): domain Eukaryota; kingdom Metazoa; phylum Chordata; class Aves; order Passeriformes; family Passerellidae; genus Ammospiza; species Ammospiza caudacuta. The sequence goes on from NC_080598.1 coordinate 65,404,462, forward strand.
AAAATGGAAATAGCCTGGAACTGCAGAAGTAGGACAAAGCCTAAAGGCTCCAGGCTTTGTGAAGCTTTAACTGTGGGAAAGGAGATGCTGGGAGTCGTCTCCATGCAGGATCCAGTGGGATGCTCACTCCTTATTCAGGAACTCAATTTAAACCCTTTCAAATCAATCCAAGACACCATTAAAGCAAATTTTGCCGATGATTTGAGATGAGAGTCACCCACAGGGAGACTCCACAGGTGCTGCTCTGCTACCTGGGGGCCTCTGAGAATAAAGAATGGGAAAATCCATCAGCTCTGAGATTGCGTTGCTAAACTCAGGGAGGAAATGGCTGCGTGGAGAGAAGAGAGGGAATTGCAAGTAAAAGCAAGGAAAGAAGGGCAGGAAAACGATTGTATCAATGTGACCAGGACAGTGACTGTCCCTGGGCTGGCACTGCTGAGCCCCTCGAGGCCTGTGCCCAGTCCTGGCCCCTCAGTTCAGGGAGGGGCTGGAGCAGGGAAGGGAACAGAGCTGGGCAGGGGCTGCAGAATCCCTGAGGAGCTGGGCAGGGGCTGCAGAATCCCTGAGGAGCCGGGCAGGGGCTGCAGAATCCCTGAGGGAGCTGGGCAGGGGCTGCAGAATCCCTGAGGAGCTGGGCAGGGGCTGCAGAATCCCTGAGGAGCCGGGCAGGGGCTGCAGAATCCCTGAGGGAGCTGGGCAGGGGCTGCAGAATCCCTGAGGGAGCTGGGCAGGGGCTGCAGAATCCCTGAGGAGCCGGGCAGGGGCTGCAGAATCCCTGAGGAGCCGGGCAGGGGCTGCAGAATCCCTGAGGAGCTGGGCAGGGGCTGCAGAATCCCTGAGGGAGCTGGGCAGGGGCTGCAGAATCCCTGAGGAGCTGGGCAGGGGCTGCAGAATCCCTGAGGAGCTGGGCAGGGGCTGCAGAATCCCTGAGGAGCTGGGCAGGGGCTGCAGAATCCCTGAGGAGCCGGGCAGGGGCTGCAGAATCCCTGAGGAGCCGGGCAGGGGCTGCAGAATCCCTGAGGAGCTGGGCAGGGGCTGCAGAATCCCTGAGGAGCTGGGCAGGGGCTGCAGAATCCCTGAGGAGCTGGGCAGGGGCTGCAGAATCCCTGAGGAGCTGGGCAGGGGCTGCAGAATCCCTGAGGAGCTGGGCAGGGGCTGCAGAATCCCTGAGGAGCTGGGCAGGGCTCACCTGGAGCAAAGGAGGCTCAGGGGCCCTTGTGGCTCTGCACAGCTCCTGCCAGGAGGGCACAGCCGGGGGGTCGGGCTCTGCTCCAGGGAACAGGGACAGGAGCAGAGGGAACGGCCTCAGGCTGGGCCGGGGCAGCTCAGGGTGGGCACAGCAGGAATTTCCCCACGGAAAGGGGGCTCAGGCCTTGGCACTGCCCAGGGAGGGTTGCAGTGCCCAACCCTGCAGGTGTCCCCTGGCGGTGGCACTGAGAGCTCTGGGCTGGGGACAAGGTGGGCATTGGGCACAGAGATTTTGGGACAGAAAATTGTCAACATTTGCTTATTTATTTAGGTAGCAAAGTCTGGAGAAGTTCGAGGAAAGGTGTCTCCCATTTTTTCCTGATCTGCTTTCATCCCTTGGCCCAGGTGAGACAAAAGAATCATTTTGGTGAACTTGAAATCTTTTCTAAAAGGCCAGATGTGGGGAGGAGGAGGAGATGGGTCCCACAGGGGCTAGGGCTTGGGGGGCAGCTCCTGTCTCCAGAGGGTCTCCAACAGGGAGTGGCTCAGGAAGCATCTCTGCTCCCACCTTCCCTGTCTTTCAAACCCTTCCATGGGAGAAGTTAGCATTTTGGAGCTTCACATCAATGAATCCTGCTTAAAATTCCAGCTCAGCAGCCGAATTCTGGTGAGGAAACCTCGGGGTGGCTGTAGGATTGAAATGTGGGAAGGCATCAGTGGGAGCCCATCAAAGTGTTTACAACCGGAGCACTCGACCTCTGAATTGTTTTATCTCCTTTGCCAGGGCAGAGGAATTGCTTTACAGGGCAGAGGAATTGTTTTATCTCCTTTGCCAGGGCAGAGGAATTGCTTTACAGGGCACAGGAATTGTTTTATCTCCTTTGCCAGGGCTTTGGTGCCCCTCATTAACCGTGACAGAGCCCAGAATAACAAAACCAGACGGAGCTCTTGTCATTTCCCTGACCTTTGTGTTCCCTGCCTGGAATGGGCGATAAATGAGTGGCACTGTGAGACATAAACTTTAAGGATTTAGAGATTTTAGAGGAGCTAAGATTTTAGTTAGAGATAAGCTTTATTGGAGTTAATTAAAATAAATGGGTGGGCCTTGATGAAGTTAAGAGTTAGTAGTTAACTAATAATTGATTGTTTGTCAGCACAATGTTTGGTGAGCTGGGTTTATAATGAAGAATATAGAAATTGATAAATAGCTTTTATAGAATATAGAATATAGAAACTGATAAATAGCATTTAGGAACATAAGACAATTGTGGCCTCCTCTGTTCTGAAACCAATTGAAGATGGGGAATGGGAGTTCTACCAAGGGTTCATTTGTCAGATTTGCATTGAAAAGGCAGAAAGGTCAGAACGAGGAAGACTTCATTTACCTCCTCATTTTGGGACCCCTCCCCATGAAAGGGACAACCCACCCATTTATAGGAACAAACTACTCATGCTTAATGGCTTTTGAACTAATTACCATGCTTAATGGCTTTTGAACTAATTACCATACAGAGCAGGGAATGGGATGTACCCAAGTTATGAATATGGATTTGTATTTTGGGTATTCAATACTCCTATATACGTATAGATACTCTTATATACTTCTAGATAAAAGGGCTCTGTAATCACCTGTAAATTGGGGTGTGTATTTGGGAGCTATCCCACAATAAACACACACTTTCTAACTGTAAACTGTTAGAGAGTTTTTGTCCTTCACAATTGGGTATAAGTACTAGATCAATATTCAGATTGGGAATGGGATGTACCCAAGTTATGAATGTGCATTTGTATTTTGGGTATTCGATATTTGTGCAGATAAAAGGACTCTGTAATCACCTGTAAATTGGGGTGTGTATTTGGGAGCTATCCCACAATAAACACACACTTTCTAACTCTAAGCTGTTAGAGAGTTTTTCTCTCACAGTTGGATATCGGTACTAGATCAATATCCCTATTTTTTAATAAATCAACTGGGCAATCCCTGGTGATTCCCAAGCACAGGCAGAGCCTTCTCAGCCAGGCTGTGCCCCCGTGGGATCCCTGGGATCACATGGATGTGACTCAGAGTGGAACCCTGGACACGAACAGGGACCTGGAGCACGAAGCTGATAAAGGAAACTCAAGGAATCCTTGGATTGGGAGCAGGGGGATCCAGGCAATTCCTGCTCTCCCTGCCTGAGCTCCCTGTGAGGGAAAGGGGTGGATCCAGGCAGAGCTGGTGGGGTGGATGTGATTAACAGTGAGTGCTAGAAGGGATGAAAATTCTGCTTTTTGGGCTGATTTGCCATTTCAGGGAGCCACAGAATCCTCAAGGTTGGGAAAGACCTCTTGGATCAAGTCCAGCATTGTCCCAGCCCCACGTGTTCTCGAGACTCCAGTGTCGTATCCCTACGTTTTCTGAACATTTCCAGGGATGGAGACTCCACCACCTCATTTGCTCCAAACTCCCAGAAACCCAGAGAGCTCCAGTGCTCCCAGAGCCGGAGCAATTCCCTCAAATTTGGGATGGAGGCAAACAGTGATGTCACCGGCTCCAAACCCAAAGCATTCCGACACTTTGGGAGTGAAGAAGGGTGCTTAGCCAGTCTTGGAGAACTCTCAGAGGAGTGTCCATTCCCAGGCACTGCCCTTCCTGACAGGAGACCCTTCCAAACTTTTCCCAAAGAGCAGAACTCTGTCTGTGTGTCACAAAGGCTCCAACTCTTCCACCCGACTGTGCTGCTCTCTTTTGAAATTATTTAATGGATGCACTTAAAAATTCACCCCTTTGTGTCTCCTTCCTCATTAAGTGCGTGAGGCTGAGCTTTTGTCTTGGCTCAGTGTGAATTCTTTGTGTGTGATCCCTGTGAGCTGGAGCCCGGCTGGCCCCGGATTCCTGATCCAATTATCCCACTGAGCTCCCTTCTGCTCCTCATGGGCCTCTTGTCTTTAGATGAGATTAGAAACACCCTTAGAGCCTGGCACAGATCAGTTCATGGACTGATATTGCCTCAGTCTGCCTGAATCCCTGTGCCTGAGGGGCTGGGAGGGCTGGGAATGTTCCCTGGAGAGGAGAAGGCTCCAGGGAGAGCTCAGAGCCCCTGGCAGGGCCTGAAGGGCTCCAGGAGAGCTGCAGAGGGACTGGGGACAAGGCATGGAGGGACAGGAGCCAGGGAATGGCTGCCAGTGCCAGAGGGCAGGGATGGGTGGGAGATTGGGAATTGGGAATTCCTGGCTGGGCTGGGATTGCCAGAGCAGCTGTGGCTGCCCCTGGATCCCTGGCAGTGCCCAAGGCCAGGCTGGGCACTGGGGCACCCTGGGACAGTGGGAGGTGTCCCTGCCATGGCAGGGGTGGCTCTGGGTGGGGTTTAAGGGATTGGGGTTTCCCACCAAACCATTCCAGTGTTCCTCACTCTTTCCCTGCTCCCTTCACACTCTGGGCTTTGATGAGGAGGAAAATAAAGCACAATTACAGCGAAGTGTGGGAACAAAAACTGAGCAGCAGGTTGGTAAGGTTGCTACCAGACATAGAATTCATTCTGGACCTGCAGAAGCAAGAATTGCCTGACTAATTCATTGATTAGAATAGAATTTATTGCAGCTTCCGTGCAATGCCACAATAAATCCCACAGAACAGCAGGAGCCATAAATGAACACCTGTTAATTGGAAATTAACCCCCCCACACCACTGGGGCTGATCCCAAGCTTGCAGGGACCACGGGAAAAAATATTTTTATTTCCTGAGGTAGGACAAGGTATCCATGACCTCAAAAACATCAGGATTTAAATCCAGCATTTCACTGCTCTTTGGAAAGGTTTTGTTCTTTTGGAACTCAGATACCAACAGTGTAAACAATGCTCATTAATCAGAGAAAAAATTATTTGCCAGGACTGCAGGGATTGCAGTGAATTTTAAATTTTCCAAGCCATATATCTTAGTCCCTGAGAATTACAGCAGCAAATCGATTTGCTGTGATTCGGGGATCCATGGATTTGGTTCCTCCTGATCAGAGGAGCTCCAGGTATTTATTTACTGTTCGTTTCCACAGCTTTTCTTACAGGTGTAAACAGACTGAAAGCAAACTCAGGGAAGGCTGTGGTGAGTCCCAGCAGGAATTTGGTGAGGCTGGGGCTCTTCCAGGAGGACAGGGAACCATTCCCTGGTTTTTGCAGGGTCAAAGGACTGGGATAGATAATTTTTAGGTTCCTTTGCAACTTAGGGATGCTGCTGGTAACGTCCATGACTCACTGAAAACTTCCAAAAGCTTTTCAAGGCCAGGTTGGACACTGAGGCTGGGAGCACCCTGGGACAGTGGGAGGTGTCCCTGCCATGGCAGGGGTGGCACTGGGTGGGATTTAAGGTCCCTTCTAATACAATCCAAATCTAAATCCATTCAGAGCCTGAAAAGATTCTTACTTTATAATTTCTGAGCCCTTCTCCCAGAGCCCTGAGCTGCTGAGCCTCAGCCATGCACATTAATCAAAGCTGTTTCTTTATCTCCAATCTGAGGTGCACAAATCAGATCTGCTGATTTATGTGTCAGTTACAGCCAGTCCCAGGACCTCACAGGGCAGAACAACACCAGGAATTGGGGATAAAACAGCTCAGGATGTGAACCTTAGCCTCCTGGGTTCCAGCTCCTTATCTGCACTTCCCTGTGCCTGGCAGGGCTGCCACTGACAGCAGCACTGCTGGTGTTTATCAGATTGAGCACAAATCTCCTCAGGGAGCCCAGAACCCTCTTCTTTCATAGAATTGCAGAATCCTGGAATGGTTTGAGTTGGAAGGGACCTTAAATCCCACCCAATCCCACCCCATTTCCATGGCAGGGACACCTCCCACTGTCCCAGGGTGCCCCAATGTCCAGCCTGGCCTTGGGCACTGCCAGGGATCCAGGGGCAGCCACAGCTGCTCTGGCAATCCCAGCCCAGCCAGGAATTCCCAGTTATCTCCCATCCATCCATCCCTGCCCTCCTCCAGCTCCAAGCCTTTGGTGGTGGCAGCAGACACCGCCTTCTGTCCTTCTGGCTGGGAGCACAGCCGGGAAAACTCTTCTGACCTGAGTGGGGTGGCAAAGGAACCCAACCCTGCTCTGCTCCCTGGACACAGAGCAGAGCACACAAACAGCTTTTACTCCTCCCTTCTGTCTCACAGAGGGGAGATTATTTCATTATTTCAGGCAATGCTGCCCTTAATCTGCACCCAGCCCAGCACATCTGTGTCCTCCTGGGGAGTGGAAAGTCCTGGAAAACCTGGAGGCAGTGGTGGGGTGATCCATTAAAAGCTGCCCGAAAAGAAAGAACCTCAACCAGTGCAGAGCATGAGATGATGAATCATGAGAGCATCTCTGGATCAGCTCTTTCCACATTTTGAAGCAATAAAAACCCCATTCCTAAAATAAGAATGGTTTTCTTATTAACCAAGCAGAGGAGAGAGTGGGGCTGATGGAGAGCAGCACCCAGAGGGGCTCCCCAGGTGCCTGGGATCAGGAGTGGCACTGGGGCTAAACTGGGAGGGAGGCTGGGGTTTGTCCCCAAAGCCCTCCCTGGCTGCAGGGCCAGAGCCTGAGCTCACGGTCCCTCCAGATCAGCGAGACCTGGGCTGGAGCTGCCGCAGCAGCCAGAGCTGCCCAGGGCCCTGCTTGGACACAGAATTCCCCTGGGAAGGTTCCTCAGCACCACAGAAACCTGGATGCAGCCATTCCAGAGCACTGCCCAGCACTGGGCCCCAGCAGGATCAGGCCCCGTCCTTCTCAATGAGTAATGGACCCCTGTCACCATCACATTTTCTAGAAAATCCTCTTTGCCCAGGATTCCCCTCCTGGGAAGCTGAGAAGCCTCAGAGAAGAATGAAAACAATAATTATCTGATTGCTTCTCCTGTGTTTTGCTGCTTTGGAATGTGTTTGGAGATTGTTTACCCACAGGTGATTGTTTGATTGGTTCCATGTGAATTGTTTTGACTTAATGACCAATCACAGTCAGGCTGTGTTGGGACTCTGGAAGCAGTCACGAGTTTTCATGATCATTCTTTGTAACCTTCTGTCTGTATCCTTTCTCTATTCTTTAGTATAGTTTAGTAGAGCATTCTTTAGTACAATATAAGTAAAGTATAGTATTTAGTATTATGTATATAGTATATTTAGTATTATGTATGTAGTATATTTAGTATTGCATTCTTTAATATAAATACAATAAAATAATTAGTATTATAGATAATTTATATACTTATATTTTTATCTATATAATATCTATAATATAATATTTATATATAATATTTAAAATATATAAAACATTATATATTATGTGTTATATTATTAATATTTATATATTTTATATAATATCTTTTATATTATATATTATTTATAATTTAGTGTTGCATTATTATAATTTAGTATTATATATATAGTATATTTATTATTAGTATATATAGTATTTAGTATAGCATTATTTAATATAAGTACAATTAAATAATTAGTATTATATGTATAATTTATATAATATATTTATATGTAGTACATATTTATATATAATATACAATATAATATAATATATTATTGGTATATCATATACATAATACATTATATATAATTATATACTAGATATAATAGTATTAATATATTATATATTGTTATATATTTATATTTTTGTATAATATTATATATATATTTTATAAATTTATAGTATATATTGTTTATAATTTAGTGTTGTATTATTATAATTTAGTATTATATATATAATATATTTAGTATTAGTATATATATATATTACACATATATATTATTTTGTATAGTATTCTTTAATATAATATAAATACAATTAAATAATAAATTAGCCTTCTGAGAACATGGAGTCAGATTCATCAGTTCCTCCTTCGTCCTGGGGACCCAGCAAATATCACAGACCCCCGGGGCCCAAACCCCACTGCTCCCTGAGGTTTGGGAACAAAGGAGTCTGGAGTCCTTCCCCAGCACCTCATTCATTGATTAAACTGCTCTGCCACCCTGCAGACACACCCAGGGACACAGGGACAATCACCCCACCCAGATCAACCTAACCACGGTATCTGTGCCCTGCTCCACTCACCTGCTCCCCTCATCACCTCAGCTGGTGCTTCAAACCCTGCAGGGTGGGAAATTGGAGCTGCTGGAGCCAGGCCAGAGGAGGCCACGGATGCTCCCAGGGCTGGAGCTGCTCTGGAGCCAGCCTGGGAGAGCTGGGAATGTTCCCTGGAGAGGAGACGGCTCCAGGGAGAGCTCAGAGCCCCTGGCAGGACTCTAAATGAGTCCTTTCCACAAGGCAAAATTTTCCTGGCTTTTTCTCAGGCCACTAGTTAAAGATCAGCTCTCCCCAGTTATCCACCAATTTCTATTCTTGGATAATTTAATTTTTCCTTCCTTGTGCTGGAGATTGCTGTAGTAAACCAAGTTTATCCCAGCCTGGACATCTCCCTGACCTCTCCAGCAGGAGGGGGATTAAACATGGAACTGTACTGATGACCTTCAGTGACCAGAAAAAATTCCCCTAATGTGCCCAAAGCACAAAGTGCAGGATTTAAATGCTCATTTTCCCTTCACCACATCCAGTAAAAAGGATTTACCTTGAGTCTGACAATTAGGAAAGTGATTTCTCAGATTTGCTCATGATTTAGTCACCGTTCATCCACTTCTCCCTCACCCCGTTGCCCCAGCAGATGAACCTTTCCTGGCTCAGGCACAGCATCAAAAATATTTGTGGCAGAAAGAGGAAATCCCCCCAAAATGTTTTCTGTGGGAGCTCGAGGGGCTGTTCTGTGCCCCTGTGGCTCTGGAGTTCATCATGGATCTCCCTGCCCTGGGGCTGTGGGACTTTGCAGGGCTGGATTGGGTTTTAATGCAGGCAGTCTCACCCATGGGGATAAATTTATCACCCATGTGGATAAATTCCTGATGGGAGGGAGTGGAGGTGGCAGAGCCAGGCTCCTCTCAGTGCTGCCCACTGCCAGGTCAGAGGCACAAATTAAATTATATAAAATTCAGTGTGAGCACAATAAAACACATTTTTCCTGTGAGAGTGGGGGGAAATGAGCACAGAACGACCAGAGGAGCCCTGGCTGCTCCTGCATCCCTGGAATGTCCGAGGCCAGGTTGGACATTGGAGCTGGGAGCAGCCTGTTCTCTGAATGTTGAACGAACACAATGAAACCTTAGAAATTTACTGTAATGATCTACCCTTGGAGTGTAAAACTTGCTTTGTGTGCAGTCACAGAATTCCAGAGGGACATTAAGGTCATCTCATCCCAGCCCTGGATGGGCAGGGACACCTCCCACTGTCCCAGGCTGCTCCAAGCCCCCATGTCCAACCCGGCCTTGGGCACTGCCAGGGATCCAGGGGCTGTTCTGGGCACCTGTGCCAGGATTTTTTCCATTTACAAGGAAAAGATGGAGCAGGAGTGGGAGAAAGAGACACCAGGAGCTCATGGAGTGGCTGAGTGGAATGTCTCTCCTCCCCAGGCAGAGCTGCCAGCAGGGCTGGGAGCTTTTTGCTCTTTTTGCTTTGAAAATAAACAAACTCCTTTCCCTCTGCCCTCAGGTCACAGATTCCATTAGAATTCTTCTCCTCCTCGATCCAGAGCAGGGAATAATTGCCTTGGAGCGAGTGGATGGACTGCAAAGCACGGAGGGTTGGTAATTTGGAGGTCATTATCTGGCTGCTGAACTCAGGAGCCAGCCAGAGCTGGCACTGGAGAGCGAATTCGGGAGGCAAACGCTTTTTAAAGTGAGCTCTTCAGTGGTGAACTTCCAAACATAAATTTAAGGCACTGATTACAAGAATGCAAAACTTTCAGCTGCTGCACAGAGAGGTCAAAATTGGCCTTCATTGAGTTCCAGAATGGTTTGGGTTAAAGGGACCTTAAACCCCACCCAGTGCCACCCCTGCCATGGCAGGGACACCTCCCACTGTCCCAGGGTGTCCCAGTGCCCAGCCTGGCCTTGGGCACTGCCAGGGACCCAGGGGCAGCCACAGCTGCTCTGGCAATTCCAGCCCAACCAGGAATTCCCAATTCCCAATATCCCTCTTAACCCAGTTCAAAGCCATTCCCACGTCCATGGCCTCTCAAAGCCCCCCAAAGCCTCTCAAAGCCCCCCAAACTCCCCTCAATCCCTTCCCAATCCCCTCTCTCTGGGTGCCTGGATCCCAAACCCTGGGACACAGCACAGTTATTTTAGCCAGACTGCATAAACCCATCCATCCCATCCTGTGATGAGGAAAACAATTATTATTTCTTGAAAATAAGCTGTAATCTACTCACTTATAATTTCTAGTTTGGCTGTCAAGGAGCTAATTTAATTTTAAACAAAGTTTGTAGCTCCTTAATTGAATTTGCTCAAAGGATTTCTCTTATCAGAAACACAAGGACCAGTGTGATTCTGGTTTGGCTTTTGTGGGGCTTTAACAACCTCCTGACAGATAAAGCCAAGCCTGGGAGCTGCACAGCATCACCCTCAGTGCTTCCCCAGTGTCCAGCCCACATCTTCTGCCCCTCCTTTCAGCACCTCTCACCTCATTTCCACCCAGGTTTATAATCTGAAAATATCAAATGTTCCCTCTCATCCTGTCCTGACCCCCCGGCTGTGCCCTCCTGGCAGGAGCTGTGCAGAGCCACAAGGGCCCCTGAGCCTCCTTTGCTCCAGGTGAGCCCCTGCCCAGCTCCTGTGTTGGAAAATACAACAAATTCAACATTTGTAAAAAATATTATTTTCTCTAGTCAAGCTTGGTTTGCCTTTGCCTTGGGGAAAGGAATTTTAAAGGGTTTTTATTTTAAAGGATGTTACAGCACTCAAAGGAGATGAACTGAACATCTCAGCAGACTGGGAATAGATACCCAAAAAATAACAGCCAAGAGATACCCAAAAAATAACAACGAAAAGATACCCAAAAAATAACAACCATCAGCAAAACAACAACGACCATGAGCAAACACCAACCAACAACACCGGACACTGCCCCTGGCACAGCTGGAGACACCGGATGTCTGGGTTTGAACAGCCAGGTGTCTGCTGAGGAAGGCAGGAGCCTCCCCTGAAATGGAAAATGTAAACCCTCTCCCTCTGAATTATTGTAATTTTGAAATTAAGGGGCTCTCAGGCAAAGATATGGGAGTAGGAATGACAGTTCTTTATTAGTAGGGAAAAAATAAGATAAAAATAAAATACAGTAATAGAAAACAAACCCCTGCCAGAGTGAGAGCAGTCCCTGCCCCCTGTGTGTCAGGGGGTGTCCCAGCCCCATGCCAGGGGGGCTCAGCCCTCCTGCAGTGCCAGCTGTGGCTCTGCTGCAGCAGGGATCCTGCACAAGGGGGGAGTTTTCCTCTGCAGCTCCAGGGCTGCTGCAGATGGGCCTGGGCTCCCTCTGGCCATGCAGGGCAGCAGAAAGCTGCTCCTCTGGCAGTGCAGGGGGCAAAGGCTGCCGTGCTGTGCCAGGCTCAGATTGTGCCCAGGTAGGAATGCTTGGCTCCTCCCCTGGGCGGAGCATCTCCCCATGGGATGCTGGCATTGGATCAGCCCTGCAGGGACACTCAGTGGCCATGGACAGCAGAGATCTCCTGCAGGGAGGGTTGGCTGGGGGAGAGACAAAGAAACAACTGCCCCAGGAACAGCAGAGAGCTGCCCCAGCTCTGACAGATGGGGATAGAACTCACACCCCCAGGTAAATCTTCCAACCTGAGACACCAGAAAAGGCTGATAAGGAAATCCAGGAGTGAGGACCTAATTAACACCAGAAGCAAAGAGATCTGTACCCAATACTAAGAATTCCCCAGCTTGAGAAAAAGGGACATTAAACCAACGGGTTCCCATGGGTTTGGAAAAGTTTAGGAAAAATCCAGTAAAACTCCAGTGTCGTGGAATGGTTTTCTCTGCACACCCAGGCTACGTGTGGATGAAATTATTTCTGTTGCACATCCTGGCCAGAATAAAGCAATGCCTTGATTCTCTAACATGAAAAATGCTGCAGAGTGATTTTATCCCACTGTTTTGGTGACTCTTGTGCTGCTTCTCACCCAGACATTGATGCCAAGGAGGATCCTGAGGGTGAGCCCTCAGTTCTCTCAGGATGTATTTCACACAGGAATGGTGTGGCGTTTGTTCTCGGCTCCTGATTAAAATCAAATGACAGCCTGGATTCTTTCTCACAACTTTTCTGTAGACCTTGATCTTCAGCCCCTTAGCAGAGCTCATCACTCATTATTAATTAATGAATTCCAGCTCCCTGTGCCCCTTTATTCGGCTGCTCAGCAGAGCCAGAGCTTCAAAGTCCACTCAAGAATGGAGAAGTGCTGGGTTATTGATACAGCTGTAAAAATCCTGCCATTAATTAGGGTTGAAAGGCAGGAATGTCCACCTGGATGCTTCCTCAGGCATAGCCAGGAGCAGTCCAGACCATGGCAACAGCATCTCTCATTAAGGGAGGAGATTGATGATTAATTAAGCTTATTTTATAAAGACAGAATTCCCACTTTTTGGTGAGCTTGCAGCTCCACCAGTTAGAGGAAGGGTGACATTCCCAGATTTCAGGATGTTCCAGCCCCAAACTCGCCCCAGGAGCAGCTGGGAAGGCAGGGAGTGGTGCCATCAGCCCCCAGGGCTGTCCCCTACCCCAGCAGGGATGGGAGGACCGAGGGGGTGGGAAACCCTTCCCTTGCAACTCCCTTTCCATCCCATCTCACAAAGGTTGAACTCCCAGGAAAACACCAGGACCTCGTGGGGTGGCTGGGGTGGGATGTCCCTGCTCCCCAGGCAGAGCTGCCAGCAGGGCTGGGAGCTTTTGCTTTGAACATTAAACAAACAAACTCCTTTCCATCTGCCCCTCAGATTCCACTGGAATTCTTCTCTTCCTGAGAGCAGATTCCACCATGGCATCCCAGAGGGAGCTGAGGCAGGAGGAGCTGAGGCTCCTCCTGATGTCCATATGTCCGTCTCAGCCACCACCACCCAGTTCCTGGGTCATTCCAAGGCCACCTCTCCCTGGAGCAGGATGCCCCAAGCCCTGTCCTGCTCCACATCTGCTCCACCTGTCCCAGGATCCAGGCCCGGCTCTCCCCACATCCCCAGGATCCCCCAGCAGGGCCCATCCTGACCCAGCCCCACTGCTGGAAAGTTCATTCTGCCCTGCCCCAGGCAGAGACCCGCGGATGCCCTCAAACATCCCAAATGCCACGTTTTTTCCCCTTAATTTCAGCACAACATTCCTGACATTTCAAATCCCTGTCAGCCAGGACTTGCCTTAAATGAGAGGTCACTCAGGGCTGCTCCTGAATCACTGCAAACTTCCCACCTGTTATCCCTACAAACCCCAGGAATGCTGCACAATAAAGGAGCTGCACTCCTGAGAAACCTGGGGCCACTGATCAAATTCCCATCCACCCCCATTCCATGAAAACCCTGAGATATCAACACAGGCTGCAGGTTAATTGCGTTTTGGGAGCAGCTCTGTGTGCTCTGCTCACAAAATGTGGGACTGATTGTGATCAAAACCTCGAGTTTTGCTGGTTTGCTCTAGTTCAGATTCTAAATCCAGCTGGTTTATTAAATGCTTGTTAAATTCACTCCTGCAGCCAGCACCTGACACCTGTTTAGTGTGCTCCAAATGTTGTGTTTTGTAATAAGGTTGTGGGTTTTATTGTGATTCTGGAGAAGGGTAAATCTGCCAGCAAGGAGCAGCAGGTTCACAGTTACAGGAAGGGTAGAACTGGTTGGATATCACTGGAACAGAGCAGAGCAGCTTCCCCCGGAGTACCCACAGGGGTGAGTCCAACATCCCATTTTCCAGCTGCTCCATCAGCTCAATGCCACTGGCCAGGGGCACCTGCACAAGCTGGTTCTGAGGAGTTGGATCAGCCAAAGAGACACCAATTTATTGAATCCAAACAGGGTCAGATTTGGGAAATCTTATTTTCCTTTGCAGCCCTGCTCAGTATTAACAGGATTTCTGTTGGTCTCAGTGACAGGAAGCAAACTGAGCAGGGGGAAAATAATCACAGAATTCCAGACTGGTTTGGGTGGGAAAAAACCTTAAATCCCATCCATTCCAGCCCATTCCATGGGCAGGGACACCTCCCAGTGTCCCAGGCTGCTCCCAGCCCCAATTGGGCACTGCCAGGGATCCAGGGCAGGCACGGCTGCTCTGGGAAACCCAAGGACTGATAAGAGAGAGACAAAACCCTTTGTATCCATGTCCTTGCAGAGACCCACAGGGCTTTTGATTCATTCCTAGATTAATTTCCTGATTCACTCCAAGCCCGACGTATGCAGATTAATTCATTACAGGTTTTGTGTTAATCTTCAAAACCACTGACGAAGAAAAGACTTTGAGGCCAATCCTTAATGTGCCATCCCCAAACCTTCCATTGAACTTCCAGGTTCCCTTTGAAGGTGAAAAGTATTTTTAAAAGTTTCCTAAGGCGACAGGAAACTTTCAGGTTTAGATCCTTTAAATAAGCCCTCTTTTTCTGCTGAACCCACGGCGAGATCTGAAACCATCAAGCAACAAGTCCAGCTGTTAAATCCTGGGGCTTTTGTTGGATATTTCCCTGGCACAAAGTAGGAAATTATGGAGCCTCATTGTCCAGGAGATCAATGTGTTCTGCCTGGAAAACCTTTGGAGATTTGAATAGCAGATTCCGCCTCATAGTTTCTTGCTCCTTTCCAGACACCCAGTGCTGGCAGCTCCTTTGAGGTTCTTTATCTTGTTTCGTCCTTTCTTCTCTAAGAAGCAACTTTTTGTTATTCCTTGCGCTGGGATGAGCGTTTCTGGCAGAAATCTGCAGGCACAAAGGATCAGAGTGTGCACAGCTGAGAGCAGGGGGTGACAGAGACCTCTGTGGGCTTCCCACAGCCCTCAGCCCACGGCTCTGCCTTCCAGGTCTCCCTGGATTGTTGGGAAGTGCAGCTTGGAATGACACCAGGGCTCTCCAAGCCTGCGGAGAGCTGAGGCCTCTCTGTGGGAAGCATCTGGAGCTGCAAATCCACCTGTGGAGCTGCTGGAGATGCTTATGAGGAAAGTAAAACCAGCTCTGTCCCCAAGGGAAGTGGAGAAGTTTTCTCCGGTAGGAAGTGTCCACAGAATCCACCACGCTCCTGCTTTGTGGTGGGAAGATGTGGATCCTGGTCCCTGCACCCTGCAGGAGCAGCAGCACCCACAGGACACGGGTGGCTCCTTCCCAAGCTGGGTTTTCCCCTGGGAGCATCACAGGGACACCATTGATCCACGAGGAGCAAGCCAGGCCACCAGGCCAAGCTCCACAGGGAAAAGGGGAATCCAACCCTTCCCACTTCCAGGAACTTCTCCAGGCACAGAAACCAGGGCACAGCCACAGGCTGGGTGTCGGGATCTCTGCTGCTCACAGTGACCCCCAGATGTGTCAGAAAGTCTCTTTTCCCAGCCTGGCACTCGAAGGATTCAGAGCTCTTCATTTCTTGGTCTCAAGGTTGTTCATTGTTCCTTATCAATAAAATTCTTTCTCCTGTCCTGCCCAGGTCCGTTCAGCAGGACAGACAGAGGCACTCTGCCTGCCCCAGGGTGGTGTTATCTTTTTATACTAAAAACTGCGTGTACAGTATTTACATTTACTTCCCAATACCAATCACCTATGTTAGGCAGTGAGCTTCTACTCTAAACCAATCCAGAAGTGCCACCATCACTGCAGAAGATGGAGGCCAAGAAGAAGAAGGAGAAAGGCTGGACATGCCCAGATTCCTCCATCTTGCCCTCTGAGTCCTCATTCTAAAAACCCCTAAAATCTATTTTTCACCCCATGATAAATTCACTGTCATTCTACTTAAACTTTCATGACTTGCAGATCCTCATACAAGGTTGGTAACTTGCTCCATGAGTCGTAACCAAACCCACAGGGGCATCCTGGGCTCTGTGCCAGGGTCTCTGAGCCCCCTGGCAGGGTCTGGGCAGTCCAGGACAGCCAGAGGGATGTCCTGAATTCCAACAGCTGGGTGGGACAAGATGGGAATTCCCAGGCCTGGGATCTTAGACAGCTTTGGGAAGCTCTCCAGCGACACCAGGCAGCAGCAAAAACCCCAAAGTCACCACCGCACCTCCAGGATGAACATTGCTCCCCACCAGCCCAGAGGGATCAACCCAGCTCCCAGGAGTTTCCCTGGGCATCTCCCACTTCCAAGGGCCATCCAAATCCAGGATTTCCCTGTTCTTCACTCAGGGATAACAGAGAGAGCTCCTCTGCGACACCTGGCTCTCTCCTGGCGCCCAGTGCCAACCACCTGAGGTGATCCAAGGTCCTGCCCAGTGGAATGAACACAGCAAATGGAGATTTCATCCCTGCTTTTCACCAGGAACACTGCACACCCCTCATTATTTGGGAAAAAGCAGAGACTTTGCTGGGTTATGACAATTCAGGGACCTACTTGGATCCTAAAAGATCCCTCCTCACAATCCCTCTCCAGTTTTCCCAGTTTCTCTGTGGGACTGGTTTTCCCCATCCCGTGGGAGCAGGGCTCCAGCACAGGCTGTCAGGAATTCCAGGAGCACAAAGCCCACCTGGGCTGGGGACCTGCTGTGCAACTAATGGAGCATTAAGGGAACAGAACTTCTTTTCCCATAAAATATTTAGGCTGGAACACATCCATATTTATCACTCTAATCAAACAGAATGAGAGAGTTCTTCTTGCTTCAGCTTTGGGAAAGCAAAACAAGCCTGGCCTGACAACTCCTTTTTTGGTTTTTTTTTTTTTTTTCTCAGCAAGAAAATAAAAAGTTTGAGGAAGAAGAAATGTTCAGAGCACTGAGTTTGGGAATCACTACCTGATCCAAGCTTGGAATGGTAGCAGGAATTACAGGCAGCAAATCCAGGCAAAAACTGCCATGGCCCTGGGCTGCCCCTCCAGCCAGGAAAGGGAGACCAGATCATGCCAAGAGCTCCTGACAAACCCCCAGGGATCTTCCATGAAGGATAATGAGGCTTCCCATCCCTGGAAGGGTCCTAGGCCAGGTTGGAAAGGATGTTGTTGGGAAGGATGAAAGTTTGACAAGAAAGTCTCACAGATATGTGTGTGCTTGGCAGAAAGATTTTTGAATGTAGAATCTGAAGAAGGGATAGAGATGGAAGCAAGTTTTGATATAGAAGAAAAGAATTGCTGAGCCAGTCCCACTGGATAACCAAGGAGGCAAAGGCTGTGTGAGTTAGAAGGGGTTTTATGGCTTAGAGCAAAGGATAAACCCACCCCAAACAAGAAGATGTTTTTACCAAGCACAAAGAGGGCACAGGCAAACAAGGCAGCAAATGTGGCGAGTAGAAAAAAGGTCTCAGAATTTTTCACTGCAAGAAAACTGAAAAACAACTTCTAGCTGAAACTGTAATGCACTGACTGTTAGTGACTGGAGAACAGTGACATGAATATGGTGATTACAGCAGTTATGATGGGCTACAGGTAACAGTTAAGGCATAGATTGGTTCTGCTGTATGAAGATGCTCAGCACAGAAAAGTCTATAATGCATTGTAACCTAAACTAAGGGTGTCCAGGGCTGCCTGCAGCTGGAGCTGACAGCTGTGGGCACAGCTCTGTCACCCACGGCCCTGGGCTGCTGTGACACCTTAGGTACAATAAACTGCATTTTGGAGAGCCCCTGGAGTCCCACATCCCTCATTCAGGCTCTTACAGTGGCGCCCAACGTGGGGCACCATTAGTAAGGGCCTGAATGAGAGATGGGGGACTCCAGGCCTGCCTGCAGCTGGAGCTGACAGCTGTGGGCACAGCTCTGTCACCCACAGCCCTGGGCTGCTGTGACACCTTGGGTACAATAAACTGCATTTGGAGAGCCCCTGGAGTGCCACATCCCTCATTCAGGCTCTTACAGGAAAGGGCTGGGAGCAGCCTGGGAGAGTGGAAGGTGCCCATGGGAATGGGTGGGATTTGACGTCCCTCCAAGCCAAACCATTCCAGGATTCTGTGATCCAATGGATGAATTTTACCTGGAGCTGTGGCATCAAAGGTGCTGCTGTGGCCACTGACATGCCTGAGGGACAAACAGAATTTATTCCCACTGGAATCAGGTCCTGCAATTTTATTCCCTGTTAGTAAAAAAAAAATCACTTCTTCTTAAAAAACCCAAAGATAACCCCAGACCTTTCAAATTGTGTGGAAGGCTGGACAGTGGATCCCTGTTCCCAGGGCATCAATCAAAGCCAGGCTCAGTTTCATTTTGTTACTCAGCTTTCCAAATCACTCCAAGAGCTTCTCCTGGAGCTGTTTGATCTCGAGCTTCTTGTTCAAGTCCTCAGCATTATTTTAGAGAGTCTGTAAAGCCTGAGAAGCTCCAGGTCCTGAAGAGGGAAGGAATTACAGCACTAATATTCCTATTTATTGCTTTTTTCCCCCTACTCAAGCCAAGTGGAATGACATGCACAGAGATCTGGGCTGATGAGAGGCACATAAATGCCAGTATTTAATATCTGGATTAGTCACAGAAGAAAGCAAATCATGAGCTTGTCTCTCCGAGCTGCCAAGCTGCTGACAAAGTCTTTCAGAAATAATGAAGCCGAGTTTATGAATGAAGTTTGTGTCAAGGTAAGCCAAGATTCCCTTCAGCATCACAAACAGGGCTTTGATGAAACTTTCATAAACAGTTTAATTTTTCTCTTTTATCTTCTCCTGCACTCCCCTCTCTGTTCTTCAGAGCAGCCTCCACCAGGAGCAGCAGCTTCAGGAGATGGGAGACCCTTCTGGAGGTTTCAGGCTGAGGTTTCTCAGTGCTTTGGTGCAGGGGAGAGCTCAGCTCAAGGGTTTGATGTGGGCAGAGAGACAAACTTGGCCTGGCACAGGGACAAACAGCACCTTGGGGATAGAACAAAGCTGGCAGAAGCTCTGGGTGTGTGCATGCTCCTGCCACCCCTCGGCTCCCTGGGGTCAAACCTCAAGGGAGGAGGAGCAAACCCCCCTCAGAAATGGGAATTATGGCCCTTAATTTCACAGAGAGGATGCTGAGTTCCAGCCCTTCCCCATTAATGTTTGTCCCTCAGAGCCTGCCTGGCCCAGGAAATCCACAGCTCACAGGGGCTCCCAGCAGAGCCTGTCCCTGCTGTCACCTGCTGGGGACCACAGAAACCTCAGCAGCCGGAAAAATTCCTCTTTCCTGCACAGAGCAGCCTCGGAGTGGGTCCCTCTGATCTTCAGCACCACCAATTCCTGCAGCCACAGCTTCTCTGGGCACCTGTGGGGTGCCTCCTCACCCTCCCAGCCAGGAACTCCCAACTCCCAATCTCCCATCCATCCCTGCCCTCTGGCACTGGGAAATCCTCTTTTTCCATCTCTGTCCATCTTTCCTGTAGGCTCAGAGCTGGGAATGTTCCCTGGAGAGGAGAAGGCTCCAGGCAGAGCTCAGAGCCCCTGGCAGGGCCTGAAGGGGCTCCAGGAGAGCTGCAGAGGGACTGGGGACAAGGCATGGAGGGACAGGACACAGGGAATGGCTCCCAGTGCCAGAGGGCAGGGATGGGTGGGAGATTGGGAATTGGGAATTCCTGGCTGGGCTGGAATTGCCAGAGCAGCTGTGGCTGCCCCTGGATCCCTGGCAGTGCCCAAGGCCAGGCTGGGCACTGGGGCACCCTGGGACAGTGGGAGGTGTCCCTGCCATGGCAGGGGTGGCTCTGGGTGGGGTTTTTAATGTCCCTTCCCACCCAAACCAGTCTGGGATTCCATGAAATCAAGAATCCAACAGCTCCTGGAGGAGCAGCAGGCAGAGGGGCACAGAAAGGGCTCTGCTTTGCAGGTTACCTCTGTGCAATGCTCATCCCTGATAAATCCTAGTATGGACTGCAGGAGTGATGGGCGTAGGACGGTGGGGATGGATGGAGAGCAGAGATCTCTGAAGCCAGGGCTGGGAATTTGTGTTTATTGCACAGGGCCTGGGTGCCTGATGGGAGCTGCCAGGCACAGCTGGAGCAGGCCCCAAAGAGGGAGAGAGGGGTAAAGAGGGTGAGAGAGAGAGGATGAGAGGATGAGAGGGTAAGAGAGTAAGAGAGTAAGAGGGCAAAGTTCCCATTACAATACCATAAATCTTCTTCTGTGCTGCATATTCTAATTCTCACTAACCAATCCAGTACAAGATACAAATCCTACAGCATTTCCATACAGCCTATAAGAATCATTACATTACCACACTGTGTTACATTTTAAACCCTAAAACTCCTCTTTGGGCCCTTCTGCCAAGCTGTAGGGTCTGCTCTGACCCTTGGGCCTGTCTGCAAGCAGAGGGTGTTGTTCCATCACAAGGGGATCACCTTCAGCTGGCCACACCATTGTTTTCCAGTTGTTCAGTAACTGAGGGATCTCAGAGCTTGCTTTCATTTCAATCTCGCTTATAGTTTCCATATTCTCAAAATCTTTTGCCAGGCAATCATATTTGTAAGGCTTTCCTGTTTCATCTTCCCCAACAATGGACTGCATAAAAACCACAGAACTGCTTCCTCAGCCATCCTCTCCTCCTTTCCTGGAGTGTTTGAAGGACTCCCCAGCCCTGGCAGGAGCAGCAGGGTCGGCTCTGCAGGGACTGAGCCTTGCAGGGAGCAGCTGCAGAGCCCGGTGTGGAAAATATGAAAATACGAAAATCTGCAAAGCCTGCAAAGCCTCCCCCTCCCCATCACAGCTTCACTTCCTTGCCCAGCTGAGGAGAAGAAGGAAACTGCACTTCAAGAGGAAGATTCCTTTGAAAGGAGGCAGAACACGGGCACAGAGAGATGAAGACGACGGCTCCCGAAAGGGGCACAGCCCGACAGGAGCAGCAGCTCTGGGAACAATGGGAATTTCACAGAAATGAGATCAGAACACCAGCCAGGCTGCTGGAAACTTCAGCACAGCCAGAAGGGTGAAAAGTGCCAGAGTTTGCTGGATTTTTATTTTTTTCTGTCATTTTACTGAGAAGGGGGAGGGGATTTCCACTGAGAGCCAGTGGAAATAATCAAGAATATTCCAGTCAAACAGGGAAACGACAGAAGTACAAAACAACTCTGTCATCCCTGTTTGCTCCCAGTCAGGCTGAACCTTCTGCTGAGCTGATTCTCAACAGGCATTTCACAACCCAGATGTGTTTGGAGGAGCAGGGGGTGACAGGTCATGGAGGATCAAACTGGGATTTTAAGAGGACACATTGGAATACAATGATGACTTTTTTTAGCTGAGATGTCTCTGCTCTGGAGCCAGGCTGGGAGAGCTGGGAATGTTCCCCTGGAGAGGAGAAGGCTCCAGGCAGAGCTCAGAGCCCCTGGCAGGGCCTGAAGGGCTCCAGGAGAGCTGCAGAGGGACTGGGGACAAGGGATGGAGGGACAGGAGCCAGGGAATGGCTTCACATTGGAAAAGAGGAGATTTGGGTGGGAGGTTGGGAAGGAATTCCTGGCTGGGAGGGTGGGGAGGGAGCTGGGATGGAATTCCCAGAGGAGCTGAGGCTGCTCCATCCCTGGGAGTGTCCAAGGCCAGGTTGGAGCCAGCTGGGATGCTGGAAGGTGTCCCTGGGCTGCACAGACAGAACCCAGCTGTGCACTGAGCAGTGCCACAGGCTCTCCAGTCCTTCTCCAGGTGGGAAACAGGGGGAGCAGCTTCCAGAGCAGTTAATTGCAGCCATTAATTAACCTGTTCAGAGGGGTGACTCTCCTGCAGCGGCTCGGATCTCAGTTTCCCTCCCCAGCCCATTCAGAGCTGTTTCAGCCTCTCCTGGAGCTGCAGGATCCCCCAGGGATGAGGATGCAGAGGTCAAGGACAAAGCACGCTCCCATTTCATTGTTTCCATGCTCCAACAACCCCAACCAGGCACCACTGCGAAGGGGAAGAGAGGGAAACCTCAAAATAGAAACAGTTTCTGCTTGGAATCGCTCCCCCTTCGTGCTGCAGGAACAGCATCTCTTTTTTCTTGTTGTTTTTATTGTTCTCCAGACACATTCTGGTCTTATTTAAAGACTCAGCAAAATAGGATAGCATCCATGTGGAAAGCAGGGAGAAAAAGGAGTGAAAACTTTTGGCGCTCTGGAAACTTCTGGATGTCTCTTCAACAATTATTTGGGAAGGTTTGCTGCTGCAGAATCTCCCACCCCACCATCTGAAGTGTAATTAAAATTAATTTCAGATAA
Source organism: Ammospiza caudacuta (assembly GCF_027887145.1). Taxonomy (NCBI): domain Eukaryota; kingdom Metazoa; phylum Chordata; class Aves; order Passeriformes; family Passerellidae; genus Ammospiza; species Ammospiza caudacuta. The sequence continues at coordinate 65,426,753 of NC_080598.1, forward strand.
TTCCATTAGATTTAATTTCAGACAACTGTTCCCTTTCAGAAGAAAATGGCTGGGAAAGTTTGGCTGGACCACCTCCTCCTGCAGGAACTCCACTGGAAGCCAAGGTAGTGATGAAGTTGGTTTTATGGATCAAAAACAGGAATTAATTTACCTGCACATTCATTTTCCATGTTTCTTCAATTCTACCACGAGTTATTAGTACTGGGGCTGGCAGCAGCTCTGTAGGATTACTGTAGGATTTCTTAATTTTGTATCAAAATTCCCATGGAGTAAATTCCATCCTCGCTCTGGATGCTCCAAAGGCAACAGTTATATCCATTTATGCGAAATTAAAACAAACTCATCCCCACATCCATGATTTGTCCCGTGCCCAGAGCAGCTGTGGCTGCCCCTGGATCCCTGGCAGTGCCCAAGGCCAGGCTGGAGCTGGAGCAGCCTGGGACAGTGAGAGGTGTCCCTGTCTGTGGATAATCCCTAAAATCCCTCCCAGCCCAAACCGTTCTGGGCTTCTGTGAATGCTGGAAGGGAACTGAGGGGGCAAAAAGCATTATTTTATTGTTTTCTGGCAGTACAACCATTTCAGTCCATGCAAACTGAGCCCTGGTGACAGAATTCCAGCCTGGAATCCCTTTGCAGGTCGGGGGGGTTAACTCAAAATCGTGGACGCAAAAGAGGGGTTTCAGTAATAAAAGAAGAAAAAAATATCTCTGTTACTATAATACCCCAAAAAAGTGCAATTATGTCTTGATCACAGCTCAGGGATTACATGTTTTTAATGAAGTGAACATTGTCAGTGTGAGAAGCAATAAAAATTAAAAAAAAAAGAAGTTACAGGAGTGAAAATTTAATATATATGATAATACACATAAATCTATTAGGAAAAAAAAGTAAAGGAGAATTAATTATGTTTCGGTACCCAGAGGGGGAACAAAAAGTGTAAAGAATTAAGAAATAAAAAATTCATACTGTAATTAGAATTTTGCCTACTAAAATTAGAGAAGGTGTTTTCTGATAAAATCCAGAACCTTCTCCAACAAAAGCCCAGGATGGGAGCAGGGCATGGTAATTATGCACCAGAGCCTTAAGGTATGAAACCTGTACACAGGCCTGGGAAGAGGATTAAATATCCATTGAGGGTGCAAAACTTTTTAATTTTCCAACTTTTCATAGCCAAATTAACAGGAGAGAAAGGCTGTGGAGCAGCACAGCAGTGCATTATTTATTTAGACATTTAATGAATAACAAAAGAGTTGCTCTGTGGAAGCTGCAGGGGAGGCAGGGATGCAGCCTGAGGGATCCCAGCTTCAGTGACAGACAGGGACTGGAGCAGGGAATGGCTGAGGAGCTCTGGGATAGAAGGAGATGGGCCTGGCCATGGCAAAGGCTTGGAAATGGAAATGGAGGGGCTTTAAAGCCCCTTCCACCCCAAACCACACTGGGATTGTGGGAGGATTCCATGATTCCCCAAGAGTCACCTCTGAGGCAATCCTGGAATGGTTTGGGGTGCGTGGGGGGGGGGGGGTTGAAGGAGTTTTGAATGGGTTAGAGATGGGACCTCTGAGTCTGATGGTTGGTTTTGATAATGTGGTTTATTTTTGGTTTATTTTCTTATCTTCCACACAGGCAGGAAGGGTGAGTTCAGCTCACATCTTCACTGCATGGCTCAGAAGGTCACAGGACCCTCAGTCACAAGACCTTTAAAGGAGTTATTGACCAATAAAACACTGCCAACAAGGATATTTGTTTTTGACCCAATCCTTAAATATTTTGTCTTATGGACCCATGCTACAGTGTGAGCTTTCTTAGCCACTCGTGTTATGGCACACAAACCCACAGTGCTGCATTCTAAACTCCTTGTTTGCCTCTGGAACTTCTTTTATTTCTATATCTTAAACTCTAAACTTTCCTTCACTTAGCTCAACTTGTCTCTGCTTTAAACTATAAATCTGGCACCTCAGTTTGGGAGCCTTTCCCGAGGTCTCAGACCAAATCCTGGGTTTAATTCTTAGCTTTGGCTCACAGGCCTAAAGTTCTGAGAGTTCCCTGCATTTCAGATTCCAGCAGGGTTGGAAGGGACCTTAAATCCCACCCAGTGCCAGCCCTGCCATGGCAGGGACACCTCCCACTGTCCCAGGGTGCTCCAAGCCCCAATGTCCAGTCTGGCCTTGGACACTTCAGTGTTTAATTCTGGGAACAGAGATGTGTCCCATGGATTTCCCAACATCTGGATGATTTTCCCTCACACAGACACAAGGCAGGGCATGAGGGAAGCCAGGAGCCACTTCCAGGAAGCCTTGGAAGCAGCTCCAGTCAGGCTTCCAAAAATAAATCATAAATCTGCAGATTTCAGTGGGAAAGATGAGCCTTTAGCAACCCTTAGGAATCTCAACACCCTCCCATGAGACAGGGCTGTGCATTATTCCCAGGAATAACCCCTGCAGCACCAGGATTTGCAGAGCATTTCCCTCTCCGTGGATTAATGAAGGATTTGTTCAGTGGACAAAACTGGGAGCCTAAAAATAAGAGCAGCTGAAGCAATGATTCCCAAAATCTGCTTTGTTTATTTCACGGCAGTGGAGGTGTGCAGAAAATTAACACAAGATGAAACTTCAGGAGCTTACAGACAATAGAAAAGTGGGGAATGGAAACCAAGGGAGAGCCATCCATGGATCTGATGGAGCTGCTGTGCACAGGAGCCCTCAGTATTGCATTTGCAGGGAATGCCCCGACGAAGGCAGGAATGATGAATCTGACTCCATTGTTGGAGAATTTTGCTCAGAAATGGCTTATAGAGTTTTGTTCAGACACGCCATAATCAAATACAGCTGATGGAAAAGTAAAAGGCAGCTGTAAGGAGGAAATTCTCACAGCCTGTTTCTGTAAACAACAAAAATTCTCAGGCACATTTATGTAAACAGCAGAAGTTCTCAGGTTGTTTTTAATAACAAGTAAATATCTTGTCCTTGGATAAGTTTTGGGAAAGCAAAAGTTGACAAACATGGAGGCCTTGAGAACTTTCATAACAGGGTGAGAAAATAAATCTTGGATTCAATAACAAACCACAGGTATTGAAAACAAAAGGAGGGGTTAATGTGTAATCTGTGACCTATGATGAGCTCGGATTTTGCAATATGCATGAGCTTAATTAACACCACTACAAAAGTGTGTAAGTGAGATCAATAAATTGGAGTTCGATGCTGATCAACAAAGATGGGTCGTCTCCCTTCACTTTCAACACTCCATGTTCTCAGAAGGATAAGTTATTATTTTAGTATACTATGTTATATTAAAGAATACTATACTAAAGAATACAGACAGGATACTTACAGAGAATACAGAAAGGATATTTACAGAAGGCTAAAAAGATAATAATGAAAACTCCTGACTCTTTCCAGAGCCCTGACACAGCTTGGCCCTGATTGGCCATTGAGTGAAAACAACTCCCAGCAGAATCCAATGGAACAATCACCTGTGGGTGAACAATCCCCAAACACATTCCACATGAGCACAGGAGAAGCAAATGAGATAAGAATTGTTTTCCTTTTCTCTGAGGCTTCTCAGCTTCCCAGGAGAAAAATCCTGGGCAAAGAGATTTTTTCAGATAATGTGAATGCCACACCTCAGCACCTCCTGACTCCTGTACAAACCAACTTTGGATGATGCTTTTCCCAGTTCCTGACCCTGTTCCTGAAAAATGAGGTTGGTTGGATTCACTGCACAGCTTTGGCAGGAACTGTGCTCAGTGCAGATCCTGTCTGTATATCCAGGGTTCATTTCCCACCTCTCCATGATGGATGGCTCCTGATCTCACCAAAATCCTCCTGGATGAATCTTTGTATAACAGCTCATTCCCTCTGAAAGCAGATCCAGCCAAGCCATGCTTTGCCAGAGGGGATTCTATCCCACTTCCATATTTCCAGGTAGCCAACAGCAGACTACAGATGAGTACTGGATTCCCAAAAGTTCTTCCAGAAGCTCTCCAGGGCCCTTCACTTAACCATGACAGCAGTGACATCTGGATTTTAACTTCCTAATGAACCCCGAAATACACAGTTCCTGACAGAAAATATTGTAAATCCTTATAAATAGTCTCTGAGCAGAGTGTGCACAGTTTTTCTAGATGCGACTGCTCTCTTCAAAAAGGGAATTTGCTGCTTCAGCTCCATGGAAGGGAGCTCTGCCTGCTGCACCTGCACACTGACAGCAGATCAAACACAATCCCTCAGTCACCCCTGTGGCTGGGAAATGGAAATGTGGGAATGAAATTCCTAATTTAAATAAAACCCAGCCAAAGGTGGGGTGTTCCCACCAGGAATCCCAGAGAGGAGCGCTGTGTCTGTGCTCTGCACGCTCCTGACTTCTCACTTGTTTTTTTCCAAAGCAGCATTTTCAGCCTGTAAAAAAAGGATGTCCCATCAAACTGCTGCTCTGGCATGAAAGCACAGAATCGCAGATTTTCTGAGGTTGGGAAAGCCCTCCAAGATCAGAGTCCCAGCTGTGCCTGATGCCCACTCCTGTATTTGTGGGGTTCCAAGACGGAGGAAGGAGTGATAAATCTGACTCCATGTTCTCAGAAGGCTAATTTATTATTTTATGATACTATATTATATTAAAGAGTACTGTACTAACTATACTAAAGAATACAGAAAGGATACTTACAGAAGGCTAAAAAGATAATAATGAAAACTCCTGACTCTTTCCAGAGCCCAAACACAGCTTGGCCCTGATTGGTCATTGAGTGAAAAAAATTTACATGGAACCAATGGAACAATCACCTGTGGGTAAACAATCCCCAAACACATTCCACATGAGCACAACACAGGAGAAGCAAATGAGATAAGAATTGTTTTCCTTTTCTCTGAGGCTTCTCAGCTCCCCAGGAAAACAATCCTGGACAAGGGGATTTTTCAGAAAATATGACAGTGACAGCCTGCCTGGTCCCTAGCCCAGAGCTCTGAGTGCCACCTCCAGAATTTCCTTGGGCACCACCAGGGATGGGCACTCCAAACCTCCCTGGGCAGCCCCTTCAACAGCAGGACCATCCCAGAGAACCCCAGAATTGTGGAATGGTTTGGGTGGGAAGGGACCTTACAGCCCATCCAGTGCCACCCCTGCCAAGGGCAGGGACACCTCCCACTGTCCCAGGTGCTCCAGCCCAAACTGTTCTGTGATTCCATGATTGATTCCATGATTCTTCCCAGAGTTGGGGTCACCTGCATTTACTATAGGATGGGGCTGGGGTCCCTCACTGGTGCCATCATCCCACCAATGAGGACCTTGTGGCTCTGCACAGCTCCTGCCAGGAGGGCACAGCCGGGGGGTCGGGCTCTGCTCCAGGGAACAGGGACAGGAGCAGAGGGAACGGCCTCAGGCTGGGCCGGGGCAGCTCAGGGTGGGCACAGCAGGAATTTCCCCATGAAACCTGGAATGGTCTGGGAAAGGGCATTAAAGCCCATCTTGTTCCACTCCAGAAGTGTTCAAGTGGCACCTGGATGTGGCTCCTGGGGATGTGGCGCAGGGGTGGCTCTGGTGGTGCTGGTTTAATGGTTGGACCAAATGATCCTGGAGGTCTCTTCCAACCTTGATGATTCTGAGGGGTGAAGGGCTCCTGAACTCACCCTCTGCAAGAAACACGGAATCAGCCCTTGCTGGAGAAGGAAACATCTCAGCAGAAGCTGCAACACCACTGAGCTACTCCAACATCTTCAGCTCCTCAGTGCTCCTGCTGAACAGGAGGAAAACACTGAAACCCCAATTCCAGCAGCTTTGCCTTGACCCAGATGAATCCAAGCTCCCAAAAACAAGAAGTCACCACCCAGAAGGGCTAAGGGGCTCCTGGGCAAGCCAAGAAGGCTGGAATTTGTATCCCCATCCTGGGGAGGGAAGGAACATGGAGCTCACATGAGGGGAACACATCACCTTCACTCTCCAGCCCTCTGAGGAGCAGGATTTATTGCCAGCCATTTCCCAGGATCTCATCTGCTCCCTCCACTCCTCATGGCAGACCAGAAACCAATTAATGCTGAACAGTGTGGGGAAAGTTCTCTGAGGTTCTGCTTTGATGGTGAAGCCCTGAATGCAAGGACTAAAACAATGTGGCCCAGCTCCCTCGCCTCCCCTCGGGAGGGCAGGATGGAAGGGAATTATTAATTCCACCTCCTACTGTTCCCAGCCCTTCAGGAGGTTACTGCCAGCAAGAGAGCACAAGGGTTTGGTTTTGCTTCCAAAAAATCTTAAGCTGTCAGATTCCTCAGAAAAATGTGTGAAGAAGAAAAAACTTCCCAGGAAAGCAAGGGAAACGTTTGAGTGCAGAGACAGAATGTATTTATTTTTCAATTAAAAAGCCCTAAAACAGTGACAAAGCCGCAAGGGTCAGAATAAAGTGTTCCTCCACTAAAGAGAACAATGTTTCCTATTTGATGTCTCTGAAGTCAGGACTGCATCTTCCCAGGCAATCCTTTGCAAGGGATTTTTTTTAATCACTCATTGAAATCACAGGCAGAAGCCACAACTCACTGTTTGCATGTTCTATGACTGGAAAAAGCAAAATTCCAAAGCCACATGTGTCAGCATTAATTCATGTCACAGATCAAAAAAAAAAAAAAGAGTACTAAGTGCAGCAGTGACAGTTCCTCTGGTTTTGTGGAGCTCAAAGGGAAACAAGAGAGGCATTTTCAGGATCAGAGGAGGTTGATTTCTCCCACACAGGTTATTGCCCTCCCTTTAAAGTGTTTCCTTCCAGCAACACAGAGATTCATGGATTTGCTCTTTGGAGTCCAGCTGCTCCTCATCTCAACAGCCAAAGGATGGCCACAAAACCTTAAAAACCTTATAGAGCTAAAGCTGGATCCAAAAATCCCAGAATCCTGGAATGGTTTGGGTTGGAAAGCACCTTAAATCCCACCCAGTGCCACCCCTGCCATGGCAGGGACACCTCCCTCTGTCCCAGGGTGTCCCAATGTCCAGCCTGGCCTTGGGCACTGCCAGGGATCCAGGGGCAGCCACAGCTGCTCTGGCAATCCCAGCCCAGCCCCTTCCCACCCTCCCAGCCAGGAATTCCCAATTATTTGTGCCCAGCTGGAGCCGTGGGGACAATCTCATCACGGAGCTGCCAAGCAGGGAGAGGTTCCCGTGCCATGACTCCAAGGGGGTCCAGAAGCAGAAACCATCATCAAAAACCATCAGCAAAAGCCATCAGCAGCCACCCCAGCACAGGGCAGGGAGGAGGGAACCCTTCCCCTCTCCCAAAACACAAAGATTTATTTCCAAGGCTTTTGGGAGCCCGTGGAAGGAAGAGGAGCCCAGAGCTGTGGGTGCAGCTCTGCCCAGAGTCCCCCACCCTCAGCACCAGCTCTGGCCTCCAGTGGGATTTCGTGAGCATTCCCAGAGCTCTCAGGAGTGTAAAGCTGGTGGAACAAACCAAGCCTTGGCAGGGAATTTGCTGCAGAAGGGAAGTGCAGCCAAAAATGCCAGCAGGAGCTGGGCAGGGCAAAAGAGCTGCCCCAAGGAGGGATGGCACAGAAATGGGGAACAAATGAACTTCCCACCCAGAAATCCCCTAATAAAATAGGGAAACTGTGGCTGGAGAGGGACCTTTCACTGTCACTTGGATTATGGAAATTATTCTTGTGGCTCTGTTTGTGTTTGGGAACATCAAGGCCTGCTGCAGGAGCAGCTGCGGGGCTCAGACACTCAAATCCCACACTTTGATCCATCAGCACCAACAGTCTGGGCTATCAAATGCTTTTGGGGGATTGATTTAAAGGATTTGAAGCTGCTGAAGAGCAGTTGAAAAGTTACTCAGGGTTTGGAAATATTTTTGGACGCCAAAAACCAGATAAAGATGCTGAGCACAACATCTGAGCTCCTGTGCCCTTCCCAGGAATTCCTGGACAAAGGAGAAACCCCCAGAGGAAGGAGAGCCTTGTGCAGGTTTTAGGATATTCCACAACCCTTTGGGATTCCTCCACCCCAAACCCAGCAGACCAAGGAAGCCAGGAGGGCCTTGCAGTTCCAAGGATGTCACAGAAGGTACTTCAGTGTTTTGAGATTTGAATTGAACTAAAGAAAAAGGATTTGAGTTCTATTTAGAGAGGAACACCCCTCACCTGTTGGATGTGAGAAATCAGGAAGCTGAGTCCTCTGACACAGAATTTCTGCAGCAGCACCTGCAAGGATGGACACATCCAGTTCAGTCTGCACTCACAGCAACCCCAAAGAACTCCACATTTCCCAGGCTGGGCCACCACAGAGCAGTTTTATTGCTCACTGTTAGAACAAACCAAAAAGCCAATCACACAAAGTAAATGTTCCACAATCTGCACATCTTCACTTGCCCAAAGCCCACCTGAGGCCAGCCCCTCCCTGAGCTCACCAGCACTCATAAAAGACAGGGAAATATCCTTCAGAGAGACAAAGAGCAATAATGAGGAGTGCTGGCTAAATTAGCTCAATTAGCAACGCAGCCATTACGTGTGGGCTGCAATAACAGGGATGGCCCTGGGGGGACAGGGCACACATCAGAGACCCAGGGCTGCTCCAGGCTCCTTCCTGCTGCAATCTGAAATGCAGGGAACCCTCAGAACTTTGGGCCTATGAGACAAAGCTGAGAATTAAACCCAGGATTTGATCTGACACCTTGGAAAAAGCTCCCTAACTGAGGTGCCAGAAGTGAGAATGTGGATTTATGGTTTAAAGCACAGACACTTTAAACTAAGGAAAGTGTAGAGTTTTAGAGTTTAAGGTGACCAAGGAGTTTAGAATGCAGCACTGTGGGTCTGTGTGCCATAACATGAGTAGCTAAGAAAGCTCACACTGTAGCATGGGTCCATAAGACAAAATATTTAAGGATTAGGTCAAAACCATAAATATCCTTGCTGGCAGTGGTTTATTGGTCAATAACTCCTTAAAATGTCTTGTAACTGAAGGTCTGAGCCATGCAGTGAAGATGTGAGCTGAATTCACCCTTTCTGCCTGTGTAGAAGATAAGAAAATAAACCACATCATCAAAAACAGCTCAGAGGTCCCATCTCAAATTCCTCCAAAATTCCCTACAAGGGAATTACCACACTTCCCACCCTAACTATTCTGTGATTTGGTGAAATTCCAAGTGAGACACACTAAAGTATCTCCTCCAGCAGTGCAGGTAATTTTCTTAAGAAGCTCATAATATCCAACAGAAAAGTATAAATTATTTTCTGGTTTTGTGGAGTTGAACAGGGACAATTCAGAGCTGATGGAGCCATTTTACAACCCCAGACACCAACAGCAATGGATGCTTTGGAAATCCACTTGGATTTCCTCCCCTGAGTGAGGCAATCACGGAGTCCCAGAACGTCCTGAGCTGGAGTGACCCGTAGGGATGATCCCAAACCCCATCCCTGCCCAGATCCCCAACAACCCCACCCTGGGCATCCCTGGCAGCGCTGTCCAAACCCTCCTGGAGCTCTGGCAGGGGTCATTCGCATTCCCTGGGAGCTGTTCCAGTGCTGATTCCACCCTCTGGGGGAAGAACCCTCCCTGATCTCCCATCTCCTGCTCTCCTGCTGCATCCGCATTTATTCCTCGGTGCTCCTTGTCACAGACACATTTTATGAAAAATCCTTTCCTTAGGATTTTTCCTCCTGAGAAGCTGTGAGGCCTCAGGGACAAAATGTAAACAATGATTATCTGCTGCTGTGGGATGCAACAGGTGCATCTGGGATTGGTGTCATGCGGGTGTTTCTAATTAATGGCCAATCACAGCCAGCTGGCTCGGACAGAGAGTCCGAGACAGAAGCTTTTGTTATCATTCCTTCCTATTCTATTCTTAGCCAGCCTTCTGATGAAACCTTTTCTTCTATTATATTTTAGTATCGTTTTAATGTAATATATATCCTAAAATACTAAATCAAGCCTTCTGAAACATGGAGTCGGATCTTTGTCTCTTCCCTCATCCAAGAACCCCTGTGAACCCCAGCACAGCTCCCTGTGCCAGGACAAAGCTTTTTGTGCCCTCAGGAGCTGGGAACCCCCTGAGCTCCGCCTGCAGACAGCTCCAGCTCCGTGAGATGCCCAGGAAGGGCTGGGTGGCTCCAGGGGACATCCCTGCCCGAGGGAGGGCACAGACAGCCCCAGGGGTGCCCATCAGGCTCATCCCCCTGTCCCAGCTAAGCTGGAGGGGTGAATCCGCTGCTGGCAGGATGCTTTACACAAGTGACGGGGTTTGTAATCCTCGCTGATTTGTTATGGCACGGGAAGCATCAGAACAGCTGCCGTGGAGAAGGGGATTATTTCCCAAATCTCTCCTGCCCTTCATTCCAATCTCCTCCTGGACAAAAAAAAAAAAAAAAAAAAAAAAAACTCCAGCAAAATCATTCAGGCTTTTTCCTTAAAGAAACCTCTCAGCTCTCTTGCCCAGGCTGGTGTGGTTGACTCCTGCCTGGTGGGGCAGGAAGGTGACAGGGATCTGGCAGAGCAGCTGGAAAAAGGAAGCAGGCACTGGATGGCCCGTTCCAAAGCCTTGGCATCCCTCATGCCTCAGTTTCCCCAGCTGGAAACACATGGATGAGCTCTCCCAGCACCTGGGGATGATTCCCGACTCCCAGGAAGGAGTTTCCTGCTCTTATCCCAGGTAAATTTTTCCTCATCCATGCCCAGAGCAGCTGCTGATCCCTGGAAGTGTCCAAGGCCAGGCTGGAGCACCCGGGGACAGTGGGACCTGCCCATGGAACACCAGGTTGGTGTTTCTGAAGGAATCAACCTTTGATATTTAAGCCAATTTTAACTAACCTTATCAATTACCACTTCAAATAATAATCTGAGACAGCAAAGTTGATTTTAATGGCAAATCCTGAAGTCTCCTCAGAGCTCTCCAGCAGTATTTACCTGATTAGAAGAATATTGGTAATGATTATGGTAACAAAATCAATCTGTGGTAATTACTTACCTTCCACTGCTCTCCGAATTAGATTTTTATGTTATATTTTCTTCTAAATCAAGCCATTGATCCTGCCATGAATTAGAATTATACCAGCTCGCAAAACACCCAGACTAATTGAATAGTTAACCAAGCACTCAATAAACTTCGCACCTCAGTGTCCCACCCCATAAGTGCTTAATTAGATCCTGCTCCTTGCAAACGAGCTGCAAATGAGGCTCCTTGCTTTCCCTTTTTATTTAACTTTCCCTTCCAATCTGCTGACCGAACCGCGGAAGGGTTTGGCAGATTTCTTTACATTTTTCACAATATGGAGCTGATGGCAACGGCTGAAAGGATGTAAAATATTTTTAAGTGTTTATCAATCAGCTTTAGAGCAGTGAAATTCTGCACAAGGCAGTACCTGTGAGACCCAGCTCAGCAAAGCTTCAGCTGCTCAGCCCGGCTCAAAGTGCTCCAGGAGCTCTGCTGGATCCCGGCTTCCCCCATTTGCGCCCTCAGGAACTGCAGGGGGATTAATCCCAGAATCCCAGGATGGTTTGAGCTGGAAGGGACCTTAAATCCCACCCAGTGCCACCCCTGCTGCAAGAGCCTGAATGAGGGATGTGGGGCTCCAGGGGCTCTCCAAATGCAGTTTATTGTACCCAAGGTGTCACAGCAGCCCAGGGCCGTGGGTGACAGAGCTGTGCCCACAGCTGTCAGCTCCAGCTGCAGGCAGCCCTGGACACCCTTAGTTTAGGTCACAATGCATTATAGACTTTTCTGTGCTGAGCATCTTCATACAGCAGAACCAATCTATGCCTTAACTGTTACCTGTAGCCCATCATAACTGCTGTAACCACCATATTCATGTCACTGTTCTCCAGTCACTAACAGTCAGTGCATTACAGTTTCAGCTAGAAGTTGTTTTTCAGTGTTCTTGCAGTGGAAAATTCTGAGACCTTTTTTCTACTTGCCACATTTGCTGCCTTGTTTGCCTGTGCCCTCTTTGTGCTTGGTAAAAACATCTTCTTGTTTGGGGTGGGTTTGTCCTTTGCTCTAAGCCATAAAACCCCTTCTAACTCACACAGCCTTTGCCTCCTTGGTTATCCAGTGGGACTGGCTCAGCAATTCTTTTCTTCTATATCAAAACTTGCTTCCATCTCTATTTGTTCTTTAGATTCTACATTCAAAAATCTTTCTGCCAAGCACACACATATCTGTGAGACTTTCTTGTCAAACTTTCATCCTTCCCAACACCTCCCACTGTCCCAGGGTGCCCCAGTGCCCAGCCTGGCCTTGGGCACTGCCAGGGATCCAGGGGCAGCCACAGCTGCTCTGGCAATCCCAGCCCAGCCAGGAATTCCCAATTCCCAATCTCCCACCCATCCCTGCCCTCTGGCACTGGGAGCCATTCCCTGGCTCCTGTCCCTCCATCCCTTGGAAATCCCTTGGCTGCCCCAAAAGAGGCCAGAGACACCAACCAGGGCTCCTCACCCCAATTTCCTTATCCCAGGGCTGGGATCCCGGTCAGGGGCTGCTCCTGGAGCTCTGGAGCCCTGCATGGACTCGGCTCCTGCCTCTCCCAGGGGCAGGAGAGCCGGGGAAGGTTTGAGCTCCAAGGTTGGGTGAGTTCCATGATCAGTCACTCCCTGGAACTCTGAAGTGGTGACCAAGCCCAGCCTCAGGCTCCGGACAAAGTGTCTGACCTGGAGAGCGCCCCTGGGCTGGCGAAGTCCTTGTGCCACTCCCAGCTGGGTCACCTGGGCCAGGGCAGCCCTGGGCATGGCAGGGAGGGGGGCACAGCCGGGTGGCACAGGGGAAACGCAGCCTGGTGCTGGATTTGGGACAATTTGGGCTCGAGGGGTTTCTTTGGATCACACTGAGAATTGGAGAATCCCCACCCACGGCAGGAGGCTGGAATGAGATGGGATTTCAGGTCCTTTCCAACCCCAACCAGTCTGGGATCCCATAATGGAGGAGAATAATGCTGGGGATGGGCTGCACCTGGTCCAGGCTCCCCAGAGCCAGGTGTGAGGCTCTGCCGGGCCGGGCTGTCCCCTCCCAGCAGCCTGGGACACCCAAGGTCCAGCACTCTCCTCCTTTTCCCCTTCCCAAGGCAGCCCCAGCAGAACCGAGCAGCCTGTGCCCATTTAAAACAAAAAAGCAGCTGGGAAGGGACCCTAAACCCCCTCCCATCTGCTCCCAGATTCCCACACCAGCACAGCAGGGGGATCATCTCCAGGGAGAGCTTCCAGCACTCGGGACCTGCACCACTTAAAACTTTTCCTTGCAAAAGCGAGGGAGCTGCCAGCTGAAGCAGGAGGTATTTAACAGCATTAAGCACCCATTATCCCCTCCCATTATCCCCCTCCTCACTTCTCAGCTTTTCCTGTCTCCAATTTTATTGTGCTTTTGCTTCCAGCCCCATTAAATGCTGCAGGAATCACTGTCTGAGAGACGATGGAAAATACCAAGCTGCCGAGGCAGAGGCAGAAGGAACCCAGATGATATTTAACTCACTTACAAAAGTGTCATTCCAGCTGCTAAGGCCATTAATTGGGAGCCATGATATGCTCATCATTTTAATTTGGGTTCACTTAAGCTACGTGCACATAAAAGCAGCAATTCCCAGCTTTCCTCTCCTGCTCTCACACAAATCCATGGCAGAGCCAGTGCTGGAGGAGATGGGAGCACACACTCCTCAGCTTTGCTGCAATTTAGCAGGGTGATAATTAAACTCCATCTCGTGGCATTAGGTGGCTCCATGTGACACGGGATAAATCCTGAGAGCAGAATTTCTATTAAAGAAAATAATTGTAAAGGCCTGAGATGGGTTTTGTCAGCGCCACAGCCGCTCTGTGCTGATCCTCAGGTGGCATCCGCAGGGATCCAGCTTCTCTGGGAACCTGGGCCAGGCCTCACCTCCCTCCCAGCCAGGAACCCTTCCCAATATCCAATTTTAACCTCCTTTCTGGTAATGTGAAGCCATTCATGTCCTGTCCCTCCATCCCTTGTCCCCAGTCCCTCTGCAGCTCTCCTGGAGCCCTTCAGGCCCTGCCAGGGGCTCTGAGCTCTCCCTGGAGCCTTCTCCTCTCCAGGGGAACATTCCCAGCTCTCCCAGCCTTTCCTCCTGAATTCCAGGTCATGGAATCCCCCCTGACTTCCCAGCAATTCAGCTCTGGCTCCTGCTGGAGGCATCAATCCCTCCTCAGAGCACGGTGCCAGGAGCTTTTCCTGAAATGAATCCTGTGATCACATTCATAGTTTTTCTCCCTGTGTGGATCCTTTTTTACTTCAGTTTAAGATGCAGTAATTGCCCACTCCAGTTGTTGGGATCCTCCAGGGGCCCTGGCAGTGATAACAGTGATTATCAGCACAGGGACCTGTGTCACAATCCATGGGAGTGGTGATGGTTCATTAACTGATCCCTGAGTGCAAAACACAACACAGAAAGGGGATTGCAGCATCAATCAGAACAAATGCACCTTCATTGAAGGGCCACAGCAAATGTGATAGAGGATGAAAGGAAAGGAAAGGAGAGGAAAGGAGAGGAAAGGAGAGAGGAAAGGAAAGGAAAGGAAAGGAAAGGAAAGGAAAGGAAAGGAAAGGAAAGGAAAAGGAAAGGAAAGGAAAGGAAAGGAAAGGAAAGGAAAGGAAAGGAAAGGAAAGGAAAGGAAAGGAAAGGAAAGGAAAGGAAAGGAAAGGAAAGGAAAGGAAAGGAAAGGAAAGGAAAGGAAAGGAAAGGAAAGGAAAGGAAAGGAAAGGAAAGGAAAGGAAAGGAAAGGAAAGGAAAGGAAAGGAAAGGAAAGGAAAGGAAAGGAAAGGAAAGGAAAGGAAAGGAAAGGAAAGGAAAGAAAGGAAGGAAGGAAGGAAGGAAGGAAGGAAGGAAGGAAGGAAGGAAGGAAGGAAGGAAGGAAGGAAGGAAGGAAGGAAGGAAGGAAGGAAGGAAGGAAGGAAGGAAGGAAGGAAGGAAGGAAGGAAGGAAGGAAGGAAGGAAGGAAGGAAGGAAGGAAGGAAGAAGGAAGGATATAGCTACCAAATGTAGAGACAAAGCTCTCTGTAGTCTGACTGGAGGAATCCACCTGTAACATTGGGGAGATCTCGAAGTCCTGGTTAACTCAAGGTTCTTTACAGTCCATTGCTGAGGAGGGAAACAGATCTTGAAATGATTGAGGGGGAATGTGATGGTGTTCTCAGGGGTCCCAGGATGAGGGAATGGATGAGAATGTTGACTCCATGTTTCAGAAGGCTGGTTTATTATTTTATTATATATACTATATTAAAACTATACTAAAAGAATAGAGGAAAGGATTTCATCAGAAGGCTGGCTAAGGATAGAAAAAGAAGGAATGGTAACAAAGGTTTGTGACTGAGATAGTCCAGACAGCTGGACTGTGATTGACCATTAATCAGAAACAGCCAACATGAGACCAATCACAGATGCACCTGTTGCATTCCACAGCAGCAGATAATCATTGTTTGCATTTTGTTCCTGAGGCCTCTCAGGAGGAAAAATCCTAAGATTTTTTTCATAGAACATGTCTGTGACAGGGGAACAGATCCAGTAAAGAACAGATGTGACAGGCAGTCCGTGTTCTCAGCAGTGGGTGAGAATCATATTGTTCTTGGTCCGTTGTTCATACCTGCAAGCAAACATCTCACTTTGGTCAGGTTGGCTCCCCACGCACCTCCCCTGGGTTTCAGTCTCAGTCCTTGAGAGGGGCTTCGTCCATCTCAGTCCATCCATCACGGTGGCTGAAAAGCAGATGAGGGGTATTCCCTGGGGGCACCACCAAAGGTTACCCCAGAAAGTCCAACCAGGCCAAGAGGTGGGGGAATTCCAGCAGGATCAAGCATTCAGGGCAAAAAGCCCCCCTCCTTTACCAGGCTCAGTGTCCCACAGCAGCAAACACACCTGCAGACAAGAGCTTGGCAAACCAGCAGGTTCTCAGGATCCTGGTGAGCAACCATCTCCAGCAAGGCCAGGTTTCCCACCAGGGTCTTTTTGGTGGTCCCAGGTTCTGTCCTTTCACAACAATCGTGAGAGCAATTTCAGACAGAGCCTTACACCTGCAAAGGCAGAATTCCAGAGTGATCCACAATGGAGCACACTGAACACCGAAATCCGGGCAGAAATCAGCTCTCCTTGGGTGATTTCACACCCTGGAATGTCTCTTTGGGGGGTTCTAAAGGCAGAAGGAGACACATGAGTGTTGTGGCTGGTGAAGGGAAAACTCAGGGAAGTTGGATCACACTCCTGGCCAAGAGAGAGGCCAAGGGGTGACAAAGCCCTCCAAAGTCACCAAGCTCAATCTGTGCCTCCACCCTGTCCCCAGCCCGGAGCTCTCAGTGCCACCTCCAGGGGACACCTGCAGGGATGGGCACTGCAACCCTCCCTGGGCAGTGCCAAGGCCTGAGCCCCCTTTCCGTGGGGAAATTCCTGCTGTGCCCACCCTGAGCTGCCCCGGCCCAGCCTGAGGCCGTTCCCTCTGCTCCTGTCCCTGTTCCCTGGAGCAGAGCCCGACCCCCCGGCTGTGCCCTCCTGGCAGGAGCTGTGCAGAGCCACAAGGGCCCCTGAGCCTCCTTTGCTCCAGGTGAGCCCTGCCCAGCTCCTCAGGGATCCTGCAGCCCCTGCCCAGCTCCTCAGGGATTCTGCAGCCCCTGCCCGGCTCCTCAGGGATTCTGCAGCCCCTGCCCAGCTCCTCAGGGATTCTGCAGCCCCTGCCCAGCTCCTCAGGGATTCTGCAGCCCCTGCCCGGCTCCTCAGGGATTCTGCAGCCCCTGCCCGGCTCCTCAGGGATTCTGCAGCCCCTGCCCAGCTCTGTTCCCTTCCCTGGACACACTCCAGCCCCTCAACGTCTTGGCACTAAGAAATCCTTATTTTTCACAAATATTATCACAGAAATTGAGCCCTCACAGGCAGAAGAGAATCCAAAGGCCACGTGCTGGCTTCCAAAGTGGGAGAGATTCCCTGGAACATGCATCATGGGCACCTCCCCAGGGTTCATCCAGCCAGCATCGAGCTGTGGGGAAAGAACCTCGGAGACACTTAAGGAAGCAATTTCTCCTGCTCCTAATCCTGCCAACAGCAATTCCAGATAAAAACCACAACCCCAGCAGCTTTTATTGGACTGGATTTGGTGATTGGCAGCATGGAGGGAAAAGAAAAGCCCAAACCCCAGCCCTCAGTGGGAGCAGAGGGATCTGTGCTGGGTCTGTGACTCACGGGCTTTTCTGGGAATAAAGGGAATTATCCCTCCACAGCTCTCCAGGTGGGGTTTGATGCAGCAGAGGCTGGCACTGTGTGCAGGGAGAGCAGGAAAAGCTGGGCCTGCTCCAGGGAGCAATTAAACAAGGAGCTCACCCTGATTTACAGCAATGCAGCCAGCAAAGCTCAGGAGGGCTCCACTGCAGAATTCCTGCTCCCAGGAATGGCTGGCTGGCAGGCAGGAGGCTGTTCCTGCATCCCTAAAATCCTGGAGGCAGCAGACAACGGGGTGGAATCAGACCTAACGAGAATAAAGAAGCCAAAGGAGTACAAGGCAATGGAAAGCATGAGAAATAAAGGAATTTTACACCTATTTTGAAGGAATTTTACAGGTATTGTAAAAGAATTTTACCCAACCTTATGCATGGCTTTTGTTTCCAAAATAATTGAACTTTTTTGCTGTGCTTTTAGATTTTCACATTTCTTAAGTTTTCCTTTAGTAATGCCATGTTTGAAAATTAATCCCCCTGCAGCACCTGTGGCACTGCAGAGCCCAGAGCCAGGATTTGTCACCTCGTTCCCCAAAGCCTTCCCTGTCCTCCAGCACCACCCCAAAGCTGCCACAGAATCCCAGGATGGGTCAGGCTGGAAGGTGCCACAGAGGGTCACTGGTCCCTGCCCAGGGCACAGCAGTGTGTCCATGTGAATCACAGAATCACAGAAATATTTAGGTTGGAAAAAACCTCCAAGATCATCAATTCCAAACCATTCTGCCAGCCCTGCCAAGGCCACCACTGACCCATGTCCCCACGTGTCACATTTCTGAAGTCCCTCCAAGGATTTGGTGGTGACTCCAGCACTGTCCTGGGCAGTGCTTGACAAACCCTTCAGTGAATTGATTTTTCCCTGATTCCCAATCCAAACCTCCCCTGGCACAACTTAATCCCAGAATCCCAGAATCCCAGAATCCCAGAATCCCAGAATGATGAGGTTGGAAGAGCCCTCTGAGATCATCGAGTCCAACCTGTGCCCTCACACCTCACCCACACTATAGCACCCAGTGCCATGTCCAGTGTTTATTAAACACACCCAGAGATGGTGATTCCACCACCCCCATGGGAAGAGCGTTCCAGTGCTTTATTATTCTTTGGGTGAAACATTTCTTCCTGATATCCAACCTGTGCCTCCCTGCCGTAGCTGCAGACTGTGCGCTCTGGTTCTGCCAGAGACCGACCCCACCTGTCTGCACCTCCCTGCAGGAAGGTGTGGAGAGCAATGAGGGCACCCCTGAGCCTCCTCCTCTCCAGGCTGAGCACCCCCAGCTCCCTCAGGGCTTCCTCACAGTGTGACAGCATTCACAGGGGTCCCAGGATGAGGGAAGAGATGAGGATCTGACTCCATGTTTCAGAAGGCCGATTTATTATTTTATTATATATATTATATTAAAATTATATTAAAAGAACAGAAGAAAGGATTTCATCAGAAGGCTGGCTAAGAATAGCAAAAGAAGGAATGAATAACAAAGGTTTGTGGCTCGGACTCTCTGTCCGAGGCAGCTGACTGTGATTGGCCATTAATTAGAAACAACCACATGAGACCAATCCCAGATGCACCTGTTGCATCCCACAGCAGCAGATAACCATTGTTTGCATTTTGTCCCTGAGGCCTCACAGCTTCTCAGGAGGGAAAATCCTAAGGAAAGGATTTTTCATGAAAAGATGTCTGTGACACTCACAGGGTTTGTGTTCCCAGCCCCTCTCCAGCCTCGTTGCCTCCTCTGGATGTGCTCAAGCATCCCAACATCCTTCCCAAACTGAGGGGCCAGAACTGTGGCTCTGGAATATCCCAGGGAGGAGACTCCAGCCCCTCTCTGGGCTCTGCTCAGGCTGGGCCCTGCCCAGGGCAGGAGTTCTGCCTCCTGGAATCCCTGGGCTCAGTCCCTGCTCCATCCATTCAGCTTTATTCCTTGGCTTTATCCCATGGAAATCAGAGGCATTGCCAAGCATAGATATGAAATTAAAAGCCTGTGTTTGTCCTGTGAAGCCTGAGCACACAAACTCCTTGTGGCACCTGGAAGCTGAGCTCATCTGGAGATCTCAAGGGAGAGCACTTCCACTGGAGCCAGCATATGGGAAACATTTCATTACAGCAGACACAACACCGTCATTAACATCCAAACCATCAAATGCAAATTCCCTCCTGTGTCTGGAAACTCTGTAATTAAAATAGAAACTGAGAACATGAAGAATAAAAAGATGGCAAAAAAAAAAAAAAAAAAAAAAGTTGTTTTTTCTCCCTTTTGTTCTGCTGCAATCCAGGCAGCAGCTCCTCAAGCAGAGAAATCCTTGCTGTCAGGGGGGTAAAAACACAACCAAGGGAGCAGCAAACGTTACCTGGGAGGAGGAATTTCATTTTCCCAGCTCCAGATGTGCAAGAGGACAAATGCCCCATCCAAACTTAACTATGGGCATGGAAGTTTACCCTGGCAAGGACTTGATTGTTTTGGAATTAATTGTGGTCCCCCAGCACAGGAAGGATGTGGAGCTGCTGAGGAGGAGGCACCAGGATGATCCAAGGGATGGAGCAGCTCTGCTGGCAGAGCTGGGAACGTTCCCCTGGAGAGGAGAAGCTTTGGGTGAGCTCAGTGTGGCCTGAAGGAGCTGCAGGAAAGAGGGAGAGAGAGAATTCCCAAGGGATGGAGGGACAGGAGCCAGGGAATGGCTCCCAGTGCCAGAGGGCAGGGATGGGTGGGAGATTGGGAATTGGGAATTCCTGGCTGGGCTGGGATTGCCAGAGCAGCTGTGGCTGCCCCTGGATCCCTGGCAGTGCCCAGCTTGGAAACTGGGACATCCTGGGACAGTGGGAGGTGTCCCTGCCACGGCAGGGATGGGATGGGATGAGCTCTGAATCCCTTCCCACCCAAACCAGTCTGGATTTTATGACCATTTTTGCCTTCAGAGGCAGGGAAGGAGCAGCTCCCACCTGTGCTGGAGCTCTTTGCCAGGTGTGTCCCTGTCTGCCCAGGCAGACCCAGCTGGTGCTGGCACAGACCCTGCACTCACTTCAGGCCTCTCTTTAAAACTCAATTGGATATAAATCCCATTTCAGTGCTGCTCCTCTTGATTGTTGCTCGCAGAAAACCATAAATAATTAATTGCATTACAGAAATGTCACTCAAGCCCAGTTTTGCCTCACCTGATGTGAAAAACGATCACTTGAGAGACAAAAAATCATCAGGCTCTTCATCTTTACCCTGCCCTGCTGTCTGTTCCCTTGCTTTGTAAAAACCCCATGTCTCCATGTAACCAAGGAATGATGTCTGAGCCATCCTCAGGCTCGGTGATTTATCCATGGGAGAAGAATTTATCCCAGCCTGACCCTGCAGGGGAGGAGGAGGAGGAGGAGGAGGAGGAGGAGGAGGAAGGTCCCAGAGGGTCTTAAGAGCGATGTCAGGTCTCTGAAGATCCACAGAACTTTTGCCAAGATTCACCCAGTCCCAGAACAACTTCAGGACAGTTTTTGCAGGGCACAGAAAAGCTTCAAGCATCAAGAAAGCGCCAAGATGTGATCACAGGAGTTGATTTTTTGGTTAAACACAACCCCATCGCCGTCTCCAGGGGTTCCTTGGGATCATTCCTGGAGCAGCAGTGATGGCATCAAGTGGAGCTGCTTCCAACCCTTCTCAGCACAAGGGTGAAGAGCTCCCAGAATTGGGAGCTGTTTATTTATTTTTATTAGGTTTACCAAGCTATTTCACTATGAAATTCCTATTTTTAAGAGCTTTGGTGTGTCAGCCACCCCTGTGGGGGAACACGCTGGTGGGGTCTCCTACCTGAGAAAATTGAGTTTTACACCCAAAATTTGCAGATTTAAACTCAGAGAAACCCAGAGCTAAAGTGAAAAGCTGGAGATTGCTGTGCTGAGTTCAGCTCTTGTGGCTGTGATGCTCCAAGAGATTCTTGGAGCAGCAGGAGGAGGTTTCTCAGCTCAGGGCTGGACTTGCAGCTGCATTTTTGGGTGGAGGAAGAGCTCAAAAGGGAATAATTCTAATGAGGATGCTGTGCCAAGAGACACCCAAGTGCCAGGGATTTGCAGAGTCTGTAAACACAGCGTGGGCTGAGGCACAGCACATTAATTCCCATCACCCCTCCGTGCTTGTCCTGCAGGGAATTATTATTGATCAGCCAGGATGAAACCCAGCATTAAACTGCAGGAGGAGCTTGATCAGCCTCACAGGTGGAAAAGCAATACACTGCAGAAAGGCACTTGGGGCTGGAGACACTTCCAAACGAGGATCTTTATCCAGCTGTCCATTTCCAAAGGCAGCTCCAAGTTCAGTCCATGGAAAAACCGTTCCCTTCCGAGGGCCTGGGCACAGCAGGGGTGTCCCAGACTGTAAGGCAAGATGTGTTCTATCACCACCTGTATGGCAGCTGTCTTCTGTCAGTGGGCAGTTTGCCTTATCTCTTCCATAATCAGGGAGACATCTGCTGATAACAGCCATTGAATGTCCCTGCATGGCTGATAAGAACTACAGCATCCCATTGGGAGATGTGAGCCCAGAGGGAGGAGCCAAGCATTCCTACCTGGATATAATCTGGAGATTCTGGAACACCAGCACGGCTTCTCCACTGGATTCCCCAGAGGAACAGCAGCTGCCTCTCCTTCCCCTGGATCTTCAGAGGAAGAGACTGCACCCTTCTCCAGGATCCCTGCTCCAGCAGAGCCACCCTGACACTGCAGGAGGGCTGAGCCACAATTGCAATGGGACTGCTGCCACCAGCCTGACCCACAGGGTGTCAGGTTGGGTTCTGACTCTGGCAGTGTTGGTTTGGTTACTGCATTGTTTATTTTATCCTTTGATTTTCTTCCCTAGTAAAGAACTGTTATTTCCTGCTCCCATATTTTTGCCTGAGAGTCCCTTAATTTAAAATTTATGGCAATTGGGAGGGGAGGATTGACAATCTCCATTTCAGGGGAGGCTCCTGCCTTCCTTAGAAGGCACCTGGCTTTCCAAACCAAGACCAGGAGCCAGCAGCAGTTCCCTGGGAGCCACAAGCCCTGAACCAGCTGAGGATGATGCTCCAAGGATCTCCAGTCCAGCCTGGCATCACTTCTGCTGTCTGCCCTGACAAATGGGGCTCCTCGCATCTTCCATCTCCACAGAAATTAAACTCTTCAGACTCTGTGCGCTGCCACGAATAAATTACATGTTTGTTTGACTCGGAAATTTCCCTCTGACAAATTCTGAAGGTATAAATAACCCCTGATGCCTCGCAGGAAGATGAATAGCCCTGCTCTATCCATCATAACTCACTGAGCAAACGGTGCCCGGGTTTAAATCCCAGCCCAGAGGAGTGGGAGAAGCCTTGGCTTGGTGCTGTCCTAAGCAAGCCAGGCTCAGGAGGTGCAGCAGGACTCTGAGAGGTCTGGATCCATTAAAAATTCCCAAAGGAACATCCTCCAGCATGTCAAAGCTTTGTTTGCATCCCAGCTCAAGGGACAGAGCCCCACCAGGGATGGCTCAGCCTGGCAAAACCCAACTTCCCACCAGGATGGACTGAACCATCCCTGTGAATCTGGGGATCTGGGACTGGGAAACTGCTCCTGTCTCCTGGAAACACCCCAAAAATGGTGGTTCAGGATGGTTCAGGAAGGACTGAACCATCCCTGTGAGTCTGGAGTTCTGGGACTGGGAAACTGCTCCTATCTCCTGAAAACACCCCAAAAACAGTGACCAAAGCCTTTGCTCCCCTGCCTACCCTCCAAACAGCAGCTCCAGCCTCCCTTGGCTGTGGAAAAGGACAAATTGCTCTAACGGATTTGGGTTTTCTTGCCCTAGAAGCAAAGCAGGACACCTACTGCAACACTCCTGGGTTTTCTCCCTGTCCAGGATAAAACTCCAGGTTTTATCCCACGGACAAGGAATGAGGGCTGGGACCAGGAGCTGCAGAACTGAAACCTCAATAACCTGCAGGAGTCAGGGGCTGGGGGATCTAAGAGTTGTTTCTGGCAAAAACAGCAATTCCATCATCATTTTTCTTGTCCTGAGCCTCCCACCAGTCTCTTCTCTCCCTTCCATCCCTGAACAACTTGTAAGCAGCCAAAATCAACCTTTGGCTTCAGTGAGAACAGGTCAGTCTTGCTAACAAAGGCAGGCTCACATTCCACAGCAAATAAAAGCATTCATTTTTCAACTGGCAATAAATTCAATTTCCCTGAAGGACTGATTTTCACCAAGTTATGAGATTTGACACTTGTGGTATTAGATAACTCTGTTGCCTTTTATTTCTGGGTTTGAGACATCAAGTGGCAAAAGGGGAAATAAAAATGGCAGGAAAGACAAACTGTTCTGAGGACAGAACGGTCCATTAAGCAAAAATTTAAACCAACTCATCTTTGGCTCTCTCTTGCTCAAATGCAATCCTGCTCCTTCCCTTCAGGCTGCTATTAACACTGTTATAATGAGTAACTAAAATGAAACTCCAGTGAATAAATACGCTCAAAGGCATTTTGTTATTTCTGCAATTAGAGACAAACTCCCAGAGTAGAGCTAAAAGCTTTTGGGAAATCACATCCAAGGAAACTCTGCCAGGACTGCAATCCTTGGGCTGCTCTTAGCACACACAGTGACTGCTGGGAAGGAGCAGGAACCCCAACCCCAAACCAATTTATTCCTTGTGTGTGCTCAGGTGGGAAGTGGTGCTGAAACCCCAAACCTCTTTATTTCCTTGTGTGTGCTCAGGTGGGAAGTGATGCTGGAATCTCAAACCCGAAACTCTTTATTTATTGTGTGTGCTCAGGTGGGAAGTGGTGATGGAACCCCAAACCCAAACCTCTTTATTCCTCTTGATTGTGTGTATAAAGCTCTGTTGTGTGTGCTCAGGTGAAAAGTGGTGCTGGAACCCCAAACGTCTTTATTCCTTGTGTGTGCTCAGTGGAAGTGGAGCTGGAAGGGGAGACCCCAGTGGCCAGGTCACCTGTGTGTCCTGGGAAAATTCCCATTTTCCAGGGAAAGGAAAAGGGCTGGGAAGGGTCTGGAGAGGTTGAGGGAGCTGGGAAGGGTCTGGAGAATCCCTGAGGGACCTGGACAAGGGCTGCAGAATCCCTGAGGAGCCGGGCAGGGGCTGCAGAATCCCTGAGGAGCTGGGCAGGGGCTGCAGAATCCCTGAGGAGCCGGGCAGGGGCTGCAGAATCCCTGAGGAGCCGGGCAGGGGCTGCAGAATCCCTGAGGAGCTGGGCAGGGGCTGCAGAATCCCTGAGGAGCTGGGCAGGGGCTGCAGAATCCCTGAGGAGCTGGGCAGGGGCTCAGCTGGAGCAAAGGAGGCTCAGGGGCCCTTGTGGCTCTGCACAGCTCCTGCCAGGGAGGTTCAGGGTCTGGGAGAGGACAAGGAGAAATGGCCTCAGGCTGTGCCAGGGGAGGTTCAGGTTGGATATCGGGAAAATTCCTTCCTGGAAGGGCTGTCCAGCCCTGGCACAGCTGCCCAGGGAGGTTTGCAGTGCCCATTCCTGCAGGGATTTCAAGACCCTGTGGATGTGGCACTTGGGTACACGGTCAGAGTGGCCTTGGGGAGCAGCTGGGCTCAATCTTGCAGGGCTTTTCCAACCCAAACAATTTCATGATCCTAAGGAGAACAAAGGCTTGTGGAGCTGCCACTGGTGATGAGGACAGGGCTCTGCCTGGCCCTGAGCCCTCAGGGATCCCCTCCAGGACTCCGGGGGTGTCCGGACCCAGGACATCCCTCTGGCTGTCCTGAGCAGCCCAGACCCTGCCGGGGGGCTCAGAGACCCTGGCACACAGCCCAAAATGCCCCTGCGGGTTTGATTATGACCCATGGAGCAAATTACCAACCTTAGATGAAGATCTGCAAGCCACAACAGTTTAACTAGAATATTAGTGAAGTTATCACGGAGTGGAAATGTAGATTTTAGGGTTTTTGGTATGGGGGTTCAGGAGGCAAGATGGAGGGAACTGGGCATGTCCAGCCTTTCTCCTTCTTCTTCTTGGCCTCCATCTTGTGCTGTGATGGTGGCACTTTTGGATTGGTTTAGAGCAGAAGCTCACTGTCTAACATAGGTGATGGGCATTGGAAAGTAACTGTAAATATTGCACACGTAGTTTTTAGTATAAAGACATAACACTGCCCTGGGGGCAGAGTGCCTCTGTCTGTCCTGCTGAACGGACCTCGGCAGGGCAGGAGATAATTCTTTACAGATAAGATAAAACAAACAACCTTGAGACCGAGAAATGAAGAGCCCTGACTCCTTCTTTGAGCGCCGGGCTGGGAACAGAGACTTTCTAACACGTCTTGGGGTCACTGCGACCAGCAGAGACCCCGAAGGGGGAGGCTCCCCGTCCCCAGCAGCGCTGTGCTGCTCCCCCTTGGTGAGGAGGGTTTGTGTCAGAGAGCAGAGCTCACCCTGAGCCAGCAGCCCCTGCCTGCAGGCCCCGTGCCCAGCGCTGCAGACAACAATTACATTGACTTAGCGGTTATTTATCCCAGCAAAACTCAGAGGGGATTTATCCTTGGAAGAGACATGGAAATAAAAGGGAAAGGATCAGGCAGGCAGGGTTTAAAAACCCCTCATTTCCTCCTGTGACTGCCTAACAGGCTTTTGGAAAGCAGGAGACAGTAAATGTCATTTATTTTGACTTTAATAATGCTTCTGAGGCTCTTTGGCGTGACATTTCCGAGCGAGCCAGGGCAACAGGGATAAAACAAAGCAGAGGAAGGGAGCCAGAACATCCCAGGGAGAGAGCAGCTGCCCGTGACCAGGGGACAGCTGAGTGTGCCCCTGCATCTCCCTGGCCCTGGCACTGTCTGGCAAGGAAAAGCACCAGGGGCACAGCCCAGACTGACCCAGGCTGGTCTCTGAGCAGCTGGGGCAAGCCAGGCTGAGGATTCAAAGGGTTTCTGACAAGTGGAAAACAGATGGGGAAAAGTGATTGCAGTTTATAGTGGGAAGAGCCAAGTATTGCACAGAGCAGGACCTGCTGCACAAGCACAGCCTGGGGAGATGGGGGAGGCAAAAAGGGGCTGTGGCTGCCCCTGGATCCCTGGAATGTCCAAGGGCAGGTTGGGCATTGGGGCTTGGAGCAGCCTGGGACAGTGGGAGGTGTCCCTGCCATGGCAGCAGTGGATGGGATTTAAGGTCCTTCCAAAGCAAATCCACCTGGGATTCTGTGATTGAAACTGATGCAAACAGGTCTGAAGGCATCACAGCAGACCAGCAGGAAAAGACACATGGACAGGAATTGAGCTTCTCCTTCCCACTGAGCTTCCACAAATGACCAGAGTGATCCACCCCAGCTGGGAACAGGACAGGGTTAGAGCAGCTGTCATAAAAACATGGAATATTCTGAGCTAGGAGGGACCCACAGGGATCATCCCAGCCCCTGACCCTGCTCAGACCCCCAACAACCCCACCCTGGGCATCCCTGGCAGCTCCTGGAGCTCTGGCAGCCTCAGAGCCATGCCCATTCCCTGGGCAGCCTGGGCAGTGCCAGCATCCTCTGGGGAAAGAACATTTCCCTAATATCCAACCTAAACCTCCCCTGGCCCAGCCCCAGCATTAATTTCATTCTGTGCCATTAATTCCATCAATAAATCCAGGCCATGGTTGCTGGATGGATTTAGTGGCTCCTCTGGACCATGGGTTGGGTGGAACTGGTCCCAGCTTTGCAACCAGGCTGGGTTTGGGCTCTGCTGTGTGTGCCACAGGGACAGATCCATGCTGCTGCGTTCCCAGAGCAGGACAGGCTGCTCCAGGCCCCCTCCTCCCAGCTGGAGCTTGCCAGGAGTCACTGCAAGGTGTCTGTGAGTGCAGCACAGGCGGCTCTGCTCTGATGTGATGTGACACATCAGCTGACACCTCCTGCTTGGTGTGGCCTGCGGAGCCACAAATGAAATCCTGGCTGTCAGGCACCCAAATTAAAAATAAATCACTGCTGTGACCCCCGAACCCCGGCTGACAACTCCTCTCAGCTCAGCTCATCTCCCCCTCGGCACCGTGGGCCTCTCCCTCTCCATCCTCTGCCATCCCTCCTGCTTCAGGGATTGTCCAGGCCTGGCTTGGCAAAGCTCAGCCCAACTTCAACTGCTGGGGGTGGGCTGGGGGAGATTGGATGGATGGATGATGGATGGATGGATGGATGGATGGATGGATGGATGGATGGATGGATGATGGATGGATGGATGGATGGATGGATGGATGGATGGATGGATGGATGGATGATGGATGGATGGATGATGGAGGATGGATGGATGATGGATGGATGGATGGATGATGGATGGATGGATGGATGGATGGATGGATGGATGGATGGATGGATGGATGGATGATGGATGGATGATGGATGGATGGATGGATGGATGGATGGATGGATGGATGGATGATGGATGGATGATGGATGGATGGATGGATGGATGGATGGATGGATGGATGGATGATGGAGGGATGGATGGATGGATGGATGGATGGATGGATGGATGGATGATGGATGGATGATGGATGGATGAGGGATGGATGGATGGATGGATGGATGGATGGATGATGGATGGATGGATGGATGGATGGATGGATGATGGATGGATGATGGATGGATGGATGGATGGATGGATGGATGGTTGGATGGATGGATGGATGGATGGATGGATGGATGGATGGATGGATGATGGAGGATGGATCTGGCCTTGGGCACTGCCAGGGATCCATGGGCACCCAGTCTGGGCATGCTGTGCCAGGCTGGATGCAGGTGATCCAGGGGATCTCCGGGGTGTATAAAATGATTTCTTGCTGCACGTGATTGCTGAAATGAGCAGGGGAGACGCTGTGCTGGAGCTGTACTCAGAGCAGGAAGAAATCTCATGGATGATGCAGCCTTGGATACAGGACCTGGGAAAACGTGGAGTTCAAGACCCTCAGAGCAGAGAGCAAGATAAGCAGTGGAAATACAACTGTGGGCTCCAGAAGGAAATAATTTTAACCTTTTAGTGGGCTTAACTAATGACAATATGTCCCTGGGGGTGAAGGGGCCCAGGAGAGCTGGGAGACGCCAAGGAAGCTCCTGGGGTGCCATGTCCATCTCCAGGCTCTGTGCTCATGAGGCATGAGGATGTCCTTGCCAGCACTGCCCCAAGTTTATTTTCAGTTATCTCACTTTTTCTATGCCTGTCCTGCAGAATAGCGCCGATCTCTCCATAAATCCCGTGGCACAGATCTCCAGGCACAGATCTCTCCATAAATCCCGTGCTCAGATCCCCCCTAAATCAAGGCAGGGCTGTAGCAGAACCCTCTCAGCCCACTGAAGGTGGGATGGTGGCTGCAGCTGGGAGTCTGAATTGTGTTTTCCATTTCAGACACCTCCTCTGAGCAAGAAAAGCAACTCCTTTCTATAGATTAATAATGAAACTCATCAAGAACTCCTGTTTCCAGGTAAATTCTGTTAGGATGTTTGGCAGCATCAAAAGGACCTTCCAACAGACTATTTAGCAAATAGCCTTGTCCATGGGAGCTGAAAGATTTGGCAACGCTCGGTAATTTATGTCCCACTCTTCTTAAGAGGAGGTAATAAATCACAGAGGGTGTTTTACCTGGGAAGAGGGAGAGAGAGAGAGGGTGCTCTCTGCTCTGCACCTTCATTATTTGTCTGCAGCTTCAAAGCCCAGAGCTGGCTGAGAGGGACGGGTAATGATGCCCCGTAATCAGCAGAGTAATCACGAGATGGCTCTGTTACATTCCTCTCCCTGGAATATTAATGCAGTGGGGGCACTGCAGACTGATGTGCAACAGGGCTTTCAAACCCCTCCAAATGGCTCCTCAGGCCATTTCTGCTGCTGCTCTGTGCTCGGGGCTGGCACAGGGAGGTGCGGCACTGAGGAGCTGGGCAGCCTCACCTGTAGGAGCGACAGGGGTAGCATGGCTGGGATGGATGGAGAGCAGAGATCTCTGCAGCCAGGTCAGGAACTTGGGGTTTATTGCAGAGGGCCTGGGTGCAGGGCCCTGCTGGGATTTGGGGTTTATTGCAGAGGGCCTGGGTGCAGGGCCCTGCTGGGATTTGGGGTTTATTGCACAGGGCCTGGGTGCAGGGCCCTGCTGGGATTTGGGGTTTATTGCACAGGGCCTGGGTGCAGGGCCCTGCTGGGATTTGGGGTTTATTGCACAGGGCCTGGGTGCAGGGCCCTGCTGGGATTTGGGGTTTATTGCACAGGGCCTGGGTGCAGGGCCCTGCTGGGATTTGGGGTTTATTGCACAGGGCCTGGGTGCAGGGCCCTGCTGGGATTTGGGGTTCATTGCACAGGGCCTGGGTGCAGGGCCCTGCTGGGATTTGGGGTTTATTGCACAGGGCCTGGGTGCAGGGCCCTGCTGGGATTTGGGGTTCATTGCACAGGGCCTGGGTGCAGGGCCCTGCTGGGAGGTGCAGCCACAGCTCAGAGCAGGCCCGAGAGGAGAGAGGGGGAGAGAGGATGGGAGGGTGAGAGTGTAAAAGTGTGAGAGACTAAAAGGGGTAAGAGCATAAAAGGCAAGAGCTAAGAGACAAGAGCTAAGAGCTAAGCAAGCAAAGTTCCCGTTACAATACAATAAATCCTCTTCTGTGCTGAATATTCTAATTCTCACTAACCAATCCAGTACAAGATACAAATCCTACAGCATTTCCATACAGCCTATAAGAATCATTACATTACCATACTGTGTAACATTTTAAACCCTAAAAACTCCTCTTTGGGCCCTTCTGCCAAGCTGTAGGGTCTGCTCTGACCCTTGGGCCTGTCTGCAAGCAGAGGGTGTTGTTCCATCACAAGGGGATCACCTTCAGCTGGCCACACCATTGTTTTCCAGTTGTTCAGTAACTGAGGGATCTCAGAGCTTGCTTTCATTTCAATCTTGCTTATAGTTCCCATATTCTCCAAATCTTTTGCCAGGCAATCATATTGATAAGGCTTTCCTGTTTCATCTTCCCCAACACTCACCTCCCTTCCCCACGGAGCCACAGCAGGGAGAAGCAGCACTGTGTGCTGGAAACAAGGGGGGTTTAGCTCCAGGACCAATCCGGGCTCACTCAGGCTGCCCTCAGAGATAGCAAGCAGCCAGAAAATGCATTTCACCCAGGCGGAGCTACACCAGCCGTGTGCTCTCAGTGCTCTGCTGCTCTCTGGGCACCCCCTGCCCCCCTCAGCACCCCCAGAGGGTCCCAGAGCAGCAGGGCCGTGGTGTTGTCCCCTTGTCCCAGTGCCTTGTGTGTCACCCCTTTATGGAGCCTCCTTTGCTCCAGGTGAGCCCCTGCCCAGCTCCTCAGGGATTCTGCAGCCCCTGCCCAGCTCCTCAGGGATTCTGCAGCCCCTGCCCGGCTCCTCAGGGATTCTGCAGCCCCTGCCCGGCTCCTCAGGGATTCTGCAGCCCCTGCCCAGCTCCTCAGGGATTCTGCAGCCCCTGCCCGGCTCCTCAGGGATTCTGCAGCCCCTGCCCAGCTCCTCAGGGATTCTGCAGCCCCTGCCCGGCTCCTCAGGGATTCTGCAGCCCCTGCCCGGCTCCTCAGGGATTCTGCAGCCCCTGCCCAGCTCCTCAGGGATTCTGCAGCCCCTGCCCGGCTCCTCAGGGATTCTGCAGCCCCTGCCCAGCTCCCTCAGGAATCCTCCAGGCCCTGCCCAGCTCCCTCAGCTGCTCCTCACAGGATCTGTGCTCAGAGCAGGATGATTCTCTGGACCAAAGTCAGGGCATCTCTGTTTCTCTTGGGAAGCACCAGTGCTCTCCCAGAGGACCTCAGGTGTTTGGTGCATGGAGCAGAGATCTCCAGAGTTCTGCTGGGAGCACAGGGAGCATTCCCAGTGCCGGTCAGGAACAGAATTCCGTGGAAAGGCTCATTCCAGCCCTCCAGGACACATTCCATCATGGATGTCACTCTGGTGTCTTGGCACAGCCACCCAAATTCCTGCCAAGGTCTCCCCTCCTGTGTTCCATCCCCAGCCCACCCCAGTGCCTCTCACAGGAAGGGATCCCATGGAATCCCAACGAGGGGGATGCACAGAACTCCAGGGAGAGAATTCCAACCCAAATCCTGGAGTATCCTGAGGAGGATGCACAGAACACCAGGGAGAGAATTGCAACCCAAATCCTGGAATATCCTGGGTGGGATGCACAGAACACCAGGGAGAGAATTCCAACCCAAATCCTGGAATATCCTGGGTGGGAAGGGACCCCCAGGGATCCCCCAGCCCAGCTCCTGCTCCTGCACAGACACCCCCCAATCGCCCCTGTGCATCCCTGGGAGCATTAGCCAAACATGACCTAATTCCCTGGCAGCACTTCCAGCCTTATCCAAATGTCCCCATTGTTCAGGTTTTCCCAGGAAGTGTTGAGCTCATCCCTTGCCACGTTCTGCAAAAAAATATTTTCAATTTCCCCCCCAAAGTAACCACAGAAAAATACAAGTTATTCCTGCAACTTAATTCAAATTAATTTCTCCAAGAGAGGCTCCTTGTGCTGTGTGTGGTTATTTATCTCAGTTAAAGTGAGTAACTCCAATTTTATCCAGCTTCTTTCTTCCCTGAGGTCAAGGAGGGCTTTGAGCCAGAGACCTGAAGGGACAGTCCCCGACCTCTTTATCTTCCCTGTAGCCACATCTCCTACCTGAGCTAATTTATTCTCCACAGACTGATAAAAAATATGAAAAACAGCAAGTCATATCTTGGAGAGGTTTAATGCAGCTGAAAACTCCAAGGGCTCCCTGGAAATTCATCATTCCAGTGTCTGAAGGGGCCTGCAAAGAACCTGGAGAGGGATTTTGGACAAGGATGGAGGGACAGGACAAGGGGGGGTGGGTTCAAAGTGACAGAGGGGAAATTGAGGTGGGATATGGGGAAGGAATTGTTCCTGGGAGGGTGGGGAGGGCTGGGCTGGGATTGCCAGAGCAGCTGTGGCTGCCCCTGGATCCCTGGCAGTGCCCAAGGCCAGGCTGGACATTGGGGCACCCTGAGACAGGGGGAGGTGTCCCTGCCGTGGCAGGGGTGGCACTGGGGGGGCTCTGAGGTCCCTCCCAACCCAAACTCGTGGATTCTGTGAATTCTGCCCCAGACTTTGGGGCATGAGGTGAAACAGTTGGAGCAGAGCATCCACCGGGACCTCCCCACTCAGCGAGAGCATTCCCTGCCTGTGCTGACTTCAATGGACTTTAATCCCAGTCCTGGCAGGACCAGCTCTGGAATGTTCCCTGCCGAGGTGGGAAAGGCTGGGCAGCCTGTGCAGAGGAAAGATCTGGATGGGGAGCACAGGAGGAGCTGTCCCCTGCGTCCCATCAGACCAGGGACAGACACACCATTCCAATGGGATGCTGCTGCTCCCGGGGAATTCCTGCGGCTGGAGCAGGAACGAAAGCCAGGCTGGGCTCGCCACCTGCTGCTGCTGCTGGCAATGACAGGAGACACGGATGGGATCTGCCTCACCTGGGACCTGCACCTGGAACGGCGCTGCTGGCGCTGCCACAGCACAGCTGCGGGGGGAAAATGGTCCTGAGCCCTGATCCGCACGGGAATGAGGAGGGAATAACCCTGATCCTGGGACAGGACACACAACAGCTGCTCTTGGCTCCTTCGGGAAGGAGGGAATGGCAGGGACACCTCCCACTGTAGCTATGATGTTTTATGAAAAATCTCTTCTTTAGGATTTTTCCTCCTGAGAACCTGAGAGGCCTCAGGAACAAAATGCAAACAATGGTTATCTGCTGCTGTGGAATGCAACAGGTGCATCTGGGATTGGCCCATGTTGGATGTTTCTAATTAATGGCCAATCACAGCCCAGCTTGGGCAGACAGCTGAGCCACAAGCCTTTGTTATCATTCTTTCTTTTTCTAGTCTTAGCCAGCCTTCTGATGAAATCCTTTCTTCTATTCTTTTAGTATAGTTTTAATCTAATATATAGCATAAAATAATAAATCAGCCTTCTGAAACATGGAGTCAGATCCTCATCTCTTCCTTCAACATAAGACCCCTGTGAGCACCATCACATCCCACTGTCCCAGGGTGCCCCAATATCCTGGACGTGGGCACTGCCAGGGATCCAGGGGCAGCCACAGCTGCTCTGGCACTTCCAGCCCAGCCAGGAATTCCCAATTCCCAATCTCCCACCCATCCCTGCCCTCTGTCGCTATGAAGCCATCCCTGTGTCCATGGCCTCTCAAAGTCTCCAGTGCCCACCTCAAGTCCCATGTCCCTTCCCTGTGTCCCTGTCCCCAAGCTGCACTGCCCACAGTGCCCACAAACCCCAGGGATCTGCACGGGGAGCTCTCCACACCAGCCCTGTGTGCACAGGGTGACAGTGACATCCCGAGGAGCTCACCAGGTCCCTGTTTCCAGGAATGTCTTCATGTGCTGGGACTGCACAGCTGGGACACTGTGACCGTGCTCACAGGGGTCTCAGGATGAGGGAAGAGATGAGGATCTGACTCCTGACTGTTTCAGAAGGCTGATTTATTATTTTATGATATATATTACATTAAAACTATACTAAAAGAATAGAAGAAAGGATTTCATCAGAAGGCTGGCTAAGGATAGAATATAAAGGAATGAAAACAAAGGTTTGTGGCTCAGACAGAGAGTCCGAGCCAGCTGACTGTGAATGGCCATTAATTAGAAACAGCCACATGAGACCAATCCCAGATGCACCTGTTGCATTCCACAGCAGCAGATAACCATTGTTTGCATTTTGTTCCTGAGGCCTCCCAGCTTCTCAGGAGGAAAAATCCTAAGGAAAGGATTTTTCATAAAAGATGTCTGCGACAGGACACGGCCCCAGGCTCCTGTCCCTCACATCCCAGAGGGCTGGGAGCTGGGAATGCTGTGCCAGTGTGGCCTCAGGCCCCTCTCTGTCCATGTGGGATCTGCCCTGGATCATTCACCCCGCAGGGAGCAGCCCTGGGCTGGGGCACTGTCCCCTGGTTGGGTTTGACAGGAAGAGAGCAGGTGCCAGCCAGGAGGGCAGGATCAGCATCTGGAGCAATTCAACTTGAAATTAATTACATAAATTATGTAATGAGAAAAGATGAGCTGAATTAGTGTTCCAGCATGAACTGGGAGAGCAAGAGCAGAGCCCAAGCTTCGAGCTGCACATCCCTGCCCAGCTCATGGTGGATTCACTGGTGTCAGAACTCAGTGCATCCCACTGGGTGTCCAGAGTTGCCAGGACCCCGCAGGGGGGCTCAGAGACCCTGGCACACGGCCCAGAGCACCTGGGGATTTGATTGTGACCCTTGGAGCCAATTACCAGCTTTGTATGAGGACCTGAAAGTCACACAGGTTTGAATGGTGTAATAATAAAATATTCACAGGATGAAAATGTAGATTTTAGGATTTTTGGTGTGGGAGTTATGGGGACAAGATGGAGGAACTTGGGCGTGTCCAGCCTTTCTTCTTCTTCTTCTTCTTGGTCTCCATTTTCTGCAGTGATGTTGGCACTTTGGGATTGATTTAGAGTGGAAGTGCACTGTCTAACATGGGTGACAGGTTTTGGGAATTAAGTGTAAATGTGTTATACATAGTTTGTAGTATAAAAGGACAACAAAGAGTGCTCATGGCTGCCCTGCTGAGCAGATCTCGGCTGGGCAGAAAGAAAATTTTATAGATAAGAAACAATAAACAACCTCAAGACCGAAAAGTGAAGAGTCCAAACTCATTCTTCAGTTGTGCAGGCCAAAGCAGAGACACCCTGCACATCTCAGGGCACTGGGAAATACCTCAGCTTCCAGAGAGGGAACTGGTGTGTGCAGCACTGCTGGGGTCCCTCTGGCACTGGGGTGACCCCAGCATGGCAGTGCCAGCCCCAGCAGGGCTCTGGCTCAGCTGGGTCAGGGCTGACCTTGGGCTCTGCCCGCAGGGCAGCCGAGTGGAAAGCTGGAACCATCCTTTTCCAAAGAGACTGCAGGTAAAAGAGCCTCAGGGACAATCTTCTGTCAGCTCCTGAGACTTGATTAACTGCCTTAATTCCACATGATTAATGGCTCTCAGATCTCGGGAGGCCGAGTCTCCCTGCACATGCTGGGACTGGAGAGGCTCCTTCCCAAAGCTCCTGCGGCTGCTCCAGAGACAATTCCCTGTTTCTGTCATGGTCCTTCCTTCTGCCCCAGAGCCACATTCTCTGTCACTGCCATTCCCCTTCCTTCTGCTCCAGAGCCACATTCCCTGTCTCTGTCATTGTCCTCCTGCTCCAGGGCCACATTCCCTCTCTGTCCTTCCCATTCCTTCTGCTCCAGAGCCAATTCCCTGTCCACCACTGTCCTTCCTTCTGCTCCAGAGCCACATTCCCTATCTCTGTCATTGTCCTCCTGCTCCAGAGCCACATTCCCTGTCTGTCATTGTCCTTCCTTCTGCTCCCGAGCCAATTCCCTGTCCACCACTGTCCTTCCTTCTGTTCCAGAGCCACATTCCCTGTCTCTGTCATTGTCCTCCTGCTCCAGAGCCACATTCCCTGTCTGTCATTGTCCTTCCTTCTGCTCCAGAGCCAATTCCTTGTCTGCCATTCCTTCTGCTCCAGAGCCACACTCCCTGTCTCTGCCATTCTCATTCCTCCTGCTCTCCCGTGGGAATGAGTGCAGGCTGTGAGCACGGTGCTCAGAGCATGGCTGTGCTTCCATGTCCCTGTGTCCCTCAGCAGTGCTGGCAGGGCACTGTCCCTGCTCTGCTGCCACCCTGCCCCTGGTGCTCCTCAGAGCCACAAAGGAGCCTTGGGTGCCCCTGAGCTGGCACTGCTGGGGCACCTCGAGTTCCTGTCAGTTCTGGGCTCCTCACGGCAAAGAGAGACCTGGAGGGGCTGCAGAATCCCTGAGGAGCTGGGCAGGGGCTGCAGAATCCCTGAGGAGCTGGGCAGGGGCTGCAGAATCCCTGAGGAGCCGGGCAGGGGCTGCAGAATCCCTGAGGAGCTGGGCAGGGGGCTGCAGAATCCCTGAGGAGCTGGGCAGGGGCTGCAGAATCCCTGAGGAGCCGGGCAGGGGCTGCAGAATCCCTGAGGAGCCGGGCAGGGGCTGCAGAATCCCTGAGGAGCTGGGCAGGGGCTGCAGAATCCCTGAGGAGCCGGGCAGGGGCTGCAGAATCCCTGAGGAGCTGGGCAGGGGCTGCAGAATCCCTGAGGAGCTGGGCAGGGCTCACCTGGAGCAAAGGAGGCTCAGGGGCCCTTGTGGCTCTGCACAGCTCCTGCCAGGAGGGCACAGCCGGGGGGTCGGGCTCTGCTCCAGGGAACAGGGACAGGAGCAGAGGGAACGGCCTCAGGCTGGGCCGGGGCAGCTCAGGGTGGGCACAGCAGGAATTTCCCCACGGAAAGGGGGCTCAGGCCTTGGCACTGCCCAGGGAGGGTTGCAGTGCCCATCCCTGCAGGTGGCACTGAGAGCTCTGGGCTGGGGACAGGGTGGGCATTGGGCACAGCTGGGACTCTGATCTTGGAGCTCATTTCCAACCCCACGGATCCTGGGATTCTGTGACACTTGAGAGATCTGTGACACAGCAGAACTCAGCAGAACCCTGCTGCCCGCTGGGGCAAGAATCAAACCCATCCCACTGTCCAGGGATCATCACTCAGGGATGCTCCTGAGGGAAGCCCAGGCAGATCCTCCCAGCCCTGCAATGTAAAACTGTGCCCAAACCAGAGAGGGGAGGAGCACAGGAGAGGAAGGAAGCCTTGGCCTCGTGCCTCGCAGGACCGGCTGCTGCGGACATGGTCTCCAGATGAACAAGGCTGGTTCCACAGCTCTTGGCAAATGTGGGCATGCTGAACGTTTGAGCCAATTATCACAAACAAGGCTAAATTAATGTACTGGAGGAGCAGGAGGTGGTGGAGCACACGTGTTCCACACAGGCCCCACTGACAGCGATTGAGAGATGGGATTCCTGGTGCAAGCAAGAAGCCAATTTGTGATTTCCACAGCTCACCTTATATCCTCTCACAGCTTATGTTTCTCAGCAACATTGCTTAACCACAATCTTGAATGATCGCCTTAAAACAAAGCAAAAAGTCCCTTTCCTTTCCTTTCCTTTCCTTTCCTTTCCTTTCCTTTCCTTTCCTTTCCTTTCCTTTCCTTTCCTTTCCTTTCCTTTCCTTTCCTTTCCTTTCCTTTCCTTTCCTTTCCTTTCCTTTCCTTTCCTTTCCTTTCCTTTCCTTTCCTTTCCTTTCCTTTCCTTCCCTTCCCTTCCCTCCCCTCCCCTCCCCTCCCCTCCCCTTCCTTTTCCCGAAATTTCCTGAAATTTCCTGAAATTTCCTTTCCTTTTCTCTTCCTTTCTCTGTTTCTCCCAGGGCTTTTGGCCCACTAAGGTCAAGATGTCCAAATCATTCATTACCTCTGCAGAATTTTTTGCTGCCCCCCCCCCCCCCCCCCGATACCCTACAGCAGCCCTCAGAGACCCTCTGGTAGCTGAACCATTCATACTTAATCATTAATCATTTTAATCATTAATCATTAATATCACCTGGCACAGGTTAAACCAGTGGAGACTCCAGCAGAAACCCACAGCATTTTTCCCAGCACTGGACCAAGGATTCACCCCATTCCTGCCCTGCTTAATGGAATGCAAGATGCTGTGCATCTCCAGGATCTATAAATAAACTGCCAGGGCTGATTTGCTGCTCCTGTGCTCAATGGTGGGGAATTGCATCCTGGATTTTCTGGGGCAGGCAGTTGTGACGGTGTTCACAGGGGTCTGAGGGTGAGGGAAGAGACGAGGATCTGACTCCGTGTTTCAGAAGGCTGATTTATTATTTTGTGATATACATTAGATTAAAACTATACTAAAAGAATAGACAAAAGGATTTCATCAGAAGGCCACCTAAGAATAGAAAAGAAAGAATGATAACAAAGGCTTGTGGCTTGAACAGAGAGTCCGAGCCAGCTGAGTGTTATTGGCCATTAATTAGAAACATCCAACATGGGCCAATCCCAGATGCACCTGTTGCATTCCACAGCAGCAGATAACCATTGTTTACATTTTGTTCTTGAGGCCTCTCAGCTTCTCAGGAGGAAAAAATCCTAAAGAAAGGATTTTCATGAAAAGATGCCTGTGACAGGCAGCAACCTGGAGGGTGTGTAGGGAATACCCAGGGGTGGTTGTGCTGCCCTGGGGTGGAATAAGAGAGGTCAGACCCCAGCCCAGCTGAACCCTGAGGTGGGCTCTGGGAAGGCAGAAGGGAGCTGAGTTTCACACAAATCATTGTTTATATTTCTTTTTATATAAAATTAAAGTGCTGCTGGATCGATGGGGTTTGGATTCTGAGGGTGAAGCACAAAACCAGGCCCTGTGCAAACAACAACTGAACTGCACTGGGCACCCACTCCCACATCAGCTTCCACCATTTTCCATTCCATGTCTCCCAGGTTTTCCTGTGGGATGGATTCCTGCTGAGGCCAGGAGCCGCTGGGTCTGGGGCACACCAGGCTCATCTCTGGGCTGCTCCAGTGCTGTCCCTACACCCCGGGCTCAGGGCTGGATCCTGGGATGGAGTTTGGATTGGAATTTGGGATCCCTGCCTGGGCATTCCCACACAGCCTGCCCCTGCTTTCTGGCAGGGAGAATGACTGAAAAAAGGAGGATACTATTGCTGGCCAGGGGCTATTTACAGTCATGAATGGGGCAGAGCTGCTGTGGAACACGCTTTGAGCTGTTTGATTTTCCAGCATCAGCCCCATTCCATGGCTATGGCAATGGGAAGATGCCAGCAGCTCACATCGCAGCAGCAGACACAGAACTCAATGTCACAGCTCACTTTATGAGTTTTGTGACCAATCACACAAAGCAAAAGCACATTGACAGCAGTTCCATCCAACCACTGTAAGCACAGGTACCTTTGGTTAAACAATGCTTGCTTATTTCAAATACAACACCTGCTTGTGAGCCTTCAAACACAATGCACACAGCTCCATTGTTAAGCTTTAACCTTCCTAATATCTCACTGGATAAACTTTTCTGTAGCTTAGGGAGTTATTCTAGACAAGCGTTAATACACAGACCATTGTTCTATTTGTCCTTGCTTTCCTACAGTTTAATTCATTTTTCTGCTGACCAATCTCATGGCTGCTGCTGAGCTCTAATCACAGTTCTGCTGTCTCTGGGGCCTGCCTTTTGCAGCCTTCCCAAAACCCTCTGATTTTGTAGCTTCCCACAGATACTACCAGATTTAGGGAAGTTACCTGGTGCTCCTCACTGTAGGACCTTTTCAGTGCTATAAATTGGACAAGGTTTACATTTTCTGAGCCAGGTCAGTCCCAAGTTGATCCTTCTGGAACACTTTCCCCACAATAAGCAGGTTACTGCAGGATTCCCATTCCTGGCAGTGCCCAAGGCCAGGCTGGACAGGGCTGGGAGCAGCCTGGGACAGTGGGAGGTGTCCCTGCCATGGCAGGGGTGGCACTGGGTGGGATTTGAGATCCTTCCAACCCAAACCAGTCTGGGATTCTATTTCTAAAAACAATTGCAGAGAATAAATCCAGGGAAGGTGAAGGCAGGGTGGGTGTGGGAGCTGCAGGTGCTGGGTGCTGCCCACACTCAGGGTTTGCATCCAGGGCTCTTCCAGCAATAAACTGAGCATTACCTTGTGCCATTCCCAAACGCCCTCCTGTTTTCCAGGCAACGTGGAGCTCACAGAGACGCCTGGGAATGTCCATTCACAGCCTGGAGTGCTCACAGGCTTTTTATGATCCTTGTTTCATCATGGATTTTAGTGCCAGCCCAAATTAAATTCATGTTACAATATGTATTTATTTCTCAGCTTCTTAACAGAACAATTTGGAAACATCCCAGGGCCTTTAAACAACAAAAGTGTTTTTCCTTTATGGCAAAAAAATGGCTTTTTGCTTTCATTTTCCCAGGGAGAGCAGCCAGCAAGGGCCCCCCTCCAGCTTGCACAAGGATGGATTTTTCCAGACAAAACTTCAGCAGTTTAGCACTCCCAAGCTGTCATTGTCACACCACAGTCAGTTAATTACATTTATAATTCCAGAAACATGGGTGGTAGGAATTGAATCTCAAGCAAAAGACTCTGTCTCCCAGACAGTGGGCAAATAAAACTTTGCTTATCTCACTGTAATTTCATGATACACAGCATGGGGTGGTGAAAAATCCCTCAATAATGGAACTGATCACTAACAGCGAGTGCTGCACTTTTTCTTCCTTTCGTTTTTATCATATTTTCACAAGGTTGTGAAAGGCTCCAGCTGAGGGAAGCTCCCCATTCCCTCTCCCCACACCACAAACCAACCTGTGCCTCCTGTCACCATCACATTTCCTGAAAATTCCATTTGCCCAGGATTTTCTCCTGGGAAGCTGAGAAGCCTCAGAGCAAAAGGAAAACAATAATTATCTCGTTTGCTTCTCCTGTGTTTTGCTGCTTTGGAATGTGGTTTGGAGATTGTTCATCCAGCATGTGAATGTTTGATTGGTTTCATGTGAATTGTTTTTACTTAATGACCAATCACAGCCAGCTGTGTCAGACTCTGGAGAGTCACAAGTTTTTATTTAGTATCTTGTTAAGCCTTCCGTAAGTATCCTTTCTCTATTCTTTAGTATAGTTTTAGTACAGTAATAAAAAATAAAATACTTTAAAAATATAAAATATAATATAATATATGAAATATAAAATAATATAAAATAAAAAATAAAAATTAAATAAAATAAAAAATAAAATAAAATAAAAACTAAATAAAAAACAATAAAAAATAAAAAAATAAATATAAAAAATAAAATAAAAATAAAAATTAAATAAAAATTAAATTAAAAAAGAAATAAAATATAAATTAAAAAATAAAAATAAAAACAACATAAAAAATAAAATAAAAACAAAATAAAAATAAATTATAAAATAAAAATATAAAATAAAAATATAAAAATTAAAAATAAAAAATAAAATAGAAATAAAAATAAAATAAAAAATAAAATTAAAAAAAATTAAATAATGTAATGTAATATATAACAATAAATTAGTATTCTAAGAACATGGAGTCAGATTCATCATTCCCTTCCTGCCAGGTGTCACCCTGACAATGTCACAGCCTCCCCTTTCCTGAGCCCTCTTTTCCAGCTGCTTCCCAGTGCTGTGTGCTAAACCCAACTGGTGACACTCCAACGATCTCCTCCAGACATCCCGAATGATTTTGGAAGGGAAAATCCCCTGAGATGAGGGGAACACGAGGATGAACCGAGCTCCTTATCCTGCCAGGTGTCACCCTGAATGACGAGCTTGGAAGCGCCATTAACGCAGCCCAGGCGGGCACAGGTGTGCCAGGAGTGCCCCACGGGAAGGTTGGTTTTCCTTGCTGCTGGAAGGACCGGCAGGAGATCCTGTGGGAATTCCCACCCTCTTTGGTGTGGGAAAGGCTCAGTTCCCTCAGGAGCAGTGCGGGGCTGGCCTGGCTCTGACAGGTCACAACCCCAGAGCCCAAGTGGAGCCACAAAAGGCAGGGATTTGTCCCAGCATCATCATCCCAGCCCAAGGCACATTTCCTGTCACACAGTGATGGCACGAGCACGCAAACAAAGCCAGGCCCAAAGAATAAAAATAAAAAATGGGATTCTTGGCTTTGCTTTCTCTGTGTCAGAGAGGACTGACACAGAAAGGCAGCAATCATCCCAAAGCCACCTGGGCTCGTGCTCCAGGCTCCTGTCCCTGCCTCACAGGATGCACTGAGCAGATCCCAGCATATGTGCACTCCCACAGGAAGGGGGAATGGGCTCCAAGATCCCACAGCTGCCCTGGGAGCAGTCACAGACCCACAGGGATGGTGTGGATTGGAAGGGAAGTGCCAAGGCCAGGGCTGGGACACCCTGGGACAGTGGAGGTGTCCCTGCCACGGCACGGCTGGCACTGGGTGGCATTTGAGGTCCCTTCCCAGCCCAAACCATTCCAGGACTGTAAGGAGTGGAAGTTATCCATCTCACCCAGTGTCAAGCCCTGCCAGTGCTCTGTGACAGGAAATAAAAATCAAAATTCACCTGGCCAGCCCTGCCCAGCTGAAGCAGTGCCCAGACCCCACATTTTGGGGCTGGCAATGTTAAAAATGGCACATTTCTGCTTGCTCAGCCCTGCTCCTGCTGCTCTTTGTGCTCCAGAGGAACACTGCCAGGCAGGGCTGAGGTAAACACGTTCCAGGGGGTTCCAGAGCAATAATTCCAGCAGAAAGCACAGACCATGAAGCTGTAATGCTCTGAAACCCTTCACAGCTGCGGAGGAAAGGAGCTGTGCGCCCGGTTTCACCCATCAGCCCCGAGCAAAGAGACCTGGCCGGGGCAGCAGAGGGTGGATCTGGCAGAGCTGTGTCCATCAGGGGCTCGTGGCCAGCAGGGTTCACAGGAGGAGCTCAGAGGGCAGCTCCAGGTGAGGGGCAGGGGTCTGTGAGGAGAAAGGGTTTGGCTTTATTGCCCCTGACACCTGGAGAGAGCAAGAGCTCTTAGCAAGGAGCACCATCCATCACCTCCTAACACAGAAACCTCCCCTCTGCCGCTCCGGAAGGCCCAAATGCCACAGTGGCTTTTCAGACCTGTTGCTGATGCTTCAAAAAGGAGACAGAGTATTCCAGTTATTCTCTGCAGTTAGACTATAATCCAGATTCTGTTCCTTCCCTTTTTTTGATTATCTGCTCATTGGTAAAAGCTGATTTTCATCAAATCCCAGAGTGCACAACACACAGTGTAATGGTCAGCAGACCATTCTTTTTTTAAATTATTTTTTATATTAATTATTTTAACACTTGCTAGGAACTTACATTTAATCTCATTTTATGCATTCATTTTCTTTTTATTTTCACTTTTAAATTTTTTTTTGTTAAATAATTAAATTTAATTATTTTGTTAAATGATTAAATTTATTCCTAACATCCCAATATCTAAACTCCTATTTTGTCCAATCACTCCAGCTCCTGGGAGCATCTCTTCCCAAAACCATATCCCCCTAGATTGTCCAAACCATTTATCATTGATCCGTTTTCAATTAATCTTCCTCTATATTTCCTAGAATTAAAAACTAAACAATTAATCATCATCATTCCACAATCACCCCAAAACAAATACAGAACTAACCCTAAAACCAACCTCTTTGTTTTCTTTCCCCCCCCCCAAAAAAAAAAAACCAGACAAAAATATAAGCATGATCACAAATCATCAATCAACCATTCACTTTTGGGTTGGAAAGGATGTTGGTGCTCATCCAGTGCCACCCCTGGATGGACAGGGACATCTTCCCCTGTCCCAGGTGCTCCCAGCCCTGTCCAGCCTGGCCTTGGGCACTGCCAGGGATCCAGGGCAGCCCCAGCTGCTCTGGCAATTCCAGCCCAGCCCCTCATCACCCCCCCAGGCAGGAATTTACTCCTGATATCCCAATATCTACACTCCTATTTTGTCCAATCACCCCAGCTCCTGGGAGCATCTCTTCCCAAACCTCTTAGGATCAGACCCTCGTGGAGGCCCCAGGATTGTCCTCTGGAGCACAGGGATCCCAGCACGACCAGTGCCAGC
This sequence comes from Ammospiza caudacuta, assembly GCF_027887145.1. Classification (NCBI taxonomy): domain Eukaryota; kingdom Metazoa; phylum Chordata; class Aves; order Passeriformes; family Passerellidae; genus Ammospiza; species Ammospiza caudacuta. The sequence goes on from NC_080598.1 coordinate 65,470,335, forward strand.
CCCACTGCCCTCACAGACTGTACAAACCCTGCACAGGAATGCCCCAAGGGAACTTCATTCCCTGCAAACCGAGGTCTCCAGGGTCACTGCTCCTTCCCAGGGCAGTGTGTCGGCAGCCCTGACTCGGGGACCCTTCCCCATCCCACTGAGCTGCTCCTCATCCTCACGAGCGCCTCCAACCCCACCCTGCCCTCCCGCAGCCCCCCTGAGCGTGCCTGGAGCTGGGGGCTCCGTGCCAGCCGTGCCAGCCGTGCCAGCCGTGCCAGCTGTGGAATGGAGCCATCCAAAGGGACGGGGAGCCACAGGCTGGAGTAGCCATGGCCACCAGAGCGGCTCCCTGCTCCCCTTCCCGTTGCATCACTGCTTCTCCAGCCCCCCGGAGAACGCCCAGCCCCAGCTGGGACACCAGTGCTCTTGGAAGATCATTTTATCAACAGGTTTTTCTCTTTTTTTTTTGTCTTGAAAATTTTGTCTTGAGATTTTATCAAAACAGGAGAGAGGGGAAGGAAAAAGATGTCACCGGGGCTGTGGATGGAAAGCTGGGATAACCATAAAAGAGTGGAGTAAAAACCCCACACCTGACACTAAATTTCACCAGAAATGGACTGATGAATGTCAGCCCCACAAAAGAAGGGGCAGATTTGGCTGCCTCACACAGCCTTAATGGCTTATTTATTTGTTAATTACTATTTTTGCTGTATGTGAGGAAGAAAAGCGAGAAATGTGTTTGAAATCTATAACAACATGTACTCCCTGTAACCCTGCACGGAAGTTCTGCCAGGAGAAGACTGAGTTGGGAACGTTGGGATCCCTGAGGATGGAAAAGAGCTCCAAGATCAGAGTCCCAGCTGTGCCCAATGCCCTTCCCAGCTCCTCAGGGATTCTGCAGCCCCTGCCCAGCTCCTCATCTCATCTCCTGAACAGGGTCATGAATTCCCTTTTGTCAAACCTTCCCACTCTTTGTGACTTCAGAGAGGAGAAGCCTGAAATTTCCTTAAATTCTAACAAGAGGGGAAAGGTTCAGCTCTACAGCCCAGGCTGGTGTCCTTGATGGGTTGGAGACTGAAACCTACAGAATTTTAATTCCCTGGGATAATCCGTCACTGAGCTTCTCCTTGCAGTGCCAAGAGCAAACGCCACCCATGTGACTCTGGAACCCCATAAATCCAAAATGCAGACACACTCTGGAGCCCCATAAATCCAAAATGCAGACACATCTGGAACCCCATAAATCCAAAATGCAGACACATCTGGAACCCCATAAATCCAAAATGCAAACACACTCTGGAACCCCATAAATCCAAAATGCAGACACATCTGGAACCCCATAAATCCAAAATGCAAACACGCTCTGGAACCCCATAAATCCAAAATGCAGACACACTCTGGAACCCCATAAATCCAAAATGCAAACACATCCACGTGGCCTCCACGTCCCTGTTCATGCCCAGTACCTCGCCCAAGAATCCATCAATTTAAAACCTTGTTTGCAGGGACTCCTTGCAGGAATCTGAACGTGTTCCCTCTCCCTTCCCTTGGAATTAGTATGCCATTGTGAGGATCAAGGCCATTTTCAGGAATATAAAATATTCAATTAATAAGGCTCTGGAATTTTTAATCACGCCATTGAAATGCTAAGGAGTGCATTAACATTTCTTATTCCCCATAAAGGATGGATCTCCAGCTCTGTGCCTGTTCCAGAGCAGCCCTGTGAGCTCCAGGTGGGGTTTTGGGCTCCTTCCTGAACCAGTGCTAAAAGGCAGCATTAATGCAGATTAGGCTAAATCTCATCACACTGGAGGAACACTCCAGGAGAGAATGAAATTACCAACTGCTCTTGCTTTAAAGAGCTGAGGGAACATTTTTTTCCCCATTTCCAGCTAGCAGGGAGTTACACAGGGAGTCTTTCCAGCAGGGGCTTAGGCCTTGGTGAAGAAAAACAAACCAAGAAAAGCAGAGGGCTTTGCCTTAAGCACTGTCCTATTTTACACCATTTCAGCTCAGGGCTTGCTCAGATGCACAAGTTTGATCTGTTTGTTCTTTCTGAGGTGATTTCTCTTCCATGAATGGGAACACTGCAATTTCACTGCTGGAAAATGACCACCAGAGAAAAATCCTCTTCAAAACAGCCCTAATTATGAGCCACAAGAATTTTTTATTTCCTTTATTACTTCTGCATAACTTCTTGCCAAATCTTGGGGCAGGTCATGGCCCTGGGAGAACACCTCACCTTGCAGGGAGATAATTTCAGCCTCTGGTGGTTTAACCCCAGCTCATTACCCTCATTCTGAATTCAAATCACTCCCAGCTCCTGGGAGGGAACTGAGCTCTATCCCAGCCCAAACCAGGGCACTCCATCATCACAGTGTGCTGTGTATTAATAACAGGCACAACAATCTCTCTTTAAAGAAAATTCAGCCTTGCAACCAACGGAGATTACTCAAAGAGATCACTTAGCAAAAACATTCAAAAGATAAGGGAAGTTACAGAGATGAGTGAAAATAAAACTTTGCCAATAAGGGAAAAGACAACAAGGATGTTTTAAAAGAATTAACAGGTGAAATGATTGTAATAGCTTGGATCTTTTACTGGGAATCAATGCAGTAACTCTTAGAGAATACATAAAACAAATACTTATCTTTTGTGGTCATAAGGGAAATATTCATTTTTGATGATAGCAACTGATTATTTTGTATTCAATCACTGTTTAAATGAGATTATTAACTGACCACAACCTTAGCTTATCACACAGAACTTGTGAGCAGCCCCAAAAGCTCCAGAATGTTTACTGGGACTGACTAGCCAGGCAGCACCAGGCAGGCTGGCAGTGAGGGAGCAGATTAATTACCAGGATGCTGATTGCATTTCAGAAAAACCATACCTGGGTGCTGACAGCAATGGATGGCAGAGATGGGGTCTCCATGGCTGGCACACACCAAGCTGTTCAGAGCTTCCAAAAGCTCTGAGTTCATCCCTTTTCAGTACAGCTAAAAATAGCACTGCCCACAACACCGACGTTCCTTGGTAACATTGCTCCATCACAGCTTTGCACAAACCTGCACAGGTTTTGCATTTTCTGCATGCAAACACGCCTCGGTCCTCCCCAGGGTTCTGCCTGCAGAGCCTTGTGGCCTGCTGGGTTTGTGCTGGTGTTTGCAGGGTCCCAGGATGAGGGAAGAGACGAGGATCTGACTCCAGGCTTCAGAAGGCTGATTTATTATTTTATGATATATATTATATTAAAAGAAAATGATATATTAAAACTATACTAAAAGAACAGAAGAAAGGATTTCATGGGATGGGATAGGATGGGATGGGAAAGGAAAAGGAAAAGGAAAAGGAAAAGGAAAAGGAAAAGGAAAAGGAAAAGGAAAAGGAAGATAAAATCTTGTGACTGCTCACAGCCTCGACACAGGTGGCTGTCATTGGTCATGAAGTAAAACCAATTTCACATGCTGGGTAAACAATTCTCCAAATCACACCCCAAAGCAGCAGAACAGGGAGAAGCTGAAGTTTCCCAGCTTCTCAGGAAAAAAGATCCTAATGAAAGGATTTTTCATAAAATATGTCTGTGACATTTAACTACAAAAGTACATTTAGCACACTATTGAAATGTTCATACAGCACTACTAATCAATACAACAAAATACCTGCAGTAAATATCTGCGCAGAGCCACGCGATGTGCATTTTTCACAGTGTCCTGTAGCGACATCTGCCCACAGCTGCTCCAGCTCTGCCCCCGAGCAGCCCAGGCAGGACGGCACCAGGGACGGACGGACAGACGGACGGACGGAGGGACGGGTGTGGAAGGCGGCTGCTGCCACCTCGTGGGGACAGCGCTCCTCTCCCACCGCACCTCCTTCCCTCTGGATCAGCCTCAGCTTCCCCCGGCACGCAGAAACGTTCCCTCACGTGAAAAATATTTATTTTGTGAATGGCTCTTCGGAAATATTCAAATGAATATTATGTGTGTTATGTCAGAAAGTTATGCTGTGCTAATTTTTTTAGTAGTGTGTTAAATACAGTTTTAGGTTATAACAAAATGTTCAAATAGAAACCATGCTAGGTAAGATACTTTTTTTAAAGAAAGGACTCGCAGTGAGATGGCAGCCACAGGACACCTGAATCTCTCAGAGAAAGAGAATTTATTGCTCCATTATCAGCACAAACGAACTTCTTCCTGCCTGCTCAGCCCTGGAGACGCCGTCAGGATCCAGAGGAAGAAGCTGACACTGCCCAGCCAGAATCCTGTGTTTGAATGGAATTTATGCATCATGGATGGGCTGTATGAACATGCAACAGGCTGCTGCTTTTAAGGGTTAATCCTCTGTTAACGTGGGGCCTTTTTTGGGCTTGTTTTGCCCAGAAAGAGGTACTAGGACTGTCTGTAACTCTTTGTTTTTATTGTCTCATATTGTCCTAATCTCAATTGTCCAAAATTTTTATTACTCTAATTATATTACTATTTTTATAACCATTTTATTACTATTAAACTCTTAAAAGTTTCAAAAACAAGAGATTGGCATTTTTCACTCCTCACAAGGGGAACCCCATCCCGAGCACATCTGCTTGTAATAATTCTTTTTTTTTTATTCATTTTTTAAATTCATTATTTTTCTGCTATCCCTAAAGCACAACCTCCTTTCCCACTCTCTCCTTCCACCCCCTGAGCTGCTGGCTGAGAACATAAATAATCCTAACCCAGAGGAGGAAAAGCAGAAATAAGAATAAAACACTGTAAGCACAGTGTGGGGTGTTCTGTCAGCCTGAGATACAATGAAACCCAGCAGGAAAAGGTGTCCTCAGGTTTAATGAAGATTATTCTGTATTTCTGCATTTTAAAGTCACTAATAAACCTAACCTATACATGTATAAATGTATGAAATAGAAGTATTTTCTTCCAGCTGCCCCAAACAGAAGAAACATTTTGGGTATTGCTTCCAGACATGCAATGAATTGATTTAAGATCCCCAAATGCTGAATATACATTTATTCTTATACCTCTATATTTAATATATATAATTTACAGGATTGATTAATTGACAAGACTTGTCAAAGGAACATGCCAAAAAAACCAGGGAAAAACCTTAAATATTTCCATGCAAAACCACATAAAAACAGCACGCAAGGGGGGTTGGGGGTTTTTCCCCAGTTTTACCCCACACCACAGACCTCACTGAGGTGGCTGGGCTGTACAGTGCACACCACAGACTTTTGGGGTTGAATTTCTGCACCTCCACTGGGAGCTAAAGAGCAGAAGTCTGGAAGGGGGGCTTGGAAAACTCCTTACAATGCAATCGTCCTTGCCCCATAATTAATTCTTTTTTTTTCCATGAAGGTTTTGATTGGCATCAGCCACCTTCCCAAAGAGAAGCAGCAGGACTCACTCCCAGTTTTAGCCCCTTTCTGGGAACTGCTGAGCTCCACGTGGATAAATCCCAGGAAAATTCACTTTTCTCCTTTTAAACCCACAGCACGAGCAGCTGATGAGGCTGAGAAGTCACTCAGAGGCCTTGAGCTGAATTTGCATTTATTGTCTCCAGGTTTGCCTGCTCTGCCCCAGAACCACCACACTCAAAAATCAAATTAACTCTTTTATCCTCATACAGCTTTTCCTGCTTAGTCTGGATCAGTCTTTCTTCTCTGAACAATGGGCCTGATTCTCTTCCTTTGTGGAACAAACAGCAAACAAGCTTAAAAACGATTCAAAAATGCCATTTATGAAAAAAAAATAAAAATTGAGTATTTCTGTCAGAGGGGAAATTTAGATGGGATGTTGGGAATTGGGAATTCCTGGCTGGGCTGGGATTGCCAGAGCAGCTGTGGCTGCCCCTGGATCCCTGGCAGTGCCCGAGGCCAGGCTGGGCACTGGGAGGTGTCCCTGCCATGGCAGGGTGGCACTGGGGAGGGATTTCAGGTCCCTTCCAACCCCAGCAAATCTGGGATTCCATTGGGGAAGCTCCACTGGCATCAGGTAACACAAGCAAGAGGGGACCTGCTCAGCCACGCCGACCAGGCTTAGGAATTCTAACAAAACTTGTAGGAATTTCACAGCTACCCAAATCACCACAGATCTCTCACACCCATTTGTTCCTTGAAAGAAGGAATTTCTCCTCACTTGACTTCCTGCGGATTCTTTTGTTCCTGAAAGGGAGCACAATAATGGCTTCTGCAAGCAGCTGGGGCAAAACGAATTTTCTTTGCTTTTGATCATTTAGGCAAAAGCTGAGTAGGTAAGGAGATAAGAAACTATGGGAGCACTAAGATATCATTAAATATAAGGAGTAAATTAGGGATTGAATGGTGTTTTTTAGGCTTTTTAAGGACAAATGAAGCCATGCCACCTGTATGAAGTCAGTGCATCAGAGACCACAGACATTAACTGATGTAACACCTAAACGCAGCTCGTTATCCCTGCTGTAACTTTTCCATGGTCTCCTTCCCTATCCCACCCACAGATCTGCCAGCCCCATTCTTCCCTGGGAGGCTCCAGCAGGAAGCCAAGGCCACTGACAAACGGCAGGAGAGGAAATCAGAGATCCCTTCTGTGTTTTCATGAAGGGATCCTTATGAAATAGGTGGCACTCAGCTGCCTCTGATCCCAGCACTGCATCCCTGGGGGCTCATTCTCCTCAGCTCCGTGCCTGCTTTATTAACTGCCCCGCTAATTAGCACATGCACCTCCTGTAATGAACCCCAAGCCTTTCATTACTGTAACAAGCTCCGCGGTAGCAAACAGGACCCCAGAATGACACCTTGTTTTTTAACGCAGCTGTTTATTATCAACAGGCACACATTGAAGCAATTTCTTACCCCGAGCTGAGTTTCTCCCCCACCTGCTGGGAATAATTTAGGATCAGACACACCTGATCCCACTGCGGCTGCTTGCTAGCAGGGAGAGCCAGGTGCTGGGTGCACCTGGGATTATGATTTATCCTCTATTTTTTGTACATTACTCAAGTAACTTCCTCTGTGGTCCACTTGAACTACGAACCCCTAATACAGAATCTTCCAGCCGGGACACACCAGAGCGTGCCAGGCCTCCAGCGCGCTAATTAAATCTACTATTTATCAACTAATAGCGTGCACCGATGGGTTTTTTGACAACCCTGCACGCTCACTGGGGCCCGGACACCGCTCCGGCCCCTCACACCTCCCGTTGTTCACCCTGGAGCCCGCCCGGCCGCGCTCGGGGCTGGGGCCGCCGCCCGGCCCCGCTCTGTCCCTCCTGCGGCTCGGCCGGCTCCCGCACGCCGAAAAGGCTCCAGCCAACGCAAGCCACATCCCAGGCCGCTCCCGGAGCTTTTTGTGAGATGCGGCCTCTCCTCACCCCTCCCCGGGCCCGCCTCAGCCCCGCCCCGGCCCCGCCTCAGCCCCGCCCCGGCCTCGCCTCAGCCCGCCCCGGCCCCGCTCGCGTCAGCGCTAACGGCCGCAGAGCCCGCCCACGGGCGGACCGAACCACCGTGCGGAGGAGAGGGGAGCTCAGGCACAGCCCGGGCCTGCTGCCGCCTGCCTCAACGCCGTCCGGCAATGGCTTTATTTCCTAACACCCCCCGCACCCGCGCCACATGGTCTCGGCCCGCGGTTGCTCTCCGTTCCGCCAATCGGCGGGCGCGACGGCTGCGCTCGAATCTGCGCGCGGAGCGCCGTCAGGGGAGCGGGGCCGGCCCGGGAGCGCCGCCGGAACGGCGGGGCCGATCCGCAGCCATGAGGGGACTGCGATCCACCCGGCAGTGCCACGGGCGAGTCTGCGACATCATCGCCACCCCCAGCCGCCGCTCCGCCTGGGGAGAGCCGCCGCTCCGCTCGGTGTCCCTCAACAGCATCCCCGCCGGGACGCTCACCCCGCTGAAGCAGCTCCTGCCGGGCCAGGGCAGCGGCACGGCCGCGGACGGCCGCGCGTCGGGCCCGCAGATCGCGGGGATAGAGCTCCGGGCTGGCCCCGAGTGCCGGCCCGGCCCCGGCCCCGAGGGCAGAACCGGCCCCGGCCCCGAGGGCAGAACCGGCCCCGGCCCCGGCCCCGAGGGCAGAACCGGCCCCGGCCCCGAGTGCCGGCCCGGCCCCGGCCCCGGCCCCGAGCGGCCCCCGAAGCGCCGCGCTCCGGAGCCGCCCGAGCAGGAGTCGCCGGCCAAGATCTTCCAGCGGATGAAGGCGCGGGCGGAGCAGCGGCGCAGGATCGCCCCCGATGTGATCCTGAGCCCCGCGGCCCGGCAGCACTGGCCCGACACGGCCCGGGGGACGGGCAGCGCTCAGCCGGGACCAGGTGAGTTCCAGGAGCCCTCGGTGACTCCGTGAGAACGGCGTGTTTGCCTTCAGAACGCCTGGAATAAACAGCACAAAGGGGTAAACCTGAGTTTAGTTCCTAGAACTTGCAGGCATCTTGTGCTGCAGTAAGTGGCATCCCTGATTTTCACATTCTCCTAAACTTTTTAATTCTTTCTACCAGTCAGCAATCCCAAATGGCAGGAATTATTAATAGTTTTCCCAGACGGTTTTTATTATTTTGGAGCACACTAGAGTCATCTCTTGAAAGGAAAGAGCTCTCAGTGCTGCTGCCCATTGCCTCAATCCTTTCTCCTTGGAAGGCCCATGGAGAGACAAAGCCCCTTGACACCAACACCCATCACACCCGAGCCTGGGCACACTTGGGAAGCAATGATTGTTCCACAGCTTCTCCAGGAGAGCTGTCTCAGGTGTGAACGTTTTCCCTCTGTGTCCCGTTCATGGCTCTTTCAGGATCTGGGAAAAGCAGCCCCAGAGCCCCTTGGGGGGTGTAAAAACCACTGGTGGGTGTAAAAACCACTGGCACCAGCGCTGGTTGCACCCCAGGTGCTGAGATTAAAAAAAGTTGGGTGGTGAGGGGTTTTTAGTGCTGAAAGGTGTCTGTAGCAGCGCTGATGTCTCTTCCCTGCTCTGTACCATAGAGGATTCCCTCCCTTTTGGTTTCCTCCTCCTCTCCCTCACTCTGGCACTAATTGTCCCCTCTGCTGTGTTCATGAGTGAGCTTGACCCGTGCAACACCTTCAAAACCACCTTGTAACTAAAAAAACCAAACCAAATTGCTGTAACTGTTCCTGACAGTTTGTGCAGGGAAGGGAAGGGTTTGAAATCCCACTGGGGCATTCTCCTGGGCTCTCCCTGCTGGCTTTTATCTTTAATATGTTTATCCCTGCCATGGTGAGATCCAGGGCAGCCCCAGCAGGTTTGCAGCTGGCACCAAGCTGGGTGTGACCCTTTGTTACAATGAGGGTGGGCAGGCCCTGGCACAGCTGTGGCTGCCCCTGGATCCCTGGCAGTGCCCAAGGCCAGGTTGGACACTGGGGCTGGAGCCTGGGACAGTGGGAGGTGTCCCTGCCATGGCAGGGCTGGCATGGGATGGGATGGATTCCCATCCAAACCTTTCTGGGATTCTGTGGATTTTTTTTTTTAATAAACAGCATATTAAAAAAATCATATTTCTCCCCCCCATCCCCATGAAAATGTTTTTCTTCCCCCAATGGAAAGAGGGGTTTGGGGTTTGTTTGTGTGGTTATTTTCCAGAGCCAGCTTTGTCTCACACTCCCAGGATGGAGCCCCTGGCAGTGCCCCCAGCAGAGCCTCCTGTGCTGGAAACTCCCCAGAAGTTCTTCCTGCGGGTCAAGTGGCAGCAGCAGCAGCAGCACCAAGGTACTGGGGCTGCTCTGGGGAGCACAAACCCCTCCAGACAGAGAACCTTGGCATTGCTGGGCCTGGGAAACCTCTGAGGCCATCCAGTCCCCCCAGCACTGCCCCCTGTCCCCAAGTGCCACATCCACAGGGCTTTGAATCCCTCCTGGCATGGGTCCCCCCACCCCCTGGGCAGCCTGTTCCCATGCCTAAATATCCCTCATTTCTTTGTTGTTCCTTTATCTAAGCATGTTCTCATGCTTAAATATCCCTAATTTCTTTGGTTTTCCTTTTTTTTTCCCTTTAAATGAGCAGCTACACCACCTTCAACCCAAAGGCAGCAGAATGTTCCTCCTTGCAGAGGTGCAGAGGATCCCTCGGTGCAGGCTGCTTGTGCTGAGCAGGCAGGGAATGGGCCTGCAGGGGAGCTGGACTCTGATAAGGATGATGTGGATGTTTTCCTGGTGGAATCTGTCGAGGTGGATGCTGATGAAGAAATGTCTCAAAGGACAGTGGCTTCTCCTCTGCAAGTGAAATCCCCCCCTTGGGAAGATGGGGATGAGGCAAAAGGAAGGTGGAGAAATGCAGAAGCAAATCGTACAGAGTTTGATGAAGAGAGGAGAGAGCTGCAGCCCAGCAAAAAACCAGCTGCTCCAGCAGGGCAAAAGGCACCAGAGACTAATCCTGCAAACCCCTCGCAGCCCTTGTGTAGCATCTTGCTCTCCTCTCCGCTCCACATTCCAAGGAAGCAGAAGTGGGCAGAAGACCCCAAGGTCCCTTTGGATAAAGCTCCTGCTGACCAACCTGCTGGCAAAGCACACAAAGAGGTGGGAGGAAATAATCCTTGAGGGCAAATGAGCAATCCCTCTGGGCTGACAGCTCAAAGTTAATCTTTTTCTTGTCAAAAGGCAGGAACGCTGAGAGGAGGATAAACTGTTACTCCTTTAGATTTTAGCAGTATGTTTCCCCATGCAAAGGGTTCCTTTTTTCCATACTCCAAGATGACAAATGTTCAGGGTTTGGGGTTTGTTGTGTAAAAGAAGCACTTTTGGCTTAGTGTGTACAAGCCATGGTGTGATGATGGCCCCTGCCAGCTCCAGGGAGGAGAGACCTCTCCCAGCTGGGCATGAATCCATCCAGAATGTGCCCTGCTGATGGACAGGGGAAGGGCTTGGCTTTCCTATGGATCACCCAGGCTCCTGTTCAGTTTAACTGGAGCAAATCTTTTCCTAGGAGTGTGCAGCTTGCAGCCTTCCTTCCTTTCTGAGGATATCCTGGCAAAGTCCTTGGGGTTCCCTAGGAGCCTGGCACAAGCACTCCTGCCCAAGGCTTCCCTTCTTCCCTGGGGAAATCCCCTGGATTGCAGGGGACTTGTTCTGTTCTCCCTCACCACGGCCAAGACTGTTTGATGTTTCTCCTGAATTAAACCAAGTCACCTTCAGGATTGAGCTGAGGATCAGATATCCTCTAATATTCCAGATTTGTAGCTTAGAAAATGTTGAAAGAGTTATTTTTGTTATTGGATCTGATCACTAAGGAGTGCTGGCTAATAAATACTTCTAAATTATTTATATTCTTTTTTTTTCTGGGAAAGAAAAACATCTGCCTGAGCAGCTGGAGGATTAAAGTGCTGGCTGGAAACACGGCAATCTGTGTGGAAGGGAAAAGGAAGTAAGAACCAGTTTTTTATTTAAATGTAAAGTAAACCATGGACACCAAACATGAGGTAATGGTGCAGAGCTTAGACTGCTTTATCAGGGAAGACACAATTCCTTTGTGTGGGCAGGAGAGGGAGAGCACCCAGGGAACTGCTGGGGAGCTCATTCCAGAGTCCTGTGCTGAGGTAATCAGAAAGGTTCAGAGAAATCAATCAAATATCAAATATCTCTGGACAGTTTGGGTTGGGAGGGAGCTCAAAGCCCATGCAGCCCCACCCTGCCAAGGGCAGGGACACCTCCCACTGTCCCAGGCTGCTCCAAGCCCCCTCCAGGCTGGGCTGCTGTCCCATGAGTGCCACCTGCAGCAGTGACACGTTCAGACACACACAGTCCCCTGCCCCAGGTCAGAGCTGTGTCAGTTCCAGGCTGAGAGAGGAAACCTGAGCCCAGAGCACATCCTGCAGCGCCTGAATCCCTCAGAAAACAGGGATCCCCACCCCTGCATGGAGTGCCAGCATTCCAGACTGGAATCCTTGCTGGGAGCGATTTCTGTTGTCTCTTGGCAGGGACATGAGGCAGCAGCTGTGGCACAGCAGCGCCATCGTGGAGCGCGTCACTCACAGCCAGGTGCAGACCTCCTCGGGAGCTGTGTACCTGCTGCAGGGCAAGATCGACTCAGCTGCCATGAGGAGGGAAGGTGAGCTGCTGCTTCTGAATGCCTTACAAATTATAAACTGTTCCAGCTTGGCTTGGAGCAAGTGGGTTTGTAAGGAAATGGGGTTTCCATGCAGGTGCAAATACAGGATTTGTGCTCTGTGTGCTCCTCTGGCACACTGGCTGGGAATGAGCTGCTTGTCTGTGACTGTTCACAGGGGCCTCAGGGTAAGGGAAGAGACGAGGATCTGACTCCATGTTTCAGAAGGCTGATTTATTGTTTTATGGTACATATTACATTAAAACTATACTAAAAAATGGAAGAAAGGATTTCATCAGAAGGCTGGCTAAAGATAGAAAAAGAAGGAATGATCACAAAGGTTTGTGGCTCGGCTCTCTGTCTGAGCCAGCTGACTGTGATTGGCCATTAATTAGAAACAGCCACATGAGACCAATCCCAGATGCACCTGTTGCATCCCACAGCAGCAGATAACCATTGTTTGCATTTTGTTCCTGAGGCCTCCCAGCCTCTCAGGAGGAAAAATCCTAAGAAAGGATTTTCATGGAAAGATGTCTGTGACACTTGTGAGTGCTCTTAGGCAGCTCTGAGAACACAGAGGTACCCTGTGGCATGGGTGGAATGAATAGTTGGAGTCATGGGATATCCTGAGCTGGAAGGGACCCCCAAGATCATCATCCCAACCCCCTGTCCCTGCCCAGACCCCCAGCAACCCCAGCCTGGGCATCCCTGGCAGTGCTGCCCAAACCCCCCTGGAGCTCTGGCAGCCTCGGGCTGTGCCCATTCCCTGGGCAGCCTGGGCAGTGCCAGCACCCTCTGGGGAAGAACCTTTCCTGATCTCCAGCCTGACCCCACTCCACTTCCAGCCCCAGCCATTCCCTCAGCATTACTTCCCCTAACACAGGTGTGCCCCAGGTGTGTTGCACCATTTTTTACCCAGCACACCTTCACTGTTGGCTCTTTCAGGCCCAAGGAGGTGTGTGTGACTTCAGTGTTTCCTGCTTACTTGCAGCACTGGGGTCCCTGCTGATAAATACCTGCTCTGGCTGCTCTCTGACTGGAAGATTTTATTGCTTTCTTTGCTAAGAACTTATATTTATTTCTATTTTAATATTCTGAGAAGGAAAAGTAGCAGCAGAAGGCTTGTGAGCAGAGTGGCTCTAGGGCTGCAGAGGTTTCCTAGGGCTAAGAGTGACTGACTGGAGTGTGCTGGGAGGGATTGTGTGGGTCAGCCCCTCTGCTGTTTGGGTTTAGCAGGCTCTGAGGGTCCTTGTGCCCCCTGAGGGGTGCCAGCCCTGCTCTCTGGGCTCCTTGTGTCCCCTGAGGGGTGCCAGCCGTGCTCTCTGGGCTCCTTGTGCCCCCTGAGGGGTGCCAGCCCTGCTCTCTGGGCTCCTTGTGTCCCCTGAGGGGTGCCAGCCCTGCTCTTGGGGGCTCCTTGTGTCCCCTGAGGGGTGCCAGCCCTGCTCTCTGGGCTCCTTGTGTCCCCTGAGGGGTGCCAGCCCTGCTCTCTGGGCTCCTTGTGCCCCCTGAGGGGTGCCAGCCGTGCTCTCTGGGCTCCTTGTGCCCCCTGAGGGGTGCCAGCCCTGCTCTCTGGGCTCCTTGTGTCCCCTGAGGGGTGCCAGCCCTGCTCTTGGGGGCTCCTTGTGTCCCCTGAGGGGTGCCAGCCCTGCTCCCTGGGCTCCTTGTGTCCCCTGAGGGGTGCCAGCCCTGCTCCCTGGGCTCCTTGTGTCCCCTGAGGGGTGCCAGCCCTGCTCTTGGGGGCTCCTTGTGCCCCCTGAGGGGTGCCAGCCCTGCTCCCTGGGCTCCTTGTGTCCCCTGAGGGGTGCCAGCCCTGCTCTCTGGGCTCCTTGTGCCCCCTGAGGGGTGCCAGCCCTGCTGAGCTGCTTTCCTGTGCCCTGTGCTCCCCCAGGGTTCCCCTACCGCTTTATCAAGAAATTCACGTTTGGCTTCTCCAGAAGGTGGAAGGAGTACGTGGAGGAGTTCCTGGAGGAAAGGAGGAGGTAAGTTCATTGGAGATTCTCTATCCCTGCAATGTTCTAAGTGTTCATTGAGACTTTTTTGAGGGTATTACACCAGAGGGGTGTGAAATGTTTTAGATGTGGGCATGAAGCCACTCTGCTGTGCTGGCCCACCAGGGCCCAGATGTTGTTAAAGAGCAGCTTCCTCAGTGGCTGTTATTTCTTGTCTCAAACTCCAAACCCTCAGGAAAGAAGGAGCTCAAGAGAGTGGTGGGGAGGAGAATGAGGAGAATGACTCCGTGGGGGGAACTGATGTGTTGGAACCTGCAGGAGGCTCAGTGAGCAAAGCCAGGAAACCTGCACTGAGGAACTCCACCTATGAGGTATCACCAGAGAACCACGAGAACATCTGTGAGTATTTAACCATCCTTTCCTTTGGAAAAGACACCTGGGGGTGGCTGGAGTGGGCTGTGGAAAGGTTCTTTGTGCTGGCTGTTTGCAGGAATTGGCTGTAGAGCTGTAAAAGCCCCTGGTTTGGCTCAGCCTTCGAGTGCAGTCCCTGCCTTGCCACAGGCACTGACAGCTCTGGGGTTTAACTCAGATTTAACTTTTAACTTTTTCTGGGGTCTTCGTCCAATGGGCCTTTCCCTAACCCCACTGTGCTGTTTGTTACTGCTGCAATCAGGTTTTCTTGCTAGCACTGCAAAAGCTTTTATGCTTTTCTCTCATCACTCCCATTCATTTTTCACTCTCATTTGTCTCAGTGAGCAGCTGTTCCATGTGACAACTTTCCCTCCTCAAACAACTTTCACAGTATTTATAACCTTCTAAACAAAGTAAAAGTAAAAAGTTCACCACAGTAAAGTTCATAATTTGGGAAGCTTCTTACTTCAGTCCTGTCATTTATATCACAATGCTTTGAAAAGAACAACTTTGGGTACATTTTACATTTCCCTTGTAGTCCAGTTTAAACACAACATCGTTCCTCTGCTAAGCTGAATTTTCCATGCAATATTTGAGAATAAACTCTTCTTTCTTTGGGCATTTTTGCCTGCAGTTGTTACACCGAGTCACAGCTCCAGGAGCGACTCCAGCGCGGTCTACACCCGCAGCGGGCGCCTCGTCAAACCCCCCCTGAACTACTGGTGTGGCCAGAGGGAGTTTGTGGATCAGGGCCTCAATGTCACCATACAGAATGGATGGGTGGATTATCTGAACCTGGTAAGAGCCTCTTTAGTGTGACTTAAATAGAATTATTAAACTTGGCCAGGTGGGGAACAGAACAGGGGCAGCTCTTAGACACACCTGAAGGGAAAGGAAATCTTGGAAACATGATCAAAATATTAGAAAACACACCAAAAAATAGTCTTATGTCCATATTATGAGGTAATTGTGGTCTCTAAATCTGGCATAATGGGGAATTCTTTCTGGGGGAAAAAGTTGGGGGTGTTTTGAAAGATGATTGTATCAGACAGGAATTTGGTGAGGTCCCAGCTCAAGTCCTGGGGTCAGTTCTGGGCCTTTCACTGCAAGAGAGACTCTGAGGGTTTGGAGCATTTCCAGGGAAGGGAACAGAGCTGGGAAAGGGGCTCAGCCTGGAGAAAAGGAGATGAAATTAATTTTAGAGTCAATTGTTTTATTTTGAAGATCCCTAGTAGTGAAAAACCCAAAAGAAAGACCAGGTTCATCTCCAAGAATAAACAAAAGGAAGACATGAAGACAACAGAGGAAATGCCAAAAAGCCAAAGTAAAGGTAAAAACTAATTTTTTTTTCTATTTTCAAGTTATTGATGGAATCAGTCGACTTGTGAGTGGATGCTGGAGAAGTAGGGTTGGGTCTGTTAATGCAAAGAAATTATTCAAATATTTTAATGATCAACTGCTTTTTCTCTGAAGAATCAGCAGAGTAGCATTCATGTGGAGTTTCACAGCTCCAAACAAGAACTATGTGTGTAAATCACTTTTTTAATTACATAATAGGGACACAGAGATTTCATTCTGGAAATTGAAATGAAGGGATTTGGACTTTTTGGAGTTCACCAATCCAGTGACCTGGAGGCCTGGCTTTGCTTTTTAACGTGGATGGAAAAAATGAAATGTTGGCAAAAAAATCCATTAACAGAGTTTTTAATAAAAATTTGGTTTTAGTAGAATCTGGGTGGTGATAGAAGCCTGAGAAGAATGTGAATATAAAGCAGAAGTTTCTCTCTTAAGCAGCTGCAATGTTTCCTGCAGAAAAGCTCTCTGGAGCAGAGCAGAGCTTTGGGGATGTGCCTGCTCAGTCAGTAGAGTTTCGGAGAGCCCTTGAGAGCAGCTCTGAGTTTGTAGTGTGGCAGGTAAAGCTCTGGAGGGGGTGCAGATGCCTGTGCTGCCAGCACAGCAGGACCCACCCTCAGCCCTGACGGGCTCTGCCTCCCTCCCCTCTCTTGCAGGGAAAGGCAGCGAGAGAGGAGCCGCTCCCCGAGGGGAGCCCCGGCCTGCCAGCAGCAGGAAGGGCAGGCAGGTCCTGTCGGATGAGGAGGAGAATGATCCTGGAGTCAGGGGCACAAAAACCAAACCATCCCAGCTCCCTGCCAGGGGGGCTTCCTCAAAGCCCAAGGAGCTGAACAAACACGGCGGCAGAGCCCCGGGGGCAGCACAGAGAGCAGCAGCGTCTGCAGGGCCGAGCATGTACGAGCAGGGCTACAGGAACTCCCTCAGGTCAGCCAAGGAGAGGATTCTCCTCGCCCAGCAGCCCTCACAGGATGAGGAGGAGCAGTCCAGTGAGGACACCCCACTGCTGATCAGGAGGAAGAAGAAATCTATATTTAAACCAGAGTCTCAAAAGCGGAATCCTTGCCCTGGCTCCAGAGGCTCCCGGGATGATGCAAACAAGGCCTGTGGCCAAAGGACAGCAAAGCCCTCCCAGCATGTGCTGGTGAGGCTGAGTGGGCCCTGGTCCAGTGAGGAGTCTGAGCCCCCTTCTGAAGGGAGAACATCCTCTGAGTCCAGTGCTTCCCTCCTGCCGGCCCGGGCCAGGAGGGCACGGGGCAGTGCCAGCCCCGCCAGGTACAGGCTCCGTTCCGACACCGAGCCCGAGGAGACGCCCAGCGAGGACGCCGACACCAGAGCGCCCCCCGTAAAAACAAACCACGGCGGCCCCAGCACTGCCAGGCCTGCAGCAGCAAAGGCCAGAGACACGAGGGGGCAGAAATCTCTGGAACTCTTTGCGAGGGCGGGTGATGGCTGGTCCGAGAAGGAATTACAGAAGCTTCACAAGTAAGGGCTCATTCTGTGCTCAGAGGAAAAGTTTCCCTCAGGCATCAGGAGGGGTTGGATGGTCTGGATTGGGGGGTTTCAGATTCATGATTTCCCAGGTTTCCTTTGTGTTTTAATTCCCTATTAGAAATATTCCCATTCAATTCCCTTTTTTTTAATTCCCTAATAATAATTAGAATTATTATTCCCTATTACTTTTCTTCACAAGTGAAACATCAGTATAATATGGTGAGGGCCACAGGTGAGAGGAGCAGGTTCCCTCCCCAGACTGCAGTAAGAGGTTAAACATGATGTGGTTTGTGAGCAGGTTAACTGCAAGGGTGTTCAATTAATCCATCATCCAATTGCTTAAGCCACTGGGCAATATTTCATAGACACTGAGTGTAAAATGGCCAGGTTTGGGTTTAGCTCTTTTAGATGAGCAGGAGCTCAGGTCTGAGGGGACCTGCACAAGTGAGCAGGAAATTTATCTTGTGACACATCTGTCAGTTGAAGGTGTTTAAATAAATTTGCCTGTTGTGAATAAAAGACAGCACAGGATCACAGACTGGTATGGGTGGAGGAGCCTTAAATCCCACCCAGTGCCACCCCTGCCATGGCAGGGACACCTCCCACTGTCCCAGGGTGCCCCAGTGCCCAGCCTGGCCTTGGGCACTGCCAGGGATCCAGGGGGGGCAGCAAGAGGCAGGGCCTCAGTGCATGGCCTGGGTGGTTCCCAGGGCTGTGCCCAGGGCTGTGCCCTGCCTGGTGACACCGTGTCCCTGCTGTCCCCCCAGGGCTGTGCCCTGCCTGGTGACACCGTGTCCCTGCTGTCCCCCCAGGGCTGTGCCCTGCCTGGTGACACCGTGTCCCTGCTGTCCCCCCAGGGCCATCGCGGCGTTCCCCAAGCACAGGAGCGGCTTCTGGCAGGAGGTGGCCATGGCCGTGGGGTCCCGCTCTGCCCAGGAGTGCCAGGGGAAGTACCTGGAGGAGCAGCAGGAGAGAGCCAACAAACAGCAGCCCAGGAAAACCACAGTGGGAAAAGCTGAGAGGAAAGGTACCAGCACCTTCTGTCTGGGGGTTGGGTGGGGGGTAAATGATTCTCGTTCAGACACTGAGGGCTGGAGCGTGGCCAGGGAAGGGAACAGAGCTGGGCAGGGGCTGCAGAATCCCTGAGGAGCTGGGCAGGGGCTGCAGAATCCCTGAGGAGCTGGGCAGGGGCTGCAGAATCCCTGAGGAGCTGGGCAGGGCTCACCTGGAGCAAAGGAGGCTCAGGGGCCCTTGTGGCTCTGCACAGCTCCTGCCAGGAGGGCACAGCCGGGGGGTCGGGCTCTGCTCCAGGGAACAGGAACAGGAGCAGAGGGAACGGCCTCAGGCTGGGCCGGGGCAGCTCAGGGTGGGCACAGCAGGAATTTCCCCACGGAAAGGGGGCTCAGGCCTTGGCACTGCCCAGGGAGGGTTGCAGTGCCCATCCCTGAGGGATTTCAAGCCCTGTGCATGGGGCACTTGGGGACATGGGGCAGTGCTGAGGAAGGGTTGGACTGGATGGGCTGGGAGGGCTTTTCCAGCCTCACCAATTCTGCTCCCATGGGATAAATCCACAAGAGCACATCAGGATGTGGCAGCGAGCCAGGTCACCTTTTGCTGTGGAGGTTGGAGGATGTCATGAATGACTGAGGTGACAAGAAGAGAAAGGTTCTTTCCTTTCTCTTCTTGTAGAGTTTTCCAGTTGTTGGCATGAGGGGAAGACTCTCTGGCCTTCACCCCTCCGGGGAAGAGCTCTTGACATCCTGAGAGGCTCCTGGAGGCCCAGCAGGTCACGAGCTCCTTGCAGAGCTCTGTCCAGGTGGGGTTTGGGTCCCTGGATGCCCAAGGGCAGTCTGGTCCCTTTCTCTGGTGTTTGCCATCCCCACACTGCAGCTTCACTTGGGGCTGGGTTGGATTAAGGTTTGCCGTGGACACAGGGTGAGCTGAGCCCTCCTGAGCCTGGCTTCAGTGCAAGTGTCCCTGAGCAGCAGAGCTTTGGGCCCTGCTGCCTCCTGGCACGGGGACACTGCTGTGGGTTTGCTCTCTGCAAGGCACTCGTGAGCTCACTTCTGTCACAGTCACAATGAACCCTGTGGGTGACCCTGCAGTGGCTCCGGGGGGCTCTGCAGTGACCCTCCTCTGGAGATGGAGTGGGGAAACTGCTTTGAAAAGCAGAAACTGTGTGAGAACTCAAAGGGATCCTAAAGAAGCTGTAAGAGATTTCACCAGAGGACAGACTGGGCTGTGGGACTGCCTGTGGCAGTGAATTTTAACCCCATGGCTGCTGTCTGAGACAATTCCTGGTCAGATCCTGGAGATAAGAAGCAGCCAGTGATCACTGCCAAGGTGGGCACCCTCAAACGGAAGCAGCAGATGAGGGAGTTCCTGGAGCACCTGCCCAAGGACAACCACGACGACATCTTCAGTGCAACTCCCCTCCAGAAGAGGAGGGTCCAGGTAAGCCTGGGACAGCAGCTCCTGTGGGACTGCTCTCCTGCTGGGTGTGCCAGGGGGCTGCTCCAGTTCCACCAGCACAATCCTGGGGATCTGTGGGAAGGGGCTTCTTTCCTTCACGTGCTGTAGCAGCCCTTGGCTGGTGGCAGTGAGAAGGTTGGACAGGCTGGGAGGAGCCTCTGCATGGTGACAGCACCAACTGAGCAATCGTCCTTCTGAGCAGTCCTGGGCAGCCTGGAGCTTGGCACTGTAACCAGAAATGACTTTTTGAGGGTGTGGCAGCACCAAAAGCCCTCAGCCACGTGCTGGGCAGGATCTGCAGGGGCACTCAGACCAAGGTGGAGGTGCAGGGTCGTGTCCAGTTCTGGGCACGGGGCTGGGGCTGTGCCTCAGCAGGGACAGGGGACTCAGAGCCAGGGCAGGGAGGAGTGGAGGGAGTGCTGGGAGGGGGGAAAGGCACTCCAGGCTCAGGTGACCGACTGACAGCTCTGAGGTGGCCCTACAGCTGCCAGCACTGCGAGGGAGCCGCGACGGGGACACCGAGGATTTGGCCCTCTCGGAGCTCCCGCTCAGCCCCTCCTCGGGCCTCTTTCCCCCTGTGAAAACTCCACAGTGTGAGCACATCAGCCCGGGAATGCTGGTCCCCATCAACAGGTAGGAGCTCTTCCAGCAGCTCTCTGTGAGCCTTGGCATTGCCCAGGATCCCTTTTTGTCTCTGAGGAAGGTGGCTTTGGAGCTGGGACAGCAGCTCGCTTCCACCACTCCTGCAGCCTCGCTTAGCCTGGGAAAAGCTGTTCCTGCAGCCCGTGTGCTGCTGGAGCTGCTCAGCTCCCTGTGGGCAGCTCCTGCTCCCAGCCCTGGCAATGGCCCTGGCTTGGCCTTCAGCCTCAGCAGAGCCTTCAGTCCTGCCCTGTTCAGCCAGGGCTTCAGGCTCTGCTCAGATAACCAGAACCATCTGGGAGCCTGGAGCCAGTGGGGTTGTGTCACATGGGCTGGGCCTGGGAAGGGGATGGGGCTGGCTGTGATCCCTGCACTGGGATGGGGATGAGGCTCAGTGTGATCCCTGCACTGGGAAGGGGATGGGGCTGGCTGTGATCCCTGCACTGGGATGGGGATGGGGCTCAGTGTGATCCCTGCACTGGGATGGGGATGGGGCTCAGTGTGATCCCTGCACTGGGATGAGGCTCAGTGTGATCCCTGCACTGGGAAGGGGATGGGGCTGGCTGTGATCCCTGCACTGGGATGGGGATGGGGCTCAGTGTGATCCCTGCACTGGGATGGGGATGGGGCTCAGTGTGATCCCTGCACTGGGATGAGGCTCAGTGTGATCCCTGCACTGGGATGGGGATGGGGCTGGCTGTGATCCCTGCACTGGGAAGGGGATGGGGCTCAGTGTGATCCCTGCACTGGGATGGGGATGAGGCTCAGTGTGATCCCTGCACTGGGATGGGGATGGGGCTCAGTGTGATCCCTGCACTGGGATGGGGCTGGCTGTGATCCCTGCACTGGGATGGGGCTCAGTGTGATCCCTGCACTGGGATGTGCAGCCCATGGCCCAGCCCTGCTCGTTCCCTGTGGGAGCTGGAGCTCTGGGGCTCCCTGGCTGCCTGCAGAGGGTTCCAGGGAAGGGTCCCAGCCCTGCTGAGCCCTGCTGAGCCCTGCTGAGCCCTGCTCCCTTGTGCCCAGGAGTGACTACGACCGGCACGTGTTCCGCATGCAGAAGAACACCCGGGGCAGCAGAGGCACCTGGGACAAGGTCAAGAAGAAGTCGGTAATGCTGCTTTCCTTGGCTCTGCCACTGCCACCTGAGCCAGGCACAGCTTGGCCACAGGAGACAGTCCTGGGATCACAGCCCCCTGTGTGCTCTGGATGGAAAATGGGAACCCTCCCTGAGTTTGGTATCTGCTGCTGTGGAGAGAAGTTCCTTTCTGAGAGAGGAGCTCTTCGTTGTCAGGATTAACTCCATTGCTTTTAGTTAGGATCTGGAATTGCTTTGGAATTCCATGGTCTTTAGGTTCTTGTTAAATTCCTCTGAACAGGGGGAAAAGGAACAATAGCCATAGGATATCCTGAGGTACAATAAGGGCCCCACAAGGATCACCCAGCCCAGCTCCTAACAGTGACCATAAGTCAGCCTTGTATCCTTGAATTTAGGTATCAGTTCTTCCACTCTCCCAGGCTCTGCAGCTCCTTTGGCTTTTCCATAAAACCCTGTGCTCCTGGGAGCAGCTTGTGCCTGTGGCTCAGGGAAAGCAGTTGTGGAATTCTGGGAAGTGGGGACCCCGAGCTGGTGCCAGCCCTGGCTGAGCCTCTTCCTTTCCCTCCCTCCCTCCCTCAGGCCGGAGCTGTGCACGAGACACCGGCTTCCTGCAGAACCAAGAGTGAGTATTCCTGGCTCCTCATTGCCAGCTCCTTCCCTTCCTGCTCCATCACCGTGAGCTGTGTCCCATCAGCCTTTTGCTGCCCCGTTTCCCTTGGGACACCCCCTGATGATCCCTGGTTTTATTGCAGGGGTGACCCCGGCCCCCGTGGTGGGGAAGCTCTTCACGGCTGAGACTCCAAACTCGTCCTGCTCCAGTGAGGAGAAGGATTCCTACTTTTCCATGTGATGGACTCTGTGGATGTCTTCTTCAGCACCTCCTACTTTTCTATCTGATGGGATGTCTTGTTCAGCACTTGCTGTTCAGAGCACGAGGGTTCTGCTGCCCCTCTGGGAGGGAATACTGGAATGATTTCAGTTTGGAAAAGCTGTCCTGCTATGGTTTTATGTGTTTTAACTCCATTCCCACCCTGCTGCCAATGCTTGGCTTTTCCATGTGTACAAAGTGTCATTTCCTTGTCCAGGCTCCTCCCCTCTGTGTCCTGCTTCTCCTGGGAAGGAGAAATGTACATAGATACCAATGACTGCCAAGTTTTGATTCTTTTTAAGCTAAAATATCTTCTGGGGTATGCCTGTATAATAAATTTAGCAGCACTCCAGAAGGAACTGAAATTGCTTTTTAATTTACTCTAGGGACAGCTTGAATTTTTACATTTCCTTAATGTAATAAAGAGAAGCTTTTTTTACTCAGAGATTACTCCTAGTTGTTGTGGGGCAGCTGAATCCAGGAGCTGTCCAGCTTGGAATGGTGCCTGCAAGGCTTCATCCTCTTGGTTTGGAATCACGGAGTGCTTTGGGTGGGAACCTTTAAGTCCCACCCATCCCACCCCTGCCATGGCAGGGACACCTCCCACTGTCCCAGGGTGTCCCAGTGTCCAGCCTGGCCTTGGGCACTGCCAGGGATCCAGGGGCAGCCACAGCTGCTCTGGCAATCCCAGCCCAGCCAGGAATTCCCAATTCCCAATCTCCCACCCATCCCTGCCCTCTGGCACTGGGAGCCATTCCCTGGCTCCTGTCCCTCCATGCCTTGTCCCCAGTCCCTCTGCAGCTCTCCTGGAGCCCCTTCAGGCCCTGCCAGGGGCTCTGAGCTCTCCCTGGAGCCTTCTCCTCTCCAGGGGAACATTCCCAGCTCTCCCAGCCTGGCTCCAGAGGGGCTCCAGCCCTGGGGCAGCTCCATGGGTTCCTCTGGATCTCTCCAGGGCTGGCAGCTCTGCAGGCGGGGTCTCGGCTGCCCAGGACAGCTCCCGCTCCAGGGATGGATTTCTCCCCGTTCAGGAGCACCGATGGATCCCGCGCTGTTCCAGCCGGTGGCAGCAGAGGCTGCGGCGCCGGGGCTGGGGCAGGACCGGGCAGAGGCTCCAAGGGACGGGGGCGGCGCTCCCCGGGGCCCCCAAAGCCCAGCCCTGTCCCTGAACACGGAACAGCGGCAATTCCCGTTTTAACCTGGAAACGCGGGGCTCAGTGACGGCAGGAGCTGCTGCTGCGCTCCTAAATCTCTACTGAAGTACTCGAGCCATTATTGTGGTTTGTACAGGAATTGGGGATGGCCAATTCCTGTACAGAGCTGTGCGCTCCCCGGCCCAGGGACCCTGGGGACACACGGGGCGGTGCCAGCGCAGCTCCCACGCCCTGAGGTTTGACAAGTGTTTATTTACATCATTTACATCCAATCCCGAGGGGGTAAAGTGCAGTGCAGGGCCCGGAGCGCCGAGCTCAGCCCTTCCCCTTGGCGGGCAGGGGCTGCGGCAGCAGCTGCAGATCGAACTCGTGGCGCAGGAAGCGATGGAGCTCCTCGGCCTGGGGCCGGCTCAGCCGCGCCCCCGCCGCCAGCGCCGGCACCGAGCTGCAAGAGAGGGAACGGAACGGGAGGAGCCCCGGAGCCGGGATGGGGCCGCACCGAGAGCCGGGCATGCAGGGCCCGGGATGCGGCGGCACCGAGCGCCGGGCATGCAGGGCCCGGGATGGGGCCGCACCGAGAGCCGGGCATGCAGTGCCCGGGATGGGGCCGCACCGAGAGCCGGGCATGCAGTGCCCGGGATGGGGCCGCACCCGGAGCTGCTGCTGTCACCTCTGCACGGGTGCCCGAGGGTGAGCAGCACACCTGAGCAGTGAAAACAGGGAATGCCAGAGGAAAAGAGAGCGAGGGGCAGCAGGAGGGAGGGGGGAAGCAGAGCCCGTGTCAGGGCCCTGGGCTGCTCAGCGGGAGAGACAGGAATGTGTGAAGAGCTGAGATGGGACAGGAAAGCTCCTGGGAGAGGGTGGGAAAGGCTCTTCCTGAGCAGCTATCCCGGCAGGAAAGGAGCCAGAAAGCTCTCCCTGAGCAGTGATCCCAGCAGGAAGGGATGCCCTGAGCAGCTATCCCGGCAGGAAAGGTGCAGGAAGGGATGCCCTGAGCAATGATCCCGGCAGGAAAGGTGCAGGAAGGGATGCCCTGAGCAGTGATCCCGGCAGGAAAGGTGCAGGAAGGGATGCCCTGAGCAGTGATCCCGGCAGGAAAGGTGCAGGAAGGGATGCCCTGAGCAATGATCCTGGCAGGAAAGGTGCAGGAAGGGATGCCCTGAGCAATGATCCTGGCAGGAAAGGTGCAGGAAGGGATGCCCTGAGCAGCTATCCCGGCAGGAAAGGTGCAGGAAGGCTCTCCCTGCCTCCAGGGGAGGAGAAGGAGTGCAAGGCTGGGCCCGGGAGCCCCTGCCAGGCCCTGTGCTGCCCTTACCTGTTGGCCACGGCTGTGATGGAGCCGAAGGAGTGGCAGAGGTTGAGGGCAGCTCCGTAGCTGAGGTTGGGAATGCTCAGGTAGAAGTTGAGGAGGTCCCGGCCGTGCCCCTCCGGCTCCGTTGGCACCTGGATGGCAGCGTCCTTCCTGTGCTCCAGCAGAGCCAGCTCCTTCAGCAAAGCTGCAGTTTGCTCCTGGCAGGAGCTGAAGAGGATCCTTATTCCAGCCTGCACCAAGGCTGAGAGCGCTCCATCGTAGTGCTGAGTCCTCTGGAAACACCGGGACGTCTCTCCTGAGGAGTGGAAGCACAGGAAAGCAAGACCTGTTATTGTCCAGTGGAATCATTTCATTGCAGGGTTTGGATTTTTGGATTAAAACAAATGTCTGTGCATGGATAAAATTGTGCTTGCTCCTGACATGGAATCCCAGGATGGTTTGGGTTGGGGGGCACATTAAATCCCATCCCATCCCATCCCATCCCAGCACTGTCATGGCAGGGACACCTCCCACTGTC
Source organism: Ammospiza caudacuta (assembly GCF_027887145.1). Taxonomy (NCBI): domain Eukaryota; kingdom Metazoa; phylum Chordata; class Aves; order Passeriformes; family Passerellidae; genus Ammospiza; species Ammospiza caudacuta. Next base: position 65,495,595 of record NC_080598.1, read on the forward strand.
CCAGGCTGCTCCAATGTCCAACCTAGCCAGGGTTCCCGGGGCAGCCACAGCTTCCCTGGGAATTCCAGCCCAGCCCCTCCCCAGCCTCCCAGCCAGGAATTCCCAATTCCCAATCTCCCACTCATCCCTGCCCTCTGGCACTGGCAGCCATTCCCCGTGTCCCTCGGGGCAGGGCGTTCCGGCAGCACCCACCTGGCCTGACCCTGTCTGTCTCCACAATCACACAGATCCTCTCGAAGATGCCCTGCAGGCGCTGCAGCCTCTGGCTCAGTTTGTTCCTGTTCCCGGGGCTCTGCAGCTCCGACTGCAGCACCCTGTCCACGGCCAGGCGGTTGCTGACGATGTAATCGCTGCTGCCCAGGGAGCAAACCTGCACCCGGAGCCCGTGCCCGGCCCGCAGGCACGACAGCACCTCCGGCCCCGAGCACATCTCGCGGCTGTCGGCCAGGATGCACAGCGAGGGGCTGTGCTCCCCTGGAACACGGGGGATCCCGGCCAGCGAGGGGCTGTGCTCCCCTGGAACACGGGGGATCCCAGCCGGGGAGGGGCTGTGCTCCCCTGGAACACGGGGGATCCCGGCCAGCGAGGGGCTGTGCTCCCCTGGAACACGGGGGATCCCAGCCGGGGAGGGGCTGTGCTCCCCTGGAACACGGGATATCCCAGCCAGGGAGGGGCTGTGCTCACAGGGAACACGGGATATCCCAGCCAGGGAGGGGCTGTGCTCCCCTGGAACACGGGATATCCCGGCCGGGGAGGGGCTGTGCTCCCCTGGAACACGGGATATCCCAGCCAGGGAGGGGCTGTGCTCCCCTGGAACACGGGGGATCCCAGCCGGGGAGGGGCTGTGCTCCCCTGGAACACGGGATATCCCGGCCGGGGAGGGGCTGTGCTCACAGGGAACACGGGATATCCCGGCCGGGGAGGGGCTGTGCCCCGAGGGAACGCTGGAAATCCGAGCCCTGGCTGAGGAAGGGTTTGGGACAGCAGGACACGCCGAGCCTGAGCTGCTCCCGTTGGTCTTCAAAGAGCTGGACACCTGTGAGTGTTGAAAATCACAGATTGTGAGGGTTTTACATCAAATCAATGAAAGGATGTTTTGCAGTATCAACACTTTCAGATTATTGACACTTTAATCCCTGTATCTGTCTCCCCACTGAGCTGAGCTGATTATCCCAGAGTTTGGACGACAAAAGCAGCAGCTTTCACTGAGAAGTTCAACAAAACCTGGATCCTGTAAATCAGACATCAGGCTGGGAAGTGTGAGAGATCAGGAACTCAACCTCAGGGAGGTGCTGAAAGCCCTGAGTTCAGACAGTGAACCAGGATTTTCTATACAAACCCAAAGAATCAGTGCACACTGCTGTTCCACCATCCTCCATGACCAAGGGAGAATCTAAGCCCAGTTTTAATTTATTCACTCCTGAAATACTCCAGGTTACCCTGGGAGTACAAAGCTTCTAGCAGCAAGGAAAGGGAGATGGTGCTGGAAATGTGCAAGGCCAGGCTGGAACAACCTGCTCTATGGAAGGTGTCCCTGCCATGGCAGGGGTGCAATGGGAAGGGTTTTAGGTCCCTCCCAACCCAAACCATTCCATGATTCCTGAGTCCTGCTGCTGCGCAGGAATTCTCTCCCACAAGGAAGCTCCCTGCTTTCCTGGGCACTGACCTCAGCAGCAGCCTGCAGATCCGTGTTCCTGCAGCCAGAGCCAGCTGGGGGGATGGATGTGCTCCTGCCTGGCCGCTCTGGGGGTGGATCCAGCACCCCAGGCACGGAACCTTCCGGGCCCAGCAGCCTCTCAGTGTCCTGCCCCCCAGCCCCACTCCTGTGCTGCGCAGAGGGGGCTTTGGGCAGAGCCTTGGGGAGCTGCCCTGCTTCCAGGGGCCTCTCCCTGCTGGCTCCCGTCTCCTCCTCGCTGGAGTCACTCAGGACAATGATTCTGGAAGGTTTCTTCTTCTGCCCTGGGGCAGGAGCGTCCCCTGCCCGCCGGGCCTGGCTCAGCCTCCTCCTGCGGGTCAGGTACTGCTGCCTGCTGCTGCTGCTGCCCTCCCTGGTGAGCAGAGCAAAATCCACACACTCTTCCTCCTCACTGCAGCCGCTGGGAGCCTCCTCCTCCTCATCCCCCACGCAGAAACTGTCCTCAGCATAGGTCACGTCTTGCTCAGGGATCTGGGGGAAACAGAGCCAGGAAAGCTGCAGTGGTTCTGCTGCTCCTCAGCAGGAGGGCCCTTGGCTTATCCAGCCCTCCCCACACAAATACTGGGGCTGAGGGGCTTCAATCACATCCCATCCCACCCCTGCCATGGCAGGGACACCTCCCACTGTCCCAGGGTGCCCCAGTGCCCAGCCTGGCCTCGGGCACTGCCAGGGATCCAGGGGCAGCCACAGCTGCTCTGGCAATCCCAGCCCAGCCAGGAATTCCCAATTCCCAATCTCCCACCCATCCCTGCCCTCTGGCACTGGGAGCCATTCCCTGGCTCCTGTCCCTCCATGCCTTGTCCCCAGTCCCTCTGCAGCTCTCCTGGAGCCCCTTCAGGCCCTGCCAGGGGCTCTGAGGTTTTCTTGGATCCTTCCTTTCTCCAGCCTGAGTTCTGTGTAGGAACTTGTAATTTACCAAGAAAAGGCTGCAACTGCTCTGCAGAGCAGGCCAAGAACCTCCCTGTGGGTCCCACAAGGAGGTCCCCAAGGAGAGGAGCCCCTGACTTCCTGTAGGGGGACACAGTATGGGCAATGTAGAATGTGATCTTATCCCCCAACGAGCTGCAGCTGGGCCCTATTACTAAAGATTAGAAGCCAGCTGGATGATAACAAGCAACACCTGTAACCAATAAGAACAGTGATATAAAAGAGTGGACCGATGGAAACTGGACTCAGAGAAGTCAGAGGGCTGCTGCAAGAACCGTCAGTGCTTAGAGGAGCTGCCTATGAGAAAGCATCGAGGAGGTATGAAACTCTGAGGCTGTGGAATCCTTGCACTACAATGATAAGAGAACTCTTGATATATAGGACAACATATAATGAAAATAGAGCTGTTGTGATATAGAAGACAACAGCTCCCCACCTGGGAGAAGATGGCCGAGGGGTTGAAGGGCCTGTGCACCATCTTGTAGCGGCTGCCGAGGGCGGGGCTGCGCACGGAGCTCAGGTACACTGCCCTCATCTCGCTGTCTGCAGCGCACAGGGGACACAGGAACGCAGGGTTAGTGCTGAGACAATGCTCACTTCACACTGTGACACTGTGCTCTCCGTGTTCCTTCATGGTTTCCCAAAAGCCTGCATTTCCCAAAGCAACAATCTCCAGCCTTCTCTAGAAATCCCAAAGCCCAGGATTACGGATGAAGGAGGGCAGGGATTGGGAAGGAATTCCCAGATACTGGGATGGACTTCCCAGAGCAGCTGTGGCTGCCCCTGGGTCCCTGGCAGTGCCCAAGGCCAGGCTGGGCATTGGGGCACCCTGGGACAGTGGGAGGTGTCCCTGCCATGGCAGGGTGGCACTGGAAGGTTTTCAGTGTCCCTTCCCACCCAAACCATTATTGAATTCCAAGTGTACCCAGCCTGTGTCATGAAAGCTGCCATTCCATCCCAAAATATCCTGAGCTGGAGGGGCCCACAGGGATCATCCCAGCCCCATCCCTGCCCAGACCCCCAACAACCCCAGCCTGGGCATCCCTGGCAGCGCTGTCCAAACCCCCCTGGAGCTCTGGCAGCCTCAGGCTGTGCCCATTCCCTGGGCAGCCTGGGCAGTGCCAGCACCCTCTGGGGGAGAACCTTTCCCTGAAATCCATCCCAAACCTCCCCTGGCCCAGCCCAGCTGCTCCCTCAGGATGCAGGAGGTTTCCAGGCTGGCAGAGCCCCGGATGCTGTGGCAGCAGCAGCTCCTGAGCCCGGGTGAGGAGGTCACAGCTCCTGTGTCCCACGCCAGGGATGCTCTGGGAGCTCCCCACTCACCGTTGAGGGCCTGTGTGGGTTCCCCTTCATCATCGAGGAACTGGGCCAGGGACGGGCTGAGCTCCTCCGCGGCGCCGTCGCTCTCGTCCGAGGAGATCCCCTCAGCATCCAGCAGGGACAGCTCGGCCTCCTCCTCCAGGAACTGCCTGCCTGCAGCCTGCACACGCCAGCAGGGCAATGACAGCTGCCCCATCAGCCAGCACTGCCCCGGGAGCTCTGCCCGAGCCACCCCAGGGCTCCACCTCGGGAAGGGGACGCTGCTGGGGCAGGGAATGGCACGGGCACAGCGCCCAGCTCAGAGTGCCCAGCACACACAGTGGGTCACTCTGCAACTTAGAAATCCAGTTTTACTCATTTCCTGTGCTTTCAAAAATCCAGTTGGATTTGGGATTCCTCCAAACTCAAGTGCAGCAGGAATTTCAGACACAGACCCCACCCTGGTTTGCCCTTTTCTGCTCAGGATTTAGGACTCAACAAACAATGAATCCCTCAGATGGTGCAGCTCAGTCCAGGGAAGATGCGACACTTCCCTTGTGAGTGCAGTCCAGGAGACTTGATCCTAAATTCCATCAAAACCAGGCAACAAAACACTCCCAAGGTCGTACACAGAAACCAAAATTAATTCAGGAAGGTGTTTTGCCCGAGATATTTTACATTAAGTTCATTTTTCTCCTGTAATTTCAGCTATAAAGTACTAAAGTAAAACATCAAATTAGCCTCAAAAATATTATGTATCTCCATGGCTCCAAGAGCATGGTTTGTTTGCCATGTAACAGATACCATAAGAGAAGTCTTAATAATGAAGATTATTGTTAAAAAATTTTAAAGTGTCCAACATATTGTGCCCTGGAGCCCTGATTATGGCAATTTCTGCCCAGTGAAACCACAGTCATAAATATTTGAGAGCTTTTTAGTTTCAGTAAGTCTGGTGCTGCCTCCCCTCCTGCCTCCATTCCTGCTGAAGTGTTAAACATTGAGCTGAGATTTAACACTTGGGATTGAGGGACCATTGCTGCCTTAAACGTCCAGGGCTGAGGCCATTAGTGGGGATCATTCATGTGAGCAAGCAGCCCAATCCTGATGATGATGATAGCAACAAAATTTTATTGTAGTTATCGCTGTTATAAAATTATTATTATTATCATTATCATTATCATCAATAATAATTTGTTATTTTATTTTGTTAAAAATATTTAAATATTATATATTATTATAGTATAACATACAATCCCAGAATACCCTGATCTGGAAGGGGTTCACAGGGAATATAATAAAATATAATGAATACAATATAATAAAATATAAGAAATATAATATATATAATGAATATACCATAATAAATATACTATACTATACTAAATATACTATACTATAATATACTATAACAAATACACAAAATATAATATAATATAATATAATATAATATAATATAATATAATATAATATAATATAATATAATATAATATAATATAATATAATATTATATTATATTATATTATATTATATTATATTATATTATATTATATTATATTATTTTTACTGTAATTTGGAATATTATTACTTTTTTTTTTCCTTTCTGGACAGGACCCTGACTCCTCTCAGGGTATCCCTCGAGCTGCCCTCTGAGCTGTTCTCTGGTGTCACAGCTGTCACCCAGCCCTGCAGTCCCCTCTGCCCCCAGGCCCTCTCCCCAGCATTCCCAAATTCCAGCTGCTGCAAAGCTGAGCTCCGTGTCCCTGGGGGGACACAGTGCCACCCACCTTGGCTGTCCCACAGCTCCTGGCACGTTTGGCTCCTCCTGGCCGGGGCCTGGCCCTGGAGCTGCTCCTGCCCCTCTGGAAATCTCCACTGTCCTCACTGGAGGTGTCTGACTGCAAAGGGAACACACAGAGTGAGCAAGGGACCATCCCAGGAGTCACTGAACCCCAGCCTGGCTGGGTGGGAAGGGACATTAAAGCTGCTCCAGAGCCATGGGCAGGGACACCTCCAATAACAGGCCAGGAAAATGGGATTTGGATGAGAAATCAGCTCAAATGTGCCATGAATTTGCTTTTTTTTGGTTCAAAGCTCTGTGGCAGGCAGGTTATTTCACCCTTCCTGGCTGTCAAACAACAACTCCAGAGTCACCAAAGCCCCAATCCTGGCAGTGTCCCAGGCCAGGCTGGACACTGGCACAGTGGGAGGTGTCCCTGCCACGGCAGGGCTGGCACTGGGTGGGCTTTGAGGCCCCTCCGACCCAATCCACTGTGGGATCCTGTGAAGTGTGGAGACCCTGGGAGGGAACAGAAGGGAAGCAGGAGTGGGTTCCCATTATTTCTCCCCATTCTTTGCTGACCACGTTGGGAGGGCGCCGGCGTTTCCTGGTGACCCGAGCTGGAGACTCCAGGTCGCTCTCATCCATCCCCTGTGGGAACAACATCAACATCAGTGCACACAGAGTTTGTGTTTGGCTGCTTACATTGCCATTTTGCTTCTCTTGTCTATTTTTTCCTCTAAAACTCACATCAGGAGACTTCAAAATGTTATTTTTTATCCTTTTTTTCCTCTGGAAAACAATCTCTTCCTCGCTGTCACTGCTGGGTCCTGCAGAAAACAGAATAAACAACATTCACCAGAATTGCACAGTTCCCAACACAATTTTGTTAGAGCTGAGCAATCAAACCCTACCTCTCTCAGAAAAGCACCTCCAAAGGAGATTATTTATTGATCTACAGGGCAAATATTGTTCTCTTCAGCCTTGTTAATCAAAAGAGATAATCTCCAGCTGGGATGGACAATAAATCCTGCTTCCCTGGAGAGCCCTGGGGGGGAAGTGATTTCCCCAGGCAGCAGAGGCAGGAAAAGGGAAGAGAAAGCAGGACACCAAGAGAAGAAGCCATTAAAAGTTGAGCAAGAGCCAGAGTTGTGGCAGCACTTTGTGGCACAAATCCCTGTGACAGCAGTGACTGGGGCTGCAAATGTCCCTGCCACAGAGGGCACAGAGCTGCCCCAGGGCTGGAGCCAGCCTGGGAGAGCTGGGGGTGCTCACCTGGAGAGGAGAAGGCTCCAGGGAGAGCTCAGAGCCCCTGGCAGGGCCTGAAGGGGCTCCAGGAGAGCTGCAGAGGGACTGGGGACAAGGCATGGAGGGACAGGAGCCAGGGAATGTCCCCTCGTTGACCCAACTTCAGCATCTCAGCCATTACTCCTCTTCCTTCCAACCCTCCCACCTCAGCCATAAAACCAAAGTGAGGATCCAAAAGATCCTGGATCCTGTTTCCAAACCACGAAGGTCTGACTCCTGTCCCACCAAATTCCTACCTGCAGCATGGGATCCATGGAGTTTGGTGTTCTCCAGGCTTTCTGTCCTTCCTGGAGGGGAATCCAAGGCTGATCTCCCAAAGTTCTGCCTCCATGGGCTCTCTTTGACTTGATCTACAGGAGGCACCTCTGGAATTTGCTCCCTGGCAGTCGAGAAGACTTCCATAGAAATTCTTTTGACAGCTTTGATATTCACACCCTTCCTGCTCGTTGGGGTCAGAAGTGCTGAAGGCAAAGGTTCAGGGGGTTCCCTTCCCCTCCTGCTGCCTCCTGACTCGAGCACAGCCCCTGCAGCAGGAGCACCCTCGGCCCCTTCCCTGCCATTGCTGCCCCTGCTCTGGTGTGACAACGGTGTGGACATGTCCCTGCTCTCCAGCCTCCTGCAGTCCCACCCTGGGGAGGTTTCCAGCCTGCAGCCATCACTCAGGGGTGTTCTGGCACTCCCCAGGGCTCTGTTCAGTGTGGGGTCACCAGCAATCCTGCTCTCCTCAGGGCTCTCGTCCCCGCTGTCCTCGAGGGAGAAGCCCAGGTCGAAGGTGACAGAGAACAGGTCCTGGGAGCAGTCGTAGGGATCATCCTTCTCCAGGGCCACTGCTGATGTCCCCATGGGTTCCCTGCAGGGCTGGGTGGGGCTCACACGGGCCAATTCCCTGCCTGGCTCCCCCTCTGCCCCAGCTGGACCTGCCCTGGCTGCAGGCTCAGTGCTCACGGGGCTGCGCTCGCCCGTGTCCTCACCAGCCTCATCCTCAAACAAATGCAGACTCTGCTCCTCACCAGGAACTTCAAGGGCAGCCTCTGCTGTGTCCTTGGGAAGGAAAGGCTCCTTTGCAGGGCCGTTTGCCAGGGGCTGGCCCCTGCTGGGAGCGTTGTTTGGGATTTCAGGGATTTCCTCATTGTCAAACAGGCCATCAAAGCTGTCGTTCCAGAGCTGCTCCTCTTCAACAGCAGCAGCCTTGGCAGATGACACAGTTTTGGACGAATGGGGACTTCTTGAGGCACAGAGTTCCCTTGGAACTGTCGCTTTGGGATTCTCCAGGAGCAGCAGGGAAGGATCAGGTTTTGGGGATGTGGGGGAGACTCTGTCCTGCAGTGCCTCTGAGTGAGAATCAGGGAGAACTTCTGGGGAAGGAGATCTTGTTCCCTCCTCTCTCATCAGGCTCTCCAAACCCTCCAGTTCATCCCCAGAGGGAGGGGACTGTGACAAAAGCCTTTGCACCTGGGAAAATGTTTGTTCCAGCCCCGGGGGCTCCTGGGGTGGCCCTGGGAGGGTGAAGGAATCCCTGCAGGATTCAGGGAGATAAAACAGGTCTGAGGCCACAGGGGAGGTCTCGTACCCTGAGTCCCTGTGGAACCTCCCCAGGGCCCCACGGGCCTCACCTGCAGGGCTGTTCTCCTCTGCTGCTGGACTGGCAGGGCCTTCAGAGCTGTCACTGTTGTCACACAGGTCAATAAATGCCTTTAAATCAAATGTCACCTCCATCCCCTCGTCCTTGTCACTGCCGCGGTGAGAGGGGCCAGGCACAGCAAGCCTTGTTCCTGAGGGAGGGGCAGGAGGATCCTGAGGCACCACAGGCACTTCCTCACTGAGCCCAGGGGCTCTTCTGGGAGCCTTGGCTTTGGTTCTTTTAAAGGTGGCAAAGAAGTCACTCCCATCATCACCTGCATCAGGAGGGAATGGTTTGGGTTTGGATTTTGCCAGGTCTTTCCTGGAGCAGCGACCTCTCCTTTTGTTCCCTGGAATGTTCACATCTTCCATCCTGAGGTGAGGCTGGAGCTCCTGCTCATAGCTGCAGTCTCCCTGGGGACACAGGGCACAGGTTACCAGAGGCACACCCAGGGCTGCTCACAGCCTGTTCCCAACAGGGATGAGGGTTTTGTTCTCCTGCAGAACTTCCCACAGACTCTGAATCAACTTTTCATGATATAAATCTGCTGTTCAAAAGGCAACCAGCTCTGTTAAACATGCACAGTGGACCTGGACATGGAGGATCTGAACAATTATTTTTTGGCAGTTCAGGCAGATGAATCCCTGGATTCCTCAATCACTGAAATTACACGAGGTACCTTTAGAGAGGGTGAGAAAAATGACTTTATAATTAGAGATTGGCTTGTCTGAAGATATTTCTGGAAGCAAGATCCAAAGCCACCTTGCAGGAATTTGAAGACTGATCCCTGACAGGGTTGGGGATCCTGCAGCAGGCAAAGCAAACTGTGCACTATTAACAGATTGTGTCATTAATCATCATCATCATCATCATCATCATCATCATCATCATTTCAACACCAATTTCACACAGATGCTGATGCTTAAACCATCCATTCGTAAAGATATCAAAAAAAAAACTCCAAGTCTGGATATTTTAACTAAAGCTGCCTTAGGAGAAGGCTTAATAAAAACAGTGAGGAAAAGAATTGTCACAAGAAGGCTTTAGGATGATTTTGATCTGGCAGGTTGTAAATAATTTGTTTACCTCAAGCCTGGCCAGAACACAGACTCAAAACATGGAATTCTTTGTGTGAAAAGCAAGAGGAACAGCAGCCCTGGTTCCAGTTCAGTGCCCAGGTGTCACCTGAGCAGAGGAGCACTGCAGTGACAATAACGGGGCTGATAAGGGTCTGTTGGGGTTTATCTCAGGAGCAGCTGCCCCCTGCACAAGGGCTCAATTCAAGCATTTCAGTGTTACACAAACAAGACAGAAATTAAATGGATTAAGGATTAATTAGCTGCCAAACCACTGAACATGAGTGAAACAGGAGGAGGTGCTGTCCCTGTTCACCCCACACAGTTGTGAGAGTGCAGCACTGATCAGGCTTGGTCTAATATTGTCCTGCAACCCAAAATCAACCAAAGTACAACCCCAAAACCTACAAAACTCAAACTCAAACAACACCAAAACCTACAAACCCAAAATAAAACTACAACCCCTAAACCCTCCAAACCCAAGCCAAATCAAACTAAAACTCCCAAAACCTACAAACCTAAACACAATCAAACTACAAACTCTAAAACCTACAAACCCCAAACTCAAACTACAAGCCTCAAAACCTCCAAACTCCAACTCCCAAACCCAATCAAAATACAACCCCTAAATGCTAAAAACCCAAACCCAATCAAACTACAACCCCCAAAACCTCCAAACCCCAATGAAACTACAATCCCCAAGCCCAATCCAAGTACAACCCCCTAAACCTACAAATCCCAAACCCAAACTAAACCCCCAAAACCAATCCAAATCCAACCCTCAAAACCTACAAACTCAGAACTACTCTAATACAACCCCTAAAACCTACAAATGCAAACCCACTCAAATACAACCCCGAAAACCTACAAACCCCAAACTCAAACTAAACCCCCAAAACCAATCAAAATACAGCCCCCAAAACCTACAAACCCAAACCCACTCAAATACAAGCCCAAACCCTACAAATTCAAACCTACTCAAATACAACCTCAATACCTACAGATTCAAAACCATTCAAACACAACCCCTAAAACCCACAAATCCCAAACTAATGGAATTGCCAGAGCAGCTGTGGCTGCCCCTGGATCCCTGGCAGTGCCCAAGGCCAGGCTGGACATTGGGGCACCCGGGCACAGCGGGAGGAGTCCCTGCCATGGCAGGGCTGGATGGGATGGGATTTGAGGTCCTTTCCCACCCAACCTTTCTGGGACTGTGGGATCCCAGCACAGGCAGCAGGATCAGCGAGGAATTTCCCAGGAATGTCCCCCCAGACCCCAGAGTGCTGAGAGAGGAGCTCAGCCCTGCTGGAGCCTGGCAGCGCTGCTGGGGCCAGGGACAGCCCAGAGCCAAATTTAGCATCGAGGGCAGAGCTGGGTGACCTGCTTTGGGCTCAGGGCTTGTGTAACTGCCCCACTTCCACCCAAACACTTTCTCCTGCACAAAACACCCTGTCCCAGCCAGGCCACCCCGTGCTGGGACACTGAAAGGGCCCTTCTGGGATTGGCACGGGTTGGCCTGAACGTGCACAAATGGGGAACCTTAAATTACCTGCCCAGCTCCCCTCTAACCCAGAGCTGCAGGGTGTACCAGCTCCTGAGAAAATAGGTCAGGAGCAGGAAAACAGCTCTGGGATTATTGTACTCAATCAATGAGCCTGCCTGCACTCACTGATTCCCTTTAAAAAACAAAATATGCTATAGCAGAGGAAATAGGAAGAGAAAATGAAAATCCTAATACTAAATATTAAAAAAAATTAATAATAATAATAATAATAATAATAATAATAAATTAATATAATAATATTTTATATATTATATACCATATTATATTATTATATATAATATTATGATAATATAATATTATAATATAATACAATATAATATTATATTATAATATAATATAATATAATACTGTTTATAATATATTATATATAATATATATTACATTATATTATTATAACTAATGATAATATTATTATAAGAACTATAACTATAGAGTTATAAAGCTATATATATAGCTATATAACTATAACTATATAGTTATTATAATAACCATAATATCATTTTATATTATAGTTACAATACTATATAAGTTATCAAATTATTTATTTTACTGAATTGTAATAGTATAGATTATAATAACATGTAATTATATTAATATTATATAGTATTATATTAATATATATAATATTAATAGTATAAATTATAATATTATGTGGTTATATCAATATTATATATTTTAAAATTATTTTTTGATATGTAAATAGATGTGTAATTATACTCATTCTGGTTCCCCGTATATAAATTTAATGCATCAAGTACCAAAAATGCAATTACCTTCTCTCTCATCGTGAACTGCTTTGGATGCACATTTTCTAACAAGGTTCCTCTGCCTGATGAAAGCCTGGTTATGCTGCTGATTGAAAACTCAGGATAAACCCATAGACAGCTACAATGTGGATTTCTAACAGGTAAAGCCTGAGTGAAACCCTGCAGAATTCCCCTTTGTGTGCTCTGGCCAAGCAGAAGCTGCTCCTCACCCAAACCCTCGCAGCCCTCCCCATCCCCTCTTGAACAGCTTTAGGCTCCTCTCCAACCCAAACCTCCCTGTGATCCCAGGAGTTTGTTCTGGATGTTTCCATCATTTCCCAGCCCTGCTGCCCTGCTGCACTGACAGTCCCTGCCCACAGTCCTGGTGCCCTGTGCGTGCCCTGCTCCCTCCTGAGCTCTGCCTTCACTCACCAGCCCTTCCAGGAACTGCAATCCATCCCCGCCCCAGCACTGCTCCCTTTCCAGAACACGCTGCAGGGCAAGAAGCACTGTAAAAACTTGGTTTTGGAGGTTTAAGTGTATTACAGGAGATGATCTTTAACAATTTATTTAGTTGGGTCATGGAAGGAGCCTGAGGGACACAGAAACCCCAATTTCCTTCTACCAAACTGAGATAATTCTCTCCCTAATGGCATCACATTACTGATGGATCTGCTCGTTCTCTTGGGTTTTGCTTTCTGCTACCCAATAAAAACAGCCTTAGATCCCTAAAAAGAAAGATGGTTACAAAACTCAGGGTATGAGCCCTGGCAAATATGGGATCAGTAAAGAGGCTGAAGAGTGAATGTTCAAGAACATCAGGAAATAAATGAGGGTGCCCAGAGAAGCTGTGGAAGTGCCCAGGGCCAGGCTGGACAGGGCAGAGCAGCCTGGGACAGTGGGAGGTGTCCCTGCCACGGCACTGGGTGGGATTTAGGGTCCCTCCAACCCAAACCATTCCAGGATTCCATACTAACAATCGATTTAGTGAGAACATGCCCTGCCCCTCTCTCTTTGTGTTTATCACTGGCATGGCAGAGCTGGAAGCTGAGGGCAGGGATCCATGGAGTGGTTGGGGTTGGACCATCCCAAATCACTGTGACTCCTCTGCTCTCACTGGGAACACATCCCCAGTCCCAGGAAAAGCACCCAGCACCTGCAGTTCCTGGTCTAAACAACCCAGCCCTAGTCTCAGTTAATGCTTGAATTTAGAAAATTTGGCAACAAGGTCAGAAGAAGCAACTCAAAGGAACTACCTGAATTGGAGAGCTGAGATTTTGGGGCTCCCTGGCACCTCACCCTCCAAAACCAGTCCAAACCCTTCCACCTTCTCTGGAATCAGAGGTTTTGACACATCTCAGAAGAGGATTTTAATCAGAGAGAATTTATGGGCAATGAGGGCCTAAAAAACCCAGATAAAACCATTCACTGGCCTTATTTGAACCATTTTTAACTTTCCATTCAGGGTCTCCTGAGAAAAAAAGTCCAGCTGGCTGAAAACACTAAATTTTCCCCCAAGACACATCTGATTTAAAACTCCAAAGGCTTGGGAAGCCTTTTCAGGTTCACTGGGATTGCAGAGTGTCCTGGGAATGTTTTCCCTGCTGGCAGAGGATCCCCTGAGGCAGCCCCAGCCAGATGACAAATGATAGCTGAAATTAAATAAAATAAATTTCAATAAAATCTCAGAGCTGAAATTTGAATAAAATTTAATTAAATTTAAATAAAATTCCAGAGCCAGCAACTCCAGGGTCATCCCAGGGTTAGGAGACGTGTCCCTCCCAAGTTATCTGGGGTCAGAGGGTGAAAAACTGAGTCAGTCCCAAAGATTTGGGGATTTATTTTGCTTTCCTTGTGCAAACTCTGAGTTCCCACTGCCAGCTTGGAAATGGGAAAGCTCCAGAGTGACCCTCCCATCTGGACACTAAAATGAAGCATTCCTCCTTCTCTCCTAAGGAAAAACAAAGCACTGGCACTTCCCTCTCCCTGGGAAACCTGGACAAATATCATCCCCCTCCAAGGCTGCCCAGCCTTATTTCCAAATAGCACAATTTAATTTGCAAAAAATGCTTAAAATAGATGGAATAATTTTGCAGAAGGACAACTTGATTTGTTCCCATCCTGCACCAAAGATCCCCCTGGGAGTAAATCCCCCATCTGCCCCACAGGCGTTGCTGTAGCAATAAAGCCCCCAGGGCATTAAAGGCTTTGCTGGATGTGCCTTTTCCAGGGGTCACATCTGGGCCTTCTTTGACTTTTTCATTTTCTTTTGACTGGGCCAACTTCTTCTTTTAAAAGATTTTAAGAGCATGTAAAAACTTTTTTTTGTTTTTGCCAATCATTTTCACTTCATCTATTAAAAAAAAAGCGCCTTTAAATTGACTTTGTTAAGCTATTATACAAAATATAAATAATAATATAAAATACAAATTTTTTGAATCACTGAATGAGTACAAGGAAAGGAAAGCCACACATCAATGAATTTCTTCTCTAACAGAAAATACCCAAAAACCACACAAATGATTCTTATGCTGGCTTGTTTTGTCATGACAAATCTCTGAATGAAATTCTGCCCAAGAAATACTTGAGCAGAAATTTCCAGATTATTTCATTATTCACAGTAAAATAATGATTGGCCTGATTTTACGTTTCATCTCCCAGTAAGAAAATAATCAATAAAACTGTGCTTTGAGGTTGCCTCTCTCGGGTATTTAAGGAAAGAGATGTGACCTGTATTGGTGTTAAACCCTCTGTTAATTAAGCACCGTAAATGAACGTCACAGATCAGCTGGGTGTAATTAGCCGAGCAATATTTATAGCAGGAACCTGATGCACAGCACATCCATGCAAACCCTTCCACCAGAGCATCATGGAAGGGTTGGAAAGGATCTCAGATCCCACCCAGAGCCACCCCTGCCATGGCAGGGACACCTCCCACTGTCCCAGGGTGCCCCAGTGCCCAGCCTGGCCTTGGGCACTGCCAGGGATCCAGGGGCAGCCACAGCTGCTCTGGCAATCCCAGCCCAGCCAGGAATTCCCAGTTCCCAATCTCCCACCCATCCCTGCCCTCTGGCACTGGGAGCCATTCCCTGGCTCCTGTCCCTCCATGCCTTGTCCCCAGTCCCTCTGCAGCTCTCCTGGAGCCCCTTCAGGCCCTGCCAGGGGCTCTGAGGAGTCCCAGGACCTTTCTCTCCTCCAGGTGAACATTCTGAATTCCAGTGGGAACATCCCCAGCCTTGGGAGCACTGTCAGTGCCTCCCAGGAAGGCAAGGATGACTTCAGGGAACGTCACTGAACCTCTCAGACAAGAGCTCAGTGTCAGAGCAGCCTGATCACATCAGATCCCATCAGATCAGGACACTGCTGCCTCTTCCCCTTTTGTGGAACACTTTTGGTGTCCCTGGACTGGCACCAGCTGCTTCAGTGTAAGAAGGAGCCCAGGGAGCTCTGGAGTTAATTTCAAACCCCGGTGTCAGTGCTGACTCCAGCCCTGCCAGTGCTTTATTTCTCCCTGGGAGGCTCCAAAGGGTGAGTGTCACCTTGTGTCACCTCCTGTGCTCTGGGGCACCCTGGGCACACCAGGGACACCCTGGGAGGAAGGTGAGGAACGAGGAAGCTCCACACGTGCACCTCTGCCCGCTGGCACAAATGGAGCAGGCTGGAGGCCAAGCCAGCTGGGGCTCACCCCAGACAAAAGGAGGCTCAGGGGCACCTGCTGATTCTGGAACCATTTCCCTCCTCCTGACATCTCAAGCTGCACCAAGGGAAATACAGGTTGGATATCAGGAAAAGTTTTTCACAGACAGAGTGATGAAGTTCTGGAATGGCTGCGCAGGGAGGTGGTGCAGTCCCCATCCCTGGGTGTGTTTAACAAAGCCTGGATGTGGCACTGGGGGCCAGGGTTCAGTTGAGCTGCTGGGGCTGGGTTGGACTCCATGGTCTTGAAGGTCTCTCCCAACCCAGTGATTATTCTGTGATTCTGGGAGTTTGGGGGAATTCTGGGAATTCCCAGGAACTGGGGAGGTGCTGGAGTCACCATCCCTGGATGTGGCACTGGGTCCCAGGGTTCAGTTGAGCTGCTGGGGCTGGGTTGGATCTTGAAGGTCTCCATGGTCATGAAGGTCTCTCCCAACCTGGGCATTCTGTGAATTCTGTCCCATCCCTGCCCTCTCCCCCTGCAGGGTGTCCTTGGCCCCAGCTGGGGACAGGGACTGTCAGAGTGTGGGAAATGGATTTGTAAAAATTCTCCAAGCCCGACAGAAGGCTCACACAGTGTACATCTGTATATAAACCTTGAAATAAGAAATGCTAGCTTAAAAATACCAGAGAATAAAACAGAAACTGTTGAAAAAAATTAAACTAGAAACAAGTTTCAAAGTATGGCCTTACAAATAAGACTAAATACCTTAGAGAAATAGAACTATGAAAAATGCATTATAGTAAGACCTATAAAGAGTAATTTTAGACAATTAACTTTAAGGCATTTACAATATAGTGTAGCTACAGCTGATAGGCCAAGAAACACTTAGAGTGTATTGTAATTAAGAAATAGTTGACTTATAATTGTGATAGCATGAATTATAACATCTGTATTGTCTCACTCTTCTGATGAGACTGAAAATAAAATAAAAGTTTTTAAAACACCTCAGTTGCCCCATCTCTGGGTCAGAAAAAGGTAAAATCCAACATCAGAGGAGTCAGGAATGTCTCTGGTGGGATGGAGAAGCCTTTCTGAGCTGGCCAGGTCGGATCACAGCCTCCCTCTCACACCCCAGGAGCACAACCACAATGTCTCCATTCTCCTCCTTGATTAGCCCTGGTATTATTCAGCAAACACTGGCAGCTTAGCAACAGCTTCTGATGACCTAAAAAACCTCCACGTGCTGAAAGGCAACATTTGGGGAGCTCAGCTGGAGGGAAACATAAGGAGGTGAACCACTGAAGCCTCCATCCACCTCTGCACCCCCTTCCTTGTGCCTTCCAGAAGGATTTCTGTATCCATCCCTGTCAGAAAACAAAATTCCCGTCTCCCAAACAGTTCCCATCCATGTTTGTTTGGCTTAGCTCCTCTTATCCCTTAATTCTTAGGAACAATTGGCTTTTTAGTTCATAAAAACAAGTTCAAAAAGCCTAAAATAAATCCCCTAAAACAGGCCATGGGCTCCTGCATGACTTTTCTGTCAGCTTTTGATGTACACACAATGCCAAACTCTTCCCAAGTCTGGAATAGCTCTGATATCCCTCGTGGTGGCTTAGCTCCTTGGCATTTGGAGCTCCTGTATTTCATGTCATTCTGTCACAAACTGATACTGGAATCCATTCAGAAAAGACTGATTTAAGGGTGGTTTTTTTATCCTTTTTTTAAACACTTTATGTGGAAAAGATTGGGAATCACAGCACAGCAGTGAGAGACATTTTTAAACAAGATTAAATACACGTAATTAGTTTCACAATTACTGTTTTTTAAAAATTTTCATTATTTTTAAACTATTCTAGCTGTGCATTCAGCCCCTGGGCAGGTTTCTTACCTGCTGGTGCCTCATCAGCTCCATCATCTCCATGGCCCTGATGAAGAGGTGACAACGATCCGAGTGATCCACCAGGGATGTGGGCAGAGGCTGATTCTGCCAAACGCTCCACTCAGACAGGGAGAGCTCCCGAGCTGCCCCCTCCTTCTGCAGGGGAAATCGGGATGGGAAAGGACATTTTCAGCAGGGAATTCTTTGCTAAACCTCGCTGTCAGGGACAATTGTAGCAGACAACTTTTATGAAAGATCCTTTCCTTAAGATTTTTCCTCCTGAGGAGCTGAGAGGCCTCAGGAACAAACTGTAAACAATGGTTATCTGCTGCTGTGGAATGCAACAGGTGCATCTGGGATTGGTCTCATGGGGTTGTTTCTGATTCATGGCCAACCACACTCAGCTGGCTCGGGCTCTCTGTCTGAGCCACAAGCCTTTGTTATCATTCTTTCAGAATCCATGTTTAGCCAGCCTTCTGATGAAACCTTTTCTTCTATTCTTTTAGTATAGTTTTAATGTAATATATATCATAAAACAATAAATCAGCCTTCTGAAACATGGAGTCAGATGCTTGTCTCTTGCCCAAGCAAGAGAAGAACCCCTGTGAACACCCTCACAACAATAAATACAGAAATGCACAGAAGGATTTAAACATCTGGTCTGAAATAAAACCATCAGGAGCAACCTGGGCTAGGGGAAGGTGCCCAGCTGTCCCTGCCCAGGGCAGGGGGTGGAATGAGATGGGTTTAAGATCCCAAAACATCCTGGCACTCTGTGCATACAGCATCCTGCATGGAAATCTTAAAAACAGGAGCAGAACTTAATGGATACCAAGACTAACTAATATATTTTTAATTTATTGACCCAACTCTTAATTTACAGACCTAACTTTTTACTTACAGCCCCAACTTCAAAGACCCATTTCAAACATCCAATTTTTAAATTCTTTACCTCAAAAACCCACATATAAAACTCAAAAAGGCATTTTTATAACAGCCTTCCTTCAAATCCAGAGTTAAGTCTGGTAATTTCAGCATCCTTCAGGCCTCATTGCATGGAACTCACTGGTGTTTCCTCCAGGTTTTCCAAGGTTTCAAACTGAACTCGAGGCAATACTGGTTCCTTGATCCCATCACTTTCCTTAATCCTGTAGAGTCTGTCCCATATTTCAAACTCCTCAGGGGACAAGGACCAGCTCTCATGGGAGTTTGTTTGCTTTTGGCCTGTGGGGGGAAAAACAGCAACAGGAAAATGTTACCTGCTGTAGGAAAAGGGATGCACAGAATGAAAGCACTCGGTGTGGTACCAGACACAAAAAAATATCTTCTCTGAGCCACAACCAAGAGCAGATGCAGAGAATCTGAATCCAGAGACAAGTATCCAAAGAGTGCTAATGTTTTATATGGATAAATATCATTAAACAGCTGGTTTGGGGCAGGGCATCACATAAAAATACAGAGAGATATAAATCACTCTCCCAAATAATGCCAAAGCCCTTCAACAGCCCTGACTGGGAAGCGATTCCAAAGAATCAGAGTTGAGAATGGGATTGTGTTCAGGCCAGATGTGTGAAGCTGGGAGAAAAACAATGAAGGCATTTGCCAGGATCTGGGGTGGATCTGCAGTCCAGGCTCTTTTGGGAATTAATGCCACAGAGGAGGAATCAGGATCTCTCAGTCCTGTCAAGGTCCAGCTGTCAGGGGCTGTGTCTGCACAGAGCAAACCCTGAGTCCTGCCCACATCCTGTTCAGGAGAACCTGGAAAAATGAACCAATTCTGATGTTCCTAAGGCCATCACTAAAACATCCCAGAAGATCAACACTGCTGTGGAGTATTTCTCACTCAAGTGTGGAGCTCACTTTCCTGAAGAGGTAACACCCAGTCCAAGGAGCTGGCAGGGGAGGAAAAAGAGATCTGAAGGAAAAGGAAATAAGAACAATTCTCAGAGCAGGATTTGGAATCAGGGAACGTTGAGTGGGAAGGTGATGCCTCAGGTTCAGCTTTTCTATTTTCACATTCTGTGCTGCTTTAGTGTGAGGGTCTGGGCTCCATATCAGGGGATGGTTCTGATGAGGTGCAGTTCTGAGCTCTGTGCACAGAGCAGGGAGACAAAACAATTCCTGCTCCAGCTGGGCACCAAGGACAAATGACCCAAATCTCAGCCCCAGAGCACAAACCCCGTGGGCTGGAGAGAGAAAAACAAGCAGGGTGGGACTGCAGGGGCTAAAGCTGGAATGGGACAATGAACTGCAAGGTGCAAATGGAGCAGAGCTGATCCCAGGGACAGAGCCCGTGCCCGGCCGTGCATTCTGGGGCCATTTTGGTTGATCTTGGGTGCAGCCCTGGCTGGGCTCTGGTGCTGCCCAAGGTGGATCCATGGAGGAGATGCTTTGAATGAATCCCTGCTTTATTCTGGAGCTCCATCCAGCCTCTGCTCTGGGGCAGCCTCATCAGAGGGACCCACAGGGGTCACAGAATCAGGAATGACCTGAGTGGGAAGGGACCCACAAAGACCACCCAGCCCAAGCCCTGTCCCAGACCCCCAACAATCCCACCCTGGGCATCCCTGGCAGTGCTGGCCACAGGCTCCTGGAGCTCTGGCAGCCTCAGGCTGTGCCCATTCCCTGTTCCTGAGTCCCTGTTCCAGCCAGCCCCACCAGGGCACGTGGGAACAGCAATGACTTCAGTGCTGTTCCAGCTGCCTGGGACAGGGACAAGATGATCCCCTGATACCAGCCCAGGTGAGCCACGCTGCAACCCTGCCAGGCAAGGAGCCTGCAGCAGCTGCCAGGGCCTGGGAACAGAGCATTCCCAGAGCTCTGGGCAGGATTGTGGCTGCCCACAACATTTCCCAAACACAGAGAAAGAACCTGGACAAACATGAGCGCTGCCATCAGAGAATGGAGCACAGGGAGAACATTCCCGTCCTCAGGGAGGCTGATAAGGCTCAGGGATCAGGGCTGGCAATCAGCACGTCCTGCGGTCCCTGGCACAGCCTCTCCCCTCCATGGGAAGCAGCTGCTGCTGTCCCATGGGAGATTATGCTCCAGAACATTCCGAGTTAGGGATGCCAGGCCCTACCAGACACAAACACAGCACTCAAATCATCCACGTTATTTTCCTTGTTCTTCTCCAGAACTAATGCATTTTCACTGTTCTTGAAGTGGGAAGAGAGAAAGAATTAACCACAGGCAACTGGAAAGGCATGAAAACCCCACAGAGCAGGTGTTTAAACCCTAAAGCAGGTGTTGGCAATCTTAAAAAGTGAGTCCAAAACAATTATTATTAGCATAAAACCAGCAATTATAGAAAAAACATGAAATTGTAAAATCAAACAAAATCCACAGTTATTGACGAGTCAAAATTGATCCATCTGAAATGAGGGAGTAGAAGAATTGTGGAGAACCAGCAGAAGAATAAAGAAAATGAGATTTCATCTGGACAAAAGCAAAAAGAAAAAGGAATTACTGGTAGCTTGAAATGAGATTCAGCTCTGAGGAACAACAATATTAAAATGCTCCTCATTTTAGCAAACTCTTAAGAAAAACCCCAAAAAAAACAAAACCCAAAAATCAGAGAGAAAAAAGAATATTAAAATACAAGAAGTTATATAAGAGGCTTATGAAGTAAAGGGATTTTTGGCTGCACTTTTTCAAGGAGAGCTCTGAAAACTGCAGGACACACTTGGTTAATGGTGGGACAGCACAAGATATTGGATCCTTCTGGAGCTGACAGACAAAAGTTATGGAGGAGGTTTTGAAGTGAAAGAGGGGTGTAAAATGAATAGAAATTGGATCAAATTAAGAAGAATAGGAAATGTGTATTTTTTCAGGTAATGAGTACCAGGACAAGAGGAAACAGCCTCAAGCTGTGCCAGGGAAGGTTCAGGCTGGACATGGGGCAGAATTTCCTCATGGAAAGGGTGGTCAGGCCTTGGACCTGCCCAGGGCAGGGCTGGATTGCCCATCCCTGGAGGGATTAAAGCCCTGTGCATGTGGCACTTGGGACATGGGGCACTGGTGGCCTGGGCACTGCTGGGGAATGGTTGCACTCAATGGACTCAGAGTTTTCCAACCTAAATGATTCCATTACTGTATTGATTTTGACAAGAAAATAAGGAGAATGTTTGACATTGCTGTGATAACTCAGCCCATGACAGCTCAGTTTCTGTCATGGAGAAACCTGAGGATGAACTGGACCTCAACAACAAAGTGAGAGCAGAGATAAGAACACACCCAGCTCACCCACTGCTGCCAGCTTCACCCATTTTTATCGTGGAACAGCACTAAAATGAAAAGAAAATGCAAAAGAGTCATCTCCTTTCTCTGTCCTCTTTTGGGTCGCTAAAACCAGGAGCAGCCCCTGGTTCACCCAGTAAGTGGGGGATTCCACACAAGGGTGGTGCTCAGTGACCTGCACAGGGCAGCCCTGGCTGGCAGGAGCGGCACAGAGCCCTGGTCACCTTGGGCACAGAGCCCTGGTCACCTTGGGGACACAGCCCTGGCCACCCTGGGGACTGAGCCCTGGCCACCTTGGGGACTGAGCCCTGGCCACCTTGGGCACTGAGCCCTGGCCACCCTGGGGACTGAGCCCTGGTCACCTTGGGGACAGAGCCCTGGTCACCTTGGGGACACAGCCCTGGCCACTGAGCCCTGGTCACCTTGGGGACAGAGCCCTGGCCACCCTGGGCACTGAGCCCTGGCCACCTTGGGGACTGAGCCCTGGTCACCCTGGGGACACAGCCCTGGCCACCCTGGGGACACAGCCCTGGCCACCCTGGGGACAAAGCCTTGGCCACCTTGGGGACTGAGCCCTGGTCACCTTGGGCACTGAGCCCTGGTCACCCTGGGGACTCAGGCCTGGCCACCCTGGGGACAAAGCCTTGGCCACCTTGGGGACTGAGCCCTGGTCACCTTGGGGACTGAGCCCTGGTCACCTTGGGGACAGAGCTCTGGCCACCCTGGGGACTCAGGCCTGGCCAACTTCAGCAAATCAGCCCTGGTCACTCTGGGGACTCAGCCCTGGTCAATTTGGGGACTCAGCCCTGGTCACCCTCTGGCAACTCAGCCCTGGTCAATTTGGGGACTCCACCTTTGGGGATTCTACCCTGACCCCCTCTGGCTACTGAGCCCTGGTCCCTCTGGGGACCCAGAGCCCCAGCCCTGCCCAGGTAGCTCACACAGAAGGGCAATTCCAGCCCCTGTGCTGCTCCCACAGCAGGAGCATTCCCAGCATTAGCATTTCCTTTATGCCCTCCCTGCTCGTTTCTCTTTTCTAGGACAGACCAATAAATGCTCCAAAATGATTCTTTTCATCCCATGTTGGGCTCTGATTGTTTTCCAGCAGCTGTGTCTGTTTAATCAGAAATAGGAACTTCCCCAAGGCTCCGAGTTTCTTCTTTCAAGAAGCTGCTGTTGGTCCTTACAGAAAGCACTAACAAAGAGACAGAGCAGGAAAATTCCCAAATATTTATAAAATACTTTTTTCCTCTCTTATGATTGTGTTCAGTTTCCTGAGCATTCCCATGCCATTGAACTGCATCAGCTAGAAAGCCTCCAAGAGAATTTTCCTAATTTTCCTCCAAGAGGGTCTGCACAATTCCTAAATATCCTACCCTTGATTTCTCCTTTTCCTCACAGCAAAATCCTTCAGTTTTCAAGCACTTCTGGTTTATTGTCATTTACAAAGTCACAATGCCCAGAGCAGCTGTGGCTGCCCCATCCCTGGGAGCATCCCAGGCCAGGCTGGACAGGGCTGGAGCAGTCTGGGATAGGGAAGGTGTCCCTGCCCTAAATGGGAATTTAAAGTCCCCACAACCCAATCCAGTCTGGGATTCTGGGATTTTGGGATGAACCTTTGCCTCCTGTGTGTGCAGCTGGAGTTTCTGACTTGCAGGGAGTGACTCCATGGAGGAGGAGGATGAAGCAAGGCCTGGCTCAGGATGAGGAGGTGCCCAGGAGCAGCCCTGGCAGTGTCTGAGCTCACAGAGTGACCCCGAGAGCCCCAAGCTCCCGCGAGGGAGGGCTGCAAGTGCTGGAACACCATAATCCTCTTACCAGTGACACAGGCAGAGAGAGCACATTTGTGCTGCAGGGAACTGCATCTCCTCTCTTTGGAAAGCACCCTGGAGGTGCTCTGCTCCTGCTTTTCAGCAGTGATAAACATTTTGTGCACTTTGGGATTGATGCCTTCTGGAACCATCCGTGGGCTGTGCTGGTAGAAACGAAGGGTTTTGTTCCCTGAGATGGCTTTGTGGATGCTCCTTTTGTTACACTGGCTTTGGTTGTAGGTCTGAAAGAGAAGGTAAATAGATAAATCATCTGCTGATTGATTGGCTTTTTCACAGCATTTAATCAAAACTAAAAGAACACCTCAGTGGCTGTGGGGTTTCTCATTTCCTGTTCCCTCAGCAAGGACTTGTTTGGTTTGGGGTTTTCAATGGACCAGAAGCAGGCACAGCACTGGAGAGTGAGAAAGGAGCACAGCCCTTGCCTGGGGGAAGTTACAAGCTGTCACTGATACAGGGATGATGTAAATTAGATTACATCAGAAACAGGGAAAGGAGCTCAAGCAAAAAAAAAAAGCCTAAGATGATTTGTTGATGTCATGAGTGCTCTGAGTCCTTTTAATTACTCCCCATATTATTGTGCAATGGAGAAACCATGGCCAAGCTGGGGAATGTGAGGAGAGAAACTGGGGCCTCCCTCTGGAAGTGCCTCCCCCCAAGGAGTTTTGTGCTCTGCTCCTCCCTGAGCCCCTTGAAACCCTGAGAGTCCCAGGGGGCAGCTGCCACCTGACAGAGAGGATTCCAGGGAGCAAAAATAAAAAAAATAAAATAAATAATAATTTCCCTGAATAAAACTGGAAGAGGCCCACAGCCAGCATTGATGAACCCCTCAGGCATTCCAAAAAATAACTTTTTAATCCTAGAACAGTCAAACCCCAGTGTTCTTATGGCAGAAAAAAGCGGTGTTAACAAAATTAGCAGCATCACAGAGTTGTGACTTCACTGGCTTTTCCTTCCCCTGTGCTGAGCAGCTCCAGGGGACACCCCAGGGTCCATCCCAGCAGCTCCAGGGGACATCCCAAGCCTGGCCCTGGGGCTCACGGCAGCTGCCACGTGGAGAGGCTGCCCTGGGAGCACGTGGGAGCCACGGTATAAACACTGAGCTGACAGAAATTCCTGCAAACGTCACGCTGCCACACCTGCACTGACCCCTTTCTCCCAATAAAACATCTCCAAAAGCTTTGTGATTGATCTGAAGTGGTTTGATTAAAAACGACCTCAAAATTAAAGCAAGCAAAACAAACAACAAAAACCAAAAAAATCCCAAAACTAAAACAAAGGGAAAAAACCACACAAAACCCCTCAAAGAAATTCCCATAAATTAATACATAGACATTAATTATTTAGCTGCAAATTAAGTGATAGGGAAGAACCTCCACATTGAGTCTCTTTCCAGTTCTGCTGAACTTAAAAACCCCAACAACAACCCCAAAAGACACCCTTAAGAAAAACCAAACAAACCCACCAAGACAATACTGGTTTGCAATTAAGCTTATTTCCTGACCTCAAAATAAAAAAAAAAAAATATATACAATGACTGTTCTACCTGAGGGGAGGTTCTGTCTGAGAAAATCTGGACAGCACAGTAATCCAAGTACTTAAGTGAAGCCCCAAGGAATTTAAGGGACTGTTTTATATCCCATTACAGAGCAGAGCTTTCAATAGTAACCAGCCTCCGTAAGCAGCACCAGAAAATATCTATTTACAAGCTCCACTCAGGTTTATCATTTTTAACTCTCATCCCTTCAAAGAGGAAACTTATTTCCCCCCAGGGAGGATTCTCTGCAGTCTCATTCAGAATTAAATCCCTGCCATCCACAAATCCCAGCCAGAGCTACAGCACTGACTGGAATAAATGAAATAATACCAAAATGTGAAACTCTGGGTTTACAATTGATTCACACAGATCTGGAATGTGTTGGTTTGCATCCCCTCTCACTGGTGATGGCAGCAGGGAGCGCCCAGCCTGTCCTGCCCCAATCCTGCCCTGTCCCATCCAAGGTGAGCCTGGCCCTGCTGTGCTGGGATCGCCCAGCTCCCAGCACATCTCCAGGGAACATGGATGTCCCAAGGGACAGTCTGTACCCACAGACTGCCTGAGTGCTGGGCTGCAGGAGCCCAGCCAAAGTGGATTTGCACCTAAGCCGATCTCCTCATCCTCACACGCAAGAGCACGGCCACTAAAGCCAGCTCTGGGCGCCAGTGGCGTCACCAGCCCGGTAAGCACCAGCCTGCACAGCCACTGCCACCAGCAGCACCCCCAGGGTCCCCCCCAGCTCCAGCCCCCACCCCACACCTTCCCCTGCATCCTTGGAAAGCCCTGGAATCTCTGAGCTGCAGTTTAATACTTGGTGACATGGCAGGCTGGGAGGGCTGGGGGTGCTCCCCTGGAGAGGAGAAGGCTCCAGGCAGAGCTCAGAGCCCCTGGCAGGGCCTGAAGGGGCTCCAGGAGAGCTGCAGAGGGACTGGGGACAAGGCATGGAGGGACAGGAGCCAGGGAATGGCTCCCAGTGCCAGAGGGCAGGGATGGGTGGGAGATTGGGAATTGGGAATTCCTGGCTGGGCTGGGATTGCCAGAGCAGCTGTGGCTGCCCCTGGATCCCTGGCAGTGCCCAAGGCCAGGCTGGGCACTGGGGCACCCTGGGACAGTGGGAGGTGTCCCTGCCATGGCAGGAGGCAGAACTGGAGGATCTTTCAGGTCCCATCCAACCCAAACCACTCTGGGGTTCTGTGCTGGAGTTTCCTGTGACAGTGAATGAGGACACTGAACAGAAACTCCCTGGGGGCTGCAGCTTTGTCCCAAGGGACAGCTCTGAACTCTGCTCCCTGGAAGGGACAGGATCCAGGAAGGGGCTGGAGCTGTGTCAGGGCAGGCTCAGGTTGGATATCAGGAAAGGTTCTTCCCCAGAGGGTGCTGGCACTGCCCAGGCTGCCCAGGGAATGGGCACAGCCCGAGGCTGCCAGAGCTCCAGGGGATTTGGGCAGCACTGCCAGGGATGCCCAGGCTGGGGTTGTTGGGGTATTTGTGCTGGGATGCTCCCTGAGTGTGGAATCCTCTGAATCTTCTCCCTCAGGCAAATCCCCAGGGCATTGCCCTGGACAGACCTACCAGAGAGCTTTCCCCATCTGGGCAGACAGAAAGAACTTCCCCATGGAGTCATGCACAACACCATGATCCATCCCAGTTCCTTTCCCCTTATATCCCAAATTCTCATGATTTCTCCTTTCCCTGTTCCCTCATGGGTTGTGGAATCCCTGGTGGCCGGCCCCATCTTCCCCATAGGGCAGTGCCCTTTGCTTGCCCCTTGTGCCATCCTGTCACAGACATCTTTTATGAAAAATCCTTTCCTTAGGATTTTTCCTCTTGAGAAGCTGAGAAGCCTCAGGAACAAAATGTAAACAATGGTTATCTGCTGCTGTGGAATGCAACAGGTGCATCTGTGGTTGGTCTCATGTGGCTGTTTCGAATTAACGGCCAATCACAGTCAGCTGGCTTGGACTCTGTCTAAGCCACAAGCCTTTGTTATCATTCTTTCTTTTGCTATTCTTAGCCAGCCTTCTGATGAAATCCTTTCTTCTATTCTTTTAGTATAGTTTTAATGTAATATATATCATAAAATAATAAATCAGCCTTCTGAAACATGGAGTCAGATCTTCATCTCTTCCCTCATGCCCCCCTGTGAACACGGTCACACCACGCCATGCCCTCCCACCCCTAACCCCGCACACAGCCCGTGGCCAGCCGGGTGTTCTGCCCCTGCCTTCCCCGCTCACCCTCTCCTCACGGCCCTGGGCCAGGATGACGACGATGCGGCCGTGGCGGCGGCGGCCGGTGCGGCCCATGCGCTGCACCAGGCGCACGGGGCTGCGCTGCGCGTCGAAGCACACGATCAGATCCACCTCGCCGATGTCCAGCCCCTCCTCGCCCACGCACGTGGACACCAGCGTGTTGTAGCCGCCCTCCCGGAATCGCCTCACCACCTGCAGGGACAGCGGGAACGGGATTGAGCAGCTCAGCCAGGAAAACTGAGCTGTATCCTTGTCCTGGGCTGCAAGATCTGTGAGAGCCGGTGCAGTTATCTTCTGTTCGTGGGGCAGTTTTATCTCTGTCACAGCCAACCCTCCCTCCAGATCTCTGCTGTCCATGGGCCATTAATTATTAATTATCTTCTGTCCATGGCCACTGAGTGTCCCTGCAGGGCTGATCCAATGCCAGCATCCCATGGGGAGATGCTCCGCCCAGGGGAGGAGCCAAGCATTCCTACCTGGGCACAATCTGAGCCTGGCACAGCACGGCAGCCTTTGCCCCCTGCACTGCCAGAGGAGCAGCTTTCTGCTGCCCTGCATGGCCAGAGGGAGCCCAGGCCCATCTGCAGCAGCCCTGGAGCTGCAGAGGAAAACTCCCCCCTTGTGCAGGATCCCTGCTGCAGCAGAGCCACAGCTGGCACTGCAGGAGGGCTGAGCCCCCATGGCATGGGGCTGGGACACCCCCTGACACACAGGGGACAGGGACTGCTCTCACTCTGGCAGGGGGTTTTTTGTATTATGCTATTTTTTTTTACTCTTTTTTTTCCCTAATAAAGAACTGTTATTCCTACTCCCATATCTTTGCCTGAGAACCCTTTCATTTCAAAATTATAACAATTCAGAGGGAGGGGGTTTGCATTTTCCATTTCAGGGGAGGCTCCTGCCTTCCTTAGCAGACACCTGGCTTTTCAAACCAAGACAATCCTAAAACAACAAATTTTGGCTTTTTAAATTTCCCAGCTGCTGCCTTGCGATCAAACACCACCCCAGTGTGACCAGCATCAGCATTTCAGCTCTTTAACTCTAAAATAAAGGGAAAAAAGCACATCTTATTCTGTCTCCAACCATGTAAAACTGATCCTCCCAATTTAATAATTAAATATTTTAGGGGTTGTCTTTTTTTAGCTTTGCTAGATCAGAATTTAATGCTAGATCTTATCTGTCCTACCTGGAAGAAAAATAAAATTTCCACAGCACGTATTTGCATATTTCCCCAGATTTTTGGCATTTTAATTTAGCAGTCGTTAATATAATGAATATAAATTATAATAATTCTATTTATATATAATATAAATATATAAATTATTGGTCTATTTTGTTCAGTGAGCATAATTTTGGATCCTCTGGAAACCACTGGACTCTATAGGGATTTACCAACGGCACTCACAGCTCAGCCACTGCCACACAGTCCATACTCCTGGGGTTATTCACACAATTAATGTGTATCACTAATTATCACCAATTCCTCATCCCAGCCTCCCCTCTCCTCACCTCCAGCTGCTCCTTCTGGGTGAAGCCCTTGGTGCTCTTGCCCGAGGAGTGTCCCACGAAGGTCATGGCGCGCACGGCCGGGCTGAGCCGCGCCAGCATCTCGGCGATCTCCTGCACGCTGTCCCGGAACGAGGAGAAGATCATCACCCTCGTGTCCCCGGGGGAGCCCTCGCTCCTGTCCTCATCTGCTGCATTAGAAAATGGCAGGTTTTAATAGAATCATCAGTAAAAACAGACAGGGCACCCCCTGCAAGTTACACATTCACAGCTCTCACAGTCCCACTCAATGGGAAGAACAAATAGGCAGAAAATGCTCCATGATCCACCCCCTTAAAATTCCTCTTTGGATCAATGCAGGCTCTAATGCTCATGGAGAATGAGAATGTCTTTATCTGAGGCATCCTCACTAAAGTCACTTTGAAAAGCTGGGGTTGGATGGGACGTGTTTTGGAGTGAAGTTCACGATGCTGGTGTCTCCATTTCGGCGCTCTCAGGACAGCAGAGCCATAACCCCAGAATCCCAGACTGGTTTGGGCTGGAAGGGACCTTAAATCCCATCCCATCCCATCCCACCCCTGCCATGGCAGGGACACCTCCCACTGTCCCAGGCTGCTCCAGCCCCAGTGTCCAACCTGGCCTTGGGCACTGCCAGGGATCCTGGGGAATGGATGGAACAGAAGGGGCCGGTGCTGTTCCAGGTATGGCTGATGACTTTGGGCATGAATTCCCTCCCTTTCCATCTCAAAAGGAGAAGCAAAAGGAGGGAGGCAGGATGACAGAAAGAGCTCTGAATGGGAAGGGGAAAAAAGGAGTGAACTGTATTAAATGCATTGGGGTGTACCCTAAAGTTACAAACACAGAACTGGGAAACAAAGTTCCTAGTAGAAAACATCAGTAATTTCAAAGGTTTGCTGAGAACACTGCATCCAAGAGAGAAAAAAAAACACACAAAAAAAAGAGGGAAGGGCAGGTCAGAAATTATCAGAACTTCACAGAGCACAAAGACCCAAACAGGCAAGATAAACAGTTAACAAGATGCAAAACAAATGTTATTATTACTCATGTAATATTCCAAAGGCTGGAATCAAGAAGCTGAAACATCTCAAAACCAAAGAGATCTGGGTGATGTCTTCATCAGGATGAAAAAGAAGAGAGAGAGAGAGACAGGTGAATGTAACTGAAGGGTTTGAACTTCAAACTGATACCTCAGATTGCTTATCCTCAGGCTGGATACCAGAATTTTCACACTTGAGGCCCTTAAATGAGTTCATGGAACTCTGCAGCAGGAACTGAGGGGGGCTGCCAGGACAAACTGGGACAGGACCAGCAGGAAAGGTGGTAGCCCCAGGAATGAGTTCCCTATCCCTGTTTTATTCAGATGTTAGAGCAGTTTATATCAAATCAATAATGAGAATTTATAGGAAATTTTATCTTATAGAAATCTTGTGGTAAAGTTTTCTAGAGGGGAAGATGCACAAACAACCAAAGCCATAAGGCAGCACAAAGGAGGAAATCAATCAGGAGGATATTCCTTGTTTCCATTCCCAGACTTTCCTGAGCTGTTGGTACTCACCAGAACCTCCCTGTTTCCAGGATCTGAAGTGTTCTATTACAATCTCCTCCAATTTCTTCAATTTTGGATGGCTGTAGACAAATTCCTTTTTCTTTTCCAATGCTGGAAAGGAAATAAAGTAATGAAAGATGTAAATAAACCTGCAACAAGCAGGAAGGTTCAGTGAACTTCATTGCCTCCCACTGTAATTATCTGAGTCAGACCCAAATCCTGATATTGATATTTAGATATCGGTACTAAACAAAACAATAAACTGCTGACAGAAGAACATTTGTTAAACCAAATTTTTGAGAAAGTGCTGTTACTTTTGTTAGAGTCACACTGGGAAAGACGTACAGTGAAACAGTTGTACTTTAACCTTCATTTTAGAGCAAATTAAAAACTTCAAACACAGAAAACTTTCTTCAAAGAAGGTAAAACCACCGAGGGAGGAGTGAGAGGGAGGGAGAGACAGAACATTGGGAATTCAATCTGGAATAAAGAGCAGCAGCCAGGGCAGCACAACTTTTAAACAGGAATATTCTGTCCCTGAGAGGGGAATCCTGACCTGTTGAGCTGTTGCCAGCACTTCCCCTCTCAGGAGTCACAGCAGTGTCTGAGAACATGTCCTGAAGCTGCTGGTAGAGCTCCATGAAGTCCTGGTTGCGCCCCAGCTCGCTCTTGGTGCGGGAAAATCCTTTGGAGAGAGTTGAAACATCTCAGGATTCCATTTCCTTTCCCAAACTCTGCCTTTAGCAAACCTCACTGTGCCCAGCTCTGGCCCCTCAGCTTGGGAAGGACTGAGCACATCCAGAGGGGACAACGGGGCTGGAGAGGGAACACAAACCCTGTGAGGAAGCCCTGAGGGAGCTGGGGGTGCTCAGCCTGCAGAAAAGGAGGCTCGGGGCTGCCCCCATCACTCTGCACAGCTCCTGAAAGGTGCCTGTGCCCAGCTGGGGCTGGGCTCTTTCTCCAGGCACTGACACACCCAGAGCACACAGCCTGAGCTGTGCCAAGGGAAATACAGGTTGGGTATCAGGAAAAGTTTTTACAGAAAGGGTGACAAAGTTCTGGAATGTTCTGCGCAGGGAGGTGGTGCAGTCCCCATCCCTGGGTGTGTTTAACAAAGCCTGGATGTGGCACTGGGGGCCAGGGGTGAGCTAAGCTGTTGGGGCTGGGTTGGACTCCATGATCTTGAAGGTCTCTTCCAACCTGGTCATTCTGTGATTCTGTGAATAAGGGGAACAAAACACCAAATCCATCTGCAGCCCCTCATTGCTCAAGGTGTTTGGTGCCACACCAGCCATACAGCAAGGTAAATGGAAGGAGAAGGGTGGAGCTGACAGGAAGGATGCTCTGAGGAGATTTCACCTTTGGATCCATCCATGATTCCCCACAGGTAGATGAACAAGGAGCGGATTCCCATCTGCAGCAGCAGCTCGTAGCCGTGGTACAGACTGATACAAAGGGCAAAATCTCCTTCAATGATGCCTTGATGGATTCCCTGGGGAAGAAAAGCAGATTTTCACCGAGTTAGGAAGTGGCTGAGGAGCAGGAATCCAACTGCAATTCCTACCCAAAACCAGAGTGACACCTGAGGAGCAGAGCAAACCCCAAAGGGTTGTCCAGGAGCAGTTTGTCCACCAGAGCCCTCAGGGGACAGACTGCACAATGCTCAGTGAAGGCAATCCTCTTCCACCTCCAAAATACCTCCATTATCTCCCAAAATTAGCTCAATAACCCTCAGACTCTGACAGCTGAGCCATCAGCATTTGGGAAAATCTGGCATTTCTGGCACATCCACCCAGGCCATGGAATCAAGTCAGGAAAATTGCCTGCTTACACTGAAGGAGATTTCCCATTGCTCTTTTTGAGGCACACAGTCTTTTTTTAGGCTTTTTTTTTAAAGTTTACAAAATTTGACCATTCCATAAGGATTTACCAAAAACCAGGAATATACATACCTTTGAGGGGAAAATGAAAACTTGGCTGTCAGTGATTACAATGTAAACTCTCAAAGCAATTTCACTTAAATAGAGTGCCTGATCTTTTCCTTAACCCTTCTATACTGGCATCCAGAAATGTGGGACAATTAGGAATATTTTTCATAAATGATTTTAAAATAGATAAATAGATTCCATAAATGAGCTTAAAGATCCCTTCCATCCCAAACCATGCTGTGATTCTATTTTATTCCATGGCTAAAAACAGAAATCTACTTAAAATGTCTCCGGAAATATTGTAATGATGGATTATTCCTATTTATTTACCACTTTAATAGCATGAAATAAATAAAGAACTTACTGCATGTTGTGCAGAGGGGTTCTTCCTGTACTGATCCCTTGCCAGGATGATCTGGTACTTGGTCAGGTTGGGAATATCCCTCCTGGATAAAACTCCCACCTTAATCAGGCGCCCAGCAAATGCTTCCAGCACCTGCAAGCAAAACCCAGCACAGGTGAAGGGGGGTGAGCCCTTTGACCTGATTTTATTTTTGTAGATCCTACACAATGGAACATGAGGAGCTCATTGGTTTTATTTGAGACACAGGGTTTTTCAGAGTGAGCTGTGCTGAAGTCTGAGTGCTGTGTAACTGTACCAGGTGTTCTGCCTCCATAATCAGGGTGTTTTTAGGTTAATTCCCCAAATTCCTGCCAGAGCACTTGGACAAGGCTCTCAGGCACAGGGTGGGATGTTGGGGTGTCCTGTGCGGGGTCAGGATGACTCCATCATCCTTGGGGGTCCCTTCCCACACCCTCCTGCCCCAGGGTAACCCTGATCCACCCAGGAACTGAGGAGGGGAAAATCCCCCTGGGATCTGCGATGGAACAAGGGCTGAGCCAGCAGAGGGGGACAGGAATGGGAGGGACCCCCAGGTGTGGAACAGGGGCTGCAGTCCCTCTCCCTGCTCACACTCCAATGGCACCTTGATCCCAGGAACACCTGGATTCACCTCTGAGAGACCAAACTGGGTGAAGGACTGGGCAGGATCTGTGTGGAAGGGATGGGAGCTGGGAGACAGGAGCAGAGAGGAACGGGCACAGGCACAGCAGCGTGTCCCATTTCCTGCAGAACCCACCCCAAAACACAGCTTGTTTTCCAACATCACATGTACCTGCTTTCCACCTCGCTGCAGCAAGGACAATAACCTGCACTAATGCATCTTAATCCTGTTTTTCCTCTTTGCTTCCCAGCCTTAGGTGGTCAGGATTTTTCCACAGACTTAGTTTGGCCTGAGCACTAACTCTGCCATAATTGCAGTAATCAGATTTGTCCCACAAACCCTGTTTACAACCTGTTGGCCCCCTTGGCCAAGGGCCCCAAAAGTGCACAAGAACAGGCTTCTCCAAAGCTCACAGTTTCCCAGCGCCACTTCATGTGTTTCCCAAGTGTTCAGGCACCCCAGCAGCAGCACAGCTGCCCTGCCCTAAGAGGGCTATGGTGTAACAAGTGCTTAATCCCTTTAGTGTCCCTTCAGCCCACTGAAAAGCATCCAACTAAACCAATAAAGCCAGGCCTAAGTCAGGCTTCCAGCACTGATCCCAGCAGTGGAGTTGGTGGGGAGGAAATGCCCTGACAGCTACAGAGAGCCACGTGTAGAACCCAGTCCGTGTTCATCCATGAGTAACAGCACTCATTTGTTACTCAGGACACTCCTCCATCTGGGTTCCCAGATGCTGTTCTGATGCACATGCTAAATATCCTTAACATGCACATGCTGCTGATGCTCTGGCAGCGTAGAGGCAGCTCTGCTCAACTTCTGTCTGCTTGCTTTGATTATTCTTATGGTTTAGTCTAAAAATTAGTTTATGATATTGTTTATTTACAGGTCTTTTTTATCTTCTTACTCTGTGTGCAGAACCTGTGTGGCATTAAAATGAAAACAGAATCACAGAATGGTTTGGGCTGGAAGGGACCTTAAACCCCACCCAGTGCCACCCCTGCCATGGCAGGGACACCTCCCACTGTCCCAGGGTGCCCCAGTGTCCAGCCTGGCCTTGGGCACTGCCAGGGATCCAGGGGCAGCCACAGCTGCTCTGGCAATCCCAGCCCAGCCCCTCCCAGCCAGGAATTCCTTCCCAATATCTAATTTAAATTAAATCAAATCTAAAATCCTAAGGAGTGGAGTGGGAGTAACTGCCATCACCAATGACAGCAGCATGAATCCCCCAAAGAACCAAAACTGCAAGGGGAGATTTGGAAAGGCCCAGGGAAAGTTGGGCAGCCCCAGCTGAGCCATCTCCACCCTGCCCAGCCAGGGCCCAGGTCCCTCACACTGCAGCAGCAGCAGGGAAAGCAGCTCGTAGCAGATAAGGGAATTCACAGCCATGGAGCCAGGATCCTCAGTGCTTTGGGGCATCTTGGGCTGCTCCTCTTCCCTGCGAGGGTGACAGGGGCTGGGCTGGGATTGCCAGAGCAGCTGTGGCTGCCCCTGGATCCCTGGCAGTGCCCAAGGCCAGGCTGGGCACTGGAGCACCCTGGGACAGTGGGAGGTGTCCCTGCCATGGCAGGGGTGGGATTGAATTCCCTTCCAACCAAACCATTCCCTGACTCTACCCTGGGCCATGGGATGGGAGCCAGGCCTGAGGCAGCCCTCCCTGCTCACTCTGTGTCCCCTGGGACACCTGAGACACCCAAAGGTGTCACCTGGGACGCTCCAAGGCCTTCCCAGCCCTTCCAGGTCTCCTTTGTCCCCAGGGGAGCTGGGTCACAGCCTCACAGCTCCCAGGGAAAGCAAGGCAGGACACTCCATCCCAGGCATTCCTTCTAATTAAGGCTCATGGATTAATTCAGCCAAATAAACCACTAACGCTCTAACACCACCAACAAGCAAACACCAACTGGAGGCTGCAGAAGTGCCAGGAATTTCTGGAGGAAAGGGAGGAAATAAATGAAGAAATCAAATGTTGTTTTCTTAAAATACAGCCAAAACCATTCACCAAGCCACTGAGAAGGCTGAACACACAAGGAGTTCATTTATCATATTAGTGAGAACAAAATTAAAAATGCAATTTAGTTTTAAGGGTTTAAAATTCAGAACTTGGTATTTTATCACAGAGTTTTCTACTGTTCTGTTGTTTTTCAATCCAGGCTGTACCTGATGAGTCCCTTTAAAAGGACAGAGACAGAGATGTCTGTGCCAGCTTATAGGAAAAGGCATTGTCCAAATAAACCAAAATGCTGACCATGAAGGAAGAACCCAGTGCTTTTTATTTGAATGGATACCACTGGAATATCTCATTACCCTCCCCTCAAACCCCAAACAGTTGGACATGGGCACACTTGAAATGCTGAAGATGAAGCTTAAACTATATCCCAAGTAGCAGAAACTGATTCAGGCTTTTCACAAATGTTCCTCTTGAAAAGAAATTAATATTTTCATTAAAAAGTAATGGCCATTAAATCTGATATTTCAGCACTGGTTTATGATTTCCTATAGCTGCTGCAGAGTGTTTTTTTCTAAAAAGCAATTTCCATTACCTGTACTTTTCTGTTTCATCCCTTGACCTAGTTACTAACATATAAGAAAATGATATTGTCCCTGTTTGCTCAATGTACACCCCTGTCTGATTTAATCACCTTCTGCAAAACAAGCTGGTGCTGTTATGAAAGGCAGCAGGATGCAGTCACCTGGAGCTTCAGACTCCCAGGGAACAGTAAACACAACCTACTTAGGAGAGCCTCAGCAGCAGGCACTGCTCCCTGCTTCCATTTATCTTGCCTCCATACCTTCATTTTTAATTAAAAAGATAATACTTGGGGAAAAGTCCCCTCAGCCTTTCCAAAACGCTCCAGTGTCGTGTTACCCAAACACAGCCAGAGAATTAATTCCAATTAATTGCTCAGGAGCACTCGTGGCTTTCTGCAGCTCAGTGATGGAGCTCAGAGCTGACAGATTTACAGCCAGCAGATAAAAGACAATTGGCAGAGTTATCCCACCCTGCCCTGGACCTGCCAAGAGCACAAAGACTTGCTCTGTTCCGAGGTATCTCCCACAGCAAACCACAATGAGTTCTTGGAGCCCATGATGAGCTTAGAACCTGGTTTGCAGCTCTGACAGGAGCTGAGCACTTGTGTGCAGGGCAAAGGCCTTGTGTTCCTGTGCCAGCTACACCTCACTAAAAACTGCTCCTAATCTGTTTTCTGTTGGCACAATAAGAAACAAAGGCTCTAAACTAATGCCCTGACCTAATTATTTTAGTGCAGATTTGCAGGGGTTCTTTACCAAAGAAAAACACCCACAAATAACTGTTAGAGTGCCTTTTCTTTCCCAGGGGAGAAGGAGGGGGGGCAGAAACCTGCTGCCAAGCAGGCAGGACCTCCACAAACAGGGACTCCACAGGTGCATCCCCTCCTCAGGAGCTCCCCAGGGGCTGCCAGCCTCCCCTGGGTTTTACAGAGCCACACTGGGCTGAAGGAGAGCTGCACCTTCCTCCAGACCCCCTGGCTCCAGCACTAACAGAGTCCCAGACTAGTTTGGGTTGGAAAGGACCTAAAATCCCATCCAGTGCCACCCCTGCCACGGCAGGGACACCTTCCCTGTCCCAGGCTGCTCCAAGCCCCAGTGTCCAGCCTGGCTTTGGCTATCCAGGGATCCCTTCCCAACATTCTGGGGCTGAGCTGGTGAAGGAAACGAGCCCAGGTAGTGCCAGGGAGGCAGCAGCACAGCCCAACCTCTGCCCTAAGGGGATCCCCCAAACCAGCAGCAGGGAACAACCAAGAGCTCCAGGAGAAACCCAGATCCGTGCTGGCCCTGAGCTGCTCCAGATCCTCACATCCCCAAAGAACTGAGCCAAGGAAGGCAGGGCAAGGCAAGAGGGGGCTGTGCCCACCAGGCCCTGCTGCTCAGGGGGCACTGGGACCCACGGCAGGGCTGTGCCAGGGCAGAGATCCTTCCCACTGCTCCAGGGAAGGGCAGAGGAGGACCCAGAGCACTCCCTGCTCTGGCCCAGCACTGAAATCAGGAAGGCTGGGGTTCCCCAAGTGTGATAGCCACGGAGCAGCCAATATTCCCCAAATAACTTGCAGGAGCAAACCACATTTAGTGTCTGCCTGCTGGGGAGGCTCTGGAGCTCTGACTGGCACTGAGCTTTAGTTATTATCTTGTAAAACTTCAGAGTTGAGACAAACAAACTCTGAACCAAACAAACTCTGAACCAGGCAGAAAAGTGCATTTTGTGCAATTCCTTCCTGACATTTTCTCACCTGGCCAATAAAGGAAGGAGAACAGCAGGGCACCGCAGGGCAGGGTGGATTTTAGCTGATCCTGTCGCTCTCCAAACCCAATACTGCTCAGCCCAGTAATGATCTTGGCACCAAAGTTCTGTTTAAGTTTATATTAACTCATTCACACCCTTCCCAATCTTCCAGGGACATGAGACACGCTGAAAATCCACTGTTTTCCCTGGAAGCAAAAAAATCCAATACTTTGCCCTTTTCTAACACTCAGTTTTCTCCTGTTACAGCATTTTTCCTTTCATAAAGGTTATAAAACAAGACTTCCAGCTTTTACTTTGTAATTTGACCAAGAACAATTTTACTTTTTATTGAGAGATGTTAAAAAATAAGTGGCTTTTCTACATCAACTCACCACTCAGTAAGTGACTGTCAGACAGAAAGGAGCATCCACTGAGGATGGTTTGGATCTGAAATTTTTAAGGCTGAATATCAGCTTTTCTGTTCTATTCAGAGATAGAACCTGCCAGGAATGCACAGAGAACACAGCACCACCAAAACTGTGTTTTCTCAAAGAGTGGCTCTTTATTAGCCAGCAGTCATACACAAAATGAGCAAGTTTGGGGAAAAAACCACAACAAATACAACAAAAATCAGCTTTTTTTCATCTGCAGTAATAATGAGTTCCTCTGTTATTTATCCAGACACAGCCCATCACATCTTCAGTACTCCATCAAATGCACTAATTACTAAGCTCATCAGGAATCAGAGACAAATTAAATACACACAGAGTAATTTGTACAGATGGATTTTTAAACAGGATTTTAAACTCCTCCCAGCCTCTTTCTCCCAGTCAATATTCTGTGGTATTTGGCTTATATAGAGAAATTTAGCTGTGATTTTAAACTCTCTTTCTGCTGCTTGGTTTTCCTTTGTCTTTTCTCTCATCTCCAGCAAAGACGCTTCATACTTAGAAATCATTTCATTTAAGCAACTATTAATTCTCATAATTAATGTGTAGGCAAAAGAGTTGGGATTGTTTTCCATGAATTATTTTCTGCAGGATGGGCAGAAAAGGACCATCCACATGCTGCCTCAAACAGGAATGCCAGTTCCTGGGAGAAATCTCCAAGGACGCCCCCCCTTGGTACTGACAGCCCAAGAGCCAAAGTTCAGTGGAAAATTCCTCAGCCCAGCCCTGGAGTGTGTGCTGTGGGATGTACCTGGGGCAGGGTGGGCTCCCACTGTGCCTCCCCGTGGGGCTGAGGGTGCAGCCAGGTCTCTGGTTGCTGCCAGAGGATTCCCTGCAGCGAGGGAGCCCGTGGTGCTGCTCTGGGGCAGCTGCCCGTGAAATCAGATCAGCACCCACCCAGACACTAAACAAGCACCAGCTCCAGCCTTGCTCCAGGATTTGCCTTCCCAGTGAATTCCAGAGCCTGTGGGGCTGATGCAGTGCCTGCAGGCAGAGCCCAAAGCCCTTGTGAGCTGTGCTTCACTCCCTGCAGCCCCGGCACCCCAAAATCCCTCTCAGGACATTCCCAGCTGCGCCTCTGGTTATGAATTCCCCAGGAGCACTTCCAAGGCACAGCAGGAATTGGGTCTGCCCTGCCAGAGCACATCAGGACTGGCACATCTCAGCTTCTGGGGCAATTCAGGGTTCATTTTCACAGCCAGCTCAGCCCCTGGGGCTGGGGAGCCCAAGCTGAGCCTGGAGAAAGGGACTGCGCAGAAAAAGGGAAAAAAGAGGGGGCAGATTTAGCATCACAACAGTCACATCCCCAGCCTCCAGCTTTCCCTGGAAGCATCAACAGTGCACAGGAAAGGACTATTTTCCTGTTATTCTAAACCCCTAAATGCTCCAGGATTCTCTTTCCTGCCACAACAGCCATTCTATGTTAAATTTGGAATACAAGACAACAGAGCCCACACAGACTCCTGATTCAAACCCAGATCCTGCTTTAATTGCCATCTCCACCCCATAACGGGCTGCCCATCTCCTCATTCAAAGGCTTGTCTCAGCAACTACAAAATTACACAGCTGAAAACCTCCAAAGCTGGACTTCAGCAACTAAATATCCCAGAGTTTTTGCACTCCTAATATTTTGGCAAGACCTCAAAGCTCTCCAAATAAAATGAAAGGTCTGTCTTTAAAGTGTGGTTTGAAAGAAGCAAAATAAAATCCCAATAAAGAATAACTAATGGGATATGTAGAGCAGTGGGGAAAATACCACAAAGAGAACAGCTGGGAGAGAGGGAATGAGTGGGAAAACAGCCAGAACACAAACTTGTGTAAATTCTGCTCTGCTCAGTCCCTGCAGCACGGGGTGAAGGGACCAGGAGCGGGCATCCATCCTGGATCCCTCCATCCCTGGCTCCATCCATCCATCCATCCCCGGGTGCCCTGCCCAGCGCGGGGCGGGCAGAGGTGGTATCCCGCCCGTCCATCTGTCCATCCATCCCTCCATCCCTAGGTGGCCTCCTGGAGCTGGACAGGAAGAGGCAGTGCCCTTGGTTCCCCATCCATCATCCATCCACCCATCCATCCATGTGCCCTCCCGGCACAGGGTGGGCAGTCAGGTACTCCAACCCTCCGTCCCTGGCTCCATTCCCCCATCCATCCATCCATCCATCCATCCATCCATCCGTCCGTCCGTCCCTGCATGCCCGGGTACCCTGCCCGGCCCAGGGCGGGCAGAGGCGGGTCCCTCATCCCTGGCTCTATCCCTCCCTGCCGGCGCTGGCGGGCAGAGGCGATGCTCGCGGTGCCCATCCCTGGCTCTATCCCTGGCGCTGGGCGGGCAGAGGCGATACCCGCGGTGCCCATCCCTGGCTCTATCCCTGGCGCTGGGCGGGCAGAGGTGATGCCCGCGGTGCCCATCCCTGGCTCTATCCCTCCCTGCGGGCGCTGGGCGGGCAGAGGCGATACCCACGGTGCCCATCCCTGGCTCTATCCCTGGCGCTGGGCGGGCAGAGGCGATACCCACGGTGCCCATCCCTGGCTCTATCCCTGGCGCTGGGCGGGCAGAGGCGATACCCACGGTGCCCATCCCTGGCTCTATCCCTGGCGCTGGGCGGGCAGAGGCGATGCCCACGGTGCCCATCCCTGGCTCTATCCCTGGCGCTGGGCAGGCAGAGGCGATGCCCACGGTGCCCATCCCTGGCTCTATCCCTGGCGCTGGGCGGGCAGAGGCGGTGCCCGCGGTGCCCATCCCTGGCTCTATCCCTCCCTGCGGGCGCTGGGCGGGCAGAGGCGGTGCCGCGGTGCCCCCGCCCCGGTGCCCGTCCCTAGATAAGCCCGGCAGCGGCGGCGCTGGGGGCGCGGAGCGGGGATGGAGACGGGCGGGTGCCGCATGGGCGGTGCGGGGCCCGGCGGCCCCGGCGCGATCACGCTGGAGGAGCTGGACGGGCTGGCCGAGGAGAGCCCCGACTCGGCGTACCACAGCCACGGCAGCAGCCTGGAGGAGGAGGCGGCCGAGCGCATGGACGACGAGGAGCAGGAGCGGCTGCTGAGCTACTGGCAGAGCGTGGGCCGGGGGCACCAGGTGGACGTGCCCCGAGGTAAGGCCGGGATGCGGGCCGGGGCCGGGCTGGGGCCGCGGGGCACGGCAGTGAACGCCCGGCACAGTCCCGAGCCCCCGGAGCCCGGCTCTGAGGCGGCTCCAGCCGTACCCGGGCGGTGCAAAGCTCTCCACAAGGCAGGGAAGCGGCTGCAGCAGCGCCGGGGCGATCTACTCGCACTGAAAACAAACAGCGCGAGTTTTCAGAGCTAATTCAGTGATCCATTCGCACTGAAAACAACCAGCGCGAGTTTTCAGAGCTAATTCAGTGATCTATTCGCACTGAAAACAACCAGCGCGAGTTTTCAGAGCTAATTCAGTGATCCATTCGCACCGAAAACAATCAGTGCGTTTTCAGACCTACTTCAGTGACCGATTAGCACTAAAAACAACCAGTGAGTTTTCAGATCTAATTCAGTGATCTATTCACACTGAAAATAACCACTGCTAGTTTTCAGACCCAAAAACAGCCAGTGCAAGTTTTCAGAGCTAAGTAAATATTAAACTGACCACCTGCAAAAGCGTTCTTCCTAAAAGTATCCCCTCTACCCCTGTATAGTTCTCCAAGGAAAGAGGGCTGTGTTTACAAACGGCCCAGAGTAAACAAGTAAAGGATTGATTTGCTTTCAACAGCTCCCGGGCTCATCTTAGTCAGAGTCGGTTGTTTTCAATTTTAAGAGAGTGGAGAATCTGAAAGAGTGATGAGTCAGAGAAGTCCTAACCAGCAGCAGAGAGCCACCTCAGGCTGAGCTCGGTCAGATTTAACTCTGCCCTGTCCTGGCCAGAGGAGCAGACTGAGATCTGCAGCATCTCTGTCCTGGCCAGAAAACTCACCTTCCCGAGGTGGGGAGAGCCAAACCCTGCCCAGGCTGCACTGGACACTACCAGTATTAAATTACTGTTCTTTAAAAACTCTTTCTATATTCCAACACAGCAAACTGAGTCCATCCTTTTCCAGCCACACTTTGAAGTCTCATCTTAACTCTGCAAAGCTTTAATGACAATTAACGTGCTAAAAGAAGGGTAAGATAGGTCTGAGCAGGGCTCCCTGCCTAGCCTTGCTCTCCCTGCCCCTGGAGGGTCTCTGGATGCCCAGGGCCATCCCAGAGTGTCAGTACTCACTCCAGCAGCCACGGGTTTGTCAGGAATGCTGCAATCTGACAGTTCCAGGATCCCCAGGGCACGGAGGGTCTCTATTTAACACTCCTGAGTGCTCAGGAAACCAGAGCCCTTCCCCAGAATTACCTGTTCTGGTAGCCAGGCACTGGGACTCCTAAATTCCATCAGGAGGGATACAAAGTCCAAGGAATAAGTCAAAAGCAGGGTGTGAGCATGTTTTAGTTACATAGTTTTCCGTATTATTTAGTTACACAGTTATCCATATTATTCAGTTACACGGTACTACAGGTTTGCTCTGCAGCACTCAGCACATGTTACTAAAATCAAGATGGAACAACACAAGGCTTTTAGAGTAATAAAAGGTTTTTAGAGTAATACAGGGTCCTGTCCAGGGCTGAAGGAGGAGGGGATTTCCCAGGAGGAGGAATCCCCCTGTGACAAGGAGCAGCCCATGTCCCTGCT
This sequence comes from Ammospiza caudacuta, assembly GCF_027887145.1. Classification (NCBI taxonomy): domain Eukaryota; kingdom Metazoa; phylum Chordata; class Aves; order Passeriformes; family Passerellidae; genus Ammospiza; species Ammospiza caudacuta. The sequence goes on from NC_080598.1 coordinate 65,538,360, forward strand.
GTCTGGGACAGGGACAGGACCCAAAGAATATTTAGGATGGATTTTAGGAAAGGTTCCTCCCCCAGAGGGTGGAATCAGCACTGGAAAAGCTGCCCAGGGAATGGGCAGCCCTGAGGCTGCCAGAGCTCCAGGAGAGAGCACAACACCCTCAGGGATGGCCAGGGTGGGATTGCTGGGGGTCTGGGATGATCCCTGTGCATCACTGAAACCATCGCTGCAGAAAACACAGCTGTCCTGTCCCTCTGCTGCCTGCCTGGCCCCGCACAGGTGGAGCTCTCCAGACTGGGACAACACAGAGCACAGACTCAGAAACTGAAGGATAAAACTCCCCAAAGGACTTTAATCAATTGTAATCCCTATCCTCTGCATTAATATGGAATGCAAAAAACATAACCCACCCCCACTAATTGATAAAGTAATCTAAAAATAGAGTTAATTCTAGAGTCCTGAAAGCTTTCCTAATTCTTGGAAAATTGAGAGGTGAACTCTACTTTTATTTTTCCCTCAGCCTCCAAAGAGATCCATTTGCATGTCAGTTATTAGTTACATTTTAAATGTTTCCCATGACATACTGCAAAGAAAAAATGTCTACACTTAACTACAATGTAGCTTTTTTACCTTTATTTTTTCCCCCTCCCCTTTGTTTAAGGATCTTTACTATTCCAAACAGCCTTAAGGCTAAACCCCTGGAGTGGATGCCAGGAGATGGAGGTTTGATTCCCAGCTCAGCTACAGATTTACTGAGTGACCTCGGCCAAGTTAATTCTCCTGCATCTTAACTCTCCCCTCCTCTCACACATGGATAATAAATACTCTCCTCCCCCATTATCCTGCCTCTTCCACCTGAGGCACCTCCAGCTCCCCAAAACGGGCTCTGGGAGCTGAAACTCCTCCTTGTCCTGCATGCCCAGCACACACTGTGGGCAGCAGGGCAGGGTTCACATCCAGACTGTCAAACACTGCACATAAAATCGAGTTTCTAATCCTCCAAGTACACAAATGCTTCATCACTCCAGCTCTGGAAGGCAGGGGACAAACTCTTGTGGAAGAGAGGTGTTCCATTCTTTAGACTGACCTTGTGTGACTCACAGTGTGTCTGTGCCTGTCTGGTAGGGATCACATCCTGAGCAGCATTTATTCATGACCTTCCAATTGATCAGAATTGATGTCAGAGCAGCCACAGTTATAGAATTAAACATCCTATGGATGTTTAAAATCCATTCCCACAGCGGTATTTCCTTGAGCCTGCCAACAGGGCAGCCACCCCAATGTCCTTTGTGTGGATACACCTGAACCCAGCAGCACAAGAGGTGCTGAGCTGGGAATGGCCCCTGCACAGGGCCAGGAATGGGGCACAGCCAAAAGCTTTCCTGGACACTGGGGTGGGAAATGTAGGGAATGGGAGAGGGAAACCATTCCTAGCAGCACAGGGGCAGAACCCAGGGAACCTCTGCTGAATTTGCAGGCAACCCTGACATGGGAAGAGATGAGAATCTTGACCCCATGTTTCAGAAGGCTAATTTATTATTTTATTATATATAATATATTAATATATTATATTAATATATAATTGATAAATTAATATTAAGATATTATATTAAAAGAAAATTATATACTAAAACTATACTAGAAGAATAGAAGAAAGGATTTCATCTGAAGGCAAGGAAAGGAAAGGAAAGATAAAATCTTGCGACTGACCAGAGTCTGAGACAGCCAGATTGTGATTGGCCATTAATTAGAGACAACCCCATGAGACCAATCCCAGATGCACCTGTTGCATTCCACAGCAGCAGATAACCATTGTTTACAGTTTGTTCCTGAGGCCTCCCAGCTTCTCAGGAGGAAAGATCCTAACAAAATCCTAATAGGGATTTTTCATAAAAGTTGTCTGTGACAAACCTGTCCTAGGAAAAGCTTTTACCTTGCCTAGAGAAGAGCAAACCAGAGCAGCCACAAAGGTCCCCAAGGGAATGAGGCACATTTCAGTCTCGTTTCTGCAGTCTCACGTGGGAACTGTGGTTCTGTTGCAGACATGGCAGAGCCCATCCAGCAGCTGACCAGGAACAACAACCCCCAGGAGAGGCAGAGCATCCCCTTCACCCTGATCCAGCGCAAGGAGAAGGTACTGCTGCCCCTCCTGCACACAGGGCTGCCGCCCTGGCCCCCAGAAATGGCAATGGGCTCCTCACAAAGGGATTTCAACTCTGTGGGACTCTGAACACGAGTGCAAAACATTGTGACTGTGCCACTGCCTCTCAATTGGAACACCTCATCCCTTGGACATGTGTAATTTTCTTTTTTGCAAGCCAGAAGATGGCCAGGAATTATACCCTTTGAAACATAATTAATTTAACAAAAACCCCTCTTTGCCATTTGAAATAAAATGCCCCTTTTCTTCACTTAAATTGCTGCATTTGCTCCTTTTCAGTCATGTTGATAAAACCTTTCAAAGAGTACTTGAAGAGATGAATAACTGAATTTAAAACTAAAAATGTATTTCTGTATTACGGATCATTATGAAACAAAGCAGCAATTTATAAACCCATATTATCCTCTAATAAAAAACTGAAATTAATGTTCAGCAAATTGCTTGCAGCTCAGGAAATGTGCAAACAAATGTTTAATCTTAAATCAAAACCATGAAAACCTTTACTGACCATCTGTGAGGGCTTTTTGGCCACATTTCTTTTAAATAGATTAAAATAATTCACACTTATAAATATCATCATTTGAGAGTGTTTCATTTAAACACTCGAGTGTGTTTAAATGAAGTGGGGAATGCTGACTGTTTATGCTTAAAGCATTTTTTAATGTTACAGTATTACTGTAACAACTGCAGCTAAAAAATGAGGTTATTCAGTGTTAATTGCAACTAAATGTTTAATAGTGCCAGTCCAAAAGATAACAGATCCTTATTTTAAAGGAGAACTACCTAAAAATCTGCTGAAGTCAGTTTTGATCCAAGATTAGCAGTGTATTCCTTGGTTTATAGGAGGAAGGATTAAAATTCATGTTTCTTTCAAGGTCATGGCACTGAGAGCTGAAAAGACGCAGTTCTTGTGCTTCACTTGTATTTGTTTGCCTGATGTTTTTAGCTGATTAAATGACAATCCCAAATTCTTCCCTGTGTGTCTGCAGCTGGGAGATCTGCTCTATGAGAAAAGGCAGTATGGGAAAGCCAAGTGGGCTTGTATCAAGATGAAAGAGAAGCAGTATGAGCAGAGCATCTGCCTCGGGTTCATGAAGCTCATGAGGTACATCTGTGAGCAGAACTCCTCAGGTAATGACACCCCAACCCCACAGCAGCTAGAAAATTGTGTTTCTGCCCTCTCTGCTGATTAGGGGGATGCTTTGAACAGCTTGTCCCAAATACACACCCTACAGAGATGTTTTTTCAATCATACAGCCTTTCTATAAAAATCACAGAAATCCTGGGATGGCTGGGGTTGGAAGGAGCCTAAATCCCCTCCAGTGCCACCCCTGTCATGGCAGGGACACCTCCCGCTGTCCCAGGCTGCTCCAAGCTCTCTGCTGTAAATCTGCCATTTCCTACAGGATTTGCAGAGTTTCATTTTCACAGCAGCACTGAAATCACCTGGCAGAGTGTGATACCAAAAGGGAGCAGAGTTTTCTGCCTCCTTCCCTTTAGTTCAAGCTATTAAATTGTCCCTGTCCCAATGGACACGGCAAATTTGTGGTTGAAGCATGTTTTCCAGCAAGATAATCCAGTTTTAGCTCAAAATAATGGCAAATCCACCATGTCCTTGAGAGCTTGTGCCTGCCTGTAAAATGCGCACCTGGTGTGCAATCCAATTTAATCTGGTTTTCACTTCCAGACATCAGTTCTCATGTTTTTCATCCTCCAGTTACTATCAAGTTTTGCCATGCTCAGTGCTCTGTGCTGTAATTGACTCAGCCCTTAAGTATCTTTCCAAGAAAATACAAACATTGATCACAAAAGCTTTTCCTTCCCCAGGGTACCTTCCCCATTCTTTTAACACTTTAATGTGGTTTAAAAGTAATTTTAGCTCCAGAACTGCAGGGTTGTTATCAAACTGTAAAGAAAGGAAGTTCCCTCTGCCTCCTGCACTCCAAACACACAACAGTGCAAAAAAAAAAAAAAAATACTGCAACATTTTTAACAGCAGCAAACCCTCAGTGAATTCACAGAGCAGCCCCTTCTCTTGCCTGCAGTTTTGTTCCCAAATATTCAAACCATGACACAAGGTCAGTTTGAAGATAAACACAACTCATTTAGGAGAGGGAAAGACTTCAGGCAAACTCCCTGCCCTGCATGAAGAGGGGAGAGCTCACCAAATGCTGTGTTTTGGACACAAATGCACAAACATCTGCACACACACACAGACTACAAAGCACAGGGAAATCATGGAGTCACAGATGGTTTGGGTGGGAAGGGACCTTAAAGATCTCCCTGTTCCACCCCTGCCATGGCAGGGACACCTCCCACTGTCCCAGGCTGCTCCAAGCCCCAGTGTCCACCTGGTCTGGAACACCTTTAGGGATGCAGGGGCAGCCACAGCTGCTCTGGGCACTCACTGCTCCTCCAGCTTGGAGCACACCCACACTGCCCAAACCACCCCAGTGAAATCCCTTCAAACACTTCGGGTTTGAAGCAGCCTGATACTGACACTTTGTAGACTGTATGATTATTTGTTGTATGATTATTCCTCTACATTTCTATCTACTGATGAGGATCTTACCCTTCCACTATACTAATTACAATCCCCTTCCAATCCTTGGAATCTGGTTTAAACCCAGAGAAGAGTAATAAACATAGTCCTGTTCATACTGGCCCTATCCCTAAGCCTAAGCATCCTCTTAACTGCACTAAACTTTTGACTCACCCAAACAACCCCCCACTCAGAAAAACTATCCCCACACGAATGTGGATTCGACCCCCAAGCCCAGCAGGCAGGCACAGTGTGCAGAGCTTCCCCTGAGTCTCCTGAATGCCCTGACCCCCTGTGTGTGGGCAGGGCTGTACCTGGGCATCACCGTGCCCATCGTGACCATCGTGCACACCAACGAGGCGCAGTCGGCGATGACACAGGCGGTGACAGTGGCCTATTACCTGCCCGAGGTGCTGCAGGACGAGCCCCCACACCCCTTCGACTCTGACATCATCATCGAGGAGTGGCCTGCCACCATTGTCTACAGCAGGTGAGAAATGCTCTGACTGCTCTGATCAACACAGGAAAAACACCCAGCTCTCAGTCCGGCCACGTTAGGATTTTTAGACCTTGTAAAACTTAATTTCAAGAGTTGTAAAAGCTGCCTGGTCAGGGAATAAAGGTTACAAAATTATAACAGGGAAGGGTTTTGGGCACTGCCCAGGCTCCCCATGGAATGGGCAAAGCCCTGAGGCTGCCAGAGCTCCAGGAGGGTTTGGGCACCACTGCCAGGGATGCCCAGGGTGGGATTGTTGAGGGTCTGGGCAAGGACAGAATTGGAATCCACAATCCCTGTGGGTCCCTTCCAGCTCAGGTTATTCTATATTTATATCAATTACTTGGTAAAATGATGCATCTGTAATTGTGTGCTAAAATACCCTCAGACTATTCTGTGTAGTCGGGAACAAAGTGTCTGACATGGCACAGAAAAAATGGTTTGGGATTAATCACAGTCAGTACCATTGGTGAAACACAACCAAGTCATTCAGAAGGCATTTGTGGAAAAATAGTGGGTTTGAAATGAACACAGTGGCTCTGGAAGAACAGTGGGTTTAAAATGAGTCACAGAACGAGCTAGGTTGGAAAAGACCTTTGAGATCACTGAGTCCAACCTATGCCCTCGCACCACCTTGTCACCCAGACCATGGCACTGAGCGCCACTTCCAGGCTTCACTTAAACACCCCCAGGGATGGTGACTCCACCACCTCCCTGGGCAGCCCTTTGCAATGCCCAGTCACTCTTTCCTGAGGAGCTTTTCCCTCAGGTCCAGCCCAAATCTCCCCAGGTGCAGGTTAGGGCTGTCCCCGGGGTGCAGAGCCACCCCAGCAGCATCAGGGAGCTGTGGAAGCAGCCAGAGCTGATCTGAGCTGACCCCTGCAGGAGCTTCCGAGGGATCACCAACGAGGACTCCATCATGAGGGAGATCAACCTGCTGGCAGCCATCCTGGAGAGCCCCGAGCTGTGCCTGCGGGACACGTTCATCATCGCCGGCTACACCAACCCCGCGGCCGCCAACCGCCACAACGAGATCTGGTTCCTGCAGCGGCCCTGAGCTCCTCCTGCTGCTGCTGCTGCTGCCGCCCTCGGAGCCTCCTCCCCTCACGGGTGACCCCAGGTGTCCCCTGTCACAGGTCAGCACTGGGCATCTCAGCTGGGTTAGGGGCAGCCAGCCCAGCTCAGCTCCCCAGGCACACATCCCTATGGTAACTCTCACTGATTTCATGGAGGGTTTTAGCACTTTAAAGTTAGTTCACCTCTTCTATCTTATTGACCAGGTAAGGGAGGCAGAAACCTCTTCCCTTCCACATCCCCAGCCTGCCTGTGGCTCGGGATGGTCCCTGGGGACATCCTGGAGCCCTGGCCTGCTCCAGTGCTGAACAAAGACCCCGCTGGGGCTCTCAGTGTGACACACCAAACCCACCTCACACAGGCACAGCAAGAATGTCCAGGTCTCAGTTCCTGAGGAGAACCACCAGGTTTAGCCCACTGGGATAGAGCATGGAGTAGGAACAGGCCAATGCCGACAGCTGTGGCACAGAGATCCCCAAAGCTTACCTCAGAAAGCTCCCAACCAAAGCACCCGAGTCTGCAGAGAGACCAAAACTCCTATTGCTCACTCAAGTGTTGACAGCAAAATTACAGCTTATCCTCATCAAAATTACAGGTTATCCTCATCACAGCCCCCAGGAACCCCATGGCTGGCTCTGGCACTCCTAAGGAGACACTGGTGATTTGGAACTGCAGTTTTCTGAGCAGTTTATCCTCACAGCTTTGCTGGGTGCTAAAGCACTGCAGCTGGAGTAAACTGTTCAGTACTTCTGGCTGTTAACGGCATAAATGACACAAATAACCACAGAGAACATCTCAGATGGGAGTGACCTGGGGCAGACAGCTCTGCTGAGAGCAGGGCTGCAGCTCCAGGCAGCACAGCTGGGTTTGAGCATCCCAGGGACAGGGAGCCCCCAGCCCCTGTGGGCCCTGTCCCAGTGTCTGACCACCCTCACTGTGAGAGATTTTTCTCCCTAATATCAATTTGTTGTTTGTTCTGCCCTCACCCCTGTGCTAAGCCCTCAGCTGGCAGCCTGGCTCTCTGCAGAGGCTGAGCTCCCACGTTGCAGAGCCCCCAGAAGGTCTGGGAGCAGCATTGCCACCGTTCCCCACAGCCCAGGAGCACCTACTGCACTTTAGAGTCAGGGTAGCAAACAATCCTGCTCTCCAAAATCCCTCCCTAATGTCTCCCCTTACTGATGTGATGGTAGAGTTTATTCTTATAGAAGTAAATATTTTATATAAAATTCACTGAGTACATCACCAGCATTATTCATTGGTTACAGGATTTAGGGTTCCAACAGAGCCTCTGTGCTCTTTAATTCCAACACACAGAGCAGCAACCAGAGCCAGGGGCTGCTAACTCACAGCAGGGTGGGAAAACACCCCCAAACATGGATTTGTGGAGGACTTCTGAAAGAGCCCAAAGGCTCCTGGTCCCACAGGGAGGGAGGGCTCTGTGCTCAGCCCAAAACCTCCTCCTGAGCAGCAGGATCAGAGTGGCCTTGGTTTAAGCAGGACCACGGTGCCCTCTGGTGCCTGCTGGGCACAGAGATTCCCTGGGAAGCAGCAAGGAGAGGGGGAAAAGGAAACAGAAAATAAAGAGACACAAAAGCCTTAGTTTTAGCACAAAAAAACCCAAGAGTTTTTATGGAGAGGGGAGAAAAAGACCAAACAAACTAAAATGCAATACAGTGCCCCAGCCTGAGAGAAGGAAAATTAAAAATGCCAGCCAGTATTAAACTAGAGGCTCTTAATTAAAGAGAAACAGAGAAAGTATTTTTAAAATTGAGTTGACTAGAGGGCCGAGGGAGGCATTAAATAAAAGGTTTTGTTCTCATATCCTCCCCCAGATTTTTGTAAGAGCACATAGAAGTAATTTTCACCTCTGACAAGATTTTATGGCAAATTAAAGAAATTTCTGCCATCAGAATTCTTTTGCCAGTGAGGGAAATTCTCCTTATGCTTCGGCACAACAGATGTTGGATAGCTCCTGGAAGCAGTGAAATCCTCTCTCTCACCACAGAGCACCAGTTTGTACTTAATTCACATTTTAAGCCTCTCCTGCAAAAGCCTCTGCTGTGTCTGATGTCCCTGCCAACCCCTCCTGTGGCTCAGTTCACCGTGGGTGATGTTCTAGAAACATCCTGGAGCACGAGCAGATCTGTCTGAGTGTGCTGACATCCCACCTGCAGCCCAGCTCTCCCTGCTCTTTATGGCAAACTGTGAATCCCCAGGTAGTATTTATTTATTTTCACTTCTGTTAGATGGCTTCTGCTGCTGAGAAAAAACAAAACCCCAAACAAAACCAAACAAAACACCTACTTCAGCTCCAGTTTGGAGATACACTTTATGGCTTGGTACCAACAGCTGCCACTGGCCCTTGGGAGCACAGGGACCAACAGCTCCAGTGTTTAGCTGACACAGAATCCAGTTTATTCAGTTGTTACACCTCTGAATGCCAAGCAAACATCACTGCTACTCAGATCCGACACACCATGTCAGGCGTGACTGCCTAGAACAGGTATTTTGTTATCCACCCGTGGCTCTGCTTTGGAGCCACTTGTGGATTTTCAGTTTTAATGTGCAGTGATTAGCTTTCCACTCATGAAAGGAGATAATACATCAGCATTCACCCCTATTTTTGGAAGATTAAAATATGTAGCCTTAACAGATAAGTGTTGTCCTGCATACTGTGTATTTTCCAAACCAGAGTTAGTGCCTAAAAAGTTGATTCCAGCTATTGTGATACTCAGGGCCTTGCTTATTGTACGTAAAGACATCTCCACAGAGTTGCTCTGGCATTGTTGTGCTGTGCTGTCTGACACTGTCCTTTGCTCACACTGAAATGTTGTCTTGTTTACTGTTTGGCACAATTAAAGAATGGTTTTACTGTGCACAGGACACCTGGCTCTCGTTCTTGCAGCACACACAGCTGCTCTTGCCCTCCTGCCTTGGGACACTGCTCTGATTTTACAAAAGCCAAATGTGAAATGGGCACCTCAAGCCCCAGAAGGTGAGGGCCAGGAGCCCTTTCCCCAAGGGCTGAGGGCTCCAGGAGTGAGGCTTGGCCTTGGCACACACTAAAAACCCTCCCTGCAGCCCTGGCTGTCACTAGAAGTACTAGAAGTTGTGTTCTCCAGGAAAGCAGCAGCACCTGAAATGCAAATGCACAGCAGAGGAAGGAAACAGAAAGCACTGCAGCCACAGGCAGGGCTGGTGGAGCCCAACCAAGGTGCTCACCACAGCTTGAACCCCAAAACAAAGCCCTGCACTAACAGAGCCCTCAGAGGCACCTGCAGCAATGCAAAACTACTGTGAAGTTCCTCATTTAAACACTCTCAGGTCCCTGGGTTGCAAATATCTGATGCGCTCACAAGTTTGCCTTCACACAGCTACACCAAAATCCATCAATTTTAACCAAATTCCCAGCATTACCAGGTTGGGAGAGACCTTCAAGATCATCCAGTCCAACCCCAACAGCTCAACTAAACCCAGCCACACCCAGGCTTTGTTAAACACACGTGCTCTGAGGCCAACAGTCTGATATACAACTCAATCCTAACCTTTTATGCCTCTAAACACAAAAAGAGCAGATATTTTACACTTTCCAGACTGGTGTTTTATGGAACATCATTTGCCAACGGGTATCTTACTGGGAAGGCACAGATCACTAAGTTACAACTGACTGACAGACAAACAGCTCTGGTCCCCAAAAATCTCTCTTATATTTGGGCAGTAAAGATTGGTAAAAAAGAAAAAGATGTCATCATCATAATAGAAATAGGCCAATAAAAAAAAAAAATAGGCCAAATAAACCAATTTAAAAAAAAAAAACCTCCAGGTAAACTAATTACACTTACAAATGACTTAAAGCTTATTCTAAAGAATATTCCTAATCACAGAAAATGTTCCAGCCCACAAACAGATTCCTCAAGGCATTCCCAACATCTTAATACTGAGTTCAGCCAAATGCAGAAACCTCAGTTTAGGTCTGGTGTCAATTTTGCAGACTGCTGAAAGAGGGTGAGGAAAATTCAATTCCAAGTTTTCCACCTGAGCTTTCCAAGTTACTGCAAGGTAAAAGGTGCCACTGGTGCACAATGAAACTGCAGCTGCTGGAGTTGAACCTATGGTGCTTAATTTACCCTATAATTAAAGTTAATTACATAAGAAATTGTTGTCTTTATAAACACTGCAAGTCTAGACAGAGATGATAAAACATTTCCTGTTACTGACCACTGACCAAAAAGGAAATGCAGCCACTCACCTTGATGTAAGTGTTCTGAAATTCTACCAGTTCTTCCCCAAGTGGAACTACAATTTTTTCCACTTGTCTCTCGTGAGAATAAGGCTGAATTTCTGGAGAATCTTCAGCACACACCTCTATCTGAGCAATCAGCAAGTTGGAAATAACTTGTTGCACAGCCTGGTAAAGCCATAAAAACAAAGTAACTATTTCTGTATTTTAGCAAGGGTTACATAAAATAGTTAGGAAAAGACACCCACTACCTATAATGAAAAAAGAAAGGACAGGAAATAGAATTCCAGACTTGGGGATTGGAAAGGAACCTTAAATCCCATCCCACCCCTCCATGGCAGGGTCACCTCCCACTGTCCCAGGGTGTCTGAGCCCCCATGCCCAGCCTGGCCTTGGGCACTGCCAGGGATCCAGGGGCAGCCACAGCTGCTCTGGGCACCCCGTGCCAGGGCCTGCCCACCCTCACAAATCAATAAAATGTGGTTTACAGCATGAGAAACACCAAACCTCACCAAGTAATGGATTGTAAATTGATTCAGCCTTGATGTGGAATGCCTCGGGAGCCTGCAGAGGCTTCAGCAAAAGAACAGAGCTCCCACCCAGCCCTGATTGTTTAAAGCATTCCAGGAGCTGTGGCTCACCTTGGTGTCACTGCCTGGGGTGGCACTCAGGGCCAGGACCCGGAATTGGTTTGTGTATTTGCTCAGCTCCCTCACAACCTGAGAGCAGGAAAGCTTCATTAATGCCCTGAGAGGAGATTATTTCCTTGTGCAAACTACAGCAGTGAAAATACCCACTGAGTAGGAAAGGATTAACAAAACACTCCAAAAATACTGAATCCCAGAATGGTTTGGGTTAAAGGGACCTTAAAGATCATCCTGTTCCATCCCTTGTCATCCACAGGGACACCTCTTATTGTCCCAGGGTGTCCCAATGTCCAGCCTGGCCTTGGGCACTGCCAGGGATCCAGGGGCATCCTGGAAATGTACCAAGAACAACCTGGAAAAATTATGAAATGATTTCTCATTTGATTTAACAAAAGTATTGACAGCCCACTAATTCAGGTGAGCTGCCAAAAAGTGAGTCTGAAGATAAACTGTAAAAAATGTAATTAATGGATGATTAATCCTATGTAATCTGAAATCCACAAATATCCAGTAAATTTCTCCAGTGTACCAAAGTAACTTCTTAAGTCACCTATTGCTCTCAGGAGATTAACCCTTGATAATGCAACAAACTCTTGGCAAATCAACAGAAACAACAAATTTAAAAAGAAATCTTGAACTGAATAAAGAACCTTATAAAAACACTGGTTTTTTTAACATTGCCCAGCCAAAACTGTCTTTAAACCAAAATTACAATTTAATGGAGGCACTGCAAAACATACCTTACGGGTATTATTAATAAACAAGGCAATGATAACACACAGGAATGTTGGAGGGCTTTCAAACAAAGTTAAGGACCTCAAGGACAGCAATCTCCCCCCAGCAATGACACTGATGCTTTATGGAGATGCTGGAAGCAATTTTGGGGAAGGTTTTTGTGCCTGGGAGAGAAGAGTGGGGTGGCTCCAGCCCTACCTGGCAGTAGGCATGATTGCCAAGGGCTTTGTGGGCTTCATCAATAACCAGACATTTGATCTCCACAGCAGGACAGGTCCCACGAGAGAGGTCATTGACCATTATCTGAGGGGTGAGGAAAAAGACTCTCTTGGTGTTCCACAGCTCCCGGCGGCCCAGAGCCTGTGTTCCTCCTGGAAATCAAAGAAACAACATCAGGGAACTCAGATCAAGGTATCTGACAGTGATCTGACAGGGACAGGGCTGGCAGACACATAAAATCATGGGATGCTTTGGGTTGGAAAGGGACTTTAAATCCCACCCAGTGCCACCCCTGCCACGGCAGGGACACCTCCCACTGTCCCAAAGTGCCCCAATGTCCAGCCTGGCCTTGGGCACTGCCAGGGATCCAGGGGCAGCCACAGCTGCTCTGGGCACCTGTGCCCACCCTCACTGAACACAGAATATTGACAGAATATTCACTGAATGACCAGGTTGGAAGAGACCTTCAAGACCATTGAGCCCAACCCAGCCCCAACAGCTCAACTGAACCCTGGCCCCCAGTGCCACATCCAGGCTTTGTTAAACACACCCAGGGATGGGGACTGCACCACCTCCCTGCGCAGCCATTCCAGAACTTCATCACTCTTTTGGAGAAACTCTTTCCTAATATCCAACCTATATTCCCCTTGATGCAATACAATGACCAGGAAGAGTTTTTTGCATTAAAAAATTAAATCCAGAACCATGGAAATCAAGGCTGGGGAGCTCAAGATGCCTTGTAGATGCCCACTGCCCTAAACATCATTTAAAAGACCTCTGGGAAAGGTCTGAGCCTAAAACCAGGTTATGGGTTCAGTCATTAAGGCTGCTACCTCAGAGAGGAATAAACTGCAGCTCAGGGGGGCTGCAAAGACTTCATAAAAAGGTGAATGGAAAGTGACAATGAAAGTGACGAGGAAAGCGACAATAAAAGTGACACAGAAAGCGACAAGGAGAGGAGAAGGAGGGGCAGAAACAGCTCCAATGTGGGTTCGAAGAGCCATTATTCTTTGGCTTCAGCATCCCACAGAGCGCTCTGCGTGTGCAGAGATGTGCACGCTGCGACCCACAGGGCTGCACCGCAGCGCTTCACCCTTTATACAGGCGACCTGTGCTTTTAACTACGGCCAAACCAGCACTCAGCCCTTCCAACACCTCTCACGTTTTATTTTTCCCCTCACACTGTGTGTTTTCACGCCGGGCAGCCCGCGGGCAGCGGCCGTACCTGTCATCTCCGCCATGTCCCGGCACGGGATGCCCATGACGCGGCCGCACGCCTCCATCTGCTGAGCCACCAGCGGCTTGGTGGGGGCCAGGAACAGCACCTTGCCCGAGGGGAACCAGCGGTAGAAGTTGTACATGACCACGGCGGCCACGAAGGTCTTGCCCAGCCCGGTGGGCAGGCACACCAGCGTGTTGGCCAGCAGCGCGGCGCCGGCCATGCGCTCCTGGTAGGGGCGCACGGGCAGGTTGGTGGGGTAGATCCAGATGGAGCCCGCGGCCTCGCTGAAGCCCTGCGGCGGGCCGGGGTCGGCCGCGGCCGCGGCTGCCAGCAGCAGCTCGTCATCGCTGTCCCCGGCCGGCTCCCTCCGCTCCGCTCTGCCCTCAGGCGCCCGCCACACTTGCAGCAAAGTGCGCTGCCGGCCGCCGCTCATCCTGCCGCCATCTTAGCCCTGCCTCACCGCCGCCGCTTGAAACCGCCGCCGAGAGGGACGGGAGCCGCCTCCCGGCCCTCCTCCCTTCTCTGCCGACCCTCCCCTCGCCCTGAGGTGCCCGCCAAGCCCGGGGCAGGTCCCGCTGCTGCCGCCGCTGCCCTCGCTCAGGGCGTGCCCCAACTGCCCCGAGGCGGCGCCATTTTGTCCCTCCCTCGGCGCCCCTCCCCGAATTCCCGCTGGGAGCTCGGCCGGGGCTGAAGGGGACGGTCGGGAAGCGCCTCCGGAGCCTCCCCTTCTCCCCCAGCCTGCTCCCGGCCCGCCCCTCTCCCTGCCGGGCGGCTCCCAGCCCTCCTCCCCGGAGGAGGAGCAGGAGGGAGGCGGGTGGGAAGATGGCGGCGGCCGCGGCTCCGGCGCAGCCCTGGAGCGCCGAGGAGCTGCGGAGCGAGACGCTGGCTAAGAAGGAGATCATCAAATTCCTGCAGGAGAACGCGGCGCAGGCGGTAATGGCGGGGGATAATCCATCATTTGGAGCCGTGCGGGGGATGTTTGGGGTTTTTGTGGCTGTTTTTATTCCCCTCACGCCTGGCGCGCGTGTCCCGCAGTTCCTGGCGGAGCACAAGCTGCTGGGGCAGGTGAAGAACGTGGCGAAGACGGCGAACAAGGAGCAGCTGATCGCGGCTTACACGCAGCTCTTCCACACGCAGGTGAGGCCGCGGGGATGGAGCTGGGCTCGGGCAGGGCAGGGGCCGGGGCCGGGGCCGGGCGTGCGGCTCCTCATCCTTCCCCCCGCAGCGCTTCAAGGGCACGGACGGCGCCGAGAAGGCGGCGGAGAAGGCGAAGCCGGCCAAGGCGGAGGAGGCCAAGGCGAAGGCGGTAAAGGCTGAGGAGGCTGTGGAGGAGGTTGGTATGATGCCCTCGACTCGCGTTTTTCACCTGGAAAATCAAATTATGCGGGTGGCTTGTCTCGGGGTGAGGGTTAGGGGGATATTGGGGGAAGGTTCCACTATTCCTGAGGGTGCTGGCACTGCCCAGGCTGCCCAGGGAATGGGCACGGCCCTGAGGCTGCCAGAGCTCCAGGAGCTGCCAGAGATGCCCAGGGTGGGATTGTTGGGGGTCTGGGCAGGGACAGGATGGTCCTTGTGGGTCCCTTCCAGCTCAGGAGGTTGTGTGATCCTAAGTCTTCAAAAACCTGGTTACAGCAAGAAATCTGGTGTTCATACCCCACCTTAACCTTAAGCTGCATTTTCCCCAAATGTTGCAGCCCTGCAGTAGCATGAACACATCATTCACTAACAGTGTCTTCTTTGGTGCCTTAAACTCAGTGGTTGTCCAGTCTTGGATATCTGAGATTGTTTAACTCACCAGTCATAACTCTCCTTTTATAACCTTAGGGGCCGCCAAAGTACACAAAATCCATTTTAAAGAAGGGAGATAAAACCAACTTCCCGAAGAAGGGAGACACTGTCCACTGCTGGTACACGGGAAAGCTGCAGGATGGGACAGTCTTCGATACCAATATTCAATCAAGTAAGGTTATGGGTACATAGATGTGCAGATAAACTCTTGGGGTTGGTTGCTCCTAGAGGGAATTACCTGGGCTCCTCCAGCAGATGAGGGCAGGGGTTTGCCCCTGGGAGGTGTTTCTGGGAGCATTCCTGACAAACAGCTTCATCATGGTGCTGCTAAGCTGCCCTGCAGCTCCCGGATCCCGATTTTCCATGAGCTAGCAAGGGCAGTATTTTAGGGCAGGCTGGTGTCAAGTGACACGGCTGCATCCTGCCAGCCCTGGCTTCTGGCATTCCAGCCCCGGGAATGTGGAATGCAGGATGTCAATCCCCCGGGGAGATGGTGCCTGGGGAACTCCTGCACCAGCAGTGTCCTGAATTTCTCTAAATAAACACATCCTGGGGCCACTCTGTGGTAAATCTTTACATATGGAGGCACTGGAATGAGGGGGATTTGAGCACTCTGGTGCGCAGTATTCCCTGCTGGAGTTTTGTGACAGATCAGAGGGGTTAGGGGTATGAAATGGTGCAATACTGGAAAGGCTTTCCCAGCAGTGGTGTCCCACACTCAGGAACAGTATTCCAGAGTCACTGGAATACTGTCTGTAATTCCTCATACTTGTATGTTCCCTGTTGGCTTTCCTTGGTTCCTTAATATGTCCATAACTTGTACAGTCAACTTGAGTAATTCAGGAATGAGCTTTTGGGGTTTGAAGGATGCTTTGGTGCAGCTTGAACATTTAATGGTGTTTTTAGTGCACAGCTTTAATATTTTCACCTGAAAATCTGATATTGGGCTAAAAATAATATCAGAAGAGCAGCTATTTATATAAAGCATGATTGCAATGGCAGTTTTCTACAGAGGTGTGCAGTGTGCTGGTGTGATGTTGAGGCAAATGAACACAAAACTCTTTTGCAGGTTCAAAGAAGAAAAAAGCAGCCAAGCCCTTGAGTTTCAAAGTTGGTGTAGGAAAAGTGATCCGAGGGGTAAGTAAAGCACTCGGGGCTCCCTCCAGTCCCGGGGCAGTTCCAGTCTGTGGTTTGGGACTGGGGTGCAGTTTGTGGGCTCTGTTTCTCCTGGGGGCAGATTGAGGGATTGCACTGGGAGGATGGAACATTCATCCTCAGCCGTTCCCTTGTCAGGCAGAGCTTGGAACACGGGCTCTGTTCCCTGGGGTCAGCCCAGGCAGTGTCCTGTTAGTGCCTCACAGCAGCTGAGACCGATGGCATCCCAGGCTCCATCCCTCCATCCCTGTGTGCGTTCCCTGTGCTCCATCCATCCCTGTGTGCGTTCCCTGTGCTCCATCCATCCCTGTGTGCATTCCCTGGGCTCCATCCCTCCATCCCTGTGTGCATTCCCTGGGCTGGACTCTGTGCCTGAGCACCCTTTCCATGGGGAAATTCCTGCTGTGTCCAGCCTGGGGCCATTCCTCTCCCCCTGTTCCCTGGGACCCCCCAGCTGTCCCCTCTGGCAGAGCTGTGCAGAGCCACAAGGGCCCCCTGAGCCTCCTTTGCTCCAGGTGTCCTGGTGTGGGATGTGGCTGGAGCTGGGGAGGGGCTGTGTCCATGGGCAGGGCTGCAGGAGCAGCAGTGGCCCGTGTTTCTCCCTGTGTTTATCCCGGGTTTGTGGGTGCCCCAGGTTTCTCCCTGTGTTTATCCCGGGTTTGTGGGTGCCCCATGTTTCTCCCTGTGTTTCTCCCGGGTTTGTGGGTGCCCCAGGTTTCTCCCTGTGTTTATCCCGGGTTTGTGGGTGCCAGAGCCTTCCCTCAGTGGGCACAGCACCAATCCCTGGGCACTCCCTGGGAAGGGCATCCTGAGGCTGGGAACGCTGATGGGATGTGTTCCCATTGCTCCCCGGTGCCGTCCCAGCACGGGGGCACAGGTTGCTCTGTGGGGACAGGGAACACCCCCTGGAGTGCTGCACAGGGCTGGGGAGGTGCCTGGGGCTCTGTGGGCATTCCTGGAGCCCAGGAAAAGCCGGGAAGTGCGGTGGCCGCTGTCCCGTCCCTGGCTGGAGCTGCTCTGTCGTTGCAGTGGGACGAGGCCCTGCTGACCATGAGCAAAGGAGAGAAGGCCCAGCTGGAGATCGAGCCCGAGTGGGGCTATGGCAAGAAGGGGCAGCCCGATGCCAAGTATCCTTCCATGGCCTGTGACTGCCCAGGGAATGCTGGGGACAAGGAGGTGCTTTATGGGATACAGGAGAGGGGTTCACTTGTTACAGCAGGCTCAGGATATTCCCACTCAGGGAGTTCTGGGTACTTCCTGGGGGTGCAATTGCTCTTCTGGAGAATAACCCATACAGGGGAAGCCTGCTGCTGTTTTCCACCTGCATTTTTATCCCAGCTGCTTGCAAATGCTTCTGCCTGATGGGGATCCTCACCGGTGTAGGGAAACAGGAGCAGGGACAGTTACACTTGCTTCTGGGATACAGCTGAATTAGGGGGTGCAGGAGTGATCCCACAGTGTTTCATGCAGCCCTGTTGCTTTTTCCCAACTCTCCTGGAGGAGGAGAAGGGATTGTTCTCCTGTGCTGGAATCCTGTGATCTGAAGGGCTGCCTGTGTGACCTCCCCAGGCCCTGCCCCACAGCTGCAGACAAGGCTGGGCAGGGCAGGGCAGGGCAGGGAGCAGCAGGGTGTGCCGGTGGTGTGTCCGTGGGGCTGTCCCTGTCTCCCGACAGCTCCTGCTGGGCAGCAGCTGTGCCTGGATTGGGGTGTCCCACCAGGTCAGGGCCATGGCAGGGCCAGGGGAGAGGCTGGGGAGCAGCTGGGCACTCCCTGCCCAGGGAGGGGTCACTGCAGGGGCTGTTTCCTTTCTGTTTCCTTAACGTTTGCCAACAGGATCCCACCAAATGCGAAACTCTTCTTTGAGGTGGAGCTGGTGGATATTGAGTGAAGAATTCCCTGTGCTGCTGGGAATCCATTTCTGCCACAGAGAGCTTCCTGCTGGCCTTGCTGTAACTCCTGGCTCCGGTTACAGCGGTGCCTTTGTGGGGATGAGTGCTGAGTGTTGTCCCTGCCCCGCTGCTGTAGTGACAGCCCCACCACTAAAGCAGAGTTTGTACTTGCCAGTGCCTCCTCCCTTCTTTGTGTCTGTGCTCTGCCGGGCACTGCAGAGCCCCCGGAGCAGCAGGGCCCACGCCCAGCCAGGGCTCCTTCCCTCCTGTGGAGCCCAGTCCCACGGCATTCCCATCCCACAGTCCCACAACAATCCCACTCCACAGTCCCACAGCATTGCCACTCCACAACCTCACAGCATTCCCATCCCACAGCGTTCCCACTCCACACTGCCACAGCATTCCTGCCCCACAGTCCCACGGCATTCCCATCCCACAATCCCACAACAATCCCACTCCAGAGTCCCACAGCATTCCCATCCCACAATCCCACAACAATCCCACTCCACAGTCCCATAGTATTGCTGCTCCACAACCTCACAGCATTCCCATCCCACAGCATTCCAGCTCCACAGTCCCACAGGATTCCCATCCCACAATCTCACAGCATTCCTGCTTCACAATCCCATAGCCCCACACCCAAGCCAGGGCTCCTTTGCCCCTGTGGAGCCCAACCCCACAGCATTCCTGCTCCACAATCCCACAGCATTCTCACTCCATTTATTTGACAGAGATCCAGGTGTTCCACAGCTGTTCCCAGGTGTTCCCTGTGCCACAGCCCCTCCTGTGAACACCACCAGAGCTCAACTCAGGCATTCTGTTCTCTCTCCTGGCTGGAATGAGGCAGTCCAAGAAAGCTCAGAGCACTACTGAATTCCTCGCTTTTATTACAAAAATGGGAATGATCACTTTGATCAAAATGAAAAAAGTTTTGCTCACACCGTGTACATGAAAAACTCTAAATACAAAACTCATCCCGAACACAGTTTGTGCTTTTAAAAAAAATGAAGGTGGTTTAATCCCTGCCCCCTCCAACGCTACAGAACCCGTGTGGCAGCTCTGCCAGGGCCCCAGTCCCAGCACAGCCCGGCCCTGGCACAGCTCCCTGGCATTGGGCTGGCAGTGGGACAAGCCTTGGCTCCAGCCCTGGGCCAGGGCAGGCAACACAGCAGCTCTGGGGCAAAACCAACCCAAACCCCCACAGCTTCACCCACTCAGTTATGGAATCATGAGACTGACGACAATTCTTCTGACACTCCATAAATTAGTGCAGGGAATTAAAAAAATCATTTATGGTAAATGAGAATTGTACAGAGACCATTTATCAGTTACCAGCACACGAATCTTGCTTCACACATACCCCGTGAGCAGCAGCTCGGTTCACATGCAGAGGACCAAAAGCAGGTGGCACAACAGTTCCTTCACAGCCCAAAATTAGAAAAATATAACTTTTTTTATTCCATCTTTGTTGAAACTGTAGCACAGTGAACTCCACTCCCTCGGGGATCAGGTTGTGTGGTAATACTGTCCGTAATTCCAGGCGTTCTGGTAGTTGTACTGGAACCAAACACAGCAGCAGCATCAGGCACCATGTCAGTCCCTGCTGGAGCCCCTGGGGCAGCACAGCCCCCCCAGCCCCTCTGTGCCAGCACAGCACCCCTGGGAATGCCAGAGAGCAGTGCCATTCCCCATGGAACAGCACCCTGGGAATGCCAGAGAGCAGTGCCATTCCCCATGGAACAGCACCCTGGGAATGCCGGAGAGCAGTGCCATTCCCCATGGAACAGCACCCTGGGAATGCCGGAGAGCAGTGCCATTCCCCATGGAACAGCACCCTGGGAATGCCGGAGAGCAGTGCCATTCCCCATGGAACAGCACCCTGGGAATGCCAGAGAGCAGTGCCATTCCCTATGGAACAGCACCCTGGGAATGCCGGAGAGCAGTGCCATTCCCCATGGAACAGCACCCTGGGAATGCCAGAGAGCAGTGCCATTCCCTATGGAATGCAGGACAGCCGTGCCATTCCCTGTGGAACAGCACCCTGGGAATGCAGGACAGCAGTGCCATTCCCTGTGGAATGCAGGACAGCCGTGCCATTCCCTGTGGAACAGCACCCTGGGAATGCAGGACAGCAGTGCCATTCCCTGTGGAACAGCACCCTGGGAATGCCAGAGAGCAGTGCCATTCCCTGTGGAACAGCACCCTGGGAATGCAGGACAGCAGTGCCATTCCCTATGGAATGCAGGACAGCCGTGCCATTCCCTGTGGAATGCAGGACAGCCGTGCCATTCCCTGTGGAACAGCACCCTGGGAATGCAGGACAGCAGTGCCATTCCCTATGGAATGCAGGACAGCAGTGCCATTCCCTGTGGAATGCAGGACAGCCGTGCCATTCCCTGTGGAATGCAGGACAGCCGTGCCATTCCCTGTGGAACAGCACCCTGGGAATGCAGGACAGCAGTGCCATTCCCTATGGAATGCAGGACAGCAGTGCCATTCCCTATGGAATGCAGGACAGCCGTGCCATTCCCTGTGGAATGCAGGACAGCCGTGCCATTCCCTGTGGAACAGCACCCTGGGAATGCAGGACAGCAGTGCCATCCCCTGTGGAACAGCAGCCTGGGAAAGGCAGGGAAGGCAGGCAGGGGTGGAAGTCCCACAGGGTGCTGCCACAGGACACATCCTCAGCACAGCAGAATCAAAATGCCCCGAGCTGGAGGGGACCCACAGGGATCAGCCAGTGCAGCCCCGTCTCTGCACACACCCCAACAGTCCCAGCCTGGCATCCCTGTGCTCCTGGAGCTCTGGCAGCCTCGGGGCAGTGCCCATTCCCTGGGGAGCTGTTCCAGTGCTTGCTCCACCCTCTGGGGGAAGAACCTTTCCCTGATCCCCAGCCTGAGCCCCCCTGGCCCAGCCTCAAGCTGCCAATCCTGCAGTGCTGTGTGTGAAGCTGGGGCATTTTTCCTGCTGGATGAGACTGCTCCCACTGCCTGACCTGGGAAGGAATTCCTGACCTGGCTGCAGACAATCCCAAAGCAGGGCTACCCAGGGCTTGTGCCCCAGCTGTACCGCTGCTCCTCCAGCTCTGGGGGCTCTGCACAATCTGAACAATGCTTTTCATAAAACCACTTCAAAACTTCCATGGATTTAATAAATACATGGATGTGGCAGTAGGGACATGGATCAGTGAAGGCCTTGCCAGTGCTGGATGGTCTTAGAGGGCTTTTCCAACCCCAACAATTCTATTCCAAGCTAAAATGCCCTGGAGGAAGAGCCCCAGAGGACAAGCTGATTTTGTACCAGCAGAACCCATTCCAAGGCACTACAGGAATCACTGCCTGGAGACAGTCACTATCCAGGCACACAGGAACGGGGCACCCCACGGCCAGTCTGGGCAGAACAGTTCCACACACCACCCCCTTTCCCTCCCTGTGTGACAGCCACCAAACTGCTCCTTGCTCCACACAACAACTCTGAGCACTTGTGGAGCACAGCCAGGAGATGCCAGCACCCCAAGAGCTGAGTTCTGTTTGCAGGCAGCCCCATACCTGGTACCAGGCGTTGTAGTTGTAGGCAGCCTGGTTCACCTGCATGTCCCCGTCCATGAGCTGTGCCGACGCCAGCCCCGCCTCCTCCGTCAGCAGCTTCTTCTCATCCGGCTCCTCGGAGCTGCAGGGAACACAGCACACTCAGAGCAGAGCTGGGCAGCCCAAACTCTGCTCAGCTGCTGCCCTGGCCCAGAGGGGTGAGGGAATTGGGGTCAGGGATGGACAGTTCGGGTTGTGCAGAACAGGCTGGGTTTAAAGCTGGTGCCCAAACTGAGACAGCAAAGGCACGTTCCTGCTTAGAGACTGAGTTACTTTACCAGCACTGTTTGGCTCAACTCAACAACTCAACAACCCAAAAACTTATTTTCCAAAATTATTTCCATCCCTGGAAGTGTCCAAGGCCAGCATGGATGGAGCTCTGAGCAGCCTATGGAAGGTGTCCCTGTCCATGGCAGGTTTTAGGGCTTTAAGGTGCCTTCAATGCAAACAATTCTGTGAATATTTAAGGCAGCACAACTCTATTTAGTACAGACTTCAAAGGACTAAAATCAAGTGATTCTATTCTCCCATCAGTGGGTTCAAAGCTGACAAACACCTCCACTGACAGACTAAAGCACCCCCCAGGATGAGGCTGCTCCCTGCCCTGCCCAGGGCAGCTGGGCTCAGTCCGTACCCGTTCTCTGCTCGCCGCTTCAGCGTCTCCTGCTCCTTCAGCAGTGCCTGGTGCTCGTCGTAGGCATCCAGGAGCCTGGGGAGAGCACAGCCAGTCAGGCCCTGTCAGTACCTGAAACACCTGAGCAAAGCCTACAGGGAGCTGTAACAGTACAGCAAACTGCAATGTAACACATTCTAATGAGTAATGAACAGGGGAAAGCCAGCTCCGTTCAGTTCACAACAGCTCCAGTTCCCAACCTGCTCAACTTCCCTCACACTTTACGCAGTTTTTATCAAGCTCCTTTATAAAGAAGTTTTCTAGAAGTGATTTGTGATTCAGCTGCTCCTTCAGAGCCTGCTGGAGATGCCACCCACAGCAGCACAGAGATGAGGGAATCAGCATTTAAACACTGGAAATTATTCCAATGCCAAAGCAGCCTTTGCCCATCGAGCAGGCAACAAGTGTGGTTAATGCAGCACTGGAGAGTCCTGGCTAAAATTCTCACAAATATTGAAACACCCCCTCATCTGCAGCATCTCACAAAACCTGCAGCTTTTGGCAGTGTGCTCTGGGTAAAAAGAGTTCCTCACACTCATTCTGTGTTCTGGGATTATGCAAAAATTCTTTGTGTTGATCTGTCTCAGATCCTAAACTTGCACTGACTGGCTGCCCTGCAGAGGCAGCAGAATTTAAGGACAGCTATTGTTAAAAACATACAAAGCAGAAAAACTGACTTGTCATTAATCCTTCTGGGTTATTTAGCTGCAAAATGTAAATTAAAACAATTAAAACAATAGACAATTAAGAGGAAAAAGATATTGTAGCATTGAATTAAAACTTGCATTCCTGGTGTATCCTCCCACAGAAGTGCAGAGTTGTTGGTAGTGCTGAACACTGAAAAACCTGACCAGTGCAGTTTTGGAAACAAGCAGCAGCTGCCAGGAACAGTCTCAGAGGACACCTGTGTCACAGACTGTCCCATTCCCCTGGGGAGCACCTCCCTTCATAGGGCTTAGCAAGGGGAAAGCAGCCACAGGAAAACCTGGCAGGCAGCAGAGCTCTGCTCAGTGAGGTGATGGGCACTTCAGACAAAAGGGGCAATTATCTGAAAAGAGATTCCTGTATAAAAATCTATTCCTGTTTACAAATCTATTCCTGTTTAACACAGGAGGTTGGTTTAGAAAAGCAGCTGTTCCTTACAAAGAGCTGATAAAGGAAATAATTGTACAGAAGCCACTGACCCCACCCTTTTCCATGCACTCTCACAGTGACCCCAGTTTGGCCACTGCCCACAGGACATCTTACTTGTTCACATCAGACCCAAAATCTTCCAGGAATTCCACTTTTCTCTGTGAGAAGGTGATCCTCATTTTGATGGACAAGGCCCCATGGATGGCCTTGTCAAAGCAGCTCAGGATGTTCTCCTCATTCTGCTTGAGGTCACCACTGTACTCCATCTCCAGCAGGTTCAGGTACAGTTTGGTGTTTTCCTGTGCAGAACAGCCATTAGGAGGTGCACACCTGACCCTCACAGCAGGTTTTTAACTCTGTTACACACCCCAATTCACCCCATGAACACGCACAATGACAGGCAATAAAGGGATCTCCTCCCCCTGGGCTGGTTTGTTGCACGCCAGAAGTGACCAACACCAAAAACCCAGGTGCTGCACTTTGCTGGCAGCATCTGAGTGCCAGATATTCCTGTGCTGACACCAAACCACCAAACACTGCCCCACACCAATAACACTGAACACACTGGGAACGTTTAAGATTCTAAAAATTAAAATAAAGTGTAAAGCACATTGTGCTTCTGGTGGGAAAAGGGTGCAAACTTCCAGATTCCCAAGCTGGGACATGGCAACATCAGTTTAGAGGGACTGTTGTCTCCATGCAGTAATGGGACATTACATCCAGTTACAACACCTGTCATCACTGTTGCCATGTTTTACAAAATGCTTCAGAAAGAGAAAAAGACACCAGGGTGGTTTGAGTTTTGGGTAAGAGAGCTGAGAGGGAACACATACTTTGTCCAGTTCTATGGCTTCTGACAGCACTTTTCTTGCCTTTGGCAGGTTTTTCTGCACTTTGAAGAGGTGCCGTGCCAGTTTGATGGCATAGAAGGAGGCTTCACTGATGGACTTGGCATTCCTGACAGCATCTTCCAGCAGCTGCTCCGCCTCCTCCATGTTGCCGTGCCGGCGCTCCAGGCTCACCCTGCGCAGGCGGATCATGGCCAGCCCCAGGATGCACTCCTCAAACGTCTTCAGGATCCTTCTGGCTTCATCAATGTTGCCTGCAAGAGCAGGGGGATGCTTTAGGACAGGGCAGACTCGCAGACAACTTTTATGAAAAGTCTTTTCTTTAGGATTTTTCTCCTGAGGAGCTGAGAGGCCTCAGGAACACAACGTAAACAATGGTTATCTGCTGCTGTGGAATGCAACAGGTGCATCTGGGATTGGTCTCATGGGGTTGTTTGTAATTAATGGCCAATCACAGTCAGCTGGCTTGGACCCTCTGTCTGAGACAGAAGCCTTTGTTATCATTCTTTCTTTTCTATTCTTAGCCAGCCTTCTGATGAAACCTTTTCTTCTATTCTTTTAGTATAGTTTTAATGTAATATATAACATAAAATAATAAATCAGCCTTCTGAAACATGGAGTCAGATCCTCGTCTCTTCCCTCATCCTAAGACGCCTGTGAACACGGTCACAGAGCTCCCCCAGCAGAGCCCCCCGAGGCAGGGCTGCCCTTACCCTGCTGCTCCTCGAAGGCTGCCCACAGCATGTGCACCATGGGCTTCTTGGGCAGGTGGATGGTGCAGGCCCTGCTGTACACGTGCCTCACGCCCTCGATGCTGTGGTTCTCCATGTATTTGGCATACTAGGGTTGGAAACAGAGCAGAGACCAGGCAGGTTAAAGCTTGTATTTGTCTCCAAGAACATGCCAGAACGATAAAATTCTTTTGTTTAAACCCATTCAGCACCTTTATGGAACCACTAGACTAGTTTCTGTAAGGAAGGACGTAGAGAGGCAACGCAGTTGGCAAATGCAGCAGTCAAATCTGGTTGCAAGCAGACCATCTCCTAATGCAACAGATATAGTTATAGATGAACAACGTTCCACAGGGTACAAGGGTTAGTCACCAGGTCAAGGTGTGCACCAGCAGAGCCGTGAGCTGCCTCCCTTACCTTGATCCAGAAGTCCTCATAGAGGGCACATGAAATGACACATCTCTCAAAGAGGACCACGACTCGCTCGTGAGTGCCATTCTCTATCTCAAACTCTAAGTACTCTTTCCAGTTTTTCAGCTGAATTTTCTCCAGAGGTTTTACATGAAAGTAAGGCCTCTTGATCTGCAAGAGTCACAGGATGCAACTGGTGATTACAAACACACCACCAAGGGGGTCAAACAATCAACAGCCACACAACCAACACTCAATTATTGCCATTTCAGTGACCAGGGCTCCTGGGACACCTCCTCATCTACTCAATCCAGGGTTATCCAGCTATGGATCAGAGGATTTACTGCAGTGACATTCCGGGCTAGAAACCTCCTTTCCCAGAGAGCTTTTGGAGTGCAGGTGTTTAGAGATGCTGGGGGAGGACCCAAGGCAGCCCAGGGTCAGTGACATTATGGACACACTGGACACTGCCCACATCCATCCACACAGGTGAAGTGCTCACTGTGGGACACCCAGCCCACAAATTCAACTCAGAACTCGGCTGAGGATCATGACAAGGAAAGACACAGCACTGAACTGGACTTCCTATCAAATATTTACATCAATCTGGATATAGTGAGAACACTAATTTAGCACCATTGTCTTGTTATTGGTGGCTGCAAGAGGGGCTGGGTGGGACAGAGCTCAGCACAGAAAATTAAACATTGCTCTGTTTAAATTGAAATTGCTTTGTCTGGCATCCTGCCAGAGATCCTCTGCTTTTGCTCATCATCTTTATTGTATCTGATTATCTTTCTCCTGTGCTGCAATTTCCTCTCATATCCAAATCCATACAAATGGATGAAGAACTTACAGTAATTAGGGAGAATCCAGTTCTTCAAAGCCACCTGAAATTTAAAGCCAATCTCCCTTCATGCTCCTCACTGATCTCTGGTGTGGCACCCAACACCCTGTGGCCACTTTGCCCAGCTCACAGTCCCCCTCCTGCTGGAAGCAGCTCTAGGGAATGCCCAGCCCTGGGTGGGATCTGTGCTGTCCTGTATGGACAGGCTGAGCTCTGCACGTGCAGCTCCCCCAGCCCCAGCCCCAGCCCCTGGGGCTGCAGAGCACACACTGCTGGTGACAAGAGCACCCTGTGGCCAGCAAGGACACTCAGCTTCCCACACCTTCCCTGCCCAATGCCCACAGCTCCAGGGCTCTCCCAGGTCCCACAGATTGGCAGCTAAAGGCTTCCCCAGGCAGGAATGTGGGACACTGCTCTGCTCCCTGGTGCCACGGGTCACAGGTACAGAGCTCACTGCCAATGGCTCCCTGCCCTGCCTGAGAGCTCCTGGGCTGTGGAGGCACCTGGCCAGTCCCACCCAGTGCAGGCAATCACCAGTTCTGACACCCACACCACTAAAGAGTCTCTGAAAATCTGTCCCAGCTGGCTAACACAGTGGACTCTTTAGAGTAAGAAGTAAATTTAAAACAAGGACCATGTTTGCCAGGGAGAAAAATATAAAGACTGAGACGAAAACCTCCCATTGTTTTTTCAAATGGAATCCAACCTAACTCTGCTGCAAAAGCTGTATATTTGCAACGATCAAATTATTTGTTTAATTAATTACTTTTAATAATTATACATAGGAGGTCCACAACAAAAGCTACCTGATTAAGTGTGTAATGTTACAATAGAAAACCACAGGAGTTTCATTCTCCTCTGAGACCAGGCTTACCTTTCAAAGGGAGTCCCCTCCATCCCCTCATGCCTTTGCACCACCCCAGGGCATGAGCAGCACTAACTCCCAGGACTCACTGGCTTAGCAAACATTACAGCACCTTGCCTCTCTCCAAGCACTGCTCTGAGATCTTTACATCACCAGGTGCCTCTTCACAAGAAAAACGGCAGAAAAGTGAAACTGCTCCAGCTTTGAGTCTCTGTTCAATCCCCTCCCAGCAGTTTAAGTTAAGGCTGTTTCACACAATTCCCAGCTCCCAGTCCTGCTCCCTGCACCACTGCTGGTGCTGCCTCACACAAACCCCACCCCACTTACCGCTTCCTCAAACGTCCACCTCTTACTGACTTCATGCTCGTTGTGGTTAAATATCTCCTGATGGATCTCAATGATTCTGTGCCTCATGTTCTCTATCTCAGTGATCAGCTAGAACAGAATGTCAGAACATGTAACACAAGCAGACATGGTGCCACCTTTGTAACTGCCTCCTGTGCCAGGGATGTGCATGGATTCTCCCTGAGCAGCCAGGGAAGGGCTGGGACACTGCCTGATGGAGCCCTGGGCCTCGGCACACACAGCTCAACTGGTGTTTATCCTGTGCTAAACCTGGCTGGAGATTAAGGATGGATTTGGATCCAAGTCAGCCCTGGTTTCAGTGTGCTTGCATTTTCCCATCAGCAATTCCTCTGGACAGCTCCAGGCTTTCCTACGCCTGTAACAGTCTGAACCTGCCCAGGCCAGTGCTGGTGAGGAGCTTTCTTAGACCACAGATAGCAATCTGCTGACCTGGAATAATTACTATTTGCTCCTTAGGTTTTGTACACCACTTCTTTCATTTTCTAACACATTTCTTTAACGGTCCTGAACTTCTCAGCACTGGAAGGGGCTGTCCTGTTAGCACATGAACCAAGGGCAGTGACGTACAGGAGCTCTCTGGGCACAGCTCAAGTGGTTGCAGTGGAACCCCTGCCCCAGAGAATGACAGGGTGGCAGTGCAGGTGCCTTGTTAGGGTCGGTGATGCCCTCAGTGCCACAGGGTGGCTGCAGTAAAAGGCCCAGCCAGCCCAGGAAGAGCAGGGTGGTGGTGCTGTGTGCCGTACCTTGGCAGGGTCAGTGATGCCCTCAGTGCCACAGGGTGGCTGCAGTGAAGGCCTGGCCAGCCCAGGAAGAGCAGGGTGGTGGTGCTGTGTGCCGTACCTTGGCAGGGTCAGTGATGCCCTCAGTGCCACAGGGTGGCTGCAGTGAAGGCCTGGCCAGCCCAGGAAGGGCAGGGTGGTCGTGCTGTGTGCCCGTACCTTGGCAGGGTCAGTGATGCCCTCAGTGCCACAGGGTGGCTGCAGTGAAGGCCTGGCCAGCCCAGGAAGGGCAGGGTGGTGCCGTATGCCCGTACCTTGGCGGGTCAGTGATGCCCTCAGTGCCACAGGGTGGCTGCAGTGAAGGCCTGGCCAGCCCAGGAAGGGCAGGGTGGTGCTGTGTGCCGTACCTTGGCGGGTCAGTGATGCCCTGGCCAGCCCAGGAAGGGCAGGCTGGTGCTGTGTGCCGTACCTTGGCGGGGTCGGTGATGTCCTCGGTGCCGCAGGGCAGCTCGTCCCCGTCCTCGCCGCTGTGGCCGCTGGCGGCCGCCAGCTCCCGGCGCAGCTGCACAAACTGCTCTGTGGTCAGGAAGTCTCGGGGCAGGTTGTTCTGGATGTGCTCTTTAAACCTAGCAAAAGCCACAAAGAGGCACTGCAGAGGGGCTGTTTCACGCTGCACTGCTGCCCAACAGGGCACAGCTGTAAATCCCAGGGGGTTCTGCTTTGCTCCATGGCCCCTGAGTGACACTGAGTGCTGCCAGCTCACAGCCACAACTGCCAGCACCCATCGCCCTCACAATGCCATGTGCCAAAGGGACAGAACCCTTGCCATGGAAAAGAGATGGCAAAGGAGAAAATCAGTCATAAAGGAAATAATTTATTTCCCACACCAAGAGATCTGGGGAAGACTGTGTGCAATTTAACTGAGGCTGCTAATCAAGTCTCCCTACCAGTGCAGAATTCTACTATCTAAAACTTAACCAGGATTCCTCTTTAGTCAGTTACATTAGTGCTTCACCACACGTGGGCATTGCCCAAGTATTAAAGTCCAGAACTGCTCATTCTGATTTCTCAAAGACATCCTCTCTTCTTCCCCACACTTCCAAGGTCTGTTCTCATTGCACAACAAAACCTCTGAATTTACCTAAACCCAAATTCCTCAAATGTGCATCAGTACTTTCCAACAATCAGTCCAACTGCCTAAGTATGTGAGTAAATAACTACATAAACCTTTCCAAGCTCTTGTGCTCATGGCATTAACTGCCTGCTTTCCTTTACCTCTGGAAGTGATGGCTGTAGAGCTGCGTTGGGATTCCCAGGATGCGGTCATAGATGGATGTAACTTCCCTCAGGTTTCCCTGGTCATTTTCCCAGTTTATATACATTTCCCAGAGTCTGTCAGAGCGGAAATCTGTCCCAGCAGCCAGCACTGCGTGTTCATAGGCTCTGGAAAAGGAAAGGTTTTACACCGGTTTCTGGATACCAGGACCAGAGCAAGGAAGGAAAGTCCTGGCTCTTATTAAGGGTTATGAGCATCCTCCATTTCCTTGAAACTAGACTTATATTAATTATTGACATACTTCAGAGTGTTTTCCAGATATTTACAGAAAGGTGTCTAGAGATTCTGAAAGCTCACACTCATTTTTTGCCTCCAGTACTTCCACAACAGAACAAATACATGCAACAGCAGAAGCCACTGGCAGGAACACAAGATATTAGGAAAATACACAACCTTTACCACTTCTGTCTTGTACAGACTCCAAACCCACCAGTGCAGCAGCTTAACACCCAAAAGCTGTGCAGCAATTCTGCAGCTTGGTTGAGATTCAATTCCAGTGCAATTAAGCCTTCTGCTCAAACTCTAGCCCAGCCCTTTAACTGGGTCCACTGCCAGCCACAGCAAGCAGGCACATCCTAGCCATACCCTGGAAACACCAAGGAATTAAATTCCAGGATTCCAAATGCTGCACTAAGTATTTCTTAATATGTCTCCAGATATCCAGTGTGAAGCTCTCCAGCTTTTTCCCCTTGTACCACACTGCACACTCTCCCCCTTCTTACAGAATCTGACTCCATCATTTCTTAATTTAAAAATCCTTAGAGTGACGCCAGGTTGTTATGATTTTACCCTTGTCCTAAAACACAATAACCTGACCCCAGCGGTGTGTATGGGTATCAGGCTGCTCCCAACTCACCCCCTGATGGTACTGTTAGTTTCAGGATCAGCAGGGTCCAAAGTCTCCTTTAGGAAGTTTATATAATGTATCCAAAGATCAACACTAAGAGGAATTGCCTGAAGCCCTCGGCGATAGACCTATGAAGAGAACATGAACTGTACTTCAAATCCTTAATGGGGTCCTAAGAGAGAGGCAACACTGTGTTATCCGGTGAACCTTAGAAATACTAATTACTGGAATTTTGTTTAAATAATCTACCATTACCATTCGGGTGGAGGTTGGATAGAACATGGCAATGTTCTGATCTCCACGTGCAGAGTCTTGATCTTCAAAGCGCAGCGGTCCCTGCATTCTGACCAGGTTGTGTGGGCAGGCTTTGGGGTACAGACCATAGGGCACAGACCCATTAGAGCATCATTGACAGCGTCTGACCAAAAATGCAATAAGATGGAGCAATTGTGACCAGCAAACCAACTATTATTGTTTTGAAAATGAGTAATAAATGGAAGTGACAGAAAAGCCCTGCCCTACTTGTTAAGCTGCAGTGTAATACAGAGGCTTGCACTGCAAAGCTTGACAAACTGTAGAGGTTTAACGCACCTGCCAACAAAGAGAGAGAACATTAGCTCCAAATGCCACAGCTGTGACACGTGCAAACACGTCCCTCGAGCCCTGGCCGTGCAGGGCAGGCACTGGCAGCCCAATGACTCGCGGTGGGACAGTCATTGGTGGCTTTGGGACTGGTGGCAGCGCTGGCCCTGGGCCCTACGTACCTCGTCTGACTGCTTGACGTTGTCGTGGCGCTTCTCCAGGTCCGCGTACTTCTTCCAGTACCCATAGCAGTAGGGGTAGTGTGAGAAAAACCTGTCAAAGGCTTTCCTGGCTGCTGGCAAGTGGTTCTGTGGGAAACACAGTGAGCACAATCAGGGCTTCCCTTAGCAACAGCTTCAGGCTATTTTAAATACAATTATTAACAATGTTAGAAATGCCTGGTGCTATTTTGACAACCCAGGCTACTGGAAGGTGTCCCTGAACATGGCCAGGGGGTGGAACCGGACGAGCTTTTTAAGATCACTTCCAACCCAAACCATCCTGGCATTCTATGATTAAATGACAGCAGTGGCAAGGACAGCTGCCTTAAATCAGTGTCTGTGACAGCTTGATATTCATTCTACATTTGCCACTGGAATTCCACAACTTTAGTTGTCTTTGTTTATTTATTTTGGGGAGCCTGAGGAGACAGGGGCAGGTACTGACCTCCTGCTCTACGTACTGCAGTAGATAAACCCATCCTGTGAAATCCTGCGGATTGTCCTCTACTACTTTCCAAAACTTGTCAAAATCCGGAGGGAAGTCAGCCTCGATATCTGTGGTCTGTAAGCTCTCAATGTTTGGGATTTCGCTCTCCTGCGTGTTGTCCTCGTTGAGGTCTGGGGAGCTGTCTGGGGACTGCTCCATCTCGGTGACACTCATGATCTCGGTGCTGAAGTCCATGTGCTGCTCCTCGGCCGCGCTCTCGGCCTCGGGCTCCGCGCTCGCATTGCCCACAGTTGGCTGCTCCTCCTCCGTGCTCTCTGCGTTCTCCATGGCACCGCAGCGACTGGATCCTGGGGGAACAGCTCCCTTCAGCACTCCTGGGGCACAGCTGGGCTCAGATCCCCAGCTCAGAGTGCCCAGGTGCTCCAGGCACCCCTGCGTGTCACCACAGCCCCCATGGCACCTGCCTCACACATCAGCCTGGCTCAGCAATAAAAATATTAACAGCAGAGATCTTCACATCTGCACATGCAAACTGTGGATTTCTAAAAAACTACTGCAGGGAGCTACTGAGGTATAAAAGTGAATCATTACAGTTTTCCAGTAGGAGCCCAGTGGAAGTTTATTCTAAATAAAGAATTATGTTCTGTCACAGACATCTTTTCATGAAAAATCTTTTCCTTAAGATTTTTCCTCCTGAGAAGCTGGGAGGCCTCAGGAACAAAATGCAAACAATGGTTATCTGCTACTGTGGAACGCAACAGGTGCATCTGGGATTGGTCTCATGGGGTTGTTTCTAATTAATGGCCAATCACAGTCAGCTGGCTCGGACTCTCTCTCTGAGCCACAAACCTTTGTTATCATTCTTTTCTATTCTATTCTTAGCCATCCTTCTGATGAAATCTTTTCTTCTATTCCTTTAGTATGGTTTAATGTAATATATATAATAAAATAATAAATCTAGCCTTCTGAAACATGGAGTCTACATTCTCGTCTCTTCCCTCATCCGAAAATCCCCGTGAACATGGTCACAATGTTCAAATTCCATAGAAACATTCAGGCTGGAAAAGCTGTCTGAGACCATCAGGTCCAAGTCACTCCAGCAGTGCTGGGGCCACCATGGACCCACGTCCCTCAATTCATTCCATTTTCCTATTCAGTACAAGTCAGTACATTCTTTGTGAAACAAAGGTATTAAAAGGTGCCCTCAACACCAGGCTAAAGCAAAGACAGGAATTCCTGTCAGCACCAACTCAAGCCCCTTTAGTGATGCCCAAACACACCCAGCAGCACCAGAGAGCCACAGAAATGCTGTGGCTGCCCCTGACCTGCAGCCCCTCAGTGCCACCACTCCCAGTGCCAGGCGCTTCCTCCCGGCCCTTGGGACAGACTCTGCTTCCCCCCACTCCTCCTTTGATGTCCCTGCCAAGAGCCACTGCCTGGCCCTGCCCTGCTGTGCCAGCTCCAGGCCAGCCTGACCTGGCTGGGTGCCACCCAGCCTTGGCTGTGCCCGGCCTTGCCTCCCAGAGCCAGAGCAGGAACACTGAGCTGAGGCTGCTCCGTGCCCCGGGTGGCTCAGGGACCCCAGGGACAGCACCCTGCAGGACACAGCAGCGCCCAGCCCTGAGTGCAGCTGGAAGGGAGCACAGTGCTGGACTGACACCCAGGGACAGCACCCTGCAGGACACAGCAGCGTGCAGCTGGAATGGAGCACAGTGCTGGACTGACACCCAGGGACAGCACCCTGCAGGACACAGCAGCGTGCAGCTGGAATGGAGCACAGTGCTGGACTGACACCCTCACATCCTGCACTGCACTCCTGGTTCCTCCTGTGCTCTCCTCCCAGCAGGTGGCAAACACATTTGGGATTTCCAAAAGAAAGCACAAGTGCCCAGCCCAGAACTCCCCAGAAACCTGAAGAGACAACACCCAGAGCACTGCTTTCACTTCAACAAGGGGATGGAAAAGACACCACTACATCCTGGGTGAAGTTCCTGCCAGAAAGGAAAAATCTCTCTCCCTTATCTTCGGCAGCTTCAGCTCCTGGGATAACAGCTCATGTTTCCCCAGGAGCTCACCAAGCCAAGGAACTTTGGCACAATGTCCAAGAGTCCATGTGGTCTACCCTGCAAGTTTTCTAATAAGTGCTTTTTAAAGCATTTCTGCTCTCCATCATTAGGCAGCCACGGCTTGGAGCAGCCCGGGGTAGTGATGGGTGTCCCTGCTCACGGCAGGGGTGGAACTCGATGGCTTTGAAGTGTCTGCCAGCCCAAACCATTCTGTGCCTCCAGATTTTGAGAAAAACCCTCATCTGCAACATTAAGTTATACATTAAGTATCAAAGAGTATCACTGTGCCTATCCCAGTGCAACAGGCAGAGATGTGAATCACTCAGAGGCTGCTGCACTTCCGAGGGTGCCTCGTGCGGGTTCTAAAACCGAGTGGTAAGAGGAGGGGGTGACACAAACCGCAGCCCCGACACCAGAAAAAACACTTTAAAGGCTCTTTACAGCTCTAAAATGTGGCCTAACAGTGACAGAGGTAACTGGTGATGGGATGAGAGGAAATGGTTTCAAATTGCACCAGGAGAGGTTCATGTTGGATATTGGGGAATTTCTCCATGGCAAGGCTGTCCAGCCCTGGCACAGCTGCCCGGTCCACATCCCTGGGGAGGATTTTTTTGAAATCCCTGGAGGGATTTAAAGCCCTGTGCATGTGGCACTTGGGGACACCGGGTGGCCTTGGCTGCACGGGAGAATGGCTGAACTTAATGATCAGCCTTAACAATTCCACGGATTCTGTCATCATTAGAAATGCAGTAATTAATGATCTAAACTTACTCTGATGTTTAACAGATGTTTTCTCTCTCCAGCTGATTCAGAAGACATATTCCATCTTAAAAATTCAGCTCTCAAAATCCAGCTGTGTTCAGGTAAGGAGGGAAAAAAGGATGAGGGAGAAGCTGTAGGATGGGCATACAAGGGCTGAGATTGTGAAAACTCACAAGGATCGGCACACGTGGCTCCAAACTGAAACCAAGTCTGTCTGACAGCTCTTCCAGCCAAACACCTTCCAGTCTGATCCCAAAATCTGACAGCAATCCATGGCTTAAACCAGCCAATGCAACAGGCCACAAAAGTCCAGGGGTGAGGCACACCAGGGAAACTTAATGCCGGGGTTTCCACCTTAATCTTAATTCCCCCATCTTAATTCCGGGGCTTTTCACGTTAATTCCAAAGCGTTTGACATCACACAGGCTAAACAACTGAATCAGAGTATCAGCTATACACACACAATGGTATTAAATAATTGATGCCAACATGTATTACTCAGCCTGCTACAAGACTGCTGTACACAAAACTGCCGCTCATAAACGTGAATGAACGAATGGGAAACAAAGAGGGAAGCTGCAGAGGAGCAGGAATGCGGAGCCTTATCTGAGCTCTGCCCAGAACGCTCCATTCACAGCCCTGATAAGGCGCTGCTGGATCCACCCGGGCAGGGCCGGCGCTGCAGGGCCCAGCGCGGCTGGGCCGGGATTGCGTTTGAATCACGGAATCATTCGCTGGAGAAGCCCTTCAAGGCCATCGGGTCCCAGCTGTGCCCGATCCCCACCTCGCCACCAGCCCAGAGCTCTGAGTGCCACGTCCAGGAATTCCTCGGACACCCCTAGAGACGGGCACTCCAAACCTCCCTGGGCAGCCCCTGCCAAGGCCCGAGCCCCCTTTCCATGGGGAAATTCCTGCTGGTGTGCACCCAGAGCCTCCCCGGCCCAGCCCGAGGCCGCTCCGTCTCCACCAGGGCCTCTGGGGCCCAGGCTGGGCAATAACGTCACAGCCCGCGCGGCGCGGAGCGGCTCCGCCAGGGCCCGTTACTCGCCCAGCGGCCGTTCAACGCAGAGAACGGGGACACAAGGACACAGCACGGATACCGGGATGCACCCCCACGGCTCAGTTCCCCTCTCGAGCAAACCCGAGGCCTGGCAGCGGCCGCGGGGCCCACACGGCGCTCAGAGCGCCCCGCGCGCGGCCCGGCCTCCCCCGCCTCGGCCTCCCGCCCCGGCTGTCCCTCGGCCCGGGCGCTCCCGGCCGCTGTGGGAGCTCCCCGCTCTCCTCCCCTTGGCCCCGTGCCGCCGCAGCCCCCTCGCCCCTCCCCGGTACCTGCCGGGGCCGCCACAGCCGGGGCCGCCACAGCCGCCGCCGCCTCGCCCGGGCCTCACGCACCGCGCACGCGCACTGCGCCCCGCGCGCGCGCACCGCCCGCGTGCTCGCCTACCCCCGCGCGTGCGCACCTGCCACCCCCAGCACCCGCCCCTTCCCGCCAAATGGCGCCGGGCCCTGAGGGACAGGGCTGCGAGACAGAGCCCAGGACGGGAACGAAATAAATACAGCCCACTAAAGGGAATAGAATAAATACAGCCCCCTATGGAAACACATCCCGGAATCATTAGGATGGGAAGACAGCTCCAAGATCACCCAGTCCCGCTGTCCACGCAGCAGTGTCACTGTAGCCCTTAAACCACTAAGCCAAGTCCCCCACACCACCTCCAGGAATTCCTGGGACACCTGCAGGGATGGGCACTGCAACCCTCCCTGGGCAGTGCCAAGGCCTGAGCCCCCTTTCCGTGGGGAAATTCCTGCTGTGCCCACCCTGAGCTGCCCCGGCCCAGCCTGAGGCCGTTCCCTCTGCTCCTGTCCCTGTTCCCTGGAGCAGAGCCCGACCCCCCGGCTGTGCCCTCCTGGCAGGAGCTGTGCAGAGCCACAAGGGCCCCTGAGCCTCCTTTGCTCCAGGTGAGCCCTGCCCAGCTCCTCAGGGATTCTGCAGCCCCTGCCCAGCTCCTCAGGGATTCTGCAGCCCCTGCCCAGCTCCTCAGGGATTCTGCAGCCCCTGCCCAGCTCCTCAGGGATTCTGCAGCCCCTGCCCGGCTCCTCAGGGATTCTGCAGCCCCTGCCCAGCTCCCTCAGGGATTCTGCAGCCCCTGCCCAGCTCCTCAGGGATTCTGCAGCCCCTGCCCAGCTCCTCAGGGATTCTGCAGCCCCTGCCCGGCTCCTCAGGGATTCTGCAGCCCCTGCCCAGCTCTGTTCCATTCTCTGGACACACTCCAGCCCCTCCATGTCCCTTTTAAAGTGAGGGGCCCAGAGCCAATCCCAGGATTGGAGGTCCCTCAGCAGTGCCAGCACAAGGGACAGCCACTGTCCTGGCCCTGCTGCCACACTATTCGTGGTGCAGGCCAGGTGCCTTTGGCCTCTTGCCCACCTTGGCATGCCTGGGCTTGTGTTCAGCCACTGTCACTGAGTTTCTTTGAGCAGAGCAGCTCTTGAGCCCGTCCTCCCCAGCCCTTTGCAGAAATACATCCCTGTACAGAAATAAATCCCTTTATTTTTCAGTCCAATGTGTCCAGAGCCCGCAGCTGGAGAAGGGTCAGGGTTCATTCTCCCCACTGCCCAGCCCTGAGACAACAAATACTGCACCACTGCCTGTGGGGGTACAAAAATACATGTTTTGCACAAACAGCACTGCATCCCTGTGTCCAGGACTCTCTTCCACTTCTCCATGTACAGCACAGTGCTGATGTGACCGTGTGGTTCTTCACAGGCAATCCAGGGACAGGTCCTGGACTGGAGGCTCTGGAGGGAAGCACAGATGGGCTGGAGCGGCTTCTCCATGGCCATGCTGGTGACAATGAGGGAAGCCAGCCCCACAGTGCCCAGCACAGCTCTCCCAGCATGGCCCAGTTCAGCCCCGCACACTGTCCCACTTCAGGCCCTCAGGCTGGCCCAGCACAGCGCAGTTCAGCTCCCCAGGCTCTCCCAGCACAGCCCAGTTCAGCTGCCAGGCTCTCCCAGCCTGGCTCCGGTGTCTCTCCCGGTGCAGTCCAGCCCAGCCCGGCTCTGGGGCTCTCCCTCAGGCACCGTGCCCAGCTCAGGGCTGCTCCCGCCCGTGTCCCGGCAGCACCGTCCGTCCATGTGCCCGGCTCAGGCGGCGCTGGAGCTTCACCTGGGGCAGCCATTTCACAATTTTACGTTCCCGTCTCCAAAAGCTCCTCCAGGTTCTTCCTGATGTGCGGGGGCTGGGCGGCGGCATGGGCGAGCAGCCCGGGGCCCATCTGTGCCCACAGCGCCTGGGCCAAGGCGGCCGTGGCCGTGCGGGGGCCGGGCACGGAGCCGCCGCCCGCAGAGCTGCCCAGCAGGTGCCACAGCACGGGCAGCACCTTCTGCTCCACGGCACAGGGCTTCCGAGGGTACAGCTCCGGCACCAGCTCTGCAATAAAATATTACATTTAAATTAGAATTTTGATGGGATCCCCAGCTTTGAGAGGGTACAGCTCCAGCACCAGCTGTGCCAGGAGAAAACACTCATTTCAGTGACACTTGTAATGGCATCCCCAGCTACGAGAGGGTACAGCTCTGGCACCAACTCTGCCAGGAGAAAACACTCATTTCAGTGACACTTGTAATGGCATCCCCAGCTACAAGAGGGTACAGCTCTGGCACCAACTCTGCCAGGAGAAAACACCAATTTCAGGTACACTCCTAAAGGGATCCCCAGCTATGAGAGGGTACAGCTCTGGCACCAACTCTGCCAGGAGAAAACACTCATTTTCAGTTACACTTGTAATGGGATCCCACCTTCAACAGGGGTACAGCTCCAGC
This sequence comes from Ammospiza caudacuta, assembly GCF_027887145.1. Taxonomy (NCBI): domain Eukaryota; kingdom Metazoa; phylum Chordata; class Aves; order Passeriformes; family Passerellidae; genus Ammospiza; species Ammospiza caudacuta. The sequence continues at coordinate 65,576,779 of NC_080598.1, forward strand.
ATCTTGCAACTCTGAAGAAAACATTCATTTAAATTACAATTTCGATGAGATCCCCAGCTTTGAGAGGGGTAGAGCTCCAGCACAAGCTCTGCAAAAAATATTCTTTTAATTTACAATTTAGATGTGACTCCCAGCTTTGAGAGGGGTACAACCCCAGCACAAGCTCTGTCAGGAGAAAATACTGATTTAAATTACAATTGTGATGGGATCCCTGCCTTTGAGAGGGGTACAGCTCTGGCACCAGCTCTGCCACGAGAAAATATTACTTTAAATTATAATTTCAGTGGGATCCCCAGCTTTGAGGGGGGTACAGCTCCAGTACTCGCTCTCCAATAAAATATTCATTAAAATTACAATTTCTATGGGATCCCCGCCTTTGAGAGGGGTTTAAAAGCACTTAAATCATCTCCTCAAACTGCTGCTGTACACAAGTTTGCAGTTGCAACATCATCAGCTCCCATAAAAAATACGAGATTTTCCCACAACCACTCCTTTTATTCCTCCCAGGAGTTCACACAGTAGCAGCAGTGCTGCTGATAATTACACTTTTCCATTAAGCTAAAAAACTCAAAGAAATAAAGGAGATTTTAGGTTGAGTTTTTTTCAGTTAGGATTCTCATAAGGACCTTTATTTTTCACAGTGTAAGGTCTGGTATTTCCAATTTCCCCTCTATCTCACAAATAAGCAGTAGATATTTAAGAAAAAAGCAGCCTTATACTGTAAATATAGAATCATAGAATGATGGAATATCCTGTGGATGGAATATCCACAAGGATCACAAGTCCAGCTCCTGGTCCTGCACACATACATATAAAATATGTATAAAATAAATATATATGTTTATAGGATGAAATATTTTCCTCACGAATGAATTCAGTGTTTCATTAGCAAATGTTTCTCTTTCTGACAGAACAGCCTCTTCTGATATATAATATAAAAATCCCAGCTAGAGAGGGACTGCTTAAAGGCTGTTTAACACCCTCAAATTTAGGGATATTTCCAGAACAGCCTGTTCACTGTGATAGTGAGTTCCATTTCACACAGAACTGCTCTGAAAATGAGCCAAGGAAATGTTTGGTTCAAGCATATTGCTCATAAAGACATTCCTTGTTCATTTCAAGCATGGAAATTCAGCTTTTCTCGAGGAATTCCTGGCTGGGCTGGGATTGCCAGAGCAGCTGTGGCTGCCCCTGGATCCCTGGCAGTGCCCAAGGCCAGGCTGGACATTGGGGCACCCTGGGACAGTGGGAGGTGTCCCTGCCACGGCAGGGGTGGCACTGGCTGGGGTTTGAGGTCCCTTTAACCCAAACCACTCTGATTCCTGGCAAGAGCATGAGGGAATGAGCACTGGGAGAGGGAATACAGTGCCATGTTAAAATTATTATATGCTTAAGGTACTTATAAATGTTCATCCTTAAGGTATTTAAATAGATGAGGTATTTACATTTAAATTAGATCCTTAATATATTTATAAATATTTATAAGTTCCAGGTAGTTATAGATCTTCCTTCTGACTATATAACACTAATGTTGATACTAATCCTTTGTTTTGTCAGCAATAGCTCCGATTTCCATTAAGGAACTGAAATGTGACAACTGCTGCACAACCTCCTGAGACAGAAGGGAAGGTACAGACCCACCTCCACCTTGCAATAATTTTCCTAATTAAGAGAACCCAACCAACCCAAGAAGCAAAGGACAGCAGCACTTTACCAGCCAGCTTTTCTGTCAGGTCCTGCTTTGCTTTTCCACTCAGGAACTGGGCTTTTGTGCAGAACGGCTGCAGGAGCAGGGAGGTGTCTAAAGGCAAAGAGCAAAACACATAAATTCCTAAATGGAAATTAATTTATCTGGAAATAAACATAATATGGGAAAAGGTAAATAAGAAAATGCTATGGAAAAATAACCAAAGCACTACTGAGCAGTATCAAGGTGATTTGTGTGGTGAGAATAAACCCAATGACTTTTACAGTGTAGCAACTCTGACTCTGTGCAACTCTTGGAAAGAGTAAACCTTTCAATTTACAACTTAATCACCACAATTAAAACTGTTTCAAATTAAGAGAAAATAAATTGCTCACCTAAGTGTTGACATAGAGCCTGGATCACGTTTGTGGCAGCTGCATAAATCCCTGGGTTTTTGGAGTTGAGGTTGTTGTCCACTATGGCAGGAATCAACATGTTGATCACAGGTGACAAATTGTCCTTGAGCAGTGGAATCATCCTGTGCATGGCCTCCAAAGCCACCTGGGTCACTTTGCTGTTGGAGTCGTGCAAGCGAGGCTTGAAAGCGTCAAAGATCTGGAAAAGCATCAAAGCAGCAGCCATGGAACTGGGAATCAACAAAGCTCATTACCTGCTTTAGTGCTGCCCTTTAATTGGCCACCTTGATGCTCTGCTAGCTCCAGGGGCTGGAAACAGATGTTCTGTGAGGTCCCTTCTGACCCAAACCACTCTAGATTCTGGAATTCTGGGATATGCAAACACCTGGGATGATTTCTGAGCAAGTGAACCCAGATTTGCTATTTTAACCGCATGCATTAGTCTGATCTGAAGCCCTGCAGTGCAGTGACTCCTGGCACAGTAACTCTCACTGTGACCCAGAGTTCCTGCCAGCCAGTATTTTTAGGGAGACATGGCTCTGTTCAGCACAAGGAATGTCTGAAAGTTTCAAACCCATCCACAGATTGGACACCAGGAGGTTCCAGAGCACAATTCCATCATTCCACACAAAGATATGGCACTGCTGGAGGACAAGCTTGGTTTCCTTTCATTGTATTTGTCTTTAATTTATAGCTGCTGGATGTTTCTTTCTCCTACAGAACCTCCTTTCCTATTGGACAGGACCCTCATCCCGAGCTTTAGCACAGCAAATTTGGCATAACACTTTCCTCACCTTCTCCCACACACAAACTTGTAACACTACTTAGAGACAGTTTTACATTAATCCTTTCTTCTTTTTTCACAGCTATTCCATATTTGGTATTTACCCAAGAGTGGTGTGAAAAACAGCACAAAGATTCCAGAAATCATGGAATCACAGACTGCTTTCCATGGGAAGAGATGTTAAAGCCCATCCCATCCCACCCCCTGCCATCATCAGGGGCATGTTCCACCATCCCAGGCTGCTCCAAGCCTCATCCAACCTGGCCTTGGACACTTCCAGGGATGGGTCAGACAGCTTCTCAGGGCAGTGGTTCAAAAGTGCCCTGAGTGAAAAATTCCACATTTTTCCTCCTGTCCCCTTCCTTTCCTCCCTTAGTGCCTCACACAGACCCCCCCTACCCTCAATGTTCTCTGTCCATCATCCTTATTCCAAGAAGGATCCAAGACTTTTCTCAGAAAACTTGGTGACCCTGATGCCTGGTGCAGGCTGCCCCAGAGCAGAGGCTGGATGGAGCTCCTGAATAAAGCAGGGATTCATTCAAAGCATCTCCTCCATGGATCCACCTTGGGCAGCACCAGAGCCCAGCCAGGGCTGCACCCAAGATCAACCAAAAAGGCCCCAAAATGCACGGCCGGGCACGGGCTCTGTCCCTGGGATCAGCTCTGCTCCATTTGCACCTTGCAGTTCATTGTCCCATTCCAGCTTTAGCCCCTGCAGTCCCACCCTGCTTGTTTTTCTCTCTCCAGCCCACGGGGTTTGTGCTCTGGGGCTGAGATTTGGGTCATTTGTCCTTGGTGCCCAGCTGGAGCAGGAATTGTTTTGTCTCCCTGCTCTGTGCACAGAGCTCAGAACTGCACCTCATCAGAACCATCCCCTGATATGGAGCCCAGACCCTCACACTAAAGCAGCACAGAATGTGAAAATACAAAAGCTGAACCTGAGGCATCTGCCCAGCTCTAAGCCCTCTGAATCCCAGTGTTACCTGTTGTAGTGAGCTTTTTAGTTTTATTAATATGCTTGCTGTTTAATTTGTAATTTTGTAATTTCCTTATGCTGTCCTTTTCTCTGCCTTTAGATGGCACAGGTTGCCCATTTTTTATTTTATGTCTTTAAAACTAGACTTGTTCCTTTATTGTTATTTAGTTGTTAGTTTTTTGTTTGTTACCTACCTATTTTCTGCCAAGTTTTAAACCCCTTCTACCCATACCCCTTCCCCAGAACTTTCTTTACTCCTCCTTCCATGAAATGCCAATCTCTCCCTGAACCTGCTCCTTCACCTAGGAACTTCAGTTTTGTATTCTTTCAAACCCCATTAGTTCACTGAAGCTGTTATCCTCCCTTGAAATCTTTCATTGTTTTATACACCTTATATTCACCTTGTGTTCCACCCCCAGGTCTCTGTAGGGGGATATAGCATGGGTAAATGAAGGTGGTATAGAATGTAATCTTATCCCCGAAAGAGCTGCAGCTAAGTTGATTATTAAAGATTAGGAGCAGGCCTGATTTTAACAGGCCATACCTGTAGCCAATAAGAAGAGTGTTATAAAGGAGTGGATTGGTTGGCTGAGGGGGAACTGGAGTTAGTTGGCTGCTGTGAGGACAAGGACGAGTCAGTGCCTAAAGGAGCTACGTACAAGAAATCTTGAGGAGGTATGAAACTCTAGCAATGTGGAACCCTTGCAATGTACTGACAATAGAATTCTTGCATGATAATGACAGTTATCCTGATTAGTTGAACGCTGTATCCTCCCTTGAGACCTGCCCCCCTTTATAAGCCATTGTTTGCCCCCAGTTTGGGGTCCTGGCACCGTGGGGAGGGGGGAGTTTTGCCATTTATTAAAGTTACCCTGAGTTCTACCCCAGGCCTGTGCTGTGGCCCTTTTGTTCCACTGGTAGCTGGGATTCTGGGAGCCTGAGAGAGGGGACTGTCACCCCCTGTGACCCTCCAGCCAGAGCCTGAGAGAGGACTGTCACCCCCTGTGACCCTCCAGCCAGAGCCTGAGAGAGGACTGTCACCCCCTGTGACCCTCCAGCCGGAGCCTGAGAGAGGGGACTGTCACCCCCTGTGACCCTCCAGCCGGAGCCCCAGAGGGGACTGTCACCCCCTGTGACCCTCCAGCCGGAGCCCCAGAGGGGACTGTCACCCCCTGTGACCCTCCAGCCGGAGCCCCAGAGGGGACTGTCACCCCCTGTGACCCTGCAGCCGGAGCCCCAGAGAGGACTGTCACCCCCTGTGACCCTGCAGCCGGAGCCCCAGAGGGGACAGTCACCCCCTGTGACCCTGCAGCCGGAGCCTGAGAGAGGGGACTGTCACCCCCTGTGACCCTGCAGCCGGAGCCCCAGAGGGGACAGTCACCCCCTGTGACCCTGCAGCCGGAGCCCCAGAGGGGACAGTCACCCCCTGTGACCCTGCAGCCGGAGCCCCAGAGGGGACTGTCACCCCCTGTGACCCTGCAGCCGGAGCCCCAGAGGGGACAGTCACCCCCTGTGACCCTGCAGCCGGAGCCTGAGAGAGGGGACTGTCACCCCCTGTGACCCTGCAGCCGGAGCCCCAGAGGGGACTGTCACCCCCTGTGACCCTGCAGCCGGAGCCCCAGAGAGGACTGTCACCCCCTGTGACCCTGCAGCCGGAGCCCCAGAGGGGACTGTCACCCCCTGTGACCTCCAGCCGGAGCCCCAGAGGGGACAGTCACCCCCTGTGGGCCTCCATCCAGGACAGTGCCGGTTACCCTGACGATGCTGGCGAGCACCAGGCCCGGGCTGCTCTCCGTGTCCAGCAGCAGCTGGCGCACCCCGCGGATGCGCTCGCGGAAATCTCTGGCGCTCAGTGAGCCCACGAGGTCCCTGAGGTACTCCTCACTCTCCAGGGCACTGCGAGGGGCTGCTCTCCGAGGGGCCTCCTGGCTCTCCGTGCAGTCCCTGTGCCAAAGGGAAATGCTGTTCCATGAGCTGGAACGGGAGGCTCATCCCACACATTCTCTTCTCATCTAAGTGCAAGTATCAGAAGTAAACACAAAGTTTCACCTTAAATGTGGTGAATTGAAAAGAAATCACCTGTCGCAGACATCTTTTTATGCAAAATCCTTTCCTTAAGATTTTTTCTTCCTGAGAAGCTGGGAGGCCTCAGGAACAAAATGTAAACAATGGTTATCTGCTGCTGTGGGATGCAACAGGTGCATCTGGGATTGGTCTCATGTGGCTGTTTGTAATTAATGGCCAATCACAGTCAGCTGGCTCGGACTCTCTGTCCAAGCCACAAACCCTTGTTATTCATTGCTTTCTGTTCTTAGCTTAGCTGGCCTTCTGAAAACCTTTTCTTCTATTCTTTTAGTATAGTTTTAATGTAATACATATCATAAAATAATAAATCAGCCTTCTGAAATATAGAGTCAGATCTCCATCTCTTCCTTCAATATAAGACCCCTGTGAACAGTGACACAATCACCCAATAGTAATTTTGTTCCCAAAGTCTCATATCCTCTCTGCTCCAAATGCAGCTGGTTTTGTGACTGGGAACAATTAGGAACTTCCCTTACATCAGTGGGTCACAATCCCCCCAAAACTTACTGCAGTTTAAATCTTTATTCCCAGAGTACTTTCAAGGCTGACCCCAGAGCAGGTGCTACCACAGCATCTCTCCATGCTGAGCTGAAAACCCAGTAGCTCTTCCTAGAATATTTAACAACAAATTTCTTGTGGCACCTGATTTCATTAGGGAGTCATGGAAAGAATTAAAAAACCTGTGGAATCACCTCTCTGTCCAAGTATTTACAGACCGTCCAGGCAGTCATGACCTCACTCCTAACTCCTGAACACAAGGCTTGAATGGGGAATAGAACAAGCAATCAAAATTGATCAGTAAATGTAGAACCAGCTATTATTTTGGACTGTGGAGGGTGTGTTAAAGAAATCTGGTTCTGAAGAGACACTGCAGTCACAGCCCTCTGAACTCTGTGTTCTTGGATGCAGTTTTTGGCTCGCTTTTAATCTGGGGGTGCTTCTTTTTCAGCTCATTCAATCACAACCCATGAAATGGCTGGGGTTGAAAGGAACCTCAAATCCCATCCAGTGCCACCCCTGCCACGGCAGGGGCACCTCCCACTGTCCCAGGGCACCCCAATGTCCAACCTGGCCTTGGGCACTGCCAGGGATCCAGGGGCAGCCAGGCCCCTGAGCAGAGGCAGCCCCAGGGATGGGTTTGTCTTTGCTCGAGGCAGGATTAATCCACACAGCTTCCCACCATCCTGCACCTGTGTGCACCACAGGGCCTCCCCACAGTTATCCTGAGACCCCAGAGCCCAGGGTTTGTCCCACCTGGCCTTGATGGCAGCTCATGTTTCATGGATCCATGCAAGAGCCTGAATGAGGGATGTGGGGCTCCAGGGGCTCTCCAAATGCAGTTTATTGTACCCAAGGTGTCACAGCAGCCCAGGGCCGTGGGTGACAGAGCTGTGCCCACAGCTGTCAGCTCCAGCTGCAGGCAGCCCTGGACACCCTTAGTTTAGGTTACAATGCATTATAGACTTTTCTGTGCTGAGCATCTTCATACAGCAGAACCAATCTATGCCTTAACTGTTACCTGTAGCCCATCATAACTGCTGTAATCACCATATTCATGTCACTGTTCTCCAGTCACTAACAGTTAGATCAAGACTCTGCTTTTCCTTGAGGGATGTGTAACTTTCCCAGCCCTGTGTGGTTTCTGTGCTCCCCCCTTGGCCAGGTTCCTCACAGGGTAATGGAGCTCATTACCTGTCTGGGATGATGGGAGCATCTCTGCAAGTAGAGGACGACCTCAAATGTCCAACACTTCCAGTCTGGGAACGCCTCCCTTTGGCTGAGGGTGTATCCAAGGGCATCTCCCCCAGGCCCTGCACAAAGGCACAGCAGGAACTCATGGACCAGGGGAAGCACAGGGAATCACTGTGGCTGCAGTGCTGCAATTGTCCACACCCAAGAGTCCCCAGGACACCTCCAGCTGCCCAGGTGCTACACAAGAGCTTTCCCACACACCTTCTCTCGTAGGCTGCCAACAGTTTCCTTAATGTAAGGCAAATCCTTGGGGGGCACAAACTTCTCCAGGATTTTATCCAAGTCAGGATGAGCCATCATGCTGAAGAGCATCCTCCTCCCATAGTACCTGCAGGAGAGCACCAGGACATCCAGAACAGGGACTGGCTTTGTCATTCCAGGTGTGTTATTCCAAAATGGAAAGGTGCAGGGAGACTGTGTCCAGGGAAGGGAATGGAGCCCCAGGAGAGGCTGAGGGAGCTGGGAAGGGGCTGCAGAACCCCTGAGGGAGCTGGGAAGCATTTGTGGCTGCCTCTCCTCTGTGCCCAGCACAGCACATCCTGTGAGCCCCTCTCCTCCTCAGCCAGTGTGTGTGGGAGGTAACCAGGTGATTCCTGCCACAGGCACCACCCTGACAGTCCCACCAGTGCTGGGATAGCAGCTGCACTCAAAGGTTTGTTTGGAAGGGACCTTAAATCCCATCCCCTTCCACCTCTGCCAGGGGCAGGGACACCTCCCACTAGCCCAGGGTGCTCCAGGCCCATCCACCCTGACGGCTCCCCCAGTCTTTTCCCTCCTAACCCATCCAGCCCCTAGGGCAAAGCTCCAGAGGCAGCAGGGCTGTGTCCCCAGGGAGTGCTCACCCCATAGCTCCAGGGCTCAGTGACAGTTCCTGTCCCCAGCAGTGCTCACCCCATAGCTCCAGGGCTCAGTGACAGTTCCTGTCCCCAGCAGTGCTCACCCCATAGCTCCAGGGCTCAGTGACAGTTCCTGTCCCCAGCAGTGCTCACCCCACACCCCAGGGCCTCAGTGACAGTTCCTGTCCCCAGGAGTGCTCACCCCACACCCCAGGGCACAGTTCCCTGTCCCCAGGGAGTGCTCACCCCACACCCCAGGGCCTCAGTGGCAGTTCCTGTCCCCAGGGAGTGCTCACCCCACACCCCAGGGCACAGTTCCCTGTCCCCAGGCAGCACTCACCCCACACCCCAGGGCCTCAGTGACAGTTCCTGTCCCCAGCAGTGCTCACCCCACACCCCAGGGCACAGTTCCCTGTCCCCAGGAGTGCTCACCCCACACCCCAGGGCCTCAGTGGCAGTTCCTGTCCCCAGCAGTGCTCACCCCACACCCCAGGGCACAGTTCCCTGTCCCCAGCAGTGCTCACCCCACACCCCAGGGGCTCAGTGACAGTTCCTGTCCCCAGCAGTGCTCACCCCACACCCCAGGGCACAGTTCCCTGTCCCCAGGCAGCACTCACCCCACACCCCAGGGGCTCAGTGGCAGCTCCTGTCCCCAGGCAGCACTCACCCCACACCCCAGGGGCTCAGTGACAGTTCCTGTCCCCAGCAGTGCTCACCCCACACCCCAGGGGCTCAGTGGCAGCTCCTGTCCCCAGCAGTGCTCACCCCACACCCCAGGGCACAGTTCCCTGTCCCCAGCAGTGCTCACCCCACACCCCAGGGGCTCAGTGACAGTTCCTGTCCCCAGCAGTGCTCACCCCACACCCCAGGGCCTCAGTGGCAGTTCCTGTCCCCAGCAGTGCTCACCCCACACCCCAGGGGCTCAGTGGCAGCTCCTGTCCCCAGCAGTGCTCACCGTGTCTGCTGGGAGCTGTCCTGCACAAACCTGGCCATGGCGGGCAGCAGCCGCTCAGCCACGGGCCGGCCCGCGGCCAGCACGCGCTCGGGGCCCAGGCGCTGCACCATGTCCCCCACGTGCTGGGCCGTGCATCTCCTCACTGCCGAGTGCAGGTGGCTGGGGAGGGACGGAGGGAGACAGCCTGAGGGACGGCCCAGCCTGCGGGGCCGCTCCCAGCCACACCAACCCTGCAGCCGGGGATGGGCTGGAAGGGACCTCCGGGCCCATCCCCTGCCAGCCCTGCCATAGCCGGGGACACCTTCCAACAATCCCTGGGCTCGAGCAGGGGGGGTTGGAGTTTCAGTTCTAGCTTTCATTTAGATAATTTCATTTCACAAAGCATATGACTGTTCTCTCGACGAGCTCTATGACAAACCGGCCCCTGTGCTCTGAGACACACCTGGGCACTTGACTAAAACTGACTATAGCAAATTGACTTGATGTCACTTTAAAATTGACTAAAGCAGAGCTCAATCGACTCCTAAAGATCCTGCAGGAGTCTCCTGATCGCTGCTTTGCACAAAATAAACACCTGTGCTGATGCAAGGGAGAGAACAGCCAGAATCAGCTTTCAAACTCGTGCAGCAAATGATCCTTTTATCTAAATCCTGCTGCCCCAGCTGGTCCCACTTGTGCTCAGGAACAAAATCCTGCAAACTCTAACATCTCCAGTTTTATATTTGGATTAAAAATGCTACTTTGAGGACAACTTGTAACTCCTGCTGCACTTTCAAGGGGAAAACAAGAATTGAGAGGCCGAGAGACCTCACTCCATGAAGGAAACAAGCCCCTGGTCATGGAAACGGCTGGAGAACATTTGTGTGCACACAACACCCTAGAGTTAAACACAGTGCATACAGGTAAGAAACAGGATTTTAAAATTCCTGACGTAAAACCACTCTCAGCTCTATCCTGGAATCATGCTCTTGGATCAGGACTCTGCTCACAGAATCCCAGACTGGGTTGGGGAGGAACCTCAAAGCTCATCTTGTTCCAAGCCCTGCCATGGGCTGGGACACCTCCCACTGGAATTATTCTTGTTGGCAAAGTCAAACCCAACTCTGGAGCTGATGAAGAATCAGTATTTCTGTCTAGTCAGGCTGCCAGCACTAGAGCCATGATCACAGAGGGCTGGAAAGGAGCTGAGCAGAAACAGGTGCATTTAAGAGGTCCCATGAATTGTAAGTGACACCATAACTGAAGGATTGTGTTGTGGTGAATTTAAGCAACTCAGCCCAACTTAGAGAGAAGATCCCTTGTGGAATTACAGTTGTGTCAGACAATCCTTCTCACTTCCTACTGAGACACAGGTTTCCCCTCTGAAGGGTCATTCCATATTCCTGTCACAGCCTCTGGAGCTGCAGCTGCCTGTGCTCCAGGAGCTTTCCATGGCCAGAGCTTCCTAAAGCCAGGCCTAGAAAAGCTGCACCTTTAGGCCATGCCCTGATGTGTGATCCATTAAAAACATCCTGTACTCCATGAATTGGGAAAGTGTGAGCTGTGAACAGGTTAATCTGTGCCCAAAGGCAGTATTCAGCTCATTCTGATGCCTCAGATAGCAGAAAACCTGCACAAACTCACCAAGTGGAGGGGACAAATCCCTGCAGAAAAGCCCTGAGCAGGTGAGTTTGGATCTCAGGGAAGGTGGGGAGGTCTGGCAGAGATAGCCCTGCCCAGGAGGGCCAAGGGGCTCTGGGGCCAAGAAGGGAGAACCCAAACAGGGCACTGCCCCTTGGTGTGAATGAAGCCATGGGCAGTTCCTGCCTGCTGCTCCTGAATTCACACAATTATGGAATCAGCCTGCTTTGTGTTGGGAGGTCACAAATCCATGGAAAAGGACACCTTCCCTACCCCAGGCTGCTCCCAGCCCTGTCCAGCCTGGCTTTGGACTATTCCAGGGGTGGGACATCCACCCCAAATCAGTCTGAACCCAAATAATTCATAAAGAATGGAAATCCCAAGGCTGACTTCTGCCTTTCAGTTTACAGAGCAGGAAGTGCAGCAGAGCTGTCAGGAGACAGAATCCATGTATCCCCAGCAAGCAGCTGCCCAGGAAACAAAAGAGAACATTTGCAACTCTGAGGGTTGGAGCTGTGCAGGAAATCTGTGGAGAGATTTTGAATGGAGCACCTGAAAAGTGTCATGAAGGGAAATGGAGCCTGGAAATGTCAGCAAGGGCTGGCAGAGAGGAGAGGAAGCACCAGGGGGTGGCTCAGATGTGGTGAGCAGTGAATGAGGATGGAAAAGGAAAACAGACTGATCAGGGCCAGGGAAAGAAGGGAATTAACTCCACAAAAGAATGGCACTGAGAAGGAAATTAAAATGCAGACACAAAGGCTCAGCCTAGAGAGGAGGAATCAAGCAAGATAGATGCAGCTGGAGAAGTGGAAGTTATAAATCAGTTTTCTAAATAAAGAGAGGTGCTGAGAAGTGGCCAAGGCAGGAACTGACTGCAGAGCAAAGGAGGAAAAGAAAGAACATGATGTCAGCTTTACCAGGCAAAGCAAAACAGCAGCTCCCCAAGAATATACAGTAATAGCAAATAAAATCACTGAAGTGATGCAAAACAGCCAGAAAATACACTAAAATCAACAGCCAACCTCTTACACAATGCACAGAAAGGAACAGAGGGGCTTTAATTCAATTTATGCCAACAAACATTGCCCTGGGTAGAGGTTTAGCACAGCTGATTTACTGGTTTTCACATTTCTGTCTACTGCACTCTGATTTGATGGTAAAAAGCCTACATTTGATAAATTACTCTATTCACAATATTCTTTATAAAGTCTTTATAGGAATTACCTTTGCCCTCCATTTATAAGAGAACAAAGTGCACGTGCTGGAGTCACATTATTAACCATGGCCTTCAGTGCCTTGTCTACCTCTTCCCTTATAAAAGTGTTGGATTCCCCAGCTTTGTGCAAAAGGACTTTTACTGCATTATCTACTTCTTGATCCATGCTCTTTTTCAGGTGGGTGAACAAATCCCCTAAACAGACCACAGCAGCTCGAGAAACACCTGAGCGTAAATTCTTGACCTGCACACAGGAAAAACCCAAAAAACAATGAATAATGTTGATCAGAGAGACTTCAAAATAAATATTCATCTTTGCCCTTTGTCATTTTAAGTAACATTACAAGCAACTGAGAAACACATTTCTAACTTGATTCACAATGGGTGAGAGTTAAAATACACACTCATAAAAATGTTATAAAGTTAAAATCTACATTTTCTCAGCCTCTGAGTTTCAAATCATCCTTGAGACTGCTCAGTTGAGGAAAACTCACCAGAGGTGAGCATAAATCACTTCAGAGAGCTGTAAAATACATATATACACACAGAGGGCCAGTGGAATATTCTGATAGGAAAATTTAACCTCTTGAGCCACAGCCAGAGTTGTTTCATGGAGCTTTGCAGTCAGAATAGGGGCATGGTAGGCAGACAAGCACCTGACAAAGTTCAGACCTTCAATTTTCTTCTCCCTGTGTGAAAAAATAATATTTAATTTCCATTCATTTGAAAAGCCTCATTAAAATATTCAAGTGTGGAGTTCTAAGGAATCAAATAGCAAACAAAGTGGATGGCAAAATAAAGCAATGAGAAATAATCCCAGAATGGTCTGAGTTCAAAAGGACCTCAAACCCCACCCAGAGCCACCCCTGCCATGGCAGGGACACCTCCCACTGTCCCAGGGTGCCCCAGTGCCCAGCCTGGCCTTGGGCACTGCCAGGGATCCAGGGGCAGCCACAGCTGCTCTGGGCACCTGTGCCAGGGCCTGCCCGCCCTGCCAGGCAGGAAATAAAACAGGAAACTCTCCAAGCAAATCTGTATTTTCCTGTGGGACTGTTCCACACCCCAGCTCTGCTCCCAGCTGGCAGCAGTGGCAATTAAAGGATCTGTTTCCTTCCCCACACTGAAGGGAGTAGCTCTGTAAGCACATCCCAAGTCAGGAGGTGCTTTTATTCCACACAAAGCACCAAGGATGAGCTGCTAATTCCACACAGAGCACCTAAAGGAGCTTCTAATCCCAAACAGAGCACCAAGGCTGGGCTGGTAATTCCACAGAGAGCTCCAAGGCTGGGCTGTTGGTTTTACACAGAGCCCCAAGGCTGGGCTGCTGACTGCACACAGAGCCCCAGGAAGGTGTTGCTGGTGCCTCTCCAGCCCTTAGACTGACTCCCCAGGCCTCTGGAGCCCAGTTCCCAGCCCTAATTTACAATGATCCCTTCATCTCAAACTTGACTGAATCCCCCTGTTGGATTTAGTCCTTTTCTGACCCAGAGATGGGGTAACTGAGAGGTGGTTTAAAAACTCCTATTTTTATAAACTTTTATATTTACCCAGTATGTATTTGTTCACATACAAACACATACTATGCAAATCCTCTGTCGAACTATAAAATTCCCTACAAATCCGTTTCCCACCCTGTTTCTCTCCTCTCTCACTCAGTGCCCTGGCTGTCTCTGCCCTGTGCTGTGTACCACACCTGCCCAGCCCCGTGCCCTCCCTGCCCAGTCCCGTGCCAGCCGTGCCCAGTGCCATGCCCAGCCCCGTGCCAGCCGTGCCCAGCCCCATGTTCGCCCTGCCCAGCCCTGTGCCCACCCTGCCCAGCCCCGTGCCCAGCCCCATTCCCTCCCTGCCCAGTGCCATGCCCAGTCCCGTGCCAGCCGTGCCCAGTGCCATGCCCAGTCCCGTGCCAGCCGTGCCCAGCCCCATGTTCACCCTGCCCAGCCCCGTGCCCAGCCCCGTTCCCTCCCTGCCCAAACCCGTGCCCAGCCCCGTGCCAGCCGTGCCCAGCCCTGTGCCCACCCTGCCCAGCGCCGTGCCCAGCCCCGCACGCACCAGTCGTGGTCAGCCAGCAGTGCCAGCGCCTCTGCCAGGGCGGGCTCGGGCCGGGGGAAGGGCAGCAGCTCGGCCGGGTCCAGCACCTCGGGGCTCCGCGTCACCGGCGGCTCCCGGCAGCGACCCCGCCCCGGACACGGCTCCTCTGCGACAAGGACACCGTCAGGGACAAGGACACCGTCAGGGGACACAGCATCAGGGGCAGGGACACCGCCAGGGACAGGGACACCGCCAGGGACGGGGACACCGTTAGGGGACACAGCATCAGGGACAGGGACACCGTCAGGGACAGGGACACCGTCACGGGCAGGGACACCGTCAGGGGACACAGCATCGTGACAGGGACACCCCGTCAGGGACAGGGACACCCCGTCAGGGACAGGGACACCGTCAGGGGACACAGCATCAGGGACAGGGACACCGTCAGGGACAGGGACACCGTTAGGGGCAGGGACACCGTCACGGGCAGGGACACCGTCAGGGGACACAGCATCAGGGACAGGGACACCGTCAGGGGACACAGCATCGTGACAGGGACACCCCGTCAGGGACACAGGACACGCCGTCAGGGACAGGGGACACCCCGTTAGGGACACGGGACACCAGCAGTGACAGGGGACACGCCAAGGGACACAGCATCAGGGACAGGGGACACGCCATAAGTGGCTGTGCCAGCTGCAGGCAGGCACAGAACAACACTGATGCACAGAGTGCTGCTGCAGGAAACAGGGTTTGCCAAGGACGCCAGACCCAGAGTGGTTTGGGTTGGGAGGAGCTGAAATCCCACCCATGGGCAGGGACACCTCCCACTGATGCCTTCAGTTTCAGCTTTTGTGTTTTCCAGACTCTGCACTGCATTGGTTCACAACTCTGCACTCCACACACAGTGCCAGCAGCTCTCCTCACAGCTCAGCCCCACAGAACAATCCTTTCCCTCTCAGTCCCACAGAACAATCCTTTTCTCTCCTCAGCCCCACAGAACAATCCTTTCCTCTCCTCAGCCCCACAGAACAATCCTTTCCCTCTCCTCAGTCCCACAGAACAATCCTTTCCTCTCCTCAGCCCCACAGAACAATCCTTTCCTCTCCTCAGGCACACAGAACAATCCTTTCCCTCTCCTCAGGCACACAGAACAATCCTTTCCCTCTCCTCAGTCACTCTCAATCCTTTCCCTCTCCTCAGGCACTCTCAATCCTTTCCTCTCCTCAGCCCCACAGAACAATCCTTTCCTCTCCTCAGCCCCACAGAACAATCCTTTCCCTCTCCTCAGGCACACAGAACAATCCTTTCCCTCTCAGTCCCACAGAACAATCCTTTCCTCTCCTCAGCCCCACAGAACAATCCTTTCCTCTCCTCAGCCCCACAGAACAATCCTTTCCCTCTCCTCAGGCACACAGAACAATCCTTTCCCTCTCAGTCCCACAGAACAATCCTTTCCTCTCCTCAGCCCCACAGAACAATCCTTTCCTCTCCTCAGCCCCACAGAACAATCCTTTCCCTCTCCTCAGGCACACAGAACAATCCTTTCCCTCTCAGTCCCACAGAACAATCCTTTCCTCTCCTCAGTCCCACAGAACAATCCTTTCCTCTCCTCAGCCCCACAGAACAATCCTTTCCCTCTCCTCAGGCACTCTCAATCCTTTTCCTCTCCTCAGCCCCACAGAACAATCCTTTCCTCTCCTCAGTCACTCTCAATCCTTTTCCAGCCCCAGAAGCAAGGGCACTGCTGCAGCTCCGGCCCCAAAAGTGCAAGCAGGGGATGGAGGAGAGCAGCCTGGGAGGGTGGGACTGCATCACCTGAGCTGGGATTGGACACTGAACCCAACATGGAAATGGGCCAAAGCTGATCAAAGTGGGAGAGCTCCTCACCCTGGCTCCATCTGGAGTGCAGCCCTGCCTGGGCTCCTGCACTGCCCAAGGGGTGTCCTGTGAGGGAATTATTTCCTTTGAACAAATCCCTGCTTTATCCTTTAACTCTGCCCAGCCTCTGTTCTAGGCATCACCACCATGGCAGGCCAAGCCCTGGCCTTGGACACTCCCAGGGATCCAGGGACAGCCCCAATCATTCAGAGTTTCATTCATGTAAATTCAATTTTGCACACAACCTTCACTTTTAAGAGTCACCAACACAAAGGTAGTGGCTGTTTAGTGTAAAAACAGATGCACAGTGTGCTAATAACATCATAAAACTTGAGGAGACACCAGACAAACCCTGGCCACCTTTGAGCACCATCAGTAGGAGGTTCTACTCTTGCCATTTTCCTACTGGTTATTTTAAAGGCAATTCAGTGCCAAAATGTACCCAGAAGGGTTTTGGGGACAGGAGGAGTCAGTGTGCTGTCAATGCATGTATCATTTCAGATCCTGATCAAACTAAAAGCCTCTGATGTTTCATGAACTCCCTCACAGATGAAGAATGATCAATGGAACCCCCACTGAGGAATTAAATCCCCTCCAGCCCCACAGTACTGATCTTCCAGAGCACCTCAGGACTGTCCCCTGCACAAATAAATTGTATTTTGAAACTGTCCCACTCCACCTACCCAAATATTTTAAGAGTTTCCTGCCCCAGCTTACCAGAATCCAGCAAGGATGAACACTTGGACCTCTTCAAACTGGAGGTTCTTTTCAGGGAAGGGTTCAAGGCCACATTTTCTAAGGACAAAGATCCATTTCTTGGTGATGTCAGTAAATCCCCACAGAGACTAAACCCTAGGAAAGAAGGAAATGTCCAAAATACAATAAAACCAATCAGAAGCAAGTTAAAACTGAGTATTACCAGCCCTAATTTCCACTTCAGCAGCACTGAACAGGGAATATTCATTTAAGACAAACCCTCATCCTCACTTTCTGCTGTGAGTTTCTCTGGTTCACTCATACTCAGTCTAATCCTTTCCCAAGGGAATTCTTCCTTCCCTTCCAAGTCTTTGCCTTCCTGATGCTCTTTATGGTTGTGCTCTTTGTCTTCTTTCCTCCTCCTCCTCAGCTTCTCCTGAGCAGATTTTGACAAGGTCACTTTAATCTGCAAAAAAGAAATCAAGCATAAGTTACCCCAGAACTGAACCCCCAGTTCCTGATGCTGGCCAAGGTCAGCATGGAAAATCAGGATTTTCTCTGATCTGACCCTTCTCTCTCCTGTGTTTTTGACACTTTTTGTGCCTCAGGAACACTCAGCAAAAAAATTTAATCCAGCTAAATTTAAGTTCAGTTTTTTAAATTTAATCAATTTACTGATTTGAATCTGATCCTGCCAAGGGTTCATATGTTCAATAGAAATCAGAAAATTAAGACACTGTAAATCATTAAGTTTCAGTATTCTTCAAATGTTACTCTAAAGGCTTGCAGAAAAAGTTCCATTTCAAAGTTTTTTGACTTTCTATCACAGCTCACTCAGATAAATCTTGCTCCATTTACATTTGTAAATAGTTTTTAACAAACAGCACCACTCCTCAGAGACCAGATTACGGCCAAATATTCAGGAAGGCTTTTAAGAAAATCTGATTGGAGCTGGATTTGTTCATCCTGGGGAAAACCAGACTTGATCCCACCCTGCCAACCCCTCCTTCCACATCTGCTTGTGCTGTGGGAGTCAGGGAGGGCATTTCCAGCCCCACTCCTCCCTGCAGCCCCTCTCCAGGGATCTGAGCACGGTGGGAAGCTCCTGGCACACCCAGGTGGCACCAGAAGAGAACCAGGAGCAGCAGCCCCAAGGCTTTGGCTGTTCCAGTGAAACTCCTGCTGGCCCAGCACAGACTGTGAGTGAGCAGGGCTGGCTTCCCCCACACCCACCAGGCTGGGCAGTTCTTACCTCTCCTTCCTTCCCTGCATGGCAACAGGAACGGGAAGGGCTGTTCTGGAAGCTTCTCCCTGGGGCAGCCTCTGCTCCCTCCCTGGCACCCTGGGCATCCCCATTGGCCACACAGGGCACGGGCTGGCTGGCAGCTGGGCCAGGAGGGCTCCCAAAAACACCTGGAGGGCAGAACAGGGGTCACAGGCTGCTGGGGGATGGAAGGGACATCAAAGCATCTCACTCCAGACTGGAATGTCTATGCAGGAACTGTAACCCTTTCAGACATCATTCTTTGTGCTCCCATTGAACTGGGGATTGTGAAGGATCTACAACATTGCACAGATCTTTTTGTTCTTCTCCCACCCTACAAAGGCACATCTGCCCTCATTTCATAACTCAGAGAGACACAGGGGATGATTTTGGGTCTGCAGTACCTGTGCCAACCACAGCGACGTCTCCAGATGAGAAACCCAGATCATCCTTCGGTGCAAAACCAGGCACTGACTCTGCAGGGCCTGAAAGCACAAAGAGCACTCACTGTCCATCATGGTGGTTCTGCTCTGGGATGTGTTTCATCCTCCTAAAATATCACCCCACATCTGGATTGATCCCTTTGCTGAACCAGGGCATTGCCAGGTTACTGAAGCCAGCAGGATCTGTTGAACACCCAGATCAGGAATGTTCAAATCCCACTGAGAGGAGCCTGGAGCCAGGCTGGGAGAGCTGGGAATGTTCCCTGGAGAGGAGAAGGCTCCAGGGAGAGCTGGGAATGTTCCCTGGAGAGGAGAAGGCTCCAGGCAGAGCTCAGAGCCCCTGGCAGGGCCTGAAGGGGCTCCAGGAGAGCTGCAGAGGGACTGGGGACAAGGGATGGAGGGACAGCCTGTGGACACAGCTCCCTCAGCTCCTTTCCTCCATCCAGTAGAAGCAGAATTGATTAAACACAAATAATCCTGATAGTATAGGGATAAAATGTTTCTAAAATCAAGGGATATTCAGGGCAGTTGGCAAAAAAGGCTGGGCCTGGTTGTTCCTGGGAAAATGTTAGGCTTTACTGGATCATGTGAAATTGCACCTGGGTAATCATTTAATGACTATGATAAATGGTATGGTTGTTAAATGTGATGATTGTTTGGTAATTGGATGTAATTATTGTTTAATTGTAACAAGAATAATGAGAAATGATGTTTGGGGGTTTGATGGAAATTACAAAATCCATGCTTGGATGAAATCAATGTATATAATAGAACAATGTAAGTTTAATAATTAATATGTAGTTATAAACAATAAGAGTATAAAAACGTGTTCATCCTGAGCCCATGTCAGAGTCAGCTTTGGGTCTGCACCCCTGACACCCAGAGCTCTCCAATAAAAGCAAGAAAAGTACAGAATCACTCTGTGATTGTGTGTTCCTGAACACCAATAACCCCCCAGAGTTCAGGGACCTGCAGTGAAACCCTGGGAGGGTGAAGCACACCAGGAGCACCTCACCTCAATTCCCACAGGAATGAACTGCACTCCTCACCTGAGCCCCCTGAAATCCCAGTTTGGCCCAGAGCAGTGGAAATTCCCTTTGTTAGAGGGATGTGGGCTCAGTGCCCAGCCCAGGGGCACTGTGTCCCTCAGGTGGGCACTGACAGGAACATACCTGTGTTGGGGGGCTGCTCTGCCCCCTCTGGCTCTCTGGGCCTGGCTGGAGATGCTTCTGCAGGATGGGATTTGCTGCCAAGTGCCGGGAAAGTGTCTGACCTGTGCAGACAAACACATTTTATAGCTGCAATTCTGCACAATGGTCAAAGCCCAGCCATAAACAACAACAGATTTCAGTTTCTCCATGGCAAAACTATTCCCAGTATTCTCAAAATGTTAACCCTGAGCAGGAACAGAATTCAGTGCAATTATTTGATGAGCAGGTCCATTATGAAGAACACCCTAAAGAAAACCCTTGTGAGGAAACCTTACACCAGGACTACATTTAGCATTCACCCATAAGGAAAGGAATTCTTTGCCTTGGGGATTGAGGATGCTGCTTCCAATGAGGCATTTTAAAGGTTATTTTTACAAATGTGACTCAGCACTAATGCACATGGGGAAGGGATGTGAATATAAATTAGCTCTGGGCTGCACAACTGAAATCCTTCTGTTTGTGAATCACTGCAGGCTCCTTCTGCCTATTTGCTTTTTATGTTCCCATTTTGCTTTCTGTTGTGAATGCAGCTCAGTGTCAGTGACATGGGAGGTTCCCTGCTCATGTAGGGCTGGAATTAGGGGATTTTTCAAGTCCCTTCCAACCCAAACCACTCTGGGAGTCTATAAAAGATGCTTTCAGTACACACAAAAATATCTTCAGAGCAGAGCTACAAACAGCTTCATCATGGACTCTGAGAGCAGAGGAGGAGATTTTTGGACTGGAATATTTGCAAAATTCCTCAAAACTCCTTTAATTCCATTAAACAATAGTTTATACTGCTGGGTTATTCCCTTTACAATCAGAGCAGCATTTGTCACCACCCAATTTCTATTTAGAAGAGCTCTGGGAAGGCATTTTAAATTCACAATTATCTCTCAGGAATAAATGGAACCAGCTCTTGATCCACAATAAGAAACATCTGCATTGTTTTCCTCTTCTCAACAAAGCCAATTCAATTTCCAGCCTGTAATAACCCAACCTCACCCTTCCTCTTGTCCTTCTCACTCCCCTGTTCAGCACTGGCCATGTCCCTGCAGTGCCAGGGAATGTCTTTAATCCAATATTTACTGCCCCTGGCACTGCCCCCTGCCCTGGCCTAATGCAGCTTCACGTTGGAAGCCAGAAAAAAATAGAATAATGTCATTAAGAGAGGAACATAATTCATATAGAAAAATCAGAGGGGAACATAATCCACACAGAAAAACCAGGCTATTAAGCAAGGCAGCGCTATATAGAACATGTAGCAGTTAATATCATGATTTCACCAAGGCTGTGTGGGGTTCCCAGGCTGAGGTGACACCAAGTGACACTCACATCACTCTCCTCCTGGGGGCCAGCGTGGCCGCGGGGGAGCCCAGGGACTCCTGGCTGGAAATTCCACTCTCGCCGGTGGAGGTGGTGCCGGGGGAGGAGCCCAGCGAGGGGCAGTCCCCGGGAAATTCCAGTTTCACCGCCGAGTCGGGGCTCTCCAGCTCGGCCAGGCTGCTGCTCAGCTTGGCTCTCTTCCTGGCCGCGCTGCTCCGCAGGGAGCGCAGGGAATTCTGCATCTGCACGGGGGAATCACAGGGGAAATCACTGCACAGGGAAAAGGGTTTTCAGCTAAATGAAAATGATCCCAGGGAATTCTGCATCTGCACGGGGGAATCACAGGGGAAATCACTGCACAGGGAAAAGGGTTTTCAGCTAAATGAAAATGATCCCAGGGAATTCTGCATCTGCACGGGGGAATCACAGGGGAAATCACTGCACAGGGAAAAGGGTTTTCAGCTAAATGAAAATGATCCCAGGGAATTCTGCATCTGCACGGGGGAATCACAGGGACACTCACTGCACAGGGAAAAGGGTTTTCAGCTAAATGAAAATGATCCCAGGGAATTCTGCATCTGCACGGGGGGAATCACAGGGACACTCACTGCACAGGGATAAATCACAGGGGACACTCACTGCACAGGGGGAAATCACAGGGGACACTCACTGCACAGGGGGAAATCACAGGGACACTCACTGCACAGGGATAAAGGGTTTTCAGCTAAATAAAAATGATCCCAGGGAATTCTGCATCTGCACGGGGGAATCACAGGGGAAATCACTGCACAGGGAAAAGGGTTTTCAGCTAAATGAAAATGATCCCAGGGAATTCTGCATCTGCACAGGGGGAATCACAGGGGACACTCACTGCACAGGGATAAATCACAGGGGACACTCACTGCACAGGGATAAATCACAGGGGACACTCACTGCACAGGGATAAATCACAGGGGACACTCACTGCACAGGGATAAATCACAGGGGACACTCACTGCACAGGGGGAAATCACAGGGACACTCACTGCACAGGGATAAATCACAGGGACACTCACTGCACAGGGATAAATCACAGGGGACACTCACTGCACAGGGGGAAATCACAGGGACACTCACTGCACAGGGATAAAGGGTTTTCAGCTAAATGAAAATGATCCCAGGGAATTCTGCATCTGCACAGGGGGAAATCACAGGGGACACTCACTGCACAGGGATAAAGGGTTTTCAGCTAAATAAAAATGACCTCAATTAATTCTGCATCTGCACAGGGGGAATCACAGGGACACTCACTGCACAGGGATAAAGGGTTTTCAGCTAAATAAAAATGATCCCAGGGAATTCTGCATCTGCACAGGGGGAATCACAGGGACACTCACTGCACAGGGAAAAGGGTTTTCAGCTAAATGAAAATGATCCCAGGGAATTCTGCATCTGCACGGGGGGAAATCACAGGGACACTCACTGCACAGGGATAAAGGGTTTTCAGCTAAATAAAAATGACTGCAGGGAATTCTGCATCTGCACAGGGGGAAAAATCACAGGGGGTACTCAGTGCAGAGGGAAAAGGTTTTTTTCAGCTGTATAAAGTATTTTTCTGAGGGTTCAGCCCAGTCCATGGGGTGCTCAAGGCCCTGCTGCGCAGTGTGATCAGCATACACACTTTTTGGGGGGATTTTAATGGGTTTTTAGGGGATTACAATGATCCCTCTCCTGGGTTCACACAGCATCACTGGGATGGAAGAGACCTACAAGATCCTTCAGACCAACCCAATCCTAACACCTCAACTGAACCCTGGCACCCAGTGCCACATCCAAGCTGCTTTTAAATACATCCAGAGATGGTTTAGAACCACCTCCCTGGGCAGCCATTCCAGAACTTTATCACTTTTTCCATAAGGAACTTCTTGCTAAAATCCAACCTCTATTTCCCTGGGTGAAGCTGAAGGCTGTGCCCTCTGGTTCTGGCAGTGCTGCCTGTTTTATTTCCCAAAAACAATTATCCTGTGAGCAAACAGCCTCACAGCAGTGCTGCACCCCAGCTCCCCTCTCCAGAGCACAGGGACAGATTCCTGCTGGAACACAGCAACTGCTCTGTGCTCTTCAGTGGGATAAAGGAGGGGTTTGAGGGCTGCCAGCACACAGTGGGAGCTCAGGCTTCTCCCAGCAAATCTGCATATCCTAAAAACAGAACCATGGAACAGCTTGGAAAGGACCTTAAGGATCATCCCATTCACCCCTGCCACGGCAGGCACACCTCCCACTGTCCCAGGCTGCTCCAGCCTGGCCTTGGGCACTGCCAGGGATCCAGGGGCAGCCACAGCTGCTCTGGGAACTCATCCCAGACCCTCCCAGGCAGGAATTCCTTCCCAATCTCCCATCTAAACCTCCTCTAAATCATGCAATCAGTGCCCAGCAAGCAGAGATCCTACTGAAACAAGCAGGAAAATCTGTAATTATTGGAGTTTAATGCTGCAGCACTCTCCCCTCTGTTTGCTGACTATTTTTCACGTTAGAAATTCCCCCTCTGTTTAACACCTCGGGGTCCTTTCAGTGGGAAGCAGAGGATGGAAGGTACAGACAGAAAAGGAAGGCACAGACAGAAAAGCCAGCAAGTCACAGAACCCCAGAGTGGTTTGGGATGGAAGGAACCTTGAAGCTCACCTTGTCCCACAGGTGGTGACACCCTCCACCACCCCAGGCCGCTGCAGGGATGTGGAGCACAGCTAAAAACCCATTTATCCCATTTCACCCACCTCCTCCTGGTCCACCTGCTCAGGCTGCAGGTGCAGCTCTGCCAGCCCTGCTGCCAGCTCCGTGCCCTCCCTGCTGCCAGGGCGCTCCCGTGGGATGGGGGGCATGGGCCGGGCACCCCTCAGTGCCTGCCCTCTGCCCAGGGCGCTCCTCAGCTGCAGGGGGGGCTTCTCCAGCTGCAGGGAATGCTTCTCCAGCTGCAGGGGGGGCTTCTCCAGCTGCAGGGGGGGCTTCTCCAGCTGCAGGCAATGCTTCTCCAGCTGCAGGCAATGCTTCTCCAGCTGCAGGCAATGCTTCTCCAGCTGGCTGTCCCCTGGAATACAGAGGAACTGTCAGGGATGGCGCCAGGACAAACCTCACCTCTCACTGCTGTGTCTATAAAACTCCTCCTGCCATGGAATGAGTGTTAAATGCACACTCGTGCAGGCTCAGGTATCAGTTTATTCCGCTTTTAGTGTCTCCTTCCTTCAGGAAAATAGAAATGAGTGTTCCATGCATGTGCACACCAAGGGACACACAAGGATCACCAAAGTCCATGCACGTGCCCTGAGTCCCTTTAACATAATTCACATAGAAAAATCAGGCTATTAAGCAAGGCAATCCTATATAAAACACATAGCAGCATTTCCCTTTAAAAAGTAAATAACTTTCTTCATTAAGAGAAAAACACTCATCCCCAAACTTCCATGGAAGGTGCTGTAACAACAAAAGGTTCTTTTTCCAAAGAACCAGAAGAAAATCAAAATGCATATGGAAAACTGCATATGGTAAGTGAAAAAATGCATATGGTAAGTGATAAATACAATAACAAATAATAAATACAATAGTAAAGTAAGTGATAAATACATCTACAAGGCAGAGTCCCATTCCAGGGGCAGGAAATCCCCAAAGCATTCAGTTGGAAGTTTTCTACATATGCACAAAAATATGGGTCTCAGTGAAGATGAAATTTCAAACAGATTTCTTTAATCAGTGCAAAATTTTGTGTGGGAATTGTTTGTTTCAGAAACCTCTTGAGTGATTAGGAAGCAGTTTAAGCTAAACAGAGAATAAAGACATTTTACCCAGGGGGTTGGAACTGGATGAGTTTTAAGGTCTCTTCCAACCCATACCATTCTGGGATTCCATGACTCAACTGAAGAGACAAAAAGGCAAAAAGCACTGAGTAACCCTTTTGTTGCACATGGATTAATCAGGGTTTGAACAGTCCCAGGTATTTATGTGCTGACTTTCCCTAAAGTGCTCCATTTTGGGTTTATTTGAGTTGGAAGACAGACCCTGCCCTGAGACACTACAAAAAGCAGAGCTGTAGATATTTGGCTTTATGACAAATCCAAAGGCTCCACTTTTGAAGAGAAGCCTGCAGGGATGTGAGCAGTGAAGCCATCAGTAAATAAGTAAATAAATCAATAAATCCCTCCCATTCCTAACTGCCCCTGAGGCACTGCCCAATTCCCTCTCACTGCCACTGTGGATTTCCTGACCACTGAAAATCCCTCAAAATACAAGCCCTAAACCCCTTTTTATCACATTGAGACCATTCCCACCTGTGCTGTCTCCTGGCTTTTGGCTGAGCAGCTGCTTCTGGCCACCAGGCTTGGGCAGCCCCTGGAAGCTTTTGAGAGGCCAGGAGCTGGAGAGGCTCCTGGGGTCCTCCTGGCACCTCCCTGCCAGGGCAGCAGGAGCAGAGAGGTGCTTGGGGCTGTTCCTGGGTGATGCCAGGGGGAAGGAGGGCAGGATGAAGGTGCCCTGGCTGGCACTGGGACCCTGGAAGGACACGGTGGGCTCTGCCTGAATGCAAAAACTTCTCTGGGTCTTGCTGGCAAAACTGAGGCTGGAACAAACTGAACAAAGGAAAAGAGAACAGTGCTTGTGGAAATTGGGTCTTGTAGTAAGAATTTATCATGAAATAATACACCATAAGAATGATTTCCAGTGAAATAATGCACCATAAAATGATTTCCAATGAAATCATCTATCATAAGAACAATTTCCAATTAAATAATGCACCACTAGGCAGCCAGAGCCTGAAGGTTTTGCCCAAACAAGCAGACAAACCAACCAACTTCATTCTGCAAATTGCATTCCCCTCCAAAGGTGAGTTTAAGCCTTAAAATGATTTCTCAGGCAGGTTTTGTAGAACTGTATTTACAAAGCAGAGTGATGCAAGCAGATCAAACACTGCTGTGACCCTCCCTTTTCCCTAACACCCTGACACAGTCAGAGATCAAAGGGGGGCTGTGAATTAACAACCACTCATTAACTCACACAGGAAGGAGGAGCCATTGGGACAGGGCCTGAACAAGCTTCCAGTAGCATTTCCCATTTCTTGGGGAAGCACAGGGACAAAGGGACAACTCCAAAATGACATGCCTGGCAGAAGCCACCTACCTTTGTCCTGCTGACAGTTATTGAGCCCCAGAAACTGCAAACCAGAGCCCACACTGCCACTCCTCGCACGGCAGTATCCAAGTGTCCCACACTTCCCTGAAACCTGGGGCTGATGAGAGCCCAGAGCACCTTCCAAGAGAGAACACAAAAACCAAATCAGTGTTCACACATGCTGTCCAACTGAGAATATCCAATAATATTTCACAGGCTCTGAATGTGCAGACTCTGTGTAGCTCGGAGTGGGAAACTCGTACTCCAAGCACTTCATTCCAGAGTCTCTAAGCAACCTCCAAAGGCAGCTCAGAGGGAAAAGGGAAAAGGGAAAAGGACTGGCTGCTCTTCCAGGGCTCTGCTCCAGCTGGGAGCTGCAGGGGGGCAAAGGAACCCCTGAACAATGCCCTCTTTGAGTGTGTGACAAAGAAGGGCAGCAAACACCTCAAAACCCAAGGCAGCAAACTTGGCAAGGGCGGCACTCCCCAGAGGGGACAAGGACAGGGCCCAGGGCCATGGGGACACAATCCCTCAGGTCTGGTCTTGCCCAGGCTTTCCAGATCCTTCTGGCCACTGAAATGTGCAAGGCAACAAGAGGCCAGGCCCTTGGAATCACTCAGAGAGAAGCAAGTCCTGGCTGCACAGGCCCCATGTCCTCTGTGATCTCAGTGATGCTGTCTAGGTCATGCAGCAATCTCTAGGAATCAGAGGCCTCCTTGTGAATGACAAAAACTGGGCAATTCTAGGGAGTCTTTGTAGGTTTAATGCGGCCTTCTTGTAGTTGTTCACTTACTAATTTTTGTAGTTGTTCACTTACTAATTTTTGTAATTGTTCACTTTCTAATTTTTGTAATTGCTCACTTTCTAATTTTTGTAATTGCTCACTTACAATTTTTTGAGAGCATTCAAATTTTTCTGTTCAAGAGGCCATTGACTATCTAAATGGGTTTTCTAAGATAACTTCAGAGTGGCAGGAGTTGTAGTTTCCACCAAAAATCCACCTCTACCTTCCCTCCCCACTGGGACAACACATCTCTCCCCATACTGTGATGGGTTTTTTCTCTACAAATTCATTTCCCACATGAAATCTGTCCTGCCTTGGCAGCTGCAGCCCATCCCTGTGCCCCCACTCACCAGCAGCAAGGGCAGGGTGCTCAGGGACCAGCTCCACACTGGGCTGGAGGGAAGTCCTGCAGGTTCTGCTCCTGCTGAAGAGCAGCTCAGCACTGCCTGGGATCCCCTGGGAGGGCTGGGCCTTCGGGGGCTGCAGGAGATCACTGGCTGCAGCCAACTGCGGGGAAAGCAAAATAAACTGTGTGGGAAGTGAAAGCACAGCCCTGCTCTGGGCAAACAGCACAGCTACAAACATTCCCACACAAGCTTCACTTTCCCACCTACCCAATATCTGAGTATTTTAAGCATTAGAAAGAGTTTTAGCTGGTTTGCAGGTCTTACTAAAATACAGGTTAAAACTACTCACACTGAAAGGGGAATAAAAACCCAACTGGTAGAGAACTGAACTATTTTAAAAATTAAACACTGACCATTTGAACTATGTGCTTTAGATGGGGAAGTGTTTAAATAGACAAGAGAACCCCAAAATCCCAGAACTGAACATGGATCCCATCCCATGGATCCCATCCCACACACTCCAGATTCTTGCCAAACATACACTCCAGTCTAAAACTGTGCCTGCCAACACCAGCAGCTGTTACTGAGGATGGGCTATAGGTAGGGGGAAAATCTCAATAACACCAATATTTAACAAAGAAAAGGTCATGCTTTAAATAAATTTTTGATTTAATCAGTAAAATCAGTGATTTAGGTCATTCCCAGGCCGCTCTTCCTTCTGAGAGATACAGGAGGACAAGAAGCAGGAAAATGCTGAAGTGGTTTATTCCAGGTTATTTGGGATAAAAGATGTGAGACCTTGGCATTCCCACTCCTGCAATCACCAAACACTATTCCATCCACAGATCCTTCAGCCCATAGTGAAATATTCCTTGTGCAAACCACCTCAGCCTGGTTTCAGCTGGGAGAGGGGGAATTTCCTGCTCAGGAGCTGGTACAGGACAAACTTCCATCCCATTCTCCCATACAGATAAAGCAACATATGCAGAAGGAGTAAATTCCAACACTGCCATGACTACACAGCTTTGCTCAGCTGCTCCCAGCCCAGCTCCAGGAGAGAAAACTCTGCTTCTTTGTACCCAAATTATAATTACAGCATTGCAAATTCACTGAACAGCCTTGGAGGCGGGAAATACAGCAATCCCAAAGCTGACAGATGTTTCCCTGGGATAACAGATCCTAGAAAAGGGATTCCTCTAAAGGGTTCAGATTGCTTTAAATTCCACACATGCTGGAAAACACCTGAATCCATCCACCACAGGAATTGGTAACTTGCTTATCAAAGCACAGCCCTTAAGAGTGACCCATGATGGAATCCTGGAATGGTTTGGGTGGAAAGGGACCTTAAATCCCATCCCATCCCATGGATCCCATCCCATTCCATCCCATAGATCTCATCCCATCACATCCCATCCCATAGATCCCATCCCATGCCATGGATCCCATGGACCCCATCCCATCCTATGCCATGGATTCTATCCCATGGATCCCATCCCATCCCATCTCATGGATCCCATCTCATCCCATGGATCCCATCTCATCCCATGGATCCCATCCCATGGATCCCATCCCATCCCATCCCATCCCATCCCATCCCATCCCATAGATCCCATCCCATGGATTCTATCCCATGGATCCCATCCCATCCCATCCCATCCCATGGATTCTATCCCATGGATCCCATCGATCCCATCCCATGCCATGGATCCCATGGACCCCATCCCATCCCATCCCATGGATTCTATCCCATGGATCCCATCCCATGGATCCCATCGATCCCATCCCATGCCATGGATCCCATGGACCCCATCCCATCCCATCCCATCCCATGGATTCTATCCCATGGATCCCATCCCATCCCATCCCATGGATCCCATCCCATCCCATGGATCCCATCCCACACCTTCCACTGCCCCAGGCTGCTCCAAGCCCAGTGTCCAAGCTGGGATCACAGCAAACATTCCCTCCCTGCATCCCCTCCCTGTGGAGCTGTGCCACTGGGGACACCA
Organism: Ammospiza caudacuta; assembly: GCF_027887145.1. NCBI lineage: Eukaryota > Metazoa > Chordata > Aves > Passeriformes > Passerellidae > Ammospiza > Ammospiza caudacuta. Next base: position 65,606,210 of record NC_080598.1, read on the forward strand.
AAGGTGCCCCTAATCCAACACCAGCAGCATCACAACGTTCTCCCACAAAGAGACCAACACCACACAAAGACAGAACAACGCCTCCCCAAAATCCTCCCCCAGCTCCAGAAACAGCAGGGCTCAGATCCCAGAGGGACACCCAAGGAAGGGACACCTGCATCCCACACATTGCTCACCCTCTGTGTCCCTCTGACCCTTAGAAATGTTTTTCCACAAATAGGATTTCCCAGGTCATTTGATCACCCCACAAAGCCCAGCTATCAATTTCTCCAGTTATCAGATCAATATGGAAATGAGAAAATTTCCACACAGAGTGAGGGGGATCCCACAGTTCACATGAACTTTGTGGAAGGCCTTACATGTCCAATGAAATGTTCAAATGCTCCTGTTTCCCCCAAAAGGACCCTCTGGGCACCCACGGTACCTTCAGCAGCAGGGAAGGGCCTGCAGGGTCTGTGTGTGCCAGGGGAAACTCTCACCTGCAATATTCCTTATTCCCACCTGCCCCTGAACCCCTGAGCAGCTCCAGGGATGGGGAGCCCACAGCTCTGCAGAGGCTGCCACACAAACCCAGGAGTCCATGTCCCTTATCTGCCTTTTATTTTCAGTACACATTAACTTACACATGTTTTACTCACACCTTATCTGATAAGGAAAGTCTAGACACAGCCTTGGACAACCACCTGTAACATGACCCTAAAAACACTGGCAGGGAAACAGCTTTAAACATTAAGCTACTTCTATGCATCCCTTCAGCCACAGAATGACTCCAAAAGTTAATTTTTAAGCAAATTCATTTCAAAGGAATGTCTGAATTAATAATTAATATTTGACATGTCCAGAAAGCAGCTGACTGCCTGAGATTTATGCATGATAAATGCATTTTCCTTACTGAGGGAGCTAAGGGCAGATGCAGATTCCTGGATGGCCCAGGGACAGGAGCTGGACACACAGCTCCTGGAATGTCCTCGGCCCAGGGAACACAGCCAGGTTTGCATTCCCAGACTGAAAACACAATCCACCTTCCTGCAGCCAAGACAGATCCATGGAATGTCCTGAGCTGGAGGGACCCCCAAGATCATCATCCCAACCCCCTGTCCCTGCCCAGACCCCCAGCAACCCCAGCCTGGGCATCCCTGGCAGCGCTGCCCAAACCCCCCTGGAGCTCTGGCAGCCTCGGGCTGTGCCCATTCCCTGGGCAGCCTGGGCAGTGCCAGCACCCTCTGGAGAAGAAGCTTTTCCTAATATCCAACCTAAACCTCCCCTGGCCCAGCCCCAGCTGCCCCCTCGGGTCACCAGCACCACTGGACAGTGTCCCTGCCCCAGAGAGCTTCAGTCAGATGTGATGGCACAAAGGATCAGGATGTGAAGAAGGAGCAGCAAAGGCATCAACTACAGCAATTAGGTAATTACTCCACTATTAAAGCACCCTGCTGTTTTAAGTTTCCTTTACAGGAACTGGGGTCTGGCCAGCAGGACTCCAATTCATCCTGTGCCCAGTCAGGTTCCCAGAGGGCAGGGATGGGTGGGAGATTGGGAACTGGGAATTCCTGGCTGGGCTGGGATTGCCAGAGCAGCTGTGGCTGCCCCTGGATCCCTGGCAGTGCCCAAGGCCAGGCTGGGCACTGGGGCACCCTGGGACAGTGGGAGGTGTCCCTGCCATGGCAGGGGTGGCACTGGGTGGGATTTAAGGTCCTTTTAACCAAACCATTCAAGGAATTGGTGATTTTCCCCACCTCCAAAGGCACTTTACACACCAACCACACAGAGCCCACAAGCTCCTGGCTTTCTCTCCCTCTGCAGGGCTGGAAACTCCTCCCACGTTAGAGATAAACACAACCACATGTACAAAGGGCTCATTCCTCTCAGAAAAGGACCATTCCCAGAGCCCCTCCCTGACTGCCTTGCAGAGGGGCTGTCCAGGCAGGGAATGTTCCTCCTTTCCAAGCCCCAGCCAGGTGTTGTTGCCTGGATTAACTTGCTTTTTGCTCACAGCTGCAGAAAACCAGCAGGGCCTGGCCCAACCTCCCAGGAGAATACTGGCACTGTTTTTTGTTGCTTTTTTTACAAGCTGTATTAGTTAATACTGAAAAACTGTCCAGAAAGGAAACCCTTCTTGCTGCAGAGGTGTTTCCTACACATCTTGTTGTCCCAACCCCTTGCAGCTATCCCAAGGGAACTGATTCAGCAGCTCAGGAAGGCACAGATGCCTTTAGGAGCCTCAGGAGAGGTAACACAGGCACCAAGGGAAGAGAGGAGCATTCAAGTCTAGGCATGAACCTCAAGGTCTGACAGCACAGAAACACGACCTGGGTTTATTTGGTTAAGGGCCTGCCCCACAGCCAGGCTGCAGAGGAGCACCCACTGTCCATGACCTCATCCAGCCCAGTAACAAGTTACCAAGCAACTGGGAACGAAAATCTGAGTGCGTAAATGTGGCACTGAGCAATCTGCTCTGCACAGCCTCTCATTGCCTCAGGAGCTCTGTTTGCTTCAGCTCCCCCACAGGACATTGAGTTCTGATCAATCAAACGTGTCCACTTAAAAAAAAACCCCAAAACACAACGGAAAAAACACCCCCATGTGTGAGATCCAAAACACAGAACCACTGGCAAAGGAGAAAGAACCTGGACAATTTTCCAGAGGTTCCTCCCCTTTCCAGCTGCCGACGTGGTCAGCAGGTGATTACACCAAACCCAGCCAGAATCCTTATTCCAGCCTGACCTACATTTTTCCTGCTCGGATCAGCCCAAGGAGCAAGAGCCACACAGGCACTTGGCAGCCACCGGGTTTATCCCAAAGAGCCCTGGCTCAGCCCCATCCCGCAGCTCTGCCTTCAGAGCCTGAGCTGAAGGAGTTGCTCTGTTTTCCCCCAAACAGGAAACCCTCTGCAGTCAGTACCACACCTTCAAACACAAACAAACAAATAAAGGCTGTTTTCCCCAGTTTTGTGCTCATTCCCAGCAGTTCACCTGTCACTGTTGACACGTCAGTCATGTCATTACTGTCAGACATAAGGAGTGTCTCATGTCTCAAAAAAAGATTAATGTATTTCTTTGTAAGTAGTCTGGTAAATTGCCTGGTTGAATCTGACATAATTCCCAAATTTCCAAATTTGCCTTCCCAGAGCGATCTGAGTGTAGAGATTCATGAAACAGCAGCCATACCTCCCAAACACCTCTCACTTAACAAGCCCCCGACAACTCTTCATCCTCCCTTTGGAAACGCTTTAAGTATAAAGGCCCCCGGGCAGCTCCATACCTGCTCCACGCCCTTCGCGACGGGCATCCTCACCCCCGAGCCACCTTCCCCGTCCGCAGCCGGCTCGCTCTCCCAGGGCAGCTTGTTTTTGCCTCTGCCGGCGCTCAGGACCCTCCTGGGGCTCGTTCCCCGCTGGGCACAGTGCCCGTGCGCGCTGCGGCTCCGGCTGCCCATCAGCAGCCACTCGGTGTCGGGGCCGGGCGGCGGGCAGGGCCCGCGGCAGCGGCCGGAGCAGGGCAGGGGCACTCCGTACTCCACGAGTCCCTGCTGGCCCAGCCGGGGCGGCGCGTTCCGGGCCAGCCGGGCCCGCACGGCCAGCGCCGCCCCCGCGCCGCCGGCCCGCAGCTCCAGGGCGTCCAGGGCGCGGAGCAGCGCGCCCGCGTTGCCGGGGCCCAGCGCCGAGGCCAGCGCGGCCATCGCCTCCATGGCGGCGTGCCGGACCCTGCGCTTGGCGTCCAGCAGCGCCGGCGCCAGCGCGGCCGCCAGCTGGGGCAGGTCCAGCTCGGCGGCGGGGAAGGCGAGCAGCGCGGCGATGCACGTATGGAGCAGCTCCTCGCGGAGCCGGGCGCTGCGGTGCCGCAGCAGCCGCTCCTGCAGCAGCAGCCGCAGCACGGGCCGCGGCCCGGCCGCCGCCATCAGGCGCAGCAGCAGCCGGGCGCCGTCCCGCCGCATGGCCGGCTGCGCGTCCCCCAGCGCCCGGGCGGCCGCGCACACCAGCGGGGCCAGCACGGCGGGGACGCGGCGGCCGAGGCGCAGCGCCAGCAGCCGGGTCACCTCCAGCGCGCCCCGCGCCACCGCGAAGTTGGGGTCGTGCAGCAGCGCGTCCAGCAGCGCGATCAGCCCCAGCAGCGCGGCGGCGGGAGCGGCGCCCAGCGCGGCCGGGCTGCAGCCCTCCACCGCCCGCCGCAGCTGCTCCACGGCCTGCGCGCGGCCCCGGTAGTCCCGCCGGTCCAGCAGCCGCGCGCGGAGCTCCGGCGGCACCAGCGGCAGCTCCGGCCCCAGCGGGGCGGCCGCGTCCTCGGTGCCCGGCCAGTCCTCAGCGGGGCTGGGGGGCTCCGTGTCTTCCTGCGGGCCGGAGGGCTCCGTGCCCGAACCGTTGTGAGCATAGCCGGGGGGCTCCGTGCCCGGCCCGTCCTCAGCGGGACCGGGGGGCTCCGTGTCCGAACCGTCGTGAATGGGGCCGGGGGCATCCGTGCCCGGACCGTTCAAAGCGGGGCCCGGGGGATCCGCGTCCGAACCGTTGTGAGCGGGGCCGGAGAGCTCCGTGCCCGGACCGTTGTGAGCGGGGCCGGGAGGCTCCGTGCCGTCCTCACGGTGCTGTGCGGAGCCGCCGCGCTCCCAGGCCCGGCCGCGGCCCCGCGGAGCGGCGGCTCCCGGCGGCGGCTCCGCCATGGCCCGAGGCCGCGGCCATGGGCGGCCCTCAGGCCCCGCCCGGCAACGCCGCCGTCGCCAGGGGGCGCCGCGTGCCGCGCCGGCGCGGGGCCGACCACGCCGCGGCGAGCGGGGGGGCACACGCGTACCTCCGCGACTTCTCCTCAGGCCGCTGCGGGCGGGACGGGGCGCGGACGCGGTAGCGGAGAAACCGAGAGCAGCGTCGCTCGAGCGGCGGGGATGGGGTGAAGCAAAACCGGCGGGGAAGCGAAAGCGCGGGGTGCCCCCCGCGCGGTGCGCTCTGTGGTAGCGCCCGGGGGCCGGCGGGTGTGGGTGTGTGCGGCGGCGCGGCCGTTGATTGGCGGGGCGCGCGGGGCGGGGCGGCCGGAAGTGACGGACGGGCGGTGGCGGAGCGGCGGAACGAGGCGGCGGCGGCGCGGCCGGGCCGGGCCTGGGGCACCCCGGCACAGGTGGGAGCGGGGCCGGCGCTGCACGGCCGGGACACGGCGGGGACGCTGCCGCGGGGTGGCCGTGAGGGGGGCCGTGCGTCCCCGGGCGGGGTGCGAGTACGGCGGGAGCGGCTGCGTGGGGGGCCCGCCCGGCACGGGGAGAGTGGCGGAGCCGCGGGGACCGGGAGCGCTGTGGGCTGGGAGGGACCGTGGGCAGGGACACCGAGAGCCCGGAGTGCTCCGGGACCTGGAGCGGTGTGGGCTGGGAGGAGCCTGGGCGTGCTCCGGGACCCTGTGCAGGGACACCGGGAGCCCAGCGCGCTCCGGGACCTGCTGAGAACGGAGCCGGGGCACCGAAGGGACCCTGTGCAGGGACACCGGGACCCAGCTTGCTCCGAGCCCCGGCCGAGAGTGGAGCCGGGGCACCGGGATGAGCACCGGGCAGAGCAGCAGTTCCAGAAGCAGGGAGTCTCTGCTGTGTTTGTCTCTCTTCCCCCGGGTGTTGCAGCCGCGCTCAGCCCGGCTCAGGCTCTCTGACCGTCGCAGATCCAGCCCAGCCCCGTCCCTGGCGGTCCCAAACCTGCGCTCGGGACAGGGCAGGGCACGCAGCTCCTGTGCTGCTCCCCAGCACACCCACAGCCCGGCTCCGGTGTTCCCTGGTTCCTCTCTTTGTGTCCAGTCCCTGTGCACACCCACAGCCCCCCTCAGGTGTTCCCCGTGTTCCTCTCTTTGTGTCCAGCCCCTGTGCACACCCACAGCCCCCCTCAGGTGTTCCCCGTGTTCCTCTCTTTGTGTCCAGTCCCTGTGCACACCCACAGCCCCGGCTCAGGTGTTCCCTGGTTCCCCTCTTTGTGTCCAGCCCCTGTGCACACCCACAGCCCCCCTCAGGTGTTCCCTGGTTCCTCTCTTTGTTTCCAGCCCCAGCACACCCACAGCCCCCCTCAGGTGTTCCCTGGTTCCCCTCTTTGTGTCCAGCCCCTGTGCACACCCACAGCCCCCCTCAGGTGTTCCCTGGTTCCTCTCTTTGTTTCCAGCCCCAGCACACCCACATCCCCCCTCAGGTGTTCCCTGGTTCCCCTCTTTGTGTCCAGCCCCTGCTGCGGTTGAGATAAGCTTTAGCCACGGGCTGGGAGGATCTGAGAGCCCGGAGCCGTTTGGTGTCCTGAGCACGGGTCGCTGGGCTGGGATGCAATTCCAGGGCTGCTTCATGCTCCCGCTGCTGATTTATTGCTAAAAAGTAAAATTAATAACAGCAAATCCATTATATGGGTGAGCCTGGCCATGCAGAGGGGTGAAGGGTTCTACCAGAGTGGTACAGGAAGTTTTATTGGTGCAGCATACCTTAAATGTGGTTATTTATAGGTGTTCTGGCAGGTTTTGCATCTGAACTGGGACCACTCCTTTTTCCATGTGGTGGTGCCTTGTGTTTCCTGATTTTTGTGTGTTTGTATGATCAAACCAGGAACTGAACACAAATGGGAAGTACATTCTTTTAGCTCCTGGACAGGTTTTTTATGATTTTAAATTTTTTAATTTTTCCATGGATAATTTGTGCTGCAAAATTTTGGTAGGGAAAACGTTGTCTTTTGCAGATGCACTTAAATGAGTTTTTTTCAGTTATTTTTCCAGTGAAGAGTGATAATAGGAGAGCTTATTTATCTCTTGGTGGGTAAGAGCTTCTTCAGCCCCTTCCCTGTCACTGCTATTGTATTCTGCATTTAAACGTTGGCAACCCATTTGATTATTTCCAATTAAGCACTTTTAAGTGGGCTCACCTGCAAGTGAGGTGTCATTTAAGGAGCTGTGCAGATGATGAACTTATTATGAAGATAAAAGAAGCGAGATCTTGCAGGGATCATTTAGCAAATCAAAAGCTGCTCTGCTCAGGAGTGGGGGGTTGTTCCCTGCAGAACAATGGGATTGTGGCCCAGGATCCTGACACATCCTTACCCTCCACCTCTCGGCAGAGCAGGGCTGGGGGCTGAACAAAGAGCTGCTGCACCCTGGCAGTGCTCAGGGAGCTGGAATTAGGTGCCTCCAATTAGGGCAGGAACCCGGGGGCTCCGGTGTCACGATGTGCACGGGACGTGTGGGAGTGAGGATTCTGCTCTCCTGCAGCTCCTGGGGAGCGTGGGCAGCTGCCAGGGCTGGGGAGTGCTGAGAGTTCCAGGTGCTCAGCCTGTCCCTGCTCACCTGGGGAGTGCTGAGAGTTCCAGGTGCTCACCTGGGCAGCATGGGGCAGCTGCCAGTGCTGGGAATTGTTGAGAATTCCAGGTGCTCAGCCTGTCCCTGCTCAGCTGGGGAGTGCTGGGAGTTCCAGGTGCTCACCTGGGCAGCATGGGGCAGCTGCCAGGGCTGGGGAGTGCTGAGAGTTCCAGGTGCTCAGCCCATCCCTGCTCACCTGGGGAGTGCTGAGAGTTCCAGGTGCTCAGTCTGGCCCTGCTCACCTGGGGAGTGCTGAGAGTTCCAGGTGCTCAGCCTGGCCCTGCTCACCCGGGGAGTGCTGAGAATTCCAGGTGCTCAGCCTGGCCCTGCTCACCTGGGGAGTGCTGAGAGTTCCAGGTGCTCAGTCTGACCCTGCTCACCTGGGGAGTGCTGAGAATTCCAGGTGCTCAGCCTGGCCCTGCTCACCCGGGGAGTGCTGAGAGTTCCAGGTGCTCAGCCTGGCCCTGCTCACCTGGGGAGTGCTGAGAATTCCAGGTGCTCAGCCTGGCCCTGCTCACCTGGGGAGTGCTGAGAGTTCCAGGTGCTCAGCCTGGCCCTGCTCACCTGGGGAGTGCTGAGAGTTCCAGGTGCTCAGCCTGTCCCTGCTCACCTGGGCAGCTCTGAGCCCTCCAGAGGCCGAGCCCATCCCAGCAGGGATTTCCTGGCACGGTGGGAGCCACAGGGTGAGGTGAGGTGGGGATCTCCCCTTTCTCCTATGCTCCTCTGTGCTTCCACAGCGCAGGAATCTGCTCCAGCCCCACTGGCTCTGTGGGGGTGGCTGGCAGGGGGAATGGGGAGCTGCTCCCTGCCAGAGACAGGCACAGCAGGACTGGGCTGCTCCCCAGGAGCACTGAGCAGGCAGGGAGCTGAACAAAAGGAGTTTAGTGCAGGAATTAAACTGCACAAAAGGAGTTTAAGAACTTCTAAAACTTCATCTCAAATAAGCCAGTTGTTTTCTTTAGTTATCTGCGTTTGTTTCTGTTTCAGCCGCTGTTCAGTTCTCTCAAACCCTTGATGTAGACTCACAGAGTATCCTGAGTGGGAAGGGATCCACAGGGATCTTCAGTCCAGCTCCTGGCCCTGCACAATCAAATCATATTTTACTCCAGAACAAAACAAAGTGATGGTTGTGGGTTTTTTTAATTGAGAGTTGAATCTAGCATAGACTATTAATGAACATTTGAAGTCCTGGATTTAACTTGCATGAAAAAGTGCAGCAAGTAAGGGTTGAAAGGGGAACTGGGGACTTTATTAGACAGCAAAACACCTTTTACCTGTTGTGTGTGCCAAACCGTGAGGTGACAGCTGTGACTGTGTTTGCCCCAGATGGACGGGTCGTCCCCGCCGTTCCTGCTGGCCAAGCTGACCCCGCTGCACTCGGAGCAGCTGCTGCAGGGCCTGAACCTGCTGCGGCAGCACCAGGAGCTCTGTGACGTGGTGCTGCGCGCCGGCGAGGCCAAGATCCACGCGCACAAGGCCGTGCTGGCCAGCATCAGCCCCTACTTCAAGGCCATGTTCACCGGGAACCTGTCGGAGAAGGAGAACGCCGAGGTGGAGTTCCAGTGCGTGGACGAGGCGGCGCTGCAGGCCATCGTGGAGTACGCCTACACCGGCACCGTCTTCATCTCGCAGGACACCGTGGAGTCGCTGCTGCCCGCCGCCAACCTGCTGCAGGTCTGTTGTGCTGCCGTGGAACGGCCTGTCTCAGTGTGCCAGGTCCTTCCCCAGCTGTGCCAACAGCCCGTTCCTTCCCCTCCCTGGCCCCCTTGCTGAGAGCTGTCCGTCAGTCTTGGCATCCCAGCAAGGGCACCGAGTGATTGGCTGTGACGGGGTCACAGGGGTCTGAGGATGAGGGAAGAGACAGAGATCTGACTCCATGTTACAGAAGGCTTGATTTATTATTTAATGATATATATTACCTTAAAACTGTACTAAAAAGAATGGAAGACAAGGTTTCATCTCAGAAGGCTAGCTAAGGTAAGAATAGCAAGGAAAGAGTGATAACAAAGGCATTTGCCTCAGACTCTCTGTCCGAGTCAGCTCTGCTGTGATTGGCCATGAATTAGAAACAACCCCATGAGACCAATCCCAGATGCACCTGTTGCATTCCACAGCAGCAGATAACCATTGTTTACATTTTGTTCCTGAGGTCTCCCAGCTTCTCAGAAGGAAAAATCCTAAGAAAGGATTTTTAATGAAAAGATATCTGCGACAATTGGCAGAGTTCAAAAGATGCCTCTCAACCCTGGGGACATTGGGCCATCCAGGTGTCATTTGTCCCCTGAGACTTCCTCCCCTTACCTGGTTGGTGGGATCCCTACCGCTTCCTTCCCCTCTCCCTGGGGTTAAAAGACACAGCAGCCATGCAGTTTAGTGTTCTGTTGGAGCTGTTGCTGCATTCAGAGGCCTGTGTGCCAGGAATAAAGCTCTGGATCAAACCCTCCAGCAGAACCCGACTCCTTTTTCCTTCACCTCGCCTTAAAGCTTCTCCACCAGAGGTAAAGCTGAGCTCCTGCATGCCTGGCCTTGTCCCAAGCGCCAGCTGCAGCACCCAGCCAGCCAGAGGTGTCTGTGGGTGACACACCACACACCCAGCCAGCCAGAGGTGTCTGTGGGGTGACACACCACACACCCAGCCAGCCAGAGGTGTCTGTGGGGTGAAACCACCCCAGCTGCCACCTTTGGTCCAGCAGCAAGGCCAGACGAGCCCAGGCATGGCACTATTGGTATTTAATTCCAATACAGGTGAAGCTGGTGGTCAAGGAGTGCTGCGCCTTCCTGGAGAGCCAGCTGGACCCCGGCAACTGCATCGGCATCTCGCGCTTCGCCGAGACCTACGGCTGCCGCGAGCTCTACCTGGCCGCCAGCAAGTTCATCTGCCAGAACTTCGAGGACGTGTGCCAGACCGAGGAGTTCCTGGAGCTGACGCACTCGGAGCTGGACGAGATCGTGTCCAACGACTGCCTGAACGTGCTGACGGAGGAGACGGTGTTCTACGCCCTGGAGGCCTGGATCAAGTACGACGTGCAGGAGCGCCAGAAGTACCTGGCGCAGCTGCTGCACTGCGTGCGCCTGCCCCTGCTCAGCGTCAAGTTCCTCACGCGCCTCTACGAGGCCAACCACCTGATCCGGGACGACCACACCTGCAAGCACCTGCTCAACGAGGCCCTCAAGTACCACTTCATGCCCGAGCACAGACTGTCCCACCAGACCGTGCTGCTGACGCGGCCCCGCTGCGCGCCCAAGGTGCTCTGTGCCGTGGGGGGCAAGGCCGGCCTCTTCGCCTGCCTGGAGAGGTGAGGAGCGGCTCTGGGCACTGCCTGGCACCCCTGGCAGGGCACTCTGGGAGCTGGGATCCCCATCTCTGGGGTTGGAAGGGATCTGGGAATGCCACCAGGGTTTGCGGGGTGGGGTTGTTCTTTTCCTCCATAAAAACTCTTCAGCAGGTTTCCTTTTTTCTAACAAGGATGAGCCTCGAGTTCCTCCACAGAAGCTCTTCAGCAGGTTGACTTTCAAGTCTCTCCATAAAAACTCTTCAGAAGGTTTTCTTATTTTTTTAACCACCATGAACCCCAAGTTCTTCCATAAAAATTGTGCAGCAGGTTTTTTTTTTTTTAACAAGGATGAGCCCCAAGTTTCTCCATAAAAACTCTTCAGCAGATTTTATTTAACAAGGATGAGCCCTAATTTTTCCATAGAAACTCCAGCAGGTTTTCTTTTTTTTTTTTCTAACAAGGACGAGCCCCAAGTTGCTCCATTAAAATCTCCAGCAGTTTTTTTTAACAAGGATGAACCCAAAGTTTCTGCACAAAAACTCTTCAGCAGGTCTTTTTAACAGGGATGAGCCCCAGGGTCTTTTTTCTCCATAAAAACTCTTCAGCAGGTTTTCCTTTTTTAACAGGGATGAGCCCCAAGTTCCTCCACAAAAACTCTCCAGCAGGCTTTTTTAACAAGGATGAACCCAAAATTTCTCCATAGAAACTGTGCAGCAGGTTTTCTTTTTTTTTTTTTTAACAGGGATGAGCCCCAAGTTCCTTCATAGAAACTCTTCATCAGGTTTTCTATTTTTAACCAGCATGAGACCCAAATTCGTCCATAAAACTCTCCAGCAGGTTTTTTTTTTTTTTAACAGGGATGAGCCCAAGTTCCTCCATAGAAACTCTCCAGCAGGTTTCTCTTTTTTTAACCAGCACGAGCCCCAAGTTCTTCCATAAAAACTCTTCAGCAGATTTTATTAACAAGGATGAGCCCCAAGTTCTTCCATAAAAATTCTTCAGCGGGTTTTTTCAACCAGCATGAGTCCCAAGTTTCTCCATAAAAACTCTCCAGCATGTTTTCTTTTTTTTTAACAAGGATGAACCCAAAATTTCTCCATAAAGAACTGTTCAGCAGGTTTTCTAACTAGAATGAGCCCCAAGTTTCTCCATTAAAACTCTCCAGCAGGTTTTTTTTTAACCAGCATGAGCCCCAAGTTCTTCCATAAAAACTCTTCAGCAGTTTTTTTTTAGCAAGGATGAGCCCCAAGTTCTTCTGTAAAAACTCCCCAGCAGGCTTCCTGTTTTTTTAACAAGAATGAGACCCAAGTTGCTCCACAAAAACTCTTCAGCAGTTTTTTTTAACAAGGATTATCCCCAACTTCAAAATGCTTTTTTAAATTTCATTAATAATTTGCAGTGTTAGGGGTTTTGTTTGTGCCAGACATTTGTTTGTGCAAACAAAAAAGCTCTGGAATAATTTTCATTCTGTTGATTGAGTTAATAAGGTTAATTAAGTCTGCACAGTTCTTATTTTTCCTTCCAGGTATTTTCATTTTACTTAATTTTCCCTCTGATTTGTTATTATTACAAACAAATCATAAAAATTACCTTGCTGTCTGACAAATGTGCTTCCTGATAATTCAAAATTGGAATTAAAATAGAATTAATCAGAGCAGAGTGAAGGAGCAGAAAGGAGGCTCAGGGAGGCTTTTCCCCACAGCTCCTGCCAGGAGGGCACAGCCGGGGGGTCGGGCTCTGCTCCAGGGAACAGGGACAGGAGCAGAGGGAACGGCCTCAGGCTGGACACAGCAGCAATTTCCCCACGGAAAATTGTACCTGGGAGTTACAGCTTGGGGCTCATTTTGATAAGATTTTGATAAGATTTTTGGGCTGATTTTGATGAAATATCCAATCTAATCTGAACGTATGTCAGTAATGCCAGGGAGGGTTTCACTCCAGGTTTTCCATTGTTGATCCTGGGATGTGATTTAGGACAAAAGTTCCTCTCTGGAAGCAGGAATTGTCTCCCCAGCAGCTGTCCTGTGTTATTTAGTGGCTGCCACGCCTGAATTTTGGGAATGAATGGTTGGATTTCTCCATCTAGAAGAGAGGGACAGATCTGAGCTCTGCCTCTGTCTGTTCTGAGGGATTACAGGATATTTGCAGGAGGAATTGTTTAAAGGAAAAATGGAAGTGGCTGCCCAGGGAGGGTTGGAGTGCCCATCCCTGCAGGTGGCACTGAGAGCTCTGGGCTGGGCACAGGGTGGGCATTGGCACAGCTGGGACTCTGATCTCGGAGCTCTTTTCCAGCCTCGGGACGCTGGGGTTCTGTGAAGGAGTTCTGGATCATGGTGTGACCCTGGCTTTAATCCCAGCTGTGGGCAGGCGTCTGTGCAGGCAGGAACAGTGGCTGCCCCTCCTTCACTGCGTCCCACAATGAACCTCCTCAGTTCCTGGAGAGTCCCTGAGGCTCCTCCTGAGCAGAAGGAACAAAAGAGGGAGAAAAACAACTTTATGTCCCAGGCTGGTGTGGCTGGGTGTGCTCAGAACATGGGATTAGCGTTCCCAGAGCTGCTGGTTGAACTGTGTGTGGGCTGTTCCTATACAAATATCCATTTGTACTTGCACTGACAGAGCTTTGATGTTCAGTGTGCCTGAGCAGCCCCAGGAGTGTTCCTGTGCCCAGGCAGGCTGCCTGGACTGGTTCCACAGCTGGGTTCTGGAGCACTTTCTGGCATCTGCTTTGCTGGGACAGTTCTGTGCTTGCAGGGAGAGGCACTTGTGAAAACCTGGCCAGAGCTGGGTGTGCTTTTCCCTGGGTTCAGAGGTACCAAAGTCATTTCAAGTTGATTTTCCCAGTGATAGTCACTGATATTAAGCCAGATGGGTTTATAGACTTAAAAAATAAAGGGACTTTTGTTCTTCATAAAAAAAAAAATGTTTGAGTGACTAAAGTCATTCTCTGATATTCTTCAGCTCTGCTTCTTTCCCACCTTCTTCAGTGACTATAAAAATGTAGCCTTCCAGTATAATTTGGATTATTTTCAAATTTTTGGTGCTTCATAATAACAAAATCACTTAGAATACATTTAATCTCTGTTCTCTCAGCAGGTCCTGTTTCAGGCTCTTACTGCCTGCCGCCTCTCCAGGGGCCTCACGCTCCTGTATGGTTTTTGAACAGATCATGTTTCCTCTGAACCAGATAACCTCTTAATTATTTAGCTAAATTATTAATTAAACTATTCAGGTAGATTGGCCAGACTTTATATGGGGCAAACTAGACCCTGAGTGTACTCACACTGAGTATAATTAAAAGAAAATGGTATTTTAAGGTTGAGCTTTAAGGTTGAGCTTTAAGGTTTAGCTTGAGGGTTGAGCTTTAAGGTTTAGGGTTTAGCTTTAAGGTATAGGGTTTAGCCTTAGATTTAAGGTTTAAAATGCTGTTTAAAAGAAATAAGCTGTTTTAAAGATGTATTTTTCAGGGTAGTTTGTGCTACGTGGACACTTTGTTTAAATTACAGAGTGCACATAAAATCCACATTTATAAAGTGCTAGCTGTAGTTTCTAAATGTACATTTGTAAATGCAGATGCGTGCTCCCCTCTCTGTAATTTGCTTTTCTCTCTCCCGTTTGTGTGGCTGGTTAGGTTTGTTTTTGGTGTGTTTTCCCCTCCCTTTGGGGCACATTTTCAGCCATTCCAGTTCTCCCTCTGCTGACTGGCTGTGTGTTTGCCCTGCAGCATGGAGATGTATTTCCCCAGCTCTCTCTCTGCTGACTGGCTGTGTGTTTGCCCTGCAGCATGGAGATGTATTTCCCCAGCTCTCTCTCTGCTGACTGGCTGTGTGTTTGCCCTGCAGCATGGAGATGTATTTCCCCAGCTCTCCCTCTGCTGACTGGCTGTGTGTTTGCCCTGCAGCATGGAGATGTATTTCCCCAGCTCTCCCTCTGCTGACTGGCTGTGTGTTTGCCCTGCAGCATGGAGATGCATTTCCCCAGCTCTCTCTGCTGACTGGCTGTGCATTTGCAGCATGGAGATGTATTTCCCCAGCTCTCTCTCTGCTGACTGGCTGTGTGTTTGCCCTGCAGCATGGAGATGTATTTCCCCCAGCTCTCTCTCTGCTGACTGGCTGTGTGTTTGCAGCATGGAGATGTATTTCCCCAGCTCTCTCTCTGCTGACTGGCTGTGTGTTTGCCCTGCAGCATGGAGATGTATTTCCCCAGCTCTCTCTCTGCTGACTGGCTGTGTGTTTGCCCTGCAGCATGGAGATGTATTTCCCCAGCTCTCTCTCTGCTGACTGGCTGTGTGTTTGCAGCATGGAGATGTATTTCCCCAGCTCTCTCTCTGCTGACTGGCTGTGTGTTTGCCCTGCAGCATGGAGATGTATTTCCCCAGCTCTCTCTCTGCTGACTGGCTGTGTGTTTGCCCTGCAGCATGGAGATGTATTTCCCCAGCTCTCTCTCTGCTGACTGGCTGTGTGTTTGCCCTGCAGCATGGAGATGTATTTCCCCCAGAACGACTCGTGGATCGGGCTGGCCCCCCTGAGCATCCCCCGCTACGAGTTCGGGGTGTGCGTGCTGGAGCAGAAGATGTACGTGGTGGGGGGCATCGCCACCCACGTGTGCCAGGGCATCAGCTACAGGAAGCACGAGAGCTCCGTGGAGTGCTGGGACCCCGACACCAACACCTGGAGCTCCCTGGAGAGGATGTTCGAGAGCCGCAGCACGCTGGGCGTGGCCGTGCTGGCCGGCGAGCTCTACGCCCTGGGCGGCTACGACGGCCAGTCCTACCTCAGGAGCGTGGAGAAGTACGTGCCCAAGGGCAAGGAGTGGCAGCTGGTGGCACCCATGAGCAGGACACGGAGCTGCTTCGCTGCCGCCGTGCTGGACGGCATGATCTACGCCATCGGGGGCTACGGGCCTGCCCACATGAACAGGTATGGGCACCTGGGCATCACCAAACCCCACAGGCAGGCTCATTAATCCTTCCCTGCCCACATGAACAGGTATGGGCACCTGGGTACGCCTGGGCATCACCAAACCCCACAGGCAGGCTCATTAATCCTTCCCTGCCCACATGAACAGGTATGGGCACCTGGGCACACCTGGGCATCACCAAACCCCACAGGCAGCCTTTTAAATACTTCCCTGCCCTCACAAACAGGTACGGGCTGGGGCTGACCTGTGCCCACCTGGGCACCAGCAAACCCCACAGGCAGCCTTTTACATCGTTCCCCTGCCCACATGAACAGGTACGTGTTGGGATGACCCTGTGCCCACCTGGGCACCCAATTAAATAATCTCCAATGGATCCTGGGCCTCATTAATCCCTGTTCTGTCATACCAGTCCCATCAGTCAAAAGGGAAATCTTTATTTTTATTCCACTTTGTGTGTTCCACCTTATTTGGGCTCTTTTTTAGATCACCTAAAAGGTGATTTTACCAAAAAGATGAAAACAAAGACATGCCTGCACATTACTGAGCCTTGGAGCTCAAACCAGCAAAATCTGAGGGTGGCTGCTGAGCTTTACCACAAAAGCCCTGATTTGAGGTGAATTGGAGTCATCCCATGCTCAATACAACAAAATAAATACAAAACTCTGATGGGATCTTGAATTAGTGTTACTGCTCATAGCAGGATTGAGGATGGGCAGTTCTGCTCTGACTCCAGGGCTTGTTTCAGATCTTGCATTCCCAAGGAGTTTTCCTGGAACCACCAGCTCATTAACTCCTCTGTTCCCTGAGGATGTCCAGGGACATCCAGGTATCCAAAGGAATCATTGTCCATCATTCAAATGGGGACAAATCAGCTGAATGTCCCTCCAGGAAGCAGAATAATAAACTGCACGTGTAAGAGCTGAATAAAGAATGAAACCCTTGTTCCTAGGGAGGGACACAGGGATTGTTCAGCAGGGTGGCACCAGGTGTTGTGATTATGAATTGCATTGACTTTTTATACTTCAGGCTGAGTCAGGGAGGTTTAGCTTGGATATTAGGAAAAGGTTCTTCTTTTAGGAAAAGATTCTTCTTTCTATTAGAAATGGATCCTTGATCATTCTAACTCAGGGTGTTCCATATCCTGTGAATAATCCTGGTTTTATTTATGATTGGAGGGGTGAGTGCTGAGCCATGCCATGCAGCACCAGGCTCCTCCAAGCTCTGGCATTAAATCAAGCTCACACTGGGTAATGAAGCCCTTTTCCAAACTCTGCTGCTGATCTCCTCTTCCCTTTTTTCCTGCCCCTCTGTGCTTGGGCAGGAGCAGCTCTGAGCCATGAGTGTGTTAATGACTGACCATCTGTACAGTGATCAGAAATATTAATAACGACGAGAATTCATTTCCCTTTGATCCTGAAACCTCTCCTGCCCTCAGTGGTTTGATCAGCAGCCTCTTTTGAGCTTTTCCTGAGGAATATAAATACACTCTCCACATGCTTTTTCTCTCCGAATGTTATTTTCAGGCCAGCCTCCAGGTAATTTTGGATTTGCTTTGTAGCCACAGAAATACACTTCAGCTCTGCATTGTGTTCAGTTCCCCACAGCATTTTTGTTTTAATAGATTATTATATTATTTTAGTAGATAATGATATTATTTTACTAGATTATTATATTTTAATACATTTTTACTAGGTTATATTATTTTAATAGATTATTTTACTAGGTTATGATATTATTTTAATAGATTGTTATTTATGTGATATGCATTTTAAATTCTTATTTTAAAAAATCACACCAGACATGCTGAAGGAGCTCTCAGCTCTGAGGGACCTCTTGGTTTTAGGGTGTGACCTGAAGATCCAGGACAGTGAGGACATGGGAGAGGCTGAACCAGCTGCTGTGCCAGGGGGAAATATCACAGAGCCTTTTGGGATGGAAAAGTCTTTTAAGATGATTGAGCCCAACCTTTGACTGAATATATTATAAAAATAGGTTAAAACTGAATTTTGGCAACACTGTTGGGCTGCTTTGGTTGTGGAAGTGCCCTGGGGTGTGGCTGATGCTTCCCAGGTGATAACACAGTTTCTGGGTGCTGCTGTTGGGTTGTACCAAGCAACTGCAACGCTGAATTTTCCATCAACTCCAACCCTTTCTTCTGTGTTCCATTATTCCATATGTGTAGTAATTCTGGCAGAGCCAGCTGTGCCTGTGCCACTCCAGGACTGAATTCCCCAGATCCTGGGCTCACTGCTGTGCCTGTGCCACTCCAGGGGTGAACTCGTGGCTGTGTCTGTGTCACTCCAGGAATGAATCCCATCCCAGCTCCCTGGCTCACAGCTGTGCCTGTGCCACTCCAGGAGTGAATTCCCCAGATCCTGAGCTCAAAGTTGTGTCTGTGCCACCCCAGGAGGGAATCCCGTTCTCAGATCCTGGGCTCACAGCTGTGCCTGTGCCTGTGACCGTGTTCACAGGGGTGTTAGGATGAGGGAAGAGACGAGGATCTGACTCCATGTTTCAGAAGGCTGATTTATCATTTTATGATACATATTACATTAAAACTATACTAAAAGAATAGAAGAAAGGATTTCATCAGAAGGCTGGCTAAGAATAGAAAAGGAATGATAACAAAGGCTTGGGACTGACTGAGACAGTCTGGACTGTGATTGGCCACTAATTCTAAACACCCACATGAGACCAATCCCAGATGCACCTGTTGCATCCCACAGCAGCAGATAACCATTGTTTGCATTTTGTTCCTGAGGCCTCCCAGCTTCTCAGGAGGAAAGATCCTAAGGAAAGGATTTTCCATAAAATGTGTCTGTGACATGTGCCACTCCAGGAGTGAATTTCCCAGCTCCCAGTCTCACAGCTGTGTTTGCCTTGCAGCATGGAACGCTACGATCCGAGCAAGAACTCCTGGGAGACGGTGGCCTCCATGGCTGACAAACGGATAAACTTTGGGGTGGGGGTCATGCTGGGCTTCATCTTCGTGGTGGGGGGACACAACGGGGTGTCCCACCTGTCCAGCATCGAGAGGTACGACCCCCACCAGAACCAGTGGACGGTGTGCCGGCCCATGAAGGAGCCCAGGACAGGTGGGACATGGCAGGGATGAACCTCTGAGCTGGTAACACCTGCAGGGAGAGTGCCAGGGGCTCCATCTCTGAGTGAGGGTCACTCCAGCACTCTGTGAAAGGACCTGGATTTCTCCAAGTTCAGTTTATTAATGCTGAGCTGTGACAAAAATTATAGGAAGTAGTAATTCTACTCTACCTCCTGTTTTTTCAGGGATTTCAGCAGTGATGGGTAGCAGCAGTTTTGTGCTCACTGTTCTGTTGGGTGTGGAGATTCAGGGGTGCAGGGTTGTGGTGCAGCTCCCTGGGATAGGGACAGGGCTCAGGAAAAGCTGGGGCTGGGCCAGGGAGGGTCAGGCTGGATATCAGGGAAAGGTTCCACTATTCCAGAGGGTGCTGGCACTGCCCAGGCTGCCCAGGGAATGGGCACAGCCCCGAGGCTTCCAGGGATGCCCAGGGTGGGATTGTTGGGGGTCTGGGCAGGGATGGGGTTGGGATGAGCCCTGTGGGTCCCTTCAGCTCAGGACATTCCTGGGTTCTGTCCCACGGTCCCTGATGGGGCACTGGCACAGAGGGAGGTTTCATGGTAGGAAAAGGGATGAGAACAGCACAAAAGGAGTGTCAGACCCAAACAGAGAGAGCTCCTCATTCACAACCCTTTTCTTTAGCCAGAGGGGGCTCTGTGGGTGGCTCCGGGTGGGGACAGAGCCCGGTTCCCGCAGGGTTGGGTGCCGCAGGGTTGGGTGCAGCAGGGTTTGTTCCTGCAGGGTTTGGTGCCGCAGGGTTGGGTGCCGCAGGGTTGGGTGCCGCAGGGTTGGGTGCCGCAGGGTTGGGTGCAGCAGGGTTGGGTGCCGCAGGGTTTGGTGCCGCAGGGTTTGGTGCCGCAGGGTTTGGTGCCGCAGGGTTGGGTGCAGCAGGGTTGGGTGCAGCAGGGTTTGGTGCCGCAGGGTTTGGTGCCGCAGGGTTGGGTGCAGCAGGGTTTGGTGCCGCAGGGTTTGGTGCCGCAGGGTTGGGTGCAGCAGGGTTTGGTGCCGCAGGGTTTGGTGCAGCAGGGTTGGGTGCCGCAGGGTTGGGTGCCGCAGGGTTGGGTGCCGCAGGGTTTGATCCTGCAGGGTTGGGTGCCGCAGGGTTTGATCCTGCAGGGTTTGGTGCAGCAGGGTTTGATCCTGCAGGGTTGGGTGCCACAGGGTTTGATCCTGCAGGGTTTGGTGCAGCAGGGTTGGGTGCCGCAGGGTTTGATCCTGCAGGGTTGGGTGCAGCGGGGTTTGATCCTGCAGGGTTTGATGCGCAAGGTTTGACGCTCTCCTCTCTCCGCAGGCGTGGGCGCAGCAGTGATCGATAACCACCTGTACGTGGTGGGGGGACACTCGGGCTCCTCCTACCTGAACACGGTGCAGAGGTACGAGCCCATCTCGGACTCGTGGCTGGACTCGGCGGGGATGATGTACTGCCGCTGCAACTTCGGCCTCACGGCGCTCTGAGGCCGCTGCCCTCGCACGGGGCGGCCGGAGCTGAGCCCGGGGCCGCCAGGGAGCCGCTCCCGGGGCCCGGGCACCCTCCGGTACTGCGGGAGCACAGGGCCAGAGCTCCGTGTCCCGCTGCCTTTGGCACCCTGCTCGCGGCTGGGGTTCGGGAGAGAGCTGGCGTCCGTTGGGAATGCGCCCGTCCGGTTGGGAATGCGTCCATCCGACCCTTTCTAGAGCTCGTGTCCGTTCCTCCTGTGGAATGCGGAGTTCCCGAGCCGGGGGAGGCTGGGTGAGCGTGGGGGTGAGCGCAGGGGGGCTGAGCCCTGCCTGGCTGCACACCGGGAAAGCTCCAGGGGCTTTTCGTGACCGGTAACTCAAGGGCTGCCTTGTTTCTGTATCTCAAGGTTTGTACATAATAAATGCCATAGGATGTTGCCTGTACTCTCCTTTGTCACCTGCTTCCTGCTAGGAGGGCCGGGATGATCCTTGGAGACGTTTACCAGGCAAATTTATTGCCTCCTCGGGACGTTTTTGGATTTGACGGAGAGAATTTGCATTTTTAACTTTTCCTTTCTGTTTTCTGCTCGTGGAGAAACGAGTGCTAGATGAACTGACTTCATCCTGCTGTGTGCTTTCAGTTGGAATGTGAGGAGAAGTCACAGCAGCAGCATTCCTAGCATGATACCCAATAAATAAAACCTCCATCCCAGCCCATCCCATCCTCGCTCATGTCCGTGTTCCCCTTTTTCCAAGGACTGTGTGATTGCTTCCTCTGAGTGTTCCCATCTCACAATGGTGCTAAATGTAGGGGTACCCCCGAGGCTGTTCCTGATTTCGGTGCATAAAGCATGTTTGGATTGTTCCACTGGTTTGGTTTCTTCTTTGCTCCATCCCCCCGTGCCCCTGCAGCTCTGCAGTCTCACCCTTGTGGAATGAGCTCCTTGAGTATTTAGTGGGGGATTTCTGATTTATTGCTCCCATTCTCACAAACAGGGACACCCCAGCTCGGGTTCTTCAGGCAGTTCTGCCCTCACAGCAGTGCAGGGAGGTCAGACAGGGCTGATCCCAAACGTGTGTCCTGCTGAGGGGCAGCTCCTGGGGTTCACCCCAGTCCCACTGGTTAAGCACAGCCCTGAGCTCACTGAAAACTGGGCCAGAGAGAGAGAAAGTGATGCTGTGGGTTTAACCATCATTTAAAATGGAATTCAACTAATTTAGCGCATTTTGGGTTGTCTTCTGATCTCAGTTACCTTACGTTTCTGTGGTGGCTGCCCATTGCCAGGCATGGTACTAGGGATTTTTTTGCCTCCAGAGTTTCCTTTCCCTTTATTTTAACATGTTCGGTGATTGTTTTCCAAGCCCACACAGTGTTATTTTGAAAGGTGCAATAATATTTGAAGTAGCTGCTTTAAAAGCCATTTCTTTATGATTTTGCTAAATGGGGAGGGTTGAGTGTTCTGGATTTATCCTGAATTCCTGCAGAGCTGGTTGCTGCCAGGCTCCTCCAGTTCCTCCATTCCAATCACTGGGATTTCACCAGTCCAGGAGGGTGTTGTCACCATAAAACATCATTCACATATCCCAGGTGATTGCTCAGACCATAAATCCTGCAGGTCTCCTTCAGATTTGGTGGAACTGAGCAGGGTTTCAAATGTAAATAAGAGAAAATGCATTGAAACCGCTGGAATTGTTAATTTGGCCCACAGGGATTCATTCCAGTGACAGCAATAAAAGCTTGATTTCATTATTCCAGGGCATCTCGTGGCAGGACAGGAGGAGCTCCAAGGCTGAATTTGGATGTTTGTGCATGGAGGAGAGGGAATCATGGAATACCAGGATGGTTTGGGTGGGAAGGGACCTAAAACCCACCCAGTGCCACCCCTGCCATGGCAGGGACAGCTCCCACTGTCCCAGGCTGCTCCAGCCCTAATGTCCAACCTGGCCTTGGGCACTGCCAGGGATGGATCACAACAAAAAAAATCCCAGTTTTCATCCATTTCCAGTTCCTTATCTCTCAAACTGCACTTTACAGAGGGTTGAGTTTATTTGTGTTCATACAGCTCAGAATTTCTGCTTTTTAAAAGATAATAATCTACAAGCTCCTCCCAGCAATGCTTTCCTTCCAGCAACTGATGGAATTTTTGTCCATGTTGTTCACAAATATTGTTTCTGGGAGATAACATTGCTTCAGTGAACTTCCCATCCATAAATCCCCATTCACGGGAGGAAACAATGCAGAACATCCCAAATTGCCTTCAATTCTTTCAATTGACCTGAAACACAGAGAACTGCATGGTAATTCCTATTTTTTCTTCTTTCTTTATTTTGCCTTATGTGGAGTGTTGTTTTAAACCCAAGGAAAACTGAGATTTTTAGTAGGATTTAATAATTGTACAGGGAATTTTGTACTCGGCCTTGGCCAGAGTGCTTTGGTTGGGGGTAAAAACTGATCCCTGTAGATTTGTGGTTTTACCTGTAAATATTTATATATTTTTTTTGCAGCCACGTCCTGGTTTTGTTTTATCTACAAAAGTGGTCTTTGATTTGCCCAGGATGAGAGCTGAGCCACGTGGGCATTCTCTGGCAGCTCCCAGGGTGCTGTTCTTGTGCTCTCCAGGCATTGTTGTGCTGATTCCATTGGATGCAAAGCTGTTTAATGAAATAAACCTGGGAAGTCCTGGTTTGTGTGGTGCTGGAGCCTCTGGAGCTGCTCCCATCCTCATGGAAAGTCCTCATCCCATGGCTGCTGCCCCTTCTCCCCCACTTTTCCAAGTTGTTTAGGATCAAATCCTGATTTTTACCCCCACACTGCTTTAATTTATTGTTCATGCACTAGGACAAGCCCCAGCACACACAGGATCAGAGCACTGGGATTTTAACTCTTATTATTGCTCTGGGAAATGGGATGTGCCCATGGAAAGGCTGCGACAATTGGGATTGTTCTGCCTCGAGAAAAGAATGTTCCAGGAGGACCTCAAAGAGAACCTCCCAGTGTCCAGCCTGGCCTCGGGCACTGCCAGGGATCCAGGGGCAGCCACAGCTGCTCTGGCAATGCCAGCCCAGCCAGGAATTCCCAGTTCCCAATCTCCCACCCATCCCTGCCCTCTGGCACTGGGAGCCATTCCCTGGCTCCTGTCCCTCCATCCCTTGTCCCCAGTCCCTCTGCAGCTCTCCTGGAGCCCCTTCAGGCCCTGCCAGGGGCTCTGAGCTCTGCCTGGAGCCTTCTCCTCTCCAGGGAACATTCCCAGCCCTCCCAGCCTTTCCCATCAGCGAAGGGATTTCAGCTCCTCCATCCCTAGGGAAGTAAACGGGCAGAGGCCGGAGCTGCCCCGGGACAGGGCTGGGAGCCGGGCCCGGGCCGTAGGGAGGGATGCGGGTGGTGCCGGTGCTGGCACCGAGGGTGATCCGGGCGGTACCGGTGTCCCGGCCCCGCAGCACCGGGCTGGGCTGAGGCTGCTCCGAGCCGCCCGTCCGCGCCCTGTCCGCCTCAGCGCCGGGAGCTCGCCAGGAGCGGAGCCGGCGGCAGCGCTCCCGGGGAACCGCTATGCCGGGAAAAGGGAGAGGGGAAGGGAGAGGAAAGGGAAAGGAAGGGAAAAGGGAAAGGGAAAGGAAAGGAAAAGGGAAAGGAAAGGAAAAGGAAAGGAAAGGAAAAGGAAAGGAAAAGGAAAGGAAAAGGAAAGGAAAAGGGAAAGGAAAGGAAAAGGAAAGGAAAAGGGAAAGGAAAGGAAAAGGAAAGGAAAAGGGAAAGGGAAAGGAAAGGAAAAGGAAAGGAAAAGGAAAGGAAAAGGGAAAGGAAAGGAAAAGGGAAAGGAAAGGAAAAGGAAAGGAAAAGGGAAAGGAAAGGAAAAGGAAAGGAAAAGGGAAAGGAAAGGAAAAGGAAAGGAAAAGGGAAAGGAAAGGAAAAGGAAAGGAAAAGGGAAAGGAAAGGAAAAGGAAAGGAAAAGGGAAAGGAAAGGAAAAGGAAAGGGAAAGGAAAAGGGAAAGGAAAGGGAAAGGAAAGGAAAAGGAAAGGGAAAGGAAAAGGAAAAAGAAAAGCCGCTTTTTCCTTGGAATTGCGACCGGGGGCGGAGCGGCGGCGGCGACGTGGCTGCAGTGGGGCCGGGCGGGCGCTGGATGTCACTGTGGGACCGCGCTGGATGTCACTGCTGGATCCCGCTGGATGTCACTGCTGGGTGTCACTGCTGGGTGTCACTGTGGGACCGCGCTGGATGTCACTGCTGGGTGTCACTGCTGGGTGTCACTGTGGGACCGCGCTGGATGTCACTGCTGGGTGTCACTGCTGGGTGTCACTGTGGGACTGCGCTGGATGTCACTGCTGGATCCCGCTGGATGTCACTGCTGGGTGTCACTGCTGGGTGTCACTGCTGGGTGTCACTGCTGGGTGTCACTGTGGGACCGCGCTGGATGTCACTGCTGGGTGTCACTATGGGATCAGGCTGGATGTCACCGTTGGGCTCTGGATGTCACGGTGGAACTGCACAGGGGCAGGCACAGGCTGCTCCAGCCCCCCTGGTGTTATGAGCCCCCAGACCCCTGCCCGAGGGTCACTCACAGAATCCCCGGGTCCCTGGGGCTGGCAAAGCCCTCCCAGCCCATGGAGTGCCAGCTGTGCCCAATGCCCACCCTGTCCCCAGCCCAGAGCTCTCAGTGCCACCTCCAGGGATGGGCACTGCAACCCTCCCTGGGCAGCTGTGCCAGGGCTGGACAGCCCTCCCAGGAAGGAATTTTCCCGATATCCAATCTCAACTCCCCTGGTGCAGCCTGATGCTGTTTTCTCCTGTCCTGCCCCATCCCTCAGCTCCCTGCAGATCACAGGTTGGGAACTGGGGCTCTCCCAGCTGGAATGGGGCTCCTGCCCTCGGCACAGCCCCAGGGAGCCCCTGAGAGCACTGGGAGCTCTTGCACAGATCCCAGTTCCCAGAACAGCTCCACTGGCTGTCCCAGCCCCAGGGGCATTTCTGGCTCATCCTCCCTGCCAGGCCATGGAAATCTTTATGGATGAATGAGGGAGGGTCAGTGAAGGGGCTCCTGGTGTGCGAGAGCCTTTCCTTGGGCAGCCAGAGGTTGGGAATAGGTTGGAATTTGCTTCTCCTGGTTGCATGAAGAAAGGAGAATCTCAAAATTTCACAGAATCCTGGGATGGTTTGGGTGGGAAGGGACCTTAAGTCCCATCTCTTTCCAGGGGCACCTCCCACTGTCCCAGTGTCCATCCTGGCCTTGGGCACTGCCAAAGATCCACGGGCAGCCCCAGCTGCTCTGGGCACCTGTGCCAGGGCTTCTGCTTCCATTGGAGCTGCTGCTCCTTCCCCACACGGCCCTGGAATTCCAAGGGAACACTTGGAGCTGGGCCAGCTCACACACCAAGTGTGTGCTGAGCCTTCTCTGCCCTCCTGTTTATTTTAAATCCTAAATGAAAGAGTGCTTTACTTATTTGGGCGGATTAATTTGGAGAGCTGGAGATGATAATTTATAAATTTCCCCTCTATTTCCTGAGGGGTTTGTGGTGATTCAGATTCAACCAATTCAGCTCAGGCTGGTGCCCAGCTAGGAACCAACAGAGGCAGGATTTTTTTCCTTCCAAGGCTTTTTTCCTTCCAAGGTTTTTTTCCTCACCCAGGGAGAAAGCTGTGGAAATAATGGATGGAGTGAAGGGTGGTGGAATCCTGGGAGAGGGAGGATAGAGTTGGCCAGAGCCAGGGATTGGAGTGGGGTCCTGCTCCCTGGCAGGGTGGAATGGGAGTGGAAATGCGAATAACTGCTGTAATTACCATATTCATGTCACTGTTCTCCAGTCACTAACAGTCAGTGCATTACAGTTTCAGCTAGAAGTTGTTTTTCAGTTTTCTTGCAGTGGAAAATTCTGAGACCTTTTTTCTACTTGCCACATTTGCTGCCTTGTTTGCCTGTGCCCTCTTTGTGCTTGGTAAAAACATCTTCTTGTTTGGGGTGGGTTTATCCTTTGCTCTAAGCCATAAAACCCCTTCTAACTCACACAGCCTTTGCCTCCTTGGTTATCCAGTGGGACTGGCTCAGCAATTCTTTTCTTCTATATCAAAACTTGCTTCCATCTCTATTCCTTCTTCAGATTCTACATTCAAAAATCTTTCTGCCAGGCACACACAACTGTGAGACTTTCTTGTCAAACTTTCATCCTTCCTAACACACACACACACATACATAGAGAATCCATTGGAATATTTGCAAAAAGCCAGTATTTTAATATGTATCTATAACACTTCCCAGGGATATCACATTTTATCTGCATTCCCCTTTGCTGCAGATAAACCCAGCCCTGCTGCTTTAATTCAAAGTGACAGAGCTTATCGCCTCGTGTCATCCCGAATTTCCAGCAGCAGGAAGAGAAGGAGAGGGAGAAAAGGGGGGGAAGAAAAGCATTTCAATAGTGCCTGGAGATGCTGGAGACAAGCAGTGACACCAGGGGAGTTTGGGACACGTGGAGCCAGCGCTGGGCCTGCTCTGTGCCAGCCTCACTGAGACACCCTGGGAGGCTCTGGGGTGCCTCAGGTTGGGAATGGGGGTGTGAATTCTGTCACCACCTGTCAGAGCTGGGCACTTATCTCTTGGGGAAGATGAAACAGGAAAGCCGTATAAATATGATTGCCTGGCAAAAGATTTGGAGAATATGGAAACTATAAGCGAGATTGAAATGAAAGCAAGCTTTGAGATCCCTCAGTCACTGAACAACTGGAAAACAATGGTGTGGCCAGCTGAAGGTGATCCCCTTGTGATGGAACAACACCCTCTGCTTGCAGACAGGCCCAAGGGTCAGAGCAGACCCTACAGCTTGGCAGAAGGGCCCAAAGAGGAGTTTTTAGGGTTTGAAATGTAAAACAGTGTGGTAATGTAATGATTCTTATAGGCTGTATGGAAATGCTGTAGGATTTGTGTATTGTACTGGATTGGTTAGTGAGAATCAGAATATTCAGCACAGAAGAAGATTTATGGTATTGTAAGGGGAACCTTGCCACCTTATCCTCCTTTACTCTCTCTCTCTCCTCCTCTTTACCTCTGTCCCTCCCTGCCTCTTTTGGGCCTGCTCCAGCTGTGGCTGGCAGCTCCCAGCAGAGCCCTGCTTGGAGCCCTTTGCAATAAACCACAAATTCCCAGCCCTGGCTGCAGAGATCTCTCGTCTCCATCCTTCCTGTCCTCCCACCGACGCTCCTACAGTTCTCTGCTGTTAATTGGCCATTAATTATTAATTATCTTCTGTCCATGGCCACTGAGTGTCCCTGCAGGGCTGATCCAATGCCAGCATCCCATGGGGAGATGCTCCGCCCAGGGGAGGAGCCAAGCATTCCTACCTGGGCACAATCTGAGCCTGGCACAGCACAGCAGCCTTTGCCCCCTGCACTGCCAGAGGAGCAGCTTTCTGCTGCCCTGCATGGCCAGAGGGAGCCCAGGCCCATCTGCAGCAGCCCTGGAGCTGCAGAGGAAAACTCCCCCCTTGTGCAGGATCCCTGCTGCAGCAGAGCCACAGCTGGCACTGCAGGAGGGCTGAGCCCCCATGGCATGGGGCTGGGACACCCCCTGACACACAGGGGGCAGGGACTGCTCTCACTCTGGCAGGGGATAAATATAAATATAAATATAAATATAAATATAAATATAAATATAAATATAAATGTAAATATAAGTTATAAAATATAAATATAAATATATATTTTATATATATATATATATATATTAACAGTATTTAAATACTATTGCATTTGTATTTTAATTTCCCTAGTAAAGAACTGTTATTCCTATGCCAATATCTTTGCCTGAGAGCCCTTTAATTTCAAAATTATAATAATTCAGAGGGGCAGGGACACACCGTGGGATTGTATGGGATTTACCACGGGGCATGGAC
This sequence comes from Ammospiza caudacuta, assembly GCF_027887145.1. Lineage (NCBI taxonomy): Eukaryota > Metazoa > Chordata > Aves > Passeriformes > Passerellidae > Ammospiza > Ammospiza caudacuta. The sequence goes on from NC_080598.1 coordinate 65,634,101, forward strand.
ACACTGTGGGATTGCCTGGGATTTATGGTGGGGGAGCATCAGCCTCAGTGAGGATTTGATGATAGAAAAAAAATCTTTTATTTTGCAGCAAGAAAAGAAATAAATAACTCTATTTGAGGAACCTGCATTCAAAATTACTTTTTAATTATTAAATTTAATTAGTTAAGGTCATAGTTTTTAATTACTCAAAAGAAAAGAGCTTCACTCAACAAAGAACCCAATTAAAGGGGGGAGTCTCTGAGAGGAAGATTATGCTTAGAAAATAAGAGATTTTTCCTCTGGCCACAAAAGTCAAAGTCCAAATGAAAACTTCCAACATCTCCAGAGAGGCGATGGAGCTGTTCCAAGGGCTGGGAGGGCTGGGAATGTTCCCTGGAGAGGAGAAGGCTCCAGGCAGAGCTCAGAGCCCCTGGCAGGGCCTGAAGGGGCTCCAGGAGAGCTGCAGAGGGACTGGGGACAAGGGATGGAGGGACAGGAGCCAGGGACTGGCTCCCAGTGCCAGAGGGCAGGGATGGGTGGGAGATTGGGAACTGGGAATTCCTGGCTGGGCTGGGATTGCCAGAGCAGCTGTGGCTGCCCCTGGATCCCTGGCAGTGCCCAAGGCCAGGCTGTGGCTGAGCTGGAATGTAAACGTTGGGATGAGCCGAGAATTCCCAGGTGGGATCTGGGGTGTTTCCCACCAACCCCGGGGAGAATACACAAAATTAAACCTAAAATGTCTGGTGCTGGAAGGAAAAGGGGATTTTCCTTACAGGTAAGGACTCGGTACAAGATGTTTTCCTGCCAGAGGAAGACAAAACAATTCCCTTGGATCTCCCTGGCATTATTGGGTTGCTGGTTTGGAAAGGATGCAGCTGTGGTGAACGGGGAGAGGTCAGAGATGGCATTGACTCATCCTGAGGCAGTGGAGCTGGAGCTGGGATGGGATGGATGATGGATGGATGGATGGATGGATATGTGGATGGATGGATGGATGGATGGATGGATGGATGGATGGATGGATGGATGATGGATGGATGGGTGGATGGTGAATGGATGGATGGATGGATGGATGGATGGATGGATGGATGATGGATGGATGATGGATGGATGGATGGATGGATGGATGGATGGATGATGGATGGATGAGGGATGGATGGATGGATGGATGATGGATGGATGAGGGATGGATGGATGGATGGATGGATGGATGGATGGATGGATGGATGGATGAGGGATGGATGATGGATGGATGGAGGGATGGATGATGGATGGATGAGGGATGGATGGATGGATGGATGGATGGATGGATGGATGGAGGGATGGATGGATGGGTGGATGATGGATGATGGATGGATGGATGGATGGATGGATGAGGGATGGATGGATGGATGGATGGATGGATGGAGGGATGGATGATGGATGGATGAGGGATGGATGGATGGATGAGGGATGGATGGATGGATGGATGGATGGATGGATGGATGGATGGATGGAGGGATGGATGATGGATGGATGGATATGTGGATGGATGGATGGATGGATGGATGGAGGGATGGATGGATGGATGGATGAGGGATGATGGATGGATGGATGGATGGATGGATGGATGGATGATGGATGGATGGATGAGGGATGGATGGATGATGGATGGATGGAGGGATGGATGATGGATGGATGGATATGTGGATGGATGGATGGATGGATGGATGGATGGATGGATGGATATGTGGATGGATGGATGGATGGATGGATGGATGGATGGATGGAGGGATGGATGGATGGATGGATGGATGGATGGATGGATGGATGATGGATGGATGGATGATGGATGGATGATGGATGGATGGATGGATGGATGGATGGATGGATGATGGATGGTGGGATGGATGGATGGATGGATGGATGGATGGATGGATGGATGGGATGAGATGGGATGGGATGGGATGGGCTGGGATGGGATGGGATGGGATAGATGGGGTGGGATGGGATGGGATGGGATGGCATGGGATGGGATGGGATGGATGGGGTGGGATGGCATGGGGCAAAGGAGATGGGATGGGGGAGATGGGAGTAGAGGAGGAGTGAGAATCCTCACCCCCACCTTGGCCCTGCAGGGTCTGTCCCCTCTCCCAGGGTTGTGGTTGGTGGCCTTGCCCCCACGGGGAGGGGATGGAGCAGCTCCGGGATTTGGGCAGCCCTGGGATATGGGCAGCCCTGGGATGTGGGCAGCCCCTGCCCGAGCAGAGGTTTTGGGGCAGGGGAGGGATCCGTGGGGTCCCCCCGCCCCCTCTGCCGCCGCCGTGGGCTCAAAGCCATTCGGACAAGAGGATTTGAGGCTTCGAAGGGATCTTACACACATCCCTGTGACATTTGACATGCTAATCTTATGGAAATAGATTAATTACAAATGCTATTTCTGTAGGCTTAGCGCGCTCTCGTAAGGTCACTGCTGAGGGATGAAAGCCGATGAGATCGTGCTGAATAATAACAACCGAGCCGGGTCTGAGCAGCGGAGAGCCGGGCCCGGGGCAGGGCTGCGGGAAAACCCCGCACAGCGCCCGGAGCTGCCCCAGGGGCCGGAACCTGTCTGCCGGCAGAGCCCAGACCTCGGCAGCGAGCTTGGGAGGGGAAAGGGATGGTGCAGGATGAGTGTGGGATCCAGGATGGGTGCGGGATGGATGAGGGGTGGGTGCGGGATTGGTGAGGGATGGACGTGGGATCCGGGATGGATGCGGGATGTGGGATCCGGGATGGGTGTGGGATGGGTCCGGGATGGGGCGGATCCAGGACGGGTGCGGGATGGATGCAGGATGGGTGCGGGAGGAATGAGGGATGAATGAGGGATGGGTGCACGACGGGTGTCGGACGGATGTGGGATGAGTGTGGGATCCAGGATGGGTATGAGATCCGGGATGGGTGCAGGATGCGGGACGGATGTGGGATCCGGGATCCGGAATGGATGCAGGATCCAGGATGGGTGTGGGATCCGGGATGCAGGATCCGGGATGAATCCAGGATGGGTGCGGGATGCAGTGGAGCGGGAGCGGGCACAGGGATGATGGGAGCGGCGATTCCCAGGCCAGTCCCGTTCCGTATCCTCTCTCGCTCTGTGTCTCCCCCTCCCTCTCCGTTCCCTCTCCGTTCCCGGGGGATAACGCCCGCAGATGGGCGCGGGTGTGGGCTCTGCCGCCGGAATTCTCTTTTAGCCATTCCCATTCCAGCTTGTCCATGTTTGTGCCATGGGAATTGCCTCGTGCGGGCACAGCACAGCAGGGCAGGGCTGCTCCCTGTGGGTCACTCGGGACGGGAGGGAAACCTGGGGTGGGATGCGCTGCTGCCTCGGGAAACCAGGGAACAGAGAGCCCGAGGGATGCGGGCACTCCGGGCACGGCCGAGGCGTGAGACTGGGCTCACCTGGGCATCCCTGCCGTGCCAGGGCTCACCTGGGCATCCCTGCCGTGCCTGGGCTCTCCTGGGCATCCCTATCACACCAGGGCTCACCTGGGCATCCCTGCCACACCAGGTTTGTGGCACTGCCACCTCCTGTCCTTCCCCGTCTCTCCCAAGGGAACTGTGGAATCTCCATCTCCTTGGAGATACTCCTTGCCCCGAGCCGGGGCTGGTGCCAGCTCTGGGACTGCACGGAATCCCTGCTGGAGAATCACAGAATCCCAGAATCTGAGTATCCCAGAACCATGGAGTCACAGAGTCAGAGAATCAGAGAACCACAAAATCACAGGATCAGAGAATCAGAGAATAACAGAATCAGAGAATCAGAGAATCCCAGAGTCACAGAATCCCAGAATGATGAGGTTGGAAGAGCCCTCTGAGATCATCCAGTCCAACCTGTGCCCTCGCACCTCACCCACACTATAGCACCCAGTGCCATGTCCAGTGTTTATTAAACACACCCAGAGATGGTGATTCCACCACCTCCCTGGGAAGAGCGTTCCAGTGCTTTATTATTCTTTAAGTGAAAAATTTCTTCCTAATATGTTGAAAGTGAAGGGAGACGACCCATCCTTGTTGATCAGCATCAACTCCATTTTATTGATCCAAAATGCAGGTTTTTATAACCGTGTTAATTAGGCTCATGCATATTGCAAACCCGAGCTCACCATAGGTCACAGATTACACATTAACCCCTCCTTTTGTTTTCAATACCTGTGGTTTGTTATTGAATCCAAAATTTGTGTTCTCACCCTGATATGAAAAGTTCTCAAAACCTCCATGTCTGTTCCCAGACCAGCCAAGGACAGAATGTTTACCTGTTATGAGGAGACTGTCTGAGAATCCTGCTGTTTATAAAAATGTGCCTGAGAACCTAGTTATTTACAGAAATAGGCTTGGGAACAGCTGCTTTACAGCTGCCTTTTACTTTTCCATCAGCTGTATATTTTCATGGCCTTTTTTCCTTCAAGCCACGTCTGAGCAAAATTCTCCAACACTAATATCCAACCTGTGCCTCCCTGCCGTAGCTGCAGACTGTGCGCTCTGGTTCTGCAGAGACCGACCCCACCTGTCTGCACCTCCCTGCAGGAAGGTGTGGAGAGCAATGAGGGCACCCCTGAGCCTCCTCCTCTCCAGGCTGAGCACCCCCAGCTCCCTCAGGGCTTCCTCACAGGGTTTGTGTTCCTCCTCTTCTCCGGGCTGAACAGGAGCTGGGGGGACCAGGGGAAGGTTTGTTCCATGTCAGGAAAGGTTCCGTGCCAGGGAAGGTTTGTTCCATGCCACTGGCATCCGCTGTTACTTTATTTTGCATAAATAAAACATTTCCTGCCATTCCTGGTGCCTTGTTCAGAGCGGGGCAGGGATGCGGGAGCTGCCCGGAGTGTGCGTGACCCTCCGGGGAAACCTTCGGGAACGAAACCAGGGAGCAGCCAAGGCTCGGCTGCCTTTGGGATGCGGAGCAGGAGCCCTGCAGGTGGTAGCAGAGCTCCACCGCTGCCAGGGCTGCAATTCCAGAGCCCAGAAATGCTTCCCGTGCATCTTCCCTGAAGGGAAAAGGAGCCTTGGCTCGCTCTGGCTCCGGAGAGTGAGCTCAGCCACCCTGCCGTGAGAGGGGACTGGAGATCCCTGGGATGGAGCTGGGAATGGTGCAGGGAAATGGGGAATGAGATCCATGGGATGGAGCTGGGAATGGTGCAGGGAAATGAGGAATGAGATGCATGTGATGGACCTGGGAATGGTGCAGGGAAATGGGGAATGAGATCCATGGGATGGACCTGGGAATGGTGCAGGGAAATGAGGAAATCCATGGGATGGAGCTGGGAATGGTGCAGGGAAATGGGGAATGAGATCCATGGGATGGACCTGGGAATGGTGCAGGGAAATGAGGAAATCCATGGGATGGAGCTGGGAATGGTGCAGGGAAATGAGAAAGGAGATCTGTGGGATGGAGGTGGGAATGGTGGAGGGGAAATGAGGAATGAGATCTGTGTGGGAATGGTGCAGAAAAATGAGGAAGATCCATGGGATGGAGTGGGAATGGTGGAGGGGAAGTGAGGAAGGAAATCCATGGGATGGATGGAGGGAAAATGAGATCTGTGGGATGGACCTGGGATTCACAGAGGGGAAAGGAGGAAGCAGATCCATGGGAAGGAGCTGGAAATGGTACAGGGAAATGGGAAATGAGGTCTGTGGGATGGAGCAGGGAATGGTGCAGGGGAATGAGGAATTAAATCCATGGGAGGGACCTGGGATTGATGGAGGGGAAATTGATGGATTGATGGAGGAAGGAGATTTGTGGGATTATCTGGGAATGACAGAGGGGGGATGAGGAAGGACAACTGTGGGATGAATCTGGGAGTGGTGGAGGTGAAATGAGGAAGGAGATCCATGGGATGGACCTGGGATGGTGGAGGGATATGGGGAAGGAGATCTGTGGGATGGAGCTGGGATTGATGGAGTGGGACCAGGGAAGGAGTTCCATGACCATGGGCCCTGGATTGATGGAGCAGGACTGAGGAAAAAAAGGGTCCATGGGATGGAACCCAGATGGATGGAGCAGAAGCAAAGAAGGAGATCCATGGTCTGTACCTGGTGATGGAGCAGATCGATGGCATGGATCCCAGACTGATGGAGCAGATCCAGAGCCTGTACCCTGCACTGATGGCACGGGCTGCTGAGGAGGAGCCAGGTTTACCTGAGGGCTCTCTCAGGGGTTCAGTACCAATCCCGATCCCCTCAAAGGCAGCCGGGCACTGGGAAGGGATTTCCACAGCCACAAGGGCTGGGAGATGAAAAGGCATTTCCAGCAGCACCTGGCTGTCCCTGTCTGTCCTAAGCAGCTTTAGGGAAGGGGTTATTTGGGATTTGCTGTCCCAGGGCTGGCAGGGAGCTGCAGCAGGGATTGGATTTGCAGTGGCCACCAGCAGGTTCAGCCAGGCAGGGCTCCCTGCAATGCTCCATTGAGGGGGAGCTGCTGGCTCGGGGTCCAGCAGGAATTTCTGCTCTCCTGGAGGAAAACTGTGGGGAAACAATGGGAAAAACCCTGAAAACCATGGGGAAAACCCTGAAATCCCCACCTGGGATGGTGCTGGGTTGTTGGAATTTAGTACATCCCTCTGGCTGTCCTGGATTGCCCAAACCCCTGTCAGGGGGCTCAGAGACCCTGGCACAGAGCCCAAGACCTCTGTGGGTTTGATTATGACCCATGAAAAAACAATTACCAACCTTTATATGAAGAATTACAACTCAAGAGAGTTTAAGTAGAATGATAGTTTATCATGGGGTGAAAAATAGATTTTTTTGGTTTTTAGAATGGGGGTTCAGGAGGCAAGATGGAGGAATCTGGGTGTGTCCAGACTTTCTCCTCCTTCTTCTTGGCCCCCATCTTCTGCTGTGATGGTGGCACTTTTGGATTGGTTTGGAGTAGAAGCTCACTGTCTAACATAGGTGATAAGTATTGGGCAGTAATTGTAAATATTGCACACGTAGTTTTTATTATAAAAAGATAACACCGTCCTGGGGGCAGGCAGAGTGCCTCTGTCTGTCCTGCTGAACGGACCTTGGCTGGACAGGAGAAAGAATTTTATAGATAAGGAACAATGAACAACCTTGAGACCGAGAACTGAAGAGCTCTGACTCCTTCTTCGAGTGCCAGGCTGGGAAAAGAGACTTTAACACATCCTGGGGTCACTGTGAGCAGCAGAAGTCCCACACTGGGTGATTGGGTCCCTCCTCACCGGGGCACCCAGGGCTGGGGGTGCCTGTGCCCCTCAGGAATTTGGGCACCGGGTCCCATTTCAGCTGCAAGGATTTGATTTTCCTCACAGCAAACCCGAAGGCGAGGCAGAGCGTCTCATCTGGCAGGAAGGAGGCTGTTGGTTGTGAGGAAGGCTCTAACAAGAGCAGGAAAAATAACCCCTGCCACTGGTAATAAGTACAGATCCCCGAGCTTCCTCCATTGGAACATTTTAACGGCTTTTAAAGCAGAATCACTTAGTTGGTTGTTTTTTTTTTTCCCTCTTTCCAGAACATCTAAAACCTGAAAAGGTCATTTCCCCCCACTGTTTTGTTTTAGCAGGAAAAAAACCCCAAACAGACAACTGGAAAATGCAAACTGAAATGTAGAAATAATGTTTTTGGTATGGGGCTGGGGAGAAGTGAGGCAGAAATTCAGGTATTTCTCCTAAATCTCCTGGATTGGAAAATGTTTCCATGAGGAATTTCCCCCAATATTCCATATAAACATCCCCTGGGGCAATCTGAGGCTTTTCCCTCCTGTCCTGTCCCTGTTCCATGGGCCCAGAGCTCCATCCCCACCTGGATCCACCCTTCTGTAAGCAGCTGTGGCAATGCTCAGGATGGACTTTTAAAACCAGGGATAACAATGGGAATGGCTCCAGAGGGTGGTGAGGGCTGGCTGGGGCTGTTCCTTACCCCAAAACTCTGGGAGCATCAGCACCCACCCCATAATATTATGATATTGTATTATGATATGATATGATAATACATTATATATGATATGATATGATATTATATTATAATATATATAGTATATATTATATAATATCATATTGTGATATTATGATATTATATTATGTTATTCTCAGGCAGGAATCCCCTCTGCAGGAGGGGGCAGAGCAGCGAGGGAGCTTGGCTGGCTCTGGAATTGGGGTTTGATGGCAAAGAAATTGGGGTGTGATGGCAAACAAACTGGGGTGTGATGACAAACCAATTGGGGTTTTATGGCAAACAAATTGGGGTTTGATGGCAAAGAAATTGGGGTGTGATGGCAAACAAACTGGGGTGTGATGACAAATTGGGGTTTGATGGCAAAGAAATTAGGTTTATGGCAAAGAAATTGGGGTTTGATGGCAAAAAAATGGGGTGTGATGGCAAATAAACTGGGATTTGGTGACAAACTGGCTCCTTGCTGGCCTTTCCTGGACGATGGTGGTGGACAAACTCAGCTCTCTCCAGGTGTGACCTCAGCCCTGGGCTGGGATTCAGCTCCTGCAGGATGGTCTGACCTTCTCCCAGCGCTGCTGAGAGCCGAGCATTGCAGGGATGAGGTTTGATGGGAAACCTCCTGGGAAGGCCCCTCGGCAGCTCAGGTTGATGGAACAGGGCTGAGGGAAAAGGGCCTGACCTTCTCTGTGACTCCGTGTGTCCATCGTTCCCCAGGGAAGTGCGGGGCGCTGAAATTGCCTTTCTGCCCCCAAAGCTTCATGGTTTAATGTGAGTGAGGCTGCATCACCCCCTGCCTGCTGTATCCCAGCATCCCCTGATGGGAGCAGCACAGACAAACTCCCAGCAAAGGCAGAAAATGGATATTTCACTGCCAGGGCCATGGGGATGGGTGTCACAGACATCTTTTCATGAAAAATCCTTTCCTTAGGATTTTTCCTCCTGAGAAGCTGGGAGGCCTCAGGAACAAAATGTAAACAATGGTTATCTGCTGCTGTGGGATGCAACAGGTGCATCTGGGATTGGTCTCATGTGGTTGTTTGTAATTAATGGCCAATCACAGTCAGCTGGCTCGGACAGAGAGCCGAGCCACAAACCTTTGTTATCATTCTTTGCTATTCTATTCTTAGCCAGCCTTCTGATGAAATCTTTTCTTCTATTCTTTTAGTATAGTTTTAATGTAATATATATCATAAAATAATAAATTAAACCTTCTAAAACATGGAGTCAGATCCTCGTCTCTTCCCCAATCCCAAAACCCCAGTGAACACGGTCGCAGATAGGAGTTGGGCTGTCCCTGGAGGTGCTGGAGGACAAATCCCCCAGAGCTGCTGGCAGGTGACCCCAAGCTCTTGGGATCTCTGTAGTCAGGATGGAAAGTTGGAAAGTCTCTTTTTTCCCAGCCCTGAGATTGAAGGAGAAGTCAGGATTCCTCAGCTCTGGTTCTCAAGGTTGTTTATTCTCTGTTATCCATTCCATTCTTTTTCTGACCTGCTGAGATCTGTCCAGCAGGTCGGGTTGTGGCACAGTCCCTGCCCTTGGGGTGGTGTTGGCTTTTTATATTAAAAACTTTGTGTATTTTATTTACAATAATTTTCCAATACCTATCACCTATGTTAGACAGTGAGCTTCTACCTTAAACCAATCCAAAAGTGCCACCATCACAGCAGAAGATGGAGGACAAGAAGAAGAAGGAAAAAGGACAAAGCAAACCCAGATTCCTCCATCTTGGGACCCCGAGCCCCCATTCCAAAAACCCCAAAAATCCATTTTTCACCCCATGACAAACTAACTATTATTTTACTTAAACTCTCTTGACTTGTAATTCTTCATATAAGGTTGGTAATTTGCTCCATGGGTCAAAATCAAAGGCACAGGGGTCTGGGCTCTGTGCCAGGGTCTCTGAGCCCCCTGGCAGGGGCTGGAGCCCTCCAGGGCAGCCAGAGGGATTCCCTGGGCTCTGACCCATGGGGGTGTTCCCAATCCTCCAGCCCCATTCCTTGTGTGTAGGAGCCCAGGGAATTCCTCTGGCTGCCCTGGAGGGCACAGAACCCTGCCAGGGGGCTCAGAGACCTTGGCACAGAGCCCAGGACTTCTTTGCCTTTGATTTAGCCCTTGGAAAAAACAATTACCAACCTTTATATGAAGGATTACAAGCCACAACAAATTAAGTAGAATGACAGTGAATTTATCATGGGGTGAAAAATAGATTTTTTGGGTTTTTAGAATGGGGGTTCGGGGGGCAAGATGGAGGAATCTGGGCATGTCCATTCTTTATCCTCCTTCTTCTTGGCCTCCATCTTCTGCTGTGATGGTGGCACTTCTGGATTGGTTTAGAGCAGAAGCTCACTGTCTAACATAGGTGATGGGTATTGGGAAGTAACTGTAAATAATGTACATTTTAGTTAATTGTAAATAATTGTAGTAAATAATAATATAAATATAATAAAAGTAAAATAATATAAATAATACAATAAATATAAGTATATAAATATTATAAATATGTTAGTATAAAAATATATTTAGTATATAAATATAATAAAAGTATAATGGTATTAATAATAAAAATAATAGTAAATAATGTACATTATCTTTTTTTAGTATAAAAAGATAACACCGCCCTGGGGGCAGGCAGAGTGCCTCTGTCTGTCCTGCTTGGTTGGACAGGAGAAAGAATTTTATAGATGAGGAACCATAAACAACCTTGAGACTGAGAACTGAAGAGCTCTGACTCCTTCTTCGAGTGCCAGGCTGGGAAAAGAGACTTTGTGACACATCTCGGGGTCACTGTGAGCAGCAGAGATCCTGAGACTTGTGCTGCAGAACCAGAAAATCCCAGGCTGGGATGGGCTGGAAGCACCTTAAAGCCCAACTCCCTCCACCACCTGCCCAACTGTCATTATTTCCTGACAAAACTCTTATTTCTTTCCTGAAAACAATGTTCAGGTTGCTCTGAGCAGGTGAAAATGTCACTGAGGTTCACAGGAGGGCAGGAATTCCTGTCAGGAAACGTGGGACCTGCTCAGGTCCAAAAATCCTCTCTGGCTCCTGCAGAGGCTCCCTGCCCATTATAAAGCATTTATTTGAAGTTAAGTTTTGTGCGAGAGCTTATTAAAAAAGTGTGGTTTATGGATTTAATTAAAGTTCTGCATATGAGACCTTGCTAATCCTGTTTGTGCTGCAACTGTATTAACGTGCTAAAAATCAATATATTTGAGTTTAAATATTTTATTATGGCAAACTGTTAAATATTAATGATGTAACAAGTAATCAGTGTCACTGCTTCTGTCTGTTCTGGGGGAAATCTGCAGGAAAGGAGAACAAAAGCAATCTGCCTGCTCTCTCTGATGGCTCTTTGTGGCTCAGAACAGGAATCAAAGCTTCTTGGTGGGCTTGGAGTCATGAAAGCCTCTTGCCATGGCTGGAGAGGGAATTTCTGCGAGGGAAAGCAGAGACTGGGCAGGGGGAGGGGGTTTAAGGTGAAAGAAGGGGGATTTAGATGGACGATGGGGAGTTCCTGGCTGGGCTGGGATTGCCAGAGCAGCTGTGGCTGCCCCTGGATCCCTGGCAGTGCCCGAGGCCAGGCTGGGCACTGGGGCACCCTGGGACAGTGGGAGGTGTCCCTGCCATGGCAGGGGTGGCTCTGGGTGGGATTTGAGGTCCCTGTAACCCAAACCAGGCTGGGGCTGGAAAAGCCCTCTGAGAACCTCTGGCTGCTCTGAGCCCCTGGAGGCTCCTGCCCGAGGCTCAGTCCCAGATTCCAGGGTCCCAAGGCTGGAAAATCCCTGCAGGGTCACCCAGTCCCAGCTGTGCCCGATGCCCACCCTGTCCCCAGCCCCTGTGCTACCTGCAGGCACTCCCTGGATCCAACCCATCCAAACAATTCCTTTGATGCCCAAATGCAGCTCAGGCCAGCCCTGGGTGCTCCAGAGGGCAGCAGGGCCTGGAGCTGTCCCTGCAGATGTCCCTGGAGGTGCTGCATTTGGGAACCTGGCTCTGCATTTGGGAACCTGGCTCTGCATTTGGGGACCTGGCTCTGCATTTGGGGACCTGGCTCTGCATTTGGGGACCTGGCTCTGCATTTGGGAACCTGGCTCTGCATTTGGGAACCTGGCTCTGCATTTGGGGACCTGGCTCTGCATTTGGGGACCTGGCTCTGCATTTGGGAACCTGGCTCTGCATTTGGGAACCTGGCTCTGCATTTGGGGACCTGGCTCTGCATTTGGGAACCTGGCTCTGCATTTGGGGACCTGGCTCTGCATTTGGGGACCTGGCTCTGGGCTGGCTGGCAGGATCCAGAACTGGATTGTGTGAATCCAGAATTGAATTCTGTGAATGCAGAAATGAATTCTGTAAATCCAGAACTGGATTGTGTGAATGCAGAATTGAATTCTGTGGATCCAGAACTGGATTGTGTGAACCCAGAATTGGATTCTGTGAATGCAGAAATGAATTCTGTAAATCCAGAAGTGGATTCTGTGAATGCAGAATTGGATTCTATGGATCCAGAATTGGATTCTGTGAATCCAGAATTGGATTCTATGGATCCAGAATTGGATTGTGTGAACCCAGAATTGGATTGTGTGAATGCAGAAATTAATTCTGTGGATCCAGAGTTGGATTCTGTGAACCCAGAATTGGATTCTGTAAATCCAGAACTGGGTTGTGTGAATGCAGAATTGGATTGTGTGGATCCAGAATGGGATTCTGTGGATGGAGAAATGAATTCTGTGAATCCAGAATTGGATTGTGTGAATGCAGAATTGGATTCTGTGGATCCAGAACTGGATTGTGTGAACCCAGAACTGGATTCTGTGAATGCAGAAATGAATTCTATGGATCCAGAATTGGATTCTGTGGATCCAGAATTGGATTCTGTGGATGCAGAATTGGATTCTGTGGATCCAGAATTCCTGCTCCTCCTCAGCCTCCCTCCTCCCTCCTGCCTGCAGCAAACAGAGCTCTCTGGGAATATTTGTTGCTGCTGCTGATGGGCTTTTTTGTTATTTTGCCTTTGCACTTCTGCAACTTGAAAATGCTGGGGCTAATTTAGGCTCCTGCATTTATTCTGCCCGAGCTCCCGAGTGCCCGGGCTGCTCCTCCAATTACCTGCAGCTCAGGGAGATGTTCTCCTGCCTAATTAAAGGCAACAGCCAAACAGAGCAGCCTCAGGCAGGCTGGGCTGGGGCAGCTGAGGGGACCTGGGGCACCCAGGGCTGGGCTGGTGGCGCTGGGAGATCCCAGCTGGATCGCAGGAAGGGATCCCAGGAAGGGATCCAGGCGATCCTGGGCAGGATCAAAGGAGTTTCCCCCAGCTGTGAGCTCAGCACCGCCCTGTGCCCTCAGATCCAGCCCCAAAACCCTTCCCAAGCACTGGGAGCATCCCTGGGCTGGGCAGGGGGAGGGAGCCCTGTGCCAAACACAGGAGAGAATCCCAGAATTTGGATTAAAGGGACCTCAAACTCCACCCATCCCACCCCTGCCATGGCAGGGACACCTCCCACTGTCCCAGGGTGCCCCAGTGCCCAGCCTGGCCTTGGGCACTGCCAGGGATCCAGGGGCAGCCACAGCTGCTCTGGCAATGCCAGCCCAGCCAGGAATTCCCAGTTCCCAATCTCCCACCCATCCCTGCCCTCTGGCACTGGCAGCCATTCCCTGGCTCCTGTCCCTCCATGCCTTGTCCCCAGTCCCTCTGCAGCTCTCCTGGAGCCCCTTCAGGCCCTGCCAGGGGCTCTGAGCTCTGCCTGGAGCCTTCTCCTCTCCAGGGAACATTCCCAGCCCTCCCAGCCTGGCTCCAGCCCTGGGCAGCTCCATGGGCTCCTCTGGGCTCTCTGCAGCAGCTCCAGGTCCGTTTGCTGCTGGTTTCTCCAGAGCTGGACGCCACATTCCAAGCCGGATCTCACCAAAACACCACGTGGACAAATGGCTTGGGAAGGACAAAGTTGTCTGTTCACAAAAAAATAAAGATTTTAATGAGAAAGAACAGCTGTACAAAATCTCATTTTTGGTCTCGCTGTGGCCAAGAGCATTTTGTGGTTTAATGTGATCACTCATAATCTGAAGGCAGACATCTCAAGCAATTTGATTTACATGAAACCAGTCAGAAATAAATTCTGTGGAGCTGGAAATGTCAAACCCAAATGGATTGTCTGGAGGGGAAAGGGATCTGGGGATCAGGGCTGGGAGCTGCAGGTGCCCCTGGCTGGTGCAGAGGGATCCTCAGGATGGGACTGAACACAACAGGGCACAGATGGAGCTGCAGAACAGAGTATTTGCATTCTTCTTCTCTTTTTCTTTTTCTTTTTCTTTTTCTTTTTCTTTTTCTTTTTCTTTTTCTTTTTCTTTTTCTTTTTCTTTTTCTTTTTCTTTTTCTTTTTCTTTTTCTTTTTCTTTTTCTTTTTCTTTTTCTTTTTCTTTTTCTTTTTCTTTTTCTTTTTCTTCTCCTCCTTCTCCTCCTTCTCCTCCTTCTCCTCCTTCTCCTCCTTCTCGCTCTTGTTGTTGTTGTTGTTAACCCCAACCATTCCATCATTCCATGACATTTTGAGATTCACTCCCCCTCTCCCCACACCAGCAGGAAAAGCAGATTTTGAGCTCTTTAAACTCTTTTGAAATGAAGTGCAGGGCAGAGCACGGGGATTGTGCAGGGAAGGTTTCCCACTCCCATCCCAATTTCCATCCCTCCCAGTCCCAGGATGGAGTTCTGGCTGTCTCCATTTGCCTCCAGGCCAGTCGTGTCTGCCACAGCCACGCTCGGCAGAGAGACGGCTGAAATATGCAAAATAAGTGTTATGAAAGCAACATGATTAAATTTCCTGACAGTGGTTGCCATGATGTTCAGAAATGCATGAAATGAACGAGGCTCGTTCATGGCTTTGTTATCTCTGCCAGCTTGCCAGGGAGGGGAGGAAAAAAATCCTGAAAATTAAAATAATTTTTCAATATGTTAGATAAATATCAGCGCTCTGGAAGAGGTGTGTGAGCAGGCGTGAGAAATACTTCAATTTAAAAAAATGGAAAGCTTCATCAAAGGGCTGCCAAGGGCTGATGTGTGCAGGGAAGGGAGCCTGCTCAGATCCCAGCTCAGGGCTGCTGGGGACAGCCTGGGAGATCCTCAAGGCTGTGGTGATGCCATGGAAGTTCCACCATTCCAGCATTAATCCATGGGGCACTGGGGCTTGGAGCAGCCTGGGACAGTGGGAGGTGTCCCTGCCATGGCAGGGGTGGAGTTAGATGGGATTTTAAGTTTTTTTTAAATTCCTCCCAGTCCAAATAATTCTGGGAAGAACCAGTTCATCTTCTCCATGAAGGAACATCCCAAACTGGCCTGAGCTCCAAAAACCTGCATATTTAAACCAAAAATTCTACTTCTTACTGCACATCCATTGGGATGGGGTTCTTGTACCCCCTGTCCACTCAGGGTCCCCATCACAGAATCATCATCCCAGACTGGTTTGGGTTACAGGGACCTTCAATCCCACCCAGAGCCACCCCTGCCATGGCAGGGACACCTCCCACTGTGCCAGGGTGCCGCAGTGCCCAGCCTGGCCTTGGGCACTGCCAGGGATCCAGGGGCAGCCACAGCTGCTCTGGCAATCCCAGCCCAGCCAGGAATTCCCAATTCCCAATCTCCCACCCATCCCTGCCCTCTGGCACTGGGAGCCATTCCCTGGCTCCTGTCCCTCCATGCCTTGTCCCCAGTCCCTCTGCAGCTCTCCTGGAGCCCCTTCAGGCCCTGCCAGGGGCTCTGAGCTCTGCCTGGAGCCTTCTCCTCTCCAGGGAACATTCCCAGCTCTCCCAGCCTGGCTCCAGCCCTGTGCTCTCCTGTTCTCCATGGCAAACTGAGGGAGCAGGAGCAGCTCCAGGCAGAGCTGTTTGCCCCTCAGGCTCTGCACTGAGCACATCCAAGCTCGGTGCTCAGCTCTATTATATTTCTTTTCCCTGTGAATTGCCAGCTCCAGCTCAAATGCATTCAGATTGAAAGTGAATTTTGAATGCAGCCCAATATTTTATCTGCGCTCCTCCATCGTGCGCAGTTTGCTTGGCCTGGAGCAGTGAAATCGCTCTTGTCGGCTGCATTGACAATGAGGCAGAGATAATGCCAGGAGTTTTTCTTTATTCTGGGTGATGGATGCCGAGCTGGATACAAACTTGTGCTTTCCATGTCCTCAGGAGCCGAGCCAGGGGTACAGACTGGCCCTGGGCAGCCATGGAATTTCCACAGAGTTTGGTTAGAAGTGTGTGATATCACAGGGTGGAAAACCCAGAGTTTAAGGTTTTAGAATACAATGATATATATAAAGCAAGATGGACGTTTTAGGGTGGAGGCTGCTCCTTCTTCACCTTCTTCTTCTTCTCCTTCTTCTTCTTCTCCTTCTTCTTCACTGTCTCCTCCATGGGTTTGGGTGGTTTTGTGTAATCAGATGAAAAAGTCCCCATTGTGGGCATGGGTGGTTGGTTATTGGGTTGAAAGTGACAATAATTTGGGTGTCATTTCTTAATTGGACAGTTTATCCTTAAAAGGCCTTGTAGAGAGAGAGAGAAGGGGCTCCATTTTTACTTTGTTAGAGTGAAGTGTCACCCTCCAATCCACTGACGCTCTTGGAAATCTGAAAATGTTGGGGTAAGAAAATAAACTTCCCTTTTTTCACCTTGAGAACAGCGGCGTGTGCTCGTGTTCTTTCGTGTCCTACAGCGACAGGAGTGTGAGGACATTGCTCAGTGAGGTGTGAGCAGGGAATGAGTGCCCAGGGAAGGGATCTGTGGGAGCCCAGGACATTGCTCTGGCTGCCCTGGGGGACTCCAGACCCTGGCAGGGGCTCAGAGACCTTGGCACGCAGTCACAGACACCTTTGCCTTTGATTTTAGCCCATGGAAACAATTCCCAGCTTTGTGTGAGGAGCTACAAGCCACAAGGGTTTGAGTAGAATGACAGTGAATTTGTCACAGGGTGAAAATGGAGAATTTTGGGGTTTTAGAATGGGGGTTCAGGGGGCAAGATGGAGGAATCTGGGCATGTCCTGTCCTTCTCCTTCTTCTTCTTGTCCTTCATCTTCTACTGTGATGGTGGCACTTCTGGATTGGTTTGGAGACAGACTGTCTAACATAGGTGATAGGTATTGGAAAATTATTGTAAATAAAGTACACGTAGTTTTTAGTATAAAAAGCCAACACCACCCCAAGGGCAGGGACTGTGCCACAACCCGACCTGCTGGGCAGATCTCAGCAGTCAGAGAGAGAATGTAACAGGTAAGAGAAAATA
The DNA here is from genome assembly GCF_027887145.1 of Ammospiza caudacuta. Classification (NCBI taxonomy): domain Eukaryota; kingdom Metazoa; phylum Chordata; class Aves; order Passeriformes; family Passerellidae; genus Ammospiza; species Ammospiza caudacuta. The sequence continues at coordinate 65,651,256 of NC_080598.1, forward strand.
AACAACCTTGGGAACCAGAGCTGAGGAATCTCAACTTGTTCTTCAAGCACAGGGCTGGGAAAAAAGAGACTTTTTAGTACCTTGGGAGCCTTTTCAGCAACACCAAACCTGGGAGAAATCCACCCAGCCCCAGCTCTGGCTGCCTCATTTCTCTTCATTAAACAGTACCCAGCACCTGACAGAGCAGCATTTTCCATCTGCAAGTTTCAGGATTTAATGAAGATTTGTTTGCAAGGACCTGAATAAATCCTGGTGCTTTTTCCCCCTCTCATCTGGGGCAGAGCTCTCCAAAGGCAGCACAGAGCCCCAGCTTGGCTTTGGGAGGATCCAAGGGAGCAAACAGGGATCACAGCAACCTGCGGTGGTTCCCAGCTCCTGCTGCCAGGATCCCTGCTCCAAGTGCAGTCCAGGGGCAGGAGAGGGTGGGCTGGAGCAGCCTGGGACAGGGGAAAGCGTCCCTGCCATGGCAGGGGTGGGATGGATGGGATTTAAGGTCCATTTAACCCAAACCATTCCAGGATTCAGTGTTTCCTCCCACCTGTACTGAGCTCTAATTAGCTTTGTATGCAGTGATTGAGCAGGAGCTGATGGTGCTGGGCCATGGGTCAGGTGCATGGGTCACAGCACAGCAGGGAGAAGTGGAATTTCCAGGGGGAAAGGCTGAATTCCCCCCTCAGCCCTGCCCTCCCCGGAGCAGATCTGTGTGCGCCAGGGCTCTGATGGATCCCCCAGGCTCTGGGCAATGGGCAGAAGTTTGTCTGTGATGGCTCTGGCAGTGCACAACGTTCCTTAATGATCCCCATAAAAGATTTAGGGCAAATGGAGACGAGGGAGGGGAAGATGCAAATCTCAGGCCCTGCAGATCTCTGATGTTGTTTTCCCTTCAGAAGGGAAATCACCGCTAAATGTCCTCCCCAGCTCAATGTGCTTTGCCAGGAGCTGGGCTCTGCTCCTTTCTCTGCCTCCTCATGCACAGTTCCACTTTAAAAACGCTGTAAAATATCATTAACCCCTTCCTTCCCCGCCTTTTGCTCTGAGGTGGGAGGCACTGGGGTGTCACAGACATTTTTTATGAAAAATCCTTTCCTTAGGATTTTTTCCTCCTGAGAAGCTGGGAGGCCTCAGGAACAAAATGTAAACAATGGTTATCTGCTGCTGTGGGATGCAACAAGTAGATCAGTAATTGGTCTCATGTAGATGTTTAGAATTAGTGGCCAATCACAGCCCAACTAGCTCAGCTCTCTGCCCGAGCCACAGACCTTTGTTATTCATTTTTTTTCTATTCTTAGCCAGCCTCCTAATGAGAAATTTTTTTCTATTCTTTTAGTATTCCATAAAATAATAAATCAAACCTTCTGAAACATGGAGTCAGATCTATGTCTCTTCCCTCATCTTAAGACCCCTGTGAACGCTGTCACACTGAGGCTGCACAGGGCTGGAATCCCCCTGAACCCAGTGGGATTCACCCCAAAAAGCTGCATTTAACCCCTGCTTCCCCTGGCCTGGGCTCTGTGCTCCTCTGCCCCCCCTTGGGTGCTCGTTGGGAGATCCTGCTCCCATTGGCGGCCAGGGAATTCATGGAAACAGGTGGAATGTCCCAGGCAGATCCCTAGCTCTGTGCTGGGAAGCAAAAACCTCTGCAGTTTGTGCTGATGACCCACCATGGAATGTTCTGGATAATCCTGGTGTGGTTTTGGGGTTGCTGCTGCTGGGTTCCCCCCCCTGCTCCATCCCCTCCTTTCTGCCTGTTCCAAGAGTAATTATTCATTTTGTTTGAATGGAAATGGAATATCCAGGTAATAAAATACACAAATCTCGAGCCGGTGCCCCCTTTCCAGTGAGACACTTCAGCATTTAGGGAGGAGAGCTCCTCTTGCAGGTACCCTGACATTGCCATTTCTGCACAGCTGATAAACCCTGGTCCCTGCCACTGCAGACGGGGCATTCCCATGGAATGCTGCCCATGGAATGCTGCCCCTGCACTGCTGGGTACAGCTGCTGTTCAATTTAACACATCAGCCTTGGCTCTTGGGGAGAGCCTGCAGGGGATGGAAATGGGTTCCAAACACCTTTTTTTGGGAATTTGCTGCCCTAGCGGGGACAGGGCTGGGAGGAACAGGGGAACAGGAGCTGCGTTTTCCATGGTTTGGCCTGGAATTGTCACAGGAGATGGAGCCCCTGCCTGGGCCAGGGTGTTCCTCCCAGGCCGGAGGAACTGGAGGCCTTTATTCCTCATTTCCAGGGGATTTGAGGGATGTGTCTGGTGGGGAAGGCTGAACCCAGCCCAGAGAGGATTTGGGGGAAAAGTGACAATTAAACAGCCAAGGGCTGATCTCAGCAACCAATTTGGGCTTCCCCCAGTGCTGGGGAAGGTCTGGCTCCTGCCGAGTTTGGAACAAACCCACAACTTTATGGAATCAAGGAATTGTTCAGGCTGGAAATCCCTCTGAGATTCAGTCCCACCATGCCCAGCACTGCCAAGGCCACTCTGGCCGTGTCCCCAAGTGCCACATGCAAAGGGCTTTAAATCCCTCAGGGATGGGCACTGCAACCCTCCCTGGGCAGCTGTGCCAGGGCTGGACAGCCCTCCCAGGAAGGAATTTTCCCAATATCCAATCTAAACTCCCCTGGGGCAGCCTGATGTGACGGTGTTCACAGGGGTCCCAGGATGAGGGAAGAGACGAGGATCTGACTCCGTGTTTCAGAAGGCTGATTTACTGTTTTATGATATATATTACATTAAAACTATATTAAAAGAATCAAAGAAAAGATTTCATCAAAAGGCTGGCTAAGGATAGAATAGCAAAGAATGATCACAAAGGTTTGTGGCTCAGCTCTCTGTCCAAGCCAGCTGAGTGTGATTGGCCATTAATTAGAAACAACCCCATGAGACCAATCCCAGATGCACCTGTTGCATCCCACAGCAGCAGATAACCATTGTTTGCATTTTGTTCCTGAGGCCTCCCAGCTTCTCAGGAGGAAAAATCCTAAGGAAAGGATTTTCATAAAAGATGTTTGCGACAGCCTGATGCTGTTTTCTCCTGTCCTGCCCCATCCCTCAGCTCCCTGCAGATCACAGGTTGGGAACTGGGGCTCTCCCAGCTGGAATGGGGCTCCTGCCCTCGGCACAGCCCCAGGGAGCCCCTGAGAGCACCGGGAGCTCTTGCACAGATCCCAGTTCCCAGAACAGCTCCACTGGCTGTCCCAGCCCCAGGGGCATTTCTGGCTCATCCTCCCTGCCAGGCCATGGAAATCTTTATGGATGAATGAGGGAGGGTCAGTGAAGGGGCTCCTGGTGTGCGAGAGCCTTTTCTTGGGCAGGACAGCCCTTTTTGGGAAGGAATTTTCCCAATGTCCAACCCGAGGTGCAGCCTGAGGCTGTTCCCCCCTGTCCTGTCCCCATTCCCTGAGATCCCCCCCATCCTGTCCCCATTCCCTGGGATCCTCCCTCATGTCAGGGACTGGACACAGCCTCAGGGGCCCCCTGAGCCTCCTCTGCTCCATCCTGACCAAGCTGTCCACGAGCACATCCCAAATTCCCCATCCCTAGTGCCATCCTCAATGGAAGCTGTCGCATTTTCCACCCATCACGACAGAACAATTCCAGTTCTGTCTGCAGCTCATTTGCATATATTTTACTGAACACATTGTGAAATATTCTCTTCTCCTGGAGTGCCTCCAACAGCCTCTGTGGCAAATGCGATTTCCTGGTTATTGCAGAGTTATTGCTGAAAAGTGATGATAAAAAGGGAAGACAAAGCCTTCAGGTTGGATTAGCCCCTGCTCCAGGCTGCTCTGGGTGTTTGGGCACCTCCTCTCCCATGGGGGAACCTGGGGGCTGTGGGGTCCTCTGGCAGCCACCATGGAAAACAGGAGGAAAAGGAGAAATAAGGAGAAAAAGGAGAAAAAGGGAGAAAAAGGAAAAAAAGGAAAAAAAGGAGAAATAAAGATGGGTGTGAAACAGCAGGGAACTGCCCAATGCCAGGGACACCAAACCTGGCACCTTCACAGGGGCTGGGCATGGTCCTGTGCCACCTCCCAAAATCTGGAGAGAGGGGCAGGAGGAGCCAGGGAGGAGCAGCTCCAGGTGGGAATAAGTTCCTTTCTCAGGTGTTGATTTCCCTCCATTTGCTTTAATGAACTGAGGCTGTTTCGTGCCTGTTCCATCAATAAATTCGACTTTCCCTGACAGTGCTGGACTCACCTCCTGGGGAAGGACCACGCTGTGAGCTAGGGGAATGGCCAATAAAAACAGGGAAAAGAATCCCAAAATCCCTGAGGTTGGAAAAGCCCTCCCAGACCAACCTGTGCCCGATGCCCACCTTGAGCTCTGAGTGCCACCTCCAGGAATTCCTTGGGCAAGTCCAGGGACGGGCACTCCAAACCAGAGGACAGATATTCATGGGATCATGAAGGTTGGAAAAGACCTCAAAGTTCATCCAACCATTCCCCAGCCCTGCCAAGGCCACCACTGCCCCGTGTCCCCAGGTGCCACATCCACAGGGATCTGAAATCCCTCCAGGCATGGGGACTCCACCCTGTACCTGTGCCAGGGAACCCTTTTAGGGAAGAAATTTCCCCAAATATCCAATCCAAACCCCACAGAATCCCTGAGGCTGGAAAAGAGCTCCAAGATCAGTCCCAGCTGTGCCCAATGCCCACCCTGTCCCCAGCCCAGAGCTCTCAGTGCCACCTCCAGGGGACACCTGCAGGGATGGGCACTGCAACCCTCCCTGGGCAGTGCCAAGGCCCGAGCCCCCTTTCCGTGGGGAAATTCCTGCTGTGCCCACCCTGAGCTGCCCCGGCCCAGCCTGAGGCCGTTCCCTCTGCTCCTGTCCCTGTGCCCTGGGGAAGGGCAGCACAGGAACAGGACAGTGCACATGGACCCAAATTCAGTTTTTGCCCCCAAACCTTGTCCAGGAGCACCTGTGGCATTCCCAGAATGGATCCCAGCTGCCTCAGGAGTTGTGCTGAGGTGTGGCCCGGGTTAGGGTGGATTAGGGGTGATTACAGCTCCCGCTGTGCCAGGGCTGATCATCTCAAGTGTTTATTTCATGCTCCATTTCTGCCACTAAATGGCTGCAATAGATAATGGGATTGTTGCAGCCTTTGGCAGCTCCAGGCTGATGGCCACAAGGAGCACAGGAAGTGTCATTATTAGGGGGAAAGTGCTGCTCAGGTATTTTGTGGTCATTAAGTGTTCAATCAGAACGTCTATGTGTCGTGGAAACAAATAAACTGAGGAGAATAATAACTGAGGAGTTACTAACACTGTGCACAGTCATCTCAGCAACTCCCAGGAACCTTTTGGGATTAATTAATGGATGTTCTGCCCACTCTTGGAATATATAAAGCCTTGACACACTTTGCTCCTGATTTGGCCGTGACACTCCTTGAGTTTTGTTTTTTTCCTGGGTGGTTCATGGCCATTCCAAGGGAAGTGGCTCTGTGATTCCATGGCCTCCAGCTCCCTGCAGACTCCCAGGATTGCCACAGGTTTGGGTGCTCTGGTTTACTGCTGCTGTCCTTGGCAGGCTTTGTTGGGCACTGAGAATTTCAGATTTTCTGTGCTGGCAGGCACTGAACACTGCAGTGACCTGAGGCTGGGGAGAAGCTTCCAAAATGGAATGGCAGAACTGGGATTGTGGGTGTGGGGTTTTGTGGGGGTACCATTGTGGGTTTCTCTGGGTCTGGATTGAAGGCACTGAGACAGTAGTTCATGTTCAGACTCAGGTATTTATTATTTCTTATCAGTGAAACAGTCTCACTGATGTGAGTTCTGCAGCTTTTCATTAGAAGGCCAATAATCTCTTGTTCCAAGGTCTTTTAAGACTAAACTATCCAATTAAGAACTGACACCTGGATTATTTTCTGTTTTAACCCAATAACTGATCCCACAGAGCTGCAATGGGGACTTTTCTGCCCAATTACAAAATGCCACCCAAACCCATGGAGAAGAAGGAGGAAGAAGCATGAAGAAGAAGCCCAGGATGACACCCTGTGCCCTCCATCTTGCTTCCATCCACAACACACAAAAAAATCCCAAAATCTCAATTTCTCACCAAGTGACACGCTTACACTGCTCTCTATAATCTATTTCACACTTTTGTGGAATCTAGTCTATTTTGGAGTTTAGGAAACTTTCTCCATGGATGAGGGTCAGAGTCAGTGCTCCCCTGGGGATCAGGGCACCCCAGGACTGACACAGAAATATTCCCTGTGCCCTGGGTTTGCCCAGAGTTTGAATAGAATTGTGTGATATCATAGGGTGGAAAACCCAGAGTTTAAGGGTTTAGAATACAATAATATATATAAAGCAAGATGGAGGTTTTAGGGCAGAGGCTGTTCTTTTTTCTTCACCATCTTCTTCTCTTTCTTCTTCACCTTCTTCTCCATGGGTTTTGGTGGTTTTGTGTAATTGGATAAAAAAGTCCCCATTGCAGGCACGGGTGGTAGGTTTTTGGGTTAAAAGTGAAAATAATTTAGGTTAATCTCTTAATTGGACAGTTTTTCCTTAAAAGGCCTTGTAGAGAGAGAGATGGGGCTCCATTTTCAGTGTGTTAGAGTGAAGTGCTGCGGAACTCGGGGTTTGTGAGACTGTGACAGAGATAAGAACTAATAAACATCTGAGTCCCAACAAGAAACACCATCTCACACATTTAATCCCAACCCTGGCAAAAGAGAAGCAAAGACCCCACAGTTTATGGTGACGAGACCCAGGAACTGCACCTCCCACCCTGGTGAGTGGAGATTTCCTCTCCCCAGCTCAGAGTTTAGGCTGGGACAGCTCCTGGAGAGGGGGTTGGTGTCCCAGGCCTGCTGAATGGACATTGGGACAGTCACAGCATCAGGAATGTCCTGACCTGGATGGGACTCACAGGGATGGTCCAGCCCAACTCCTGCCCTGCACAGACACCCCAAAAATCCCCTGGGAGGCCCTGGCAGCCCTGAGGGGATCAGAGATTGGGAGCAGAGGAGCAGTGTGGGATCCCAGAATGGTTTAGGAAGGGAATTTAAATCCCACCCAGTGCCAGCCCTGCCATGGCAGGGACCCTCCCACTGTCCCAGGGTGCCCCAAGCCCTGCCCAGCTGTGGCCAGGGACTTGTAAGTCCCTTCCAACTGAAATATTCTATTAATTATTAAACATATCAAATATAAAATAAATGCATACAAATAAATTAAATATATTAATAGATACACAATATATTATGTATTTTTTGGGCAATTTTTTGGTTTTCCATCCCAGTCTCTGGAAAATGTGCATCCAGCACATCCTTGTTTTACCTACAAAAACTGGGCCTGTGTACAGTTCATCCAATGGTGATCCACATCCAGTATTTCCCATTTTAGAGTAAAGGGAAGCAGTGGGACTGAGGAGAGCACTGCCCTCAGCACTGAGTGAACACAGAAATCCCTCCCAGCCATCCGAGAGGGAAAGGGCCATTATTCCTGGAAATGTTCATTTTGCCTTCAGTCTCCTGGCTGAACCCTCCTGCACCAGCCCTCTGCAGGTCTGTGTGCAACCAGCTGGAAAAACAACCAGAAAAAATAACTTTTTTTCTGCTTTGCTGCTTTTTGCCATCCCTACACGCTCTGCTTTCATTCACAGCAAAACTCCCAGAGAGGTCCTTGTGAGTGGGGAGGCAAATCCCAGCTGGAATGGGAGGTAAATCCCAGTTGGAATGGAGGTAAATCCCAGTTGGAATGGAGGTAAATCCCAGGTGTAAGGGGGGGTAAATCCCAGCTGGGGGTGGGGGGGAGGTAAATCCCAGCTGGAATGGGAGGTAAATCCCAGCTGGAATGGAGGCAAATCCCAACTGGAACTGGGAGGAAAATCCCAGCTGGAATGGGAGGTAAATCCCAGCTGGGAATGGGAGGTAAATCCCGGCTGTAATAGAGGTAAATCCCGGCTGTAATGGAGGTAAATCCCAGCTGGGAATGGAGGTAAATCCCAGCTGGGAATGGAGGTAAATCCCAGCTGGAATGGAGGCAAATCCCAGCTGGAATGGAGGCAAATCCCAGCTGGAATGGGAGGTAAATCCCAACTGGAATTGGGAGGAAAATCCCAGCTGGAATGGGAGGTAAATCCCAGCTGGAATGGGAGGTAAATCCCAACTGGAATTGGGAGGAAAATCCCAGCTGGAATGGGAGGTAAATCCTGGCTGTAATAGAGGTAAATCCCGGCTGTAATGGAGGTAAATCCTGGCTGTAATGGAGGTAAATCCCAGCTGGGAATGGAGGTAAATCCCAGCTGGGAGGGAGGTAAATCCCAGCTGGAATGGAGGCAAATCCCAGCTGGAATGGGAGGCAAATCCCAGCTGGAATGGGAGGTAAATCCCAGCTGGGAATGGGAGGTAAATCCTGGCTGTAATAGAGGTAAATCCCAGTTGGAATGGAGGTAAATCCCAGCTGGGAATGGAGGTAAATCCCAGCTGGGAATGGAGGTAAATCCCAGCTGGAATGGAGGTAAATCCCAACTGGAATTGGGAGGAAAATCCCAGCTGGAATGGGAGGTAAATCCCGGCTGTAATAGAGGTAAATCCCGGCTGTAATGGAGGTAAATCCCGGCTGTAATGGAGGTAAATCCCAGCTGGGAATGGAGGTAAATCCCAGCTGGGAGGGAGGTAAATCCCAGCTGGAATGGGAGGCAAATCCCAGCTGGAATGGGAGGTAAATCCCAACTGGAATTGGGAGGAAAATCCCAGCTGGAATGGGAGGTAAATCCCAGCTGGGAATGGGAGGTAAATCCCGGCTGTAATAGAGGTAAATCCCAGTTGGGAATGGAGGTAAATCCCAGCTGGGAATGGAGGTAAATCCCAGCTGGGAATGGAGGTAAATCCCGGCTGTAATGGAGGTAAATCCCAGCTGGGAGGGAGGTAAATCCCACCTGGAAGTGGAGGTAAATCCCACCTGGAATGGGAAGTAAATCCCAGCTGGAAGTGGAAGTAAATCCCATCTGGGAGGGAGGTAAATCCCAGCTGGAATGGGAGGTAAATCCCAGCTGGAATGGGAGGTAAATCCCAACTGGAATAGAGGTAAATCCCAGCTGGAATTGGGAATAAATCCCAGGTGGGAGGGGAGGTAAATCCCAGTTGGAATGGAGGCAAATCCCAGTTGGAATGGAGGTAAATCCCAGCTGGAATTTGGAATAAATCCCAGGTGGGAGGGGAGGTAAATCCCAGTTGAAATGGAGGTAAATCCCACCTGGAATGGAGGCAAATGCCAGCTGGGTTCCCTGGGTAAATCCCTGGGTTCCCCCAGCTCTGGCTGGGACTGCGGTCCCACACTCCATCCAAGCAGGGCTGGCACAGGCTCCCAGCGTTCCACTGCATCCTGCCTGTGCTGAAAGCCCTCACTTGGGTACAGAGGAGCACTTTTGTCACTGTCATATTTTCTGAAAAATTCCCTTGCCCAGGATTTGCTCCTGGGAAGCTGAGAAGCCTCAGAGAAAAGGAAAACAATTCTTATCTCATTTGCTTCTCCTGTGTTGTGCTCATGTGGAATGTGTTTGGGGATTGTTCACCCACAGGTGATTGTTCCATTGGATTCTGCTGGGAGTTGTTTTCACTCAATGGCCAATCAGGGCCAAGCTGTGTCAGGGCTCTGGAGAGAGTCACGAGTTTTCATTATTATCTTTTTAGCCTTCTGTAAGTATCCTTTCTGTATTCTTTAGTATAGTTTAGTTTAGTAATCTTTTATATAATATAGAATCTTAAAACTATTAATTAGCCTTCTAAGAACATGGAGTCAGATTCATCACTCCTGCCTTTGTCTGGGAACCCCACAAATACAAGACACTTTTATCCCAAGCCGTGCTCAGGGCTCACAGCCCTTCCTGCTTTGTTCCTGATGGAGGAGAGGGGGTTTGAGGCCCTGCTCAGGCAGTTTTGGAGCTGGAAAATGAGGAGAATGTTCCCCATGTCTACCACTATGCTGGGTCGTATCTTTGTGGAGGTTTGGGGTGTTTTATCTCCTGTTTTCTCACTCTGCTGTGAAAGCTCCAGCATTTCTTGCTTGGGAAGAGTTGTCTGTGACTTATTCCAGTGAAAACTGAAGTGATTGTTTACCCAATGCTTTCAAAACCATCCTCTGCTTTCCAGACAGGTGCTGGTGATCCTGCGCTCCTGCGTTTGTGAAATTAAATCACTGATTCTTTACAGTTTGAATGGGATTTTGTTGGAACATTTCTTGCAGTTATAATTTAATCTTTCTTCCCTTTCACAGAATGATTCAATTTTGTCCAAATCAGGCATCAGATTAATCTGAAATAATGTTCAAACAGCTTGACTTGTAAAAAAAAATAACCCTGACAGCTCTTCCAGAGTCCCTCCTGGAGCAGCATTTCCATCACAACTTCCAGAGAGAAGGAAAAATGGTTTGGGGAGTCCTTAGAGTTTCCTGCAGGGAGAGATTTCCCAGTCATTGTGGGCTTTGCACAAAACCATGGAATGGTTTGGGTTGGAAGGGATTTAAATCCCACCCAGTGCCACCCCTGCCATAGCAGGGACACCTCCCACTGTCCCAGGCTGCTCCAAACCCCACTGTCCAACCCGGCCTTGGGATCCAGGGGCAGTGGTGGGATCCCTGATGGGTGAAATTATGTCAAAATAAAATCTCAAAATTATGTCAAAATAACCCCCAGAAATTATATCAAATAAACCCCCAGTTTAAGGGGGTTTTGTTTTAGGAATATGTCCCACACACCAGGAGAGTGAAGGGGATTTTATTTCTGGTGTGTCCAAGCCCAGGTGAGGTCTCAGGGCAGGGCTTAAGGAAGATCAAGAAAATGTGTCTTCCTCTCCCAGCTGATGTTCACTGCAGTAATATTTTAATAAAATAATCAGGGGAAAATGCCAATTTATTTTTCCATATGAATTGTCCAGAACTGATAAAGCTTCTCAGATTTTGGGGCTAGGGGGGTCTGTGCTGTGTCCTCCTGGGTGTGCTTGCAAGAGAAGGTTAAAATCATCTGTCAGGGTGTTCCTTGCCTCGGTGCCATGGGCTGGATTAAACAACTCCTTGATCCTTTTGGAAGATTAATATTTGCAGATTCCAACTTCTCCGAGATGTCTGCGAGCGAGGAAAAAAATTCACAGCAAATGTTTGTTCCCTTTCACCCCTCACTAATCACCACACTCAGAGGAACATGTTGTCAAATAGCAGATGGTGCATTATTCTAGAAATAACTGATCAACATATGTTTACTTCAGACATAAAGGCTGTGCTTGAAACAGCCAGGAATTATTTCATGTATGGATGAAGAAATGCTGCTTTCAAAGGGCTCAGCTCCCAGAGGGCACAATTAGCACATCCCAACATGGAGGTGGAAATCAAAGTTCTGCTTCTCCACCTGATTTCCACTTGTTTGAGCTGGGCCTGGCTTGTCAAAGGGTTTCCTTTTGTACTGAACAATCATTCTGGGTTAGGAAAATTCCCCATTCTTAATGTTATTTGTGCTCCATCTGCTCCTAAAGATTCAGGCACTGCATTCCTTCAGGGGGAGGGAGTGACTTGTCCATCACCAACTGATGTGGATCCCTCAGAACTCGCTGCAATTTGCCTTTGCTCCCACATAATTCCATTTATTAATTGAAAATATGGGCCTGACTGAAGAAAAAAGAAGCTTCCTTAATTTTGGGAGACTCATCAGCACTGGAGGGGCTGCCCAGGGAGGTTTGAAGTGCCCATCCCTGGAGGTGCCCAAGGAATTCCTGGAGGTGGCACTGAGAGCTCTGGGCTGGGGACAGCGTGGGGATCACCCACAGGCTGGGCTCTGTAGCCTTGGGGACCTTTTCCAGCTTTAATGATCCTGTGTTTACATGCTGGAATAATTAATTTAACCTGATTTCTTTTTTTTTTTTGCTTTTGTAGTTTTTTCTCAAAAATCTGCCATTTCTAATGCTGGAAAAAAATAATTTCACTCCAGACTGGAAAGCAAAGTCATCAATAAAGAAAATAATTAATTTTGATTTTTTAAATGGACAGAGGAGGCAGAGGGATCAGTCTGTGTGAGCAGCACCAGAACCAGTCTGTGTTCTCCAGAGGGAACACCATGGCAGTGGTTTCCTGGGATCCTGCAGCTCCTGTGCTGCACAAACCTGATCCCATCCCCGTGTTCCTGGCTGGAATCATCCCCTGGGAGAGTGGAGAGTGATCACAGCAACAGCTCCTGTGAGAAAACAGCCCTTGAGGGGCATTTCCATCAGGGATCCTGCCCAGGCTCTGTTCTCACACAGACAGCAGGGAAAAAATCCAGGAAAATGTGAAGAGGGCAAAAAAATCCGGAGGTTTTTCCTGCAGCATCCCATCCCAGCTGCTTGGAATTTAAAGGCAATTTAAATCATTGAATACCCACCAACAGATCTGCTTTTCCTGCATTTGTTCAGACCTTTGGAAACTCCTCATGGTTTGGTCTCTCCAATGCTCTGTGGAGGAGTGAATTCCACCAGTTAATTAGTACCTTGTGATTAACTCCCCCTTCATCTTTTTTTTCAGCTCAGTGCCTGATGATTCCACAGGATCACCTCTAACCTGAGCAAGGAGGATTTTTTATCTCTCTGTGCATCCCATCCCATCCCATCCCATCCCATCCCATCCCATCCCATCCCATCCCATCCCATCCCATCTCCAGAGGGTTTAATTCCACATAAATTGGAATTGGAACCTCCTCTAACCTGAGCAAGGAGGGATTTTCCCCTCTCTGTGCATCCCTGCCCTGTCCCATCCCATTTCCAGAGGGTTTCTTTTCCAGGCTGGACTTTCCAGGCCTCTTCCAGGCCTTTGCTCCATTTTCCTCCTTTCTGGAGCTCCAGACCAACCCAGCACTGCCCAGGCCATCACTGAAACGTCTCTGGGATGTAAAAATGGGTGAAAATCTAGGGATTTTGTCTTTGAGCAGTGGCTGGGTGGGAACTGATCAAGTCTTGGTGCCTCAATCCCACAGGAAGGGGCCTGGAGGGGCAAAGAGATGTGGGGCTGTTCTCTCTGATCAATATAAATATTGCAATCTTCTTCTGCTCCCACGGAACAGAGGGGGGGCTGATCCTTCTTAATCAGCCTGCAGATCCTCCATGCACAAACCTGACAGCCTTCCCAGATGATTTTACAAAACATGTTCTGCAAAAACCCCAAACCAAACCCATCGAAACAGCCTCAAAAATCCCTGCCCAATCCAGGCAGGTGTGGATTTCCCCTGTGTGAGAGCCCAAGGGGCTGCTTCAAATGTTCAATTTAACTTCCTTGGCAGGGAATTATTGCAATTTGGAGAACTCTTACCCTGGAGTTTTTTTCATAAGGAGAGGAGAAAAACTGATGTTGTGGTTGGCCTGGTTTCCAAGAACAACATTTCAGTGTGATTGATGCGTACTTAAATATATTTATATTTTTAAAGATATTTTTGTATTTCTAGATATAATTTTATATTTTATATTATATTTATTATATATATTAGTATTCTATAAATATATAAATATATATACAAACATTTATATTATATATATTTATATTTTATATATAAATATAATTTTTATATATAAAGTATACATTTATCTTTATATACACAGAAATCTAACTCTAACCTAATGCTGCTGGGGGTTAGAGAATCATAGAATTGTTTAGGTGGGTAAAGCTCTCTAAGGCCACCACTGCCCCATGTCCCCAAGTGCCACATCTGAGTAAACCTGGGTGTTTCTCCCCTGACCTCCTGCATGACCAAATTGCATCTGGAATCTAAAAACTCAGTAAAAATGTCATTTGTTACAAGGAAATTCAAATCCAAAGGGTTTTGTGAGGTCTGGAAGGAAAATGCTGCTGGCAAACCCCACCTTTCCCCTGACAGGGATTTGTTCCTGTGTCCTGGTGGCACCTGGAGAAGTGTCACTGGGGAAATGAACGTGGGAAGAGGGGCTGTCACCTGCTGGGATTCTGAAAACAGAGAATTTGGCTGCTCTCAGTCTGAATTTCAGTGACATTTATGGCTCTGAAGCAAAGTGGTCACAGCTGGATGGAAACAGGGATAGAGGAAGAAACATGGAATTATGGAATGAGTTGGGTGGGAAGGGATCTCAAATCCCACCCAGTGCCACCCCTGCCACGGCAGGGACACCTCCCACTGTCCCAGGGTGCCCCAGTGCCCAGCCTGGCCTTGGGCACTGCCAGGGATCCAGGGGCAGCCACAGCTGCTCTGGCAATCCCAGCCCAGCCAGGAATTCCCAATTCCCAATCTCCCACCCGACCTGCCCCTCTCGTGCTCTAAAGCCATTTTCTGGTTTTGCAGCTCCCTGGGAAGGGTGAGGGCAGAGCAGCCCCTCCTGTGCACGGCCCTGCCATGGCTGCTGCTGGCAATTCCAGGGAATTTCAGCCTAGCCATGCCCCTGGCTCCAGGCAGGGCTCCTGGAGAGCTCCAGCTTCTGTTGGTACAAACCACAGCAGCCCCCAGCTTTCACCTCCATGAGATTTCATTTCCTTCCTTGGGCACTGTTCCTTTCAGCAGCTCCGTGTTCTTGTGCTGTTAATTCCCCAAAAATCTATTTTTACCCAGCAGTTGCATTATCCCTCTATTCATACGAGCTGATTTAGAACCAATAAAACCTTGATTATGTACCATGAACCAGGAGTGGGATTTCGTTTGCGCTCAGATCTGGCTGGAAATTTGTTTCCCCACTTCTTTCATCCAAATGATTTCTTTGTCTCCCCGCTGTAAAAGATGCTCTGTGCTGTCTGAGCAATCATATTTAACTGTGACAGAGCAAATTAAAAAGGGATTTTCGGGCATCCACACAGCACAAATGAGGCTCACAGTTCATCTACGTCTTTGTAGGCAGCCACGGGGTGCTCAATATTTTTATTTGGAATTATGCACGTACGAGTGTGAGATGGTTATTGGCTCAGGAATTACAGTTCCCCCTCAGCTGCAGGCTGGAAGAAGCCAACCCTACGGGAATCCTGGAGAAGAGGTTTTGCTGGAATGAGCTGAGCAAAACAAAGCCGGGCAAAGAGCGAGGTTTTTAAGGGCTAGATTAATTTTGTAATTATGAAATAACCAGAAAAAGGCAGCAGTTTATTAATGGGAATTCTGGGAATGCTGTGTACTGGGAACAGGGAACAGGGAAGGCTGGGGGCAATGGGGGTGGTGCTTTGGGAATGGAACGGGGGCCCTGGGCATGGAGGGCACTGGGGGCATCCAGAAAAACAGTGTGGAGTGAGACTTGGACTGGGAATGAAGAAATATCCCATTCCAGTTCCATTCCATTCCATGCTATCCTATCCCATTCCATTCCATCCTATCCCATTCCATTCCATCCCATCCCAGTTCCATCCCATCCCACCCCATGAATCCCATTCCATTCCATTCCATTCCATTCCATCCCATTCCATTCCATCCCATCCCAGTTCCATTCCATTCCATTCCATTCCATTCCATTCCATTCCATTCCATCCCATTCCATCCCATTCCATTCCATCCCATCCCAGTTCCATCCCATCCCACCCCATGAATCCCATTCCATTCCATTCCATTCCATTCCATTCCATCCCATTCCATTCCATCCCATCCCAGTTCCATCCCATCCCACCCCATGAATTCCATTCCATTCCATTCCATTCCATTCCATTCCATTCCATCCCATTCCATTCCATCCCATCCCAGTTCCATCCCATCCCACCCCATGAATCCCATTCCATTCCATCCCATTCCATTCCATCCCATCCCATCCCATCCCATCCCAGTTCCATCCCATCCCATCCCAGTTCCATTCCATTCCATTCCATTCCATTCCATTCCATTCCATTCCATTCCATCCTATCCCATTCCAGTTCCATCCCATTCCATCCCATCCCATCCCATCCCATCCCATCCCATCCCATCCCATCCCATCCCATCCCAGTTCCATTCCATTCCATTCCATTCCATTCCATTCCATTCCTTCACATCCCATCCTATCCCATTCCATTCCATTCCATTCCATTCCATTCCATTCCATTCCATTCCATTCCATTCCATTCCATCCCATCCCATCCCATCCCATCCCAGTTCCATTCCATTCCATTCCATTCCATTCCATTCCATTCCATTCCATTCCATTCCATTCCATTCCATTCCTTCACATCCCATCCTATCCCATTCCATTCCATTCCATTCCATTCCATTCCATTCCATTCCATTCCATTCCATTCCATTCCATTCCATCCCATCCCATCCCATCCCATTCCATTCCAGTTCCATTCCACCCCATCCCATCCCATCCCATTCCCTCCCATTCCATTCCATTTCCCTCCCACTCCTGCCATGGCAGAGACACCTCCCACTGTCCCAGGCTGCTCCAAGCCCCAGTGTCCAACCTGGCCTTGGTTATCCAGGGATCCAGGGACAGCCTCAGCTGCTCTGGAATTCTGTTCCATGGCCTCCCCATCCTCACTCCCCATCCTCCTTGTATCTGAAATTAACCAATCCTTTATTCCATAAAACAACCTCTCCCTTTCTCTGGTTTCCCCACCTCTCCCAGTGATCCTGCAGGATTTTCTCCTTTCCCAAGGCACCACTTCCCAAATTCCCAAAGTGCTGGAGGAGCTTTCTTACCCTGCACCATCCCCTTCTACAGGTGGCTCTGGATCCAAAGCAAATCCATCACGCTTGAAAACACGAATCCCAAAGATTTACATTCCGGAAAGAAAACAAGAGGTCCCAAGAGCTCCAGCAGGATTTTAGATCCCACGACTTCAAGCCAATTTCAGGAACATTGGCAGCCTTTTGACTTCATTTCAGACACTTAGTTGTGGTTTTATGGCTGATTTATTTCTGAAGGGCTACACAGTGCTTTTGGTTTCTCCCCTTGAACCTGGAGTTTTATGTTTTTATGGATTTTAAAGGAAATTTACAGCAGCACTAAGGCACTGCTTTTTGAAACAGGGGATTCAGGGAGAAGTGAGCATAAAAGTGTGGTTTGTGTTGGAAATCTGCATCCTCCTCTCCAGTGCAAGCCCATTTGATGTTCTGAAGTGCTACAAAAGACAAAGTGTTCGAAACCTGCATCAGGAGATGAAAGCAACCGGGAAGATGTACAAATCTGAAACAGAAAACGCACGATGAAAGACTAAAGGATTCCTTAACGAGGACTCCCAGCTCCCTGGGTCACTGCCAACCCCCAGCTCCACCAGGAGCTCCCCTGCTCCTGCAGCTCCCAGCTGAGCTCTCCCTGTCCAAGGCAATTTGCTCCAGTTCTTGACCAGTTCTTGAGCAGTTATTGACCAGTTATTGACCTGTTCTTGACCAGTTAGTGAGGCTTTGTGGGGCCCAGGTGTTGTTGGGAGCCAGGGCTTCCAAACTTCTCCCCAAAATTCATCTCCTTTTCAAACATTGGCAGTGTCTCAGCAGTCGCTGGGACATTCCTTCCCAAATATTGATGGAAAAGAGCCCTGTGGGATTTCAGCCAGTGCAGAGGGTTGGTGTTTTTCCAAGCAGTTTGCTGCTGGAACTTTTGCCATTTTCCAGCCTTTCCTGCACTCCTGGCCCTTCAGCTGGGGTGGGAAGCACCAACCCCCCTGCACAGACACCACAGGAGATCTGCAGCTCCTCAGCCAAGGCTCTTCCAGCTGCAAAGGTGGAAAAGGGTGAAGGCCCCTGGTTCCAGAGGTTCAGGCTGGATGGCATTTGGAGCAGCCTCATCCATGGAAGGTGTCCCTGCCCATGGCAGGGGTGGAACTGGATAGGATTTAATGTCCCTTCCAACCCAAACCAGGCTGGGATTCTGTGACAAGCCAAGATCTGTACTCACTGGCATTTATCTCTTGATTCTATTTTCCCATTTATTTTTTTCTGTGTGTCTCAAAAACTGTGCAGGGATTTCAGAGGGATGGGACTGCATCTACACACGTGTGTCTGTTTGAAAAGCCAGGTGTGTGCTAAGGAAGGCCAGAGCCTCCCCCTGAAATGGAAAATACAAACCCCCTTCCTCTGAATTGTTATAGTTTTGAAATTAAGGGGCTTTCAGGCAAAGATATGGGAGCAGGAATAACAGTTCTTTATTAGGGAAATTAAAAATACAAATGCAATACTATTTTAATGCTATTAATATATGTATTTGTATATATACATATGTGTATATATATACAGAGAAAATGTATAAATATAAATAAAAATATAAACATAAATATCTATAAATAAAAATATATAAAACTCCTGCCAGAGTGAGAGCAGTCCCTGCCCCCTGTGTGTCAGGGGGTGTCCCAGCCCCATGCCATGGGGGCTCAGCCCTCCTGCAGTGCCAGCTGTGGCTCTGCTGCAGCAGGGATCCTGCACAAGGGGGGAGTTTTCCTCTGCAGCTCCAGGGCTGCTGCAGATGGGCCTGGGCTCCCTCTGGCCATGCAGGGCAGCAGAAAGCTGCTCCTCTGGCAGTGCAGGGGGCAAAGGCTGCCATGCTGTGCCAGGCTCAGATTGTGCCCAGGTAGGAATGCTTGGCTCCTCCCCTGGGCGGAGCATCTCCCCATGGGATGCTGGCATTGGATCAGCCCTGCAGGGACACTCAGTGGCCATGGACAGCAGAGATCTCCTGCAGGGAGGATTTGTCACTGAGATATTTTCTGAAAAATCCTCTTTACCCAGGATTTTCTCCTGGGAAGCTGAGAAGCCTCAGAGAAGAATGAAAACAATAATTATCTGATTGCTTCTCCTGTGTTTTGCTGCTTTGGAATGTGGTTGGAGATTGTTTATCCAACATGTGAATTGTTTTTACTTAATGACCAATCACATTCAGGCTGTGTCAGGACCCTGGAAGCAGTCATGAGTTTTTCATTAGTATCTTGTTAAGCTTTCTGCATCCTTTCTGTATTCTTTAGTATAGTATTCTTTAATATAATATAGTATCATATAACAATAAATTAGCCTTCTAATAACATGGAGTCAGATTCATCTTTCCTCCCCATGATGGGGAACCCCAGAAAATACCACAAGGATGGGTTGTGGGAGAGGTAAAGAAAACTGCCCCACGAACAGCAGAGAACTGCCCCAGATCTAACAGATGGTAAATTTCCAACCTGAGACACCAGGCAGCATTATCCCAGTGCTACCATCTTCCCTTTGTCCCTTGCTCCTTCTGGCTGCCAGGGTGGGGATGTGTCCCTGGCAGCACCTCAGCCCAGCAGCCCCAGGAGTGCTTGGGGAAAACCAGCACTGACTGCATCTCCTGCTGTAGAAATATCAGGAGCACTTGTTTTGGAAATTTAAAGCTGGAGCTCCTCTTTGGAAACAATCTTCTCACATATCCCCTGGAGCCTCACAGATATCAGCATTCTGCTGTCAGATAAGGACCCTGCGTGCCTCCACCTGGCAGGAGGAGGTGACAGATGAGCACACAGCCTACTCACCACTTCCCTGACACTTTTCTTTTGCCTTTTTTTCCTCCCCAAGCCATTGCTGGAGCAGAGGAACCTCAAGGAAAATCAGTGTCCATTGGCCGCACGCTCAAACCACACAAAGCAGCTCCAAGCCAGCTGCTGGGAGTGAGCATTTTGGGAAAATCTCCTGCATTTTCTGTGGGATGAGGTGCTCTGGGATATTTCCTGGTGATTTGCTTCCAAGGCAAGGAATTCCAGCTCAGCCAAGGGAGGGATGGATTCCAGTGCCTGTGGGACCTTTCCTTGGCAGCTGGCACCTGAAGCACATTCCCTGAGATCTGGAGGAGCCTCTCCCAGCTGAGATGTCCCACGGGTTCTCCAGCTGGAGAGATTTAGGATTTGCAGGTGCATCTGAGATTTTGCATTTGGGTTGAGCTCAGAAACAGGAGCAGAAACAAAAACAACATTCCCATCCATTTAGCTGGAAATGGGATGGAAAAGGGAGATGTTTGTAGGGGGAAGGACTGTGGGTTGTGTCAGGATAAAACTCCCAGGATGGTGAATCCCCTCTGCTCCTACAAGAGCCCTCTGGAAACTCCCTGGCTATTCTGAGTTCCCCAAGCCTGTGTACTGATGGAGAAGGAGAGGAGATCCTTCCTGCAGCACATCCCAAACTCCAGTTCCAGCAGGAGAGGAGATCTGTAAGAGCCTGAATGAGGGATGTGGGGCTCCAGGGGCTCTCCAAATGCAGTTTATTGTACCCAAGGTGTCACAGCAGCCCAGGGCTGTGGGTGACAGAGCTGTGCCCACAGCTGTCAGCTCCAGCTGCAGGCAGCCCTGGACACCCTTAGTTTAGGTTACAATGCATTATAGACTTTTCTGTGCTGAGCATCTTCATACAGCAGAACCAGTCTATGCCTTAACTGTTACCTGTAGCCCATCATAACTGCTGTAATCACCATATTCATGTCACTGTTCTCCAATCACTAACAGTCAGTGCATTACAGTTTCAGCTAGAAGTTGTTTTTCAGTTTTCTTGCAGTGGAAAATTCTGAGACCTTTTTTCTACTTGCCACATTTGCTGCCTTGTTTGCCTGTGCCCTCTTTGTGCTTGGTAAAAACATCTTCTTGTTTGGGGTGGGTTTATCCTTTGCTCTAAGCCATAAAACCCCTTCTAACTCACACAGCCTTTGCCTCCTTGGTTATCCAGTGGGACTGGCTCAGCAATTCTTTTCTTCTATATCAAAACTTGCTTCCATCTCTATTCCTTCTTCAGATTCTACATTCAAAACTCTTTCTGCTAAGCACACACATCTGTGAGACTTTCTTGTCAAACTTTCATCCTTCCCAACAGAAATGCTTCCTGCAGCACATCCCAAACTCATGTCCAGCAGGAGAGGAGATGTTCAGGCAGCACATCCCAACCCCGTGACCATCAGGAGCTCTGTGCAGGAGGAATGGCTCGTCCTGCTGAGCCTGAGCTGTTGGTTTGGTGCTGGCCAGGAGCTGAGTGTCCGTGTTGGTGTGGATGAAAATAAATACCTGTGCAGGCTTCAGAGCTGTCCCTCAGCCACCTCTCAGCTGAGAGATGAGGATGGAGTTCAGGTGATTTTAAATGCTTCCAACAATTTGATGTTTTCCCTCTGGAACAGCTTTTAAAAATTATGTTTTTTCCAAAAATGCCCTGAGTACCTAAACCTAGAGGGCCCCTCCTTTTATTAAATCCATCTGCCACAAGGTCAATTTGTTCTAAACAAGGCAAGTGAAAAGCAAATCACCTGTAACGACCAGAGTGGGAATTTTCTGTTCCTTCTGCTTTTGTGTGAGCTCAGGGAGATGTTCCTGGTGAACCCAGTGACAACAGGCAGGATGAGCAGAATGTGGTTACCTGGACACATCTGGATCCAGGGAAAGGGACCTCAGGCTGGGGATAAATCCATGTGCAGGACAGCTCTGGGCTTGGAGAGTTTCACCTGCAGGTGGTGGAGAGGAAGCATCCAGAGAAAGCAGAGTGAGGAATTGTGGAGGGGTGAAATCCTCCTCTCCTCAGGGTCCAGCTGTGGAGATGCCCTGGGTTTTGGAACAGGGCAGGATTGTGGTGTGGAAATGCCCTGTGGGTCAGGGATGAGGAGAAATTGGGGTCCCCGTGGAAAGGGACTGCCCAGGAAGGGTTGTTTCATTCTATGGCTTTGCTATTTGTTTGTGTAAATAATTTCCTGGCCTTAATTCCTGAGGTGCCACCAAGTTAAAGTTGGTGACTTATTGATCTGCTGCAATTATTTAAATTAAACCCAGGAATTCAGCTCTATTTTAGTGAGGCAAACCAGAAAAAAATGAACATTTTCCTTGTTACCTTGGCAGGAAGTTAAAGGGATGACAATGATCTGTCCCTGCTTCCTTGGAAAACACAAAACCACATCAAACCTCTCCAGATCTGCAGCACAATTACAAACTATTTGTTTGCAGAGCAGGGCTTGGGGCTGCTTGTTGTAATTGAGGATGCAGCAGAGAGGCTCTGAGCTTTTGCCAATTTCTCAGGCTCCTGCAGTTTTCTCCTGGGAGCTGATTGCCAGCAGGAGCCGTGGCACCTTCATTAGCTCCCCCCGAACTTCCCAGGGAGCTGGGAAAGCAATCACTGCCCTTGGGAGGGGAGGAAGGAGCTGGCTCTGCTTGTCAGCATTCCAGACAGCGCCCAGCACTGAGGATGGAAATGTTGTTTTTGTTTCTGAGCTCAAGCCGAATGCAAAATCCCAAATGCACCTGCAAATCCTAAATCACCCCTGGGCCTGGAGGAGCACAGGGGGAATGGAACCGCTCCTGTGCCAGGCTGTGCAGGGCCTGGCAGCAGGAGGGACAGGGAAATGGGCCTCTGGAAGGGCTGCAGGAGCCCCTGGATGTGGCACTCAGAGCTCTGTGCTGGAACCCTGGGCACTGAGAATTTCAGATTTTCTGTGCTGCCAGGCTCTGACCCCCAGGAGAGCACTGCACTGACCTGAGACCTTGGAGAAGCTCCCAAAATTGAATTATAGCACTGGGATTGTGGGTGTGGGGTTTGGATAGAAGTGTGTGAGATCACAGGGGGGAAAACTTAGAAAGTAAGCATTTAGAATACAGTAATAGATATAAAGCAAGATGGAGGTTTTAGGATGGAAGCTTCTCCTTCTCCTTCTCCTTCTCCTTCTCCTTCTCCTTCTCCTTCTCCTTCTCCTTCTCCTTCTCCTTCTCCTTCTCCTTCTCCTTCTCCTTCTCCTTCTCCTTCTCCTTCTCCTTCTCCTTCTCCTTCTCCTTCTCCTTCTCCTTCTCCTTCTTTGTTCTTCACCTTCTTCTCCATGGGTTTGGATGGTTTTGTGTAATTGGATAAAAAATCTGCATTGTGGGCACAGGTGATTCGTTATTGGGTTAAGAGTAACTAATTGATTAATTAATAAGTAAAAAAAGTAAAAGTAATTAATTCATTAATAATTTAGGTGTCGTTTCTTAATTGGACAGTTTATCCTTTAGAGGCCTCAGAGAGAGAGAGAGAAGATGGGGCTCCATTTTTAGTTTGTTAGAGTGAAGTGCAGCAGAACTCAGGATTTGTGAGACTGTGACAGAGATAGGAACTGATAAACATCTGAGTCCCAACAAGAAATACCCTCTCACTCATTTAACCCCGACCCTGGCAGAGAAAAGAAGCAAAGACAGCACAGCTCTGGGATGGGGACAATGTGGGCATTGGACACAGTTTGGGCTCCATGGGATGGGAGGGCTTTTCCAACCTCAGGGATCCTGGGATTCTGGGAGGATAGGACCAGGAACCAGGGCAGTTTAACGCAGGCATCACCCAAAGCTCTGCTTTTCCATCACAGCCAGCTTTTCCCAGGCTGCATTCCCTCTCCTGACCCTCTCCTTTCATCTGCTCAGCTCTCCCAGCCTGGATCAGGGAGCCAATTTCCTTCCCAGCCCAAAGGATCCTGTGGTTCCTCATTAGACACTATGGGAAGGCAGCCCAGCCTCTCTGCAGTGCTCTCGAGTGCTTCACTCATCAAGGCTGCTGAATAATATAGGCAGATTTATTTCACTTTTGGGGCTCGTTGTCTTTCCCTCACTTCTCATCTCCCTGCCTTGGTGTCTGGCCATGGAGCAGGCAATTGTTCCTGGAGCCCTGGAGGTGCAGAGAAACACCCCAGGATGCTCCAAGGCTGGGGCTCTCCCAGGCTACTGATACATACCTCTGGAAGGTGTCAGGATTAATTAAATTAAATTAAATTAAATTAAATTAAATTAAATTAAATTAAATTAAAAGCACAGGTTGGGTGCCCAGCCCTCTCTGGCTCCTCCAAAGTCTGGTTTTAATACATGAATTTTCTGTGTTGCCAAAGAAAGCTCCTGCCTCACCCAGGGTGCCCTCAGTGCCCACCCACCCCATTTCTGCCCAGTCCTTGTGTCCCTCTGGGAGCAGGATTGCTGTGGGGGCTGGATCCCCGTGGATGCAGGTCAATGCTCACCCAAAAGGCTCTTCCAGCTGCAAAGGTGGAAAAGGGTGAAGGCCCCAGGTTCCAGAGGTTCAGGTTGGGTGGGATTTAGAGCAGCTTCATGCATGGAAGGTGTCCCTGCCCATGGCAGGGTTGCAAGGGGCACAAGGGGGCTGGGGATGCCCAGCTGGGCCAGAGGTGGCCCTGGCATTGCTGCGGAATTGTGGCATTCACATCCTCTGGAAAATCCCTTTGTCCAGGATTGTTCTCCTGGGAAGCTGAGAAGCCTCAGAGAAAAGGAAAACAATTCTTATCTCATTTGCTTCTCCTGTGCTGTGCTCATGTGGAATGTGTTTGGGGATTGTTCACCCACAGGTGATTGTTCCATTGGATTCTGTTTTCACTCTGTGGCCAATCAGGGCCAAGCTGTGTCAGGACTCTGGTAAGAGTCACAAGTTTGTGTTATTATCTTTTCAGCCTTCTGTAAGTATCCTTTCTGTATTCTTTAGTTAGTTAGTTTAGTATTCTTTAATATAATATAGATCATAAAATAATAAATGAGCCTTCTGAGAACATGGAGTCAGATTCATCATTCCTCCCTTCATTGGGGCACCCCACAAATACAGCAGGTAATGCCTGCACTCCATGGCCTGGCAGGGCTTCTCCAGCCTAAATGTTCCCAGATTGCTGAGCTGGAGCAGGAGCTGTGTCCCAGTGATCCTGGAGCCCCAGAGCAGAGGAGTGAAGGATCCACCCCACAAACACAGCCCTGGTGTGCCCTGTGGGATTTGCTGAGTCCCCAGGATGAGGTGAGAGATGAGACTTTGACTCCATGTTCTCAGAAGGCTATTCTATTCTATTCTATTCTATTCTATTCTATTCTATTCTATTCTATTCTATTCTATTCTATTCTATTCTATTCTATTCTATTCTATTCTATTCTATTCTATCATATCATATCATATCATATCATATCATATCATATCATATCATACTAAAACTATACTAAAGAAAGAGAAAGGATAGAGACAGAAAGCTATAACGAATGAATGATAAAAACTTGTGACTCGCCAGAGTCCTGACACAGCTGGCTGTGATTGGCTATTAAATTAAAACAAGTCACCTGTTGGATGAACAATCTCCACCCACATTCCAAAGCAGCAAAACACAGGAGAAGCAAATCAGATAATTATTGTTTTCCTTTTCCTCTGAGGCTCCTCAGCTTCCCAGGAGAAAATCCTGGGCAAAGAGGATTTTCCAGAAAATGTGACAGTGACAGTGCCTCACTCCTGCCCAGCCACCTCTGCCCTCTGTGGGGGCACAGCTCCCTGGGGCTGCTCCTGCTTTCCTGGGAATCCCAGGGATAACCATCCAGGGATTGGTGTGGGGGATGAGCTGAGCAGGGACTGGGCACAAGGAGCTCTGCAGAGAGTGGGAATAAAAAGGTGTTCTTAAACCAAAAGCTTGTGGCGCTTCAACAGAGCCACACAACAAAGAGATGTTCCACTGAGGAGTCAGCAAAACCTTTTGTTTAAAATCATAAACTCAAGGAATGGTTTGGGTTGAAAGAACCTCAAACCCCACCCAGTGCCACCCCTGCCATGGCAGGGACACCTCCCACTGTCCCAGGGTGCCCCAGTGCCCAGCCTGGCCTTGGGCACTGCCAGGGATCCAGGGGCAGCCACAGCTGCTCTGGCAATCCCAGCCCAGCCAGGAATTCCTTCCCAAACATCTTGTAAGTCTGAATGACCTCATTAAAGTCTTGCAGCTTTAATAAAGTCCTTGCCGACAAGGGATGGCTTTAGGAGGTTTGTGGTGGCTTGGCCACTCTGCCATTGCTGGATTTTTAATAAGATTTATTATTCACACATAATATGAACTGTGTGTTCACCCACATGAACTGAGCCCCAAACGTGGGGCTTGTGCAGGTGCTGGGAATTGGAGACTTCTCAGTCTCCCCCCTCTGTGGCTCCTGAAGTTCAAAGGGAGAATTTGGGATTTTGTTGGCTTGCCTGGGTTATAGCTCACTGTCTCTGTGACCATGCTGCATTATCAACTGATAAATTCCCTTTTAGCTGCTGCAGCCCTGGCAGAGCAGAGATTCCCCTGCAGCCTCCATGGGGAGCTGCCTCAGCCAGACCCTGCCCTGCTCCCCAGCCACCCATGAGGAGCCACCTTTCCCCCAAGCTTTGTTTTATAACAGCAAAAAGAACAAAAGCGTTATTTTCTAACAGCAGAAAGAACAAAAACGCTGGGAGCTTACTGGACAAAGCTATTTTTAGCTCTCCCTTTAACATTTCTGGCCCCAAATTCCCGGGGTTTGAGCATGTGGAGGTGTCCCTGCCCCTTCCAGCTGCCCATTTTCCTCATCCAGCTGTAGCCTGGCCTCCACAACAGCTGGAACGCTGCAGGGGAGAGGGAGCAGAGCGTGCCTGGCATTTGGAATAATGCAAATGAATAATTTCCTCACCCTGCCTCATTTTCTGTGCTGTTCAGACACTGCTGTCTGAGCTGGGATGGATCCTGGCTGTGCCCTGCCAGGGCTGGGGGCTCTGTGCTGCTCTGGCAGGACCTCGGAGCTTTCCCTGCTCCAAATAAAACAGCAGCACCTTTAGATCCCCCCTGATGCTTTGGGCAGCAGTTCTGAGTGAAACCCAGGCAGGTTTTGGCAGCATTCACTGTCACTTTGTGACTGTTTCTGTTTAATAACAGCTTTTCTTCTTCCCCAAATAAAAAATTCTT
The DNA here is from genome assembly GCF_027887145.1 of Ammospiza caudacuta. NCBI lineage: Eukaryota > Metazoa > Chordata > Aves > Passeriformes > Passerellidae > Ammospiza > Ammospiza caudacuta. The sequence continues at coordinate 65,677,782 of NC_080598.1, forward strand.
GTGCTTTTTCCCCCAAAAATTCTTGTGCTTTTTTACCCCAAAAATTCTTGTGCTTTTCCCCCCAAAATTCTTGTGATTTTCCCCCCCAAAATTCTTGTGATTTTTTTCCTCAAAAATTCTCTTGATTTTTGGAGGTTTGCTCCAAGCCCAGACCAGCAGTTTGCTGGGATTCAAGCCCGGGGTTCAACCCCAGCTGCCAAACAATCCTCCCCAGCCTCTTGTCACCCTCCCAGTGGGATGGGGAGAGGTTTGCTAGGGTAGAAATGAGAAAATCCGTGGGTGGAGACAGACAGACAGCTGGGTAGGAAAAGCAAACTGAGGCATTCATTTCCCACTTGCCTGGACAGCAGGGCTTGGGAATGCAAACCCCGTCACCCCAGCGGTGATCCCACCCCTCTGCCCCAGCTCTGAGCAGTGTCCAGTGGGCTGGGACACCCCTTGGGGCTGGGACATCCCCTGGGGCAGTGTCCCCAGCTCTGAGCTCGGTGTTCCATGGGCTGGGACATCCCTCATGGGCTGGGACATCCCCTGGGGCAGTGGGGATCAGCTGTCCCAGCTGTGTCCCCAGCTCTGAGCTCACTGTCCTGTTGGCATCAGCTGTCCCAGCCGTGTCCCCAGCCCTGATCTCAGTGTCCATTGAGGCTCAGCTGTCCCAGCTGTGTCCCCAGCCCTGATCTCAGTGTCCATTGAGGCTCAGCTGTCCCAGCCATGTCCCCAGCCCTGAGCTCAGTGTCCCATGGGCTCAGCTGTCCCAGCCGTGTCCCCAGCCCTGATCTCAGTGTCCATTGAGGCTCAGCTGTCCCAGCTGTGTCCCCAGCCCTGATCTCAGTGTCCCATGGGCTCAGCTGTCCCAGCATGTCCCCAGCCCTGATCTCAGTGTCCCATGGGCTCAGCTGTCCCAGCTGTGTCCCCAGCCCTGAGCTCAGTGTCCCATGGGCTCAGCTGTCCCAGCTGTGTCCCAGCTGTGTCCCAGCCCTGAGCTCAGTGTCCCATGGGCTCAGCTGTCCCAGCTGTGTCCCAGCATGTCCCCAGCCCTGATCTCAGTGTCCCATGGGCTCAGCTGTCCCAGCATGTCCCCAGCCCGGTCTGGCTGAGCAGCAGAGCAGCGCTGGCCCCGTGCAGGTGCAGCCCAGCAGGGACTGGCACATTTGGGGTGCAGACCCCCACCCCAGCCCTGCTGAGCAGGCAGCAATGAGCCCAGGGCAGCCCCATTTCCCAGGCAGTGTTCCCAGCCCAGCTCCCTCGCTGCTGTGTGTGGGCACAGGAGCTGCTCAGCTCCGTGAACACTAAAAATAGAGCTCAGCTAAAGCCCCAGCCGGCTCACGAGCTCGGTTACATTAAATGTTTAATTAACAAATTTTCCCTGCATTACTTATGGCTGTTTATTCATCTATTGCTGTGTTTCATGAATGATCCCCAGCAGCCCGTGCTTGTTTTGTTATGTTTGTCATAAACCTTAAATTAGATTTTTTTGTCGAGCAGGCGACATCAATGACTTATTTTTTTATTATTTATTTTGTAATGGGCTCTGGGAAAGGTTTTTCTTTCTTTCTCATTATAATGGAGCCATCCATTTCTTTTGAGGCATTGCCTGTATAAATCTAAAAGCTCTCAAAATGCCTCATTTCAGCTTTAATAGGCAGCTGGATTGGTTCCTTTGTTTGGGAAATACAAGAGATGTGGGAATGTGATTGCAGTGAGTGAGGGTGAGCAGAGCCACAAGTCCCCTGCAGGGAGCTGCCACCAGCTGGGCTGGGGACACTCGCCCTGTCCCCTGCTTGTCCCACACCAGCACAGGGCCATGGCATCAGGAATTCTGTGCTGGTGTTCGCAGGGGTCCCAGAATGAGGGAAGAGATGAGAATCTTGACTCCAGGCTTCAGAAGGTTGATTTATTATTTTATTATATATATAGTATTAAAAGAAAATGGTATTTTAAAGCTATACTAAAATAATAGAAGAAAGGATTTCATCAGAAGGAAAGGAAAGGAAAAGAAAGGGAAAGGAAAGGAAAGGAAAGGAAAGGAAAGGAAAGGAAAGGAAAGGAAAGGAAAGGAAAGGAAAGGAAAGGAAAGGAAAGGAAAGGAAAGGAAAGGAAAGGAAAGGAAAGGAAAGGAATGATAATAAAATCTTGTGACTGCTCACAGCCTTGACACAGGTGGCTGTCATTGGTCATCAAGTAAAAACAATTTCACATGCTGAGTAAAAAATTCTCCAAATCACATTCCAAAGCAGCAAAACATGGGGAAGCTGAGGCTTCCCATCTTCTCAAAAGAAAAGGTCCTGGCAAAAGGATTTTTCAGAAAATGTGACAGAATTCCTCTGCTGTTTTGGAGTCCAGGGGCTTTGGGTGCCAGCAGGAAAAGGAGCAGAGAGGAAGCTGCACTTTGGTCCTTCTGCAGTGAAATTTGTCCCTCTGCCTGCACCTGAGCCAGGGCTGGGCTGGCTGGAATCAGGGCAGGCTGGGACATGGGAGGTGATCCTGACCATGGCAGGGGTGGCACTGGGGGGGCTTTGAGGTCCCTTCCCACTCCAAAATTATGATTATGTCTTGGGTTTCTGTTGTTGAGATGATCCCTGAGGTATTAGAAAGTCTTTTTTTTTTTCCTAGCCTTGTGACCGAAGGAGTTGAGATTCATCAGCTCTGGTTCTCAAGGTTGTTTATTTTTCTTTATCTGTTACATTCCTTCTCTGACCTGCTGAGATCTGTCCAGCAGGTCGGGTTGTGGCACAGTCCCTGCCCTTGGGGTGGTGTTGGCTTTTTATACTAAAAACTACATGTACTTTATTTACAATAATTTTCCAGTCCTTATCACCTATGTCAGACAGTCTGTCTCCAAACCAATCCAGAAGTGCCACCATCACAGCAGAGGATGGAGGACAAGAAGGAGGACAGACACACCCAGATTCCTCCATCCTGCCCCCTGAACCCCCATTCTAAAACCCCAAAATTCTCCATTTTCACCCTGTGACAAATTCACTGTCATTCTACTCAAACCCTTGTGGCTGGTAACTCCTCACACAAAGCTGGGAATTGTTTCCATGGGCTAAAATCAAAGGCACAGGTGTCTGTGACTGCGTGCCAAGGTCTCTGAGCCCCTGCCAGGGTCTGGAGCCCCCAGGGCAGCCAGAGCAATGTCCTGGGTTCTGACAATTCTGGAGAAGTGCCATCCCTGCAGGTGTCCCCTGGAGGTGGCACTCAGGGCTCTGGGCTGGGCACCAGGTGGGCATTGGGCACAGCTGGGGCTCAGTGACCCTGGCGGGCTTTTCCAGCCTCAGGGATTCTGATGGTCCATGAAATCTTTGCTGGTCCCTGCAGGAGAGGCCCTTGGCTCTCCCAGGGCCCAGCCCCAGGCCTGGCTGTCCCTGCTCTGCCCCTCCAGGGCACTGCCCACATCCCTGAGGCTGCTCCCTTAGCAGGGCTCTCAACTGGAACCTCTCATCCTGGGCTTTGGGAGTACTCAAGCATCAGAACTTGGAGCTGCTGCCCATTCCTCGTTTGGCAGCTTCAGTTTAGCACATTTAGTTTTAGTTTACTCTTCATATTTTATTTTAATTTTTAATTTAATTTATTTATTTAAATTTTTATTTAAATTTATTTATTTTTATTTTTTATATAATTTCATTTATTTAGTTTTCTATTTTATTTTAAATTTCTTTTAAATTTTATTGTTTTTATTTATTTTCAGGTTTGTTTTATTTATTGTTTATAATTTATTGCTTATAATTTATTGCTTATATCTTACTGTTTATTTTGTTTATTTTAACACTTATTTTAAAAGTTATTGTTTATTTTTTATTTTATTGGGTTTTATTTTTTTATTTTACATCTTAGTTTTATTTTAATTTCAAAATTTAATTTTACATTTTTTTGCCTTATTTCATTTCATTTTCCTAATGAATTCCATTTTATATTATATTTAATCTTTAATTTTATTATGTTTTTCCTTATTCTACTTTACATTATTTGCTACTATGTTATTTTATTTTATATATTTTTATTTTTTATTTTAATGATTTTATTTTACCTCATTTCGTTTCTTTTATGTGATTTTACCTCATTTAATTTCTTTTTTTTATTTTATTGCATTTAATTTACCTGATTTTACCTCAGCAGACAATAGCTGGCAGAACAGGAGATGGCCTCGGTGAAGCTGCTGGAATTCTGCTTCCCGTGGGAGCTGGAGCCCAAATGGAGCCCAGCTGCAGGGGGGCTCCCCTTCATCCACAGCAAGCAGGAATTGGGATGGTTTTTCCTGATTCCATCATTCCTGGCTCCCCTCTGGGAGAGGAGGATCTGGGGGAGCTCAGGAGAGAACACCAAACCCTGCTCTGAGGGGTGAACCCAGCTCTAATCTCCATTTTGGGGGGAACTCAGGGATAGAAATTCCAACACCAGACTTGGAAATTCCCATGGGCACACAGTGCAGCATTTTAATGGGATAAATGCAAATGATTTGTATTTTTAAAGCGTTTTTCCTTGTGTCCAAGAGGAATTGCACCTCCTGTGGGGTGCCCCGGGCCAGCAGCATCCTGGCTGTGGCACAGCACGGGTGACAATGCCCGTGACAAACAAACTGCTCCCAGCCTTTCTCGACAGCTGAGAGGATCAAAACCAGCAGGAAATTCAGTGCTGCAGTGCCTGGTGAGGGCTGGCAGGTGACACAGCTCCTGGAATTCCAAGAACATCCTGCCCTGGTGTGAAATATGCCAATCACTCGTTTTTAAAATTTTAAAATTTTAATAGTAATACAATGGTTATAAAAATAGTAATATAATTAGAGTAATAAAAATTTGGACAATTAGGACAATATGAGACAATAGAAAGAAAGAGTTATGGATGGTCTGGGTACCTTTTGTGGGCAAAATAAGCCCAAAAAAGGCCCCACGTTAACAGAGGATTAACCCTTAAAAGCAGCAGCCTGTTGCATGTTCATACAGCCCATCCATGATGCATAAATTCCATTCAAACACAGGATTCTGGCTGGGCAGTGTCAGCTCCTTCCTCTGGATCCTGACGGCGTCTCCAGGGCTGAGGATATATGATATAATATAGAAGAAGTTAGTTTGTTCTGATAATGGAGTAATATAACATAACATAACAGAACATCACATCACATAACATAATATAGAAAGAGTTCCTTTGTTCTGATAACGGAGCAATAAATTCTCTTTCTCTGAAAGATTCGGGTGTCCTGAGGCTGCCATCTCACTGCAAGTCCTTTCTTTAAAAAAGTATCCTACATAGCATTGTTTCTATTTTACCCTTATGTTATAACCTAAAGCTATATTTAACACACTACTTAAGAGAATGAACACAGCATCACTTTCTAACACAACACATATAATACTCATTTGAATATCTGCAAAAAGCAAATATAAATAAAATACACATTTCTCACACCGAGGTTCTGGTGCGTGCCAGGGTAGCCAGGGGAGGTCATTTCATTTCCAGGGATCACACTTCCTCCCAGGGGGTTTTATTCATGGTCTTGCTTCAGTGAAAACCTCTCAGGTTCCTATTTCCAGTGCTCCCAGCCCGGCTCCTGGTGCTGGTTTTGGTTTTTCTCCACGTGTGTTCTGCAGATAAGGCTGGAGCTCAGCTGCTCTCATCAGCAGGGCGAGGAGGGAGCCCCGAGAGGCACAGCCTGAGCTCAGAAATGCAGGGCTGTGGTGGGCACAGGCACCTGGGGCCAGCCATGGGAATTTATGGATTTATTCCCTGTTTGCCGCGTGGGAGGTGGGGCTGGGAGTGTGCTGGGTGCAGAACACATCAAAAAACATTTCCAACTGCACATCCCTGAGCTCCAGGTTTCCCAAATGAATCCTGCTCCTTTCCCAGGGGGGTAAATCAGACACAGGCCACAGAATGAACACCGGTTTCTGGGAGACTGAGCCTCATCTCAAGCAGTAAAACAGCAAAAGGTTTTTCCCTTTCTGCATAAAAGAAGATTTAAAATAAATGAAGATTTTTCAGCAAACAGGGATAGCTGAGATATTTGGAATTGGGAATTCCTGGCTGGGCTGGAATTGCCAGAGCAGCTGTGGCTGCCCCTGGATCCCTGGCAGTGCCCAAGGCCAGGCTGGACATTGGGACAGTGGAATAAATGGGATTTAAGGTGTCACCATGATATTTTCTGAAAAGTCCTCTTTGCCCAGGATTTTCTCCGGGGAAGCTGAGAAGCCTCAGAGAGGAATGAAAACAATAATTATCGGATTGCTGCTCCTGTATTTGCTGCTTTGGAATGTGGTTGGAGATTGTTTACCAACAGGTGATTGTTTGATTGGTTCCATGTGAATTGTTTTTCCTTAATGGCCAATCACCATCAACTGTGTCAGACTCTCTGAGTCAGTCACCTGTTTTTATTATTCACTCTTATTAAACCTTCTGATGTATCCCTTCTCTTTCTTTAGTATAGTTTTAGTATAGCATAATATAATATAATATAATATAATATAATATAATATAATATAATATATCAGCATTCTGAGAACATGGAGTCAAATTCTCATCTCTCACTTCATCCTGGGAACCTCACAAACACCACATTTAACCCAAAACATTCCAGAATTCCATGAAAACTCCATCCCAGCCGTGATGTGTGAGGAGCTCTGGTGCTCAGCAGCTTTGGTGTCGTCCTTGTGCCAAATTCAAGTTAATTCTGCCTAAACCAAACCCAAGCTGAGCTTCTCCCTTGGGGGAGGCTGAAAATTGGGATGGATGGGATGAGCAGGAGCTGGGAGGGGTGGGATTGCCTTGGAAAAACACAGGGCTGGACCAGGGAAGGATTTACCCTGAAGGACAGGATAAATGCCATAAGGACAAGAGGATTTCCGGTGTCCATGGGAAATCTCAGGCTGGGAAGCAGAATAAAGTTTCTCACATTCATTAGAATAAAGAATAAATCCTTTTAAAGGAAAAGAAGGGTGAAAGGATGTATTTGTCTGAAATTTAGCAGTTTATGGCAACAATCCCAGGATGTGATCCCATGGGAATAAATTAAATATTCTGGAAGGATCCTTCTCACAGGGCAGGAACAGTCATGGGGGCCTGGGGAAATTCCAACCCATCTTAATGACCCTCTATGCCCCAATTCAGCAAAATCTTCCAAACCCCAACATCTTAGTGAGTAATTGTTCTTAAAAGTAGCTGGCAGAGCAGTTAAAATAAATTCATCACTCCTCAATATTCCACTTCTTCTTCCTGGGCTTGTTTCTCCATATTTGAACTTTATTCTGGGAATAATAAATAGACTTTGCTGCACACGAGCAGCGAAAATGTCGCATTAAAAGCAGGCTGAATATTTAACTGAAGTTTAAACTTGTCATTCAATGAGCTGATAATAAATGCCATAAGCTATTCAGCTTTCAAATTAAATCCCTGAGCAAATGTTTTGAGAGAAGGGGCTGATTTATCCCTGTGTACGACTTTATTTGCTGGGAAATTTCAATATCTAAGTCACAGCACTTCTGAAAAAAAGCCTTAAATCAAGATTTTCCATTGACAACTTAATCTGGTAACACAGGCTGATGAAGATGGTCTGCTATCTTGAATATTGAGTTATTTCTCAGACTTCTATTTTTCTTGCTTGGAAATTTGCTTTGCCAACTGCCTAAAAAGTAATTTTTATTATGATGGGGTTTTATTTTCCCATAATTTTGTAGGTTATTTGCTGGCAATGAGAGGAGAATGGGGTTTAAGGAGATGTGATGGACACATGATGGATGCCTCTCCTCTCTGCTGGTTTTTCTGTTAGTTATGGGTAATAAATTCCAACTTCTGAGGCAAAGAAAATGATCCAGGGAGGGACAATGCCCAGGGGAATCTTCCCTGAGAGTCCCTCAGTGCTGCAGCTCCCAAGGGTGAGAGGAACATCTGGAGAAATCAGTTCTGGGTTCACATCTGCACTAAAAAAATCTAAATTTGGTCAAATATTTGGGATTCTTCTCAAGTTTCCACTCCATCTGGGCCAGGGGAGCTCAGGGAATTCAGCAGGAATTTCCCCATGGAAAGGGGGCTCAGGGGGTTTGGGGTGCCCATCCCTGGAGGTGCCCAAGGAGCAACTGGGCCTTGGTGTGGGCATCAGGCACAGCTGGGGCTCCGTGGGCTGGGAGGGATTTTCCCACCTCAGGGATTTTGGGATTCTGAGAGGATGGGACCAGAACCCACCACAGCTCTCCACAAACATCACCCACGGCTTTGCTATTCCACCAGAGCTGAGTTCTCCAGGGTTGCATTCCCTGAGTCCTCCCCAGCTCAGCTCTCCCACTCTGGATCAGGAGATTCCCTCCTGTTGAGGATTGCAATGCAAAATGTTTTCAATTACCATCTGTAGGGCAGATTACCTTTGTCAAGTGGGCAGTTTGCCTTATCTCTCTCTTTGAGTGACCACATTCACACCTCCTTCAGGAGGGGACATTGCTGATAACAGCCATTGAATGTCCCCGCATGGCTGATAAGAACTACAGCATCCCATTGGCAGATGTGAGCCCAGAGGGAGGAGCCAAGCATTCCTACCTGGATATAATCTGGAGATTCTGGAACACCAGCACGGCTTCTCCACTGGATTCCCCAGAGGAACAGCAGCTGCCTCTCCTTCCCCTGGATCTTCAGAGGAAGAGACTGCACCCTTCTCCAGGATCCCTGCTCCAGCAGAGCCACCCTGACACTGCAGGAGGGCTGAGCCACAATTGCAATGGGAACGGCTGGGGCTGGTGCTCTCTGAGAGCTTTCCCATCCCCATGATCCATGCCCTGTGATGGAGCAGCAGCTCTGGCTGTGTGCTGGACACCCTGAGAGTCTCAGAGGACGCTCAGAGTCCCAGGGACAGCCAGGGAACAACCAGAAATTTCCAACAGCTCATTTTCCCTCTAATGATCTGAGGCACAAGCCATGACCTGTCTTTCCTAGGCAGGTAAGAGCCATATTTCCATTTCAACGTGCACTCCTCTCTGTTGGGAAGGATGAAAGTTTGACAAGAAAGTCTCCCAGACGTGTGTGCTTGGCAGAAAGATTTTTAAATGTAGAGTCTGAAGAAGGGATAGAGATGGAAGCAAGTTTTGGTAGAGAAGAAAAGAATTGCTGAGCCAGTCCCACTGGATAACCAATGAGGCAAAGGCTGTGTTAGTTAGAAGGGGTTTTATGGCTTAGAGCAAAGGATAAACCCACCCCAAACAAGAAGATGTTTTTACCAAGCACAAAGAGAGCACAGGCAAACAAGGCAGCAAATGTGGCAAGTAGAAAAAAGGTCTCAGAATTTTCCACTGCAAGAAAACTGAAAAACAACTTCTAGCTGAAACTGTAATGCACTGACTGTTAGTGACTGGAGAACAGTGACATGAATATGGTGATTACAGCAGTTATGATGGGCTACAGGTAACAGTTAAGGCATAGAGTGGTTCTGCTGTATGAAGATGCTCAGCACAGAAAAGTCTATAATGCATTGTAACCTAAACTAAGGGTGTCCAGGGCTGCCTGCAGCTGGAGCTGACAGCTGTGGGCACAGCTCTGTCACCCACGGCCCTGGGCTGCTGTGACACCTTGGGTACAATAAACTGCATTTGGAGAGCCCCTGGAGCCCCACATCCCTCATTCAGGCTCTTACACCTCTCCAGGTGCATTAACAGAGCCTTTTTATAGTGACCTAAATAAAACCTCCATTTCTCCTGCCTGCCAGCTCTCAGGGTTTCCCGAATTCACCCAGGTTTGGAACAGGGAAAGCAGCCAAGGCACAGCCCCCACAGCCCCCAGGTGCTGTGTGCTGCTGCACAGGCAGGAGGTGTTTGTTGCCACACAGTGCAATGGAGCAAACTGGAGAAGCAGGAGGATGAGGATTTCCTAAGCAGTCTCCAGGTGCTCGCTGCCATTAGCTAATTTGAGCAGGAGGGTTGCCATGGAGATGTGGGAGCAGCAGGGATGGAGGGAGGGGAGAGCAGGGTGGGATTTATCCCATTCCTGCTGCCAGCCCATGTGGGTGCTATCCATGTGCTGGATAATTCTCTTTTCTGACCCAGAGATGGGGCAACTGGGAGGCCCCAAAGCTTTTATTCTATTAAGAGCTTTTATTCTATTAAGAGCTTTTATTCTATTTTCAGTCTCATGAGAAGGGTGGGACAATACAGATGTTGTAATTCACACCATCACAATCAGAAGCTGACTATTTCCTATCTATAATACATTATAAGTGGTTTTTGGACTATCAGCTTTTGCCGCACCATGCTGTAGATGCCTTAAAGCAAATAATCTAAAATTACCCTTTGTGGGTCCCACCACAATGCATCTTTCACAGTTCTATTTCTCTAAAGTATCCAGTCTTATTTGCAAGGCCATTTTTAAAAACTTGTTTCTAGCTCCATTTTTCTCTCAACAATCTCTGTCCTATTCCATGGCAATTCTAAGTCAGCATTTCTTGTCTCAAAGTTTGCATACAGATCCACACCATGTGAGCTTTGTGTCAGGCTTTGAGAACTCTCTACAAAAATCCATTTCCCACATTTCATATTTGTGTTGCCCTCAGATGAAGGCAGAAATGATGGATCTGACTCCATGTTCTCAGAAGGCGAATTTATTTCTTTATAACACTATGTTATATTAAAGAATGCTATACTAAACTATATGAAAGAATACAGAAAGGACACTTACAGGAGGCTAAAAAGATAATAATGAAAACTCCTGACTCTTTCCAGAGCCCTGACACAGCTTGGCCCTGATTGGCCATTGAGTGAAAACAACTCCCAGCAGAATCCAATGGAACAATCACCTGTGGGTGAACAATCCCCAAACACATTCCACATGAGCACAACACAGGAGAAGTAAACGAGATAAGAGTTGTTTTCCTATTCTCTGAGGCTTTGCAGCCTCCCAGGAAAACAACCCTTGGTGAAGGGATTTTTCCAGAAAATGTGAGTGCCACACCCCCATTTCCCCCTCTCTTGCATAGCCTTCTTTCAAGCCCTAAGAACTCTCTACACACCCATTTCCCACACACACAGACCCCAGTGACAGGGGCTGGGCCTGGCTGTCCCTGTGCTGTCCCTCAGGCCACATCTGCGGTGTCCAGCTGGGAATGGGGCACCCATTCAGCACTGGGCTCTGCTGGAGGCAGAGAACCCACAGCAGGAGTTTTGAGGAGCATTTGAGGGAACTGGGGGTGTTTAGCCTGGAGAAGAGGCTAAGCAGATTGTCAGCTCAGACATTTGTTGCCCAAATGGAAAAACCCTGGAGTGTCAGCGACCCCATTCTGCTGTAGATACATGGAACCAGGATCAGATTATTCCTTAACTCTCTCCTGAACTCACCATCCTTTCAGAAAATCAGAAAATCACAGAATCCTGGAATGGTTTGGGTTAAATTGACCTCAAATCCCACCCAGTGCCACCCCTGCCATGGCAGGGACACCTCCCACTGTCCCAGATGCCTCAGCCCCATTGTCCAACCAGGCCTCGGGCACTGCCAGGGATCCAGGGCCTGCCCACCCTCCCAGGGAGGAATTTCTCCCCAATATCCCATCTATAGTTACCCTCCTTCCCTTCCTAAAGGACATATTCCCACCCCATTCCCTCTGCTGTGAGGCAGGGTTATTTGACATTTGACATTGTATCAGGGTTATTTGAAATTTCATCAGGGTTATTTGATGTTTGATATTTTATCAGGTTTTTTGATATTATATCAGGGTTATTTGATATTTGATGTTTTATCAGGGTTGATATTTCATCAGAGTTCCTCATATTTGGCTCAGTTTTGGACAAATTAGGAGGAAACATCCTGAGATGAACGTGCCCTCTGATGGAAAGCAGGTTTCAGCAGCACCTGAGAGGCACTGCAGGTGCTGAAGTCCCACATCCTTAGCAGGGTTCTGATGGATTGGCCACCGCTGGAAATTGATAAACCCAAGCTTTTTGTGAAGCTCTGTGAGAATTAGTGGCAGGAAGCTGTAAGGTTTGTGCTATCCCTGTTCCTTCAGGGCTGTAATTCCAGTGTTCTCCCCTCATAAATAACTCCTGTGTGTTCCTGGGAGGCTCAGGGTGACACTGGGGTGAGGTGGCACCTGTCCCTGGGACCCCAGAATTGGCACCTGCATTAATTAACTGCATTCATTGCAGGTAATTCCCTGCACTTATCCAGGACAGACTCCAAGTGTCGCCCTGCCTCACACATTCCTGGTGCCAGTCTGGTGGCATTGAGGCAGATCTCAGCTGATGTCAGCCCAGGAAAGCTCTGATATCCATCTTGGAGCAGGGCTGGGATGACACAGGGCCTGCAGACTCAGCACATCTCTCCTCCCAGCTCCCAGATAAATTACAGGGGCTCTCTGCAGGCTCTGTCATCCCTGCTAATTGCCAAAGCTCTCAGACAGCTCCGTGCCCTCTGCAGTTCATCAGCAGCACAAGCAGGCTGCCTGCACACAGCTGAGCAATTTATCCTGAGCATCCCATCCATCTCCTGAGCCCTCCCAAAACTGCTGATCTCCCTGGGTCTGGGCCCCAGCACACAGAGAAACAGAGAGTCAGAGAAGTCACAGAATCACTGAGTCACAGAATCACTGAGCAGAGAATCAGAGAGTCACAGAGTCACAGAGAATCAGTCACAGAGAATCAGTCACAGAGTCACAGAATCACAGAATCCCACAGAGTCACAGAATCACTGAGCATACAGAGAATCCCAGAGCCACTGAGAAACAGAGTCACAGAATCACACAGAATTACAGAGAATCACAGAATCACACAGTCACAGACTCACAGAGAATCACAGAGTCACAGAGTCACAGAGATTGATGCCTTGAGCAGGCTGCCCCAGAGCAGAGGCTGGATGGAGCTCCAGAATAAAGCAGGGATTCATTCAAAGCATCTCCTCCATGGATCCACCTTGGGCAGCACCAGAGCCCAGCCAGGGCTGCACCCAAGATCAACCAAAATGGCCCCAAAATGCACGGCCGGGCACGGGCTCTGTCCCTGGGATCAGTTCTGCTCCATTTGCACCTTGCAGTTCATTGTCCCATTCCAGCTTTAGCCCCTGCAGTCCCACCCTGCTTGTTTTTCTCTCTCCAGCCCACGGGGTTTGTGCTCTGGGGCTGAGATTTGGGTCATTTGTCCTTGGTGCCCAGCTGGAGCAGGAATTGTTTTGTCTCCCTGCTCTGTGCACAGAGCTCAGAACTGCACCTCATCAGAACCATCCCCTGATATGGAGCCCAGACCCTCACACTAACGCAGCACAGAATGTGAAAATACAAAAGCTAAACCTGAGGCATAAAGACCTCCAAGACCATCGAGTCCAGCCCAGCCCCAACAGCTCAGCTCACCCCTGGCACCCAGTGCCACATCCAGGCTTTGTTAAACACACCCAGGGATAGGGACTGCACCACCTCCCTGCGCAGCCATTCCAGAACTTTATCTCCCTTTCTGTAAAAACTTTTTCCTGATACCCAACCTGTATTTCCCTTGGCACAGCTCAGGCTGTGTGCTCTGGGTGTGTCAGTGCCTGGAGAAAGAGCCCAGCCCCAGCTGGGCACAGGCACCTTTCAGGAGCCGCGCAGAGTGATGGGGGCACACAGAGCTTCCTTCTCACACCTGGGACACCAGAGCTGGGAAATGAGAGCTGAGGGGCTCTGGTGCCTTCAGAGGGGCCCTGGAATGCTCCTGCTGTGCCTCCCTGCTTTGTGTCTTTGTGCTTTGTGTCTCACTCCCTGCTTTGTGTTGGGCTGAAGTCTCCTCCAGGGTGGAGCCTTGCCTGAGGATGTGCTGGATGAAAAGCTGGATGTGCCCTGCTCGTGTGCTCTGACAGCCCAGAAACACAAAATTCCGGGCTGACCCCTCAGTGTGGGCAGCAGGAAAGGGGGAATCCTGCCCCTGTGCCCCTCTGGCCAGCCCTGGGGACACAGCAGGACATGGAGCTGCAGGAGAGAGTCCAGAGAGCCCCTGGAGCCACTGCCAGGGCTGGAGCCAGGCTGGGAGAGCTGGGAATGTTCCCTGGAGAGGAGAAGGCTCCAGGGAGAGCTCAGAGCCCCTGGCAGGGCCTGAAGGGGCTCCAGGAGAGCTGCAGAGGGACTGGGGACAAGGATGGAGGGACAGGACACAGGGAATGGCTCCCAGTGCCAGAGGGCAGGGATGGGTGGGAGATTGGGAACTGGGAATTCCTGGCTGGGCTGGGATTGCCAGAGCAGCTGTGGCTGCCCCTGGATCCCTGGCAGTGCCCAAGGCCAGGCTGGACACTGGGGCACCCTGGGACAGTGGGAGGTGTCCCTGCCATGGCCATGGTGCCACTGGGTGGGATTTAAAGTCCTTTCCCACCCAACCCTCTCTGGGGTTCCACAGTTCTACTCCTGGCATTCAGAACCTCCTTTTCCTGGGATTCCCAGGCACTGGCAGCAGGACTAGCAGCATGGCAGGGGTGGCTATGAGGGACAGGGACATGCAGGAGCTGCTCTGGGCACAGCGTGGGGCAGAACCAGGCTGGAGCTGCACTGAGGGCTCTGCAGGAAGGATGAGAGTGCTGTCCTGGCCATCCATGGAGTTCTGGGTCTGATGGGAGTGAAAGGAGAGCCCAAACCTTGGGTCACAGCTGTCAGAAGCTGCTTGTCTCACAGGAGCCCAGCTGGCACTTCCATCTCTGCCAGGAGAGTGAAAAGGTCGCTGCACATGAGCTGCTCTGTCCTGGGCTGTCCCTGCACAGGGCCAACGCCACCAGAAGTGACGTGGCTGCACCCCAGGGCGCTGCTGACAGAACTGATGGGTCCTGCTCATCCCCAGGGATGCAGGCGGGCTCTGAGGCACAGCTGGGCTCAGCTGGGCCAGCACTGCAGCTCCTGTGTGTGGCATTTGTGAGGGTCCCCAGGACTCTCGGGGTCTCTGTGTTCAGGATGACCCCAAGTTGTTATAAATTCTCTTTTTCCCAGCCCTGAGATTGAAGAAGCTGTCAGGATTCTTCTATTCTGTTTTTCAAGGCTGTTTATTTTCTGTCATCTATAACATTCTTTCCCTGACCTGCTAAGGTCTGTCTAGCAAGTCAGTCCATGGCATACTGACTGCCTTCACGGCGGTGTTGTCTTTTTATACTAAAAATTACATGTACTTTATTTACAATAATTTTCCAATACCTATCACCTATATTAGACAGTCTGTCTCTACTCTAAACCAATCCCAAAGTGCCACCATCACAGCAGAAGATGGCGGCCAAGAAGAAGGAGAAAGAACAAGGCATGCCTAAATTCCTCCATCTTGGGACCCCTAGCCCCCATTCTAAAAACCCCAAAAATCTATTTTTCACCCCATGACAAGCTAACTATCATTCTACTTAAACTCTCGTGACTTGTAATTCTTCATATAAAGGTTGGTAATTTTTTTTCCATGGGTCAAAATCAAAGGCACAGGGGTCTTGGGCTGTGTGCCAGGGTCTCTGAAGCCCCTGGCAGGGGCTGGAGCCATCCAGAGGGATGTCCTCAGTTCTGACACAGGACGAGGTGAGAGATGAGAATCTGATTCCATGTTCTGAGAAGGCTGATTTATGATATATTATATTATATTATATTATATTATATTATATTATATGAAGCATACAGACAGAAGGCTTAACAAGAATGAATAATAAAAACATGTGACTCCCCAGAGCCTTGACACAGCTAGCTGTGATTGGCCATTAAATTAAAACAATTCACATGTTTGGATAAACAATCTCCAGACCACATTCCAGAGCAGCAAAACAGGGAGAAGCAGAGGCTTCTCATCTTCCTGGGAGAAGAAATCCTGGCGAAATTTCAGAATTTCAGATATTTTTCAGAAAATATCAGGGTGACACCTGTGGCCAGAGCACCAGGAACACCCCCAGGCGACACCAGGATAAAGTAGGGTGGCTGTCTGTTGCCCCCAAAGTGCTGTGGCTCCTACAGTGCCATGTGAGCGTGGCACTGCTCATTTATTACTCCTCCTGATGGGCTGCAGGGTGTCAGAGCAAAGTGTCTGCAGCAGGGAAAAGCAGATGGAAGGCAGAGCTGTGCTAATTAAGCTCGATAATAGAAATGTTAATTAAAAACCCCAAAGAGGAAAGGACACTGTGTAATCTCCTGGTGCTCTCAAGTGATGCAGAAATGGCCAGCTGGAAGGAGCAAAGCCTTGTCAGGAGCACTGGGGATCTGCTCTGAGCTCGGAGCCCACAGCTCTGGTATTTGCTGGCTCTCCAGGACGAAAGAGGAATTGGGAATCTGACTCCATGTTCTTAGAGGGCTAATTTATTATTTTATGTATTTATATTAAATAATTACATTATATAAGAATTATATATAAGAATATATATTATATAATATTTATAAGGATTAATACATAATAATATATATATGATATAATATATAATATATCACATATATAAGACATACAATAATATATTACATATATTATATAAGAATTAATATATAAGAATCGTATTAAAGGACAAAAACTATACTAAAGAATAGAGAAAGGATACAAACAGAAGGTTACAAAGAATGATATTGAAAAACTCATTACTGACTCCTCAGCCCAACACAGCCTGACTGTGATTGGCCATTAAGTCAAAACAATTCACATTGTTTGAAACAATGTGATGTTTCAAACAACGAACAACACATGTGATGAAACAATCACCAGTTGATAAACAATGTCCAAACACATTCCAAAGAAGGAAAACACAGGAGAAGCAAATGAGATAATTACTGTTTTCATTTTTCTCTGAGGCTTCTCAGCTTCGCAGGAGAAAAATGCTGGCCAAGGGAATTTTCCGAAAATGTGACAGTGACACACGGCCTCCCGGGGATGGAGCAGGCTGGGGACAGGAGCCAGCCCTGGAGCTGGAGCAGTTCTGGATTGGGGACACTTTGGGATGGAGCTGTCCCCAAAGGGACACTCCACGCATCCAGGGAAACCCGTGAGCAAGGGGAACCTGGAAAAGGCAGCCCCTCCACCCCAGCTGCTCCGGCTCCACAGCAGGCAGGATGTGCCCGGGCTGTCCCTCGGTGCCGCGGGGCTCAGCACTGTCCCCTTCTCACAGTGTTTGGGGCTCACGAGTCCCCATAGGGGCACACAGCCCATCTTGTGCCAAATTAGCTGCTTAATCCCATGTTTTCCATCCCTGTTCCCTCTTTTTCTGCTGTCAGGAAAGGGTGGCACAGAGAGCCCTTGTCCTTCCCAGCTCCTTTCCTGGGGACATCCTGCACATCCCTCAGAGCCACTGGGGCTGCTGGGATCACTGGGGGGGGGTGGGGGGAGTTCAGCTTGAGGGTCACAGAATCCCAGACTGGTTTGGGTTAAAGGGACATTAAACCCCACCCAGTGCCACCCCTGCCATAGCAGGGACACCTCCCACTGTCCCAGGGTGTCCCAGCCCCAGTGTCCAACCTGGGACATTTTAAGAGAGCTGCAGAGGGACTGGGGACAAGGGATGGAGGGACAGGAGCCAGGGAATGGCTCCCAGTGCCAGAGGGCAGGGATGGGTGGGAGATTGGGAACTGGGAATTCCTGGCTGGGCTGGAATTGCCAGAGCAGCTGTGGCTGCCCCTGGATCCCTGGCAGTGCCCAAGGCCAGGCTGGGCACTGGGGCACCCTGGGACAATGGGAGGTGTCCCTGCCATGGCAGGGGTGGCACTGGGTGGGATTTGATGTCCCTTCTGTGATTCCATGATTTTTTCCAGCAGAAATTTTATTTATCAATTATATTTACCAATATTCAGCACACTCATAGCACAGGAGGAGCCCCTCCCCTGGATGAAGCTGTTGAGTTAAACAGCAAACACAACTCCAGAGAGATTCCTCCTGGAACAGGCAGCCCCATAAGATTTGTTCCCTGCATTAGGGATGATCCATGGCTCCCATTCCCATTAATAGGGATCCATAAAGTATCTTTGCCAGCTGAGTTTTACTGGGAGTTAAATAAAATATTATAGTTTATGACAGGAATCAACTTTACAGCATCCTGGTGCTCCTCCAGAGCTGCCTGAACATCTGTTTTTTTATTTTTTTTTTAAACGCTGGTAACATATTGCATAAAGAACCCCATTGCTGGGATAACAATTGTTGGGGATTCTCAGCTCCAGCACAGCACGAGAGGAGCTCTCAGCTGGGTGGGAATGCTGTAAAGGCAGCGAGAGGAGACACACAAACACCGCAAACACCAGTTTTGGCTGAACTTTGGGAAAGAATCAATGTGTGTGGTTGGGGCAGGTCAGGGGATGGATCCGGAGCTGGGACAGCCGGGGGGTCGGGCTCTGCTCCAGGGAACAGGGACAGGAGCAGAGGGAACGGCCTCAGGCTGGGCCGGGGCAGCTCAGGGTGGGCACAGCAGGAATTTCCCCACGGAAAGGGGGCTCAGGCCTTGGCACTGCCCAGGGAGGGTTGCAGTGCCCATCCCTGGAGGTGTCCAAAGAGTGGATGTGGCACTCTGGGAGATGGTTATGTGGGCAAATGGTGATCGAAGTTTGGATTTAATCACCCTTTTATTTCATGATTCTGTAATTCTTTGGTTGCAGGTCTGTATTACAGGGGAATATTTTGGATTTTGTGCTCTCCCTTTCTCCAGAGGGCTCCACTGGTTATTTCCCAAGGAGAAAGTCCAAGTAAGGCTCCGGGGGCAGAGGCTGAGCTGGGCCAGAGCTTCCCCCTGGGAAAAGCTGGGCAGGGAAAGGCTTTTTCCATCTTGGATTTCTAGCAGGAGCATTTCCATAATGCACACAGCATTAAAGGTCCAGGGTTAAAGCACACAGAAATACCACACCAGGAGAGCTGTATTGCCAGGCTCTGGTTTTATATTTTAAAAGTAATTTTTATATGTTATTTTTAAATTTTTATACTTCAATATTTCTATATTTTATCTACTTATATATTTACATTTCATATATTTATATTTTTATAGATTTCTATTTATATTTTTATGGTTTTATATTTAAATTTTAAATGTTGGAAGCAAGTCCTACAGACTGGAGGAAGCTCCAGACCCCAAGTCACCTCCCCCATGCCTTCCCCCTTTTCCCAACCCATTTAATAAGTCAAAATCCCATTAAAGCCTCACTGCCAAGTGTTTAAGCTCAGCATAAATCACGGTTAATACACTTCTTATTAATTGGCTTCCTACCCTTGCGTTTCAAGTGGAATATTTAACTTGGTAGAGTTCAGAAACAAACTGTTTAATTGCTGGACACAAGACACATTTTGATCTTTTTCAGGAAAAAAAAACCCTGCTCAGATTGAAAGCTGCGCTTGGTTTGTGATTGGAATTAATGAGATCAAAGGGAAATTTGGCATATTTAAGCAGCATTAATTCAAAGGAGCATTGCCAGCAGCCTCTGCTCCCTCCAGTCAGAATATTCTTTTCAAAATATTGAGGGAGCGTTAAGCATTTTGTACTTTAACATTCCCTCTTGTGATATTTCTGGTTGGTATTGTATTACCCTGATTTCATGGTCCAGGGACAAGATAATCAAACCAGAATAACAAACAGCACTGATTGAAGAAAAGGAGCTGGGGGTGAAATGACAAGGTTAAAAAAAAGCAGGAAAAGTGGACAAAATAACGAAATATCAGAGGAGGCTTCTCCTGGCTCTTAGGGAGGGGATGGAGGGTGGAAATATGTCCATTTTTCCCCCTCTAGGGGATAAATGAGAATCAAATCAGCAGCAGAGACTTGATCATGCCATGGATAAATAAGCCCAAAGAAGTTGCAGCAATAATGGTGAGTCAGTAACAGCGAGAGCAGAGCAGCCCAAGGATTCCTGTACCTGGC
This sequence comes from Ammospiza caudacuta, assembly GCF_027887145.1. Taxonomy (NCBI): domain Eukaryota; kingdom Metazoa; phylum Chordata; class Aves; order Passeriformes; family Passerellidae; genus Ammospiza; species Ammospiza caudacuta. Next base: position 65,697,519 of record NC_080598.1, read on the forward strand.
AGGCAGCTGATCAACAGCTGATAACGATTTCTGCAGGGCTTGGGGAAGCAGGGGGGGAAAATTGTAAAGAATCCTCTGATTTTGGTGAGCAAAAGCCGTGAAGTGAACACTCACAGGTCAGCTCAGGTTAAACCACTGAGTGTAAGAGCCTGAATGAGGGATGTGGGGCTCCAGGGGCTCTCCAAATGCAGTTTATTGTACCCAAGGTGTCACAGCAGCCCAGGGCCGTGGGTGACAGAGCTGTGCCCACAGCTGTCAGCTCCAGCTGCAGGCAGCCCTGGACACCCTTAGTTTAGGTTACAATGCATTATAGACTTTTCTGTGCTGAGCATCTTCATACAGCAGAACCAATCTATGCCTTAACTGTTACCTGTAGCCCATCATAACTGCTGTAATTACCATATTCATGTCACTGTTCTCCAATCACTAACAGTCAGCTTCAGCTAGAAGTTGTTTTTCAGTTTTCTTGCAGTGGAAAATTCTGAGACCTTTTTTCTACTTGCCACATTGGCTGAATTGTTTGCTTGTGTCCTCTTTGTGCTTGGTAAAAACATCTTCTTGTTTGGGGTGGGTTTATCCTTTGCTCTAAGGAATAAAAATAAAATATAATAGTAATAATAATAATAATAGTAGTAGTAGTAGTAGTAGTAGTAGCAAAGAAAGACTTTTAATAATATTATATTAAGAATAAGGATATATAATATAAGAATATTATATTAATTAATATTATAATAAGAATAATAATAAGACCCTCTTCTAACTAACACACCCTTTTCTTCCTTGGTTATCCAGTAAGGCTGGCTCAGCAATTCTTTTCTTCTATATCAAAACTTGCTTTCATTTCTATTCCTTCTTCAGACTCTACATTTAAAAATCTTTCTGCCAGGCACACACGTCTGTGAGACTTTCTTGTCAAACTTTCATCCTTCCCAATAACTGAGTCTGAGGTGATTGAAAAGGGAGAGAGGGAGATGCTGCCAAAGAGCCCAAGCCCTCAGGCAGGTCTGGAATTTCAGAGGCTCAAAGTGAGGAATTCCAAGGGTTTATTGGGAAATTTGGCAGGACTCAGGTAGCTGGACATGGATAAATCCCCAATTTGTTTGAGCCCACACTGGCAAACCCTTTTAGAACTGGGTCTTGGGGTAACAAATCCTTCCCAGAAAGGGATTAGGAGTAAATCTGGAATGAGTGGAGGAAATAACTGACCTGAGATGCAGGCAGAGCAGAGGGAGGTGCTGGAGCCCCAGGCAGGGCAGGCTCAGCTGAGCTCCTTAAAGGAAATTAAAAACTGAATCTCAAAGTTCATGAGGGCACAAAGGGATAAAGGGAGAAATGGAGGGGATGGGCAGGATTTAAAGGCCATTTAAATGAGCAGCCAAAGCACATCCAGCACATCCATTATCTGGATTTCCAATAGGGATGGTCCATGCTAAATGCAGGGAATAAGGCAATGAAACAGTTGCCACTGCACAGATGGGATATTGCTGCTCAAATAGGAGAGGATGGATAATAATGAGAGCCATAATCAGACCAAGGAGATGAATAATTGCCTGCAGAAGAGATGGAAAACGCTGCTAGGGGAAGCCACAGGCTCTGGGAGTTACCTTGGACTTTCCCAAAGACAAGAGTGGGCACCAATTTTAGGTCATTTTATTAAATATTCTCATTAGCAATGCTGGGACAATAATCAGAAACGTGCCCAGGGAATGAGGATTGGGGAATCCTCCTCCTCCTCCTCATGGAGGAAAAGCTGGCTGCTCCCCAGCGCTGGAGTAAAATGGGAGTATTTAAGGAGTAATAAAAAGAGACACTAAGGAGCATGGCTTTAAGCTAGAGACACATTTTTGCAGACAGTTCCTTCTGCCTCTCCTTGAGCTGTTCCTCCTGCTTTTTCCTGGGGAAATGCCAGCTCTCCTCCAGGCCTGAAGTTCTCCCTGTGCAGCATATTTGTCTTTATTCTCTTTATTTCCTCAGGCAGGTGACAAGCAGCTTTCCAAGGCAGGTAATGCTTAATTATTCTTATTTCTTTGGGTCTCTGTATTTCTCACTCTCCCTGGGAATCAGGAGCTTCTCTCTCAACCTCCCTGGGTCAGTCCTGGCCTGATCTCTGTCCTGGGCATTCCAAGGGCATTCTAGGGACATTCCAGCTCTCACACCCTGAGCACAGAGCTCATTTTGCACCATTTCACCTTTCCATGGTCACACACAAATATTTAAAGTGATGTGTTAAAATTCAGGGCTGAGGTGAGCAGGGAAGGCCGAGCTGAGCTGGCTCTCCTGGCACACCTGGGGTTGGTTTAAGCAGAATTTCCCACCCTTCCTGTGCAGGGGTGGCAGAGCCTTTGCTGCTCCATTCCATTAAACTTTACCTGCCTTGGAAAGCTGCTTGTCACCTGCCTGAGGAAATAAAGAGAATAAAGACAAATATGCTGCACAGGGAGAACTTCAGGCCTGGAGGAGAGCTGGCATTTCCCCAGGAAAAAGCAGGAGGAACAGCTCAAGGAGAGGCAGAAGGAACTGTCTGCAAAAATGTGTCTCTAGCTTAAAGCCATGCTCCTTAGTGTCTCTTTTTATTACTCCTTAAATACTCCCATTTTACTCCAGCGCTGGGGAGCAGCCAGCTTTTCCTCCATGAGGAGGAGGAGGAGGATTCCCCAATCCTCATTCCCTGGGCACGTTTCTGATTATTGTCCCAGCATTGCTAATGAGAATATTTAATAAAATGACCTAAAATTGGTGCCCACTCTTGTCTTTGGGAAAGTCCAAGGTAACTCCCAGAGCCTGTGGCTTCCCCTAGCAGCGTTTTCCATCTCTGCATCCCAGTGTGTGAGTGAACAGGGAAATCTGTTCCCAGCACTGCTGACTTACCCCCAGCCATGAATGTCCCAGCCTCTCTGAGGATTTCTGACAATACTGGCTTCCCCCCCTCCTCTTGCAGGGAAGGGACAGCACAGAGGTGAATTTGGGGAGTGGAAATGGGGTACCAGCAGTGCTGGATTAAACCAGGGCTCAAAGACTGAGGAGCTGTGGGAAAACCCCAGGAAATGCTCTGGCAATGAATGGGGGAGCAGAGTCCTGTGTCCCAGCAAGGGCATTCAGGATTTTCCAGGGAGGGGCTGCAGGAGAGCAGAGGAACTGTGACTGCCTCAGAACCCCCAGCTGGGAATTGTGAAAAATGCCACTCACTTGTTTTTAAATTTTAAAAGTTTAATAGTAATACAATGGTTGTAAAAATAGTAATATAATTAGAGTAATAATAATTTGGACAATTTGGATTAGGACAATATGAGACAATAAAAACAAAGAGTTATGGTCAGTCCAGGTACCTCTTTCTGGGCAAAATAAGCCCAGAAAAGGCCCCACGTTAACAGAGGATTAACCCTTAAAAGCAGCAGCCTGTTGCATGTTCACACAGCTCATCCATGATGCATAAATTCCATTCAAACACAGGATTCTGGCTGGGCAGTGTCAGCTTCTTCCTCTGGATCCTGACGGCGTCTCCAGGGCTGAGCAGGCAGGAAGAAGTTCGTTTGTGCTGATCATGGAGCAATAAATTCTCTTTCTCTGAGAGATTCAGGTGTCCTGTGGCTGCCATCTCACTGCCAGTCCTTTCTTTAAAAAAGTACCTTACATAGCATAGTTTCCATTTTAACATTTTGTTATAACCTAAAACTATATTTAACACACTACTTAAGAGAATTAACACAGCATAACTTTCTAACATAACCCATATAATATTAATTTGAAAATTTGCCAAAAGCCAATCATAAAATACGCATTTTTCACAGGAATGGTGCAAAATGTGGGACATGTCACATTTTCCTAAGGAGGGTGTTCTTTAGTGTTTGATCTTTGTGTATTTTCCAGCCTAACCAAGAGGAGGGAGACTGAATCCACGGAACCGAGCAGCCAATGAGCTCTGAGTGATGTCCAGGTGTTGGAAAAGCAAATTGCTCAGTGGAATTGCCTTGTTAAGGCTCAGGGCTGGCCTTGTTTCAGTGATCCAGGCTCAGGGGGAGATTAACAAAGCCTGGGAAGGAGGATGAGCCACGGGCAGTGGGCACAGGCAATGCAGGATTTAAGGGCCAGGGGACATCTGGCAGAACTCCCAGGATGAGAATGAAACTGATAAAGACAACTCAGGCACTGAAATCAGCTCTGAGTGGGAAAAGGGAACTACAGCCTGGGCATCTGTGACCCTGACCCAGGAAAGCACAACCTGAACAAGAGAAAAACTGAGTCTGGGTTTGAAAAGGCAGGTATCTCCTGAGGAAGGCAGGAGCTTTCATTGGAATAGAAAATGCAAACCCTCTGAATTATTGTAATTTTGAGATTAAGGGGCTCGCAGGCAAAGATATGGGAGTAGGTATAACAGTTCTTTATTAGGAAAATTAAAAATACAAATGCAATAGTACAAAAAAAGAAAACAAATCACTGCGAGTCAGAGCAGTCCCTGCCCCCTGTGTGTCAGGGGGTGTCCCAGCCCCATGCCAGGGGGGCTCAGCCCTCCTGCAGTGCCAGCTGTGGCTCTGCTGCAGCAGGGATCCTGCACAAGGGGGGAGTTTTCCTCTGCAGCTCCAGGGCTGCTGCAGATGGGCCTGGGCTCCCTCTGGCCATGCAGGGCAGCAGAAAGCTGCTCCTCTGGCAGTGCAGGGGGCAAAGGCTGCCGTGCTGTGCCAGGCTCAGATTGTGCCCAGGTAGGAATGCTTGGCTCCTCCCCTGGGCGGAGCAGCTCCCCATGGGATGCTGGCATTGGATCAGCCCTGCAGGGACACTCAGTGGCCATGGACAGCAGAGATCTCCTGCAGGGAGGGTTGGCTGGGGGAGAGACAAAGAAACAACTGCCCCAGGAACAGCAGAGAGCTGCCCCAGCTCTGACAGATGGGGATGGAGCAAGCACCCCCAGGTAAATCTTCCAACCTAAGACAGCATGGGATAACCAGCCTGGGGCAGCATCATTAACCAGCACAGACAGAATGCTATTTAGTAAGAGAAATGGGTAAACTGCACCCAGTGAACACCAATTCCTCTGTGTGCCAAAATATACAAATAGTAAAAAATGGTGCTTGATTTGTGGGACACCAGTGAGCTCCAGCTCTGAAATAACCCAGCAGGTTTCTCTCCAGTGTGCAATTATTGCCTTGTTGCACAAGGGGTAATGGATCCAAATTTTGTTCACAGCAAGACCACACTGGATCTTAAGGGGGAGATTATCCATAATCTCTTTCTCTGCGTTTTCTCTCTCTCCTTCTTCTCCTGACTTCTTGTCTAAGAATACCATAAACCAGGCCAAAAAAGTCCCAGAGCTCCTTGTTGTGTCTGGATGAGTTAAAGTCTGTGAAGAGCCTTCTTTTGGATGGTTGAAAATTTGCCAAGGACCTTGTTCAGCTTGAGTGTTGTGCAGTTTACTATTCCAAGTTGTCACTGATCCCTCTGAGAATTTGGGTTTTTGTTCCTCTCACGGCACAGGGTGAATCCAGCAGCCTTTCCCTGAACCCCTGGGATGGGCTGGGGCATTCCAGAGGGGTGGGATGAGGTTATTAATGATCCTGTCCTGTGCTTGTCCCCCATGTCAGGGTACCAGTTGTTGGTTTCTCTGGGTCTGGATTGAAGGCACTGACACAGTAATTCCTGTTCAGACTCAAGTGTTTATTATTTCTTATCAGTGAAACAGCCTCACCACTGTGAGTTCTGCAGCTTTGCATGAGAAGGCACAAAATGGCCAACAGTCTCTTGGTAAAAGGTCTTTTAAGACTAAACTATCCAATTAAGAACTGACACATGGATTATTTTCTGTTTTAACCCAATAACTGATCCCACAGAGCTGCAATGGGGACTTTTCTGCCCAATTACAAAATGCCACCCAAACCCATGGAGAAGGAGGAAGAAGAAGCATGAAGAAGAAATGCAGGACAACACCCCATACCCTCCATCTTGCTGCCATCTCCAACATACTAAAAATCCCAAAATCTCAATTTCTCACCAAGTGATACACCTACACTGCTCTCTATAAGCTATTTCACACTTTTGTGTATTCCAGTCCATCTTGAAGTCCGGGAAACTTTCTCCATGAATGAGGGTCAAAGTCAGTGCTCCCCTGGGGGTCAGGGCACCCCAGAGCAGACACAGAAATATTCCCTGTGGTGCCCTGTGTTTCCATACCATATACCCAGGGGATGCCAGAGAAGAGCTTTATCCTTCAAAGTTCATCCCTGGATTGTCCAAGGCCAGGCTGGAGGGACTTGGAGCATCCTGGGATGGTGGGATGTGGCAGGGTAATGAAGCAAGATGAGATTGAAGGTCCTTCCAACCCAAACCAGTCTGTTCTCCTGCAGTAAAGAACTTCCCTTTTGTCCTGTAATACAGAATTCCCTTTTTGATGGCATTTAAGTAGGATGGGATGGGATTGAATCCCTTTTTGGTGGGATTGAAGGTGCTTCCAATCCAAACCAGTCTGTTCTCCTGCAATAAAGAACTCCTTTTTCTCCTGCAATACAGAATTCCCTTTCTGATGGCATTTAAGCAGGACAGCATGGGATTTAATCCCTTTCTGGTGAGAATGAAGGTCCTTCCAATGCAAACCAGCCTGTTCTCCTGCAATACAGAATTCCCTTTTTGCCTCCATGGCTCCTCCTGTGTGGGACCTGCACTGCTGTTTGGACTTGCATCATCTCCCAGCCAGGGCAGCAGCATTCCAAGGAAAAAGGCTACATGGATGTGACCTGGGCACTGCCAGCCCCTCTTTCCCCAGGACCCACGAGCGACCTGAGCATGGAACCCCCAAAATTCCCATTTCCAGGGAAATCTGGGGCTGTGGCAGAGCAGTTTCTGCTCCCTGAGCAGGCAGAGCACCCTCCTCCTCCTCACCTTGGCAGCATCAAAGGCAGGGTGGGGAGTCTCAGCACCAGGGGAAGGTGTGATTACAGACTCTGATCAGGGGAGGAGGTGCAGGAGCAGCTCCTGCTCAGAAACAAAAGCTCCATCCCTGGGGACAGTCTGGGATGCTGCTGCTGCCGACTGCAAAGCAGGGCTGGCCTCTGCTGATATGACACTATCAATCAATCTAATGAGATCTTTTTGCATAATCGCAGGACATTTGCATAAAGAGCAGAGCCGGCCCAGGAGACGGCTGAGAAAAACAAGGGTTGAGTGGAAAGCAGAAACTTCAGAATTATAGATGTTTTGTTTAAGACTGCATCAATGGGAGAGGAAAAAAACAAAACTTGTAGGAGTGCCTGGAGCCTAAATCTGAAAGAATAAAGGACATAAAGTACCTTTTAAGAATGAAAATGGAAGACAAGTCCTAAACACTTAAAAGGCTTCTCAGTGCTCCTGTGGAAGGACACAGCTGAAAATGTTCTGGCAACACACTTGAATATTGAAAAATGAGGATTTAATTAAGATTTGCAGCACAGGGATTCAAATTCATGAAGGGAAATCAGGGAGAAGGGTTTTTGGAGGGCAGCAGGGAGCCTGAGTGGAGCTTGCCTTCCCTTTTCATGGTTGAAGGATGTGCAAGTGCCATGAGCAGCAGGGGATGAGGGGCTGGCAGGGCTGGGGTCGGGTTCTGAGAGCCCCAGAGGCACCTCAGGAGCAAATTCCCTGGAAATAACCCCATGCTCCGCTCTGGTCCTGGCCCTGCACCCCACAGGTGTCCCCAGCCCCAAGGGAGGATTTGCTCCTAGCTGTCACCTCTGCCCAGCCCTTGGGTCCCCAGGGTGAGGATCACAGGTTGGGAGGGCTGGGAATGTTCCCTGGAGAGGAGAAGGCTCCAGGCAGAGCTCAGAGCCCCTGGCAGGGCCTGAAGGGGCTCCAGGAGAGCTGCAGAGGGACTGGGGACAAGGGATGGAGGGACAGGAGCCAGGGAATGGGAGGGATGGGTGAGTATTGTATTTGCTGGGACCTTGTGGAAGGAAGGAATGATGAATCTGACTCCATGTTCTTAGAAGGCTCATTTATTACTTTATAATTCTATATTATAATAAAGAATGCTATACTAAACTATACTAAAGAATACAGAAATTATACTTACAGAAGGCTAAAAAGATAATAATGAAAACTCCTGACTCTTCCCAGAGCCCCAACACAGCTTGGCCCTGATTGGCCAAAGAGGGAAAACAACTCCCAGCAGAATCCAATGGAACAATCACCTGTGGGTGAACAATCCCCAAACACATTCCACATGAGCACAACACAGGAGAAGCAAATGAGATAAGAATTGTTTTCCTTTTCCCTGAGGCTTCTCAGCTCCCCAGGAGAAGAATCCTGGGTGAAGGGATTTTTCAGAGAATGTGAATGCCACAGATGGGATATTGGGAGTTTGGAATTTTGGAGACATGGGATATGTTCTGGAGCACACACAGCCTGGCCATTCTCTGCCATCCCTCTGTTGGGTATTATCTGCCTCATGCCGACAAAAAATGCACAAATGCAAATGCTGAAATTCCCAAAGCTGTGACCCCACTGCACCATGAGCTTGAATCTCTGCATCCAACTAACGCCTAACCCATTTCCAGGATTAAAGAGGAAAATAAAAATAACTTGGTACCTTCCAGCTAAGAGAAAATCATATTATTCCCTTCAGTAATCAAAATGTAGGTCACTCACTAAGCACACACATCATTAATGAAGACAAATTAAAATTTTCTCTTAATGAAAGCACCTATTTCAGAAACCTGGGTTTATTCTAGAAAGCTGAGCTGCAAAAGTTCCAGTGCCAGCAGTGCAAGCTGTGACACCTTGCTGGGAACCCAGGCTCTTGCTGCCCTTTAGACATAGATGGGATGACAAAAAAGGCTTTTTGGTGAAGGTGCCCAGGATGGGGATGTCCTCCCAGAGAGGTGGTCAAGGAAATCAGAGACACCTTTTAAAATCTGGTTTTTAAAGTTTTATTTTCAGCCTAAGTAGGGCTGGGAAGGCAGCGAGCCCTTTGAGCTGACCCAGGTAGCATTGCTGGGGTGTGTGAGGCCAGAAATCTCTGGCTTTTCCCCTAAATCTGTGTGGTTTTCCCGTAAATATATGCCTTTCTCCCTAAATCTGTGCCTTTTCCCCCCTTCCAGACCCCCAAGCTCCCAGCTGCTGTTTGGATGTTCCAGGTGCATGAATTTTTCAGCTGCCCTGAGATTTCCCTTTCCCTCAGAGGAAGGGGGAGCAGGTCTGGCAGGAGGGGGAATATTCCCAATCAGTGGCACAGAGAATTCCCTCTCCTTCCAAGACAACACCATCTCAGCACGGAGCCACTGCAGTCTGTACCCTATTGCAGTTCAGATATTTGCTTTCTTCTATTTTTTTTTAATTAAATAGCTAAGCTGAGGGGATTACATGACTTGGGAAAAAAAATAAAAACCCAAAGCATTGAGCTCGAGTATTAAGTCGTATTATTGAAAAAATCAAACACCACTTGGAGCTGTGGAGTGTGGAAGGGGAAAGGGCAATGGTGCGTGGAAAATATTTGCAAGTCTTTGGCAAGAAGGAATTTTTTCTGAGAGTGGTGAGAAGAGCTTGGGCAGAGCTTGCCCAGAGAAGCTGTGGCTGCCCCATGCCTGGAAATAAATAAAACTTTCAGTCTAAAATCCTGTATTCCCTTTCTCTGCAGAGGGGGGGGAGCCTCAGGAAGGAATTTTCCTGCCTTTTCAAGAAGGGAACATCTTCCCTGACGAGGGCTGGCAGCCTGAGCCCTGTGCTGGGCATGAATTCCACTGCTCTTTCCCAAAGGAATCAATTCAATTTCTAAGGGGATCAATTTTGGCAAGCTTTGGTCCATGTCCCTGCACTTCATGGCATCTCATGCCTTTTGATGACCTTCACTTTGGTGAAGATTTGTTGGGTTTTTTCAGTATCCATCCATGTTACTCATATCTTCCCCTCAAAGTTCTGTCTTTCCCCCTTGATTTTCCCCCCTGATTTTGCAACACCTGTGAGGTTAGTTTTGGCATGTTTTGGTCCTTTGCTTCCCAAAGCTGAACCAAAGTGCCCCTGCCCAATCCAGGGCTGCATTTTCCCCAAAATCTGTGTTTTTACATCTCAAATCCCATCCAGCTGCTCTCTGGCCTCCTCCTGGCCATGAGTGATCACAGCTCTCAAACAAAAGCCACAATAAATCCCAGCTTTGCTCCACAAGAAGCTGTTGGTGCCACAGATCTGGGGATCAGCTTGTTTTTCAGTGCCCTGTGGGCAAGGGTTGGTGAATGGGAAAAAAATGAGGAAAAAGAAATGGGCTTGGGAAAATAAACCCCAAGGGGATTGTGATGACAGCGGGGCAGATCCTGCCTTGGGTGGGGATGTCTGGAGCAGCTCCCCTCAGTTTGATCAGCTCTGCTGTCAGCCAGGGCTGGAGATTTCCAGCTGGAGCAGCACAGACAAGCCCAGTGCTGTGTGAAAAATGTGTATTTTATGACTGGCTTTTTGCAAATATTCAAATGAATATTATATGTGTTCTGTTAGAAACTTATGCTATGGTAATTTTCTTAAATAGTGTGTTAAATATGGTTTTAGGTTATAACAGAATGTTAAAATGGAAACTATGCTATGTAAGATACTTTTTTTAGAGAAAGGACTTGCACTGAGATGGCAGCAACAGGACACCTGAATCTCTCAGAGAAAGAGAATTTATTGCTCCATTATCAGCACAAACGAACTTCTTCCTGCCTGCTCAGCCCTGGAGACGCCGTCAGGATCCAGAGGAAGAAGCTGACACTGCCCAGCCAGAATCCTGTGTTTGAATGGAATTTATGCATCATGGATGGGCTGTATGAACATGCAACAGGCTGCTGCTTTTAAGGGTTAATCCTCTGTTAACGTGGGGCCTTTTTTGGGCTTGTTTTGCCCAGAAAGAGGTACTAGGACTGTCTGTAACTCTTTGTTTTTATTGTCTCATATTGTCCTAATCCAAATTGTCCAAATTATTATTAATCTAATTATATTGCTATTTTTATAACCATTGTATTACTATTAAATTTTAAATTTTCAAAACCCAAGCGATTGGCGTTTTTCACAGCTGGAACAAATCCTCTCCAGCCTCCTTGGTGCTGCTGTTTCTCCCAGTTTTATCCCTAATAACCAGCAGAGCTGTGACAGAGCACTGCAGCCTTTGCTTTTTTCCCTCTCCCAATTAAATTAAGGGTTTTGACATCTCCTCTCTCTGCAGAGCCTCCTGGTCCCACAATCTCCCTGCTTCCCACGTGTCACTGCAGCACAGCTCAGGCACTGCTTTTTATTGATCAAATTTGCCATTTGACATTAAATAAAAGTGATTTCTACAAGGGGAGGTCATGCCTGAGGGTGACGCCTCAGCCCCTGATTCCTCACGGAGAGGAGAAAGCACCCAATGTTTTCTTTCATTGGGTTGTGATGAGGGATAATCTGATTTATCCCAATTTGTCCTCACTGAGCCACCCCCTCCTGCTCTTGGAAACAACTCCTAGCTCCTGTTTGATCTTGGTTGGAGGCTGGGGAGCTTTGGCACAAACAACAGAAACCTTGAGTTTAAATGTTTGAGAAGGATCAGACGCACCTCCTTCCTCAGGGAAGATGGCACAAGGGTGGGGGATTTAAATAAAAATAGAGAGGAATGAGCTGCTACACCTCCAGGAAAGCTTTGGGTTAAATTATCCAAGGAAAAGCGTTTTTTCCTGTCTGGAAGTGGAAATCTGGGTGAGGGGTCAGGGCTGGCTGCTGTAGAGAGATTTGGGGCACCAGACTGCTTAATTAACCCTGTTCTAATAATTACTGAACATGGATTTTTAAATCCTATAACGTTCCCTTGAAGACAGCAACGATTTAGAACTTTTTCTGCATTATGTCTGTTGGCCTTTGCACTCATTAAGCCCAAGATCACAGAACATCATTTAAATCTTAAATCCAGAAATGATCCTCTCTCCTGCTCAAGCCAGTGCTCATGTCCACCCTGTGGGTGTGAAATTTAGCTCCCTCTCCCTGGCACCTGGGAAATGAGGGCTGGACAGAGCCACAGGAAGAATTTTCCCTGCATTTATTGTGCCAGTCAGTCAGTCTCCATCCACAGGGCTCAGATCAGAGAAGGTCTGGCTGCCTCCAGCTGGGATTGCAGTGAATTCCAGGACAGTAATGAGTGGTTTTGGGAAGCCTGAGTTTCCCAGAGCTCTCCCTTCCTAACCTTCAGCCCCATCCTGGTGTAGGTTCAGATTTTCCTTGTTGCCCTGAATGAATCTGGAGAGTCCAGTGGGGACTGATGGGATCTGCTGCTCGTGGTGTGGTTTGCACTGGGAGAGAGGGTGCAGGTGGGAGAGATGGAGAGAATCCCAGTCAGTCTGGAATTGCTCTGGCTGCTCATGAGGCTTCAGGTTTAGATTTCATATTTTTCACATTCTGTGCTGCGTTAGTGTGTGGGTCTGGGCTCCATATCAGGGGATGGTTCTGATGAGGTGCAGTTCTGAGCTCCGTGCACAGAGCAGGGAGACAAAACAATTCCTGCTCCAGCTGGGCACCAAGGACAAATGACCCAAAGCTCAGCCCCAGAGCACAAACCCCGTGGGCTGGAGAGAGAAAAACAAGCAGGGTGGGACTGCAGGGGCTAAAGCTGGAATGGGACAATGAACTGCAAGGTGCAAATGGAGCAGAACTGATCCCAGGGACAGAGCCCGTGCCCGGCCGTGCATTTTGGGGCCATTTTGGTTGATCTTGGGTGCAGCCCTGGCTGGGCTCTGGTGCTGCCCAAGGTGGATCCATGGAGGAGATGCTTTGAATGAATCCCTGCTTTATTCTGGAGCTCCATCCAGCCTCTGCTCTGGGGCAGCCTGCTCAAGACATCAGCTCTGGCAGCCCAGATGTTGGTTTGGGTGTTGGGAAGGAATTCCTGGCTGGGCTGGGATTGCCAGAGCAGCTGTGGCTGCCTCTGGATCCCTGGCAGTGCCCAAGGCCAGGCTGGACATTGGGGCACCCTGGCACAGTGGGAGGTGTCCCTGCCATGGCTGGGGTGGGACTGGGTGGGATTTAAAGTCCTTTCCAATCCCAACCATCCCATGATTCTGATTCCCAGTGTGGAATTAAGCACATCACCTCTCCATGGTTTCACAGAGCTGTGCTGCAGGTGCTGAACTCTCAAGTCCTTGATTTCAAGCCCAAGGAAAGGAAGGGGTGGCAGAGGGGCAGGATTTGCAGCAGGATCACTTTTGTTTAATATTCAGGTTTTAATGAAACCCTTCGTGTGCCATGGGGCAAGGAGAGAGCAACCACAGGATGTGCATCCAGGGACTGGGATGACTGCAGGCAATTCCTGACCCCCCTGGATGAATTAAACAGGTTACAGAATTATATCAATTATAGGGGAGAATAAATAGCCCTGCGTGCACACTCAGCCTGAGCTACAAAAGCTGCAGCACTAAGGGGGTTCTTCAGGAATTTATTTTAACTCAAGGGCTTTGTTCCAACACTGTGAGTGAGAGAAAAGCTGCTGAAGTCATTCCTGCTGTTCTGATGGATCTGGAGAGGGATCCCACCAGGGCTGTGGGCTGGGGGATGTGTTGTGTATCCATAACCACCCACTGCCCTGCAGGGTTCCCCTGGTGCTTTTGGGATACATTTTTATAGATTTTTTTAACCAAAGATTATTCCTTTGTACTCAGGAATCAGGAAAATGCTTAAACATTGTGCCTGAAGAAAGATGTGAAGGAAGCAGTGGCATGAGGCAGTGGGATTGGTTATTCCAGGTGAGTCTGGACAAACCTGGGCTCAGTCTGATTTAATCTCCACACCCTGAGGGGGTGGAACAAATCCAGGGGTTGGGGTGCACTTAGAGGATAACAGGATAATTTGGGTTGGAAGGGACCTTAAATCCCGCCCAGTGCCACCCCTGCCATGGCAGGGACACCTCCCACTGTCCCAGGGTGCCCCAGTGCCCAGCCTGGCCTTGGGCACTGCCAGGGATCCAGGGGCAGCCACAGCTGCTCTGGCAATGCCAGCCCAGCCAGGAATTCCCAATTCCCAATCTCCCATCCATCCCTGCCCTCTGGCAGCTTCAGGCCATTCCCTTTTCCTGCCATTCTCTTTTCCTGCCATTCCATGCCTACTTGGAACTAGATTGGAGAGGGAATTTCTCAAGTCTTGCTCATGAATCCACTTCCCCCCCTTTTTTTTTTCTTTAATTTTCACTTAGACTTCTTCCATTTTCCTTGTGAACTGTATATTGTGGAGTTGTAAATCCTGTCTCATCATGGCAGGCAGAGATCACAGAATCATGGAAATCCTGAGCTGGAAGGGGTCCCAAGGATCATCCCACTCCTGACCCTGCACAGACCCCCCAGTAATCCCACCCTGGGCACCCCTTGAGCAATGTCCCAAATGCTCCTGGAGCTCTGGGGTGGTTCCTCCCCTCATCCCCCCTCCCTGGACACTCCCCAGCACTTCCCTGCCTGGTCCATGCCAGAAATGCCTCCTGTACTGTTGGGGAAGATGCAAAAGGAAAGCCTTATCAATATGATTGCCTGGCAAAAGATTTGGAGAATATGGAAACTATAAGCGAGATTGAAATGAAAGCAAGCTTTGAGATCCCTCAGTTACTGAACACCTGGAAAACAATGGTGTGGCCAGCTGAAGGTGATCCCCTTGTGATGGAACAACACCCTCTGCTTGCAGACAGGCCCAAGGGTCAGAGCAGACCCTACAGCTTGGCAGAAGGGCCCAAAGAGGAGATTTTGGGGTTTAAAATGTTACACAGTGTGGTAATGTAATGATTCTTATAGGCTGTATGTAAATGCTGTAGAATTTGTTTCTTGTACTGGATTGGTTAGTGAGAATTAGAATATTCAGCACAGAAGATGATTTATTGTATCATAACGAGACCTTCGCTCTCTTAGCTCTTACTCTTACCTCTTGTCTCTTAGCTCTTACCCTCTTATTCTCTTATGCTTTCCTCTCTCACCCTCTCATCCTCTCTCCCCCTCTCTTCCCTCAGGCCTGCTCTGGGCTGTTTTTGGCAGCTCCAGCAGGGCCCTGCACCCAGGCCCTGTGCAATAAACCCCAAATCCCAGCAGGGCCCTGCACTCAGGCCCTGTGCAATAAACCCCAAATCCCAGCAGGGCCCTGCACCCAGGCCCTGTGCAATAAACCCCAAATCCCAGCAGGGCCCTGCACCCAGGCCCTGTGCAATAAACCCCAAATCCCAGCAGGGCCCTGCACCCAGGCCCTGTGCAATAAACCCCAAATCCCAGCCCTGGCTGCAGAGATCTCTGCTCTCCATCCATCCCCACCATCCTACCCCCGTCAATCCTACCCTGTACCAGCTGCTGCCCGCTGTGGGAGTTGCTCCTGGAGTTCAGGAGGCTGTGCCAGATGTCCAGCATCGTGCCCAGGCCATCCACACAGAGCAGGCAAATTAAAAATGTAGCAGTGACCTGCACACATGGCTGGGACAAAAAGCCAGGCAGGGATGGATGAAATGGGTGTTATTTGGTTTTGATTCAGGGCCCTGGAACTCTGCTCTGGGTGGCAAAGGGAATGAATCATTCCTGATGGATTCATCACAGCATTTGTGTTCTAAACACTGGCTTTGCCACACAGCTGCCTCAGGTTGTGTGAGGAATGGAGAGGTTTTAAATACCAAGGTTTTGTAAAGCAGTTGGTTTTGTTATTTCAAACAGAGCCTGAAGTGGAGTTAATAGTTTTGGGCAGCTACCTGGGAAATTGTAAATTCAGTGCCTGATTAGAGGGGAGGCGGGGAGCTGGTAATAAACACTATAAAAAAGAAAAAAAAAGTAAAAATAGAATCAAATATATAAATGTATTAAATATATATAATAAAAATATAAAGTATAAAAAATGTACTGGAGCAGCAGCAGGGAGTGCAGGAATGGGGTTTGGGAATGCTGCTGGGATGGTTTTGGGGGTGCTGCTGGGATGGGGTTCGGGGAGTGCTGCAGAGCAGGAGGCAGGGCTGGGGCTGTGTTACTGAACAAACACAACCACAGCAGATCTGGCAGCTGCATCCTTGATTCCTGCCTGTCCTCCTGAATCAATGATTTTACTGACTGAGCTGGGCTAATTTCTGTCCCTTGTTTTGCCTTGTTTGCAGAGCAATAAAGCTCCAGACAATGATTTATGTGCACAACCCAAGCTGTCCCAAGCACCCACCTCCCTCCCCTCCCTGGCATATGGGTGCTTGGAGTCAAACAGCTCCTGGAAAAGGGCTCCTTAAACCAGGGAATCCTGGAATGGTTTGGGTTAAAGGGACCTCAAACCCCACCCAGTGCCACCCCTGCCATGGCAGGGACACCTCCCACTGTGCCAGGGTGCCCCAGTGCCCAGCCTGGCCTTGGGCACTGCCAGGGATCCAGGGGCAGCCACAGCTGCTCTGGCAATCCCAGCCCAGCCAGGAATTCCCAATTCCCAATCTCCCACCCATCCCAGTCAGGAATTCCCAATTCCCAATCTCCCATCTAAACAGCAAGAACCACTGGGAGGAAGGCAAGACTCAGGCAGATGTGGAGCAGAACATCTGGACTTTGGGGTGGTTGGTGTAAAAGGGAACAAAAACTGAAGGGGCAGGTGAGTTAATGAGATAGAAAATGTGATTAACAGCTACTCTTTAAGGAAATAACCTATTTATGGTTTTGAACATGAAATAGATTAAATAGGTCTGTGAGAAAATAGTTTCAAATTCATTTAAAGTAAAATTATAGAGAGGGTTGGGAAGGGAGGGGCAGGTGGGGCTGCCAGGTTTGGATCAGTTATTTGGAAAACTTCAGTAAATCTCACAAAACTTGAAGGAAGTCTTTTATCATTGAAATTTGTGTGGTTTCCTCCCACCAGCCCCTGCAATCTGGCCTTAAATAACATTTCTGTTCATTCTGGGTGTGCTGCAGTGGGGCAGCGGCTGGATGCCCAAGGACTGGATGCTGTAATGTGAACACAAACCATGGTGAGAAGCTCAGAGCTGACAAAGCTCTTCACTTTTAAATCCACAGCCAAGTGGGCTCTCTCAAAGTGACTGCCCTCGCTTTGCCAGGTGGTATTTTGCCATTTATTACTGCCTTTTTAAAATATATGTTCTGCAATTCAGATGTGTCTATAAGGGGGATGATATACAGTTGTACTCTGGACTGAGTGCGAGCCATCTGTCAAAAACAAAAGCTAAATTCCCTGTAATAAAAGCCACCAAAAGATTGATATTTCACATTAAAGGCAGAGCTGAAAAAAAAGCAATTTTGTTTATGGGCAAACCTGTGTCTGGCACATTTTTCATGTCATATAAAGATGGAAATCTCACCTTATGGCTGTAGATTGCTGCTATATTTCAGCCTTTACAATTGGGGACAGCTCTGCATGTGCTGCTACCTTAAGAGAGATAATTCCCCACATGTTGCTGATAGCAGCGAGTCCATTTGAACACATTCCTGCTGCTTCCAAAGGTGCAGCATTTCCCTCTGGCTGCCCTCAGTCGGGCTGGTGGAGCACACTCTTCAGGAAATTCGATCTGTGGGTGAAACCTGTTTGTTCCTCTCAGCTCTCACAGCAGCTGTGGCTGCCCCTGGATCCCTGGAATGTTCCAGGCCAGGTTGGACAGGGCTTGGAGCACTCTGGGATGGTGGAAGGTGTCCCTGCCCATGGCACAGGGTGGGAATGAGGTGGGATTTAACTCCTTGCTGCCCAAACCATCCCAGGGTTTTGTGTCTGACCTGCAGCACTGGTTTTGTGCCTTGGGCTCTGGGGCTGCCTCTGGGACGTGGGGCTGTGGATGGCAGTGAACAGGGCAGGGCAGCTCAGGGTGGGCACAGCAGGAATTTCCCCACGGAAAGGGGGCTCAGGCCTTGGCACTGCCCAGGGAGGGTTGCAGTGCCCATCCCTGGAGGTGTCCCCTGGAGGTGGCACTGAGAGCTCTGGGCTGGGGACAGGGTGGGCATTGGGCACAGCTGGGACTCCCTGGGCTGGGAGGGCTGTTCCAGCCTCAATAATTCCAGGATTCTGAGGGACACAGTGAGGCAGTGACAGGGTTTGCTGACTGTGATAATTCACTTGTGGGGAATTTTGGGAGGACTTAGAGATGGGATCTCTGAGTTGGTTTGGATGATGTGGTTTATTTTTGGTTTATTTTCTTATCTTCTACACAGGCAGGAAGGGTGAGTTCAGCTCACATCTTCACTGCGTGGCCCAGAAGGACACAAGATCCTCAGTTACAAGACCTTTTAAGGAGTTACTGACCAATAAAACACTGCCAACAAGGATATTTATGGTTTGGACCCAATCCTTAAATATTTTGTCTTATGGACCCATGCTACAGTGTGAGCTTTCTTAGCCACTCATGTTATGGCACACAAACGCACAGTGCTGCATTCTAAACTCCTTGTTTACCTCTGGAACTACTTTTAGTTTTATATCTTAAACTCTAAAACTCTAAACTTCCCTTTCCTTAGCTCAACTTTTCTCTGCTTTAAACTATAAATCCACTTTCTCACTTCCAGCACTGTCACTGTCACATTATCTGAAAAATCCTCTTTGCCCAGGATTTTCTCCTGGGAAGTTGAGAAGCCTCAGAGCAAAAGGAAAACGATAATTATCCTATTTGCTTCTCCTGCGTTTTGCTGCTCTGGAATGTGGTTTGGAGATTGTTTATCCAACAGGTGATTGTTTGATTGGTTTCATGTGAATTGTTTTAACTTAATGACCACTCATGGTCAGGCTGTGTCGGGGCTCTGGAAGGAGTCAGGATTTTTCTTTAGTATCTTTTAGCCTTCTGTCTGTATCCTTTCTCTATTCCATAGTATAGTTTAGCTATAATATAATATAATATAATATAATATAATATAATATAATATAATATAATATAATATAATATAATATAATATTTCTAAGAACATGGAGTCAGATCCATCATTTCCTTCCTTTGATGGGGGTCCTCAGAAAATACCACATAGCACCTCAGTTTGGGAGCCTTTCCCAAGGTCTCAGATCAAATCCTGGATTTTATTCTCAGCTTTGGCTCACAGGCCCAGAGCTCTGGGAGTTCCCTGCATTTCAGATTCCAGCATTCACTGCAGGGTCACACGTGGCAGATCTTTGTCCATCAGGCAGGGCAGTGGCAGCTGGAATAACACCCAATTCCTCCTGTGCTCCCTGAGCATTGCCTGCCAGCTGTGCTGGAGGATTTCTGCCTGGCAGGGGAGGCTGAGAAGTGGAAGAATGGAATGATTCTCCCACATGGATATGTGACCACACAGAGCTTGAAATGGACGCGGAAAGGCAACGATTTGAGATAGAAAAGCAATTCAGAGCCTTCTCCCAGGCAGCACTTGTTCCAAGGGCTCATCCCGCTGTGCTCCAAGATCAAAGGATCAGCAGGGCAACAAACTGCTGAGAGCCTTTTAAATTTCGACCAAAATCCCTCCTTGATCTCCAGAGCAGCAACAGTCAACTCTGCTCCTTGGGTCTGGCCACAACAATCTTGTGACTTTTGGGCGATTATTTCATTCTGAGCAGCGTGAGCCAAAAAATAAAAGGAATTCTTCGGTCTCCAGTTGATTGTGGGGTGATCTGAAGATCAACAATTCTTCTGGGAGAAACAGCAGAATGATATGAAATTTGAATATCCATTTCTTTTAAAAAGCCTAGAACTCCCCAGAACCAGTGCAACCAAGTAGATTTCATTTTGAAAGAAAAATAGTAGAAAAACAAATTCAGGAGCAGTTTTCTGTTTTGACATCTTTAGAAGAATTTTTTTACAACAAAATGTTGTGGAGTTTTGTGGTTTTTTCTTTTTAATACAATCATTTTACTGAAACAGCAAGTTCCAATTTGTCTTTCCTAGCCCCAAATTAACATTTCTTCTGAGTATTTCTCTGTGAGGAATTTGCATTTTTCAGGTTTTGTTCTAATTAAGGATGAAAACAAAGTTGAATATTTTGAGAAAACTGAGTCTCATCCTTCTCTGTGTGATCTCTGCTGGGTGTCCAGTGCAGTACCAGGATTGAGCCCTGGCCACAAGGGTCCTTCCTGTGGAATTTCATTGTGGAATTCACAGGATCTGACAGGAAAGTTCAGCATTTCAGCCACCAGGCTGGGAGGGGAATTCTGAATATAACCAGAAAATGCAAAGGAAAACATCAGATTGTGACTGGGACTTGTGCCAACAGAATCAGCTTTTGTGGCTCAAGAGAAATTCAGAGAAAATCAGGAAATTCAGGGAAATTCAGTAACCTCTGCAGGGTCAGGGATTCTGTGGATGGGTCTGTGGTTTGGGTCTCCTGGGATAAACTGGCCATCCCTCAAGGGCCTCTGGATGTTCCCAGCTCAGAGCTGTTGGTGCAGCAGCTCCCAGCCCATCCCTGAATCCCTGTTTTAGGGTGTCCAGAGCACAGTGACCCCCACAAAGCATCATCCATGAAGATGAGACCCCTTTATCCCCATTCCCCCCTTTCCTCCTCTAAATCCCTTTTCCCCACTTTCCCTCATCCGGCTGGATGTGACCCTGCAGCCTGGATCCCTTCTCTGGCTTTCCTCAGCCCCAGGAGCTTTGAAACCCCATCAGACGCTTCCCTTCCTCTCTCTGTGCTGAGTTTTTCCTGCTCCTTTCCTCCTTTAATGAAGCCCTCAAAGCAGAAAGGTTTTCAAGCCCTGTCTCCCTTTCAAGAGACACCCTCTGATCTGCCAGAGATGTTTCTCTCATCTGAGGAGTGCACAAGGAGGCTTCAGTGCCTTGCAGGGGAGCAGAGGTGCCCAGGAAATGCTGTCCCTGCAGGGCTTTAATCCTTGCTCGTGGCAGGGGAGTAGAGGTTGCCTTTGCTCTTGTTTGGGGCTGTTCTGGTTCTCTGCCTTAGATCTGGGAAATATGGGATTTTGGGGGTCCATTTTGGGGGTCCATCTGTGTTCCATCCAAGCTCTTCCTGGAAAAAGGGAAGAGTGTCCCAGGCATGGCTGCAGAACCAGGAGAGCATTTAACTGCAGGGCAGCAGCAGAAAGTGGCTCCTGTGTTTCCCCCTCTGTGTGATCCCCCAGCATGAAATGATCAGGATGAGAGGATCCAGCCAGGGGTGCCAAATTCCTGTGCCTCCTTCCCCTGTGTTCCCCTGGCTGCAGGGAGATGGATTTGGGGCTAGGGCCAGCCTTCTCCCACCCCTCATCTCCTGACCCACAAGGTGCAGCTTTGAGCCACTCCCAGCTGCTCTCTGGCCAAAGATGTTCCCTCTTCCCACTTTGCTCTTTTCCTTGTGCAGGGATGTGCCTTCCCTCCGTGTCCTTAGGCCAGCCCAGGAGTTGGGGTCTCTGCTGCTCACAGTGACTCCCAGATGTGTTAGAAAGTCTCTTTTCCCAGCCCAGCTGTTGAAGGAGTCAGAGCTCTTCAGTTCTTGCTCTCAAGGTTGTTTATTGTTCCTTATCTATAAAATTCTTTCTCCTGTCCAGCCAAGGTCCGTTCAGCAGGACAGACAGAGGCACTCTGCCCCCAGGGTGGTGTTATCTTTTTATACTAAAAACTATGTGTACAATATTTACAATTACTTCCCAATACCTATCACCTATGTTAGACAGTGAGTTTCTGCTCTAAACCAATCCAAAAGTGCCACCATCACAGCACAAGATGGAGGCCAAGAAGAAGAAGGAGAAAGGCTGGACAGTCCCACTTCCCTCCATCTTGCCCTCTGAATCTTCATTCTAAAAACTCCAAAATCTATTTTTCACCCTGAATAGAATTCACTGTCATTCTATTTAATTTGTCGTGACTTGCACATCTTCATCTAAGGTTGGTAACTTGCTCCATGGGTCATAATCAAAACCACAGGGGCATTTTGGGCTCTGTGCCAGGGTCTCTGAGCCCCCTGGCAGGGTCTGGGCAGTCCAGGACAGCCAGAGGGATGTCCTGGCTCCTGACACCCAGGCAGGGGCCCAAACCCTTCAGGTGCTCCTGGAACCTGCTCAAATCCTTTTCCACCTTCACATCTTCACCTCCAGCAGCTGCCAGGGACTCTTTCCTCCTGTGGCCAAGGGTGAAAATCTCCAGGAATTTCCCATGGCAGCCAAGTGGCTTCTGCTGCCCACTGCAAGACAGAGGGAAGGGAGTTCCAGGTGCCACTGCAGCTGGGCCCCAGCTGTCCCCTTGTCACCATGGCATTTTATGAAAAATCCCTTTGCCAGGATTTCTTCTTGTGGAAAGATGAGAAGCTTCAGCTTCTCCCTGTTTTGCAGCTCTGGAATGTGATTTGGAGAATTGTTTACCCAGCATGTGAATTGTTTTTAATTAATGGTCAATCACAGTCCAGCTGTGTCAGACTCTCTGAGTCTGTAGCGGGTTTTTATTATTCCTTTCTAGCTCTCTTTCTGTATCCTTTTTCTATAGTTTAGTATAGTTTTAGTATTTCTTTTCATATAATTTCATATAATTTAATACAATTAAATGAGTGGCTTTTAAATTTAAACCAAAATCCCTCCTTGATCTCCAGAGCAGCAACAGTCAACTCTGCTCCTTGGGTTTGGCTACAACAATCTTGTGACTTTTGGGGAATTATTTCATTCTGAGCAGTGTGAGCCAGACAATAAAAGGAGTTCTTTGGTCTCTAGCTGAAATATAATTTCATATAATAAAGTTTCATATAATATCATATAATATAATGTAATGTAATAACAAATCAGCCTTCTGAGAACTTAGAGTCAAATTCTCATCTCTCACTTTGTCCTGGGGGCCTCACACCACCACACACTCTCAGTGACAGACTCACCTGTCCCCAGCCCCTGTCACCAGGTGGGTGTCCCTGGCCCATCCTGCAATGGCTCTGCTGGACCCTGGTGGCAGGGAGAGGTTTCCTCCTCTCACCCAGGGAAAAATGAATCCTCAAAGCACCTCCAGGAGCTTTATTTGTGCAGTAACAGGATTAGCCAGGAGCTCCCGAGGGAAGGAAACAATTGTGTTATTTCAGAGAATATTTACATCTCCATGGTTTGGTCTGTGCAGGGGAGGAGCCGAAGCTCCCTGAGATAATCTGGCTGGAGGAAGCCCTGATAAGGTGCCTTATCAAAGCTCATGTGTGGCATGTGGCCTGCAGGGATCTTAATGGATTCTTTGCTTCTTTTCTGCCAGGGCTGGGATTAAATTGTGAGACGATGTTTTGTGTTTGGGCTCAGATGTTTATTAGTTCTTATCTCTGTTACAGTCCCACAAACCCTGAGTTCCGCAGCATTTCACTGACAAGCTACAAAATGGCCCCATATCTATCGCTACAAGATCTTTTAAAGAAAAACTATCCAATTAAGAAATGACACATAAAATATTTTTATTTTTAACCCAATAACCAACCTCCCATGACCTGCAATGGGGACTTTTTTATCCAATTACACAAAACCACCCAAACCCATGGAGAAGAAGGTGAAGAAGAAGAAGAAGGAGCAGCCTCTGCCCAGAAACCTCCATCTTGCCTTATATGTATTACTACATTCTAAAGCCTTAAACTCTCAGTTTTCCCCCCTGTGATATCACACACTGCTGTTCATACTCCACACCCACAATCCCAGTTCTGTCATTCCATTTTGGAGCTTCTCCACAGCCTCAGGTCACTGCAGTGTTCTCTTGGGACTCAGAGCCTGGCAGCACAGAAAGTCCTGAATTCTCAGCGCCCAGGGTTCCAACATGATGCCACTGCTCCTTTCAATCCCTGTCCCTTTGAGAAGCTCCAAACAGCCCTGGGAGAGACCAGCCCCTCTCCCATCCTTTAATTCCTCCCTCAGGGCCCATTTTGGCAGGATTTTTGTGGTGTGGGCATCCCAAGCTCTGCCAAGGGCTTCACACTCCTGCACTGCAGCTGCCCCAGTGTCTCTGCTGCCTTTCGCAGAAACCATCCAAGAGTCTGTGACAGCACACAGGGAATTTGTCTTTTAGTGATGGGAAACGCTCAAGATTTCATTGTGGATGGCTCAGAAAATGCTTCGCCTGAAGCCTTTGCTGCTTTCTGGGCAATGCAGGCAATTTCTGGTGACTTTGGGCCACACCATGAGCTGATTTTCCCCCAGAGGAGTTTCAGCTGCAGCAAAAATTGCAGCACGATTCCCACCCAGGCCACGGCTCCTCTCTGGACAGCCATGGCAGGAGCTGGGCGCACACCCAACCTTGGGTGCCTCCAGGCCTTTCCCTGCTCAGAAGGCTCCGTAGCACACCAAAACTCTGGAAATGTGAGGGTTGGCAAGTGAGCTCTGGATCAGCAACCTCATATTCAGGTGGGGACTGGCACTGTGGCAAGGTCTGACACAGAAACAAACCCCACAGCAGGGGAAGCCACAGATTCATCTGCTACTTTTATATATATATATATATATATATATATTTTTTTTTTTTTTTTTTCAGCTCAGAAGTGTTAATTGAACTATTTTGGGGAGATCAATTGGGAGGGCAAGGATAGGGATGACTCCTGCAATTTGTGTTAATTTAATATTGGTTTCTTTCAGCCAGAGGATGGGGAGGTCATGTTGTATTGTAAATGCAGGTCCACTGATGGGGGCAGAGATGATTCATCTGACTCCATGTTCTCAGAAGGATAATTTATTATTTTATGATACTATATAATATTAAAGAATACTATACTATACTAAAGAAAAGAGAAAGGATATTTACAGAAGGCTAAAAAGATAATAATGAAAACTCGTGACGCTTTCCAGAGCCCAAACACAGCTTGGCCCTGATTGGCCATTGAGTGAAAACAACTCCCAGCAGAATCCAATGGAACAATCACCTGTGGGTGAACAATCCCCAAACACATTCCACATGAGCACAACACAGGAGAAGCAAATGAGATAAGAATTGTTTTCCTTTTCTCTGAGGCTTCTCAGCTTCCCAGGAGAAAAACCCTGGGCAAAGGAATTTTTTCAGAGAATGTGAATGCCACAATGCTGCAGGATGGAGGAGCTGGTGACACACTCCAGAATGTCTGGAAAAGGTCTTTTTGCCTCACCCCTTTCACTGCAGAGGCTGCAGGAGGTAAGTCGGGATTTCCACAAGGACATCTCTCAAAGGTTGAATTCCTGCAAGGATCAGGCACAGGGTGCTTTCAGCAGCAGCTCCTGGTCCCAGACAGGACCCAGGGAATTCCCCTGCCAGAGGGCAGGGATGGATGGGATACTGGGAACTGGCAATTCCTTCCTGGTAGGGTGTGTGCTATTTACATTCTTTGAACACGAAGAGAAACATAATTTTTCTTCCCATAATTTTTCCTGGGGAAGGTAGTGAGAAGTTTAGAGAAGAAGAGAAAACAATTTTTATTTTTACTCGTTGTTCTTGTTGTTTGGTACATATAGAATATGTTATGGAGATTGCTCACTGAAAGTGATATGTTAATTAGACTTTATTGATAGCTGTTTAGGTTGATTGGTTAATTGGGTTAAAGTTGTGTTGTGACTGTCTCAGACACAGGGTTTTTTTAAGTATCTTTTTAGTATAGCATCTCTTTAGTATAGTATTTGTTTAATATAGTATAGTATTAGTGCAATATAGAACAGCATAATACAGAATTTGTCCAGCTTTTTGAAATAATGGAGTCAGAGCACATTATTCCTCATTTCTTTTTCATGGTCTCTGATACAACAGCTGTGGAAATTCCTGCATCTAGGTTATTTTGGGTGATCCTCACTGCTCAGGAAATCAGTTTGGTGGAGAACAGTTTGGCCTCACATCTGTCCATGATCAGACCCTGTTATTCATCTCTATTAAATAAATACCTGTAACTGCATTGGATATTCAGCTCCATCCTCCTGGATAAATAATCCATGATCTCTCCCTAGCTTTGCCAACTTTTGTGAATGCCAGGGTTTCTTATCCACTCCCTGCCTCACTGTGATATTTAAATTCACCCCAGCCATCCCAGCAACAGCCTTGCATGCAGCAAGGAATCCCACTCAGAAAACAAATGATGCAGCTGGGGAAAAACTCTGGGAATGGTTTGTAAATGCGTGGGCACAGCTGATCTGTCAAAAGAGTTTAGCAGTTTGTCCAATCACTGCAGCAAGCAGCACATAACTTATCTGGGACATAGCAGAGCACACTTTTCATGTGTTTATCTGCAGCATAACAATTGGGAAACTCCTGCAAAAAACTCCTTTTCCTGTGGTAATGGATATTCAGGGAGAGGCAGATCAGAGTCAGGGGCTGCTGTGAGAGGTGTGATTGTGGATTTATACACCCCCACTCTGATGGTGGGACCAAACACCTCAGAGGTGCCAGGATTGAATGGCTCTTTTCCATTCTAATACTGCCAGAAGGTTCCTTGGGGTCAGTGAGAACTGTAACCCTACAATGCTGAAATGTTTCATTATTCTTGAAGAGGAGGAAATGAATCTTTCAAATGGAAAATTGTGTGTAGTGGAAGGTCTGCCCAAGGAAAAGGAGCTCAACTTGCACTTAGGGATATTAAAGAAAAATTAAAGTGGGATTATCAGCTTCCCTGCTTTTCCTCTCAATAAAACCTGGATGTTTTCTGGGCTTCCACAAGCCTGAAGCTCTCTGCTAAATTCCTTACAGTTAAGCAGATGATAACAAAGGAGATTATAAATGCAGAGATCCTGGAAATGTGAAGGAGAGCCCTGTTTGCTTACTGAGGCATAAAAACTTTTTATTGGGGACTTAGATCTCAGTCATGTACATTTAATTTGATTTTATGTTGTGTTCTGTGACCAAATTGCTCCAGTTTTGTTGTGT
Organism: Ammospiza caudacuta; assembly: GCF_027887145.1. Lineage (NCBI taxonomy): Eukaryota > Metazoa > Chordata > Aves > Passeriformes > Passerellidae > Ammospiza > Ammospiza caudacuta. The sequence continues at coordinate 65,724,154 of NC_080598.1, forward strand.
GGCATTGGGCGTGTTCAGAGAGCAAAACGGAGATAATCATCAGAGAAAGGGGTTTATTTGTAAATTAGCCTGATGTAAGGGTAAGGCTGAGCTGTGCATCCACTGAATCCTCGGGATCAGATCTTTCCAGAGCAGCTTCATAAATTAGGAGGGATGGGGCTCTCTGGTTTTTATAATGGAATCATCTAGGTTGCAAAAATCATCAAATCATCAAGATCATCGAGTCCAGCTGATGCACCACGTCCCTCTTGAAAGTTTAGGTGGCCGTTCTGGTTTTTCTGATTTTAGTTTCTGGTTGAAGATTTGTGGTTAATCCCTGTTTCCAGCAGGGATTAACAGCTTTTATCCAGCAGGGATTTCCAAGGTGCCCTGGAGTGTTCCCTGCTCTGGGCAGGACCTCCAGGCCTCTCTGGGCAAGGTGCTCTGCTCCTGGCTATTCCACCTCCAGAATACTGGATTAATTGGAGGATTGAAAACCTGGTGAGTCAGAAAATGGTGTATTTTCACAAAATCAGTCAGAAAATGGTGTATTTTCAAAAAAAAAAAATCAATCCCTGCACCTGGGTGGGGACAATGTCCTGTCACAATGCTGAGCTTCAGTTGGGCCTTGGGTCTTCAGAGAGACACGAGCAGTTGTGGGTCACTATAAAGTTGTTTATTGCATGAATGCATTAGTCTCCAAGGCAGACAGTTTATGCTAAAAGTATTAAAGTATAAAATTAAAATTGAATTGAAGTATATAAATAAAGTATTAAAAACTTTCTGACATAGAGTCACAAGCAAAAGCTGCAGCTGCAGGGCTGCTCTCTGGTACAGAGTCCCAGGTTCTGTGCAGGAGCAGCAGCAGGAACCACAGCCTTTCTTCTTCTTTTCTTCTTCTTCTTTTCTTCTTTTCTTCTTCTTCTTTTCTCCTTCTTTTCGTTCTTCCTTCCTCTGTGTGTGTGTGTCCAAATACCTCAATACAGAGTGTTTTTACTCATAAATCACCCAACCAGCTAAAAACACCATTCTAAAACATTCTTTCTACACCAATCTAAGCTCGACTCTAATGTGCTAAAGTAGTACGAAAATAGTGGCAGTTCTTACCTAAAAACCACAAATGTAATATTATCTATTTACACAAATGTACTGTTTTCTTACTCAAAATTTACCTGTATAAGTTTATCTATTCACCTGAATAGTTCGATCTATTTATGTACATAGTTCTGTCTGTTCTAGGGACACAGGCAAAGTTCTGCTCTGTTTTTGTTATGCTGGGACTAAATTACTGAACTTTAACCTAGACCAGGCTGGGCACTGGGACAGTGGGAAGTGTCCCTGCCATGGCAGGGCTGGCACTGGCTGGGATTTAAGGTCCCTTTAACCCAAACTATTCCATGTTTCAGTGACTCCAGCTGCTCTCCCAAGGGTTGGAGGTGCTGCACCATGGTCCTGGGTCTCCTGCACCACTGTCCCCTGTCCCCAGGGCTGGGACACAACTCCCATATCGTCCCCATGGCCTCTCCTGTCGCTCTAGGATGTGAGATAGAACGAGGCAGACACTGGAATCTCCAAGGTAAAAAAGAGGGAAATTTTAATTCTGACTCCAACATTTATAGATTTCTAGAAGTGACAGTGGATTGGAGGGTGACAGTGCCACCTCTCCAATGACACTGGACAAGCCGACAGCCCATCGAATTTCTCCTCCTCCAGAAAAGAATGCAAAAAAATGGGTTATTTACAGAAAGTGTGTGAGAAAGTTCATTAGGAGAATGTAAACATCAGAAGGCTGAGAAAAACTTAAAAAGACAGGGTGACACCTCCAGCCCAGGTGTGCTGCTGCTCAAGCTGAAGAGCAAAGCAGGGTTTGCTCCAGCCCCAAACTGGGAGAGCTGGAATGTCCCTGTGGGTGTCACCGCCCCAGGGGACAACTGCCACCAGGTCCTGTCATTTCAGCCCGGCCATCCTGTCACTCTGATCTGCCCCGTGTGGTGTTTTCCTCCAAAATCCACGACGAATTCCTGAGTCACCCATTGTGGCAAGCTCCTGGAGCTCAGTGCCCTCACTCTGAAGCAGGTGAGGAGCCTCTGCTGGGGCTCTGGAGCCACCTGAGGCCGAGGAGTCTCCACTATGAATTGTTCCCTAAATATTCCCCTTCATTTGTAAATCACATTGCCATGGCAACCATAATTTCTATGCATCCCGAATATCAGACACCTCTCAAATCAATTTGTTTTCCCTGGTTGCCACGGTGACAGACATTTTGTCAGAATTATTTAGGGAGAGAGCAATCTGGAGACTTTTGTGGACAAGGAGAGGCAGGAGGAGCCCTGTGGGGAGCTCCCACCCTCCCAAATTCCTCCTGGCCAGCTCTGGGGGAGCATTTTTGGGTTTGGGTAGGAACAGCCCCTCATCCCTGCCCCACCTCCACCCTGTGACCTCCAAACTCCATCCTGCTGCCCATGACCATCATCTGCCTCAGCTCTGGGGATGCTCCAGCCTGGCTCCCATCACATCTTTGCTCTCTGCAGCCTCTGATGGCTTCTCCTCTTAAATCTGGGTTCAAAGGGCTGCACGTCAGCCTTCCCAGCCTCTGTTTCCACAGGAACACCTGAAAAAGCAGCTGGGAAAACATCCCAGAAATCTGCTTCTCTGGATAATCACCAACCATGCAGAACTGGAGTGTTCTGGAACACCCCAGCAGGAATTCCATTGCCTCAGTGGGAGCTGAGGCCTTGGAAAGCAGCTCTGGTTTGCAGGGTCTGCCCTGCAGGTATCCAAACCCTGGGTTTTGGTTGGATTGCTGCCCTTTCACAGGGGTAGCTCAGTCCTGCCACTTTATTGAACCATTTTGGGATTTTCTGCCTCCCCCACTCCCCAGCCCACTCCTCAGCTCCTGGGCTGCCAGGACTGTGCCCCCAGGGAGGGGTGGGCTCACTGCAGAGTAGCCATATTTTATGGAAAATCCTTTCCTTAGGATTTTTCCTCCTGAGAAGCTGAGAGGCCTCAAGAACAAAATGTAAACAATGGTTATCTGCTGCTGTGGAATGCAACAGGTGCATCTGGGATTGGGCTCATGTGGGTGTTTGTAATTAATGGCCAATCACAGTCAGCTGGCTCAGACAGAGAGTCCGAGCCACAAGCCTTTGTTATCATTCTTTCTTTTGCTATTCTAGCCAGCCTTCTGATGAAATCCTTTCTTCTATTCTTTTAGCATAGTTTTGATATAATATATATCATAAAATAATAAATCAGCCTTCTGAAACATGGAGTCAGATCCTCGTCTCTTCCCTCATCTTTGGACCCCTGTGAGCACCGTCACACTGCAGCCAGGAGAACTCCTGATTCCTGGCATTCCAGGAGATGTTTGGGATGAAGGAAAAGCTGCAAGTTAAAAACAATGATCTGAGCTCAGTGCTTTGATCCCCCACACAGCCCAGGTTCCTGCAGCCTTGTGCCTGAGCAACAACAAAGCCATTTTCAGATCCCACCACAGACACACTGCTGTGCCCTGAGCTCTGGGATGGCCCTGCTGGAGCAGGGAGTGGCACCAGAGACCCTCTGGGGTCCCTTCCAGCCTGACCCAGGCTGGGATTCTGTGACTCCACCTTTGACAGTCTAGGGAAAAAAATAGTTGGAAGAATCTATTATTAAACACCTGAGTGCTCAAATTTTAGTGATGCCTTGTGCAGGCTGCCCTAGAGCAGAGGCCGGATGGAGTCACAGAATAAAGCAGGGATTTATTCAAAGCATCTCCTCCATGGATCCACCTTGGGCAGCACCAGAGCCCAGCCAGGGCTGCACCCAAGATCAACCAAAATGGCCCCAAAATGCACGGCCGGGCACGGGCTCTGTCCCTGGGATCAGTTCTGCTCCATTTGCACCTTGCAGTTCATTGTCCCATTCCAGCTTTAGCCCCTGCAGTCCCACCCTGCTTGTTTTTCTCTCTCCAGCCCACGGGGTTTGTGCTCTGGGGCTGAGATTTGGGTCATTTGTCCTTGGTGCCCAGCTGGAGCAGGAATTGTTTTGTCTCCCTGCTCTGTGCACAGAGCTCACCATCCCCTGATGTGAATCCCAGAGCATCACACTAAAGCAGCACAGAACATGAAAAACATAAAAGCTAAACCCTGAGGCATCATTTGGTGAGCTGTGGGAAACAAATCAATCTTGTGAGCCTGGGGTTGGAATTTCCACCATGGGCCTGGAGGCTCCAGCGGGATTTGGGACTATGCTGCATTCCTGCTGCCATGGGAATGCCAAAAACAGGGAGAGCTGCTGCCTTGGGAATGCCCAGGTATGGGTGAAGCAGAGGGTGAATCAGAGTGCTGGCACCTGGCAGAGTGACTGAGAGAAACCCCTCAGGGCAACAGATCCTCCTGCATCCCCCTGCTCCCTAAATCCACCTGTTGGGGGAGATGAAACAGGAAAGCCTTATCAATATGATTGCCTGGCAAAAGATTTGGAGAATATGGGAACTATAAGCGAGATTGAAATGAAAGCAAGCTTTGAGATCCCTCAGTCACTGAACACCTGGAAAACAATGGTGTGGCCAGCTGAAGGTGATCCCCTTGTGATGGAACAACACCCTCTGCTTGCAGACAGGCCCAAGGGTCAGAGCAGACCCTACAGCTTGGCAGAAGGGCCCAAAGAGGAGATTTTGGGGTTTAAAATGTAACACAGTATGGTAATGTAATGATTCTTATAGGTTGTATGTAAATGCTGTAGGATTTGTATCTTGTGCTGGATTGGTTAGAGAGAATTAGAATATTCAGCACAGAAGAAGATTTATGGTATTGCAATGGGAACCTCGCTCTCTCACCCTCTCATCCTCTCTCCCCCTCTCTCCTCTCGGGCCTGCTCCAGCTGTGTCTGGCAGCTCCCAGCAGGGCCCTGCACCCAGGCCCTTTGCAATAAACCCCAAATCCCAGCCCTGGCCGCAGAGATCTCTGCTCTCCATCCATCCCCACCCTCCTACCCCCATCGTTCCTACACCACCCATCCCTCCTGGCTGTGCCCCTGTGAGCAGCCCCGGGGCTCAGCACTGTTAGAAACGAATGCTCCAATTTAATAATTAAAGAAATTTATAAATGATCAAAAGTATAAATGTGGAAAAAGCCAGAAGCAATCTGGCCCTGAGCCAGGCAGGCAGTGCTGAGGAGACTCAGGACCTGGTCTGTATCACACCAGAGTCCCCATGGGTCTCCCAGGGTCAATTCTAAAAACTCCATTTTTACACAGTCTCTCAGGCTTTGGTGGGGGGGGGGGGTCTCCTTTAGCATATTATCACATTTCCCAGTGAAAAAATTTACTGGAATCCTGTCAGGTGAAAAATTTCCGGGAATGCCTCCTGCTGGGGTCTAATCCAAGGAGAGAAATCCCTTGGAATACACATTTCTGGAGACAGTGTTTTCTTGGTGTTTGACTCTTTATCACTTAGTCTGTTGCTGCTGCTGATGCCTATCAAAAAATGCCTCCTGCTGGGGTCTCTGTCTGAGGAAAAATCCTTTGGAATACACATCTCTGTATTGGCGGCAGTGTCTTCCTGAGGTCTGAATTTCTGTCACTTGGCTTCTTGCTGCCCGACACTGGTTTTAGCGCACAGAATGCTGTGGTTTTTAGTTTCATTTAGCAGGAATTCTTTTATACCATGTATTACATATTACAGCACAGAGCTGGGGAAGTCTGCAGCCCCAGGGAACAGAACCTTTCCTCCCTGTTGAGGATAAGCAGTAAATATAACAGTGCCCTCCTTCCTGAAGAATCCTGATGGATTTACAGATGTCGGGGTGGCTCCACCTCTCCTGCTGCTCCCTGCACCCTCGCCTCCACTTGGTGGTAGCATTTTCTCTCTCTTCCCTCCTCTCTCTCGGCTTTTGGAGCAGCTGTGGGTGCGGGAAAGGAGCCCCTTCCTGTGGTGGTGTGAGAGTCCCCAGGGTGAGGTGAGAGATGAGAATTGACTCAAAGTTCTCAGAAGGCTGATTATTATATTATATTATATTATATTATATTATATTATATTATATTATATTATATTATATATCATATCATATCATATCATATTCTAAAACTATACTAAGGAAAGAGAAAGGATACATCAGGAGACTAAACAAGAATGATAAAGAAAACTCATGACTGACTCCTCAGGCACAGCTGATGATGACTGGTCATTAATTAAAAACAATTCACATGGAATCAATCAAAGATGTACCTATTGGTAAACCATCTCCAGACCACATTCTCAAACAATCAGATAATCATTGTTTTCATTCTTTTCTGAGGCCTCTCAGCTTTCCAGGAGAAGAAATCCGGGCGAAGGGATTTTTCAGAAAATTCTCCTGGTGACAGGTTCCCTCCCCATGGAGTGTGGCAGTGAAGGAGCTCAGTCCGAGTTTAACTTTGGGACACAGCCAGGCCTGAGCCTCTGATCTGACCAGGCTGGGCTTAGGGCCCAAACCCCTCCTTCAAATGGGAAAGGAGAAGGAAAAACCCCAAACCTTGGGAATGCTGCCTGTGAGCAGCTCTGCCTGTCCTTGGTGCCCTGGTGCCAGCGAAGGGCAGAACCTGGGCTGTGCTAAACTGGGCTTAAACCGGCTTGGGCCTAGGAGGAGCCTAAACTAGGCCAGGGACAGGTGATGCCTAAACCAGGGAAAGGAGCCTAAACTAGGCCAGGGACAGGTGATGCCTAAACCAGGGCAGGGACAGGTGATGCCTAAACCAGGGCAGGGACAGGTGATGCCTAAACCAGGGAAAGGAGCCTAAACTAGGGCAGGGATAGGTAGAGCCTAAACCAGAGGAAGGACAGCAGGAGCCTAAACTGGGGAAGGGAGCCTAAAGCAGAACATGGCCAGCAGGAGCCTAAAGCAGAGCAGGGCCTGGTAACAGGGCCTAAAGCAGAGCAGGGCCAGCAGGAGCCTAAAGCAGAACATGGCCAGCAGGAGCCTAAACCAGAGCAGGACCAGCAGGAGCCTAAAGCAGAGCAGGGCCTGGTAACAGGGCCTAAACCAGAGCAGAGCCAGCAGGAGCCTAAACCAGAGCAGGGCCAGCAGGAGCCTAAAGCAGAACATGGCCAGCAGGAGCCTAAACCAGAGCAGGGCCTGGTAACAGGGCCTAAACCAGAGCAGAGCCAGCAGGAGCCTAAAGCAGAGCAGGGCCAGCAGGAGCCTAAAGCAGAACATGGCCAGCAGGAGCCTAAAGCAGAGCAGGGCCAGCAGGAGCCTAAAGCAGAACATGGCCAGCAGGAGCCTAAACCAGAGCAGGGCCAGCAGGAGCCTAAAGCAGAACATGGCCAGCAGGAGCCTAAAGCAGAGCAGGGCCAGCAGGAGCCTAAAGCAGAACATGGCCAGCAGGAGCCTAAAGCAGAGCAGGGCCAGCAGGAGCCTAAAGCAGAACATGGCCAGCAGGAGCCTAAAGCAGAGCAGGGCCAGCAGGAGCCTAAAGCAGAACATGGCCAGCAGGAGCCTAAAGCAGAGCAGGGCCAGCAGGAGCCTAAAGCAGAACATGGCCAGCAGGAGCCTAAAGCAGAGCAGGGCCAGCAGGAGCCTAAAGCAGAACATGGCCAGCAGGAGCCTAAAGCAGAGCAGGGCCAGCAGGAGCCTAAAGCAGAACATGGCCAGCAGACCAGGGCAGGGCCAGGAGGTGCTGGTGGGTGGTCCTGCCCAGGCAGGTGAGGTCTCAGCTGCCGAGGTTCTCCCTGTCCTGCCTCAGACTGGTCCCAGCTCCCTCCGAGGGGTCATTCCCACCCTGCCGGGACGGCCAGCAGGGATTTTCCCAGTGCTAGAAATGCTGCAGCAGAGCTGGGAACAGGCTCAGGGGGGCACTGAGAGGTGATGTCACTGCCGCTTGATTTCCTATTTTAGCTGTTAAAAATCTCCAGAAATTCTCCCCCTTGATCCTCGTTCTCCTCTCTGTCATTAACCCTTGGGGGTCTGAGCAAAACTGGGATTAAAGGCTGTGGATGAGGCTCTTTCTGTGCTGCACAGGTGCATCCCATTTCCCAGGGAGAAAAATTGCTGCACCACCTGCTGCAAACGAAATTATTGTCATATTGATTTGATTTCTTTTAATTGAAGTGTGCCATTTATAAATGGCTTATCTGAGGGCTGGGACTGCTGTTCCCTTTCCTGACAGCAGCAGGCTTCCAATCACTGGCACCTCGTGGATATTAAAACCCAGTAAATTGGTTTGCAAGTTCAAAACTCTCATTCCTTTCCAAAGAATCGATTGCCACAGAGGTTGGTAGAGTTGGGAAAAGAAACTTTTTCATCTCCTGATGCCTCAGGGAAAGTGGCAATGTGGGCTGTGGTGGCAGTGTGTGTCATGGCTGGTGCCAGGCCTGGAAATGCCCTTCTGTGGCTGTTACAGCTGTGCTTTATCCAGAGATAAGGAAAGAAAAGTGGAGAACTCAGCTCTGCTGCCTTTCCTCAGAGCCCTAGGGCTGCTGGGCACTGCAGCCTCTGGGCTCAGAAATGCAGCTTTGAAATATTGAATATTTCAATAAATATGACATGAAATGAATTGAAATATTCAATATTTCTGTTGCTTTGAAACATTCAGGCAAACGTGGCACTGCCTTGTCACTGCCCCAGCCCTGTCCTGGGGTGTCCCAGCCCCCAGGGAGGGACTGGGGGTGGCACTGGTGTCCTGCCTCTCCCCTCCTGGAAGGGTCTCTGGCTTAAAGAGATTATTGTTGTGATTAAAAATGAGTGAGGATGATGAGGATTGTGCTGCTGAAAGCTCTGCACTGCTGTGGGGCTGGGCTGCTCTCGGGTTTTTGGGGATGGAAGGGACAGAGATGGGGTGTGGGGCTGAGGCTGTCCCTGCCTGTCCCCCACAACTTGAGGGGCTGCCCTCCTGCCACTGAGTGTCACCCTGAGGCCACAGTGATGGGGCTGTCCCAGGGGTGTTCCCCAGCACAGAATCCCACAATGGTTTGGGTTAAAGGAACCCCGAATCCTCTCCAGTGCCACCCTGCCATGGCAGGGACACCTCCCACTGTCCCAGGGTGCCCCAGTGCCCAGCCTGGCCTTGGGCACTGCCAGGGATCCAGGGGCAGCCACAGCTGCTCTGGCAATCCCAGCCCAGCCAGGAATTCCCAGTTCCCAATCTCCCACCCATCCCTGCCCTCTGGCACTGGGAGCCATTCCCTGGCTCCTGTCCCTCCATGCCTTGTCCCCAGTCCCTCTGCAGCTCTCCTGGAGCCCTTCGGGCACTGACAGGGGGCTCAGAGACCCTGGCACAGAGTCAATGACCTCTGTGACTTTGATTATGACCCATGGAAAAAGTTACCAACCTTATATGAGGACCTGCAAGCCACAAAAGTCTAAGTAGAATAATAATCAGTTTGTCACAGGGTGAAAAATAAATTTTTGGGGTTTTTTAGAATGGAGGTTCAGGAGGGAAGATGGAGGAATCTGGGTGTGTCCTGTCCTTCTCCTTCTTCTTGTCCTCCATCTTCTGCTGTGATGGTGGCACTTTCGGATTGGTTTAGAGTAGAAGCTCACTGTCTAACATAGGTGATAGGTATTGGAAAATTATTGAAAATAAAGTACATGTAGTTTTTAGTATAAAAAGCCAACACCACCCCAAGGGCAGGGACTGTGCCACAACCGGACCTGCTGGACAGATCTCAGCAGGTCAGAGAAAGAATGGAATGGATAAGAGAAAATAAACAACCTTGAGAACCAGAACTGAGGAATCCTGTCTTCTTCTTGGAGCATGGGGCTGGGAAAAATGACTCTTTAATACCTTGGGAGCCATTTCAGCAACAACAAAATCTGTCGGAATTCAGGACATCCCTCTGGCTGTCCTGGATTGCCAGGATCCCTGCCAGGGGGCTCAGAGACCCTGGCACAGAGCCCAAGACCCCTGTGCCTTTGATTATGAACCATGGAAAAAATTACCAACAGTAAATGAGGATCTGCAAGCCACAAAAGTCTAAGTAGAATAATAATCAGTTTGTGTACAGGGTGAAAAATAGATTTTTTTAGGGTTTTTAGAATGGGGGTTCAGGGGGCAAGATGGAGGACTCCGGGCATGTCCAGCCTTTCTCCTTCTTCTCCTTGTCCTCCATCTTCTGGGTGATGGTGGCACTTCTGGATTGGTTTAGAGACAGACTGTCTAACATAGGTGATAGATATTGGGAAATTATTGTAAATAAAGTACATGTAGTTTTTAGTATAAAAAGCCAGCACCACCCCAAGGGCAGGGACTGTGCCACAACCCGACCTGCTGGACACATCTCAGCAGTCAGAGAGAGAATGAAACAGGTAAGAGAAAATAAAAGATAATGTAACAGGTAAAAGCAAATAAACAACCTTGAGAACCAGAGCTGAGGAATCCTGACTTCTTGTAATGCACGGCTGGGAAAAAAAGAGACTTTTTAATACCTCAGGAGCCATTTCAGCAACACCAAACCCGAAAGGCCAGCCTGGACAGGATGTTTTGGGAGGGCTCTGGAATGTCCATGGCTACCCCAGCCAATGCTCAGCTCCAGGGATCATTATCTGGGATGGGAATAAAGCTCTTTGCAGATTCCTGCTGCCAGTGCAGGAGCTCAGAGTCCCTGGGAGCAGGCAGGAGCAGGGCAATTACTGTAACGAGCTGCTGGCAGCTTGCTTGGGACTGACTGCAGCCCTGACTCTCCTCTGCAGAAAGTAGAAGGAATGTGTGGCTCTGCAAGAGGAAGGATTCCTCCAAGTCCCTCTCCTGCTCCTCTCCTCAAAGCCCAAAACGAGGAGAGGCCTTCGAGTGTGTCTCGCTAAAAGTCAAATTTCCCCCAGGAGATGTCTGGGAGTGTGGCAGCTGCTTCTGGAGCATCCTTGAGGAGACATCTGCTCGGCTCCTCTGGCTCTGGGAGAGCAGGGGGAGGGGGTTCCCAACCTAAACTCCTGGATTTTACATGGCAATGAAGCAAGGGGCAGGGGGCTCGTGTCTTCTGGAGAGAGAAGGGCAGACTGGGGGTACTGGAAAGAAGGACAGGGAGCTGTGGGATCCCTCAGAGAGTTGTGGGATCCTCCAGGGAGCTCTGGGATCACCCAGGGAGTTGTGGGATCACCCAGGGAGCTGTGGGATCACTCAGGGAGTTTTAGGATCCCTCAGGGAGATGTGGGATCACCCAGGGAGCTGTGGGATCCCCCAGGGAGCTGTGGGATCACTCAGGGAGTTTTAGGATCCCTCAGGGAATTGTGGAATCGCTCAGGGAGCTGCGGGATCTGTGGGGTTCCACAGAGAGCTGTGGGATCACTCAGGGAGCTGCAGGATCCCTCAGGGAGCTCTGGGATCACCCAGGGAGCTGTGGGGGCCCTCAGGGATTTGTGGGATCACCCAGAGAGTTGTAGGAACTTTCAAGGAGTTGTGGGATCACTCAGAGAATGGTAGGATCTCTCAGAGAGTTGTGGGATCATCCAGGGAGCTGTGGGATGCCCCCATGGAGTTTAGGATCCCTCAGGGAGTTGTGGCATCACCCAGGAAGTTTTAGGATCCCTCAGGGAGCTGTGGGATCCCTTAGAGAGTTGTGGGATCCTCCAGGGAGCTGTGGGATCACCCAGGGAGTTGTGGAATCACTCAGGGAGTTGTGGCATCACCCAGGAAGTTTTAGGATCCTCAAGGAGCTGTGGGATCATCCAGGGAGTGGTAGGATCACCCAGGGAGTTTCAGGATCCCCCAGGGAGCTGTAGGATCACATAAAGGCAGCTCTGAGCAGCCTGCTCAAAGGAAAGCTGTTCCTGTCCTTGGCTTGGGTTGCAGGGTTGGAACTGGGTGGATTTTAGGGTCTTTTGGGTTCTAACCCAACCCATTCAGTGTTCTGTGGTTAACAGGGGATGAGAGCTGGAAATGGGCCCAGACACCCATGAGTACTGTTCCTGCCTTCCCCTTCCAGGCCACAGCACTCCTGGAAATGCAATCACTGTGGTTTTATTCATTTAAAATCCCATTCCAGCCTCTAAATTCCCCTTTTCCCTGGGTCTGTGTCTCTGCATTTGGCCTTCTTGGACAGGTAAACAAGGAATGTCCTGCACGGTCCTGGAGCACTGAGGGGCTTTGGGTGCCTCCTCCTGATCCCCCTCCCACAGCAGCGGGGGAGGCAGGGGGAAAACAGAATTAACAAAATCATGGAATTCCAGAATGGAATGGAATGAGGGCTCTCATTCATTTGGAAGGGACCTCAAATCCCCCCCAGTGCCACCCCTGCCATGGCAGGGACACCTCCCACTGTCCCAGGGTGCCCCAGTGCCCAGCCTGGCCTTGGGCACTGCCAGGGATCCAGGGGCAGCCACAGCTGCTCTGGCAATCCCAGCCCAGCCAGGAATTCCCAGTTCCCAATCTCCCACCCATCCCTGCCCTCTGGCACTGGCAGCCATTCCCTGGCTCCTGTCCCTCCGTCCCTTGTCCCCAGTCCCTCTCTGTTTCCATGCCCAGTCCCAGGGATCCAGGAGATGCAATTTTACCGTGTGAGCAGCCAGCCCCAATTAATGCTGATTAATTCCCACTGCTCACGGAGCTGCAGACCCCACTGGGCCTGAGCTGCTCCAGGACAGAGTCCCTGGGACATTCCTGAGCTGTCCTGAGCTCCCCTCCAGCAGCAAAAGCTGCTCTGAATTTGCCTCAGCACCAGTTTTGTGCTGCAGAAGCTTTGGATTTCAGTGCCATGAAAACTGAGAAATAAAACAAGGAAAAACCCAAGCACATCAGCTGCTGGAAAGGCTTTGGCATTCCTTACTCACTGTCAATCTCCTTTATCCTGAATAATCCTTAGAGGGCTGCAGAGTTAGCCACAGAAAAGCAATATATTCATAACCATCCATTCAACGGCTGAGAGGGGAGGGAAAAATAAATCCATCCGTTTGTGAGTGTTCTTTTCATCAGGCTGAGCAGGGGCTGGGGATGTCAGCACTGCCAGCCTGGCTGTCACCTCCCTGCTGGGACACTGCCACAACCACTGCCTGGGCTGGCTCAGGGTGAGCTGGACAGACCCAGCCTGTCCCAATTATCCTGGTGCTGATTAAAGGGTGGGAGAAGAGATCCTGCAGGGTGAGGAGAGGCTGGGAATGTTCCCTGGAGAGGAGAAGGCTCCAGGGAGAGCTCAGAGCCCCTGGCAGGGCCTGAAGGGGCTCCAGGAGAGCTGCAGAGGGACTGGGGACAAGGGATGGAGGGACAGGAGCCAGGGAATGGCTGCCAGTGCCAGAGGGCAGGGATGGGTGGGAGATTGGGAACTGGGAATTCCTGGCTGGGCTGGGATTGCCAGAGCAGCTGTGGCTGCCCCTGGATCCCTGGCAGTGCCCAAGGCCAGGCTGGGCACTGGGGCACCCTGGGACAGAGGGAGGTGTCCCTGCCATGGCAGGGGTGGCACTGGGGGGGATTTGAGGTCCTTTCCAACCCAAACCACTCCATGATTCCATGAAAATGGCCCCAGTTCCATGTGCTGGGAGCTGCCTGTGCCCACCCCACGCAGCCTCACCGGGGCTTTGCTGCCTCTTCCTGCTGGGAAGCTGTTCCAGAAAATCATCCCTTGAGCAGTTCCAGAAAATCCTCCTCCTCTCTTCTGAATTTCCCAGCCTGAGGACGCAAAGCTGGGATTTCTGGAGGATCCATGGCTTGTCCCTGGGCTGCCCATGGGAGCCCAGGAGTGTCCCCTGCCCTCCCATGGGATGGGGGTCCCTGAGCCCTCGGGGAACCTCAACTCTGCCCTGCCCTGAACAAGGAATGGGAATTCCAGGAGCTGCAGCAGCCTGGTGCTGGCAGTGCCTCTGTGGAACCTGCCTCTGAAAGCTGTGAAGGAGCTCCCTGTGCTCAGAGCTCAGGAGGAGCCTGATTTTAAGGGGAAAGCTGCAGATCGGGCTGAAGAACCCCTGAGCACAACGACTTTGGAGCAGGAACCAGCAGAGCGGAGAGAACGGCTCGCTTCACATATTGGCCTGTTTGTGGTACTCTGGGAACTCGAATTTCTGTGTTTTCTGTTTTAATCTGGCACTCTGATTCAGGCAGCTCCAGAAATTACATCCTAGGAACATTTTCCAAGGAAAAAACTCTGCCTGTTGTTTGTATAACAGGCTGGGAAACAAAGCAATCGCAGGCTACTGTGAGTGTAATAAAAGTCTGTGGAAAATGTATTTTGCTCAGCAATGTCAGCTTCATTTAAATCTTCCAAGTGATTGTTCTGCATTTAAGCATATTCTGATGGCTGCCTGCATTGCTGCATCACAAAATCAAATTTCCCTGACAGATTATTCTGCTGTCAGGTGAAAAGGCTGCACGTGTGTGAGGCTGAGCTGTCTCTGTGCTAACAGAGCTGCTCTGCAGAGGGGCTGCAATTGCTCCTGGCACTGCCTCGTGCACAGACACAGCTTTCCTGCCTTGTCTTGGAATAATTTCTCTTTGTGGCTCATCCTGCTGAGCCCTGGGTGTTCTGCAGCTCTATTTTAGCAGTACCTGCTCTGAAGGAGAGCTGCAGAGGGACTGGGGACAAGGGATGGAGGGACAGGAGCCAGGGAATGGCTCCCAGTGCCAGAGGGCAGGGATGGGTGGGAGATTGGGAATTGGGAATTCCTGGCTGGGCTGGGATTGCCAGAGCAGCTGTGGCTGCCCCTGGATCCCTGGCAGTGCCCAAGGCCAGGCTGGGCACTGGGGCACCCTGGGACAGTGGGAGGTGTCCCTGCCATGGCAGCAGCCCCAGTGCAGCACTGGCAGGTTTGTTGCAGGGCTGGTGATGTGTCAGGGACACAGAATTCACAGAATCACTGGGTTGGAAGAGACCTTCAAAGACCATTGAGTCCAGCCCAGGTGTATCCAAATCTCTGCTCTGGACCTCCAGGTGTGTCCAAATCTCTGCCCTGGACCTCCAGGTGTGTCCAAATCTCTGCCCTGGACCTCCAGGTGTGTCCAAATCTCTGCTCTCTGCCGTCTCTAATGGAACAATGATGGTTTTCATTGCTGCACCTCTTCCCTTCCAAACTCCTGGCTGATTCTCCAGGCCTCAGTGATCCTGAAGTGCCTCCTTCATGAGACAGTTCCCTTAATCACCAGGCTCAAATCATCTCCAGGAGCTTGCAGGAGGAAAATGGGCTCTCTAGCTCATGGAGAGGTTAAGAAATAATGCTTGGTCAACTTTGCAAAGCAATCTGAACTCTCTCTGAAATGATAAGTACCGGATGAGAGCTGTGCTTTATTGGCCACTCTAATCTGCAATTGGCCTTTGCTGGTCAGTTGGGCACCAGGCAGGGGAACGAGGACTCACATTTTGTGCTGCCCTGGCACTGTGCCCACAGCCCCCACTGGGGGTCCCAGCACACAGAACCTTGTGGGGAGCTCTGCAGAGCAGGGCTGGGAGCAGGGGGAGCCCCTTGGGGCTGGCTGTGCCTGTGGGGTCACAGAGAGCCCAAGGGATGGCAATGGACCCTGGCAAAGGCATGGGGAGCTGAGAGGGAGGGTTTAACTCCCCTGGCTGTGTCAGAGGGAGATGGTTTCATTCGCTGGCTGCATTAGAGGTAAGGGTTTTATTCCCTGGCTGCATTGGAGGGAAGGGTTTTTTATTCCCTGGTTATGTCAGAGTGATGTGGTTTAATTCCCTGGCTGCATTAGAAGTTTCAGCTTTTCTGTTTTTCACATTCTGTGCTGCTTTAGTGTGTGGGTCTGGGCTCCATATCAGGGGATGGTTCTGATGAGGTGCAGTTCTGAGCTCTGTGCACAGAGCAGGGAGACAAAACAATTCCTGCTCCAGCTGGGCACCAAGGACAAATGACCCAAATCTCAGCCCCAGAGCACAAACACCGTGGGCTGGAGAGAGAAAAACAAGCAGGGTGGGACTGCAGGGCTAAAACTGGAATGGGACAATGAACTGCAAGGTGCAAATGGAGCAGAACTGATCCCAGGGACAGAGCCCGTGCCCGGCCGTGCATTTTGGGGCCATTTTGGTTGATCTTGGGTGCAGCCCTGGCTGGGCTCTGGTGCTGCCCAAGGTGGATCCATGGAGGAGATGCTTTGAATGAATCCCTGCTTTATTCTGGAGCTCCATCCAGCCTCTGCTCTAGGGCAGCCTGCACAAGGCGTCAGAGGGAGGGGTTTTCTTTCCTTCCTGGCTGTTCTGGAGGGATTTGGTGTATTGTATTGCAGGGTCCCCTGTGGCAGGAAAGAAATGATGAATTTGACTCCAGGTTCTCAGAAGGCTAATTTATTATTTTATAATACTGTATTATATTAAAGAATGCTATAGTAAACTATACTAAAGACAGGATACTTAAAGAATGCTAAAAAGATAGTAATGAAAACTCCTGACTCTCCCCAGAGCCCCAACACAGCTTGGCCCTGATTGGCCAAAGGGTCAAAACAATTCACATGAAACCAATGGAACAATAACCTGTGGGTAAACAATCTCCAAACACATTCCAAAGGAGCAAAATACAGGAGAAGCAAATCAGATAATTATTGTTTTCCTTTTTTTCTCTGAGGCCTCTCAGCTTCCAAGGAGAAAAATCCTGTGTGAAGGGATTTTTCCAGAAAATATGACTGCCACAGGGGTGTATTCCCCTGCTGTATGGACAGAGTGGTTCCTGTCCTGTCAGCCCCTGCCCATGGTGACATCAATGTGTGGTAGCAGCCCCTACATGGCCTCGCTGGGTGCTCCTGGGCTCCACTTGAGGAGTGCTGAGCTTTGTGCCTGTCCTACAGGAATCAGATGGAATCCTGGAATGGGTTGGGTGGGAAGGGAACTCAAACCCCACCCAGTGCCACCCCTGCCACGGCAGGGACACCTCCCACTGTCCCAGGGTGCCCCAGTGCCCAGCCTGGCCTTGGGCACTGCCAGGGATCCAGGGGCAGCCACAGCTGCTCTGGCAATCCCAGCCCAGCCAGGAATTCCCAATTCCCAATCTCCCACCCATCCCTGCCCTCATTCAGTTTAAATGTTATTTTATTTTCCACATTGTTATTTTCCATCAGGGCCAGTTCTCTGATGGATGCTGCTGAGGGAATCAAGGGGTCACAAATCCCTCTGGTCCCTGAGCTGCCTGGCTCTGGCACCATCCTTGGGCATCTCCTGGGCTCTGCTGACCTTTCCCAAAGGGCAGCTCACTCTGACCTTTCCACATGGAAGCCAAAGTCACTAAAATTCCCTTTCACTCAAATTTTCTCATCTTGCCCAACTTTTAGGGTGGAATTAAGCACTGGAGGGGGCTGCCCAGGGAGCTTTGCAGTACCCATCCCTGGAGATGTCCCAGGAATTCCTGGAGGTGGCACTGAGAGCTCTGGGCTGGGGACAAGGTGGCACTGGGCACAGCTGGGACTCCATGGGCTGGGAGGGCTTTTCCAGCCTCAGGGATCCTGGGATTCTGAGAATTGTTATTGAATCATGAACAATTCAACTTTACATCTATGTATTGGATTTTACGATCGTGTCGTTCCCCATTTTGATTAACATTCAATGCACTGTGGGAATCTGCACCAGACTTAATTCCAATAAACTCTGTGTTAGGGAAAATGTCCCAATATTATTGCTCCAAGTATATGTCCCCACATTATTGCTCCAAGTGAAAATGGTGTGGGGGATCTGCCACCTCAGCAATTTGCCACATTTTACACTTCCTTAATCCCTCCAAAGTCCAGTGTGGAAGCTCTGCCTCTTCCCCACCTCCTCTGCTTTGCTTTTCCCTCAGTATCCTCCCAGAACTGAAGGACTCCAGAGCTCTGCTCCCAAATTCCACGTTTGCTTTCCATGTGTGATTTTTTGGTGACGTAAATGGTATTTATTCAGAATAGGAATGGGTCAGAAATGAATTAATTTTCTCCTGTTTCCATAAATTCCAGCTCCCCCAAATAAATGGGATCAGTCTCATCCCAGCCTGTCTCTGTGGGGATCTGCCCTTTTGGCTCTGTTCTGCCCAAGGCGGAGCTGCTCTAAGAACCTGCTAATTTCCCATTACTGCCCTAATGAAATATTTAATGAGATTAATCAATGGAGCCTCATTAGCCAGGGAGCTTCCCGCGCTCAGCTCTGGTGGCTTCCTGGTGTTTTGGAGAGCTGGATTTGTTCATCCCCAGCATCTCCTCTCAGAGCTGCTGCAGCTGCATCCAGAGCTGAGCTCAGCCAGCCCTGGGCTGGGCCGGGCTCATCTGCTGCTGCCTCTGCAAACTTAGGTGGGAATAAAACACAGAGAGAAGCCTTTTCCCCACTGATTTCTATTTAAAAGCAATCCTCAAACCCACAGAAAATGTTATTTTTATTTTTCCCCACATTGTGTCAGTGGAGCTGATGATGGCACAGCACCACCAGTAGGGTAGCAGTCCTTTAGAAGGTTGACTTTACTGCAAATTTGAGATTTCTTTGCAAGAAAGGAAATAATAAATTCATTAACCACATGAAAGGGTGATTTACAGGGAAACCCAACAGTGTGGCTGCCCCTGGATCCCTGGCAGTGCCCAAGGCCAGGTTGGACACTGGGGCACCCTGGGACAGTGGGAGGTGTCCCTGCCATGGCAGGGGTGGCACTGGGTGGGATTTGAGGTCCCTTGGAGCCAAACCATTCCCTGAGTGTGAGTCCATGACTTTATTGTGGTCCCTGTGGAGGGACTGGACCTGTGCCACATCCCTCTGTCTGTCCCGTGTCCCTCTGCCTGTCCTGTGCCCCTCTGCCTGGCCCATGTCTCTCTGTCTGTCCCATGTCTCTCTGTCTGTCCATGTCCCCGTGCCCTGGGCTGGTGGCCGTTGGCAATGTCCGTCCCTGGTGTACAGCAGGGATGTCCCTGGCCGTTTGTCCTGCTGCTGTCAGGAATGCTCAGCCCCAGCCCTGCTTTGTTGGGAATTTGAAGTTTTACTCCCCATTTGAAGTTTTTCTCCCCATTTGAAGTTTTACTCCTCATTTGAAGTTTTACTCCCCATTTGAAGTTTTTCTCCCCATTTGAAGTTTTACTCCCCATTACATCCCAGGCTCCAGCCTGGCTAGGCTCCTCTCCCTGATCTCAAACCCACTCCAATCACAGCTCCATCCATGAACACATTTTTCAAAGACAGAGCCCAGAGCAAATGAATTGGATTTCTTTTGAATGCTGCCTCATTTCTAATGCCCAGTGACACATGAACAAACCATTGCCATCACTTGTCCTCTTTCCCTGCAGATATTGCTCTGGGCAGGATAAAATCAGAGTATTTAGGGTTGTAAATATCAGTGTATTTGGGATTGCAAATAGCAGTGTATTTAGGGTTGTAAATATCTGTGTATTTGGGGTTGTAGATATCAGTGTATTTAGGGTTGTAAATATCCCTGTGTTTGGGATTGTAAATCATCCCTGGGGGCTGGGGATTCTTCTGGAGGGAAAAGGCTCCGATTCAGCCTCCAGGAGACAAATCCAAACTTCCTTTGTCATGGGAAAGTGAGGAGCTGAGTTTGGGATGTCACTGAGCCAGGGGCATCAGGGCACGGCTGGGACACTGCTGATGGTCAGTGAGGACAGGGAGGGGACACTGATGGCCTGTGACACTGCTGATGGTCAGTGAGGACAGGGAGGGGACACTGATGGCCTGTGACACTGCTGATGGGCAGGGAGGACAGGGAGGGGACACTGATGGCCTGTGACACTGCTGATGGCAGGGAGGACAGGGAGGGGACACTGATGGCCTGTGACACTGCTGATGGTCAGTGAGGACAGGGAGGGGACACTGATGGCCTGTGACACTGCTGATGGTCAGTGAGGACAGGGAGGGGACACTGATGGCCTGTGACACTGCTGATGGTCAGTGAGGACAGGGAGGGGACACTGATGGCCTGTGACACTGCTGATGGTCAGTGAGGACAGGGAGGGGACACTGATGGCCTGTGACACTGCTGATGGTCAGTGAGGACAGGGAGGGGACACTGATGGCCTGTGACACTGCTGATGGTCAGTGAGGACAGGGAGGGGACACTGATGGCCTGTGACACTGCTGATGGTCAGTGAGGACAGGGAGGGGACACTGATGGCCTGTGACACTGCTGATGGGCAGGGAGGACAGGGAGGGGACACTGATGGCCTGGGACACTGCTGATGGGCAGGGAGGACAGGGAGGGGACACTGATGGCCTGTGACACTGCTGATGGCAGGGAGGACAGGGAGGGGACACTGATGGCCTGTGACACTGCTGATGGCAGGGAGGACAGGGAGGGGACACTGATGGCCTGGCTGGTCCCCAGAGCCACCTGCTCTCCTGGCTGGACACAGGGCACTCAGTGTGGGACCAGAGCTGGGTTTTGCTGTTCAGTCTGCCCTGTGGAAGCCCTGGGGCTCTGAGCTCTGCTCTGCAGGGCAGTGCCAAGGCTGTTCCCTGGTACCCCTGCAAACCAGGGGGATTCCAACATTCCAGTCTTAGGTTTGGTGTTGCTGAAATGGCTCCCAAGGTATTAAAAGGACTCTTTTTTCCCAGCCCCATGACAGAAGAAGTCGGGATTCCTCAGCTCTGGTTTTCAAGGTTGTTTATTTTCTCTTATCCATTACATTATTTCTCTGACCTGCTGAGATCTGTCCAGCAGGTCGGGTTGTGGCACAGCCCCTGCCCTTGGGGTGGTGTTGGCTTTTTATACTAAAACCTACGTGTACTTTATTTACAATAATTTCCCAATCCCTATCACCTATGTCAGACAGTCTGTCTCTACTCTAAGCCAATCCAGAAGTGCCACCAGCACAGCAGGAAATGGAGGAGAAGAAGATGAAGAAAGAAGGACAGGATACACCCAGATTCCTCCATCTTGCCCCCTGAACCCCCATTCTAAAAACCCCAAAATTCTCCATTTACACCCTGTGACAAATTCACTGTCATTCTACTCAAACCCTTGTGGCTTGTAGCTCCTCACACAAAGTTGGGAATTGTTTCCATGGGCTAAAATCAAAGGCACAGGTGTCTGTGACTGTGTGCCAAGGTCTCTGAGCCCCTGCCAGGGTCTGGAGTCCCCCAGGGCAGCCAGAGCAATGTCCTGGGTTCTGACATTCCAGCAGCACAAAAAGATGCTGCGGTGCATCCCCAGGTGCAGCTAAACCCTGTGTGCTTAAGGACTGTGATCTATGGCTCATCTGGCCACGTTTTCCATTCAAATGAGACTCCAGCTCTCCTGCCATGCAGGCTGTGCCTCTGCTGTGAGCTCGCTGCAGTTCCAGGTAAAGCTGCCTGTGCAAAGAGCTGGGGGGACACCAGGGTGCTCCTGGAACATGGATTATCTGGGATGTAAAAGCATTGAAGTGCACTTGCAGCTCTGAGTTTGGCATGGGGAAGGAGGGATGTGCTGCCCTGTGCCCTGCTGGAGGGAGAAGTGTGCTGGTGTTCACAGGGGTCCCAGGACGAGGGAAGAGATGACAATGTTGACTCTGTGTTTCAGAAGGCTGATTTATTATTTTATAATATATATTATATTAGAAGAAAATTATATATTAAAACTATGCTAAAGAATAGAAGAAAGGATTTCATGAAGGTATCAGAGTCCAAGACAGCCAGACTGTGATTGGGCATTAATTAGAAACAACCCCATGAGACCAATCACAGATGCACCTGGTGCATTCCACAGCAGCAGATAATGATTGTTTTTCCTTTCCTCTGAGGCTTCTCAGGAGAAAAATCCTAGAAAAGGATTTTTAATAAAATATGTCCGTGACAGAGAAGGGCTCAGTGCTCCCTGCCAGGACATGGCAGGGGAGGTTTGGGCTGGGTTTTAGGAATGGTTCCTTCCCAAACCAGCCCTGGCCCGGCTGCCCAGGAGCCCCCATCCCTGGGGGGATCTACAGCCCTGTGGATGTGGCACTTGGGGACACGGGACTGTGGTGGCCTGGGCACTGCTGGGGAAGGGTTGGACTCAGTGATATTAAGGGTCATTTCCAGGCTAAATGATTCCATGTTCCTGTGGAATCCTGCCCTGCTGCCTGGGAAAGCCTTGGACATCCCCCACTGGTGGCATCTGGGTGCTCCATGTCCTCAATCTGTGCTTCTTGGCCCCAAAATGAGACAGCTCAGCACAGGCAGCAGCTCCTGGAGTCTCCTGCAACCCCTGCCGAGGTGTTTAGAGGAGCTGTGTTCCCTTTTCTTGCTCTTTCCATGGATCATCTGCTGGCTGACATTTCCCACCCGCTGCCATATGTTGTTTTTCCCGGAGCAGGGATGTGTGGTGCTGCGAGCTGGGAGTGCTGGCACCCTGCCCACAGGGAGAGATCCCTGCTTCTCCTTCTCCTTCTCCTTCCCCTTCTCCTTCCATTTCTCCTTCTCCTTCTCCTTCCCCTTCCCCTTCCCCTTCTCCTTCCCCTTCTCCTTCCATTTCTCCTTCTCCTTCTCCTTCTCCTTCCCCTTCCCCTTCTCCTTCCCCTTCTCCTTCCATTTCTCCTTCTCCTTCTCCTTCCCCTTCCCCTTCCCCTTCCCCTTCCCCTTCTCCTTCTCCTTCTCCTTCTTTTTTTGATTTTGATATTTATAGAATGTTAAAGTGACTATGGATTGGAGGATGAAATTGCTGCTTCTTTAACTACACTGGTCAAACCAGCAGTCTATTAATTCTAGAAAGGAATGCAAAACAATGATTATTTGCGTGAAAAGCATGTGAGAAACTCTATTACAAAAATGTAAACATCATAAGGCTTAGGAGAACTTTAGAGGAACAGGGTGGCGGTGACTCCCCCACTGCCCTGTGCCAGGGCTGGGGCACAAATGGGCACATTAATGGCACAAACCTGGGCCAGGGATGAGGAAAGGCTCTTCCCCCAGAGCCCCAGGAGTGTCTGGGCAGCAGTGCCAGGGATGCCCAGGGTGGGATTGTTGGGGGTCTGGGCAGGGATGGGGCTGGGATGATCCCTGTGGGTCCCAGCTCAGAATATTCCTGATTCTGTGAAAATTTCAGTGAGGAAATTGTCCTTGACATCCAGCCTGGGGTGCTGGGCTGTGTCACCAGGGCAGGGACCCCCCTCCTGCCCAGGTGCTGTTTGTGGTTGCGTTTCATGGCACCAACGTTTTATATTTCAATATTGTGGTGGCTTGAGGAGAGCAGGAGATCCGAGGAGGCACTGACGGGGAGCGTGTGAGGCCTCTCCAGGATTGTTTATGGCAGCCTCCTGTGAATTCGCTCCGAAATGATATCTCTGCTGAAGAAATCAATTATGCCAAGCACTTTGTTCCATCATTTTTCAGTGTATTAATTTTCACTTGAACAGAGAAAAGACACGGAGCAGGCATCCATCACTTCTGAGCAAGGGATGTGCCAGGGCCCCTTGGGCCTCCTCCAGCCCTGCAGCCACTGCAGCCACACACGGAGGGAGAAATCCAGGGGAATCTTCAGGAATGGAAAGGGATTATAACAGGAGCCAAAAAAGGAGGGAGAAATCCTGGGGAATCTCCAGGATGGTAAGGGATTATAAATGAGAGCCACACAGGGAAGGAGAGATCCTGGGGAGTCTCCAGGAATGCAGACTGTAAACTCCAGGAATGGGAAGTGATTATAAATGGGAGCCACAAAAGGAAGAAGAAATCCTGGGGAATCCCCAGGAATGGGAACTGATTATAACAGAAGCCACACAGGGAAGGAGAGATCCTGGGGAATCCCCAGGAATGGAAATTATAAACTCCAGGAATGGGAAGAGGTTGTACCAGGAGCCAACCATGAATGCAGTCAATGCCAGCTTTACCCTCCCTGCTGGGGATGCAGCACCTTTGGCTTCAGCTGCAGGAATCAATGCAGGCAGAGATCTGGGGGACACACAGACGTTGCAGCCCTGCAGCAGAGCTCCCTGCTTTGGTGCTGCCTCGTTTCTCAGAGCCAGCTCTGCAAACCCTGCCCTGCTTTGGCTCTGATGTATCATTTAAGCCTGGGCTTTAGGGCAGGCTGTCAGAGCTTCTTCCTAAAGTCACCTAGAATGTCATAAAGGCACCTAAAATGTAGATGTGGCTTCTTTACCAGGACTTGTGTCTGCACTTAGAAATTACTATAAATTAACAAAAATGTATTGTTTAAATAATAATAATAATAATAATAATAATAATAATAATAATAATAATAATAGTAGTAGTAGTAGTAGTAGTAGTAGTAGTAACCAACTTGAATATTACTATTAAGTATAATAATTCTTAAAAATTATGAAAATTAACTAAAGTGTATTGTTTATATAAACATTATTATTAAATGTATTATAAGTTTATGCTCTATTGATATATTACAATGTACATGTTATATTAATATATATTACTTTGATCTATTTTAATTTGATCTTATATAGTTATATATTTTTATACATATACATTTTTATATAGCTATTTTTAGATATATATTTATATTTAAATTTTTTTTTTTTTTTTTTACTATATCTTTGAGACTCCCTCTATACCTCACCTCCAGTCACCCAGGACTAGTGTCCAGGACAAGTATGATAAAAGCTTTTTACTGGGCAAATTTAAAGACTTAAACCTTGAAGATAAACCTTAAACTAATCCCACAGCTCTCTCAGGCTCTTCCTCACACAAAGATTTTTCTTCCCATTGGAATTCTTAATATAAAAACAGAGATTTTTTTTGTGTGTTTTTTTTTTTTATCACTGTGGCGATCACTTCTCTGCCTTTTATTCCCCTTCTTTATCTCACACATCTCTGTCAGGGCTAAACTGGAAAGGTAGAAAATGGAAGCTGAAATTTCATCTTGTTGTTCAAGGCTGCTCTGTTGTTGTGCGGGGAAGGAGGAATGAATGGTGACATTAACCTGAAATCCAGGAAAATGAAAGTGAATTTGGAATATATTTATTAATCTGTTCTGTCTCTTTCCAGCTCTGCTCCTGAGGTTTGTGCAATTCCCCCATCCTGTGCCCGTGCATGGTGGGCAGGAGCAGCTGCAGGCCTGCGAGGGAAATGGGAATTCTTTACAGGGCTGGGAGAGAAATGGGAATTCTTTCCGGGGCTTTGAGGGCAATGGGAATTCCTTCCAGGGCTGGGAAGGAAATGGGAATTCATTTCATGACTGGGAGGGAAATGGGAATTCCTTCCATGGCAGGGAGGGAAATGGGAGTCCTTCCAGGGCTGGGAGGGTTGAGGTCAGGGTATCCCACATTTCCCAGCCAGCACAAGCCATGATGAGCACAGGGAATACCAGAGGGGTCTGCTGAGCATGTGAAGTCCTGGGAATGCTGTGTCCTGAGAAGCTGGGATGTGCTCTGCAGCCTGTACCCAATCCCCAAATCCCTGGGGCTGGCAAAGCCCTCCCAGCCCAGGGAGTCCCAGCTGTGCCCAATGCCCACCCTGTCCCCAGCCCAGAGCTCTCAGTGCCACCTGCAGGGATGGGCACTGCAACCCTCCCTGGGCAGTGCCAAGGCCTGAGCCCCCTTTCCGTGGGGAAATTCCTGCTGTGCCCACCCTGAGCTGCCCCGGCCCAGCCTGAGGCCGTTCCCTCTGCTCCTGTCCCTGTTCCCTGGAGCAGAGCCCGACCCCCCGGCTGTGCCCTCCTGGCAGGAGCTGTGCAGAGCCACAAGGGCCCCTGAGCCTCCTTTGCTCCAGGTGAGCCCTGCCCAGCTCCTCAGGGATTCTGCAGCCCCTGCCCAGCTCCTCAGGGATTCTGCAGCCCCTGCCCGGCTCCTCAGGGATTCTGCAGCCCCTGCCCAGCTCCTCAGGGATTCTGCAGCCCCTGCCCAGCTCCTCAGGGATTCTGCAGCCCCTGCCCAGCTCCTCAGGGATTCTGCAGCCCCTGCCCAGCTCCCTCAGGGATTCCCCAGCCCTTCCCAGCTCCATTGCCTTCCCTGGACATGCTCCAGCCCCTTCAGGTCCTCAGGAAAAGTCTCAGTAAGGGGTCAGTGCTTGCTGATGGGAAGGAAATCCAGAGTGGGATGTTGTGTGAATAAGGCATCCTTTATCCTTTATCTCATGTTTCTCTGCTTCCCTGGGCTGGGCAGGGACTGGAGGGGCTTACCCTGCCCTGCTCTGCTCCGAGGGGCAGCAGGAAGGGCAGGAGGGCAGGGGGAGGCTATCACTGTGATATTTTCTGAAAAATCCCTTCACCGGGATTTCTTCTCCTGGCAAGCTGAGAAGCCTCAGCTTCTCCCTGTTTTGCTGCTCTGGAATGTGGTCTGGAGATTGTTTAACCAGACATGTGAATTGTTTTTAATTAATGGCCAATCACAGCCAGCTCTGTTGGACTCTGAATCAGCCACAAGTTTTTATTATTCATTCTTGTCTAGCTTTCTGATGTCTCCTTTCTCTTTCTTTTGGAATAGAATAGAATAGAATAGAATAGAATAGAATAGAATAGAATAGAATAGAATAGAATAGAATAATCAGCCTTCTGAGAACTTGGAGTCAAATTCTCATCTCTCACCTCGTCCTGGGGACCTCACAACACCACAGGAGGCTGCTCCTGCCTGGAGCAATCCTGGGCCTCTGGCTCTCAGCCCCTCCTTGCTGAGGATCCATTCCCTTCCCTGAAGAGTTTTCCTGGCAGCTCTGGGTGGTTTGGGAGTGAGGATGGGCTCATTCCTCCTCCACACCCAGCTGTGCTGCTCACATCTGCCACTGGATGTTTTACAAGGCCATAAAACACCTGAATTCCCACCTGGAGTGCTCTCCTGGGACTCCCCCCTACAGCTGGTGCAATATAAATCTCAGGTGATAAAAACTCACTGTGAATTTTGTCAAGTTAAGAAATAAATGGCCATAAAAGCAGATAATGTGTGAGTAAGGGATGGGTGACACATCTGCGAGGGAAGAGCAGCCCCAAAGGCAGGGAGGGGCTGGGCTGAGGTGGACAGAGCAGCAGGGACACCTCCAGGTCAGCTGGGCTGGCCTTGCCACCCTGCTGTGCCCACTGCAGTGACAATGGCCCTACCCCTGGCTGTGGCATTCACGTTCTCTGAAAAAATCCCTTGGCCCAGGATTATTCTTTCCTCAGAGAAAAAGGAAAACAATTCTTATCTCATTTGCTTCTCCTGTGTTGTGCTCATGTGGAATGTGTTTGGGGATTGTTCACCCACAGGTGATTGTTCCATTGGATTCTGCTGGGAGTTGTTTTCACTCTTTGGCCAATCAGGGCCAAGCTGTGTCAGGGCTCTGGAAAGAGTCAGGAGTTTTCATTATTATCTTTTTAGTATTGTGTAAGTATCCGAATAGAATAGAATAGAATAGAATAGAATAGAATAGAATAGAATAGAATAGAATAGAATAGCCTTCTGAGAACATGGAGTCACATTCATCATTCCTGCCTTCGTCAGGACATTCCCAGCAAATACAAGACCTGGCCCTCCAGTGATTGCTGGAATTCAAAACCAGTGGAATTTCCTGAAGGGATTGGTGTTTGTGGGAAGCCCAGGCTCCATCAGTGCCCAGGCCTGGAACAGCAGGGGGAAGGAACGTGTGTTGCTTTGTCACCGACATGTTTTATGAAAAATCCTTTCCTTAGGACTTTTCCTCCTGAGAAGCTGTGAGGCCTCAGGAACAAAATGCAAACAATGGTTATCTGCTGCTGTGGAATGCAACAGGTGCATCTGGGACTGGTCTCATGGGGTTGTTTCTAATTAATGGCCAATCACAGTCAGCTGGCTCGGACTGTCTTGGTCAGTCACAAGCCTTTGTTATCATTCTTTCTTTTTTTAATCTTAGCCAGCCTTCTGATGAAATCCTTTCTTCTATTCTTTTAGTATGGTTTTAATATAATATACATTGTAAAATAATAAATCAGCCTTCTGAAACATGGAGTCAGATCCTCATTTCTTCCCTCATCCTGAGACCCCTGTGAACACGGTCACATCACCCTGTTCTTCTAAAGTTCTTCTAAGCCTTCTGATTTTTACATTTCTGTAATGGAGTTTCTCATGCACTTTTCATATAAATAATGATTTTTTACATTCCTTTCTAGAAGAAGAAAAAATCAATAGGCTGTTAGTTTGACCAGTGGGGTTGGACAGGTGGCAATTTCATCCTCCAATCCATGGCAACTTTTAGAATTCTATAAATATTGAGATTAAAACAAAAAGCTCCTTTTTGGCCTTAAACATCTCAGCATGTGAGTGTCATTCATTCTATGTCATATTGCAACAAACGTGGAACATGGGCTGGGGTGAAAACCACGTTCAGTGTCCTCTGAAATGTCAAAAGTTCAGTAAAGGCCAACAGGAGCCAAGGGGCCCGGAGCAAAGGTTCTCAGGGCCGGGTGCACCTTGGCCCTCAGCAGGAGCTCCCTGTTCTCCCGGGGACACCCCTTCAATCCCTTGGGATCCCACCAGCCTGCTGCACATCCCCAGCCCCTCCTGCTCAGGAAACTTTCCCCAGAGCAGTCCCCATGCAGTTTCCTGGAGCTGTGGGATCATCCCTGGAGCTGTGGGATCACTCCTGGAGCTCTGGGTCCATTCCTGGAGATCTGGGATCATTCCTGGAGCTGTGGATTCACTCCTGGAGCTCTGGGATCACTCCTGGAGCTGTGGATTCACTCCTGGAGCTCTGGGATCACTCCTGGAGCTCAGGGATCACTCCTGGAGCTGTGGATCCATCCCTGGAGCTGTGGGATCATTCCTGGAGATCCGAGATCCTCCCTGGAGCTGTGGGACCATTCCTGGAGCTCTGGGATCACTCCTGGAGCTCTGGGATCATTCAGGGAGCTGTGGGATCACTCCTGGAGCTGTGGGATCACTCCTGGAGCTCTGGGATCATTCCTGGAAATGTGGATTCACTCCTGGAGCTGTGGGATCATCCCTGGAGCTGTGGGTCCATTCTTAGAGCTCTGGGATCATCCCTGGTGCCAAGGATGTGCCAGCACCTCTCATTCCCAGGGCAAGGCTTTGTTTTTGAAGCAGGGAAGATCCTGCTCTGTGTAAAATCCTCTGGAGCCCATCATTGCTGCTGTACAATGAGGGGATTTTTGCTCTCCTGGGCACCATTGTTTATTGTTAAATGAAATTTCATCAGCCATTTTATTTCCCTGAGACTCAGTGTCACGAGAGCCTCCTGCAGCACTTCACGTTCAGCTGTAATTTTGATTAATCTGAATAACTTTGCATCTGATCTGTGCAAGCACCACAAAAGGCAGATAGTTTTTCTTGGCAGTAAAAAAATAATCAGTAAATTAGTGACCATCAGGCTGCAGATTTTATAAATATTCATGGCCTGGAGATGTACATGGGCACAGGAACGTGGATCACACACCCATAAATATGCAGGGTTTGGATCAAGCGCAGACACAGGGTTTGGGTGTGTATCACACATTTATCCTGCAGGGATGCCAAAACTGGGGTGCACAGGCTGTGACACCCCCTGTGTGTGCCCCACAGCCCCAGATTTGGGGGTGCACAGGCTGTGACACCCCCTTGTGTGCCCTACAGCCCCAGATTTGGGGGTGCACAGACTGACACCCTGTGTGCACCTCACACCCCCAGATTTGGGGGTGCACAGGCTGTGACACCCCCGTGTGCGCCCCACAGCCCCAGATTTGGGAGTGCACAGACTGACACCCTATGTGCACCCCACAGCCCCAGATTTGGGGGTGCACAGACTGACACCCTATGTGCACCCCACAGCCCCAGATTTGGGGGTGCACAGACTGACACCCTATGTGCACCCCACAGCCCCAGATTTGGGGGTGCACAGGCTGTGACACCTCCCATATCCAGATTTTGGGGGTGCACAGGCTGTCTCAGCCCCATGTTCACCCCACAGCCCCAGATTTGGGGGTGCACAGGCTGTGACACCTCCCATATCCAGATTTTGGGGGTGCACAGGCTGTGACACCCCCTGTGTGTGCCCCACAGCCCCAGATTTGGGGGTGCACAGGCTGTGACACCTCCCATATCCAGATTTTGGGGGTGCACAGGCTGTCTCAGCCCCATGTTCACCCCACAGCCCCAGATTTTGGGGGTGCAGGTGCTCTCCCTCCCTCCCTCCCTCCCTCCCTCCCTCCCTCCCAGCACTGCTGTTGTGCCCTGCTGAGCCAGGCTCTCCTTCCTTCCCTTCCAGGAGATATTTTGGGCAGCAGGAGCAGGGAGAAGAGGCCCTGCAGCCTCTCAGGCTGCTCCACAGCAATGCCCCGTGTGGTGCTCACATTCTCTGAACAGAGACAGGCACAATTCTCTCTCCCAGGGTTTTCATTTTTCCTGGGGAAGGCAGTGAGAAGAAGGAAAGCAATTCTTACCTTCCCTTGCTGCGGCTGCTGTTTGGCACATGTGGAATGTGTTATGGAGATTGTTCACTGATAGGGATTTGTTAATTGGATTCTGGTGATGGTTGTTTGGATAGATTGGCCAGCTGGGTCAAAGCTGTGTCCTGACTGTCTCCAGATAGTCATGGGTTTTTCTTTAGTGTAGAATCTTTTTAGTGTAGTATCTCTTTAGTATAGCTCCAGTATAGAATTAGTGTAATACAGAATAGATTTATAAAGCAATTGTTCAGCCTTCTGAAATCATGGACTCAGAGCACATTGTTCCCTACATTGGGGTCATCCTGATTCGATAGTCCTGCTCCCCCAGTGATGCTCTGCTTCCCTGGGGGGTACAGGGTGGCAGGAGGCAGCACAGAGGGTCAGGAATGCTCCTGTTCCCCAGCCATCCCAAATAATTCACTGTGCAAACAGCTGAGCTCAGCTGCCTGGAGCAGCAGCTGCAGGATCAGAGTGTGTGGGGACGGGTGCATGGAGACTGGGGTCTGGAGTGGGGATGGGTGCACAGGGATTGGGATTTGGAGTGGGGATGGGTGCACAGGGACTGGGATTTGGAGTGGGGATGGGTGCACAGGGATTGGGGTCTGGAGTGGGGATGGGTGCACAGGGATTGGGGTCTGGAGTGGGGATGGGTGCACAGGGATTGGGGCCTGGAGTGGGGATGGGTGCACAGGGATTGGGGTCTGGAGTGGGGATGGGTGCACAGGGATTGGGATTTGGAGTGGGGATGGGTGCACAGGGATTGGGGCCTGGAGTGGGGATGGGTGCACAGGGATTGGGGTCTGGAGTGGGGATGGGTGCACAGGGATTGGGATTTGGAGTGGGGATGGGTGCACAGGGATTGGGATTTGGAGTGGGGATGGGTGCACAGGGATTGGGGCCTGGAGTGGGGATGGGTGCACAGGGATTGGGGCCTGGAGTGGGGATGGGTGCACAGGGATTGGGATTTGGAGTGGGGATGGGTGCACAGGGATTGGGGCCTGGAGTGGGGATGGGTGCACAGGGATTGGGATTTGGAGTGGGGATGGGTGCACAGGGATTGGGATTTGGAGTGGGGATGGGTGCACAGGGATTGGGATTTGGAGTGGGGATGGGTGCACAGGGACTGGGATTTGGAGTGGGGATGGGTGCACAGGGATTGGGGCCTGGAGTGGGGATGGGTGCACAGGGATTGGGATTTGGAGTGGGGATGGGTGCACAGGGACTGGGATTTGGAGTGGGGATGGGTGCACAGGGATTGGGGTCTGGAGTGGGGATGGGTGCACAGGGACTGGGATTTGGAGTGGCGATTAGGGCCTCATTTGGGGATTGGTGCTCAATGTGGGGATCAGTGCCCAGTGTGGGGCTCAGACTGAGCTGCTCCCCCTACACAAACCCCACAGCCCCAGGCAGGTTCTTGATGCCAGACACCCTAGTGTGAGCTGCACATCCCAGTGCACTCAGTTCCCTTCCATCATGCCAGAAAGGCTGAGGGGGAGGAGGAGGAGGAGGAGGAGGAGGAGGAGGAGGAGGAGGAGGAGAAGGGAAGAAGAAGAGGAGCACCTTCCCCAGCTGCAGAGAGGAGAACAGAGGAATTCCCAGTGCAGCAGGAAAAGATGGAAGTGAAGCCAGAGTCAGTCTCATAAATGAGATGTCCCAGCCTTGGGGAACTGAAACGTGCAGGAGAAACCATAGGCAGGGGAGGTTAAAGAAGGGAACATTTCTGATCAACCCAAGTCTGGGAGAAGGAATGAGAAGGATCAGCCTTGGTGGCCACAATGCACAGGTTGGAACTGGGTGATCTTTAAGGTCCCTTCCACCCCAAACCCACCCTGTCCAATCCCACCCTAAACTTCAGCCTTATCAACTGGAAACTGCAGAAACCGGAGCTAATTACCAGGATCTTTTAGAAGATGTTGCTTTAATCTGAATTTTTGGAGGTTGATGGGTATTTTCATCCTCCCCAGAAACACCTTCTTTGAACTCCCCCAGAAATTATTTCCTTGGGAAGGCGTTACCTCGTTTTCTGATCGTGCCTCTCTTGGGGAACAAGTTGCTAAAGGAACAGTAATTATGTGAAAAAGCTGTTTGATAATGGAGAAGCAGCCCTGGGAGTTCTGATGGCTGAAGGGGACAGAGATCTTGGGTTCTTTGGGTGAAGGGACAGAGATCCCACTCCCTGGCACATTTAAAATGACATCTGCAGTGAGAACCTGGCCAGAGAATCCCTGAGGGGCCAGGGCTCACAGGGCACGGTGACACCAAAGTGGCTTTGGCAGAGATGTGACACTGCAGCCCCAACCTCCCTGAGCATGTCTCGGGCAGCTGGGGGATAAATGGCTCTAAAACCACCCCAAATCACCACAAACCACCCCAAATCATCCCAAATCACCCCAAGTCACATTCTAAGTGTCCCAGGCCAGTTGGACATTGGGGTTGGAGCAGCCTGGAACAGTGGGATGTGTCCCTGCCCATGGCAGGGGTGGCACTGGGTGGGATTTAAGATCCTTTTAACCCAAACCGTCTCAGGATTCTGTGATTTTCCCATCCAGCCCCAGCCCCTGACTGCCTGCAGGAATGAGCTGCACCCTCAGGATTTCCCTCTGACAATTTCTGTCATTATTGGATACCGGCTGTTAATTTTCCCAGCTCTGCCCTTTCAGGAGGCCCAGGAATTGCAGGGGCTGCTGCTGAGCTGCTCAGGAATTTCCTCTGAGTCTCCTTGCAAAACTCACAAATATTGCAGTACGGATGCCTGGGTTTCCCTCTGGAAAAGGGAAGGAGGAGAAAATAAGCAGAGCAAAACTCTGCTTGTTTGGAGAAAGCAGAAAAGGAGCACAGGGGGGCAGGAGGAGCATTTGTCAGGCTTAAAGGCTTGGGAAAGATTGTACCTGCACTGTTGTTCCACTGCAGGTCTTAAAACAGGATTTCCTTTATCCCATTATTTTGTTTCTCGCCGTGTTCCTTAATGTTTTATTAATCCTGGTCGTGTCCAGAAGATCCCTGTGTTTTCCCAGCCCGGGAAGCAGGGATGGAGGCAGTGCCTGCACTGAAATCAGACACGGGGGCACAAGGGAACGTGGAAAGAGATGAAAAGAAGGATGGAGCACAGAGCTCCTTCATCAGCTGGGCTTACTGCAATGAGGCACAGCCGAATCCCAGAGTTTATGGGGTTTGGGATGCTCTGAGGTCCCTCTGGGTGAGGGATCCCCAGGATTGTTAGCATACAGAATGTACAGAAAATGATTCTGTATCTATGGGTTAGATGTGACTCCCATGTGAATAACCTTACCTAGGTCTGATTGATCTGTAGGTATGGATATTGATCTGGGCATGGATAGATTGGCCGTGGAGAGAGGATTCACCTCCAGCTTAGGAAGAGATCAAATGCATTTCCCCTCCTATTCTACTGACAGTCAAGTTGTCATTTCTAAAATTCCCATGGAATGCCAAAACTGTAAAAAAAAAAAAAAAAATTTAAATTGGCAATCTCGGCTTGTTTCCCTTTGCTCTCAATTTTTATTGTTATTTTTTTAGCATTGAAGTTGTCAAAGTGTTTCAAGCCTAAATCAAACCCATAAAATGCTGGTCCTGTGCTCATCCCAGTGCTCCAGGAATAGGGCACTGGAAAAATGGCAGAGGAATCCTGCTGGAGGTTTCAAAGGGAGAATATTTTATGTATCTCAATTTTATGTGTCTCAAAAATCTATTTTTAAAATGGACTTCTTTGAGTGAAATGAATACCAGGAATTTTTGGGGGGAGAACAGAAATGTGTGTATTTAATACAGATAACCCCAAGCTGAATGAGCATTATTCTTTATATAAATATAATTATATTTATAGTGTCTATCTGTTTTATATCCCATATAAACCACACATTGTATATAAATATAGGGCAATACGTGAATAACAGCTTTGCATTATTGTCTGGATTATCCATCACAGCTTTTTATATTTATGTATAATGTGGATTTATAGAGAAATATGAGGCAATAAAAATATATTTCTATGAGGAATAATAGAAATAGATTTTTTACTTCTTGGTAAAAAGAAATATGTGTGTGTATAAAAGCACCGTGTTAGAACATGCATTGCAGAAAAAGGAATGTATAGATTTGTATTATAGATGCAATATTAATGTAATAAATGTAATATAAAGTCTGGAATATGTAATTTATAGACACCATTTATGTTTATTTTTGTACACGGAATATTTTGTATATTTTAGATGCATTCACACACTATCATTGTCTATGATATCCATTATTTTACATCCATGTATTATTTATGGAAATGTTTTTATCTTTATTTAGCAGTTGGAATCAGATGGTGTCAGGGCTGCTCTCCCTGGGGAACGCTGGGATCCTGCACTGGGAATTCCACATTCTCCCAGCCCTCTCCCCCCAGCCCCAGGGCACCTTCCCCATCCTGAGCCATCCTGGGCCATTCCCAGGGCTCCTCTGTCACCCTGTTCCTCCAAATTTCCTCTGAAGTTCTTCTGAGCCTTCTGATGTTTTCATTTTTGTAGTGCAGTTTCTCAGGCACTTTTATGTAAATAATGATTGTTTTTACATTCTTTTCTGGAGGAGGAGAAAACTGATGGACTGTTGGTTTGACCTGTGTCATTGGAGAGGTGGCACTGTCACCCTCCAATCCAGGGTCACTTTTGGAATTCTAGAAATATTGAGGTGGAGAAGAAACTTTCTTTCTTTGTTACCTTGGAGGTTCCAGCATGTGAGTTGTTTTAATTCCTCCTTCCCTGCCCCATCCATAATGGGAGCAAATCAGGAGCTTCAGTGCTGGAGTTCATTCAGCAGGGAATCTCAGTGGAATTTGGGAGTGCCAGCTACTCTGCAGTTGGGAATTGCTAGAAAACCCATTTAAATTCATTCTTATCCCTTTTCATCCTCTCCCAGAACCGCTGCCCTCTTATTTGGGGTGGGGTTAAATTCAGTAAAAAGAAAAATGACCAGCATTGGAATGAGGAGTGGGAAGGCAAAGAGCAGAGGGAGGAAACAGAAGGGCTTTGGATCCCCTGCCAGCCCCAGATCTCCAGAACATCACGCTCAGCATAGCAAAGCATCAAGTTTTTAATGTGAAAGCTGCAAACTGTTGGAAAACCATGGAAACGGCTCCGGAGAGGAGAAGCAGCTCCAAACACTGGCGGGGAAGAGAAGGGGAGGGCAGCAGAGTGCAGCTGCTGAGAGCTCAGACACGGCTGGTTTTGGAAAACAGAGAATCCCGGGATGGTTTGTGGGGGAGGGAGCCTAAAGCTCATCCCATCCCAGCCCTGGATGGGCAGGGACACCTCCCAGTGTCCCAGGCTGCTCCAATGTCCCATGGCCTTGGGCACTGCCAGGGACCCAGGCGTCTCCCAGCTGCTCTGGGAGACAAAACATCGCTGTGGACTGGCTGAATTTGGGGTTAAAATGAGCTGCAGGCAGGCAGGCATTGATCCAAAGGTGGTGAATTCGTGGATCAGGATCACCCCTCCATCCTGGGATGCTGAGCCCCACATCCTGCTGGGCACAGGAATCCCCTCCAGCACTGGGATGCTGCTCGTGGATCCTCCTGGGGCTGAATGAACAGCAGGGACAAACCCCTGGAACTGCCAGATAAACCCCTGGAATGCTGCCAGGCCCCTGCTCCTCCTGGGCACCGGGCATTTCCATGGGCACAGGGCAGTGGGGCAGGAATATCAGAGGGAATCCATCAGAAGGCAAAGAGCCGCTGGACCGGAGCCCTCTGGAAGCACTCGGAAACACCGAACCCCAGAGCTCCAAAACACCCATGACACGATGAAAACGGGACCTTTTGTTTCGCTCTGGGCTCAGTTTGGGGCCGGAATGCGGGGATTCCATCGTTCAGGAGCTGGCCGTGGTGCTGGATAGAGTCGCGCCGCAGTTTTCCTCTCTCTCCCCCGTGATGGAGGCTCCTGCAGAGAGCAGCTAAACGCTGCTCAGTGCCTGCCTGGGGGAGCTGAGCCATCCCTGGGAAACAAACCTGCTCAGGAATGCTCGGGGAAGGTTCGGATGGAAACCAGGATGTAAATTTGGGATGCTGATCCCAAAGGCAGCTGCGCAGTTCC
The DNA here is from genome assembly GCF_027887145.1 of Ammospiza caudacuta. Taxonomy (NCBI): domain Eukaryota; kingdom Metazoa; phylum Chordata; class Aves; order Passeriformes; family Passerellidae; genus Ammospiza; species Ammospiza caudacuta. The sequence continues at coordinate 65,760,302 of NC_080598.1, forward strand.
AGGGCTCTTTGGTATCAGCCCGGGGTTTTCCTGTTCCCTGCAGTGGCCAAGAATTTCCCAGCTGGGCTGGAGTTCACACGGCACAGAGGTGGTGCTGAGCCTCTTCCAGAGAAACCTGGAATGCTTTGGGGAGGGAGGGGCCCTAAAGCTCATCCCATCCCAGCCCTGGATGGGCAGGGACACCTCCCAGTGTCCCAGGCTGCTCCAATGTCCCATGGCCTTGGGCACTGCCAGGGACCCAGGCGTCTCCCAGCTGCTCTGGGAGACAAAACATCGCTGTGGACTGGCTGAATTTGGGGTTAAAATGAGCTGCAGGCAGGCAGGCATTGATCCAAAGGTGGTGAATTCGTGGATCAGGATCACCCCTCCATCCTGGGATGCTGAGCCCCACATCCTGCTGGGCACAGGAATCCCCTCCAGCACTGGGATGCTGCTCGTGGATCCTCCTGGGGCTGAATGAACAGCAGGGACAAACCCCTGGAACTGCCAGATAAACCCCTGGAATGCTGCCAGCCCTCAGCAGATGATCAGGGAGCCTTTTATCCCTTCCTCTTACAAATTCAGGTAGGAATCCTCAAATACCTCATTTTAAAGTGCGTTTCCTAGGGAATGGAATGTTTTCTCCCCAGGAGGATTGTTGCCTTGATTTTTTAAAGTTTTCTACGTTTCTGATGTTTACATTCTTGTAAGGAACTTTCTCACACACTTTTTGTAAATAACTTATTGTTTTGCATTCCTCTGTGGAAGAGGAGAAATTTGATGGACTGTTGGTTTGTCCAGTGCCATTGGAGAGGTGGCACTGTCACCCTCCAATCCACTGTCACTTTTGGAAACCTATAAATGTTAGAGTCAGAAAATAAAAAACCCTTTTTTGCCTTAGAAAATCCAATATCCAATATTTCTGTTTTGTGCCCTACAGTAACCGAGGATGATCTCTGTCCCAGAGGATGTGTGTGCTGAGGGAGGAGCAGGATCTGATCCCAACCCAGCTGCTCAGTCCGGGAGAGAGATCCCAGCTCAGCTCAGAGCACAGAGGGTGAAACTGGAGAGTCACAGCAGAGCTCGGCCTGTGCTGCAGGCGGCGTTTGCTGGGATCCAGGAGTGTGGCTGCAACAGCAGCAGCTGCATTCCAGGGATTCCAGGGATTCCAGAGATTCCAGATCCTGCAGGAGCTCTGCCAGAGCTCAGCAGCGCAGGGAGGAGCAGGCCCCAAGCTCTGCTCCTGCTCTGGGCTGCCAGGGCTAAGTTCAGGGCTCTGGGATTCTGCAGGGAGGGTTTTCCTGCCTTTACCTCCCCCTCACAGTTGGCTTTTCAGCTGCTGCCGCAGGTGTGAGCGTGGAAACGTGGAGCAGCAGCTTTGGGAAGGGCCAGAGCTTGGGAAAGGTGTTTGGGCTAGAGGGAAGAGAGGATGAGAGCCCCAGAGGTCCCTGTGCAGCCCCAAAGGTCCCTGTATGGCCCCAAAGATTCCTGTGCAGCTCCAAAGGTTCCCACGGAACCCCAAAGGTCCCTGCGGAACCCCAGAGGTCCCTGTCCAGCCCCAAAGGTCCCTGTATGACCCCAAAGGTTCCCATGCAGCCCCAAAGGTCCCTGTACAGCTCCAGAGGTCCCCATGGAGCCCCAAAGGTTCCCATGGAGCCCCAAAGGTCCCTGCAGAACCCCAGAGGTCTCTGTCCAGCCCCAAAGGTCCCTGTATGACCCCAAAGGTTCCCATGCAGCCCCAAAGGTTCCCATGCAGCCCCAAAGTCCCTGTACAGCTCCAGAGGTCCCCACGGAGCCCCAAAGGTCCACATGCAGCCCCAAAGGTCCCTGTGCAGCCCCAAAGGTTCCCATGGAGCCCCAAAGGTCCCGGTGGAACCCAAGAGTCCCTGTATGACCCCAAATGTCCCTGTACAGCTCCAGAGGTCCCCATGGAGCCCCAAAGGTCCACATGCAGCCCCAAAGTCCCTGTGGAGCCCCAAAGGTCCCTGTGCAGCCCCAGTCCCCCTCACTGCGGGCCTCCCAAGCTCTGCTCCGGCACTGGGGTGTTCATTTCTGCACTGGGAGGATCAGAACCACCCGGGAGGTTTCAGTAACCTGCCAGCCCCACGGCCACGGGAAATTCACATTATCTGAGGGATGATCAATCCCACCTTGGATGAACTTTGCATTTCCTGCTGTTGGAACATCTCAGAGGGAAAGGTTCAGTTCCAACCCCGGGGATGTGAGGGGATCTCTCTGCCCCAAGCTGGGATTCCTTTGGGGTCAGCACCAGAGTTTTGGGGATTTTCCCCCTAAATATTGGTAATATCGGTGCCTCCACACACAGCTATTGGCACTACACTTATGGGGAGTTCACTGGAAGCTGTTCTCACCCAAACCTGCCTTGAAGGTCTCCCCTGCCCTCTGCAGCCCCACACACCTGGGGCTGAGTCCTTTGTGTCCCACCATCTGTGGCAGCTCTTCTTCACCTTGGCTGTCCCCTTCCCTGTGCCTTTTCAAAGGTAAACTTGGATTTTAAACCATTCAAACACTGCCTTGGTTAATTTTTATTTCCTTTATGTTAAGTGTCTCCTACACCTGTGGCATTTTTGGAATAATTACATTTCTGGTACTTTAACAAATAGTTGCAAATGAAAGGAGCACGAGCTGAAGTCAGAACAGATGGGCTGAATGAAATTATGGATTCAGGAAGAATACCAAGAGAAATAACCTCCCATTTTAGGGCAGGGGAGAAGAGGAAGGACGAGGGAAATTAATAGTTCATTATCCTCAGGAAAAATTCCATGAAGTCAGAAGTAGGTGGGGGCTGGGAGAGGAGGGAGGGGAGGGAAAGGCGGGGAGGGAGAGGTTTGAGGTGGCAGAGGGGCTCTGGAACCAGCCCAGCTGGAAAATGGAAATATCCCTGCAGGTCCTGGGAGGCACAGCTGCCACTGGAGGTGTGTTCCACTGCCTGAGGCTGCAGTGCAGGCAGTGTGTGTTCTATCACCAGCTGGGGAGGGTGTTCTTCATTTTTCCATGATCCATCCCTCATTACTCTGGGGGGACATTCTCTGTTAACGGGACAGCTGTGAAACCTGGTGGGGCAGCTCTCTGCTGTTCCTGGGGCAGTTGTTTCTTTGTCTCTCCCTCAGCCAACCCTCCCTGCAGGAGATCTCTGCTGTCCATGGCCACTGAGTGTCCCTGCAGGGCTGATCCAATGCCAGCATCCCATGGGGAGATGCTCCGCCCAGGGGAGGAGCCAAGCATTCCTACCTGGGCACAATCTGAGCCTGGCACAGCACGGCAGCCTTTGCCCCCTGCACTGCCAGAGGAGCAGCTTTCTGCTGCCCTGCATGGCCAGAGGGAGCCCAGGCCCATCTGCAGCAGCCCTGGAGCTGCAGAGGAAAACTCCCCCCTTGTGCAGGATCCCTGCTGCAGCAGAGCCACAGCTGGCACTGCAGGAGGGCTGAGCCCCCATGGCATGGGGCTGGGACACCCCCTGACACACAGGGGGCAGGGACTGCTCTCACTCTGGCAGGGTCTTTTACATATATATATAAAATATATTTTATATATATATAAATAGTATTATAGTATTAAAATACTATTGCATTTGTATTTTAATTTCCCTAATATACATAGGAAAATTATATATGTATATAAAATATATTATATATATATATATAAAATAGATATATGTATAAAAACCATATATATGTGGTTATATATATATAACCATGTGTTTTTTATACATATATATATATATATATAATATATTTTATATATATATATAATAGTATTATAGTATTAAAATATTATTGCATTTGTATTTTAATTTCCCTGGTAAAGAACCGTTATTCCTGCACCCATATCTTTGCCTGAGAGCCCCTTAATTTCAAAATAACAATAATTCAGAGGAAAGGGGTTTGCATTTTCCATTTCAGGGGAGGCTCCTGCCTTCCTTAGCAGACGCCTGACTTTTCAAACCCAGACATCCAAGTTGCTCAGCAAAGCCCCAGAGCATCCACTGAGTGCAGTTCCAGAGTGAAACCTCCCCATTCCGGGCTCTCACTCAGACAATTCCCAGGGGCTTTGGCCTGGGGCTGTTACCCCAGGTGCCTGCAGAGCATCCCCTGGGGTCTCTCAGAGCTGGGAGGATCTCTGGGGCCATTTCCTGATCTCAAAGATCAGGGATTTTTTTGTGTTTCCCCACAGCAGAAGCTCAGAGGGGAATGCTGGGCTTAGCTCCCCTTCCCTCCATCCCTCTGGCCTCGTGCTGCCAGTTTGAGACAGCCTGGGCAGGCAGAAGGAGCCACTCCTGCACCTCAGGGGCTGCAGGAGCTGCCAGAAAATCCTCGCCCTTGCAGATCTCCCTGGCATTTATCACTTGGAATTGTGGCCATTAAGTCAGTGGAATTGCTGCAGAGCTCCAGCCAGAGCAGGGACTGGAGCTCTGCATTAATTTTAAATTCATTAGGGAACTCCTCAAATCTGGAGCAGGTGAGGCTGGGAGAGGAAGGGAAACCTGGGATATGCCATGGAACATCTTTGTTAAATGCTGTTGTTGAAGCATTATTTCCAGGCTGTGTTAGCACAATGCCAAGGGCAGAGATGGATTTTCTTCTCAAAGAAAGCTCCAAAACAGGTCCAGAATTGGACTGGAGGGTGCTTAAATCTTTCCTTGATGTTCTCAGAGTCAGAATTCTGCTGTTGGCTGGAGGTGAACATGGTGTGCAGGTTGGTTGTGGCTCTGTCTGATGTCCCCAGCTCCAGCTCAACTCTTCCTGCAGCCTGGCTGGAGTATATTCCATGTGTTTGTTCCAGAATATTCCAGGTGTTTGTTTTAGAATATTCTAGGGGTCTGTTGTAAAAAATCCCAGATGTCTCTTGCAGAATATTCCAGGTGTCTGCTGTAGAATATTCCATGTATCTGTTGTAGAATATTCCAGGTGTCTACTGCAGAAAATTCCAGGTGTCTGTTGTAGAATATTCCAGATGTTTTTTCCTGATGCTCTTTCCCTGTTTTTCATCCCTTCCTGATGCTCTTCCCCTGTTTTTAGTCCCTTCCTGATGCTCTTTCGCTGTTTTTAATGCTGATGGCTTCCTCTGGCTGCTCTTTCCCTGCATCCCAGAGGAGCAGATGGCTCAGCATTCCAGGAACATCTGGCAGATCCTGGGATTCCATCAGCCCTGCAGGGGAGGCACAGCTGGGGTCGTGTCCCAAAAAGTGGCAAATTTACATCCTGGGGAAGGGGCTGTGCTTGGGGCAGGCTCTTCACTCTCTGGGGAAATGTGGGATTTAATTTCCCTTCCTGCACCCAACTCTGGCCATGAATTCATGTTTTGGAAGGAGGATTGGGTGCATGGACAGGGAAAAAGTGCCCTCATTTGTCCCTCCCTGGATATTCCTCAGGAGCAGCTCATGGGCAGCCACAGACTCTCAATGTGGTTTCATGAGGCAAAAACGTCAGATTTTCCGTTTTAACTGGGAAGAGTCGTACAATATTTGCTCCAACACATTTTCACGTTTTAACAAATTCTTATAACAAGTTTATCCTAAAAATATCAGAAACACAGGATATAGATATTGCATGAAGAGATTATGTAAGGGACTTGGTAGAATAATTTAGGAATTAATCAGGCCTTTTTTATGGAGCAAAAAATTGCAAGATTGTAGCAGAGAAAAAGCAACTTTTTTCTTGAAAATAAGGAAAAATACAGAGGTGGTGAGTTCCTTGCAGATATTTTGCAGTTGGGCATTGCAAGGGTGGATCCCTGTGGTGATGTTCGCAGGGGTCCAGGATGAGGGAAGAGATGAGAATCTTAACTCCGTGTTTCAGAAGGCTGGTTTATTGTTTTATGATATATATTATATTAAAAGAAAATTATAAATTAAAACTATACTAAAAGAATAGAAGAAAGGATTTCATGGAAGGAAAGGGAAAGGGAAAAGGGAAAGGGAAAGGGAAAGGGAAAGGGAAAGGGAAAGGAAAAGGAAAGGAAAGGAAAGGAAAGGAAAGGAAAGGAAAGGAAAGGAAAGGAAAGGAAAGGAAAGGAAAGGAAAGGAAAGGAAAGGAAAGGAAAGGAAAGGAAAGGAAAGGAAAAGGAAAGGAAAGGAAAGGAAAGGAAAGGAAAGGAAAGGAAAGGAAAGGAAAGGAAAGGAAAGGAAAGGAAAGGAAAGGAAAGGAAAGGAAAGGAAAGGAAAGGAAAGGAAAGGAAGAGGAAAGAAAGGAAAGGAAAGGAAAAATCTTGTGACTGCTCACAGCCTCGACACAGGTGGCTTTCATTGGTCATTGAGTAAGAACAATTTCACATACTGGTAAACAATTCTCCAGATCGCATTCCAAAGCAAAACAGGGAGAAGCTGAAGCTTCCCAGCTTCTCAGGAGAACAGATCCTGGCAAAAGGATTTTTCATAAAATATGTCTGCGACAGATCCCCATCCCTGGAGGTGTTCAAGGAATTCCTGGACTCAGGGCACAGCTTGGATCAGTCTGGGAGGGCTTTTCCAACCTGAGGGATTCCAGCTGTGTTCAGTTATCCAGGAGAACACTTCCCACCCCAACTTTGTACCTGGAGCAGGAGAAGAAGTTTCCCACCTTGCTCCAGTGGCTGGAGCTCACCCCAGCAGGTGATGGGAACAACTGGGAATTCCAGCAAATCCAGCCCAGCAGGGTGATGGATCTCAGAAGCTCTGCTGCTCACAGTGACCCCGAGATGTGTCACAAAGTCTCTTTTCCCAGCCCAGAGGTCGAAGAAGGAGTCAGAGCTCTTCAGTTCTCAGGCTCAAGACCGAGAACTGAAGAGTTTGTTTATTGTTTCTTATCTATAAAATTCTTGTTGTTTATTGTTCCTTATCTATAAAATCTTTCTCCTGCCCTGCCAAGGTCTGTTCAGCAGGACAGACAGAGGCACTCTGCCTGCCCTGGGGCACTGTTATCTTTTTATACTAAAAACTACGTGTGCAATATTTACAATTACTTCCCAATGCCCATCACCTATGCTAGACAGTGAGCTTCTACTCTAAACCAATGCAAAAGTGCCACCATCACAGCAGAAGATGGAGGCCAGGAAGGAGAAAGAAGGACAGGACACACCCAAATTCCTGCATCTTGGGACCCTGAGCCCCATTCTAAAAACCCCAAAAATCCCATTTTTCACCCTATGACCAACTATTATTCTACTTAAACTCTTTTGACTTTTAATTCTTCATATAAAAGTTGGTAATTGTTTTTTCTAAGGCTAAATCAAAGGCACAGGGGTCTTGGGCTCTGTGCCAAGGTCTCTGAGCCCCCTGACAGGGTCTCACATCCTCCAGGGCAGCCAGAGGGATTTCCTGGGTTCCAACAATGGGAATTCCAGCAAATCCCAGCAAATCCAAGCCCCTCCAGGGTGATGGGGACAATTGGGAATTCCAGCAAATCTCAGCCCCCCACAGGAAATATTCTGGGAGATATTAACAGAAGAGTGCTGGCAGGATTTGCATCTCATCAGGAGGCTCTGGTGTAGTTAATCTTAGCACGCTGCATCTAATTTGGGCAAGCGGACTGTAAAAAAGAATAAAAGCCACAAGGTTAGAGCCGAATTAAAAAGGCAGCAGGAGGAAGGGGAGGCTGAGGAGGCACTGCAGACCAGGAAAGGTCGGGATCATTTCTCCTGGCGGGTTCCTGGAGTGGCGGCACACCTGGAGGGCCCTGGGAGTTTCCTGCAGAGGGTTTTGGAGCAGGGGATTGTTTGCAGGAGGTGAAGTTGGCAGGACCAAGCCCTGAGGTGTTCCTGACCTCTGGCCAGGGTGTGGCTGCTGAGTTTTGGAATTGGGGTTTGCACCAGGCAGCAGCTGAACAAATTCCAGATTTTTCCTTGATGGAAAGGTGGAATTCAGCCACGAGACTGAAAAGATGAAGGAAAGCAGACATCTTTACATTTCACTGAAGTTTCACCTCTCCAAAAGCAAAGTGAAAGCTGCAAAGTTACTCTGGAATAAATTTTTCCTTCCTGGGTTTGTGGAAAGCTTTTTTATCACCTTGTGTCTTTCTGGAGCTCCATCTGTAAGCCAGAACTCTTAAAAGGTTGGCTGATAAAACAGGAAATGCTCAGAATTGACCCCAAATGGCCTCAAGTTGCCCCAGGGGGAAAATTCCTCCTTGTGAGGGTGGGCAGGCCCTGGCACAGGTGCCCAGAGCAGCTGTGGCTGCCCCTGGATCCCTGGCAGTGCCCAAGGCCAGGCTGGACATTGGGGCACCCTGGGACAGTGGGAGGTGTCCCTGCCATGGCAGGGGTGGCTCTGGGTGGGGTTTGAGGTCTCTTTCCAACCAAAAACCATCCCATAATTCAGTGATATTGGAGATTAGGAGGAATTTCTGCATGGGAGGTGCTTTCCAGCACTTTCCCAGCATTTGAAATGGTCAAAAAGCTGTGCATGTGGAACTTGAGGACACAGGGCAGTGGTGGCCATGCTGGGGGTGGTTGATAGCTGGACCTGCTGACCTCAGAGGTCTTTTCCAACCTTAAAAACCTCAAGGAACACCAATTAGGGCAACATCCATTTTTCAGGCCCCCGTTTCATGGAATTGACCCAAGGCCCTGCAGCAGCTCCAGCCAGCTGCTCCTGATGTGCATTTGAGGCTGCAGAGGGTCGGTGCTCCCGGGAGCCGATCGCGCTCCGCTGATGGGGGCACTCACATACCCACCAGCTGCCTCCCTTATCACTCCAGGGCGTTTCCCCTTCTCACCAGTACTTTGATGCAGCCAAGTGATCCCCCAGCCAGAGCCTGAGTTCATTAACGTTATCAGAGATTTGTGTGGGGATGGCAGAGATAATTCCAAGGGTGTGCAGAAAAATCCGCCTTTAAAAGTATAATTAACTCCAGCTCTTGCTTGGCTCAGAGTTTATCAGCGAGGTGAGGCTGAATTGGTTAATTTTATTTTTTAAGGGATTTGGAGCTTCGTTCTCAAAGCCTTGATGACCTCTAACAATAAGCCTGGCTCTGCTCCTCCTGGGAGCTCTGCTGGAGGAGCAGAGGGATGAGCTGCCCAAAGCTGAGCTTTAGGGACTGGGTTGAGCACTGAGGGTCCCATTCTGCCCTGGGTGGCACTTGGGGACATTTCCAGGGGTGTGGTTTGAGGTTCCCCTCAGACTGCAAACCCTGGGGCAGATCCAGCTGTGTCTGACTGTGGAATTGTTCAGGTGAGGCTCAAGTTTTCCAGATCAGATCCAGCCTTGGGTCAAATGTGTAAAAATGTGTTAAAATCTGCTTTTGGGAACACTCTGAGGCACCTTCACCGCCCCTGGAGGTGCCCAGGGAATGACTGGGGGTGGCACTCAGTGCTCTGGGCTGGTGCCAAGGTGGGGATCAGCCACAGGCTGGGCGTGTTGACCTTGAGATCTTTTCCAAACTCGGTGATTCTGTGTAATCCCATTTAAAAGTCAGCCCTCTATCAGCAAATCGATGTTTTTGAAGGGTCTTCGTTGAAAACTGACATATATGTGGGCAGGAAAACCCAACTTTTCCTAAAACTCCAGGCACAGGGCAGTTCTACGTGGAAAATTTCAGCCCAGGCTGAGATTTGACATGGGGACTTGGCAGAGCAGATTGCTGCTCTGATAAAAGCAGAGACAGGTTGCAAACCCCTCATATTTAAACCCCCGTTTCTCAGCCTTGTTCCAGCCTCTTCTGCCTGCATTAGGAGCAGTCAGGGCCTGGGAGAAGGTGTCAATTATTTCTGGAATTGCCATCAACACTGAGAGTTCTCCTTTTGTTTCCTCCCACAGCTTTGGATGCTCTCTGTTACCTGACACACATTAAATAATGCAGGAATAACACACTGTTACCCTCAATTCCTTTAATATATCCCAAATTTCCTTCTGTTCTGACACCTGTGCTTAAACAGGTACAGGTGTGACTGTCCATTAGCCTTTGCCTTGCATGGGGCTCTGTAGGAGAAAGTGCAGAGCCAGAGCTCAGGGAACGTGGGGTGGAGAAGTGCTCCAGCAGCCAGAGGCTTCTCCAGGATTTGCATTTCTGATTTTCAGAAAGATGGATTGACTCTGGCGCTGTTCCTCGAGCCCTTTAATGACACAGATGAGATGTCCAGTCCTTCAGCACCCTGGAGGATAAAGAAAAGCTCTCCTAGGAAGTAAATCTGGCTTTTGTTCAAAGGTTTTAGGGGTTTTCAGGGATCACCCGGTCAGCTGGGGCTCAGAGGAGACAGCCCCCGTGTTATCCCACAATTAAAACCTTCACATTTCTCCACGTGAGCTGGGGGATGAAAGAGAAGAGGTTTGCTTTGATCCCTCTTTGGGTGGCTGGTTTGGAGCTGCCTCCAGGTGCAGTTCCTCCTGTTGTGCTCCCAGCAATTCAGTCGCAGAGGTTTTGCAGATCCATTAATTGCTGTCCCCGTGCCACCCCTGTCCCTGGGGGCTGTCCCTGCCGGGCTCTGGAAGGAACGGGGACTCAGCAATGAGTTCAGGGACTGCCAGCCAGGAGGGGAAGGCAGGAGCTGCAGGAACCAGCCCTGCCCAGCCAGAGCTCCTCTGTCAGCTGCACCCGGGGAGCTGCCAGAGCTGCAGCTCCCACTCCCCTGGCTGCTCATCCTTCCTAAAACACAAAGGGAGATGGATGGACCTGGGCTCCAGCTGGATCCAGGATGGTCCCAGGGGGACAGGACAGGGCAGGGCACAGTGAGCAATGCTGTGGGGCTGGGGCTGCCCCTTCCCGCAGTGAAGCCTCAGGTTTTACATTTATATTTTCAGATTCTGTGCTGCTTTAGTGTGAGGGTCTGGGCTCCATATCAGGGGATGGTTCTGATGAGGTGCAGTTCTGAGCTCTGTGCACAGAGCAGGGAGACAAAACAATTCCTGCTCCAGCTGGGCACCAAGGACAAATGAGCCAAATCTCAGCCCCAGAGCACAAACCCCGTGGGCTGGAGAGAGAAAAACAAGCAGGGTGGGACTGCAGGGCTAAAGCTGGAATGGGACAATGAACTGCAAGGTGCAAATGGAGCAGAACTGATCCCAGGGACAGAGCCCGTGCCCGGCCGTGCATTTTGGGGCCATTTTGGTTGATCTTGGGTGCAGCCCTGGCTGGGCTCTGGTGCTGCCCAAGGTGGATCCATGGAGGAGATGCTTTGAATGAATCCCTGCTTTATTCTGGAGCTCCATCCAGCCTCTGCTCTGGGGCAGCCTGCTCAAGGAATCAACAAGGTTTGCAAGAGCAGCAGGGAAAGGCCCCTCAGCACTCCCAAAATACTTTTCAGATATGTTGTAATGGAAGAGCAGTAATTAATCTTTTAGAGGCTCCTAAAAGATGATTGTTGTCTCTGTGCATCACTCCAGTTCTGGTTTTTGAGCTCCCAGGCCGAGGTTCCTCCCGTTATCCAAGGACAGCAGGACAGAGTCTCTGCTCTCACCTCTCCTGGGAGCAGCAGCATCGGGATAAATCCAGGAAATTCAGCTCTGTTTAGGTCACTGGCTCTTGAAGAAGGCTTTCAAATGAGTTTTACCAGCCTGAAGGTTTTTCCTTCCCCTCCCTGAAGGAGAGGGAGGCCCTGAACAGATTCCTTGATGCTCTGGGGGATGCAAATGGGAACAGAAAGGGCCCCTGGGAGCTCCTCTCCTGGCAGAGCTACCTGGCTTCACAGCAGGAATTTGGATGCCTTGGAAATAATTCTCTTCTAAAGAAAGAAAAATTAAGCCCAGGAAACAAAGGAGAAGAGGTAATGATCAAAGCTGTTTGGATTTGATAGCTCGAGAATAAAATAAAAATAATCTCCTTGGCAGAGAGAGGATTTTGTTACGCATTTAATTTCTCCTGATTTGTGCTGGGCTTTACCTGTGCCAGGGTAGGAATGCCTGGAAACCTCTGGGCAATTCTATGGATCTGCAGGTTCTGGAAAGAAAATATTTCTTTTTGAGCTTTCCTTTTGTTCAGGCAGTGCTTTGAGCTCGCTGCTGAACAGCTCTGCAGGAGCAGGGGGGGTTATCCATAAAAAACAGCACCTAAACTTTGGGGAGGTGCAAGGGGAATTTGTAACATTGCCTTCTAAAAACTCTTCCGTGTTGTGTCTTCTTTCAGAGCATTTCTCTGTTCCAGACAGGCTGTTTCATTTCATTACACTCTACATTTCATTATTAAATATACATTGGGTGTGGAAATGGAAGCAACATAGAAATTGGAACAGTTCCTGGTGGTTTGATGTCCTCCAGTTTCCCCCCCAAATTCTTTGCAGGAATATTCTAAAGCAAAACTCTCCTTTCTGATTTGCACTCCTCTGTTCATGCCTTGCTTTTTTGCAGGATTTCCCTTGGAAGTGAAATTCAAACCCCAGCTGGCTTGGCTAAAAATAAACTCCTTCAAACCTTTGGATTTCATTTAAATAAATTTTATCCTCGCTTGTCTCTGGGCACAGGGATTTTTCCCTGAAACAGCAAATATTTGGGGGAAGTGCAAACTCTGTAGGGGCTGCTCCTGCATCTCCCATCGTTCCCATGGACTGGGACAAAGGAGTGGGATTTATGAAAAATATAAAACTAAAATCCCAAGGCATCACTGGATGAACCAAAGGTGTTCCAGGCTGCCAGGAGGAGTTTGGCTAGAGGGAAGCTGTTAAACTAGAGTGGAAAAATTAAGGAAAAAATGTTTAAAAATATGGGATAGAGGAAGATGTTCCTGTCCATGGCAGGGGGTGGTGTGGGGGTGCTTGAGGGTTCCCAGGATGAAGTGAGAGATGAGAATCTTGACTCTATGCTTCAGAAAGCTGATATATTATATCATTCTCAGCTCCTCAGGACAAAAATCCTGGCAAAAAGGATTTTCATAAAATATGTCAGTGACAGGGTGGAACTGGATGAGCTTTAAATCCCAACCTACTCTGGAATTCCATGAGAACCTGAATGACTCTGCACAGCTTTGCTGTCTGGAAGGGAATTTGTGGACAGGGCCATTGGGGCCTCAATCCAAGTGGGAACTTCCCTGGATTCTGTAAGCTCAGGGAAAGTTCTCCCTGCTTGTGCTTAGATGGGAATTCCTTACATTCCTGCTCTCTGGAAGGACATTTGCAGGTGTATGCCTTGGTCCTGGCTGCTCCTGGCCTGGAGGAAAAGAGCTGGCCTTTATTTGGATAAAATGGAAATAAAACTGAGGCTGGGTCAGATGGACATGGATCAGACCAAGGGAGGAACCAGTGTGGAAAATATGGATATTTTAACACAGCCTGGCAGAGAAGAGCCTCTGGAGCAGCCAAAAATCTGGGATTTTGAGGGATGAAGGTGTAAAAAATCTGGTGTTTTGAGGGAAGCTGCAGGATCTCAGCAGAGTGTGAGGAGCAAAGGAAATCAGGTGTGATTGGACTTACAGGTGAGGTGTGTGGGGTGAACATGGAAATATCCCCAAAATGCTGCTCCTTGGGATGGACATGGATGAAAATCTTGGTGTTGGCAGCCCAGGAATCTCTGCTCTGCCTGGAGATTCCATCAGGGAATCCTGGTCAAAGCTGCTCCTCTCTGGGCTCAGCCCCTCTGAGAGCTCTCCTCGCCTTTGGTGGCCCCCAGAAGAGGCAAAAATCTCCTCCAAAAGTTAAATGAGGAATGGGGAAACTGTAAATGCTCTGGCTCCCCATTGCACCAAGCCATGCAGGTGAAATGCACTGAAAATTCAGATGAGATATATTAAAAAAAAAAGATAATTGAAGTGTTTTGTGAGCACAGCATCAATAAAGAGTTACAAATTCTTTGATATTTACCCACTTGGCTCTATTAAATGATTATCATTGCAGGCACACATCCTCCTCGTCAGATGAAGAAGTCCACACCATTCAAAAGTTAACTCTCATTTCCAAAGTAATATTGTCATTAAATTTCTGTAAATTAAAGTGGGACTCCCTCTGGGTTTTAAAGAGATTGTGTGAGGGAGCAGAGCCACCACACCGAGCACAGGCTGCATTTGTGTGAGGCTCTGAGAGCTGCCACAACCCTGCCTGGTTTCCAGGTTTTTGGAATGTTTTATACTTTGTTGATTCCTGCTGCTGTGACGGTGTTCACAGGGGTCTGAGGATGAGGGAAGAGACGAGGATCTGACTCCATGTTTCAGAAGGCTGATTTATTATTTTATGATATATATTACATTAAAACTATACTAAAGGAATAGAAGAAAGGATTTCATCAGAAGGCTTGCAAGGAAAGCAAGGAATGGAATGATAACAAAATCTTGTGACTCTCAGACAGTCCGAGCCAGCTGACTGTGATTGGCCATTAATTAGAAACACCCACATGAGCCCAATCCCAGATGCACCTGTTGCATCCCACAGCAGCAGATAACCATTGTTTGCATTTTGTTCCTGAGGCCTCCCAGCCTCTCAGGAGGAAAAATCCTAAGGAAAGGATTTTCCATAAAATGTACCTGTGACATGCTGCCACAACCCTGCCTGGTTTCCAGGCCTTGGGAATGTTTTATACTTTGTGTGTGTGGTGAGAAATCATCACAAGACAAGGCTGAGAATGGGCAGAATTTCTGTGGAAGTTTTAGAGAAGGAAACTTTATTAATAATAAAGGAGAGAGGGTCCAAGGCCAGGTTTGACCCAACTGGGGCCCTGCAGACCCTGGAGAGGCCCCACAGGAAAAACAGAGACAATTCCCAAGGGATGGAGGGACAGGAGCCAGGGAATGGCTCCCAGAGGGCAGGGATGGGTGGGAGATTGGGAATTGGGAATTCCTGGCTGGGCTGGGATTGCCAGAGCAGCTGTGGCTGCCCCTGGATCCCTGGCAGTGCCCAAGGCCAGGCTGGGCACTGGGGCACCCTGGGACAGTGGGAGGTGTCCCTGCCATGGCAGGGGTGGCACTGGGTGGGATTTAGGGTTCCTTTCACCCCAACCATTGTGGGATTCTGTTCTGGGACCAGAATTCCAGGCAGGTGATGCCTTGTGTGGCACCAGGGTCCAAGGCAGGAGCCAGCACTGCCCAGTCCCATCCCCTCTGCTGGAGCTGCCAGGGGTGGCTCTGAGCAGATTCCTGGTGTCTGTTTGTCTGTCTGTGGGGAACAGGGAGGGCCTGGAGAGGCCCTAGAATGGAGGTTTCCAGCGGTTGAATTCTCAGGGGAGGAAGGTGCTGATGTGGCTTGCTGACACCCTCTGCATGTTCACAGGGGCACAAAAGTCACCTGAATTCATCCACAACCCCTGGGCAGCACCTGAGCCTGGTGCCAGCCCTTCCCTGAAATGATTCTCCCTTGCTGTGGGAGGGCAGCCATGGCTGGGCCAGCACCAGGAGCAGAACAGAGAGAACTGGGGTGTTTTTATCTGCGCTGAGCTGGAAACGCACTGCCTGATTTCAGCTGGAACCAGCACACAGGGCAGGAGAAAAAGGCAAAACCCCTTGCAGGCAGCTCCTGTCCCTGCACCAGTGATGTGAGACACCAGGTCCTGCAGGCCAAGGCAGCTGGGCTCTGTGAAATATTCCACTCCACGATCCACCCCCAAACTCGGCAGGGAATGAAGCAAACATTGGCTTTCATCAGCCTCAATATTTCAGAGGGTTACAGCCCCCAGGATCACGACTGGGGGTGCAGCTGGCCAGGGCTGCAGAGGCAGAGCCATCAAAGCTGCAGATGAAATGGTTTAATGAGCAGCTCCAGCCTGCTGCTGCCCTCACACCCCGCTCTGTGGATGGGAGCAGCTGTGCCAGGCCCAAACTTCCACCTCTGCACGGAGAAATGTGTGTGCTGCAGCTCCAGCAGGAGCTGGGACACAGGGCTGGGACAGCTGGGGACATTTCTGTGCTCTGCCCTTGATGGGGGAATGGTCCCTCCCTTCTGTTATAGACACATATTATAATGTTGGATATTATGCTAGTATATTATGATTATAATATATTTTTATTTATTATATACATTTTATTTCTATTTATACAATATATTATTATAATATATTATATTATTATAAGATTATATAATTATAATATATATTATATTATAATATAATATCCAATATATTATCCAATATAATTATTGAAATATTCCCATGGATTCTACATGCGTGCTGTGAAAAATCCCAATCACTTGTTTTAAAAATTTTAAAAGTTTAATAGTAATAAAATGGTTATAAAAATGGCAATATAATTAGAGCAATAAAATTTGGACAATTTGGATTAGGACAATGTGAGACAATAGAAACAAAAAGTTATGGATGGTCTGGGTACCTCTTTTTTATCCCAGCCACCCCTGCCATGGCAGGGACACCTCGCACTGTCCCAGGGTGCCCAGCCTGGCCTCGGGCACTGCCAGGGACCCAGGGGCAGCCCCAGCTGCTCTGGCAATGCCAGCCCAGCCCTCCCCACCTGTGAGTGCAGAACTCTAATCTGGTTGATAAGGGCTGCAGGGGCAGCCCAGGTGGACACAGGGCCCCCGTGGGGGTCAGGGCTGCAGCAGGACTGGGCTGTCCCCCCTTGTCCCCTCAGCCCTCTGCGGGCTGGAACCGGGCTGGGGGAGCCTGCGGCTGCCAGGCAGAGGCAGGAGGGATGAATAATGAATAATGGATAATAATGAATAATGGACAATGACGAATGGAGCAGCTCCCCGGGAGCTGCTGAGCAGCCACAGAGCCCCCAGATCACAGCACACCCCGGGGCCTGCCCTCCCTCCCTGCTGAGTGCAGAGGGGGAATTTGGGAACGCACAGCTCTGGAATTGCTCTGCTCAGGGGCCCGGGCCATCAGGAGCCAACCATGGAATTCTGTCCCTATTGTGAGGAATGTGTATTTTATCATTGGCTTTTCACAAATATTCAGATGAATATTATATGTATGGTGTTAGAAAGTTATGCTGTGTTAATTCTCTTAAGTATGTTAATTCTTCTTAATTTTTTCTTAATTTTCCTAAGTGTGTTAAATATAGTTTTAGGTTATAACATAACAAAAAATAGAAATATAGAATAGTAGAATAATAGAATAGGATATAGAATAATACAATAGAAATAGAATACAATATAGAGTAGAATAGAATAGACTAGAGAATAGACTATAGAATGATAGAATAGAAATATAGAATAATAAAAACTATGCTATGTAAGATACTTTTTTAAAAAAGAAAGGACTGAGGTACTCCCAATGAATATTATATGTGTTGTGTTAAAAAGTTATGCTGTGTTAATTCTCTTAAGTAGTGTGTTAAATACAGTTTTAGGTTATAACAAAATGTTAAAAATAGAAACTATGCTATGTAAGATACTTTTTTTAAAGAAAGGACTCGCAGTGAGATGGCAGCCACAGGACACCTGAATCTCTCAGAGAAAGAGAATTTATTGCTCCATTATCAGCACAAACGAACTTCTTCCTGCCTGCTCAGCCCTGGAGACGCCGTCAGGATCCAGAGGAAGAAGCTGACACTGCCCAGCCAGAATCCTGTGTTTGAATGGAATTTATGCATCATGGATGGGCTGTATGAACATGCAACAGGCTGTTGCTTTTAAGGGTTAATCCTCTGTTAACGTGGGGCCTTTCTGGGCTTATTTTGCCCAGAACAGGTACCTGGACTGTCCATAACTCTTTGTTTTTATTGTCTCATATTGTCCTAATCCAAATTTTCCAAATTATTATTACTCTAATTATATTGCTATTTTTATAACCGTTTTATTCCTATTAAACTTTTAAAATTTTAAAAACGAACGATTGGCGTTTTTCACCGCGAGTTGTGGGCAGCAGTTCTGAGCAGGCTGAGGAGAATCCCCGAGATCAGGAGCTGCTGCAGCCTCACCAACACTTCATTAGCAGGAGGCTGATCAATGCACTCTGATCAATCCAATTAGCAGCAGCGATTGAAGAAACCCCTGGGGAAGTGCTTGCACACCCAGGGAGGAGGGATGGTCAGGCACATCTGTAAGAGCCTAAATGAGAGATGTGGGACTCCAGGGCTCTTCAAAATGCAGTTTATTGTATCCAAGATGTTACAGTCCAGGGATAATGGACTGCTGTAACATCTTGGATACAAATTTATTTTATTTATATAATTATATATAAATATATAGTATGTATTTTTATATTTATAATTATCTATCATACTTATAATAGATAATTATAATTTTAAAATATTATAATTAGAATTAGAGTAATAATAATTTGGACAATTGAGATTAGGACAATACAAGACAATAAAAACAAAGAGGTATGGACAGTCCAGGTACCTCTTTCTGGGCAAAATATGCCCAAAATGGCCCCACGTTAACAGAGCATTAACCCTTAAAAGCAGCAGCCAGTTGCATATTCATACAGCTCATCCATGATGCATAAATTCCATTCAAACACAGGATTCTGGCTGGGCAGTGTCAGCTTCTTCCTCTGGATCCAACAGCCCATCAAATTTCTCCTCCTCCATAAAAGAATGTAAAACAATGAGTTATTTACAGAAAGTGTGTGAGAAAGTTTGTTCCAAGAATGCAAACATCAGAAGGCTTAGAAGAACTTAAAAAATCAAAGGACAGTACATTATTTACAATAATTTCCCAATACCTATCACCTATGTTAGACAGCCTGTCTCTACTCTAAACCAATCCAGAAGTGCCTCCATCCCAGCAGAAGATGGAGGACAAGAAGAAGAAGAAGGAGAAGGACAGACACCCCCAGATTCCTCCATCTTGCCCCCTGAACCCCCATTCTAAAAACCCCAAAATTCTCCATTTTCACCCTGTGACAAATTCACTGTCATTCTACTCAAACCCTTGTGGCTTGTAGCTCCTCACACAAAGCTGGGAATTGTTTCCATGGGCTAAAATCAAAGGCACAGGTGTCTGTGACTGCGTGCCAAGGTCTCTGAGCCCCTGCCAGGGTCTGGAGCCCCCAGGGCAGCCAGAGCGATGTCCTGGGCTCCACAGACAGGACAGACCGGAGCCTTTCGCACGTTCCTGGCTCAATGGATTGATCTGCACGTCAGAGGAGCTCCCACCCACGCTGGTGTGAGCAATGAGCTCCCCTGCACGGCTGGCACCCGAATTAGGGAGCAGCTCCTGCCAGGCAGCAGTGAGCAATGGGCTCATTTTGGTCTAAAAATGAAACTGAACCTACTGGAGGATTTTTTGGGCTTTTTTTCCCAATTAGGAATGTTCGAGCTGTTTGAGGTGAGATGACAACAAACTTGCTTCCCATTTAATGAGGTGAAGCTAATTGGAATTGGGATGTGAGTCAGGCTGTGGAGCCGCAGGGCCCAGGGTGCTGCACCTGCATTCCAATGAACTGGGGCTAAAATGGCTTTTTAGAGCTCCAGGGGCACTGATCTGAGAATGCACTCACTGCAGGCTGGGTTTAAAAGGAGAACCTGCATTTTCCCCCGTCCTGCAGAACTTGCAATCGCTCTTTGAACCCCCACAGGACCTGGGGCAGTGCTGAAAGCTTTTGGGAGCTCTGGAGAGGGAGGGCTGTGGCTCTGGATTTGAAGGAAGGTGCATTTCAGCAGTCAGCTGGACACAGTCTTTAAGATGGGCTGTAAAATGGGTTTTTCTGTGTGTTTAGATAATGGGAGGTGTTGAAAGCTGGATTCAAACTCTGTAACATCTGTAAGATATGGAGCTAACAGCATGGGAAGTTTTTTCCTTGAAGCTTTTTACCTTCAAGGAGCAGGAACTCTGGGCCTGAGCTGCCCAAGGAGCACCAGCAGCTCCTGCAGAACTTCTCTCACATTTATTTTCCAACTCCTCAACCTGGTTTGGGGTGCTGAGCAGTGCAAGGAGGAGCTGGGGACCCCCTCTGCCCAGAGGAATATTGGATATTTTCACCAGCAGTGAGGGGGAGAGAGAATGATGCATCTGACTGCATTTTATCAGACGGCTAATTAATTATGTTATTATACTATATTATTCTATACTATATTACACTATATATTACACATTACATCTAAACATATATTAATCTATAAAACATGTATAAATATATATAAATAAAATAAAAATAAAAATAAAAATAAAAATAAAAATAAAAATAAAAATAAAAATAAAAATAAAAATATATATATTATTCCATACTATATTACACTATATATTATACATTAAATCTAAATATATATTAATCTATAAAATATGTATAAATATAGATAAATAAAATAAATAATAATAAATAAAAATAAAAGAATATATAAAAAGAATATATATTATTCTATACTATATTACATTATATGGCATTACATCTAAACTGAATCTGCCCAGAACTCAGCTCTGCTCACACTGCCCAGAATCTCGTGAGTGTCACCCTCAGTCCTGACACACACACACACACACACACACACCTGGCCCTGACAGGAACCCAAAGCACCATCACTGTGGGTGAACATCTCCACATTGCATTCTGCTGTGGCACACACACAGGCACAGCTAATGACAAGAATTGTTTTTCCTTTCTCTGAGGTTCAGAGAATGTGAAATATTTCCCAGAAACATTCTTGGGAAGAATTGTGCCTTGCTTTTATCTGGGAAGAGAAATGTGGTGACAGGGGGATGCTCCCTGCCCCAGGGCTGCCCTGGGAGGAGCAGGACAAGGCTGTGGCTCCTCTCCCTGAGGATGCCCAGGGCTGAGCCCCCTCTCCCAGGGATGCCCAGGGCTGAGCCCCCTCTCCCAGGGATGCCCAGGGCTGAGCCCCCTCTCCCAGGGATGCCCAGGGCTGAGCCCCCTCTCCCAGGGATGTGCCCCAGCAGCAGGTGAGGGATGGCTCTGCAGAGGCTCCTCACAGACACTAATTAAGGAGAGCCATTTCCCTCTGCTTCCATCCCTCACCGCAGCCTAATTGGGAGGCATTTCCACCTGGGAAGGATTAATTGAGCTGATGAATGTCCTGTTCTGGCTCAGCCAGGGGAGGGCCAGGGGTTGGGAGGTTCCACACCCACATGGATCTCTCTGGTTAATGGGAACACTTCAATTCAGAGCCTGGAGACGTTTCTTGGCTCAGAGCTTGACCCCACTGATCATCCGTAAAACGCTCTGGAGCTGTCCAGAAAAGCAGTGCCCTGCTCCAGGGAATGATGGGCAATATCCCAGAATCCCAGAATGATTTGGGTTGGAAGGGACCTCAAATCCCACCCAGTGCCACCCCTGCCATGGCAGGGACACCTCCCACTGTCCCAGGGTGCCCCAGTGCCCAGCCTGGCCTTGGGCACTGCCAGGGATCCAGGGGCAGCCACAGCTGCTCTGGCAATTCCAGCCCAGCCAGGAATTCCCAATTCCCAATCTCCCAGCTATCCCTGTTTTCTGAAAAATCTTTATTTAATATATTTTCCATTTTCTCTTATGCAGAAAGGGAAAAATCTTTTGCTGTTTTACTGCTTGAGATGAGGATCAGTCTCCCAGAAATTGGTGTTCATTTTGTGGCCTGTGTCTGATTTATCACCCCGGAATAAGGGCGGGACTCATTTGGGAAACTTGGGGCTCAGGGATGTGCAGTTGGAAGATACAACTTAAACCAGATTACAAGCAGGAGCAGTGCCCAGCTGGGGCCTCAGCAGTGCCAGGGTGAGGGAGCACCTTCCCCATCCTGTCTGGGTCTTTCCAGAGTGTCCATAAGGAACAGGTCTTATGTAAAAAATAAAAATATAAAAATAACGAAATAAATAAGACAAAGAACTAAAATAACTAAATAAGTAAAATAAATAACTAAAATAAATAAAGTAGCTAAAAACATCCGAAACATGTCTATCTAAACATCTCTTGTGGAGATGATCATGTCAACAACCAGAACTGATAAGATATAATTCCAATACTGAGTTATCTTTCCCACATCACCTTCTCCGCCTCGAGGGAGGTGGTTCATGGACTTCCCTTCCCAACCAACCCAATCCAGATCCACAAAACTTCATTAAAACCACGAATATTTTGAATGTGTGGAGCATTCCAGCAGTGCCCCCAGGGCTCTCTGGAGCAGTGAGCAAGGTCACAATTAATTAACGTGCTGGAACTTCCAATCCTGGAGCCAGGAATGGAGCAGGTCTGGGCCAAGGAGCAGCGGGATATTTCCCTGCCCCAGTGCCTGCTCCTTGGAACAACAAACACCAAGGATGCCTAAAATCCCCAGGCTCCCATGTGCTGCACCATTCCTCAGGAACAGCAGAGAATTTCAAGCAGGTTTTGCACAGAATGATAAAGTTTGCAGAGAACAGCCTTGGGTAGTGCTTTAAAAAATGAAAGAAAAATCATTTGAAAAGCAAGGCAGGCAAAGAACAGAGTTACTTCTTCCCCACTTAATTTTTCTGGAGTCACCAGAAGTATCTTAACTAAAGGTTGCTCAAGTTCAGGCAAAAGCAGAGCAGATAAAAGTTTTCTTTTGTTCTGTGCACGGGCAGCTCTTGGAAAGGTTCCCAGGGTGATCCCAAATTTCTGTGCAAATGCTGAGGTGTCAGGGACTGCTGCAGGATGGGATCTGGGATCTGGGATCTGGGATCTGGGATCTGGGGGGATTTCACGCCAACTTCATCACTTTCATTGGATTTGGGAGTGGGACAGGATTCTTCAGCTGGAATGTGCTGATTCCATCCAGCACCAGGTCCTTGGGATTTTGCTGGATCAGGTGCTAAGGATGAAACTCCATGAAATTCCATGGTCTGAAGCCTGGCAGGGGTTGGTTCAGTCCCTCCTTTCTACAGGATGAAATATTCCCAGGACCCACCAGCTCTGGAGGGCTCCCATGGTCCCAGGGCTGCAGGGGAAACTGGAATGGGTCAGCACCAGAAAGAATTAAAAAGAAGGACATTTCTGGGTGGAGATGAAGAATCCAGGTGTATTTAACTAATGAGAACATGGATGGGTGTGGAAATGAAGGAAATGTTTTGGATCCCATTTGACAGCCTACTCACTGTGGGACGTCTGAGCCAGGGAGGGTCTCCAGCCCCATCCTGGTGGGGCCAGGTCTGGCTTCAGGCAGAGAGGCTGTTTAGAACTTGTTCTTTTTGAATATTCATGTCTTTTACAAAGTGCAGTTTATAACCTGAGTCACCCCATTCGTTGGACATGGACCAGAGGCTGATGAATGAGGCCTGGCCATTCAAGGAAAAGAGGGGTTTTTCTTTTCTCCTTTATGACTTAAAACATAACTAACTTCCTTCCTTCCTTCCTTCCTTCCTTCCTTCCTTCCTTCCTTCCTTCCTTCCTTCCGCCACTTCCTTCCGCCACTTCCTTCCGCCACTTCCTTCCTTCCTTCCTTCCTTCCGCCACTTCCTTCCTTCCTTCCGCCACTTCCTTCCTTCCTTCCGCCACTTCCTTCCTTCCGCCACTTCCTTCCTTCCGCCACTTCCTTCCGCCACTTCCTTCCGCCACTTCCTTCCGCCACTTCCTTCCGCCACTTCCTTCCTTCCTTCCGCCACTTCCTTCCTTCCTTCCGCCACTTCCTTCCGCCACTTCCGCCACTTCCGCCACTTCCGCCACTTCCTTCCGCCACTTCCTCCCTTCCCTTCCCTTCCCTTCCCTTCCCTTCCCTTCCCTTCCCTTCCCTTCCCTTCCCTTCCCTTCCCTTCCCTTCCCTTCCCTTCCCTTCCCTTCCCTTCCCTTCCCTTCCCTTCCCTTCCCTTCCCTTCCCTTCCCTTCCCTTCCCTTCCCTTCCCTTCCCTTCCCTTCCCTTCCTTTCCCTTCCTTTCTTTCTCCTTTTTTTCTTTCTCCTTTTTTTCTTTCCTTCTCTTTTTTCCCTTTCCCCTCATTTTGAGCCCTGGAAATGCTGTCTCCTGCAGTTTTCCATGTGAGCACTGGGGCCCAATTTCAGCCCAATTTGCCTGAAGGTGTGAGTTTGACAGGAAGGTACAGCTGTAATTTCTCAGGTCTAGCCAGGATGCCAAATAAATCTATATCATCTTGACAATTATATCTTTACAAAAGCTTGGGAAAGAACAGTCAGGAAAGCTTGTCAATAAGTTCACTTTTTATTAGAGGAGAGTCCTTTGGAAAGCCCCCAAAGGCAGCATTTCCTGATGGATCTCCCGGAGGCAGGCGCAGTGGGAGGCCGCTTAGAAAGAGCTTTTTATTGACAAACTTTTATTTTAGAGGAAATTTTCCCCTACAAAGCCTTAGCTTGAGTCATTGCATGGCACAGCCATAAAACCTGATATGGAGTAGGGATAATTTTGGCTTGAATGAGGCTCCAGAGTGAACTGGGCTTGAGATTTGTGCTGGTGGCCCAGTGCCACTAATCATCACTGACCACCGAGCTGGGACATGGACAGGGCAGGAACAGGGACAGGGCAGGAACAGCTCCTGGGAGGAGCCCTACAAGCCAAGTGGAAAGTTATTTCCACAGCCAAATTAGAGATTAATTCTCAGAGTCTCTGTGGTCAGGATGACCCCAAGGTGTTGCAAAGTCTCTTTTTTCCAGCCCTGAGATCGAAGAAGGAGTCAGGATTCCTCAGCTCTGTTTTTTTTTTTCTGGTTTTTTTTTTTCTACTTTTTTTTTTTTCTAGGTCGATTATTCTCTGTTATCCATTACATTCTCTCTCTGACCTGCTGAGGTCTGTCCAGCAGGTTGGGTTGAGGCACACTGACAGCCCCAGAGGTGGTGTTATTTTTTTATAAAAATCTATTATTAAAAAACTATTCTTATACTAAAAACTACATGTACTTTATTTACAATAATTTTCCAATACCTATCATCTATGTTAGACAGTCTGTCTCTACTCTAAACCAATCCAAAAGTGTCGCCATCACACAGAATATGGAGGACAAGAAGGAGGAGGACAGGACAAGCCCAAATTCCTCAATCTTGGCTTCTGAACCCCCATTCTAAAACCCCAAAATTCTCCATTTTCACCCTGTGACAAATTCACTGTCATTCTACTCAAACCCTTGTGGCTGGTAACTCCTCACACAAAGCTGGGAATTGTTTCCATGGGCTAAAATCAAAGGCACAGGTGTCTGTGACTGCGTGCCAAGGTCTCTGAGCCCCTGCCAGGGTCTGGAGCCCCCAGGGCAGCCAGAGCAATGTCCTGGGTTCTGACAATTAATTAGTGCTGCGTGTGCTCCTGGCACCCAGGAGAGCCAAATTTCCCCACTGCTGCCCTGTCCATGCCACCCCCACAGCCAGACCCTCGGGAAGAACAAATGGAGCCCAATTTTCTATTTAGGACACCTATAAATAAACACAGCAATATGGGCTGTGACCCTTGGGGCACCTCCAGCCACTCCTCCTCTCTCTGCCCTACTTCTGCTAATTCTGTTTGCCGAGGAGGTGCTTACTCACAGAACTCATTTTGGAGTCATTAGCTGGAAATTCTGGAAAATGTGTTTTCTAAAGGCATTCTGCAGCCTGAGCAGGCAGCTCTCACCTGCCAGCAGCATAAAAGAGGAGTTCCTGGATGTCAAATGCTTTCAAATTTTCCTGCTTTGATCAGGGCCCTATTTGGGCTTCTCAGCGTCCTTCTGGGAGTTTCCTCCATGGCATTTTTTCATTATTCCCAGCCCTGCGCAGCTCCTTCATGATCTGAGTTGCAATAATAAGGAGGGAGTTCAGCTCTGCAAAGGAGCTTGCAGAAATCCCAGAATGTGAGGGCTGTGGAAAACATCCCAAAAAAAGCCCAGCACACTCACCTGGGAGCTGGGAGAGAGCTGGGGCAGCTGGAGGGGTGAGGGATGGAGAAGGAACAATGAAAGCGACCCTGGGAGAGGCTGTGAGCAGCAGCTGAGCTGTCCTGGTGATGCAGCACGGGCAGGACTGATGGAAAAATGGCCTTAAACCCCACCCAGTGCCACCCCTGCCATGGCAGGGACACCTCCCACTGTCCCAGGGTGCCCCAGTGTCCAGCCTGGCCTTGGGCACTGCCAGGGATCCAGGGGCAGCCTCAGCTGCTCTGGGCACCTGTGCCAGAATTGTTTTTCATGTTATAGAGGAGCCTTAACCCCTCATGATGACTGAGGTGATGCCTCAGGGTTTCAGCTTTTCTATGTTTCACATTCTGTGCTGCTTTAGTGTGAGGGTCTGGGCTTCATTTCAGGGGATGGTGAGCTCTGTGCACAGAGCAGGGAGACTGTGGTATTCACATCCTCTGGAAAAAAACCCTTGCCCAGGATTCTTCTCCTGGGAAGCTGAGAAGCCTCAGAGAAAAGGAAAACAATTCTTATCTCATTTGCTTCTCCCGTGTTGTGCTCATGTGGAATGTGTTTGGGGATTGTTCACCCACAGGTGATTGTTCCATTGGATTCTGCTGGGAGTTGTTTTCCCTCTTTGGCCAATCAGGGCCAAGCTGTGTCGGGAATCTGGAGAGAGTCACGAGTTTTCATTATTATCTTTTTAGCTCTCTGTAAGTGTTCTTTCTGTATTCTTTACTGCAGTTTAATATTCTTTAATATAATATAGATCATAAAGTAATAAATTGTTCTGAGAACATGGAGTCAGATTCATCATTCCTCCCTGCCATGGGGATCCCTGCAAATACAATAGGAGACAAAACAATTCCTGCTCCAGCTGGGCACCAAGGACAAATGACCCAAATCTCAGCCCAGGAGCACAAACACCGTGGGCTGGAGAGAGAAAAACAAGCAGGGTGGGACTGCAGGGGCTAAAGCTGGAATGGGACAATGAACTGCAAGGTGCAAATGGAGCAGAACTGATCCCAGGGACAGAGCCCGTGCCCGGCCGTGCATTTTGGGGCCATTTTGGTTGATCTTGGGTGCAGCCCTGGCTGGGCTCTGGTGCTGCCCAAGGTGGATCCATGGAGGAGATGCTTTGAATGAATCCCTGCTTTATTCTGGAACTCCATCCAGCCTCTGCTCTGGGGCAGCCTAGAAATCAAGGGAATGCTGAGGACACCTGAGGGCTGGGAGAAGGGCTCAGAACAGCCCTCCCAGCCCAGGGAGTCCCAGCTGTGCCCAATGCCCACCCTGTCCCCAGCCCAGAGCTCTCAGTGCCACCTCCAGGGATGGGCACCGCAACCCTCCCTGGGCAGTGCCAAGGCCTGAGCCCCCTTTCCGTGGGGAAATTCCTGCTGTGCCCACCCTGAGCTGCCCCGGCCCAGCCTGAGGCCGTTCCCTCTGCTCCTGTCCCTGTTCCCTGGAGCAGAGCCCGACCCCCCGGCTGTGCCCTCCTGGCAGGAGCTGTGCAGAGCCACAAGGGCCCCTGAGCCTCCTTTGCTCCAGGCTGGAGTTCCAGATGAGCCTCAGAACACCTGGAAAACCTGAGGCAGGATTTCCCCTCGCTGCCCAGGAAAGGAGCACAAGGAGCTTTGCTGTGGGGAGAGCTGAGCCCCCTTCCCATTCCCAGTGCAGGACCCTGAGCCCCATTCCCAGCCCCACTGCACGACCCCAAGCCCCATTCCCAGCCCCACTGCAGGACCCTGAGCCCCATTCCCATTCCCATTCCAGGACCCTGAGCCCCATTCCCAGCCCCACTGCAGGACCCCAAGCCCCATTCCCACTGCAGGACCCTGAGCCCCGTTCCTATCCCCAGTGCAGGACCCCAAGCCCCAATCCCAGCCCCAGTTCAGGTCCCTGCCAAACGTGGGAAGTGCTCAGGGGGGTTGTCCTTGCTCCCTGCTCCATCCCAGCAAACCTGCAAGCTCCAGGTGGGGCTGCTCTTCAAGGATAATCATTTTATTAAGTCTTCAAATGATAGAGAATCTGCTCCATATTAGGTTACTGCCTTCACTGCTTAATTAACTTTATTCCTACTCTAGGTTTGTTTAGTTTCACCTTCCAGCCTTTGCCTCTCATTATGGCTTTTTTAGCTAAATTAAAGTACTGGAATTGCCTGCCTGTGATGGCTCTAAAGAACACAGAGAAATTGGCTCTTACTTTTCCCTTGGATAAATTAAAAAGGTCAAGTGCCTTTAACCCTTAATTTCTGTATAAAACTGGCTTCAAAGGAGAGACCTCCAGAGGAGACCATGGAGATATTCCAATGGGTGTAGCCAGGCTGGGAGGGCTGGGAATGTTCCCTGGAGAGGAGAAGGCTCCAGGGAGAGCTCAGAGCCCCTGGCAGGGCCTGAAGGGCTCCAGGAGAGCTGCAGAGGGACTGGGGACAAGGGATGGAGGGACAGGAGCCAGGGAATGGCTCCCAGTGCCAGAGGGCAGGGATGGGTGGGAGATTGGGAACTGGGAATTCCTGGCTGGGCTGGGATTGCCAGAGCAGCTGTGGCTGCCCCTGGATCCCTGGCAGTGCCCAAGGCCAGGCTGGGCACTGGGGCACCCTGGGACAGTGGGAGGTGTCCCTGCCATGGCAGGGGTGGCACTGGGTGGGGTTTAGGGTCCCTCTCCACCCAGACCATCCCATGATCCAATGCCATCACTCTCCTGAGCCCGAGAACTCCCCCAAGCTGTGTCCTGCTGTCCCAGGACAGGAAGGATGGTCCTGGCAAAGCAATTCCACCCCTGCTTGAATCCCCGCTGCTCCCTGCAGCTCTCTGCAGTCCTTCCCCCTCTCCTGTGCTTGGAATTCACCCCAACACCTCCGAGGATCCCAACTCCCCGAGAAAAGCAGGATCATGAATAAACATCATGAATAATTTCCTGAGAGCAGCAGAACCTTATCCCTGACTGTGGGCAGAGGGGCAGGGGGGGAGCACTAATTAGATTATTTATGCAATCCTGCCTTGCTGAGATCCATCCTGACGAGGCAGGCAGAGGTGGGTCCATTTGAATTCCATGGAAATGCCCCGTTCCTGGAGCAGCTCCGTGCTGGAACTGCAGGTGCTGCCCCTCATCCTCTTCCTCCAGAGCTCTCCTGGGCTGGAGGGTGCCAGTGATATAAAATTCGAATGGTCAATCTGAATTTTATTTCTGTATCTTTTATTGCAAAGAAAGCAAGCAAGCAGCACTGGGTAACCCTGAGATGGAAAATGTAAACCCCATTCCTGCAAATTATTGTAATTTTGAAATTAAGGGGCTCACAGGCAAAGACATGGGAGTAGGTATAATAGTTCTTTATTAGGGAAATTAAAAATACAAATGCAATTGTACAAACAGCAACAACAACAACAAAAACCCATTGAAAGAGTGAGAGCAGTCCCTGCCCCCTGTGTGTCAGGGGGTGTCCCAGCCCCATGCCAGGGGGGCTCAGCCCTCCTGCAGTGCCAGCTGTGGCTCTGCTGCAGCAGGGATCCTGCACAAGGGGGGAGTTTTCCTCTGCAGCTCCAGGGCTGCTGCAGATGGGCCTGGGCTCCCTCTGGCCATGCAGGGCAGCAGAAAGCTGCTCCTCTGGCAGTGCAGGGGGCAAAGGCTGCCGTGCTGTGCCAGGCTCAGATTGTGCCCAGGTAGGAATGCTTGGCTCCTCCCCTGGGCGGAGCATCTCCCCATGGGATGCTGGCATTGGATCAGCCCTGCAGGGACACTCAGTGGCCATGGACAGCAGAGATCTCCTGCAGGGAGGGTTGGCTGGGGGAGAGACAAAGAAACAACTGCCCCAGGAACAGCAGAGAGCTGCCCCAGCTCTGACAGATGGGGATGGAATGCTCACAGCCCCAGTCACATCCTGCATTTCCAACCTAATACAATTGGAAAGGAGCACCAAGACATCAAATCCAGCCTGTGACCATCCCCACCTTTCACCCAGAGCAGAGCACTGAGAGCCAGGTCCAGCTGCAACAGCAACTTTTCCAAACCTTCATTTTTGCCCTTTTCTGGACCCTGCATATTTTCTCAGTAGCATCTTATTCACATTTTCCCTTCTATTCCCTTCCAGAAGCAGAACAGAACTGCCCCACCTCTGACAGATGGTGATAGAACACACACCCCAATTTCCAACCTAAGACAAGGATTCACTGGGATCGCACACATTGGATCAGCCCTGGGAAAGCAATTCCAGGCATCCCACTGGACACAAATGCCCTGCACGTGGTTGTACCACAATAACACACACAGATCTTCCTGCAGGGATGGATTTTCCTGCTGTGAACCTGAGGGCAGTCACTGGGTGAGGGGTGATGTCACTGGAGCTGCCCCTGCAGTGCTCTCCATCATCTCAAACCAGTAATTTATTTATCTGGATCAAGCACAGAGATGCTGGTTTGTCAAAAGTCCCATGAGGAGGTTCCCCTTCCCTAACCAAAGGTAATCCCTGAGGGAGGAGCTGCCAGGACCACCCTGCCCTGGGGAGGTGGCTGAGGGCAAGGAGCCCTCCCCGGGATCTGAATTCTTGCCCAGCTCCTTCTCCTCTCCCCACCACTCATGTGTATTTTTCCTAACTTTAAAACAGAGAAATCTCTCATTTTTAAAACCTATCACGTCCTCAATTTCAATAAAATCGGGCAGCGGAGTATTAGAGCTAATGATATGTTTTAGGGAAATAATAGTTTTATTGCCCTGGGTTTATGATCTTTTTGATTAACTGATTTTCTCAGATATTTGCACTCCCTCATTTGTTTGCTGCCTGCTCTTTACAGCCATTTTTAGGTTGTTATTTTCCTGACCAGTGCACGTGACATTTTCCGAGCTGGGTGTCCCACCAGCTGGAGGTGAGAGGACACCCAGAGGTTTAACAATGTGAAGCTTAAAGATAATAATGATCTTCTTTTCTTTAGAAACATGCAAGAACGGGGAGAAGGGGAGGTGATTTCCCCTGGATTTTCATGTCAGTGGAGATAAACGCACAAAAAATAAAGATGGACACAGAAATACACTGGCACAGGGTGCCCAGAGCTGCCCCTGGACCCCTGGCAGTGCCCAAGGCCAGGCTGGACATTGGGGCACCCTGGCACAGTGGGAGGTGTCCCTGCCATGGCAGGGTGGCACTGGGTGGGATTTGAGGTCCCTTCCAACCCAAACCAATCTGGGATTGTGGGATTTATGAAAAGGAAGCACTCATCAGTCTCTCTGTGCTCACTTTGGTGCCTTTCCAGGGCACCTGCTCTTCCTCTGCAGCATTTTCCACATCCAGCTCTGCTCTCCAGGCCAGCCCAGGAGGAGCCCAGCAAAGCCCAGGCTGCCTTTAGAGCCTCTGCAATTGCTGCCC
This sequence comes from Ammospiza caudacuta, assembly GCF_027887145.1. Classification (NCBI taxonomy): domain Eukaryota; kingdom Metazoa; phylum Chordata; class Aves; order Passeriformes; family Passerellidae; genus Ammospiza; species Ammospiza caudacuta. Next base: position 65,791,138 of record NC_080598.1, read on the forward strand.
GGGGGCATGATGGATTTTCATCCAGAAAAATGTGTGTTCCTTGTTATTGTAACTTTGTGCTGTATGAGGACAAAGCCAGAGAGAAATGCTCGATAAAGGAGACGTGATAAAAAGGGTAAATCTGCTTGGGAAAAAAGCTGTGCTTATTTTCTCTCCCAAATAAATCAGCTGGGAAAAGCTGAGTCAATAAAGCTCACTTTGAGCACGGCTCCTTTTTGCCGGTCAGGAGATACATTGCTTGTATGTTAATTGGCCCTTTAATCACTCTCGGAGTGCCGGGCTGCTGCCTTTTGAATCCTGCTGGAAGCTCTGCCTGCCGTCCCTTTATGTCTGGCTTTTATGGGAAGAGCTCCTGAAAAGAGCCCGAGAGTGTTCAGCGTCTGCAGAGGGGCTGAGCTCTGCATCAGCCATGGCAGCTCCACTGCAGCCTCCAGCCCACTCTGCCAGGTGGCTGCAATCCCCATATCTGCCCCTGCAATCCTCATTTTCTGCCCCTGCAATCCTCATTTTGTGCTCCTGAAATCCTCGTTTGCTGGGAATTTCCATCATTTTTGTAGCAGCAGGAAAAAGAGAAAAATCGGTGGCTCTGGTGTGGCACAGAATTCCCAACCCATTTCCAGCTCTGCGATGGAGCAGCACGAGGCTTGGTGGGATTTGGGTTCTCTGCTAATTAAGGTGAAAAGTGGAAGGGCCCCTTCCCAGAGACAGCAACTCTAAATGAAAATTGAGAGAGAAGTGGGGGAGAAGGCAAACAACCCCCATTTTGTTATAAAATCAGGAGCAAGGCAGCCATTCCAAGAGCTGATCCTGTTTCAGGGTGGGATTTCTGTCATTTCTCTGGAAATGGGACCTGCTGGCGCAGGGGGCGCAGCCTGGGAGGAGCTATGTGTGCTCTCCTGCATTCTCCAGGAGTTTCACAGGTTTGGGGCTCGGAGGGAAGAGCAGCAGCTGAGGTAGCACAGGGTTGTGGGATTCATCACTCAGGGGCGTTGCATCCCAGGTGAACATGGGCAGGAGGGGTTCAGCCCTCAGGGGTGGCTCCTGGGGTGGGTGCAGCTCCTCTGAGGCTGAATGCGACACAAAACCTGACAGATCCCTCTGGTCCAGCTGTGATTCCAGCCTGGACGGGCTGGGGAGAGGGGAGGGAGCAGCCCTGGGACAGCTCTGGGCTCAGGGCTGGGCAGGACGCACGGACAGGGCAGGGTCAGCAGCAGGGTCCTGCAGGGCTGAGGGGGTTCTCAAGGGATTAAAGGGAGTCTGCTTGGGATGGGATCCAGAGAGAAGAGGGAGAAACAGATCATGGAACCATGGGATGGTTTGGGTGGGAAGGGACCTCAAATCCCATCCCATCCCACCCCTTTTCCATGGCAGGGACACCTCCCACTGTCCCAGGGTGCCCCAGTGTCCAGCCTGGCCTTGGGCACTGCCAGGGATCCAGGGGCAGCCACAGCTGCTCTGGCAATCCCAGCCCAGCCAGGAATTCCCAGTTCCCAATCTCCCACCCATCCCTGCCCTCTGGCACTGGGAGCCATTCCCTGGCTCCTGTCCCTGCATCCCTTGTCCCCAGTCCCTCTGCAGCTCTCCTGGAGCCCCTTCAGGTGAAGCACTCGAACTTCTTGGGGAATCAGGGGTGCCGGGAAGGTTTTTGGTGAGCTGGATCCCCCCTGCAGAGTCTGTCCCACTTTATCCCTCCAGTTTTGTCTGAATTTCCCAGGGATGGGTTAAGGAGTGAAGGCTACAGTGAGCTCAGAGCTGACATTTGTGTCAGGCTGTGCTCTGAGCAGATCCAGCAGGATCTGTGGTTGTTCCTCTTTTGTGGCTCCCAAAAGTCTCTCCCAGTCCCCTGGATGCCAAACCCATGCTCCTGAAGGGCTGTGGAAGGCTCACCCCATTCAGCACAATGCAGCTGAAAGCAAAAGGGTCTCCCCATTCTGAGGACACAGAATCCACGTTGTCCTTGGATTCAGTTACACCTTTACAGACCTTTGCTTCTGCAGCAGGCAGAGCTGAGAGTCTGCACGGGACCTCCCCTGGCACCTCCCAGGAGCTGCAGAGCTGCTGAGGCTCCTGTGCTGCTGCCTGAGCCTAGTTATCATCATCATCATCATCATCATCATCATCATCATCATCATCATCATCATCATCATCATTATTATTATTATTATTATTATCATTATCATTATCATATCAATATTATTACTATTATTATTACTATTATTATTACTATTATTATTACTATTATTATAAATTCTGAGCTCTCCTGGCCCCAGTGCCTGCCCTTGCTGCTGTCCCAGGTGCTTGGCAGAGCCCCTGAGGAGGGCAGGTCCCTAAAGATGCCCCCTCAGCCTTCCTTGTGAGCTCCCCTGCCCATGTCCCAGGTCACCCTGCCACCCTTCCAGCCCTCTGTAGAAACCCCTCCATAGAACCCAAAATGTGTTTTTCTCCTCCCCCAGAAGGCAGCAGGGCGGGAGCTGTTCTCAGCCTCTCTCCCGGCCCTTCTCTGCTGGGAATATTTTGTTCTGAGGCGCAGCAGAGCGCTCTGCTGAAGAACAAATCAGGCTGTTAGAGCTGCACTTTAATCTTCCCTCTGGGAACACGGAGCTTCCCAATCTGATCCTGATGGCAGAGCAAAGCCTTGCCGGGGTTTAACGCTGCCATCGTCCGCTGTTTGCAGAGGTGAGAGAGGAGATCTTTTATGGATGAATGCAGGATATCCAGCTCGTGTTTACCCTGCCCCAGGCCCAGCCCTGCTGCAGTTAAACCTGAGTTTAAGCAGATGTGGCCTGGGTGATCGCTGTGAATGATAAACTCAAAATGTTCCCCCACAGCTTCCTTGGGGAAGGTGGAATTTGTGTTACCCTGAGCCTTGGGATAGAAGATTGGATTTCCAGGATGTGATGGAAAGACTGATCCTGGAATCACAGGCAGCACTGGCTGGGAGGGACCCTAAACCCACCCAGTGCCACCCCTGCCATGGCAGGGACACCTCCCACTGTCCCAGGGTGCCCCAGTGCCCAGCCTGGCCTTGGGCACTGCCAGGGATCCAGGGGCAGCCACAGCTGCTCTGGCAATCCCAGCCCAGCCAGGAATTCCCAGTTCCCAATCTCCCACCCATCCCTGCCCTCTGGCACTGGCAGCCATTCCCTGGCTCCTGTCCCTCCATGCCTTGTCCCCAGTCCCTCTGCAGCTCTCCTGGAGCCCCTTCAGGCCCTGCCAGGGGCTCTGAGCTCTGCCTGGAGCCTTCTCCTCTCCAGGGAACATTCCCAGCCCTCCCAGCCTGGCTCCAGCCCTGGGCAGCTCCATAATTAGACACAGGGATGTGTGGGGATCCCAGGGGATTAGCTGATCCCTGGTTCCACTGTGCACCCTCCTGGTTCACACATTCTCTGTCCTGCTCAGGAGCCTTCCCTGGTCCCTCTGATTTGTGCTGCAGCTCAGAACTGACCTCACCTGTGGCTCTCTCTGGAGCTTTGGGGTGCCATGAGCAGCTCAGGGCCCTAAACCCCATTGTCCTCCATCCCATAACCTGTGGAGAAGGGAGCTGGCACTGGGTGGGCTTTGGGATGCTCCCAACCCAAACCATTCTGTGGTTCTATAATCAAAACTAAAACTGAAAAGAACAAAAGGAACCCACTTAGGTAAGAAAACTGCAAATGTGTCCACAGAATGTGGAGATCTTTGGCTTTTAGCTGCATTGTGCTGGTGGCACGAGACTTCCTCAGCCCTTTAGGAGCATGGATTTGACATCCAGGGGTCTGGGAGAGAGTTGTGGGAGCCACAAAAGGAATGGTTTCTAGGAGAAACAAACTGGTGAGGGATAATTTTAGGATCTTGGCAGGTTTTAGGGCTGTTCTGGGTCTCCTTTGCTGAGCACACAGGAGGGCTGCCAGGGGATGGAGCAAGCCCTGAGCGCTGCGGGAGCGCTGCTGTCCCTGGTGCTGACCGCGGCGGGGCTGGCTCTAACGGGAGCCCGGTCACAGGCACCGAGCTGTCCCGAAATCCCAAAGGAGAATGCCCCAAAACTCCCAAAGGACAGTCCCAAAACTCCCACAGGATGGAGTCCCAGAATTCCCAAGGACAGTGTCCCACAATTCCCACAGGATGGAGTCCCAGAATTCCCAAAGGACAGCGTCCCAAAATCGCAAAGGACAGTGTCCCAAAACTCCCAAAGTCCCAGAATTCCCGAAGGACAGCATCCCAGAATACTGAATATTCTAATTCTCACTAACCAATCTAGTACAAGATACAAATCCTACAGCATTTCCATACAGCCTATAAGAATCATTACATTACCATACTGTGTAACATTTTAAACCCTAAAAACTCCTCTTTGGGCCCTTCTGCCAAGCTGTAGGGTCTGCTCTGACCCTTGGGCCTGTCTGCAAGCAGAGGGTGTTGTTCCATCACAAGGGGATCACCTTCAGCTGGCCACACCATTGTTTTCCAGTTGTTCAGTAACTGAGGGATCTCAGAGCTTGCTTTCATTTCAATCTCACTTATAGTTTCCATATTCTCCAAATCTTTTGCCAGGCAATCATATTTATAAGGCTTTCCTGTTTCATCTTCCCCCACAAAAAGAGAGTTTTGTCACTCCATCCACAGGGGCACATTCCTACACTGACTCACAGCTCTGGGCCCCCGATCCCAGTGCTGCCCCTGTGGGGAGCAGGATCCCCCCAGCCCATTCTGGGGGCAGGAGCTGTCCCCTGCAGCCCTGGCAGTGCCAGCAGCTGGGGCTGGGTGCAGGATGACATTATTAACTCTGCTCACTGTGTTTGCAGCTGTCACACGGCTGCTTTCCCCAGCCCCGCTCCTGCATCGCAATATTTGTTTTCCTCTCATTTGTATGTGCACTTGTCTCTATCGAATTTTGTCTCTTTGATTTCCGACCATTTTCCAATTTATCAGCATCACTTTGAATTCTAATCCTGGCTGCCAGAGCACTTGTAATCATCCCCAGCCTGGTGTCACTCGCTGTTGCCTGGCTCGTGCTGCTGAATTGTTAATATTTCATGGAGGCACAGCCACTCCAGGCCCTGCTCCTCCAGAGGGTCTCGTGTGTCCTGTGCCAGAGAACCCTCTGGAACAGCTTTTTGCCATGTTTCTGGGCTCTCACAGCACATTCAGGTCATCATTTGCTTCAATTAGTGCTGCAGGATAAATTTGGATCATTGACAGCAACATTGCGGTCCTGGTTGGAAAAACACTTCCCAGCTGTTGATGTGCAGCTCCTTTGTGAAGGGATCGTTTACACTTTGCTCCTCCTCACTGGTTGAATTTGGGGTGCTCCTGCCCAGCAGTCCCTGGGATCACAGTCCCCGCGTGCCAGAGGGATCTCTGTGATCTTTGTGTGGGAGGAACCTTGGACAGAAGGAAAATCCTTTAGAGCTGGAAAACCCCCAGAGCTGAGCTGGTAGGAGAGGGGCACTGCAGCTGACAAACCTGGTCCCACAGCCCCATGCTGACCCCACAGAGCCACAGCCACCCCAGATGGTGCCACCAGGGAAGCAGCAACAGCACTGAGGGGGGAACGCACCCGGGTGGGGTGAGGCACTGAAATGCCACACTGTGATGGGTGTTTGTGCTTCTCAAAGTGGTGCTGGGCCCGGCAGAGCCTGTTGTGTTTGCAGGGAAATGCCCCAACAAAGGCAGGAATGATGCATCTGACTCCATGTTCTCAGAAGGATAATTTATTATTTTATGATACTATGTTATATTAAAAAATACTATACTAAACTATACTAAAGAATACAGACAGGATACTTACAGAGAATACAGAAAGGGCACTTCCAGAAGGCTAAAAAGATAATAATGAAAACTCGTGACTCTCTCCAGAGCCCTGACACAGCTTGGCCCTGATTGGCCAAAGAGTGAAAACAACTCCCAGCAGAATCCAATGGAACAATCACCTGTGGGTGAACAATCCCCAAACACATTCCACATGAGCACAACACAGGAGAAGCAAATGAGATAAGAATTGTTTTCTTTTTCTCTGAGGCTTCTCAGCTTCCCAGGAGAAGAATCCTGGGCAAGGGGTTTTTTCCAGAGAATGTGAATGCCACAAGAGCCTTTGGACCCCAAGGTTTGCCCCTGCAGCTCCAGCTGCTGCAGGGAATATCCCAGTCCATGGCAGTGTGATGGTGGCCTGGGATCTGATCTGGGTGCAGATCCATGAGGAGTGTGACATCCTCACCTGGAATGGGATAGAGGATGGATTTCCAGCTCAGGGCACTCTGAATCCACATGCACAGGAAGGAGATTTTCCTTTTCCCCATTTATCATGGAATTCTGTTTTCCTGTTTGCACCTGACTTGCTGCTCTCAGCCACCTGAGGGAAGGGTGAGCCAGGTGGAAGTCAGTCCCTTCTCCCAGTGACAGGAGAGGGTGCCAGGAGCAGTGCCAGGAGGGTCTGTATTGGATATCAGGAAGAATTTCTGAGATAGAATGAGTCTGAGGAGCTGCTCTCACCTTTGGTTGGCCACGATAAACTGGTGGAGAGAAGTGGCCATTTCCTTAATCGTGGTGATGAACTTGAGGGGAAAAAAGTGAATATTTGGCCTGAAAAGCAGAGGATGTTTCCATGGCCAGCAAGAGGAGTCTGTCCATGTGCTGGCATTGGGGAGCCAAATCTGCCCAGCTGGTACCACTTTTACCACATCCAGCTCCTTGGGCAGAGGTTTGCAATTCCAGCTTTGGAATATTTGTGAGGAAACACGAGCTGCATCCTCTGCTCCTCTCCGTGGTGCCTGCACTGTGTTTCCTGCTCTGAGCCCTCCTGAACCCCACACCCTCTGCCTTTCTGATGTGAGAGGCTCCAGCTGCCCTTGCCCAGTGCCTGCTTGGTGTAATGTAAATGTAAAATCAGAACTGCAGGCTGATTTGGGTGGGAAATACCTTTTAGTTCATCTCATCCCACCCCCTGCCATGGCAGGGCCACCTTCCACTGTCCCAGGTTCCTCAAATCCCCAACATCCAATCTGGCCTTTGTGGAGTGACTTGAATGGCAAAATTCACAGATTAGATTTCCTGATAGCTAAAATTTAACCTTTATCAAAAGGAGAAAAAAAGCTTTTTCTGCTCTTTTCATGTCCTAGATCAAAGCCTGCTCATTTAACTACTCCCTTGATACTGCATTTTGTCCTTTGGCTTCAGAGGCTCGGTGCACACACACAGCTCCCGCTGTGCCTTTGAACTCCAGCCCGTGGTGCTGTGAACCCAGCACTGCACCCACTGCAGGGACAGCAGCTCCACACGGCCCCCAGGACACCTGGGATGTGCTGGGTGCTCCTGTCTGGGGTGCTGCAGGGAGCTGGGCTGGGAGCAGAGCTTCTGGAGGAACAGCCTGGAGGGGAAACCAAAGGAAGGGGAACAGGACCCGTTGGGTCTCCTCCATGGGCTGGAGAGCCTGTGCTAATGGCCTTTTCCTTCTGCACACCCTGGACAGTCCCTGCTGGTGGCCTTTTCCTTCTGCACACCCTGGACAGTCCCTGCTGGTGGCCTTTTCCTTCTGCACACCCTGGACAGTCCCTGCTGGTGGCCTTTTCCTTCTCCACGCTCTGGACAGTCCCTGCTGGTGGCCTTTTCCTTCTGCACACCCTGGACAGTCCCTGCTGGTGGCCTTTTCCTTCTGCACACCCTGGACAGTCCCTGCTGGTGGCCTTTTCCTTCTCCACGCTCTGGACAGTCCCTGCTGGTGGCCTTTTCCTTCTCCACACTCCAGACAGTCCCTGCTGGTGGCCTTTTCCTTCTGCACACTCCAGAGAGTCTCTGCTGGTGGCCTTTTCCTTCTGCACACTCTGGACAGTCCCTGCTGGTGGCCTTTTCCTTCTCCACACCCTCAAATAACCACCCAAGGATAATTCTCCGTTTCCTCCATGGCCTCTCCCAGTGCCCAGCCAGGAGCCGTTCCTGACACTGAATCTCTCATTTAACTGTGCCATGGATCTGCCAGCGCATCGTTAAGCACACATTTGTATCCTTAAATTAAATTTAGCCACCACAGGCTGAGTGATTTCCTTCCTGATTATCCATCTGTAGGAAACAACAGCCTCTCATCCCTCTCCCTGTGCTGCCTCCTGAGTTTAACACCGAGCTGCCTTCAGCTCCACGTTTTCCATCAGCTCACATCACAGTGGGGATGCAGCCAGCAGTGAGGGAGGAATTAGCTGTAGAAAAAGAGGATTTTAATCTGCAGAGGTTGAGCACAAAGCAGGGGAAGGACACCCTGGAATCCTCTCACAAAGGGACCATGGCCTTTGCTCTGTTCTCCTGAGCCCTCATGCCCTGGGCTTGCCTTAATTGAATTTTTGGTAAGGAATAAACAAAAAAGGAATAAATAGTTCTGGTGGGCGCAGCGAGCTGTGGACAGAAGCTGCTCTTGTGGCAAAGGGGACATCTGGAGAGGGCACAGCCTGAGGGCTCCCCTGGAGAGCCTGGCAGGGGAGGAACAGCTCCAGCCTTCCAACCATCATCAAAATCGAATACGGGGGGTTACAGGGTCAGAATGGTAATTGCAGACTCTGGAGCATCTTTTTCCATTAAAAAACCAACTTTGCTGAAATAATTCATGCTCTCTGCCACTTCTGAGTCAATGAATTCTCATTTTCAGACGGAGAAGATGTTTTTGAAAAGATCCTGACCTCTTCTATCAGGTCCAGCCCGTGAGTGGCAGCGAGTCTGGGCATCAGCTTCCTTGCAGACACAGAACTCCTCAGAAGTCACCAGGTGAAAGAACTCAACACAATTTCTTCAAGCCTTGTGACAAGGTTGACAGGAGTCTCTCACCTCCGCCGTGCAGAGGCTGGCATGGTCCCTGCCCGTGGCAGCGGGGCTGGGCCAGGTGACCTTTGAGGGCCCTTCCAGCCCCAACCATTCCACGATCCTTTGAGCAGAGAAAGAATAAAGTTAAATTGCAAGAAGGAAAAAGTGAGGAGGAGATAAGGAAAACTTCTTTAGAGGGGGAGATTGATGTGTTTTATGCTGCACCCGCCTGCATCAGCAGCTCTGGAATAATTCCATAATGTCTGTAGGGTGAAGGAAGGTGGGAGGAGGGAAGGGAATAGAAAAGAAAATATGAATAAGATGCTACTGAGAAAATATGCAGGGTCCAGAAAAGGGCAAAAATGAAGGTTTGGAAAAGTTGCTGTTACAGCTGGACCCAGCCCTCTGTGCTCTGCTCTGGGTGAAAGGTGGGGATGGTCACAGGCTGGATTTGATGTCTTGGTGCTCCTTTCCAATTGTATTAGGTTGGAAATGCAGGATGTGACCGGGGCTGTGAGCATTCCATCCCCATCTGTCAGAGCTGGGGCAGCTCTCTGCTGTTCCTGGGGCAGTTGTTTCTTTATCTCTCCCCCAGCCAACCCTCCCTGCAGGAGATCTCTGCTGTCCATGGCCACTGAGTGTCCCTGCAGGGCTGATCCAATGCCAGCATCCCATGGGGAGATGCTCCGCCCAGGGGAGGAGCCAAGCATTCCTACCTGGGCACAATCTGAGCCTGGCACAGCACGGCAGCCTTTGCCCCCTGCACTGCCAGAGGAGCAGCTTTCTGCTGCCCTGCATGGCCAGAGGGAGCCCAGGCCCATCTGCAGCAGCCCTGGAGCTGCAGAGGAAAACTCCCCCCTTGTGCAGGATCCCTGCTGCAGCAGAGCCACAGCTGGCACTGCAGGAGGGCTGAGCCCCCATGGCATGGGGCTGGGACACCCCCTGACACACAGGGGGCAGGGACTGCTCTCACTCTGGCAGGAGTTTGGTTTGTATTACTGCATTTTTATTTTATTTTTATTTTTCCCCAATAAAGAACTGTTATTCCTATTCCCATATCTTTGCCTGAGAGCCCCTTAATTTCAAAATTGTAACAATTCAGAGGGAGGGGTTTTGCATTTTCCATTTCAGGGGAGGCTCCTGCCTTCCTTAACACACACCTGGCTTTTCAAGTGAAGACACCAACATAAATAATCCTGTGAGCACTGAGAGCAGTGCCCAGTGCCCAGGGCTGTTTCCCACAGCTCCACCCTCATTTCTTTTGCCTCTGAAATTGCCCACCCATAATCCCATTAATGGATATTCTGAGGCTGTGCAACAGGCAGGAATAATGGAACACTTTATGGAGAGGGCCATCCTTCATCCCATTTATTACTTTAGCAGGCCCTGGGGTTGAATTATGGCTGTGAAAGGACTCTCTGGCCACAGATAATCCATGGTTATGTATAGAGTACAGCTCTTGGGTGGGCTGGGAATGCAGGGAGGATTCATTTCTGCCACCTTGGGCCCTGGGCTGTCCATGTGGCCCATGGGCACAGCCTGGGGAAGGAGCTCAGGGGGTTCTGTGTCCCTGCTCGGCAGTGCTGCCTGCCTGGAGACAGTTTGGCAACAAAAATCCCCTACAACGTTACAAGCTGGGGACAGTGTGTGGCTGGGCAGTGCCCAGGCAGAAAGGGACCTTGTTGACAGCAGACTGGACATGAGCCAGCAGTGTGCCCTGGTGGCCAAGAAGGCCAATGGCTCCTGGGCTGGATCAGGAATGGTGTGGCCAGCAGGAGCAGGGAGATCATCCTGCCCCTGTGCTCAGCGGTGGTGAGGCCAAACCCTGAGTGCCGTGTCCAGTTCTGGCCCCTCAGTTTGGGAAGGACTTTGAGAGGCTCGAGCACATCCAGAGGGGGCAATGAGGCTGGAGAGGGGCTGGGAACACAAACCCTGTGAGGAACCCCTGAGGGAGCTGGGGGTGCTCAGCCTGGAGAGGAGGAGGCTCAGGGCTGCCCTCATTGCTCTCCACACCTTCCTGCAGGGAGGTGCAGACAGGTGGGGTCGGTCTCTGGCAGAACCAGAGCGCACAGTCTGCAGCTACGGCAGGGAGGCACAGGTTGGATATCAGGAAGAAATTTTTCACCCAAAGAATAATAAAGCACTGGAATGCTCTTCCCAGGGAGGTGGTGGAATCACCATCTCTGGATGTGTTTAATAAACACTGGACATGGCACTGGGTGCTATAGTGTGGGTGAGGTGTGAGGGCACAGGTTGGACTGGATGGTCTCAGAGGTCTCTTCCAACCTCATCATTCTGGGATTCTGGGATCCATAGAAATGAGAAGTGAGCGCCTGGAAAAGGGCAGGAGGTTGGAATCAGTGCCAGAGCCCTGCAAGGAGTGGCTGGGGGGCTCAGCCTTGCCCTGAGCTCACCTGACCCCTGTGCTGGGCTGTGCTGGGCAATGCCATCAGGGCCACCACGGTCCCCAGGTGTGCCCCTGGGCACCCAGTCCCGTGGGCATGGACAGACACCCCCAGACATCCACCGTGCAGCCCATTCCCGAGCCCCTGCATTCCATGGAGCCCCGGGGCAGCCATTCCCTCAGGCTATGCCAGCTGCAGGCAGCATTGGCATGAAGGCGTTGGGAGAGCTGCGAGCGGGGCAGCGCTGAGGGAAAGGAGCTCTGCACTCTGCATTATCTCATTTTTCCTTTCAAATGCCTCAAAAAGGTCACGCTAATGATGTTTACCAGCAAGTAATAAATGTTAGCACTTCTCTCCTCAGCCCGAGCTGCAGACCGAGAGGTGCCCGTGTTTGTTTTCCAGTTCATCAGGACGCACCCAGCACAGGCAGGCACAACACGGCCATTTCCAAACGGTGACATTTGCAAATATCCCTCTCCTAATGATTGTTTTCTGGAACCTGCCACAGGAAATGGCATTTAACGCCTCGTTTTTGATGCTGGCTTCGTGCCTGTAACAAAGCCCCCGGCACCCAGCCCTCCCTCACCGAGCTCTGGAAGGGTTAATGGGAACAGAGCCCCATGGAAAAGGCAGAGCTATTAGCCGAGTAATTAAAGTTCTCTCTTAATCCAGATAAGATTGCAAGCAGGAATAATTAAACTGAACCTCAGGACCCCTCGGATTGCGGCGCCTGGATTGTCAATGGCTGTGGGTGGTGCTGGGAGCTCCAGATGCTCTGCAAAACTGGGATCTGCAGCCCTTGGGGACAGCCGGGTGGGGCAGGTGCATCCTCCCCCAGTTTCCTGCCAAATGACACCGGGACCTGTGACATCTGTCCTGCAGAGTGCTCCAGGCTGGAGATGTGGGGGAGCATTAGCTGACTGAGGAAATGGAGTCACCCTGAGGTGACACTGCGTTTGTCCCTGGGGGTTTTAGGGTTCCATCACCCTGAGGTGACACTGCCCTTGTCCCTGGGGGTTCCAGTCACCCTTAATGTGACACTGGGTTTGCTCCTGGGGGTTCCATCACCTTGAGGTGACACTGAGTTTGTCCCTGGGGTTCCAGTCACCCTTAATGTGACACTGGGTTTGTCCCTGGGGGTTCCATCACCTTGAGGTGACACTGGGTTTGTCCCTGGGGTTCCAGTCACCCTGAGGTGACACTGGGTTTGTCCCTGGGGGTTCCATCACCCTCAGGTGACACTGAGTTTGTCCCTGGGGTTCCATCACCCTTAAAGTGATGCTGGGTTTGTCCCTGGGGTTCCATCACCCACTGCTGCCCCCAGAGATGGGGAAGCAGGGACTAGCCTGGGATGGCTGAGATGAGCAAATCCTGGGTGCTGTCAGCAGATCTGATCACTACTGACTGCAATGAACTACTCAACAAGGAAAATCCTCCTGGCTGAGCACATTTCCAAGGAAAACCACAAGGTTTGGCTTCCTGACCAAAACTTCCAGGTCAAACCGCGAGTTTTGGCTGTTTGCAAAGCAGCAGCCATGCTGCTGTAGTGATGGGGAAGGTAGAGAGGCCCCTCAGATTTTTCTGGGGGGTGCTGTCAGGTCTCCCCATGACCCTCTGATCTCTGAGCAGCCTCCTCATCCTGCTCATCTCCTTGGGTTTTAGAGATCCTTGGGATCAAGAGCAGCAATGCAAGCCCAGAAGCAAAGGGTGGGAGCCAGGCAGGGAAGAGGAGCACAAACCCAAATTAACAAATACCCAATCCCAAATCTGTCATTCACCATTGCATTCCTGCCTAATTCTCTCCAGGAGGCAAAAGTACTGTAATATACCCACAAAGGAAGAAAAAAATCCATTTACAGGCTGGAAATGGAATTGCTGGCAGGGAGGAGGAGCAGGGAGGCACATATGTTTCCTGAATATCCAGTGAGCTCTCCAAACAATCAAACAGCACATGGGGAAAATGCTCCCAGGAAAGTCTTCCAGGGATCCCTGATTTGGCAATGCGGGTACTGCTGCAGCAAGGGAGAAAAATCATAAAGAAAAGCTTCATAAAACCAGGCCTGCTCTCCTAAAATCAGTGCCTGGCCTTGTCAAAGCCAGCACTTTGCAAGTTCCCATGTGGGAGCAATCCTGGTGTGAGCAGTTTGTTAACATAACAATCTATTCCTGGGTGAAAAACAACCAGCACCTCTATAAACTGTTTTCATACTGTTAGATAGAAAAATGAAAACTATCCCTCACAAACAACTGTCCCTGCATTTACACACTGAGAGTCTGATTGACCAATCAATGCAGAATAACAATTTGTTAGTAACCAATAAAGTGATTGGCAGGAAAGCTCCTGACAAATGGGAGTCCCACACAAGGTCTGTAAAACTGAATAAAAATGAGTTATGTGAATAAAGAATGGGATTTTTCCACCTTGAAGGAAATGGATTCCTGTGTGATTTATTCCCACAGGGAATTTCCATTTTCAGTGATTAGCCCAAGAGCCAAACACAGCATTCCCTCCCTCCAGGAGCAGAGCCTGCCCCATCAGAGCTCTCTGCTGTTCCTGGGGCAGTTGTTTCTTTGTCTCTCCCACAGCCAACCCTCCCTGCAGGAGATCTCTGCTGTCCATGGCCACTGAGTGTCCCTGCAGGGCTGATCCAATGCCAGCATCCCATGGGGAGATGCCCTGCCCAGGGGAGGAGCCAAGCATTCCTACCTGGGCACAATCTGAGCCTGGCACAGCACGGCAGCCTTTGCCCCCTGCACTGCCAGAGGAGCAGCTTTCTGCTGCCCTGCATGGCCAGAGGGAGCCCAGGCCCATCTGCAGCAGCCCTGGAGCTGCAGAGGAAAACTCCCCCCTTGTGCAGGATCCCTGCTGCAGCAGAGCCACAGCTGGCACTGCAGGAGGGCTGAGCCCCCATGGCATGGGGCTGGGACACCGCCCTGACACACAGGGGACAGGGACTGCTCTCACTCTGGCAGGGGTTTGGTTTGTATTACTGCATTTTTATTTTATTTTTATTTTTCCCCAATAAAGAACTGTTATTCCTGTTCCCATATCTTTGCCTGAGAGCCCCTTAATTTCAAAATTGTAACAATTCAGAGGGAGGGGTTTTGCATTTTCCATTTCAGGGGAGGCTCCTGCCTTCCTTAACACACACCTGGCTTTTCAAACAAACCCCAGTGCCACCCCAGGCTGCCTGCATTGCCCCCCTGCCGCTCCCAGCTGCATTTCTGACAGCTGAGCTGTGTGATCAGGGTTCTGCTGCAGCTGCAGGACACAGGCAGATTGCAGCAGGGAGGGAAATGTGCCGTGCTGCTGGAGTTGGCCTCCTGTGGAACAGCCCCCTTATCTCACAGGGGCACACGGTGCCCTGGGGAGATTGGGCACTTCTCAATGGTCTGGGCTCGGCAGACAAACTCTGTCAAGTAGCACAGCCTGGCAGGAAAATCTCTTTAAAGTGGGTTTTTTGATGGATAATGGATTGTCAGCGCTGGCTTCTGCGTCTCAACAGGGGCAGGGGAAGATGTGACGCCTCCTGATTTTCCTTTATTAGAGGGTAAATACCAAAATGAGCTGATGAGAGCCTATTTATTTTTATGAGGAAATAAACAAGGGAAAGGGCAGCAGTTTATGAGATGAAAGCTAATACAGCTGGGCCCTGATCTGGTGAAAGGCTGTCAGAAAACAAAGCAGAGATTTAGTGGTGGAGATGTTTGGATGGAAGCAACAGGAGCTGTGCTCAGCCAGGCTTGTTAAACAAATGGGGCACTGAGGTGGCAGAACAGGGACACAGAGGAGGCCAGGCAGGGTGTGAGGGTGGAATGGCTCTCCTGCCACCCTGGCTGTCCCTTTTGCTGCTCTGGCTCAATTCAGACCCTCTCAATCAGCTGTGGATCCAGACTGGACTCAATACCAAATTCAGAGTGGGGCACCCAGGGTGGTTCCAGCTCACACAACCCCTTCCCCATACCAAGGGCTGCCCTGGAGCTCTTGGATCTCACCTTGCTCATGGGGCCCGGACACAGAGGTCAGACTGGCAGGGAGGGCATCCCTGTCCCTGCACTCTGGTTCCTGATCCCATGGTGTGGAAACAGAGGGCACCACAGGGAATATTTCTGTGTCTGCTCTGGGGTGCCCTGACCCCCAGGGCAGCACTGACTTTGACCCTCATTCCTGGAGAAAGTTTCCCAGACTTCCAGAGAGACTGGAATCCACAAAAGTGTGAAATAGATTACAGAGAGCAGTGTAAGCGTGTCACTTGGTGAGAAACTGAGGTTTTGGGATTTTTTGTGTGTTGTGGATGGAAGCAAGATGGAGGGCACAGGGTGTCATCCTGGGCTTCTTCTTCATGCTTCTTCCTTCTTCTCCATGGGTTTGGGTGGCATTTTGTAATCGGGCAGGAAAATCCCCATTGCAGCTCTGTGGGATCAGTTATTGGGTTAAAAGGGAAAATAATCCAGGTGTCAGTTCTTAATTGGATAGTTCAGTCTGAAAAGCCCTTGTACCAAGAGATTGTTGGCCATTTTGTGCCTTCTCATGCAAAGCTGCAGAACTCGCATCAGTGCGACTGTTTCACTGATAAGAAATAATAAACACTTGAGTCTGAACAGGAATTACTGTGTCAGTGCCTTCAATCCAGACCCAGAGAAATCAACAACTGGTACCCTGACACCATGGGATCCAGTCCCCATGGGATGGATCCAGCTGCCTCCTGCCCCACAGTCCCTGTGACTGCACAGACACAATTCCTCCAACTTTCTCTGTTCCAGGGCAGTCATTTACCCTGCCCTCCCTCCAGGACACCTTGTGTGTGTGTTCTGTCTGTGCAGCTCCTCTCCTCAGGCCTGAACTGAGCATTACAGAATTGCTTTTTCCCAGCCAGGCAATCCCGAGCTGGAGCACACAGGGATCACAGGGGATGGCTCAGCCCTGGAGCTGAAGCTTCAGAGGAGAAAATCTCCCCATGCCTTTGCTGCATCAGGAGGGGAAGGGCTGGCTCCCGGCTGATCTGGAGTGGCCTGACAAAACGGAACATCTCCAGGTGGGGTGCTGCAAATGTGGCAGTGAAACCAGCTCCTGAGGGAAAGGAAGGGTTGGGAAGGGAGGTGGGGACAGCACAGGCCAGGTCCCACAGCCTCTGGAAGTGTTCTGTGGAGGAATGGCTGCTGTGGCAGTTTTTTCTTCCCATTTTTCATTGCAAACTGTGTTTTATCATCAGAGTGAGCAGCTGCACTTGGCTGTTTTGGCAGACAGAATAAACATGGAATGGTTTGGGTTGGAAGGGACCTCAAATCCCACCCACCCCTCCCCTGCCATGGCAGGGACACCTCCCACTGTCCCAGGGTGCCCCAATGTCCAGCCTGGCCTTGGGCACTGCCAGGGATCCAGGGGCAGCCACAGCTGCTCTGGCAATGCCAGCCCAGCCCCTCCCCACCCTCCCAGCCACGAATTCCTTCCTAATCCCCAATCCCCAATTTAAATCTGCCCTTGTTCAGCTTGAAGCCATCCCCCTTGTCCAAAGCCCTCTCCCACAGTGACCCCATAGTTTCAGGATGTCCCCACAATGGAATCTCAGCGCTGTTTTCCTCTTTGCTCCCAAATTCACAACGAGGGACCAGGGAAGGGAAATGTGGAGTTTTGTAGGGGGAGCTGACATTGGGAATGCACATTTCTGGCTGTGTTTATGGAGCCTTCACTACCTGCTAAAGCACAGCTGAACCTGTTGAGAAACACATGAAAATAAAGGGATTAAAGCACCTCCAGATGGGCAGATAAACCTGGAGGAAGAGGCACGTTAATGCTGGAATTGGGGGGATTCATTCTGGTGCTGATGGAAGATTCTAGGTGTGTAATTCTGCCCTGCACTGGATTGGGCTGGGAACTGGAGTCCCCATCCCTGGGGGGGTTTCCAAAGCCCTGGGAGTGGCACTTGGGGACAGGAGACAGTGGTGGCCTTGGCACTGCTGGGGGTTGTTGGGCTCAGAGAGGTTTTCCAGCCTTAACCACTCCATGATTCTGCATTTGGGCACAGATTTGCTGTTCCCACCCCACCCTGCCAGGGCTGTCCCTGGGCTGGGGCAGGTGTGGAGGAGCTGTGTCAGGGGAGGGCCCTGCACTGAGAAGATTCTTTTATTTCTTTGAAGTGTTTTGACTTTTGTAGCTCAACCAAATGTGCTCGTTAAAAATGTAGGGTCTGGCTCTCAGTACCATTAAAGATAAAGGCAAATAACTGCATTTCTTTCTTTCATCTTTGTCTCTGAAAGCATCCTGTGCACCTCCCAGTGCTGTTAATATGAATATTTCTGTGCTCTCCTCTGATGTTTCTCTAAGCACCAGCCCTTGGCAAAATGGAGCTGGAATAACTCAAAAAGAAAAAAAAACCTGGCTCCTAATTCTCCTCCTGCATTCCTCGTTCAGGTTTGGCAATTAGACCCTGAAATTTCTTGCAGTTCAGATTTTTTAGTTGACCTTCTTAGGCTCTAATCCATCTGTAAGTGATGTCCCTGTATCCCAAAGGGCTGAGAATCCCTTTGGGCTGGGAAATCCACAGCCAGGCTGCTGCAGGCCTGCCCAGGCAGCCAATGGAAACCATTCCCAGCCTCCTGCCCAGGGGATTTCAGTGCTTTGCTTCAGCTGGGGCTGCAGGATCCTGGAATTCACCTCCCTCTGCTCCACTTCCCCCTCCTCATTACTAAATTCCACCTTTTCCTCAAGCCCAGCCACCTCTGCCTTCCCTGTGCTGTATTTTTCTCCTCATCATGGAAAATACAGAATGGTTTGGGTTGGAAGGGACCTCAGAGCTCGTTTTGTTTCACCCCCTTTGTTCCACACTCATCCTGTGCTTGATTAGTTCCCCTTTTATTTCTTCCTGCACATCAGACTGGAAATTTCCAAAAGAATTGGAAGAATTTCCAGGAGGGCACAAAGAATTCAGAAGAAATCCTTGTTATTTGATCCAGCACTTCTGACTGTGGCCTTTCAAGTAGAATCTCATCTCTCCTCATTGTTTATTTGGGCAGTTCATCACTGCCACGCCAGAACATCCTTTTACTCCTTCAAAACTCACAGTAATGGCTCTGCAGATTATTTTCCTTAATGATCTTTTCCTTTTGATTATTTCGAGGTACCTAATGATGCACTAAAGTGAGATATGGGTATAAATAATGTCCTGTGAGTAGCTGTGATGCCCTCAAATTCTGTTTAGGTTTTTAGCTCCTTTTGTTGGAGCTGAGACACGTTATTCCCATGTTTTCCTGTGATTAGTTTGCACAGATGATGATGTCAGGAGCAGCCAGCAGGAACATGGATCTTCCATCAGCCACCCAAGCAAACAGTGGTTGTTGTGAGCCCGGGCCAATTTAAATATCATTTATTGTGGTGTCTCAGTCCCCTCTGTCAGGCTGAGAACTGCAGGATCCCGGGGGGTGGCAGGGCGGGGGTGGCACAGGAGCAGCACAGCTTGTTGTGCTCCCGTTAATTGGGGCAGGTGTAGGAGCGTTGGGGGGATGGAGATGAGAGATCTCTGCAGCCAGGTCTGGAACTTGGGGTTCATTGCACAGGGCCTGGGTGCAGGGCCCTGCTGGGATTTGGGGTTCATTGCACAGGGCCTGGGTGCAGGGCCCTGCTGGGATTTGGGGTTTATTGCACAGGGCCTGGGTGCAGGGCCCTGCTGGGATTTGGGGTTTATTGCACAGGGCCTGGGTGCAGGGCCCTGCTGGGATTTGGGGTTTATTGCACAGGGCCTGGGTGCAGGGCCCTGCTGGGATTTGGGGTTTATTGCAGAGGGCCTGGGTGCAGGGCCCTGCTGGGATTTGGAGTTTATTGCACAGGGCCTGGGTGCAGGGCCCTGCTGGGATTTGGGGTTTATTGCAGAGGGCCTGGGTGCAGGGCCCTGCTGGGATTTGGAGTTTATTGCACAGGGCCTGGGTGCAGGGCCCTGCTGGGATTTGGGGTTTATTGCACAGGCCCTGGGTGCAGGGCCCTGCCGGGCATTGCCAGCCACAGCTGGAGCAGGCCCGAGAGAAGAGAGGGGGAGAGAGGATGGGAGTGTAAGGGAGTAAAAGTATAAGAGAGCAAAAGGCAAGACCTAAGAGTAAGAGCTAAGAGAGTGAAGTTCCCATTCCAATACCATAAATCTTCTTCTGTGCTGAATATTCTGATTCTCACTAACCAATCTAGTACAAGATACAAATCCTACAGCATTTACATACAGCCTATAAGAATCATTACATTCCCACACTATGTAACATTTTAAACCCCAAAAACTCCTCTTTGGGCCCCTTCTGCCAAACTGTAGGGTCTGCTCTGACCCTTGGGCCTGTCTGCAAGCAGAGGGTGTTGTTCCATCACAAGGGGATCACCTTCAGCTGGCCACACCATTGTTTTCCAGGTGTTCAGTGACTGAGGGATCTCAGAGCTTGCTTTCATTTCAATCTCACTTACAGTTTCCATATTCTCAAAATCTTTGCCAGGCAATCATATTGATAAGGCTTTCCTGTTTCAGCTTCCCCAACAGACAGGGAGAGCAGCCCAAGCCATGCTGACCTTTCCCAGGGCTGCTCCATGGGGAATCCCAGAGCTCTGTTTCCCTGGCTCTGTCAGGCACTATCCCCACCTGGGATCTGTGTACAAATCACGAACAGGACAGGACTGCTGGGCACGTGCCTTGGGCTGTTTGATTTTCCAGCATCACTCTCATTCCATGGCTATGGCAATGGGAAGATGCCACCAGCTCACATCGCAGCAGCAGACACAGAACTCAATGTCACAGCTCACTTTATGAGTTTTGTGACCAATCACACAAAGCAAAAGCACATTGACAGTAGTTCTATCCAACCACTGTAAGCACAGGTACCTTTGGTTAAACAATGCTTGCTTATTTCAAATACAACACCTGCTTGTGAGCCTTCAAACACAATGCACACAGCTCCATTGTTAAGCTTAGAACTTCCTAATATCTCACTGGATAAACTTTTCTGCAGCTTAGAGAGTTATTCTAGACAAGTGCTAATACACAGACCATTGTTCTATTTGTCCTTTTCTACTCCTTACATAATTTCTCTGCTGACCAATCTCATGGCTGCTACTCAGCTCCAATCCCAGTTCTGCTGTTTCTGAGGCCTTTTGCAGCTTTCCCAAACCCCTCTGATTTTATGGATTCCCACAAGGCAGCAGCTGCTGAGACAGGTGAATGAAGGGGAGATGTGGATCAGTCACTACCACAGAGCAGGAAACTGAACATCAGTGAGGCAGGCACTGGGATAATGCCCAGGCTCAGATTCCAGCCCCTCAGGATGGGCAGAGCCTGTGCTCTCTTCACTGTCCTGACCTCCTCCTGTGCTGGCACTGGGATGGGAGCTCAGCTCCGTGCCCAGCACCCACTGATGCCTCTGCTCCTGCCTCTCCTGCTGAGTGCAGGGTCTGGTGTGGGCAATCCCAAAATTCCAGACTGGATTGGGTTAAAGGGACCTTAAATCCCACCCAGTGCCACCCTGCCATGGCAGGGACACCTCCCACTGTCCCAGGGTGCCCCAGTGCCCAGCCTGGCCTTGGGCACTGCCAGGGATCCAGGGGCAGCCACAGCTGCTCTGGCAATCCCAGCCCAGCCAGGAATTCCCAGTTCCCAATCTCCCACCCATCCCTGCCCTCTGGCACTGGGAGCCATTCCCTGGCTCCTGTCCCCTGATGCAGAAAAAAGCCAAATCAGAACTATTTTTAAATATAAATGAATACAACTGATGTAGCTCCCACAGGAAAAGCAGCTTGGATGTTGGTGTGCTCGTTCCTTGCTGTGCCCAGCCAGTCCTTGAGCTGACCTTTCTTTAATTTGCTGCAATTCCTGCAGTTTGGCTCCTCCTGGCCTTGCCTACCCCATCAATATTCACACTGCCCTTGTCCATGAAGACTTTGCAGTGTTTGGCAGAGGCTGGGAGGGTTTACCCCATTTTTGGTGTATCCATGTGGGATAGGCTCTTTCACTGGATAAAGCAAAACCAAAGGTCACAGACTCAGATGTCTGCAAACTCCATTCGTGATATTTTGGAGGTGCACATTCCTGTCTGCTCAGCAGATTTTGGTGGGAATGGTTTGGAAGGATCTCCTGATCTTCCCTCAAGCTCCCTTGATCGCAGCCTTTCATTGAAAACCAAAAGCAAGTGGTGCCTCTGTCAGGCTTTCCCAGGGAGGAATTAATTAAGGAAGCAAAGCACACCTACAGGGACCGAGGGCTGCATGCCCTGTCAGGACTCTGGAATTAAAAAGAAGTGGAGCTATTAGTAATAGATTTATTTAGTATTACATCTTCCCCTCCAAATACTCTTTGGAAAGCCCATAAAGCCAGGCAGTCACTAATAGGCAATTTTAAGACAACTGGGTAAGTGGAGTGTGAAAGGCTGAAATGCCCAAAGGTCAGGTGCCTCTGAGATTTGATTCTTCCAGCCAGGAAAAGTCTTAATGAGTACTTTAATTATATGACAGATTAGAACACTTTGGTTCAATGAATCCAAGGAAGTTAGAAATTGCTATTTTCCTGGGTAAATCATTTGAAAATAAGTTGAATTGTTAAATTAATCATTGACTACTTCAAAAGGTTTCCCTGGCACTCTGAGAGTGCAGCAGAACAGCAATGGGAGCTGAAGCCTCATTGAGCTCCAAGCACTTAATTGGGATATGTTTTTGTGAGCTTACTTTTCCCTCTGATAAGGAGACCGTGATGGATACAAACAAGCTTTGGGATGGAAGCTGCTCCCAGGATTAATTGCCAGTGATTTATTTGGCACTCTGCCCCCGGCTGCTGAGTGGTGGCCGTGGCCTTGTCCCTGTCCCAGCTGAGCCTGGGGCTGTAGTCACTGCCAGTGCTCCTGGTCCCAGCTCTGGACACCCTTGTCCTGTGCTGGTGGCAGGCAGGGGCTGGCACTGCTCCCTCCACTGTCCCAGGAAAAGGCAGGGATGGCTTGAGGAGCTCCGCAGCTTTGGGGGGTGGTTGGAGCTGGCTGTGGTGAGGATGCTGCTCTCCATGGTGCTGATCCTCCATAACTGGGGACACCTCTGAAATATCCCAAACCTTCACTGCCCAGAGCAGCTGAGGCTGCCCCTGCGTCCCTGGAGTGCCCAAGGCCAGGCTGGACAGGACTTGGAGCAATCTGGGATAGAAGGAGGTGTCCCTGCCCATGGCAGGGATGTGCCAACATCACCCAGAAGATGGAGGCTAGGAAGAAGAAAGAAGAAGGACAGGGTACACCCAAATTCCTCCATCTTGGGACCCCGAGCCCCATTCTAAAACCCCAAAAATCTATTTTTCACCCTGTGACAAACTGACTATCATTCTACTTAAACTCTCTTGACTTATAATTCTTCATATAAATGTTGGTAATTGTTTTTTCCATGGGTCAAGATCAAAGGCACAGGGGTCTGGGGCTCTGTGCCAGGGTCTCTGAGCCCCCTGGCAGGGGCTGGAGCCCTCCAGGGCAGCCAGAGGAACTTCCTGGGTTGTGACGGGGGTGGGATGAGATGGGCTCTCCCAACCCAAACCAATCTGAAATTCTAAAATTCTGAACAAGCCGAGTTGCCCCACTGACCCACTGGGTCCCACTGGTGCAGTGTCAGTGCTTGTGGAGTCTTCTCAGCCTTCCTGCGGCAAGGTGGACATCCTCCTCCTCACGGTGAGGTTAATGACCTTTGAGGTTTACATTAGACAGGAGGAAAATTTTCTTCACTGAAAGCTGTCAAGCCTGGCACAGACAGCCCAGGGCAGAGGTACAGACACCTAAGAAGGGCGGGGTTGTCATCCCTGGAAGTGTTCAAAAACTACATGGATGTGGCACTTGAGGACGTGGCTTAGTGCTAAACATGGTGCTGGGCTGGTGATTGGACTTGATGATCTTGGAGGTCTTTTCCAACCCAATCAATTCTGATTCTGGCTCTGCACAGCTCCTGCCAGGAGGGCACAGCCGGGGGGTCGGGCTCTGCTCCAGGGAACAGGGACAGGAGCAGAGGGAACGGCCTCAGGCTGGGCCGGGGCAGCTCAGGGTGGGCACAGCAGGAATTTCCCCACGGAAAGGGGGCTCAGGCCTTGGCACTGCCCAGGGAGGATTGCGGTGCCCATCCCTGCAGGTGGCACTGAGAGCTCTGGGCTGGGGACAAGGTGGGCATTGGGCACAGCTGGGACTCCCTGGGCTGGGAGGGCTGTTCCAGTCCCAGGGATTTGGGGATTCTGAGAAGCTTGGCCTCCACAACTGCCCTGGGTCAGGCAAGGAGCCCATGTGGGATCCTGGGTTGTGTTTCCTCCATTTCTTCCCCTGAGAGCAGAAAGGGGATCCCCAGTGGCACCAGGGCTGTGGCCATGTGTAAATAACATTCAGGAGCTGCTGAGTTCCTCCCTCCCTGGGTGACCAGCTGGAGCTGTAGCTGGTGAAGCATTTCCAGGAACAGTCTCCACAGGCGTATAAATAGCACTTAAATGAGTGTTTTCCTCCTGCTTAATAACACAGCTTTATTTTTAACTCCTTTCCCAGTCAGTGGCACACAGCACAAGGAGAGCCATGGGAGGAGTAAGGAAAACATCCCAGAAGCTCCTGAAGTGTGGGGGATGATCCCAGCAGAGCCATCAGCACGGGGATTTTCACAGCCTCCCCCAGGAGCCCAGGCAGAGCCACGGCTGCTCTGTGGAGCTGTTTTCCCATGTGGAATTCCAGGAGTTCCTCCTTGGAGCGGGCAGGCTCAGAGAGCTGGAATTGTGACACATCCCAGCCTCCTGGGACACCTTCCAGCCCTCTGGGACACCTGGGACACCTGGGACACCTCCCAGCCTCTTGGATTTGTGGTTGCTGAAATGGCTTCCAAGGTATTAAAAGGACTCTTTTTTCCCAGACCTGTGCTCAAAGAAGTCGGGATTCCTCGGCTCTGGTTTTCAAGGTTGTTTATTTTCTCTTATCCATTACATTATTTCTCTGACCTGCTGAGATCTGTCCAGCAGGTTGGGTTGTGGCACAGTCCCTGCCCTTGGGGTGGTGTTGGCTTTTTATACTAAAACCTACGTGTACTTTTATTTACCTTAACTTCCCAATACCTATCACCTATGTTAGACAGTTTGTCTCTGCTCTAAACCAATCCAGAAGTGCCTCCATCACAGCAGAAGATGGAGGACAAGAAGAAGATGAAGAAGGAGGACAGGACATGCCCAGATTCCTCCATCTTGGCTTCTGAACCTCCATTCTAAAACACCAAAATTCTCCATTTTCACCCGGTGACAAACTATCATTCCTCTTAAGCCCTTGTGGCTTGTAGCTCCTCACACAAAGTTGGGAATTGTTTCCATGGGCTAAAATCAAAGGCACAGGTGTCTGTGACTGCGTGCCAAGGTCTCTGAGCCCCTGCCAGGGTCTGGAATCGCCCAGGGCAGCCGGAGAGACGTCCTGGGTTCTGGCACCAGCCTGCTCCCAGCAATTCGGGGACACAGAGGGGGAATAAAAGCCCATTGAGCTGTGGCAGAAGTTATGGGGCTGGCTGAGGGAATAAATGCCCATTGAGCTGTGGCAATAAATGCCCATTGAGGTGTAGCAGAGGTTATCGGGTCTTGCAGGTGATTCCCACCCCGGGACTGCGGCTGCCTGTGTTGCTAATTAGCGGGGAAGGAGGTGGTTAATGAGGTGGGCCATTTGCAGATGCTGGGAGTTATTTACAGCAGGCTCTCACCGCAGCTCTCACCCTGAAGGCAAATAAAGCTCAACGTGGTGGAATAAAAGTTCTGTAGGACAGGATCACTTGGAAAGCTCCATGGCTGGGAGGAGAGGCAGGGACAGGAGGGACAGAAATACAGAATGGAGGGGGCAGCTGGGGGTCACCCCACAAAAATGCCACCTTCACTGTCAGGTCAGCTGTGGCTTTGGCTGGCTGAGTGTGGAAGTCCCCCGGGATGGAGCTGGCCCCACCTCTGGGTGCCCCTTCCTCAGGTGCCTGCTCCAAACTCTTGGCCAAAGCCTCCCAAACTGTGGCTCCTGCTCCCAGCCCAGCCAAAGAGAATTTGGCTTTGCAGCCACCCCACAAGTGGCGCTGGGCTGTCCTCGGACACACAGGTGACCTGTCCTTCTCCCCTGGCCACCTGGGCAGCTGATGAACCACAGAATCATGGCAGCATTTAGGGTGGAAAAAACCTTTAAGGCCATCAAATCCAACCACTAACCCAGCACTGACCAGCCTGTGTCCTCTTCCCTACTGCTTTCCAACTTGGCCAAATAGAAAAAGTGTAAAATCAAACTGTAGTGTAAAATCTTATAGGAACTTCTCATTTGTAATTTTTGGACACAAACAGAGTTTTAAATGAATGGGTGTTTCTGAAATGCCTGCCTGGAGCTGTGTCAGCCCTGTGCTGTCTGCAGGGTCAGGATGGGAGCAGGTACCCAAACACTCGATCTGTGGGATCCTGCTGTGGGGTCCAGCTGTGGGGTCCAGCTGTGGGATCCAGCTGCCCTGGCTGTGGGATCCAGCTGTGGAATCTGGCTGTGAGATCCAGCTGTGGGATCTGACTGTTGGATTTGGCTGTCCCAGCCATGGGTTCCATCTCTGGGATCCATCTGCCCCAGCTGTAGGATCCAGCTGTGTGATCCAGCTGCAGGATCCACATCCCCCCAGCTCCCTGTCTGTGCCAGGATCCCCCCCTGAGCTGTGGGAGCAGTCCTGAAGTGCCAGAGCTGGAATTGGGGAGTGAGAGGGGCCGGGCTGGGGGCAGATTTGGGATCCTGGCAGTGGTGATGGGCACAGGCTGAGCAGGGACTGCTCTGTAGGATTAGCACTGTTCCTGGGCTCCTCCCTGCCACATAAACCAAGCCCACCCTACAAACCAAGGGGGCACATCCAATCCATCCCCTGTTTGTAGAACAGCTGCTTTCCCCACAAACCAAGGGGGCACGTCCAATCCATCCCCTGTTTACAGAACAGCTGATTTCCCCACAAACCAAGGGGGCACGTCCAATCCATCCCCTGTTTACAGAACAGCTGATTTCCCCACAAACCAAGGGGGCACGTCCAATCCATCCCCTGTTTACAGAACAGCTGCTTTCCCCACAAACCAAGGGGGCACGGCCAATCCATCCCCTGTTTACAGAACAGCTGCTTTCCCCACAAACCAAGGGGGCACGTCCAATCCATCCCCTGTTTGTAGAACAGCTGCTTTCCCCACAAACCAAGGGGGCACGGCCAATCCATCCCCTGTTTGTAGAACAGCTGCTTTCCCCACAAACCAAGGGGGCACGGCCAATCCATCCCCTGTTTGTAGAACAGCTGCTTTCCCCACAAACCAAGGGGGCACGGCCAATCCATCCCCTGTTTGTAGAACAGCTGATTTCCCCACAAACCAAGGGGGCACGGCCAATCCATCCCCTGTTTGTAGAACAGCTGCTTTCCCCACAAACCAAGGGGGCACGGCCAATCCATCCCCTGTTTGTAGAACAGCTGCTTTCCCCACAAACCAAGGGGGCACGGCCAATCCATCCCCTGTTTGTAGAACAGCTGATTTCCCCACAAACCAAGGGGGCACGGCCAATCCATCCCCTGTTTACAGAACAGCTGCTTTCCGCAGGGCACATTAATTATGGATGGCAATTAATTGGAGCTGCTAACACGGAAATCATGAATATTTTAGTGGAAGTCCACCTACAGCCCTGGCCCTGGAAATCATGTCCTCATTCCAGAGCCTGCATTTATCCATTCCTGATGGGAAGCAGTAACTCCTGAGCACTGCAATCATCACCCAGAGCTCTCTCTGGGCTCCCCCACGTGCCAGATGAGTCAGCCCCCAGTTTGCATCCCACAGTTTTTATCAGGAAGGATCTCCTGATAGGATTATAATTCATGTAAAGCTCAGCCAGGAAATACTATATAAATTTTTAATAGAGTTTTCTATTCAATGCTCATGTTTTGTAGAGCACGGAGGCAAATTATTTTAACTAATTTATGCCAGAGTGCAAAGCTGCTGCTTGAATTGTTTTATCTCCATCACCTGGAGCTCAGCATGACAACAAAACACTTGCTACATGATTTTATGAACTTTGTGCCACGTAAATACTGTGTGAAAATTGCCTGTAGTATGTAATTGTCTATTTTTCTATTTGAATTTCTCTGTTATCCTGCTGATTGCCAAAGAAGACAAGATTTTCATAGAACTTAATAATTTTATGTGGTTCTTTCAAGGCAGAAGTGAAATACCGGTTTTATATCTCACTGTGTGTGGCTGAAGGTCAAAGAAATTTCAGAAAAGTGATTTGATCTTTTTTTTTTTCCCCACAATACAGTGGCCCAGTGATCAGGGTTTATGGGAATCATATTTGACACTTATTGAAACCTCATTTCTGTATTCATAACTTTCTGATTTGGAATTCACTGGGCACCTTCCCCAGAGAGGGAAGGGTTTACTACCAATATCTGGAATTTATAGGGTGGGAAGAGCTTTCCCTCCCCAGCCCATCCAGGCTGCTCAGCCCTGCTGTCCATCCCAGCAGCTCCATCAGCCTCCTGGGAAGATGGGAAAGCCAGGGAATGAGGCGGTGTCAGAAAGAGCAAAATCAGAGTGGGGGAAAACGCCAGGGGGATTCCAGAGCAGAGCTGAGGGAATTAGCACTGGGATGAGGGTGGGTTCCTGGGAACCTGGAGCAGGAGGTGCTGCTGGGCAGGGAACGACAGCACCTGGGATGTTTTATTCGCTTTCCCTGAGAATTCTTCCTCTCTGCTGGCTCAGGAAGGAAAAAGCAGCAGCAGGGATTGCCTGGATGTGCAGTGGTCCCGCCTGAGCAGGGAGTTAATTGAGAGGAGGATTCTCTCCACAGAAACCAAGAGGGTTGGAATAGCAAAGGCAGCAGAGCTTGAGGAAACTCTGCTGGGAAATAATCCCTGCCTGTTCCCAAACACTCCAGCAGTCATTGCTCATCACCACTCCAGCCCAAGCTCAAGAAATTGAAGGGATCAAGGGTGCTAAGGGTAACTGGGGGTGTCTGGGACTTTGGGATGAGGGTGTCAGGGATTTTGGGACAGGAGTGTGTGGGATTTTGGGATGGGTATATCTGGGATTTTGGGACAGGGGTGTCTGAGATTTCGGGACAGAGATGTCTTGGATTTTGGGATGGGAGTGTCTGGGATTTTGGGATGGCAGTGTCTGGGATTTTGGGATGGGAGTGTCTGGGATTTTGGGACCGGGAGGGATGACTGGGACTTTGGGACAGGGGTGTCTGGGATTTTGGGATGGGAGTGTCTGGGATTTTGGGACGGGAGTGTCTGGGATTTTGGGACGGGGGTGTCTGGGATTTTGGGACAGGGGTGTCTGGGATTTTGGGATGGGAGTGTCTGGGATTTTGGGACAGGGGTGTCTGGGATTTTGGGACGGGGGTGTCTGGGATTTTGGGACAGGGGTGTCTGGGATTTTGGGACAGGGGTGTCTGGGATTTTGGGATGGGAGTGTCTGGGATTTTGGGACAGGGGTGTCTGGGATTTTGGGACAGGGGTGTCTGGGATTTTGGGATGGGGGTGTCAGGGATTTTGGGATGGAGATGTCTGGGATTTTGGGACAAGGATGCCCAGGATTTTGGGATGGAAGTTTCTGGGATTTTCTGATGAGGGTGTCTGGGATTTTGGGACAGAGGTGTCTGGGATTTTCACACAGAACATTTGGGCTGGGTGAGCATGCCATGAATTCCTGAATTCCTGCTTGTTTAAAGGGACCTGCCTTTTACAACCCTTCCTTTTCTGGGCTTATCAAGGGGGACATCTGAAGGTACAAACCAGAGCTGGGCTCCTTGGGAAGTGTGAGGGAGGAACAGCCTAAAACAGGAATGTTTTTGGTTCCTGCAGAGGAAGGAGGCAGCAGTGGGATCCATCTCCAGAGGGATGCACTCAGGACAGAGTGGGTGGGGTTCTCATGGAATTGCAGACCTGAAATCCCATCTCACTCCAAGCCCTGCCGTGAGCAGGACACCTCCCACCAGAGCAGCTCCTCAGGGCTCTTAGGGTTTCTGGTGTGGATGGGGAGAGGAGCACAGAACTGGGAGAGGAGCACAGAACCAGGAGGAGGCTTGTCGCCCTGATTTTTTAAGGTTTTCTAGACCTTCTGATGTTTACATTCTTGTCAGGAACTTTCTCACACACTTTATGTAAAAAACTTATTTTTATGGAAGAGGAGAAATTTGATGGTTTGTACAGTGCCATTGGAGAGGTGGCACTGTTACCCTCCAATCCACTGTCACTTTTGGAAATCTATAAATGTTGGAGTCAGAAATTAAAAATTCTCTTTTCACCTTAGAAGAGCTGCATGTCCACGTTGCGTTATTTCGTGTCCTATAGCAACAGGGGCTGGAGCAGCAAATCCTGCTGAAGGCTGGGAAGGGGTTTGGGAGCAGAACACAAAGGCAGTTTGTGCTTTTTTCTGTGCAAGGAGTGAGTTCAGGGGTGCTTCAGGCACCGAGGAGGAGGGAACAGCTGCAGGGGCCGATTTTGGGGCTGGTTTTACAGCCACAGGTCCCTGCCCAGGAGGGACAGAGGGAAGGGCAGAGCTGCAGCCGCTCTATGCTCAATTAGCCCAGCGTTAATCACCTCCCTTCCCCTCCTCGGGCCTGGGGTAAGGGAAGAAAGCCCCCCGGGAATGTTGATATCAGAATTTGCACGGGCAGCCCTGCACAAGGGACACAACAGCACAGAGTGATGGGAGAGGCTGCTTTAGTCTCAGCCTAAATCTGTGCTTGCCCAGCCCTGCTAAAACCCATCCCCAGAAGAGGGAAGTAGAATATTTGCAGGGAATGCCCCAACAAAGGAGGAATGATGAGGAGAATTTTATCTCATCAGAAGGCTAATTAATTACTTTATTGTACTATATTATTCTATACTATATTACACTATATTACATTACATCTAAAATGAATCTGCCCAGCACTCAGCTCTGCTCACACTGCCCAGAATCTCGTGTGTGTCACCCTCAGTCCTGACACACACACACACACACCTGGCCCTGACAGGAACCCAAAGCACCATCACTGTGGGTGAACATCTCCACATTGCATTCTGCTGTGGCACAAACACAGGCACAGCAAGTGCGTTAAGAATTGTTTTTCCTTTCTCTGAGGTTCAGAGAATGTGAAACCCAGAAATATTCTTGGGCAGAATTGTGGCTTGCTTTACTCTGGGAAGAGAAATGTGGTGATAGAGGAACCAGGGGGAAAGGTTGAGCTGAAATCCGTGCTTGGCCTCCATCCCTGGCACAGAGGCTGAAGAGGGATGGAAAGGGCTGGAATTCCTTCCTGAGCTGGTATAAACTGCCCAGAACCACGGCCATGCTCACATTTTCTTACTTTCCAGAGAGGACTTTTGCAGAAAATGGGGAAATTAGGGTTTGGTATCATGCTAATGGACATTTAGGATATTATAGTTCATAATCCAGATTTTAAAAAGAAAGTTGGCTTTGTTAGCACTAATTTAATTCAGGTTCTGACAGTTATCCTAGAAGAAAAGCTTTCCATGGCAAAGATTCATGTTCCCAACTCTTTCAGCTGCAGAATAAGAAGCATCTTTGTAGATTTTGGGGTTAAAGCCGATTAGATGAGATTTAATATTCTTGATTTATTTGTTTACATATTTATTTGCCTTTTAAACCTAAGGGTAAAAAACACAAGCAGATTTTAACTTCTTTCATCTCCAGGAGCAGTAATTTCATTTCAGAACTCGCTTATATAACACAAAGCAGTGAAATTGTGATTCCCTTTTCCATTTAAATAGCCTTCAATATTTATTGCACGGAGTTCAGCCCCTCAGTCCTGCGGCTCCACATGCAGCACATCAGTCAATAATGGAGCCAGAAGGAGCTTCAGCTTGAGCCCAGCCATAAACTTCCCTGAATTAATTCCTATTTTAATGGGAGAATGGCTTTTAAGACAAAAAGTCCAGTTTTGATTTTGGATTGCCATCGACAATGGCTCTCGTGGGGTTTGAGGTGACAAATGTATTAAAAATAAAAGGGAAGAAAAGAATTTTCTTCTTTTCCTCTCTCAGCAAGCCCTGTTCCTGTCCTCAGGCTGAGTTTCTTCCTAATGATGCCACAATATTCATCTCCCACTGAATGCTCTCCTCCTTAAAACTTCCTATTTGTTTCAGATGTGAGAAAAATCCCATCAGGCTCCCGTTTGCTGAGTGCCCTGCGTGACCCCATGGCCTTGGGGACCCTCCCCACCACACAGGGTGTCCCCAAGCCCCACAGAGCCCCAGAGTCCTGCAGCACTGACAGGGGCAGGATGCCCAGAGCCGGGGCTGCCCCTGGACCCCGGCAGTGCTTTATTTACAATAAGGCATTGGCATCCAAGGCCAGGCTGGATGTCGGAGCCCAGGACATCGCTCTGGCTGCCCTGGGGGACTCCAGACCCTGGCAGGGGCTCAGAGACCTTGGCACGCAGTCACAGACACCTGTGCCTTTGATTTTAGCCCATGGAAACAATTCCCAACTTTGTGTGAGGAGCTACAAGCCACAAGGGTTTGAGTAGAATGACAGTGAATTTGTCACAGGGTGAAAATGGAGAATTTTGGGGTTTTTAGAATGGGGGTTCAGGGGGCAAGATGGAGGAATCTGGGCATGTCCTGTCCTTCCTCTTTCTTCTTCTTGTCTTCCATCTTCTGCTGTGATGGTGGCACTTTTGGATTGGTTTAGAGTAGAGACAGACTGTCTAACATAGGTGATAGGGATTGGAAAATTATTGTAAATAAAGTACACGTAGTTCATAGTATAAAAAGCCAACACCACCCCAAGGGCAAGGACTGTGCCTCAACCCGACCTGCTGGACAGACCTCAGTGGGTCAGAGAAAGAATGGAATAGATAACAGAGAATAAACAACCTTGAAAACCAGAGCCAAGGAATCCCGACTCCTTGTTCGATTGTGGGGCTGGGAAAAAGAGACTTTCCAACTCCTCGGGGTCATCTCGAGCACAGAGACTCCAAGAGCTGCACACTGGGGCTGGGACACGCTGGGACAGTGGGAGCTGTCCCTGCCATGGCACGGCGAGATGACTTGCTTGTTGAATTCCCTTCCCAAACCATTCTGGGATTCTGGGATTTCTCCCCAAATCTCCTCTTGTCTCTCCCCACGCTCCCAGGTTGGCACCACTGGGTTGGATCCTGGGATTGGTGCTGCCCTGCAACGGACACCTGGGGTTAACTGGGATGCGATAACCTGGGTTTAACTGGGATATGGGATAACCTGGGGTTAACTGGGATGTGATAACCTGGGGTTAACTGGGATATGGGATAACCTGGGGTTAACTGGGATGCGATAACTTGGGTTTAACTGGGATATGAGATAACCTGGGGTTAACTGGGATGTGATAACCTGGGGTTAACTGGGATATGGGATAACCTGGGGTTAACTGGGATGTGATAACCTGGGGTTAACTGGGATATGGGATAACCTGGGGTTAACTGGGATGCGATAACCTGGGTTTAACTGGGATATGGGATAACCTGGAGTTAACTGGGATGCGATAACCTGGGGTTAACTGGGATATGGGATAACCTGGGGTTAACACGGATGTGATAACCTGGGTTTAACTGGGATATGAGATAACATGGGGTTAACACGGATGTGATAACCTGGGTTTAACTGGGATGCGATAACCTGGGTTTAACTGGGATATGGGATAACCTGGGGTTAACTGGGATGTGATAACCTGGAGTTAATTGGGATGTTTAATCACATGTGTTTAACTGAAATATTTAATGACCTGGACTGGAGGTCACTGCTTTGGGTCCCTTAGTGGTGGACCAGTATAGAGACCCCAAAGTCCCCTCAATGTCCCAGACCCCAAAATCCCCTCAGTGTCCCAGATCCCAAAGTCCCCTCAGTGTCCCAGACCCCAAAATCCCTTCAGTGCCTCGGAGTCCCATCAGTGCCCCACACCTCAAAGCCCCCTCAGTGCCCCAGACCCCAAAATCCCCTCAATGCCCCAAAGTCCCTGGGGCACTGATGTTACTTTGGAGTCTGGGGCACTGAGGGGACTTTGGGGCACTGAGGGGACTTTGGGGTCTGGGACCAAGTCCTCGTGAAGTGCCAAGCACGCAATTGTCTTGGTAATTATATTATAAATCAAATAATGAAGTAGGGCCTATTCCTTTTTTAATGAGATTAGATCAGAGCTGCTTCCATTGCAGAGGAGCTGATTCACTTCAATTAGCTTTATTCTCAGATGTGGAGCATCCCAACATCCTTTCTGCCTTTGTTCAATTAATTTAATTAGAAAACACTATTTTAATGAAACGGGATACTGTAGCTTCCAGAAATGAATTTTTATCCACAGAGTGCTTGGGAAAAATGGCAATGAAAATAATTTTGATAAGTAACTCTCAGCCTGAATATCTCTATTGTTGCTCGTGCCCTGAGGTTATATTTTTAATTGCATGTAATAAATATAACTTTATTAATTAGGAATTATCTGGAAAGGAAAGAGACAATTTTTTTTCCCTGCTTGATGGTGTAGAGAGGCTTAAAATAAAATCCCTGTTCCTTGGGGTAGGTACATTTAATCCACCTTTGGTTTTTTGTTTTTAGGCTGGCAGCAAAATCAAGAATATAAAATCCTGTCTTTTTTGTGGTGGGTTTTTTGCTAACTGGAAAAGGAAATTTTCCTTCTTTCCTGAAGGAAATATGGGATGTTTTTTTATGGGATTATTTCATGATGGGATTCTCACTGCCAGCCAGGCCAGGGTGTCCTTTATCTTTGTTTTTCCCTTGCATCAGGTTTGTACATCTCGTTTCTGGCAAAGCCAAAGTTAATTTGCTATTCTGAGGGATGTTTGCATGTGCAAAGCACCAGCCTGGGGGGAATGATGGAATTTGATATTTAGGGCTTGGCTGTAGGACACAGGAAAAGGGCAAATGGAACAAGGCGGGATTTTGTTCTTTTGTCACTCTAAAATGTAAAATGACAAAAAAAAAAAAAAAAACCAAAAAACCAACCAAACAAACAAAAAAATACCCCCCCCCCCCAAAAAAAAAAATAAAAAGAAAAAGAAAAAAAAAAAAAGAAAAAATACCAACGCACATAGATTTCAGAGATTTTCACTGGAGGGAATTTTTCTCAGTGCAAGGGCCAGAGAATATATTTTATATATATATTACATATGTATATATTAAGTCTGAGGTGTTTCAAACTTCCCTCTATTTTATACTTAGATTGAGAGAATCTTCCTCCAGTCTGGGGCTTCCCATCAGCACCTCCTACACTGGAAGCAGATATTAAGGAATATCTGAGAATATTTTAAGGAATAACTGAGTGCTCTGGGTGCTGCAGGTCTGGCAGGAGCAGAGCTGGGAGGACTTTGACTGCATGGGCCCCTTGGGATTTCCCAGATGGAATTTTGGTGGCTCCAGGTCCTTGGCTGAAACTCAGCAGGCACTGATGGAGAGGGAATCCTTCCTTTCTTCCTTCCTTCCTTCCTTTCTTCCTTCCTTCCTTCCTTCCTTCCTTCCTTCCTTCCTTCCTTCCTTCCTTCCTTCCTTCCTTCCTTCCTTCCTTCCTTCCTTCCTTCCTTCCTTCCTTCCTTCCTTCCTTCCTTCCTTCCTTCCTTCCTTCCGACACTTCCTTCCGACACTTCCTTCCGACACTTCCTTCCGACACTTCCTTCCTTCCTTCCTTCCGACACTTCCTTCCTTCCTTCCTTCCGACACTTCCTTCCTTCCTTCCTTCCTTCCTTCCTTCCTTCCTTCCTTCCGACACTTCCTTCCTTCCGACACTTCCTTCCTTCCGACACTTCCTTCCTTCCTTCCGACACTTCCTTCCGACACTTCCTTCCGACACTTCCTTCCGACACTTCCTTCCTTCCTTCCTTCCTTCCTTTCTTTCTTTCTTTCTTTCTTTCTTTCTTTCTTTCTTTCTTTCTTTCTTTCTTTCTTTCTTTCTTTCTTTCTTTCTTTCTTTCTTTCTTTCTTTCTTTCTTTCTTTCTTTCTTTCTTTCTTTCTTTCTTTCTTTCTTTCTTTCTTTCTTTCTTTCTTTCTTTCTTTCTTTCTTTCTTTCTTTCTTTCTTTCTTTCTTTCTTTCTTTCTTTCTTTCTTTCTTTCTTTCTTTCTTTCTTTCTTTCTTTCTTTCTTTCTTTCTTTCTTTCTTTCTTTCTTTCCCCTCAGGCTGGGCAGGGACTCACATTTCCTAGCACACTTCAGGAAATTCATATTTCTTTGTAAACCTCTTTAAAAGCCTTCCCGGGGTGGCTCGAGTTGAACTTTGTGTTGACCAGAAATAGCCAGGTGCTTTAAAGGGCAGCCCCTGCCTTGTTGCAGAGCTCCATGAGATCTTTTGTTTCCTGAGCCAAGAAAAGGGTTTTGGAAAGGTTTTCTGAGTCAAAGGCAATGATCTCTCAAGGTCTTGGCAAAGGAGCGAGGAATTTTTAAGCTGGTGAAAAGGCTGAAATGAAATAAACCCACCAAATGATGCATTAGAAGAAGTTCAGGTGAAATGGGGCTGCTCAAATGTTTAAATGCAAAGGGACTGGAACCAAATAACCCTTAATGTCCCTTCAAGGTCTGGAAGGTCCCTTCCAACCTGAGCACTCCAGGATCCTTTGCAGCAGCTCCTGGGTCCCCTTTCCAGGTTCTGTCTGTCCCAGGCCCTCTCCAGACCCTGCCCTGCCACCTCCCAGCCTGGCTGGCAGCAGGAGCAGAGAATTCCCTGGACGCTGGGCCAGGCAGGGGCACTGGAGCCCATCTGTGCCATGCTGAGTGCCATCAGGGTGGTTTGGGTTGGACAGGAGCTGCAGCATCACCAAGGGTAACCATGGAGTGCTGGGCAGGAGATGCTGCCCCTGCTGCCCCAGGACTGAACCGTGATGCTACTGTGAGATGCCAAACCCGCATCCGTTATTGTTTAATAAAATGGGAAATAAAAAAAAAAAGAGAAATCACTTTCTAGCTCAGCAGTGACACCACACACAGAGAGGAGACAAATTCCAGGAGCTGGAGCCTGGAAATGCTGATTGCAGCCCTGTCTCTGATTGTCCTGGGGCTGGAGCAGCCTGGGACAGTGGAGGGGTCCCTGCCATGGCAGGGGTGGCACTGGAGGGA
The DNA here is from genome assembly GCF_027887145.1 of Ammospiza caudacuta. Classification (NCBI taxonomy): domain Eukaryota; kingdom Metazoa; phylum Chordata; class Aves; order Passeriformes; family Passerellidae; genus Ammospiza; species Ammospiza caudacuta. Next base: position 65,827,367 of record NC_080598.1, read on the forward strand.
GTCTGAGGTCATTTCCTCTTGGTGATGATGAGAGAGACGCGGAGACACCAATATGGTCACAAAAATCCAAAAACGCAGATATTGTGGACTACCTGTGCTTACATACTATTTTAGGATGCTTATACACTATTTCAGGAAGGCCTGTCATGTTTTACTGCAATGATTGGGTTCATCATCACATAAACAAACTTATGCATTTTACAACATCTCTTGATTTTAACAGAAATTTTCTTTTCCAGCAAGTCAGTCTGATTTAATCTTGCAATCTTCAAAGCTGTTTGTTCTTCCCAAGGCATCCTGATTAGCAAATCTCTTATGCTCACAGCTCCAAAGTCCATCATCTTTTTTTGTGTTTTGTTTTGTGTGTCCAATAGTTTCCAAGTCCAACAATTCCATGATGGTTGGGGCATCACCAAACCACACTGCTTTGCTCCAGCCACAGGGGGGAAAGCAGAACTGAGCAAACCAGCAAGGAAAACCAACCAGCTGGTGCCTGTGGCAAGTGGCACTCACCTGGCACCTGCCAGCTGAGCCAGGAAAAACTACAGATTTATTTGGTTATTTATTAATTTTTAAATGTTTATATATAAATATAAATTTTATATAAAGAAGCATATATTGTATATATGGCTATTTACACTAATATAATATAATATAATATAATATAATATAATATAATTTTCCTGTATTATATAATAAAAAATAAAATATGAATATATTGACAAACATATACAAATGTAACAGTAAACATAATAAATACATAGTAATATAGTAAATTTATATAGTATAATATGAAATATTATATCACATACATACTATACATTTACTATATAGTAATAGAATAAATGTATAGTAAATATAATTGTCGATTCTATAGAAAATATGCCTAATTTTGAATTACATATGAACAATTATGAAGTGCCAAGCCTCCCTCTGCAGTCGCCCGTGCAGTGAACTCTGGCAGGAGGCGGAGGGGAGGAACCTCCCAGAGGTGAAGCCCTTGAGCACCACAGGTTTTTAATAATCCAATACCTGATCTTCTTAATTGGCTCAGTGTTTTCTATGGATCTTCATTTAATGAGATCAAAGCAGCAGGAAGGAGGCTCTTCCCTGACCCCTCTGTCCCCAGCTGCCCCCGCTGCAGCAGGAGGCTTTTCTGGGAAACTTTGGAGATGGAAATGGAGGTGTGTGGTGTTTGTGAGGTCCCCAGGATGAGGTGAGAGATGAGAATCTGACTCCATGTTCTTAGAAGGCTGATTTATTATTTTATGATATTATATTAAAAGAATGCTATACTAAAACTGTACTAGAGAAAGAGAAGGGATACATCAGAAGGTTAAAGAAAAATGACAATGAAAGCTCATGACGGACTCCTCAGAGTCTGACACAGCTGATGGTGATTGGTCATTAATTAAAAACAATTCTCATGGAACCAATCAAAGCTGCACCTGTTGGTAAACCATCTCCAGACCACATTCCCAAGCATCAGATAATTATTGTTTACATTTCTTTTCTGAGGTTTCTCATCTTCGCAGGAGAAAAATCCCGGGCAAAGAGGATTTTTCAGAAAATGTCACAGTGACAGAGGTGAAAGGAAGGAGCCCTGAGAATCAGAAGTGAAGGGAACGAGCCCTGGGAATGCCTGGAGGTGCAGCTGGGGTTTGCACACTGGGGATTGGGGCTGTGGGAGGTGACTTTGGGGACCCTGTGCCCCCATTCCACACCTGTGATGTGGGCATGGAGCATCACCCCAGCTGTGCTATCACAGAAACATCAAATCCCACAAAGGTTTGGGTTCAGAGGGACCTCAAACCCCACCCAGCGCCACCCCTGCCATGGCAGGGTGTCATGGTTAAACGTTGGCATAATGCCAGCGTTTTTATGGAAATATATTCTTTATAGTGTTTGTTGTGAGATGTGATTGGAAATAGAGCAATGCAGGCTCGAGCTTAGAAAGAAAGAAAAAACGCTATTAACTTACAACTTTATGTAAAAAGGAATACACACATAACTTGGAATGAAAACCTCTTAAACCATTCTGACCTTTTTCACCAACCAGAACCAAGAGACAGTTCCCCTGAGAGTCCTTTATTTTTACCCCCTGTGTTCCCAGAGGTGTACGCATATCTTTAGTAGCTACACCAGGTGCTAATATTGAAATCTGAGCACTGATTAATATGACCACAACCTCCCAAAAAACTCACTTCCTTATCAAACCAAGACATAGGGACACCTCCCACTGTCCCAGGGTGCCCCAGTGTCCAGCCTGGCCTCGGGCACTGCCAGGGATCCAGGGGCAGCCACGGCTGCTCTGGCAATTCCAGCCAATTCCCAATCTCCCACCCAGCCCTGCCCTCTGGCACTGGGAGCCATTCCTGTGTTCTGTCCCTCCAGCCCTGGGAAAAGCTCAGCTCTAATAAAACACAGATGAAGCTTTTGCCATCAGCACCCAGATGTGCACGGGGCCACTGGAGCCATCTGTTGTTTCTGGGGCCACTGGAGCCATCTGTCACTTTTGCAGGAGTGTTTGCACATGAAAAAGAAGTTCTTTCCCCAATTTATTTCCAGATCTAATAATTCTGGGCTTAAGAATCTGGTCTATTCCAAATTTTACTGCTGCACCGCTGGCAGCGAGCTGAAATGGCAGAAAAGCAGCATCTCAGCTGTGGCTGAACTCGGCGCAATCTCACCAAACCCGCGGGCTGGGACTCCCCTGGGCTGTCTGGGGGTACCCCCTCCCCTCAATCTGAGCCCCCCCTGCAGCCCCAGCCCCCAGGCAGGCTCTGTTTGAGGCACCGTGGTCCCACCCTGTCCCTGTCTGGGTGAGCTCCACCGGGACCCTGCAGCCCTGAGTGCCCCCACCAGCTCAGGACAGCTTCCCAAGGCACCCAGCTGGTATTTGCTGCCAGCCCTGCCCTTTATGGGGGCACACAGCAGGGGAGGCACAGAGCAGCTCTGCAGGAGAGGGGAGGATCTCCCCTCCCAGCTCCAAATGCCAGGAAACGGAGCCCAGGCAGACCCTGAAGTGTTTTTGTTGTCTTGGCAGCTTCAAGCTGGACAAATAACTGACATCAGTCTGTTTAAAGTGTTTAAAGGGCTGCAGTAATAGCCACTAAACCCCTGTTGAGTTGTACTTAAATGCAAAGGACCTTGACATTTTGTGAATTTAATTTAATACCTTTGTAGAGAGAAGCAATTACAGTTACATCATTATGTGCAGCCGCCATGACTCCATGACTGGAGTCTGGCTCTAACCAAGCATGGCAGGATATTATTTGGGAATCCTTGTCTATTGTCAGAGGCTTTTAACCTTCCCTCCCTCCTTCCCTCCCTGCCTCCCCCAGCTCTGCATCCCCCAGCTTTGCTCTGCCCTGGGCTCTGCAGAGCAGCACACAGCAAAGCCCACAGGAGAAGACTTCAAAGCAGCTGCAGCTGCTGTGGAGAGGAAAGGAACATTTGGGAAAGGGCAGGAATGTTCCCTCATCTACCTTATACAGAGATTTTTATCCTGAATTAGAGGCTCAGGGAACAAGGTAGTCATGGAGAATAGGTTTAGATGGGAGATTGGGAGTTCCTGGCTGGGCTGGGATTGCCAGAGCAGCTGTGGCTGCCCCTGGATCCCTGGCAGTGCCCAAGGCCAGGCTGGACATTGGGGCGCCCTGGGACAGTGGGAGGTGCCATGCTGAGTGCAATCAGGATTATTTAGGTTGGACAGGACCTGTAGCATCATAAAGTGCAGCCGCAGAGTGCTGGGCAGGAGATGCTGCCCCTGCTGCCCCCAGGAGTGAAAAGTGCTGGTACTGCACCCCACCATTCCCTGGGCAGCTGTGCTCGCTCCTCTCGCATGACTTCACACTTGGAGATTTCATCAGGAGCAGATTTGGGCAGGAGGAGCAGGCAGAGCCCCCAGAGAGCCTCACCATGCCCTGTCACTGCCCATGGCCCCAGCACAGGCACAGGGCACCCCCTGCTCCAGAGCCCCCCTCTGAAATCCCCTTCCCACTGAATCTCCTGCTGGAAATGGAGGGAAGGGTTAATTTGGAGCAGAGGTGGACAAGATAAACTCCCTGAGCTCCCGCACAGCTGCCCAGGGAAGGGGTGGTGTCCCCATCCCTGGAGGGATTTAAATCCCTGTGGATGTGGCACTCGCAGTGCAGAGGGAAACGCTGCACTCGAGGGACTTTGGGGGCTTTTCCAACCTAAATCATTCCCCGATTTGCAGATGTCCCCCTGACACTGGTGTCTGCACACAGGGACTCACAGAGGAGCTCACCCTTTGTCTCCTGAGCTCCCCCAGCCCCAGCAAACAGAATTCCTCCCTCTCCTGCTCTCCCCCCTCCACCTCTCGTTTGCTCACTTGTTCTCCTCTGTGGCTGCAGTGCTAAAATCAAGGCAAGCAGAAGAACTCTCTCACCCACAGCAGCAACAGCCACAGGGGCTCCTCACACCCCAACACCACCCAGGGGTGGTGCAGGGCAGGAAAACAGAAAGAACCAAAGCTGGGCAGGAGTCAGGAGAGCAGAGGGGCTCGGGCAGGCTGGGACAGGAGTGGGAAGGGCAGGGGAGGCAGGGGACAGTCACAAACACCTGGGCAGGGCCAGCAGCAGGGAAAAAGGGTGCCCAGGATAATGAGGAGCAGGGCTTGTTCTCCTGCTGGAGCTGCACTGCAGCTTGTGGGGGATTTTTTTTTTTTTTTTTTTGCTTGTTACAGAAAAAAAGATTAAATACAGCAGTAATCAGAGAATACAGTGGAAGCAATTGTGAGCTGGAAAAAATAAGAGAAAAGAAAAAGAGGGGAAGAGATATGATGAGAATAATAACAGAAATAACACAACCAGCTAAGTAGGCAGCAAATTGGGAGATAATTGTATCATTTAAATAAGGATGGCAAGAAAAGTTCAGTAATTGGTGTAAAGGTTCATCTGAGGTTGTTGTGCTCTCTGCCACCCCCCAAAAAAATCAAATGCTCAACTGGAGTAGGCAGAGTTTCCAAATTTGTGTGTAGGACCATGCCCTGATGCAGCCTTGAGGTTTCGGAAACTCCCTCTCCCAGTTTTTTACTTGTAATCATTGAATCCCAGAATGGTTTGGCTTGGAAGGGACCTTAAATCCCAGCCAGTGCCACCCCTGCCATGGCAGGGACACCTCCCACTGTCCCAGGGTGCCCCAGTGCCCAGCCTGGCCTTGGGCACTGCCAGGGATCCAGGGGCTGCTCTGGGAATTCTGTGCCAGGCCCTGCCCACCCTCTCGAGCCATTTCCTTCATTCAATTCAGTGTTGAAAAGCTCTTTATCACATTTTCCCACACCTCTGTAACAATGCTATGAAAAATCTGCTCTGTCACCCTGTGTGATGGCAGCTCATGCTGGTGTCCTGCTCTCAGGGGTGAACCCCGCAGCTCAGGCTTTGTGTGCTCACCTGCAGGGCCAGGAGCAGGTGTGGGGTGGGGGCTCAGGGGGGATTTGGGGGTTTAGTACAGAATCTCCTGTTAGGGCATGGCCACTGCAGGGAGGAGGAGCTCCCGCTCTGTCCTGCACGGCTGCTCACAGTGCAAACTGCACCTGCAGGATCAGCAGTGCCAGCCTGTACCCGGGGCTGTGACACTGCCCAACCAGCCTGTCCCTGAGCTGTGACACTGCCTGGCTGTCCCCAGGGCTGTGACACTGCCTGGCTGTCCCTGAGCTGTGACACTGCCCAGCCTGGCTGTCCCCAGGGCTGTGACACTGCCCAACCAGCCTCTCCCTGAGCTGTGACACTGCCTGGCTGTCCCCTGAGCTGTGACACTGCCTGGCTGTCCCCAGGGCTGTGACACTGCCCAACCAGCCTCTCCCTGAGCTGTGACACTGCCTGGCTGTCCCCTGAGCTGTGACACTGCCTGGCTGTCCCCAGGGCTGTGACACTGCCCAGCCTGGCTGTCCCTGAGCTGTGACACTGCCTGGCTGTCCCCTGAGCTGTGACACTGCCCAGCCTGGCTGTCCCTGAGCTGTGACACTGCCTGGCTGTCCCCAGGGCTGTGACACTGCCTGGCTGTCCCCTGAGCTGTGACACTGCCCAGCCTGGCTGTCCCCTGAGCTGTGACACTGCCCAGCCAGCCTCTCCCTGAGCTGTGACACTGCCTGGCTGTCCCCTGAGCTGTGACACTGCCTGGCTGTCCCCAGGGCTGTGACACTGCCCAGCCTGGCTGTCCCTGAGCTGTGACACTGCCTGGCTGTCCCCAGGGCTGTGACACTGCCTGGCTGTCCCTGAGCTGTGACACTGCCTGGCTGTCCCCTGAGCTGTGACACTGCCCAGCCAGCCTGTCCCCAGGGCTGTGACACTGCCTGGCTGTCCCTGAGCTGTGACACTGCCCAGCCTGAATGTCCCAGTCTATCCCCGAGCTGTGACACAGCCCTGCCTGGCTGTCCCCTCTCCCTCTGCCCACCCTGCCTCTCCTGCTGCACCCCACCTCACCCTGTGGTGGCTGTCCCTGTCCCCCAGTGCCCCCATTTGCCCGTTCCTCTCCTGCAGTTTGGATGTCTCTGTGCCCGAGGTGTTTCCATTCAATTTATTGCAGCTCTTACTCTGCTGTTACTCTGCTGTTACTCTGCTCTTACTCCTCTGTTTCTCCTCTCTTACTCTGCTGTTACTCCACTGTTACGCTGCTCTTACTCTGTTGTTAGTCTGCTGTTACTCCACTGCTACTCTGCTGTTACTCCTCTCTTTATGCCACTGCTATTACAGTGTTACTCTGCTGTTACTCCGCTGTTACTCTGCCCTTACACTGCTGTTACTCCCCTTACTCTGCTGTTGCTCTGCTGTTATTCTGCTCTTACTCCGCTGTTTCTCCACTGTTTCTCCACTGTTACTCTGCTATTACTCTGCTCTTACTCCACTGTTACTCTGCTGTTACTCCACTGTTATTTCACTTTTATTCTGCTGTTACTCCATTGTTTCTCTGCTCTTATCCCACTTACTCTGCTGTTTTGCCTCTCTTACTCTGCAGTTACTCTGCTCTTACTGTGCTGTCATTCTGCTTTTACGCTGCTGTTACTCCACTCTTACTCCTCTGTTACTCTGCTGTTACTCACTGTTTCTGGCAGGCTGCTGACAGCTCCTCAGTGCTGAAGGAGGGCACCACTCGCTACCAGCTGGCTGCTGCAGCCCCACCAATGGATTTCTGCTGGCTGTTTGTTCTCTCCTCACCCCACAAATGGATTTCCGCTGGGTGTTTGTTTCCTTCTCACCCCACCAATGGATTTCTGCTGGCTGTTTGTTCTCTCCTCACCCCACCAATGGATTTTTGCTGGGTGTTCTCTCCTCACCCCACAAAAGGATTTTTGCTGGGTGTTTGTTCTCTCCTCACCCCACCAATGGATTTTTGCTGGGTGTTTGTTCTCTCCTCACCCCACCAATGGATTTTTGCTGGGTGTTTGTTCTCTCCTCACCCCACCAATGGATTTCTGCTGGGTGTTTGTTCTCTCCTCATCCCACAAATGGATTTCTGCTGGGTGTTTCCTCCTCGTGTCACCTCAGTTCCCAGCTGGTGGCTTTGAGATGAGGAGCCTGCCCAAAGGACATTGTCCTGTGTGTTGTTCAACCTGAGAAATCCTCATGGTCATTAAAGCATTGGGGATAATGAGAAATGAAATCTCTGTCTGGGCTCTCAGAGCTGACCTTTTGTTTGTTCTAAATATGTCAAATACATCAAACACAGATGTGTGACAGCATTCTCCTCAAAAACCACTCAGAGATCTGACGATGTTTTACAAGGACAATTAACAGCCCTGATTGGAGCAGCCTGGGACAGTGGGAGGTGTCCCTGCCCAGGGCAGGGGTGGGACAAAATGGGCTTTAAGGTCCCTTCCAGCCCAAACCATTTAGGGATTCTGTGATGTAATTTGGTCAGAGCTGAGGGAAGAACAAGGTGTTCCCCTCAGAGCCTGTGAGGAGGGCTGGGCTCCTCTGTGGCTGCATCTCCAGCTCGGGAGCCCGGGGTTAGCAGTGGATGCTCATCCATCAGCTCCCAAATTTCAGCAGGACAAGAGGAGATGGCCTCAGGCTGGGCCGGGGCAGCTCAGGGTGGGCACAGCAGGAATTTCCCCACGGAAAGGGGGCTCAGGCCTTGGCACTGCCCAGGGAGGGCTGCAGTGCCCATCCCTGCAGGTGGCACTGAGAGCTCTGGGCTGGGGACAGGGTGGGCATTGGGCACAGCTGGGACTCGGAGGGCTTTTCCAGCCTCAGGGATCCTATAATTCTGTTTCATTCCATGAATTCTGCCCTGCAGTGTCCCAGGGCAAACAGAGATGTCAGGGAGTCCCTGCACAGCCTGGTCCCAGCTCAGTCTTTTGTACCTTACTACTTTTGGACACAATCTCTTAAAAACCTCAGTGTGGAAGGAGATTTCCTCATGCCAGAGGCTGGATCTGAGCATGATTACCCTGAGGAAACTCAGGGCCCTGTGTGGAGGGTACCTTCACACGGCTGCCCTTGGCTATTGCGCCTCCTGGTTATCTCAGGCAGCCTCAGAGGCCCTGGCACTGCAGGTGTTGGCACCTCTCAGGCAGTTTCCTGAGGAAAGGGAATGATGCTGAGTGCATCCGTGCACCTCTGGTAGCTGAGCCTGGCACAAACGGATTTTAAAAGATGGGGAAAGAGACAGAGAACTGGAATTTTCCAGGGGATTTGCCAGTGTGAGCCCAGCAGATAGCTGCTGTCTGCCCAGGCAGCTGTGGGAAGGGGCACAGGTGCCACTCTCCCTGCCCAAGGGGGGATTTTGGGACTGAGCAAGGAATCCTGTGTTAATCCCTGTGCTTACACAGGTAAACCCTGCTCCTGTATGGGAAACCTCGCAGTGGGAAACTTAACAGAGCCTGAAAGGGCTCCGGGAGGGGAGAGGGAGCAGCGCTGAGCTGGGGCTGCTGCCACAGGAGCTCAGCTGGCACAGGAGCTCAGGCACAGCTTACCATGAACTGGACACGTTTGTGACCTGCTGGAGCTGTCGCTTGACCCAGCACAACTCTTCACAACCCATCTTTCTCCTCCCTTGGTGAGAATTCCACAGGTATTTTGTTCAGCAAACTTTATTTTTTTGCACAAAATGAGAGGATAGATCCAAGAAAAAGCAGGATGCTTGCATTTCCCTATCAGTTCTTTCTGTTGTATTAATTCTATTATTATGTTTTAATAATTCTTATAATTATTGTATATAATTATTATATTATATTATATTATATTATATTATATTATATTGTATTAAATTATATTATATTATATTATATTATATTATATTATATTATATTATATTATATTATATTATATTACTGCTATATAATATAATATAATATAATATAATATAATATAATATAATATAATTCTTATATAATATGTATTATTATGTCTATTGTTATAGTTATCATTATTGTTATTGTTATTGTTATTGTTATTGTTATTGTTATTGTTATTGTTATTGTTATTGTTTCTTGTATTCTATGATTGTATTTGGGATAAACAGGTTTATGTGTCCATATTAGAATGGGATATTTCTGGAGGGAAAGCCTTGCCAGGCTCCACACAGGAACTGCCGGTGGTCAAGAACTTTTAGATTATTTAAATTTAAAGTAGGTACATAAAAGTGCAGCCACATTTTCACTCTGCAGGTGGGGCAGTCCAGATCCAAACTCTGTTCCCTATCCCTGTCCTGGAGCTCCTTGTGCCTCTCCCTGCATTTCCCAGGCTCAGAGCAGCTCCAGTGTTGCCATAAAGCAGCCAAACTGCATTTTCTTCATGCAGAAAAGCCCAATCTTTATTGTAGAGGTCACATTTTATAGGATTATCAGAAAGCCCTCTGTCAGATGTTATTAATGGACAATGCATTCCCACTGGGTTCATGGGATCTTGCGTATCTACCTAATTCTGTTCAGTTAGTTTACATATTTTTTCCTACTGATTCTCATGAGAGAGATCTTTCTGTTTATGAAGGTGCTAGCTGTTTTTCGCCTAAGAATAGTTTGTGTTAATGAACCTTTCATACCTGAGATTGTTTTTGCATGGGAACTTGCAAATTACTCAGCTGTACTCAGAAGAAGTGACAGGCCTGATATCAGCTTAACAGAGCTGGCCTAATTTAATGAGGACTTTTCTAATTCTTGTACCTTTCTGCAGCACTCAAGGACTGTCACATCCTTCCCACATCTCTCTGATTTGGGGTGGGAATCCTGGCTGCTGGCCCTGAGAGCATGCTGGAATCTGAAAGGCAGGGAACTCTCAGAGCTTTGGGCCTGTGAGCCAAACTGAGAATTAAACCCAGGATTTGGTCTGAGACCTCGGGAAAGGCTCCCAAACTGAGGTGCCAGAAGTGATGGATTTATAGTTTAAAGCACAGACACGTTAAGGAAAGTTTAGAGTTTTAGAGTTTAAGATATTTTAAAAAGGTAGTTCCAGAGGTAAACAAGGAGTTTAGAATGCAGCACTGTGGGTTTGTGTGCCAGAACATGAGTGGCTAAGAAAGCTCACACTGTAGCATGGGTCCATTAGATGAAATATTTAAGGATTAGGTCAAAAACATAAATATCCTTGCTGGCAGTGTTTTATTGGTCAATAAATCCTTAAAAGGTCTTGTAACTGAGGGTCTTGTGACCTTCTGAGCCATGCAGTGAAGATGTGAGCTGAATTCACCCTTCTTGCCTGTCGAAGATAAGAAAATAAACCAAAAATAAACCAAATATAAACCACATCATCCAAATCAACTCAGAGATCCCATCTCTAATTCCTTCCAAAGTTCCCCACAAGTCAATTACCACAAGGGCAGCATCCCATCAGCTGCTTTCCCCATAGGGATGATGGGTCGGTGCTGGAGGTGGGAGATGAGGGGCTGCCACCTCACAGGGAAGCTCTGAGCTGGATAATCAACTTTGGAAAACGTGTTGGTAGTAAAAGGGGTTTTGGAAGCTTATCTGAAATCATCCCTGCATGTCTGCTCCACCAAACTCATGGGCAGAGGAACAGGATTTGATATTTCCAGGGAGGATTGTTTAGAGATCTCTGTTTAAAAGTTTGGAGGTGAAGATAATTTACTGGAATATTTCCATTTAAGTGGGAACCAGCCATAATCAGGTTTTTGTCTGGGTTGGGACAGAAAAAACTGGGGATGGCTGTGGGAAGAGGAGGTGCAGGCAGGACAATGTAATGGAATCCCATGGGGATACAAAGGACCTCAAACCCCACCCAGTGCCACCCCTGCCATGGCAGGGACACCTCCCACTGTCCCAGGGTGCCCCAATGTCCAGCCTGGCCTTGGGCACTGCCAGGGATCCAGGGGCTGCTCTGGGCACCCTGTGCCAGGGCCTGCCCACCCTCCCAGCCAGGAATTCCTTCTTAAAATCTCACTTAAATCCACCTCCTCCAGCTTGAAGCCATTCCCTTTGTCAGGACAGCTTTTGCTGCTCTCCACAACTCACAGTGAAGATGGACTGGAGTGGTTTTTTTGGACTGCAGCCTCCCCCAGACTGTTTATTGTTGGCTGTGCTGCTTCCAAATGGTGATGGGCTCGGATTTAGGGCAGCAAGATGGCCCTGACAGATGCAGACAGTGCTGCTGGCAGCTGGGAGTGAGCAGCTGACAGGGCAGGGATGTGCTGGGGGCCCTGGCAGTGTCTCTGGCTCTGAAAGCCACCAGTAATGCTGGGTGGATGCTGTACAGCAGTCATGGGTCATCGAGCTCGTAATGGGAGGAGGAGTCAAATTTGGAAAGTGGCAGCATCACAGTGATGTGAAATTTGGAAGGAGGCACAACTGTGGTGATGTGAAATTTGGATAGAAGTGGCACCACCATGCTGATGTGAAATTTGGAAAATGGCACCACCACAGTGATGTGAAATTTGGAAGGAGGCACCACTGTGGTGATGTGAAATTTGGAAAGGAGTGGCACCACCACAGTGATGGGAAATTCGCAAAGTGACACCACCAGCGTGATGTGTCATCCCTGATTGCCTCCTCTGGCATGGGGAGGGGTCTGGGGGCATTGGGAATTGGGAATTCCTGGCTGGGCTGGGATTGCCAGAGCAGCTGTGGCTGCCCCTGGATCCCTGGCAGTGCCCGAGGCCAGGCTGGGCACTGGGGCACCCTGGGACAGTGGGAGGTGTCCCTGCCATGGCAGGGGTGGCACTGGGTGGGATTTGAGGTCTTTTGGACCCAAACCATTATGGAATTCTGTGACTCTGGCACAGGGCAGTGCCCAAGGGCAGTGCTGGGATTGTGGAGGGCTGGCAGCACATCCCCATGGGACAGGGAGAGGCCAGAGCATCAGTGAAAAACACTGGGAATGGATCCAATAGAACCCAAACCCCTGTGACTGCTGAGAGGTGCCTGCAGTGCCTCTGGCTCAGCCCCAGGGCTCCCCAGGCTGTGGGGCACTGTCACATCCCCAGCACACAGCAGTGTGCCTGGCATCCCATTGCCAGCAGTGTGCCTGGCATCCCTCAGGGGATTTTTGTTCTATTTTTGTCTCTCTGTTACCTGAGCCCTTGCACTGAACCCAGCTCACAGGCTGCCTGTTTTCCTCCCTGCTCTGTTATTTTCCTTTCCCTTTTCCCCAGGGGGCCGTGCACGACGAGCTGTGGGTGGAAAATCCCCTTCCATGAGGAGCTGATCCAAGGCAAAACCTCATTTCCTTCTTCAGGGCCCGTTTTCCCTTTCATAAAACGCCTTTCCAAGCTGCCTCTTGCTGTGTTTGTTTTCTCCCAGTGCCAGATGGCTGCTGGCTGCAGGAAGGGCCATAAATAATTCAGCAGCAGGAGGTGACACACACTAGGGGTGGCAGTGGCAGAGTCCTGGGAGCACAGGTCATGGTGACAGAGCAGAACAGGGAGGGGAAATGGGAATTCTGTGGGACTGGAGGTTTACCTGACAAAGCAGAACAGGGAAATGGGAATTCTGTGGGATGGAGCAGAAAGGCAGAACAGGGAAATGGGAATTCTGTGGGATTGGAGCACTGTGACAAAGCAGAACAGGGATGGGAAATGGGAATTCTGTGGGATGTCACAGGTGGGTCTCAGCCTGCACTGGGCAGAACTGGGGTGGGGATGCTGCTGCAGCAGAAAGGTTTAATTAAGGAAGTAATTTAGAATCATGGAATGGTTTTGATGGAAGGGAGTTAAAGCCCATCCAGTACCACCCCTGCTGTGGGCAGGGACACCTCTCACCCTGTGCCAGGGAAGAATCTCTTCCTGTCTCTGACCCAAATTTCCCCCTCTCAGTCCCAGAGTGTCACTGCAGGACAGTCCTTCCTGCTTTTTTTTTAAGGAATTTGGTTTGTGTTGGGTGTTTTTAGACGTCCCAGAGCCGTGCAAACCCCTCCCTTGTGTCTCTGTCCCTTTCTAGCAGGAATGACCCCATGGGGCAGCCCAGGGTGAGAGGGGTGAGGATGAGGAAGGTGTCCCTGCCTGTGGCAGGGCTGGGCTGGGATTGAAGGTCCCTGCCAGGAGCCCATGCTGGGGTTCTAAAGCTGTGAACAGATCCCAGGTGAGTTTTTGTCTTAGGATGGAAATGAGGCTGTGAATTCTATCCCCACCTGTCAGAGCTGGGGCAGCTCTCTGCTGTTCCTGGGGCAGTTGTTTCTTTGTCTCTCCCCCAGCCAACCCTCCCTGCAGGAGATCTCTGCTGTCCATGGCCACTGAGTGTCCCTGCAGGGCTGATCCAATGCCAGCATCCCATGGGGAGATGCTCCGCCCAGGGGAGGAGCCAAGCATTCCTACCTGGGCACAATCTGAGCCTGGCACAGCACAGCAGCCTTTGCCCCCTGCACTGCCAGAGGAGCAGCTTTCTGCTGCCCTGCATGGCCAGAGGGAGCCCAGGCCCATCTGCAGCAGCCCTGGAGCTGCAGAGGAAAACTCCCCCCTTGTGCAGGATCCCTGCTGCAGCAGAGCCACAGCTGGCACTGCAGGAGGGCTGAGCCCCCCTGGCATGGGGCTGGGACACCCCCTGACACACAGGGGACAGGGCATGGTCTGGCTCTGGCAGTGGGGTTTTATATATATATATTGATTGATTGACAGATAGATAGATAGATAGATAGATTATATATATATAAATAGATAAGATATATAGAGATATATATAGATATAAAAATAAATATATTCTTTTATCTACATCTATATATTAATAGTATTAAAATACTATTGCATTTGTATTTTAATTTCCCTAGTAAAGAACTGTCATTCCTATTCCTATATCTTTGCCTGAGAGCCCCTTCACCCCTTCATTTCAGAATTGCAATAATTCAGAGGGAGGGGGTTTGCATTTTCCATTTCAGGGGAGGCTCCTGCCTTCCTCAGCAGACACCTAGCTTTTCAAGCCCAGAGAGTTTTGCAGCTCAGCATTTCCCATTTTTGCAGCAGCAGCACTTTCCGGGCTGGGAGAGGCTCCCCGGGAACTGCTCCCACAGACAGACCTTGGCTCCCAGTTTGCTCTCTCTCCACCAGCTCCATGGAATCTCATTTGGGTGAAGCAGGTTCTGCCAGCCCCATGATTTTCCTTGTCAAAACAATGTGTGCAAGTGTGGGATTTTGACATTAGGACTTCCAGGCTAAATTTTGATTGGGTAAATTTAAGAATACTGTCATTTATCAAGCACTTCTTCTCAGCTGCGAAGGCAGTAAGAAATAATGATTGATTCAGGGTTGGGAACTTCTCCTTCAATCTTCTCTGGCCTGTCATTAAAAAAATATTGCAGCTCAGTCCGTGGCCTGTGCATTTGTCTTCCATGAAATTTTACAAGGTCAAAGGATTGTCAACAGAACATCAATATCCACAACGTATTATCCTGTATCTTGAGAACAAGTTCAGAAATAACAAGTTTGCTGCCAGCCTGGTAATACCAACTTACATCAGTCATTTATCAGGAGCTGGAATTGATAAAGAAGAAAATCTCTTTGCCTGGGCCATTGTTCTCTTGTTTTTTTTCACGTTTGTTTGTTGTGTTTTGGGGCTTTCAGCAATTCCTGCCTCAGTACAGCTGCTGCCAGTAGGAGGCTTGGAAATACAAAGTTTTAATTTATAAATATGGCCAGTTTTGCTTTAGGATGCACCAGGGAGTGTTTTATGATGTCATTAATTTTTGTCTCCAGTGTGATATGTTCATGTATTCAATCCCTGGGGACTCTTTATTCCCTTTATTCCTTTTTTTTACAGCCCCATGGAACAACCCTGGAGAGTCTGATGCCAATTAAAATGTGGCCCTTTGTACCTAAATTAATCTGGCTAATTCTCTTCGATTGTCTGGAGAGTCCCACACGTGCAGAAGAGTTTGTGCACAGGCTGCCAACCCCTCCTGAAGGGGCTCTGGGGACTCAGCTCTGGGTTTGGGTGATTTTGGAAAATCCTGGAGTGGTTTGGTTTGGAGAGACCTCAAATCCCACCCATGACATGGGTGCCATGACAGGGACATCTCCCACTGTCCCAGGCTGCTCCAAGCCCCAGTGTCCAACCTGGCCTGGGACATTCCAGGGATGGGGAAATGGCAGCAGGGAAAGAATTTCTTCCCAATTTCTTGCAATGTCTCCACTTTTTAAACTTCTAGTTTAAAACCATCCCCCCTTGCTTGTATCAGGATTTGCCGTGCTGGTGTTCCAGAATCTCCAGATTATATCCAGGTAGGAATGCTTGGCTCCTCCCTCTGGGCTCACAGCTCCCAATGGGATGTTGTAGTTCTTATCAGCCATGCAGGGACATTCAATAGCTGTTATCAGCAATGTCTCCCCGATTGTGGAAGAGATAAGGAAAACTGCCCACTGAACAGAAGACAACTGCCATTCAGATGGTAAATAGAATACAATTTGCTCGACAATCCACTGTGGTAATGAGGAGCAGCAGCCTCAGCTCTTCCTCACAGGCTTGCCTCTCCCAGCTCCCAGGGGCTCATCTGGAAGCCTTTTGGGGATCTGTGAAGAAGTGAATGACAAATGACTGTCCCTTGTCACCCTGTTTTTTTAAGTTTTTCTAAGCCTTCTGATGTTTACATCCTTGTAGCGAACTTTCTCACACACTTTCTATAAATACCTCATTGTTTTGCATTCTTTTGTGGAAGAGGAGAAATTTGATGGGCTGTTGGTTTGTCCAGTGTCGTTGGAGAGGTGGCACTGTCACCCTCCAATCCACTGTCACTCTTGGAAATCTGTAAATGTTGGAGTCAGAAAATAATTTTCCTTTTTTACCTTTAAAGCAGCAGCGTGTCTGTGTAGTGTTATTTCATGTCCTATAGTGACAAGTGAACCCCTCTGATTGAATCTTCTTGCAATCTTCATTTAATCCCCAAAGTTCTGTTTGTTCTTGCCAAGGCATTTTGTTCATCAAATTCCTGATGCTAATCAGGTCCAAAGCACTCTCTGTTGTGTACACCCCTATAGGGATGCCCTGGGGATCATCAGGGTGGGCAGCCCTGCCTCACCTTGTTCCAGATTCTGCCATTCCCTCCCCCTCCTATTGCCAGTTTGGGGCCTCTGTACAAATCGTGAACAGGACAGGACTGCTGGGAACATGCCATGAGGTGTTTGATTTTCCAGCATCACTCTTATTCCATGGCTATGGCAATGGGAAGATGCCAGCAGCTCACATCCCAGGCAGCAGACACAGAACTCAATGTCACAGCTCACTTTATGAGTTTTGTGACCAATCACACAAAGCAAAAGCGCATTGACAGTAGTTCCGTCCAACCACTGTAAGCACAGGTACCTTTGGTTAAACAATGCTTGCTTATTTCAAATACAACACCTGCTTGTGAGCCTTCAAACACAGTGCACACAGCTCCATTATTGAGCTTAGAACTCCCAAATATCTCACTGGATAAACTTTTCTGCAGCTTAGGGAGTTATTCTAGCCAAGCATTAATTCACAGACCATTGTTCTATTTGTCTTTACTTTTCTACATTTTTCATCATTTTTCTGCTGACCAATCTCATGGCTGCTGCTTAGCTCCAATCCCAGTTCTGCTGTCTCTGCTGCCTTTTGCAGCCTTCCCAAATTCTGTAAATTCCCTCCCCCTCCCTTCCCCAAGGGGGGCAGGCTGGGAGCAGCAGGTAACTTTTCATTTCCAGCTGCAGCCCCAATCCTGCTGCTCTGGCAGCCCTGCCTGGCCCTGCTCAGTGCAGCCTGATACTCCTGCAGTCCATTTTCTCCCTGTCTGCTCTGATCTCGGGCTGTTTGACCCTAATGAGCAGAGACTGCTCTGAGTGCGTGCAAGGGGGGTGTTCTGGGCCTGTAGTGCTCTGACCAGGAATGAATTTCCCTGTTCCTGTCAACAGCTTTTTATCTGCTCTTATCTAAAGCTGTCTTGATCAGTGTGCTCCTGCAAGGACCCTGCAGAACCATCAGATCCATGAGCTGACAGCTCTGGTCAGCCACCATGTCTTGGTTTGGAAAGACAGGAGTCTGCTAAGGAAGGCAGGAGCCTCCCCTGAAATGGAGAAAATGAACCCTCCCTTCAAATTGCTATAACTTTTAAATTAAGGGGCTCTCAGGCAAAAAATACAGGAGCAGGAAATAACAGTTCTTTAAGAGGGAAGAAAACAAAAGGATAAAATAAACAATGCAGTAACCAAACCAACACTGCCAGAGTCAGAACCCAACCTGACACCCTGTGGGTCAGGCTGGTGGCAGCAGTCCCATTGCAATTGTGGCTCAGCCCTCCTGCAGGGTCAGGGTGGCTCTGCTGGAGCAGGGATCCTGGAGAAGGGTGCAGTCTCTGCCTCTGAAGATCCAGGGGAAGGAGAGGCAGCTGCTGTTCCTCTGGGGAATCCAGTGCAGAAGCCGTGCTGGTGTTCCAGAATCTCCAGATTATATCCAGGTAGGAATGCTTGGCTCCTCCCTCTGGGCTCACAGCTCCCAATGGGATGCTGTAGTTCTTATCAGCCATGCAGGGACATTCAATGGCTGTTATCAGCAGGTGTCCCCTCCCCAGGGAGGTGTGAATGTGGTCACTCAAAGGCAAACTGCCCATTTGACAAAGGTAATCTGCCATACAGATGGTAATGGAAAACATCTCGCATTGCAATCTTCAACACACCAGCACATCTGCTGATCCTGGGGAAGGAAACATTGAAGCCATGGAATCCTGGAGTGGTTTGGGTTGGAAGGGAAATTAAAGCCCATTCATGCCACCCCTGCCATGGGCAGGGATCCCTGCCACTGGCCCAGGCTGCTCCACGTGTGGAAATGGGTCTGCAAACAGCCCTGGGACCCTCCCAAGGAAGTAGAGCTGTTCCAATCTCCACATTAAAGTAAGAGCTGAGAGGTGCAGGAGAGGGGGATCAGAGAGAGCTTGGCTTTTAAGAATAAATTAATAGATTGCAGGAATAAAACAAGCTGTAAGAGGCTGTTTGCTTTGGTGATTAGGATACACTGGGTCAAAAGTACAAGTAGAAATTGCTTCTCTTAGCAAGTGGCTGACTGGGGGAGAAGGGAAAAGCAGAGGTTTCTGTGCTCTGGGGAGGAGCAGACACAGGGCTAGAGCAGTTTTTCCTGGACTGTGTGAATATCAAATGAATCAGAGGCCTCTTGTGTGCCTGGCAAGGCTGAATTCCATCAGTCCTGGCTCATCCCAGGCTGCTGTGGCTTGGCAGGGACCTTAAACCCACCCAGGTCCATCCTTGGGACATTTCCCACCAGCCGACATTTCCCACCAGCCCAGGCTGCTGCCAGCCCTCCCAGGCTGGCCTGGCACCAGGGAGCTTCTCCTTGGGCCATCCCAGCCCCAGCTCTCCCATTCTTGCCCTGGATCTGTTCCTCTTAAAGAGGAGCTTCTGGTACCTCCTGCTTGTTTGTTTCTGGGTCATTTGTGTGTTTTTTAGTGGAATCAGCACTTCCAGATCCCTGGGGAGATGTGTTGGAACCCAGGACATCCCTCTGGCTGCCCTGGAGGGCTCCAGCCCCTGCCAGGGGGCTCAGAGACCCTGGCACAGAGCTCCAGACCCCTGTGCCTTTGATTTTGACCCATGGAAAAAATTACCAACCTTTATATGAAGAATTACAAGTCAAGAGAGTTTAAGTAGAATAATAGTTAGTTTGTCACGGGGTGAAAAATAGATTTTTGGGGTTTTTAGAATGGAGGCCCGGGGTCTCAAGATGGAGGAATCTGGCCGTGCCTTGTCCTTCTCCTTTCTTCTTCCTAGCCTCCATCTTCTGAGTGATGGTGGCACCTTTAGATTGGTTTAAGGTAGAAACTCACTGTCTAACATAGGTGGTAGGTAATGGGAAATTATGGTAAATAGGGTACATGTAGTTTTTAGTGTAAACAGACAACATCACCCCAAGGCGGTCAGTCTGCCTCTGTCTGACCTGGTGGACAGATCTCAGCGGGTCAGAGAAAGAATTTTATAGATAAGAAACAATAAACAACCTTGAAACCGAGAACTGAAGAGCTCTGACTCCTTCTTTGACTGCCAGGTTGGGAAAAGAGACTTTGTGACACATCTCGGGGTCACTGTGAGCAGCAGAAATCCCTGAGGAGATGGGCACGGGGCAGGCACTGGTGACCTTTGCTGGGCTGGAGCCAACTGCTCCTCCCTGGGTGGAGCCAAGGCTGCAGGTTCCTGCACCTCTGCTCGAGTGGGAAACAGCAAAACCAGCCAGTGCAAGCTGTTTATTGCAGTGACTGAGGAGATGTTGGCTTTACTCTCATGGAAACAGAGCCCAGGATGTGAGAAATGGGACTCTGAGCTCCTGTTGGGCCAGCACAGCTCAGACTGGGGGGCTCTGGCCCTGCCAAGGGACCCAGCTTTGCCGAGCTGGGATGAGAGCAGCAGGAGCTCCCTTGTCTCCCAGCCTGTCTCAAACCACCCAACGTCCTGACCTGCAGGCTCTCTGCATCAGCCCAGGCTCTGGGGGAGGAGACCTCCATCCCCTGTCCCAGCCCATCCTCCTGAGGTGCCACCTCCATCCTGTGCCTCAGCCCAGCCCCTCCAGGTGCCAACTGCATCCCCAGCCTCAGCCCAGCCTCCTGAGGTGCCACCTCCATCCCCTGATTCAGCCCAGCCTCCTGAGGTGCCACCTCCACCCCAGCCTCAACCCAGCCTCTCAAAGTGCCAACTGCATCCCCAGCCTCAGCCCATCCTCCTGAGGTGCCACCTCCACCCCAGCCTCAACCCAGCCTCTCAAAGTGCCAACTGCATCCCCAGCCTCAACCCAGCCTCCTGAGGTGCCACCTCCATCCCCTGATTCAGCCCAGCCTCCTGAGGTGCCACCTCCATCCCCTGCCCCAGCCCAGCCTCCTGAGGTGCCACCTCCATCCTGTGCCTCAGCCCAGCCCCTCCAGGTGCCAACTGCATCCCCAGCCTCAGCCCAGCCTCCTGAGGTGCCACCTCCATCCCCTGATTCAGCCCAGCCTCCTGAGGTGCCACCTCCATCCCCTGATTCAGCCCAGCCTCCTGAGGTGCTGAGACGGAGTGGGGATCCATTCTGAATTAGGTGAAGTGCCTGGAAGAGGTGAGAGGTCTGTAGGGCCAAAAGCTGAAGGAAAGGCCGCATTCCAGAGACAGCAAGGAGACAGAGAAAGAAAAACAGAAATTACCGCAAGGTCGATCTGCCCCAGACCTAGGAATTCCTCTGATAAAGAAGAACTAATGCTAAATGTCACGCGGAATGAATATGTATGAACTTATTGTGAAACTGTATGCATATGCATTTGGGAGGGGGATAAAAGACGACCTGAGGTCTTCAGAGGTACGCATGCCTTGTTGGGGGACTTGCGTCCGGCGCGCGTCGTAAATAAACATACCGGGCTTTACAACTTTTATAAAGTTGTGAGGTTTCTTCTTTTCTCCGCAAAACATTATGGCGAGCCAAGCCAGGAGTTCTCTGTCCCCGCAGGGGCAGGGGGGATAGACGGACCTCCAAGGCGCGCCCTAGGATTTTTTTCCTGGTGGGGCTCCACTCGTCTCAACTTGCCACCTGCGAGGACAGACAAGGACCTGCTGGCCTGCGGAGGAAGATACGGTATGTACTGAGGGGCCCCTGGGGGAGGGAAAGGAGAGCAAGGGAGTAAACCACCCGGAGACGTCTGGGTTCAGCTGATAGAGCAGCTGTATTAGAGACGGGGTTCATCGTTCTGATAGAGCAGACCGCTAGTGGCTCTGGGGGTGAGCTGGGTGAACCCGTGTATGTGTGTTGGGGGTTCATAGTTCTGATAGAGCAGAAGTGTTGAGCCCGTGTGTGTTTTATCTGCATGTGTGTGATGTCCGGACACTGTGTTGCTGTATGGTTAATGTATGCATTGTGTGGTCGGTGCGCTGTGTTTCTAATCGTGCAAGTGTATAAGTGTATGGTGTATAAAAGAGAATAAATCTACAGTGCGGGGGGGTCAATACTACCCGTGTTTGAAGCAGCCGAGTGAGGCCTGAAGCGCCGGCTGCAACAGGCTGCGGGGGCAGGGACAGAAGTGCCCCGCAGAGAAACGAGTGGAAGAATGTCAGTGATGGTACTTATTGTGTTTAAATGTAGTGATTTGTGTAGATCTGGTACATTTTAACCGTGAGTATGAGTATGAGCTCAGAGAGTTCCTTTGCCTTGGATGTTTGATTTTGATCTGCAGACTGTATGATGTTATTTTGATTGTGTCCAAGAAAATTGATGTGAGTAAATGCTGAATTATGGTATGCTGTGTTGTGTTGAGAAAAGCGAGCACTTTGAGAGATATGCCCTTTCCCAGTGGTTTTGTGTGGTGATTTTCTTCCGCTGCATTGTGGTAATTTGATTCTCAGATTGTATAGTAGTGTTTGTGGAGATTTTAAGATTTTGTTGCAACAAGAGTGGCATTTTACATAGGAGAACTATAGTACCGTGATTTATGCTTAATTACAATAGAGTTAAATGAATTCCAAGAATTCCCCCCCCTCACAGCAATTCAAGCCTTGGCTCTAGCGAATTTGAGATAAAGGGGGGGTGCGGGTACGAGTGTTTGTGTCTGTGGGGTGACTAGCACAGCCTTTTTGCAGAGCAGTAAAACAAGTGTAAGTAGACACAGGGCTTAATTAGATTGTGCAAGAAGAGAACTAGAAAAGACTGATATTTTGTTTGATCAGAATATAGTGTCTATGTCACGTTTTTGATTAGCATGCTGTGTGAGGTGACAGTGGCTGTCCCCTGGGCACAGGGACAGCTCTGGCTGCCCCGTCTCCCCAGGGAACACGGGATTGGCCTGTGAGCAAAAGCGGGATGTGCAGTTATTATTGCAGTGCGGTGTTTATGAGAAACACTGGTTTTGCTGTTCTAATAAGTGTCAGGGCACATGTAAATTAGAAGTTTCTGGTCAAGTGGATTCAGAACCTAAGGTCTTAGAACTTGTGTGTGGGAACCACATCTGATACCTGCCACCTGGAGCTGTGTGTATAGGAGGAAATTTGAGAAACTACTGTGAAGGTCTGTAAAAAGGTTTGAGTGGAAGCGAGACAGGGCAAGGAGAAATAAATAATGAGAACTGACCAGAGCAAAGAGGTTCCTAAATTAGCCCCTTTTGGGAGGGGCTCACTGGGAGAAGGCTGCCAGCAGGAGCAGCTCAGAAAATAAAAAGATTTATAATACTTCATTGCTGTTAGTACTGTTTTAAAATAGGAGGATAAATGGGATAGAGTTTTGTATGCTGAAATGTCTTTGTGTTTTAAGAAATCACCCAGATTTCTTGAAAAGGGAAAACAAGGCAAAGAGAAAGCAAATCAAACATGTTGTTCAGCGTGTAGCATAAGATAGCAACGTATGAAATCAGGCAAGGATTATCATGCTGAAATGCAAAGCAATCACAGTTCACTAAATGAGTACATATGATTTGCTAAAGGCTCCTCCCATGGTAAGGGAGGAAGGGTAAAGATGACCTCCCCAAAAGGGAAGAATTTTTGTTGACACAAGGGCCATATATTCAGTTTTAAATAAAGCTTTAGTACCTGTGGAGAATGTTTATGTTGCAGTGTGGGGAACAACTGAACAACTGGCCAGTCTGAGAAGGCATCCTTGTGCAAACCTTTAAAGTAATATGTGTACTATGTGTACCTAAAAGCTTTTGTACAATTCGCTCAATTTGCTAAACATTCTCAAATGAGAAAGGTTACTCTGGAGGCAAATGATACAAAGATGTTAGGCTTAACATTAACAGACACTGAAATTAAGAGAGACATTAGTAAGGAGATATTAGAATAAGTAAATAAATGTTTTCAAGGGTATGGGCCTCTGCTGTACCAGGGAGACTGAAAGATGCTCCCCCATGAGCATCATGTTTAAGGAAAGAACACGACTAGTGAGAACTGAGTAGTACCCTCAAAAGGAAGATAAGGAAGGAATCAGCCTAATAACTGATAGTACTGGATTAAGGGCTGTCAATAAGATAACACAGAATTTATACCCTGTGGTAGCAAATCCATATACCTTACTAACTTGTTTAACACCTGAGCTAACCTGGTTCACTGTTTTAGGCCTAAGAGATGCCTTCTTTTGCCTCCCTATCCACGAAGCCAGCCAGGAAATTTTTGCATTCAAACACAAGCTCACATAGTCCATGTGCCTGAAGGCTTCAAGATTCCCCACTCCGATTGGAGAACAGCTTGCAAAGACCCAGAGTCCCGGGAAGCTCCACAAGAGGAAAGGAGGCTGTTGCAGTACGTGGATGATCTTCTAGTAGCCACTCAGATGAGGGAAGCGAGAGAAGCCTGGACGGTAAGCCTTTTGAATTTCCTAGGACTCCAAGGACGCAGAGTCTCAAAGAAAAGGCACAGGTAGTGAAACAGAAGGTAATCTACCTGGGGTAAGAAGTGAGTGCTGAGCAGCAGACTTTAAGGCAGGGAAGCCTTATGCCAAACCCTGAAACCCCAGACAACGAAGGAGCTCCGAACCTTCTTAGGCATGGCAGGGTGGTGCCAGCTGTGGGTTTATAATTATGGACTGTTCGCCAGACCCCTCTATGCTCTTATTGCCAATGGAAACTGAGATCTCCAGTAGACACAAGACACCACACGGGCCTTTCGCCAGCTACAGAGAGTGCCCTCATGTCGGCTCCAGCTTTGAAACTTCCAGATGTAAGTAAACCATTCTTTCTATTTTTCCACGCAAGGAATTGCCCAGGGAATACTGGCTCAGGACTTGGACCCTTACTGAAGGGCAGTTGCTTACTTCTCTAAGCAACTAGATGCAACAGCCAAAGGATGGCCAGGTTGCCTCAGAGCTGTAGCAGCAGTTGTGCTGAATATTCAAGAGGCATGCAAGTTTACCCTGGGACAAAAATGACTGTGCTAGTGTCCCACACAGTGTCCGCAGCACTGGAAGTAAAGAGTGGCCACTGGCTCTCACCACAGAGGTTTACGATGTAGAGATAGTGGTGACTAATATTGTCAACTCAGCTTCTTTTCTCAGTGGACACCATAGTTGCCTAGAGACCACCGAAGCTACCTACTCCTGCCGCCCAGGCTTAAGGGACACTCCTCCGGACGATGCAGAGACCTGGTTCACTGACAGGAAAGCGACATTGCAAAGTTCACAGTGACTGCCTGCAGAGAGGTAATCGAGTCTGGACCCTTACCAACAGGTACCTCTGCACAGAAGGCTGAGATAGTTGCCCTGACCCGTGCCCTGGAAAGGGCAAAAGGGAGGAGAACAACCATCTACACAGACCCAAGGAATGCATTTGGAGTCACACATGCACATGGAGCCATCTGGAAGGAGAGGGGACTGCTGACCTCACAGGGAAAGAAGAGACAATCCAGCTGCTGGAATCAGTTCAGCTACCTGAAAAGGCATATTAAGGCACACTAGAGAGTGAGCTTAAAATTGGAGGAAAGAAATGAGCTGGCGGATGGAGAGGCAAAGAAAGCAGCAAAGGGTGAGGTACAGATTTTCCTCGAAGGTAAGCCATAATACAATAATACTAACCAAAAGAGATGTACAACTGCAAGGGGTGGGCCACCATTGAAAGAGAGCTAGGAATCCCTTCCCATTTTCGTGGTTACTAATGAAGGAAAGGCCTTAGAAAACACACCAGGGCCTAACTACTTAAAAGCCTTTTATAGAGTGTGGCTCCTTTCTCAAAATGACCAAGGCTGCGAGTGATACTGAGTGCATTGAAATGAAGTGTTGACTTTGAAGCAGTAATTTCCACAGGCTTTCTAGAACACACATCTGATTGAAACAATCGTTGTATCATTGTCAGGAATTTATATGCCACTATCACTCAGGTAAGCCGACAATGTGATCCTTGCCTCCAGACTAACCCCAAAATACCCCCCGGCCAAAACTCGGTCAGACTGGGAGAGGCCATGGGCCTGTACAGCGGTGGCAAATTAACTTTTCAGAACTCCCAAGGAAAGGGGGGTATCAGTATTTACTGGTATTGATAGATACATTTTCAGGGTGGCCAGAAACATTCCCCACCAGAACTGTCAAAGCTCAAGAGGTGACCAGATTATTTTTATAAGGAATAATACCACGCTTCAGAGTTCCAGCCACGATATCCTCAGATAAAGAATCACATTTCATTTCCAAAATAGTGCAACAGATTAGTAGCCATCTGGGCACAGATTAGGAACTTCACACCCCATAACACCCCCAATCAAGCGGCCAGGTGGAGAGAATGAATCATTTGATTAAGCAGTAAATCATAAGACTGGGGCAAGAAGTTAATCTACCCTAGCCCAAGCTCTTCCACTGGCACTATTGCAAATTCAAACTAAACCTTGAGCTAAAGGAATGCTGAGTCCTTTTGGAATGCCTTATAGAAGACCATATAGAATACAAAGGGAATGTCCAGAATGTCCACCTACATGGTGGCATTAAGCAAACAGCTCAGAGTAATTGAGAAACATGTGGCTGGAACTCGGAGCAGGGAGTTAGATAGCCTGGGGATGATGTATATGTTAAGTCTCTTACAGAGAAGACTTCGGAACCACAGTGGGACAGACCACTGCGAGTACTTCTCACCACCTTCACTGCAATCAAAATCAAGGAGCAGAATGCCTGGATCCATCACTCTCGGGTGAAGAAGGCCCAGAAACCCCTTAAGGAGTGACGCCAGGAGACAATGAACTGAGATTAAAACTTACTCGGGCAAAATGAGTATATTGCGGTCGGGAGTAGCTCATATTTTAGTTTGTAGAATTGTATTGTGTGTAATCATAACTGAAGTTTCAGAACTTGAGAGTACCTCTGTTCAAAGTAATGCTAAATGGCCTTGGTCCCTGGCATTTAATCAGTATACTGGATCCATAGGAAAACCTTCTGAGATAAAAGATTTAAACATATCTACTGTAGTAATCCACGAGAATCAGATATGTGAGGAGCAAGAATGGCAAGAACAGGAACTGTGGACTCTTCAAGGAATCAGAGGAGAAGAAATCAAAGTAGGGTGCCAGGTCATCAATAGGGTAGCTTATGAGAGACCAGATGTAATTAGTGTCTGAACCTCCCCTGATGTATATGAACACCAGGAAGTCTGTGATAACCTAAGTGAATCAGACTGTTGGTGTAATTTCACCTTGATACAGCCTGTAGAAGTGACCTGCCTTTGAGCTCGAATTAATATCAGACTTTCACTTGAATTCAAAGTAGATGTGACTGAACAACAGCTATTATTCAATCCAGAATGGTCTCTCAAATGTGTGGAGTTGATAATGCAAATTAACATCTCAAAAATCCAACCAGCCTGCTCCTCCTTCCTAAAAACTCCCTTTGAGGGCTGGACACTGCACTTTTTACCACAGCAGGACCTTATACACCCCATACTAGTTCAGACTAAAACAGGCATATCTCAGGAGCAGAACAAGAAAGGAAGGAACCAGCTCTCCTGGTGCCTAAAACCAGGAACACCAAGAAATCAGTTTCCTTAGGTCATTTTCCAAGCCAGTTAGCTGAACACCCAGGCAATGACTGGTAAAGGGCGCTGAACTGCAGGTGGTAAATTAACCCAAGCAAGGAAGGTGATTTTCTTTACCTATAGCTATCCCCTTTCCTACTGAGATCAGTGATTGTCCCAGTCTGAGGCGGTTGGATTCTGCTTAAAAGAGGTAGAGAGACCCCCCCTCAGAGCTCAGCAGCAGGCTGTAAGATTTTGAGCATCACTTTTGTGCTGAGTGTTTCAAGTAGCAGAAACCTGATCCCAGTTTCTTCTGAGGCACTGCAATGAATTTAAGCTCTTCTCTCAGACTTCCCCTTCATTATTTACTTGAGGCTTGGACCTGAAGCTAGGGGCAAGGTGGGTGAAGTTTCGTAGACCAAGAGAGACATTCCTGCTTGCCACACATCTGGGAAATCAGGTGCTTTGGAGGGGAAGGAGATTCCTGAGGTCTCTACATTTCAGAACAAACATCTGCCTCAAATATGACCTAAACTTCTGTCAGATACACTTGTGAAGTGTGTCTGAATTTGCAGTGTGAGCCCAGCACATCCCTCTGGCAGGGAGGGATGGTCATAAACAGAAAGCAGTTCCTGTTCCCCATAACAAACATCTAACTGGCATATTAGGGCCAAGATTAGGAGTTTTAAATGGAATTGATTCAGAAATACTGGTGAATAAACTGGCCACTGCAGCAGGTAGCCTAAAAAAATTGAAGCAGCCTTTATAGTAATCTCTATTGGCATTAGGAACTAGCCAGTGACAGATTTCAAAAGTACTGCCAAAGTAAGGAAGTATGAAAAGGCCGGAGACCAAGACCACAAGTTGATAGTAGAAACACTTAGTATAGTACAAGATAATGTGTCTTTAGCTTTCAGTTGTATACAAGCACAGTTATGGATACAAGCAACAGCAGCTCTGATCATATGGGAAAGGGGTGAAGGTAATTTTCCAGCTAAAATTCAAGAAATTGTGTGGGATAATGCAATTGATATTGAAAGGAAGTTTCAATCCTGGCAGACTGGTGAATTTCACCTATGATCCTGTTTCTAATGTGGCAACTGCCTTTGTGCTTACCATACGTAATGCCACTGTTTATGTTGTCCATCCCATCATTGCTCTGGATCAAACCATGAAAAACAATACTCTATCCTTCAGAACATAGAGTATGGGCACGAAAGATGAATGGAAAGTGGCAGACAGTAAACTTAGAATCCTGCATTACTAGAGAACAGATGGGATTCATTTGCGAAAGCAATACTATTAATGCTCAGGATGTGTGTTTGGACACTGAACAGAGTATTTGTCCCTTCAAAGTCCATCCAGTCACTGACCAGAAAACTGTGCTCGTATATACTGGAAAAGGGGGTATGCTTGAGAACTGCTTGTGCGGCTGTACAAATTAATAGCAATGATGTTATTCTGTCTAGTAGAAACCATTCTAATCTCTGTATATGTAATTTTGTTAAGATTATTGGATGTGATCTTTGGGTGGTCACCAACTGCGAATAGAATCTTTAATAAGTTGTGTCACCCCATTGTAGTCTTACTAATATTAGTTGGGATAAGTTTAGGACTATCTATTATATTGTTAATTTGGTACTGGAGAATGCTACAACAAATAGCTGTACTAACATCTTTGTCAAAAGCACACGGTGAAGCACTAAAAGACACTTACTGTTGTGAAAGTTTTCATTAAGTAAAAGAATTTACTTATTTCCTAGGAAAGGGGGGAATGAGACGGAGTGGGGATCCATTCTGAATTAGGTGAAGTGCCTGGAAGAGGTGAGAGGTCTGTAGGGCCAAAAGCTGAAGGAAAGGCCGCATTCCAGAGACAGCAAGGAGACAGAGAAAGAAAAACAGAAATTACCGCAAGGTCGATCTGCCCCAGACCTAGGAATTCCTCCGATAAAGAAGAACTAGTGCTAAATGTCACGCGGAATGAATATGTATGAACTTATTGTGAAACTGTATGCATATGCATTTGGGAGGGGGATAAAAGACGACCTGAGGTCTTCAGAGGTACGCATGCCTTGTTGGGGGACTTGCGTCCGGCGCGCGTCGTAAATAAACATACCGGGCTTTACAACTTTTATAAAGTTGTGAGGTTTCTTCTTCTCTCCGCAAAACAGTGCCACCTCCATCCCCTGATTCAGCCCAGCCTCCTGAGGTGCCACCTCCACCCCAGCCTCAAGCCAGCCTCTCAAAGTGCCAACTGCCCTGCTCCTGGCAGCAGAGAGTGAAACAGCCCCACATGAGCACCAGGGACTGCTTGGGGGGCTTGAGGTTCTCCCCGTGCCCTGGCACAGCTCTGGGGTGCCCATCCTGCCCTGGCACAGCTCTGGTGCTGCTCAGAGGAACTCAGCTGCCTTGGAGACTCTGAGCAGGGAAATCGATGCTGCCCAGGCGGTAATTAAAGGTGCTTAAGGCCCATTAACTTGTAAAAATTAGAGCTTGTAAAAATGCTTTTTAATCCAGTTTAATAAATGGGAATCCTGGTTTAATTGCTGTATAAAAATGACGTGTGGGCTGCTTTCCACAGGTGGGATTGATGTGTGACCTGAGCCAGGGCCATCCAGGCTGCAGCCTCGCCCTGTCAGGGCTGGGCTGTGACACAGAGCCAGCCTCAGGCTGTCAGCAGCCTCACCGTGCCTCAGGAGCTGCTGCAGCACTCCAGCACTGGCTGCTAGAGGTGAGCTCCTCTCCTGAACACAGATTTCAGGCTGCAGGATTGCACTGAACTGGGGAAGCTCCGAATTCACAGAATCACAGAGTCACAGGGTTGGAAGAGACCTCCAAGACCATTGAGTCCAACCCAGCCCCAACAGCTCAGCTCAGCCCTGGCACCCAGTGCCACATCCAGGCTTTGTTAAACACACCCAGGGATGGGGACTGCACCACCTCCCTGCGCAGAACATTCCAGAACTTTGTCACCCTTTCTGTAAAAACTTTTCCTGATACCCAACCTGTATTTCCCTTGGCACAGCTTAGGCTGTGTGCTCTGGGTGTGTCAGTGCCTGGAGAAAGAGCCCAGCCCCAGCTGGGCACAGGCACCTTTCAGGAGCTGTGGAGGGTGATGGGGGCAGCCCTGAGCCTCCTTTTCTGCAGGCTGAGCACCCCCAGCTCCCTCAGGGCTTCTCACAGGGTTTGTGTTCCAAACACTGCTGGATGTGGGGCTGAGGGTGTCGCAGACATTTTTTATGAAAAATCCTTTCCTCAGGATTTTTCCTCCTGAGAAGCTGGGAGGCCTCAGGAACAAAATGCAAACAATGGTTATCTGCTGCTGTGGGATGCAACAGGTGCATCTGGGATTGGTCTCATGTGGTTGTTTCTAATTAATGGCCAATCACAGTCAGCTGGCTCAGACAGAGAGCCCAAGACACAAGCCTTTGTTATCATTCTTTGCTATTCTATTCTTAGCCAGCCTTCTGATGAAATCCTTTCTTCTATTCTTTTAGTGTAGTTTTAATGTGATATATATAATAAAATAATAAATCAGCCTTCTGAACCATGGAGTCAGATCCTTGTGTCTTCCTTCAACCTGGGACCCCTGTGAACACCAGCACAGCTGAAGGTTCCTCCCAGCCCTGCCAGGTGAGATCCCAGGTGAGTTCTCAGCCCTGCCAGGTGAGCTGCCAGCTCTGCAGTGAGCTCACAGGGGCTGGGGAAGGGAAAAATGTGGTGCAGAAGAAGGGAAAATAAATTTGTACATGGCTGGGCCTCTCCCAGCTGCCCTGCCATGCCGCAGAACAACCAAACCCTCTCCTCTTCCTCCCTGAATTTCCCAGAGCGCTGACTGCTGGATGCTGCTGTGCCCCTGCCTCTGCACAGGGATCAGGATGGCTCAGGATCAGCATGGATCAGGGATCAGGATCAGGATGGCTCAGGAGCAGGGAGCTATTAGGGATAGGCATGTAGGAGGGAGCAGGGAACTCTGACCCCTCCATAAACAAACCAACAAACCCCCTCAGCACCCAGCCCTGCTGGGCAGGAGCAGCTGTGGATTCCAAAAGGATCCCAGACCGAGCACTGAGGAATGCTGGTGAAAATCCCTTTTCAATTTTTGCCCGGGTGTGGAGTGACAGGACAAGAGGACACAGCCTTCAGTGGAGGGCAGGGATGGATGGGAGATTGGGAATTCCTGGCTGGGCTGGGATTGCCAGAGCAGCTGTGGCTGCCCCTGGATCCCTGGCAGTGCCCGAGGCCAGGCTGGGCACTGGGGCACCCTGGGACAGTGGGAGGTGTCCCTGCCGTGGCAGGGGTGGGAATGGGTGGGGTTTGGGGTCCCTTCCCACCCAAACCAATCTGGGATTTGGTGATCCTAACCCCAGATGTAGGGCTGGGGTTTGTGTGGCCCAGGTGGCTCAGCACATGCCCATGGGACTGCCTGGAACAGCACCTCAGGATCTCTGGGAGTTTGGGGTGCAGATGAGCCCAGGTGTGCCCCAGAGGGGTGATGCACAGGTGGATCTCTGTGCAGGTCAGGAAAAGGAGAAGTGCAAGGTGCTGAGTGACCCAGGGCAGAGCTGGCTCTCGTGGGCTTTGTTGTGTCACTCTGGATCAGGATTTCAGCAGCCCACCTGGAGCCCCTGCAGCTGCACTGAGCACCTCACAGCAGAGCAAAATTAGAATTGGGAAAGGTTTGGCAGCAAATTCCTGAGCTGCAGAATGTTCTGTCCTTTGAAATCCTCCACAAAACCCCCGAAAGCCTTCAATCCCTATTTGATGTGGTGTCTCCCACTTGGAAAGAGCCACTTAGAGATATTTATCCAGTGGCTTGTTAAAGCAGCTATAAATAATCCATCAGTGCTGCCGGGGTGGCTGCTAATGTTCCTTTATTTACGGGAGGTGTGCTTTGTGTGGGAGCAGGGAGTGTTCCTTAACTCCATCACTCCCAAAGCACTCTGGTGTGGACTGCACTGTCTGACACATAATGTGGGCTAGAACACAGATCAAGATATAAATTAGCACAAGTGTGTCCTGAGGCTTCTCTGATAGTACACGCAATACTTTTCCCCTTAATTATCTTGTCATGATAATTTCCTTTAATTATCTTGCCATAATAAATCCAGTAGGTGAATTAATCTGGAATAGGCACGGAGCAGCACGTGACTCTGACAGCTCTGCGTTTGCTGCCAAGGATTTTGCTGACAAACCCGAGTCCCTGCGCTCCCTCAAAGAGCTGTTTGATGTTCACTGTGCCCTGCTTTGCTCACATCCCATATTTCTCCGTGACAAAGCTGAAGGCAGAGCAGGGGGAATTGTGCAGTGAGTGGCAGAGCTGTGATTTGGGCTGTGGGAAATCAGACCTGGTGGTTTAAATGGGCCAGAGAAGTTCTGCAAACCTTTGCTGAGAGAGTTTGCTGTTTGATTTAGAGGCTGTTTGATTTAGAGGTGGGAGTTTTGGAGGCTTTTTTGTGGAATAAAAAAAGAGAAAAACACAAGAAACCACTTTTCTTCTGCGTGGAGATTTCATGTCCACAGGGAGCGACTCAAGCTGAAGGCACCAAGGGGTCCATGGCCCTGTGGTGTCACTTCAGGACCTTGGAGAGGGCTCTTCCTGGAGGGAGAGGCCGGGATGGGGATAGATGTGGCTTCGCCAGGAGGGACAGGAATGGCTTTTCCAGGAGGGACAGGGATAGCTTCTCCAGGAGGGACAGGGATGGCTTTTCCAGAAGGGACAGGAATGGCTTTTCCAGGAGGGACAGGGAAGGCTTTTCCAGAAGGGACAGGAATGGCTTTTCTAGGAGGGACAGGAATGGCTTCTCCAGGAGGGACAGGAATGGCTTTTCCAGGAGTTACAGGGTGAGCAGCACCGTGGGTGCAGCCACAGACAGAGCTGGGCTCAACCCTCCTGTCCCTCACCTGAGGCAGGGCCAGGGCACTGGGGAGTGTCCCTAATTCCATGGGACAGAGGGGAATGGCCCTGGGACAGAGGGGAATGTCCCCTGCCCATGGGATAAAGGGGAAAGGGCTGTGTCCCTGGGATAAATGGGAATGTCCTGTGTCCATGGCATAAAGGGGATGTCCCTGTCCCTGGGACAAAAGGGAATGTTCCCTGTCCCCAGGATAAAGGAAAAGGCCCCTGTCCCTGGGACCAAGGGGAATGTCCTGGGACCAAGGGGAATGTCTCTGTCCCAGGATCAAGGGGAATGCTCCTAACCCCAGGATCAAGGGGTCCCTGGGATCAAGGGGACTGTCCCTGTCCCCAGATCTCCTTAGCCAGGCTCTGGGCAGCCTCGTTAGCAGTGCTGCAGAGCTGGGCCATCCATCAGGGCTGTCCCTGGCAGCCACAGGAGCTCGGGAAGCTGTTAAACACAGGCAGCCTCAGTGGGCTGGGATCAATGACTGCAGTGGCTCTCCCAGATGGGCTGAGAGAGGCTCCAGCCTGGCCTGGGGACAGCCACCAGCCACCCCTGTGTGACCGTGTTCACAGGGGTCTCAGGGTGAGGGAAGAGACGAGGATCTGACTCCATGTTTCAGAAGGCTGATTTATTATTTTATGATATATATTACATTAAAACTATGCTAAAAGAATAGAAGAAAGGATTTCACCAGAAGGCCGGCTAAGGATAGAAAAGGAAAGAATGGTAACAAAGGCTTGTGGCTCGGACAGAGAGTCTGAGCCAGCTGACTGTGATTGGCCATTAATTAGAAACAGCCACATGAGACCAATCCCAGATGCACCTGTTGCATTCCACAGCAGCAGATAACCATTGTTTGCATTTTGTTCCTGAGGCCTCCCAGCTTCTCAGGAGAAAAATCCTAAGGAAAGGATTTTTCATAAAACATGTCTGTGACACCCTTGCTGCTGCCCCAGGGTGCTCTGGCACTGTGAGCACAGAGGAGGAGGTCACAGCTCCTCTTCCCTGCAGCTTTTGCCTTTTCCTGCTCTGGAATTCCTCCCAGCTGCAGGAAAGCGAACCTCATTTTTCCCCAGGAGGGTTTGGACTCTGCCCCCGGGGATGCCCAGGGTGGGATTGTTGGGGTGTGTGTGCAGGGCCTGGGGCTGCACTGGATGATCCTGAGGGTCCCTCCAGGCCCAGGAGACTCCATGGGTCCATGAGATGCTGATGCTGTTAAAGGCACATTCTGTGTTCCACTCTTGTTTTCTAATGGCTAAAGAGCGAACCATCCCAAAGATTTTAGTGCTGTAAGGATTAAAAATCCTCTGCTCAGAGTCCAGCAGTGGTGATAAACTCCTGACACCCCGATGCTGTTCTGTTACCTCTTCCTGCTAATGGAAATTCCTTAATTCTCTGGATTAGCCTCCCTCCCACGGGGTTCAGGCATGTCAAACTCCTGTTCTCTACCTCCTGCATGTGGGAGAACGTTTGTGGTGTGGTTTTCTTCTTATTTCATTTTAAATAAACGAAACCCCTCATTTAGAGTAGTTCCTAAGCAACAAAGTACAGGGGGGAAAGCCAAACAAGCACCAGGTAATTTGTGTTTCCTTGCTGGAGCTTTTAAACGATGCTAAACCGTGGCTCTGGAGCCTCTGACAGGGGGAGGATGCTCACAGGGAGGTGCTGCTAATTCCTCTGTGAAGCCTGCAGCTCCTCAGCCTTTCATTTAAAACTTTTTGCTACCCTGGCCCTTCCTGAGTGCTGGGGAGGAGATGAATTTAGACTGATTTTTGGCTGATTTAGCCTGGAGCGCTGAACAGTGGATCAATGGGAGTTCCTGGGATGTGGCTGGAGCAGGGAGAGCCCCTGAGCTGTGGCAGAGCCCTGGCAGGGGACAGTGCCACTGTCCCCGAGGTCACACAGCCCCAGACTGGCCCCAGCTGGGTCTCCTCACTTCCCAGTTATGCAGGTTCAGCACTTGCATTTTATTGTTTTACATTTTTTTTCCAGTGCTGAATTTTCACATTTTGATTTTCAGGCCTTTCATGGTTCCAGACAAAGCAGCTTTGCCCAGAAGTGTCACACTCCATTAGCTCTTTTCCTCTTTTTCTTTTCTTTTTAATGCTGTTTTCCCTCCGCTTTTCCCTCTGCAGTCTCTCTTTCCATCAGAACTGGGCTGGTGCCTGGAAGGATTCTCTGAATTAAAGCAGTGCTGTCCTGTCAGGGAGAGCTCTTTGTTTCCACCAGCCTGACAGGCTGCTCTGAAATGTTTTATACCCTTATTCCAGTTGTGTTTCTGCCTGGCAAATGCTTCCTGAGCAGTGGAACTGTGGTACTGAACACGTGAGTCTGATTTCTGGCTTTAAGTTTTTGTTGGTTTGTTTTCCTGCGGATGTTTTGTAGCTCATAAAGGGATGAGGAGAAGCATCAGGTACTTCCCACAGGTCTCTCTTCCAGCCCCTGCTCATTTTGTGACAGATTTGGCTCTAAATTGTTCCATACCCAGAAGTGTCAGTAGAGAAAATGCTCTTTCTTTTATTTTTTTTTGCCTTGTGGAGAATTTAATTACTAATTACCCCAGTTCTGCTCTGGCTGCTTTATGATGTGGGACTTCACTGCCCAATAAAGCACCAGCTGTGGGGTTTGTCCTGAGCACAGAGTGCTCCAGCCAGGAGCTGATCCTGTGTTTGTCTGGGTTTCACCAACACAGAGAAAAACACATGGACAGGCTGGAAACAAAATCCTCATTTTCTCTGCATTTCTGACCTTGCAGACACAACAGAGCAGGAGCAGAATCCCAGAATGGTGTGGGAGGTATCCCTGCCACGGCAGGGGTGGGATGGATGATGGATGGATGGATGGATGGATGGATGGATGGATGGATGGATGATGGATGGATGGATGGATGGATGGATGGATGGATGGATGGATGGATGATGGATGGATGATGGATGGATGGATGGATGGATGGATGATGGATGGATGGATGGATGGATGGATGGATGGATGATGGATGGATGGATGATGGATGGATGGATGGATGGATGGATGGATGATGGATGGATGATGGATGGATGGATGGATGGATGATGGATGGATGGATGGATGGATGGATGGATGATGGATGGATGGATGGATGGATGATGGATGGATGGATGGATGGATGGATGATGGATGGATGGATGATGGATGGATGATGGATGGATGGATGAGGGATGGATGGATGGATGGATGGATGATGGATGGATGATGGATGGATGGATGGATGGATGATGGATGGATGGATGGATGGATGGATGGATGATGGACAGATGGATGGATGGATGGATGGATGGGTGGATGATGGATGGATGGATGGATGGATGGATGGATGATGGATGGATGGATGGATGGATGGATGGATGGATGATGGATGGATGGATGGGTGGATGGATGATGAATGGATGGATGGATGGATGGATGGATGATGGATGGATGGATGGATGGATGGATGGATGATGGATGGATGGATGGATGATGGATGGATGGATGGATGGATGGATGGATGATGGATGGATAGATGGATGGATGGATGGATGGTTGGATGGATGGATGGATGGATGGATGGATGGAGGGATGGATGATGGACAGATGGATGGATGGATGGATGGATGATGGATGGATGGATGGATGGATGGATGGATGATGGACAGATGGATGGATGGATGGATGGATGGATGGATGGGTGGATGGATGGATGGATGGATGGATGGATGGATGGATGGGATTTAAGGTCCCTCCCAGCCCAAGCCTTCCATGGTTCCCCTGCCTGGGGATGCTGAGGAGCTGCCAAGGCCAGGCTGGCTCTTCTGCCCAGCCCAGCTGGGTATGCCCAGCCTGTGGTCTTGCAGCACCTGGGCTGGAGGCTCTGAGCCCCTGGGGCCTGGCTGGGTGTGCAGGGCTGGAAGGACACACAGACAGAGGGACAGAGGGACAGGCAGGGCTCTGTGGCTCTGAGCCTGTCCCTGTCCCTATCCCTGTCTGAAATCCCTGGGATGCAGCTCCAGCTCCAGCTGGGGGCTGTGACCTGCAGGGTCTGACCCTGATCCCCCTGCAGCCCCTCAGCCCTGTAGCCCCAGGAGTGCCCCATTTCCAGGGTTGCCCTTCCCAGGAGCTCTTTCCCCTTCCAGGGATTATTTTCCACAGCAAAGCTGCTTTCAGCAATGGCTGCACCTTCCCAAACTTTGCCTTTCGGTCTCAGAGCCAACATCACCATGTCCTCACTGCTGCAAACAATTGGATTTCTGGGAGCAGCTTCTCATTTTTATTGAAGACAATCTTAAAAAAATATTTTTTTCCCTCTCATTTATTTGCTTACAGGGTGCTCATTAAGTAAAGGGTTTTGCTGCAGATCCAAAGTTTATTTTTTATTCCTAAGAATTCTGCCCACAGGTCTAAAAGTGCTAGAAGGAATATTACTTGATTCCCTTAGAATCATGGAATATTTTGGGTTGGAAAGTGCCTTTAAAGGCCATCTCGTCCAACCCCCCTGCCACGGGCAGAGATGGTTTTTATGAGATTCACACTGAATTGTGTTAGTGAGATAAGTTTTCCTTATTTTCCATTCCTGCCGTTCTGTTGTCTGCTGCAAATCTGATCAGGGCTGATTTTGTGTTTTCCTCCAAGGCCCTGATTAAATCTCTCAGCAGCCTGGAGCTGCCCATCAATCCCCGCGGGGCCGGGGCTGCTCGGGGCTCCCAGTCGGAGCCCCATCACCGAGACAGCGTTAATTGTTTAAAGAGCGGGCTATTGATTGGGCACTTTTCTCATTTCTTAGTTAAGAAACTGCGTGCTATTGACTGCAATGCTGAGTAGATTATGTCAGTGCCGTTCCCCTGTCAGCAGACGGTGTGACCCCCTTCCATCAGGGAGCCTGGCGCATTATTTGTGCTCAAGGAGCTCCCCCAGCTCCCGGGAAGTGGCAGCTGCTGCTTTATTCAGGACCATTATTTAGCTCTATTTTTACCCTTTCCATTACTTGCATCAATTTTTCTCAGACCAGCAAAGAACGATATTTTCTAAACAATCCTTTCCGCATCCTTTTTTAAAATACCGATGGATGGTCACTTTTCTTCCCATCCTTCTGATTTCCCTGCCATTCCGTGTTCCCAGTTATTTTCTAGCAGTTCAAAGCCCTTTATTTCCATAGGAAAATAAAGCACTTTCCAGTAAGGGGGATAAGAAAAGCACCTACAGCAGTTAATACCTCTGCCATGAGAACACCTCTGCCTCCCAATGCTAAGAAGAAATCCAGAGTAATCCTATTTTTGGGCTGGCTGATAATTGCACTATTTCTGGCTGCATGTTAATGAACAGCATTTTCAACATCCCCAATGAATTTTTATCAACGAGCACAGTCCCACATCCCTGAATTCCTGGAGAATTCCCACATCCCTGAATTCCTGGGGAGTTCCCACACTTGGCTGAGTCCTCTCCTCCTTCCTTCTCTGAGGTTTTTCTGCTGCTCTCCCTCTCATGACAGCTGCTCTGGGAGATCCCAAAGCTGTCCCCTCAAACATCAGCCACTCCACACCCAGGGAATGCCATTCCCACCCTAAACCGAGGTGTGCCAGGGAAGGAATGCCATCCTCAGGGTTCCCTGGCAGTGCCTGGCTGGGGAACACAGAAGAAAGGGTTTCATCAGAAGGCTAAAAAAGAAAGGGATGGAATGATAACAAAAGCTCGTGACTCTCAGAGAGTCCGAGCCAGCTGACTGTGATTGGCCATTAATTAGAAACAACCACATGAGACCAATCCCAGATGCACCTGTTGCATTCCACAGCAGCAGATAACCATTGTTTGCATTTTGTTCCTGAGGCCTCCCAGCTTCTCAGGGGGAAAAATCCTAATGAAAGGATTTTTCATAAAATGTATCTGTGACACATCCCAGCTCTCTCCTGCCCATCCCAGCTCTCTCCTGCCCTCTGCCCCTGGCTGCAGCAGGAATTTGGCAGAGCAAGATGTCGATAATTCCTTTTTTCCACTCCAGCACTCCTCAGCGGCCTCTGATGAGTGGATGAACATCACAGACCAATTAAGAACAAGCGATCTCATCTTGCTTTTTGCTGACTGAGATGGAGAATTAAAGTCATCTTACATCCAGGCTGGAAGTTCCAGCTTTTCAGAGCGGGCAGTTGTCACAAATATTTGATTTTTCTTTCTAGTTGCACATGCAGTAGTGCTGGGGGCTGCCTGGAGACACACAGGAGGTGGAACTGGAGTGTGGGGACAGCCCAGCCCTGGCCTTGCTTCCCCCCTGCCCTCCAGAGCCATCCATGGATGGGACACAGCAGGTTATTTCACCTCTCTCTAAAGAGGTTCCCCCAAACTTGCCTTTTCAGTGGCTGTTTACCTTATCTGAGCATGGATTTCCTGAAAAGGTCCCAGAGAGACTGCAGCAAAGCCAAATAATGGCACTCGTGGTGTAGCTCAGCCACAGGTCAGAAATAACTCTCCAATTCCATCAATTCAAAGTGCTTCTCAACCAGACAACAATCTTAATATATTACTTTTTTTTTTTTGGAACTGGTTAAACGTTTTCCAAGCACCAAAATTTTCAGTTTGTGCCTTAAACTACAGCTGAAAGTTTGGAATGCAAATCCCAAACCCGAGGGCCTGGGAAGAAAGGGTGGACTCTGATGCTGGAGATGGTTTCCATCCAAAGCTCAAGGATTCTGTGATTGTGTGAGGTTTAACAGTCATGAGGTTTGTGATCACCTGTGCTCCTGATTGCTTGCACCTTCTGGCACAGGATCATAGAGTGGGACGAAAAAAAAGCTTTTAAAATTAACCAGAAATTAAGGAAATGAGCCAGCCCCGTAGTCTCCGAAAGCTGCCTCTTTCAGAGGAAGGAAAAGGAATGAGATGTTTGTAATTGAGGCAGTGCCGGAGCCTCTCCCCAGGTAATCTCTGGATGTTGTGGTGTACAGCAGAAACTCCTGTTAGTGCTGATGATAATAGACCTGCAGAGCAGTAAATGGATTTCTGTGCTATTTTCCACCTGAAAGGATGACCCTTACAATTCAACAGCCTGAACACCAGATTGTTATTGGAAAAGAGGGATAAGGAGGTGCTTGTGGCACGCAGCAGAAAATGGGTGATTTAGGGGCAGCTTTGCAGGGGAGAGCCTCAGCCTGGCTGCCTGTGGAGCTGGGGCAGGATGGGGACACCCAGGAGGTGCCTTTGGCCAGGGTGTGATGGGGGCAGGAGGGATGGGAACCCTGCCCTGGGCTCTGGGGTGAGCTCTGGGGTTCAGGGCAGGGAAGCTGGGATGGGAATGGCACAAGGAGCAGAGAGGGAGGTGAGGAATGGGTGGAAGATGGGTGGGTTTGTGTCTTCTCACCTCTTCTGGCATCTCTGGGCTTTGTATGGGGCAACCAACCCCTCAGTGCTCCTGGGGTGCCTGAGCCTGTCCTGGACAGGGAACAGAGCTGGGCAGGGGCTGCAGAATCCCTGAGGAGCTGGGCAGGGGCTGCAGAATCCCTGAGGAGCTGGGCAGGGGCTGCAGAATCCCTGAGGAGCTGGGCAGGGGCTGCAGAATCCCTGAGGAGCTGGGCAGGGGCTGCAGAATCCCTGAGGAGCTGGGCAGGGGCTGCAGAATCCCTGAGGAGCTGGGCAGGGCTCACCTGGAGCAAAGGAGGCTCAGGGGCCCTTGTGGCTCTGCACAGCTCCTGCCAGGAGGGCACAGCCGGGGGGTCGGGCT
Organism: Ammospiza caudacuta; assembly: GCF_027887145.1. Taxonomy (NCBI): domain Eukaryota; kingdom Metazoa; phylum Chordata; class Aves; order Passeriformes; family Passerellidae; genus Ammospiza; species Ammospiza caudacuta. The sequence goes on from NC_080598.1 coordinate 65,867,782, forward strand.
CTGCTCCAGGGAACAGGGACAGGAGCAGAGGGAACGGCCTCAGGCTGGGCCGGGGCAGCTCAGGGTGGGCACAGCAGGAATTTCCCCACGGAAAGGGGGCTCAGGCCTTGGCACTGCCCAGGGAGGGCTGCAGTGCCCATCCCTGGGGGTATTTACAGCCTTGGGCATGGGGCACTTAGGGACATGGGGCAGTGGTGGAGCACAGCTGAATCTCTGAGGGCTTTTCCAGCCTGAACTGTCCTGTGATTCTCAATTCCCTAAAGCCCTGCTGGCACTCCAGAGCTGCTGCTGCAGCCTCACAAGTCTGTGGTCAAAACCTACAGGCCAAAGCCCCTCCTGGCATGCACAGGTTGCACAGGTGGCACTCAGAGGTGGCACTTAGAGGTGACAGCTGTGGCTGCTGTGGCTGCAGAAGGTGCCCAGGCCACCCTACACACACATTCCCTGTCCCTGCAGTGACAGCCCCATATTGAGGAGCTGCTCCTTCCCTGCAGAGCTCAGCAGAGCCCAGCAGGGCTCAGGGCTGTTCCAGGGGATGCCCTGTGTGTCCTGCAGCCCCCGCACCCCACATTTAAATAAATCTCTTCTCCTGCTCTCTCCCATGCCCTGCCTGTTCACACTCCCTCGTTAAAGAGCTGCAGGCAAAACGAGGAGAGGATGTTTTATTCCAAGGGCTCCTCGCTGCAGCAGCTCATCAGATACATTAAATAAATATTAAATGGCAATAATTACTTAGCTCTGAGTCAATATATCAAACATAAAATACTCATCTGCACAGAAGGACCTCGGTGTTCTTTCTCTGCCTAATTGATTCATTTACTGAATCCATTAGGAAGAACTTGAAAGGACACTTGGATTGCAGGAGGAAGGAGAATGCCAGGAGAGGGGGAAGGTGGGACATTTCACCTCCAATGAAAATTTAAAGCTCAATCCAGGCAGCCAAACCCGACAGTTATTCATGTCAAAACTCACATAATAAAATAATGGAATTGGGCAATAGGAACTCCCAAGGTTTGCCCTTCTGCTATTGCAGGCTGAAAATCAAAATTCCCTGGCAGACCTACTTGGTTAGGAGGCTAAAAATGCAGGAATGGGAATGTTCTGTGGTGTCAGCTGTCACCCCCTGGCGGGATGTTCTCCCTGTCCTAAATTTCCTCTGGAGATCCCAGGGAGGAGCAGGGCCAGCAGGAACCCACTGCAGCAGGCGTTGGATTTTCATCCCAGTTAAATTTTCATTCCAGAGGATTTCAATCCCAGAGCATTTTCATCCCTTCCCTTCCCTTCCCTTCCCTTCCCTTCCCTTCCCTTCCCTTCCCTTCCCTTCCCTTCCCTTCCCTTCCCTTCCCTTCCCTTCCCTTCCCTTCCCCCTCAAACAGCCTCATCTTTAATGCAATAGACTTCAGGCTTTCTTTTTATTACTCTTTATTGCATTAATGAAGTTTTAAAGTCTTGCTTGCAAGGTTTGATTCCAAATTATACAGAGCTCCACAGTTCTGTTCTCCTACTTCATTTTCACAACTGCTTTTGTGTCCTGAGACAGAAACATGTAAGGAATTATGTTCTGGCTGTGAAGATCATCAGATTGGGGAATTATTTGTTTTCAGTGTTGAACTAAAGGGTACCTGTGGCACCAGCCCTGGGAGCATCCTCTGGACTTGCTCCAGGTCCTGCTCTGGGGCAGCCCTGTTCCCTTCCAGCTGGGATTGCAGCCCTGCTCCCTTCCAGCCCTCTTTGTTCCCAGCTGGGATTTCAGCCCTGATTGTTCCCAGCTGCGATTGCAGCCCTGATTGTTCCCAGCTGCGATTGCAGCCCTGTTTCCCTGTTCCCAGCTGCGATTGCAGCCCTGATTGTTCCCAGCTGGAATTGCAGCCCTGATTGTTCCCAGTTGGGATTGCAGCCCTGTTTCCCTGTTCCCAGCTGGGATTGCAGCCCTGATTGTTCCCAGCTGGGATTTCAGCCCTGATTGTTCCCAGCTGGGATTGCAGCCCTGTTTCCCTGTTCCCAGCTGGGATTGCAGCCCTGATTGTTCCCAGCTGGAATTGCAGCCCTGATTGTTCCCAGTTGGGATTGCAGCCCTGTTTCCCTGTTCCCAGCTGGGATTGCAGCCCTGATTGTTCCCAGCTGGGATTGCAGCCCTGATTGTTCCCAGCTGGAATTGCAGCCCTGTTTCCCTGTTCCCAGCTGGCATTACAGCCCTGTTTCCCGGTTCCCAGCTGGGATTGCAGCCACCCCAGCAGCAGAGCAGAGCAGAGCAATCCCCTCTCATCTCCCCGCTGACCTCGGGGCAGCCCGTGCCGCAGAAATAATTACTGGGCACCAATTAGGGCTGGTAGCAATTACAGCAGTAACTCAGGAACAGCGAGGCATTAACCGGCCCATTAAAGTGCAGCTGGGCTGCCCAGAGCTCCTCTGGGCTCTTCTGGCTCTGCTCAGCTCCTGGGCTACAGCAGGAGGGGTGAAAAATGCGTATTTTATGATTGGCTTTTCGCAAATATTAAATGAATATTATATGTGTTATGTTAGAAAATTATGCTGTATTAATTCTCTTAAGTAGTGTGTTAAATATAGTTTTAGGTTATAGCAAAGTGTTCAAATAGAAACTATGCTATGTAAGATACTTTTTTTAAAGAAAGGACTCACACCAGATAGCGACCACCTGAAAGATTCAGGACACCTGAATCTCTCAGAGAATTTATTGCTCCATTATCAGCACAAACGAACTTCTTCCTGCCTGCTCAGCCCTGGAGACGCCGTCAGGATCCAGAGGAAGAAGCTGACACTGCCCAGCCAGAATCCTGTGTTTGAATGGAATTTATGCATCATGGATGAGCTGTATGAACATGCAACAGGTTGTTGCTTTTAAGGGTTAATGCTCTGTTATCGTGGGGCCTTTTTTGGGCTTATTTTGCCCAGAAAGAGGTACCTGGACTGACCATAACTCTTTGTTTTTATTGTCTCATATTGTCCTAATCCAAATTGTCCAAATTATTATCAATCTAATTATATTGCTGTTTTTATAGCCATTTTATTCCTATTAAACTTTTAAAATTTTAAAAACAAGTGATTAGTGTTTTTCACAGATGTGATGGGGGCTGCCAGGGGAAGGGGCTGTGGCTGCAGAACTCCCAGCTCCAGATCCTGTGGGATTGGGGCTGTTCTGCCCCTGGATGAGCTGCTGGAGGGGGGGTGACAGGGGACAGAGGGACAGGGAGGGAGCTGCCCTGCTGTGCCCAGTGCCTGGCTCTGGTCCCTTCCTTGGGCCAGTTCTGAGATCTGGGAAAATGCTGCTTGTGAAAAACTACATTCAGTCTGCTGTGAAAATGCAAAAAGTTCCACAAAGGAGCCAAGGGCCCGGAGCAAAGGTTCTCAGGGCCGGGTGCACCTTGGCCCTCAGCAGGAGCTCCCTGTTCTCCCGGGGACACCCCTTCAATCCCTTGGGATCCCACCAGCCTGCTGCACATCCCCAGCCCCTCCTGCTCAGGAAACTTTCCCCAGAGCAGTTCCCAGGCTCCCAGAGCTGCTCAGCCCGGCCCCTCCTCGGGGCCACCTTTGCAGAGCCTGCCCATTGCTGGGCTGTGCTCCCAGCCCATCCTCATCCCCTGCAGCTCTGGGCCCTGGCCCGCACTGCCTTCAGCCCTGGGTGCTGCTGCTGGGCACATCTGTGCAGCTGTGCTCACCCTGTGTGCATGGGCTGCTGTGCCAGCCAGCAGGCATTTTAACACCAGCACACTGCCAGCAGCTCCTGCACTGAGCTTCATGGGCAGCAGGGATCACAACCGGATCTTTAGAGCAAAGCGACTGCAGCAGCACGCACAGAGAACCCATTGAATTATCGGTGAAAAGCCAATATTGTAATATGGATCTGTAACACATTGGAATATCTGTGAAATGCCAATATTGTAATATGGATCTGTAACACATTGGAATATCTGTGAAAAGCCAATATTGTAATATGGATTTATAACACACTGGAATATCTGTGAAAAGCCAATATTATAATATGGATCTATAGCACATTGGAATATCTGTGAAAAGCCAATATTATAATATGGATCTATAGCACATTGGAATATCTATGAAAAGCCAATATTATAATGTGGATCTATAACACACTGGAACATCTATGAAAAGCCAATATTATAATGTGGATCTATAACACACTGGAATATCTGTGAAAAGCCAATATTATAACATGGATCTATAGCACATTGGAATATCTATGAAAAGCCAATATTATAACATGGATCTATAACACACTGGAACATCTGTGAAAAGCCAATATTATAATATGGATCTATAACACACTGGAACATCTGTGAAAAGCCAATATTATAATGTGGATCTATAACACACTGGAACATCTGTGAAAAGCCAATATTATAATGTGGATCTATAACAACAGTGACTTATGCCTGACCTTCCAGCAGCCACTGAGCTCCCCCAGCTCCCTTTCCCCACAGAGATAACTCCACAGCAGAGGGCTTTGCAGATTAAATGCCTCATTGACTCCAAAATCACTGCTCTGCCTGGAAACCATTTGCCTACTGCTTCCTGCAGATGGCAGCTGGGACCCTCCTGCTCCCTTGGATGGAGCAGAGCCCAAGCTGTTCCCCCATCTGCCTGCTCAGGGCAGGGCTGGGCAAGCCCTGCCAGCTCACACAGGGCTGGGAATGGCTTTGAGCAGGAGGAGGGTGCCTTAACTGGGATTTTGGGAAGGAATCCCCGACTGGGAGGGTGGGCAGGCCCTGGCACAGGGTGCCCAGAGCAGCTGTGGCTGCCCCATCCCTTGGCCAGTGCTGTGCCAGGGAAGGCTCAGGTTGGATATTGGGGAAATTCCTGTAGGAGCATCAGGGGGTAGCACGGTTGGGATGGACGGAGAGCAGAGATCTCTGCAGCCAGGGCTGGGAATTTGTGTTTATTGCACAGGGCCTGGGTGCAGGGCCCTGCTGGGATTTGGGGTTTATTGCACAGGGCCTGGGTGCAGGGCCCTGCTGGGATTTGGGGTTCATTGCACAGGGCCTGGGTGCAGGGCCCTGCTGGGATTTGGGGTTTATTGCACAGGGCCTGGGTGCAGGGCCCCGCTGGGAGCTGCCAAACACACCTCAGAGCAGGCTGAGAGAAGAGAGGGGGAGAGAGGATGAGAGGAAAAGAGGGGAAGAGAGTAAAAGGGTAAGAGAGCGAAGTTCCCGTTGCAATACCATAAATCTTCTTCTGTGCTGAATATTCTGATTCTCACTAACCAATCCAGTACAAGATACAAATCCTGCAGCATTTACATACAGCCTATAAGAATCATTACATTACCACACTGTGTTACATTTTAAACCCTAAAAACTCCTCTTTGTGCCCTTCTGCCAAGCTGTAGGGTCTGCTCTGACCCTTGGGCCTGTCTGCAAGCAGAGGGTGTTGTTCCATCACAAGGGGATCACCTTCAGCTGGCCACACCATTGTTTTCCAGTTGTTCAGTAACTGAGGGATCTCAGAGCTTGCTTTCATTTCCATCTCGCTTATAGTTTCCATATTCTCAAAATCTTTTGCCAGGCAATCATACTTGTAAGGCTTTCCTCTTTCATCTTCCCCAACAATTCCCTCCTGGGAGGGCTGTCCAGCCCTGGCACAGCTGCCCAGGGAGGTTTGGAGTGCCCATCCCTGGTGGGGGTTAAATCCCTGTGGATGTGGCACTTGGGGACACGGCCAGTGGTGCCTTGGCAGTGCTGGATTGGCATTGGGGTTGCCATTAGGGTGTCTTGCACCCCAAGGACTGCAGGGTTTTGTACCTTTGGCACTGGCCTGGGGGTTCCTGCTGTCCTTGGGCCCCCCCAGTCCCTCTGCTTTGTCCTTTTCACAATTCCCAAAGCCCTTTATAGGGAGGCCATTTCTGTAAAACAGCCTGAGATGAGATGAGAAATGGCAGACAGAGCCCAAAGAAACAACAGCAGCAACAGAGAGGAAATAAAGTCATGATGACTCCTGAATGACAAACTCTGGGATTCTAAATTGCTGCTCTCCTCCACCTTGCGTGTGTGGGGACTGTAAAGCAAACCAGCACTCAACTCAGCTCGAGGTCCTCAAGTGTTTATACAGTTTTTAACCTTTCCTTCTGCAAGGAAATAATATAAAAGCTGCAGATACGATGGAAGTTTGTAAAACTGAAGAACACCAGTGACCTGTGTAATGCACAGAGGCTTTTCAAAAGCTTTAACTCCAACATAAAACCCTCCAGTGTATTGAGTAAGACACTATGAAAGCAGAAGTTAAATGGATTAAGAGCACTGAAAAGGAATAGCTGCTTGTTGGAAATCACTGCTGTGTGGAAGTGTTTGCACTGAGACTCTGCAGGGCCTCTCCAGCACTGGAATCAATCCTTTGGAAGGATTTTACTCTTGATTAAAATGTAAAGGAAATCCACCAAAACAGTGGAGCAGCTCCCACTGAGCTAATGTTGAGCAGGAATCTGCCAGGTGGGGGAACATCCACCCCAGCTGGCCCCTTGTGGCAGGAGGGCAGGGAGGAATAATGGAATTCCAGAAGGGAACGGACCTGGAAAGGGCTGAAGAATTCCTGGGGGAGCTGGGCAGGGGCTGCAGAATCCCTGAGGAGCTGGGCAGGGGCTGCAGAATCCCTGAGGGAGCTGGGCAGGGGCTGCAGAATCCCTGAGGAGCTGGGCAGGGGCTGCAGAATCCCTGAGGAGCTGGGCAGGGCTCACCTGGAGCAAAGGAGGCTCAGGGGGACCCTGTGGCTCTGCACAGCTCCTGCCAGGAGGGCACAGCCGGGTGAGGGGATCCTGGCACTCAGGTCACTCACTGGGACAATTAACACTTGTTAAAATCCGTGTTCACCGTCGCATGCTCAGATACATCAGGAGCCCCTGGAGGTCTGGGCTGAGCCATCCATCCCCAGCAGTGCCCCTGGAGCTGGGCTCAGGTGGGGCACTCTGGGCTCTGGGCACGGCCTCCTCCCTGGCCCTGTGTCTCTGGGCTTGGTTTTCTCTCCCAGTGAAGCTCCCAGATAGCAGAGGTGCCTCTCCCTGTCCCGGGGGCTGTAACTGGGTCAGTGACACACCCTGTGTGCCTGCTGCTCTCAGTGGCATTGCCCAGCTCCTCTCCTCGCCCTCTCCTCTCAGTTCTCATCGGCCTCCTGCCTGTGGCTGTCATTCTGTTCCTTGTTTCTGTAATCCTGGACATTCAACAGGCCAAGGCCCCCACTGCTCCCTTCTGGGTGATTTTACACCTGCAGGGACCCAGCCTGGCCTGGGGCACTGCCAGGGACCGGGGGCAGCCACAGCTGCTCTGGGAACTCCAGCCCAGCCAGGAATTCCCAATTCCCAACGTCCCAGGGAACCGCAGGGCTGGGCACGGCCTGCACAGCTGGAACTGGGCACATCCCGCAAACCTGATCTGGGCACAGCCTGCACAGCTGGAACTGGGCACAGCCTGCACAGCTGGAACTGGGCACATCCCGCAAACCTGATCTGGGCACATCCTGCACATCTGGATCTGGGCACATCCCGCAAACCTGATCTGGGCACAGCCTGCACATCTGGATCTGGACACATCCTGCACAGCTGGATCTGGGCACATCCCGCAAATCTGATCTGGGCACAGCCTGCACATCTGGATCTGGGCACGGCCTGCACAGCTGGATCTGGGCACAGCCTTCACATCTGGATCTGGGCACATCCTGCACAGCTGGATCTGGGCACGGCCTGCACAGCTGGATCTGGGCACATCCCGCAAACCTGATCTGGGCACATCCTGCACAGCTGGATCTGGGCACAGCCTGCACAGCTGGATCTGGGCACATCCCGCAAACCTGATCTGGGCACATCCTGCACATCTGGATCTGGGCATGTCTGTCCCAATAGGACACAGAATAAAATGACACACACTGTGGAACCTCCAAGGTAAAAAGAAGGGAAGTTTGTTTCCTGACTCCAACATTTATAGATTTCCAAAAGTGACAGTGGATTGGAGGGTGACAGTGCCACCTCTCCAATGACACTGGACAAACCACCAGTCCATCAGATTTCTCCTCCTCCAGAGATTATTTACAATCATTATTTACACAAAAGTGTGTGAGAAACTCCATTACAGGGATGCACACATCAGAAGGCTCAGAAGAACTTAGAAGAACAGGGAGACACATGTTCTGCACATCTGGATCTGGGCATGTCCTGCACACGCTGCAAGCCCTGGGGTGTGCAGTGACCCCCTGGATTCCTCCCTCCCTGCCTGGAGGGTGGCACTGCTGGCACTGGGCACTGCCTGAGTGTCCCCCAGGGGATTTTTGGGGCTCATTTTGGGTTGGTGCTCCCTCCTGTTGCACCAGGTGAGCTCAGGTGCTGGCAGGGCAGTGCCAGGCTCTGCTCTGCCATGGGGTCAGTGCCCCTGTTGGGTGGACTGGAGGAAATCTCTGTTTCCCCTTCACAGGAGACCTCTGAGGGTGCCAGGATCTGGGATTGTAGAGTCACAAATATCCTGAATATCATGGAATATCACAGAATATCCTGAATATCACAGTGTATTCTGAATATCCTGAATGTAATGGAATATCCTGAATATCACAGAATATCCTGAATATCCTGAATATCATGGAATATCATGGAATATCCTGAATACCCTGAATGTCACAGAATATTCTGAATATCACAGAATGTCCTGAATATCAGAGTATTCTGAATATCCTGAATATCATGGAATATCCTGAATATCATAGAGTATTCTGAATATCCTGAATATCATGGAACATCCTGAATATCCTGAATACTACAGAATATCCTGAATATCACAAAACATCCTGAATATCACAGAATGTCCTGACTATCACAGAATATCCTGAATATCACGGAATATCCTGAGCTGGGGTGACGCACAGGGACCAAGGAATGGGATCAGCTCAGCTGCTGGGAGCTGGTGTGGGAACACCAAGGCTGGGTTTGATCTCTGTGTGGGCCGTGCACTGAGGGTTGGGCTGGATGTTCCTTGTGGGTCCTTTCCAAGGCAGAATATCCTGGGATTCTGAGTGATCCCGAGTCCAGCTCCTGGCCCTGCGCAGGCCAGCCCCAAGGACCCCACCCTGTGCCTGGAAGCCTTGTCCAACTAAGCCAAAACCAGGTGAGGCATTTCTAAGTTCTGAATTTCTCCCCTAAACATTTTGAGAACTTGAAACATTATTTCCCATAATTTCAAGGTTTCATTTCATATGCTTTTTGTTATTCATGCATTATTTTACGAGGCAGCAGTCAAACCAATGGCTTGTCATAATATGACATTATTGCTGAAACATTCTCTTATTTTAATGTCATTTATAAAAAGCAGCTATGACTGATCAGCACTGATTAAAATACATAATCTGCTTTTCTGGATCCAGCTGTCTCTGCCTTATGGAGCAGGGATGGAAGGGATGGGATGCTTTGGTTGTTCAGAGTTCCCTCTGCAGTGGCCAGACTGAGAAAAGCACAGGCAGGAGCAGCTGGAGTAAATCCTGTGCACATTCCACTGTGTGCCCTGGTGTTGGGAAGGATGAAAGTTTGACAAGAAAGTCTCACAGTTGTGTGTGCTTGGCAGGAAGATTTTTGAATGTAGAGTCTGATGAAGGAATAGAGATGGAAGCAAGTTTTGATATAGAAGAAAAGAATTGCTGAGCCAGTCCCACTGGATAACCAAGGAGGCAAAGGCTGTGTGAGTTAGAAGGGGTTTTATGGCTTAGAGCAAAGGATAAACCCACCCAAAACAAGAAGATGTTTTTACCAACCACAAAGAGGGCACAGGCAAAAAAGGCAGCAAATGTGGCAAGTAGAAAAAAGGTCTCAGAATTTTCCACTGCAAGAAAACTTCTAGCTGAAAAACAACTTCTAGCTGAAACTGTAATGCACTGACTGTTAGTGACTGGAGAACAGTGACATGAATATGGTGATTACAGCAGTTATGATGGGCTACAGGTAACAGTTAAGGCATAGATTGGTTCTGCTGTATGAAGATGCTCAGCACAGAAAAGTCTATAATGCATTGTAACCTAAACTAAGGGTGTCCAGGGCTGCCTGCAGCTGGAGCTGACAGCTGTGGGCACAGCTCTGTCACCCACGGCCCTGGGCTGCTGTGACACCTTGGGTACAATAAACTGCATTTGGAGAGCCCCTGGAGCCCCACATCCCTCATTCAGGCTCTTACCCTGGGCCATCACCCAGAATTAGATGCAGTGCCTGTCCCACATGTGGCCATCACGTATTTGTGGTGACTGCTAATGGCCACAGCCAATGGCCGGGAAACCCCAGGGAATCTCAGTCCCACCTGTGAAAACCCCTGCCTGGGTTTGCCAAGGGCTGGCTTGTAACCTCATGGTTACAAACCAGCCTTGGCAAAGGCTCAGGGAAGGGAGATCCTAAAATCCTGCCTGACTGTGAGGTTTGGTGTCTGGGGACACCCTGTGTGCTGTCAGCCACAGCCTGAGATCAGCGGCATGAAGGGGTGTGCGATTTCCAGCAGCCCACCAAACAGGGGCACTGACCCCACTGCAGAGCACCCACCTGGCACAGGTGCCCAGAGCAGCTGGGGCTGCCCCTGGATCCCTGGCAGTGCCCAAGGCCAGGCTGGACACTGGGCTTGGAGCAGCCTGGGACAGTGGGAGGTGTCCCTGCCCATGGCAGGGGTGGCACTGGTGGGGATTTAAGGTTCCTTACAGTCCAAACCAGGCTGGAACTCTCTGATTCCATTCCCTGCTCAGCCAAGTGACTTCATCTCTGGTTTTGAGGTGAGTGGCAACATTTAGGGAGATGGAGACACATTCCTTGAGGGACACGGAGGACACGAATTCCTGGAGGGAGATCATGGACACACATTCTTAGAGAGACAAGGACACACATTCCTTGATGGACAGGATGGACACACATTCCTTGAGGGACATGGACACACATTCCTGGAGGGACAGGGACACACATTCCTTGATGGAGAGCATAGACACACATTCCTGGAGGGAGAACATGTACACACATTCCTGGAGGGAGATGATGGACACACATTCCTTGAGGGACATGGACACACATTCCATGATGGACATAATGGACACACATTCTTGGAGGGACAGGGACACACATTCCTTGATGGACATGATGGACACACATTCCTGGAGGGACAAGGACACACCTCCATGTCTCTGGGGCTGCCCCATGCTGGGACCCTGAGCTGTCCAGAGCACCTTCATTAAAGCTGATCAGGATCCTGAGCTCCTACAGGGATGCCCCTCTTGCCTGGGGACCTGCTTGGATTTGTGCAAATCCCTCACTCTCATCCACACCTTCCCTCATTCACACGAGGGCTTCTCCTTGCTGCTCCCAGCCCTCCCAGTTCACATTTTTTTAGCCCTTTCTGCTGTTTCCTTGCCTTGGGGGCACAGGTGGAGTGCGGGGACACAAGAGCAGGGCCAGAACACGACACCATTTCCACTTCTTGTGCCCTCCTCGGGAGAGGCCTCCTGGGGCTCATCCTGTTCCAACTTGGCTTAGGAAAACAAAGCATTTTTTGGCTTTAAAAAGCAAAAGTAGGCACTACTTTTCTTGTAAGACCCTAAGAAAGCTGCATGCCCTGATTTAAAAATGCCCTCGTGTCACAGCTGATGCCCCCTTGGGGGTTTTTCATATTAGAATGTTGCTGTTATTTATGAAATCCCTCATAAAGCTGCACTTAATGCTCCCCTAATAGAATGTGCATCTTTAATTCTGCTGAATGTGTAGTTTGTCACTGATGCAAAGTGTTCTCATTAATTAAATAAGATTTAGAGACTCATAAAGCAATTGCTCCAAAATGAAATGTTATTTACATCTAAGGATATTAACAATTAAGGGAACCTAATTTTTCCCTGATACAATCTGTCTTGGAATTCCACTGATATTTTAACAGTGTCCTGATTTAATAATTGAAAATGAATTTCGATATTAAACACATTTGCCAAGGAGTCAGGGATATTTCTCAATAAACACATTTGCCAAGGAATCAGGCATATTCTTCAAAATAAATAAGGCTGATGTGCCAAAGGCTCACTTTCCAAATAGATAAACCCTGATTCTTAGAGGGGAGGGAGAACAATGGAATTAAACCCTATGTGAGTTTGCCCCAGACTGCAAGGCAAGATGTATTCTGTCATCATCTGTATGGCAGTTGTCTTCTGTTCATCATTTTCCTTATCTCCTCCACAATCAGGGAGACCCCTGCTGATAACAGCCATTGAATGTCACTGCATGGCTGATAAGAACTACAGCATCCCATTGGGAGATGTGAGCCCAGAGGGAGGAGCCAAGCATTCCTACCTGGATATAATCTGGAGATTCTGGAACACCAGCATGGCTTCTCCACTGGATTCCCCAGAGGAACAGCAGCTGCCTCTCCTTCCCCTGGATCTCCAGAGGCAGAGACTGCACCCTTCTCCAGGATCCCTGCTCCAGCAGAGCCACCCTGACACTGCAGGAGGGCTGAGCCACAATTGCAATGGGACTGCTGCCAACAGCCTGACCCACAGGGTGTCAGGTTGGGTTCTGACTCTGGCACTGTTGGTTTGGTTTACTGCATTGTTTATTTTATCCTTTTATTTTCTTCCCTATTAAAGAAATGTTATTTCCTGCTCCTGTATTTTTTGCCTGAAAGCCCCTTAATTTAAAAATTATAGCAATTGGGAGGGGTGGGGAGGGTTCACATTCTCCATTTCAGGGGAGACTCCTGCCTTCCTTAGCAGACACCTGGCTTTCCAAACCGAGACAGAGTTCCAGTCTATTTTTTAAAGCTGGTATTTTAATGGTCATGACCGTAGCAAGCAGCCTGAGATATCCTGGCTCTGTGATGGATTTTGGGAAGGAAGAGGTGCCTGTCTCTCTTTCCCCGTGGCTCTGCCGCTCGTTATCTCCGCGTTAATCAGGCAGCCCCAACCGCATCCCCCTTTATCAGGAGCTTTATCAAGGGCAGGGCCGGAGGAATTCATCCAGCTCCAACACACAGCCCCGCTCTGCTCCTGCGAATTCCCCTTTTTCATGTAAATGGGATGAAGGATGCGCCGGTGCTTGTCCCTCCTCTGCCAAGGTCCCTGTCCCCGCGCTGGCTCTGTGGGTAATTAAAGGTTTAATAGAGCAGGGCTGGGGAAAGGTCGGGATTCCCGAGGCCGCGGGAGGCGCCGTTTATTGAAGCATTAGCCCAGGGCTGGGGCTCAGCCGGAGGAGCTTTCCCGGCTGCTTTGAGGCCGTGTTTGCTATCGAACCGCTCCCGCACCTCCTCCCGCTGCATCCCCACCCAATTAGCACTTCCAGCCCCCGGCTTCATTAGCAGCCTGCTTCCCTGCTCCTCAGTGCCAGCCCTGCCTTGTTCTCATTAAGCTTCAGCACAAAGCTACAGCCCCACCCGGCCCTGCAGAACAAATCGCATTAAACTCAGAGCTGTGCCCCTGTTCTGCTCTGTCCCCAGCATGGCACACTGCCCTGCAGCTGGCACCCCTCCCCTGCAGGACCTGGCCTGGCCTCGGTGCTTTCCCTCCTCTCCCGGTGCCCCCTTTGTCCCTGCTATACACACACATTATAATATTGGCTTTTCACAGATATTCCAATGGGTTCTCTAATAATTATTGAAATATTCCAATGGGTTCTCTGTGCGTGCTGCTGCAGTCGCTTTGCTCTAAAGATCCGGTTGTGATCCCTGCTGCCCATGAAGCTCAGTGCAGGAGCTGCTGGCAGTGTGCTGGTGTTAAAATGCCTGCTGGCTGGCACAGCAGCCCATGCACACAGGGTGAGCACAGCTGCACAGATGTGCCCAGCAGCAGCACCCAGGGCTGAAGGCAGTGCGGGCCAGGGCCCAGAGCTGCAGGGGATGAGGATGGGCTGGGAGCACAGCCCAGCAATGGGCAGGCTCTGCAAAGGTGGCCCCGAGGAGGGGCCGGGCTGAGCAGCTCTGGGAGCCTGGGAACTGCTCTGGGGAAAGTTTCCTGAGCAGGAGGGGCTGGGGATGTGCAGCAGGCTGGTGGGATCCCAAGGGATTGAAGGGGTGTCCCCGGGAGAACAGGGAGCTCCTGCTGAGGGCCAAGGTGCACCCGGCCCTGAGAACCTTTGCTCCGGGCCCTTGGCTCCTTTGTGGAACCTTTTACATTTCCACAGGACACTGAACGTGGTTTGCACAGGCTCCTCTTGATTTGTGGAAGCAAACAAACTCTGCAACTTTTGTGAAAGTTATAAAGCTGGTATTTTTCTACACTACATTTTCTTATTACATTACATTTTATTAATGTTTATTACAGCGCTGGACACACGTGGGAATTGTTTCTTTAACATGATATGTGTATCTTTGTGAAATTCAGTTTTTTAAAATATCTTTTTTAAATACATACGTATGCAATTTTATAATCTGTTTATACATATTTGATTGATTTTGTGTGACATTTGCAGGTAATTTTTGTTTATTAGAAAGAACTCTTTGGTTAGGTTGCTTTGTTTTGTTTGTTGTTTCCTTCCTCCCTTATTTCTTGTTCTTTGGCTGAAGCAGTTTTTTTGAGTATAGGTTTTTTTGTGAGAACAGGCAGTCAGACTAAACAGCAAGCCACAGGCTTAACTCAAATATGTACATTTCAGCTAAATTAAAATGGATTTTTACTCTAGAAAATTTTTACTCTGTTTCACTCTCCTGCTCAGGAAGCATTTCTGCCCTGGGCTCAGGAGGTGCTGCCCCATCACCCCCTTCCCACTGATCCCTCCTGGACAGAGCCTGGACCTGCTGGGAGGGTGGCCCAGCTCCAGCTGCAAGAGCAAAATGCAGCGGGATAGAACAGAAAAAGTGAAGCTGAGTCTGTGAAAAACGCCAGTCACTTGTTTTTGAAATTTTAAAAGTTTAATAGTAATAAAATGGTTATAAAAATAGTAATATAATTAGAGTAATAAAAATTTGGACAAATTGAATTAGGACAATACAAGACAATAAAAACAAAGAGTTATGGTCAGTCCAGGTACCTCTTTCTGGGCAAAATAAGCCCAAAAAAGGCCCCAGGTTAACAGAGGATTAACCCTTAAAAGCAACAACCTGTTGCATGTTCATACAGCTCATCCATGATGCATAAATTCCATTCAAACACAGGATTCTGGCTGGGCAGTGTCAGCTTCTTCCTCTGGATCCTGACGGCGTCTCCAGGGCTGAGCAGGCAGGAAGAAGTTCGTTTGTGCTGATAATGGAGCAATAAATTCTCTTTCTCTGAGAGATTCAGGTGTCCTATGGCTGCTGTCTGGTGTGAGTCCTTTCTTTAAAAAAAGTATCTTACCTAGCATGGTTTCTATTTTAACATTTTGTTATAACCTAAAACTATATTTAACACACTACTTAAAAATTTAACACATCATAACTTTCTAACACAACACATATAATATTCATTTGAATATTTGTGAAAAGCCAATCATAAAATACACATTTTTCACAGGTCCCACAGTGCTGATCTGCTGGCTGTGCCACAGGAGCTGTGCCCACCACCTTCATGGATAAGCAATGGATGCATTTCTGCCTCGGAGCCTTTTTTCCAAAATACTCATTCCTTCCCTGCTGGACCTTGTTGTGAGACACTCAATCCTCCCCTCCATGGGAATAAGCTCTGAGGCTGGAGAGCTCTGAGTTGTCACTCCTGGTTTCTTTATTGGAAAAAATTTCCCATAGGGGAGGTGAAAATGTAGAGTTGTTCAAAATGTTTGTGGCTTGATTTAAAGTTTTCAAAAACACTTGCAAAGTGTTTTATTTTCTGTGCACGGTGCTGGTGTGTAACAGGAACCGTGGCATATAATCTGGACATCAGGGGGAATTTCCCCACGGAAAGGGGGCTCAGGCCTTGGCACTGCCCAGGGAGGGTTGCAGTGCCCATCCCTGGAGGTGGCACTGAGAGCTCTGGGCTGGGGACAGGGTGGGCATTGGGCACAGCTGGCACTCCCTGGGCTGGGAGGGCTTTGCCAGCCCCAGGGACCCGGGGATTCTGTATGAAACTCTCAAGCTTTAAACCCTTTTAAGTCCATCAGCCTCTTTAACAAGGATTGTCTGAATCTGTGGGTCCCTTTCTTGGCCCCACACAAGGAGGAAGAGGAGCCAAAGGCACAAATTTGGGGTGTTCACATCTTCAGGAACAGAGAACAGAGCTGTAGGGCTGACGCAGCCAGGGGTTTGCAAGGGGAGGTGCTGAGCTGCCCCTGCTCCCTCCAGCACCTCCAGCCTCTAAATCCATGGATTCTTACACCTCCCCTCCTGTGGGACACTCTGCTGTGCAAATCCAACCTGGGATTGCTCTGTGCTGAGTAAATCCAACCTGGGATTGCTCTGTGCTGAGTAAATCCATCCCGGGATTGCTCTGTGCTGAATAAATCCATCCCGGGATTGCTCTGTGCTGAGTAAATCCATCCCAGGATTGCTCTGTGCTGAATAAATCCATCCCGGGATTGCTCTGTGCTCTGTACTGAGTAAATCCATCCCGGGATTGCTCTGTGCTGAGTAAATCCATCTCGGGATTGCTCTGTGCTCTGTGCTGAGTAAATCCATCCCGGGATTGCCCTGTGCTGAGTAAATCCATCCCGGGATTGCTCTGCGCTGAGTAAATCCATCTCGGGATTGCTCTGTGCTGAGTAAATTCATCCCGAATTGCTCTGCACTGAGTAAATCCATCCCGGGATTGCTCTGTACTGAGTAAATCCATCCCGGGATTGCCTTGTACTGAGTAAATCCATCTCAGGATTGCTCTGTGCTGAGTAAATCCATCTCGGGATTGCCCTGTACTGAGTAAATCCATTCCGTGATTGCCCTGTACCGAGTAAATCCATCCCAGCATTGCTCTGTGCTCTGTACTGAGTAAATCCATCCTGGGATTGCTCTGTGCTGAGTAAATCTATCCCGGGATTGCTCTGTGCTCTGTACTGAGTAAATCCATTCCGGGATTGCTCTGCGCTGAGTAAATCCATCCCGGGATTGCTCTGTACTGAGTAAATCCATCCCGGGATTGCTCTGTACTGAGTAAATCCATCCCGGGATTGCTCTGCGCTGAGTAAATCCATCCCGGGATTGCTCTGTGCTCTGTACTGAGTAAATCCATCCCGGGATTGCTCTGTACTGAGTAAATCCATCCCGGGATTGCTCTGTACTGAGTAAATCTATCCCGGGATTGCTCTGTGCTGAGTAAATCCATCCCGGGATTGCCCTATGCTGTGTAAATCTATCCTGGATTGTTCTGTGCTGTGCAGGAAGGGCAGCGGAGCTCATTAGAGCCATTGATTGCCATTAGGCTAATGAGCCAAGGGCTAATCAATTCTCTGGAGGGAAGCAATTGCAGCTCCCTGCTCACGGCAGTGCCCGTGTCTGAGCCCCCCAGCTCAGCAGGAACGCTCTGGTCATCTGGGAAGGGCTGAAACTGCTGGATTAAGTTATTTTCTGACCCACAGATGAGAGAAATGAGAGGTGTTTTAAAAACTTTTATTCCATTTTCAGTCCCATGAGAAGGGTGGGACAAGACTGATGTTATAATTCACGCCATCACAATCAGAAGCCAACTCTTAATTACAATATACTATTTCTTGGCCTATCAATTTATGTCACACTGTGCTGCAAATACTTTAAAACTAATCATCTAAAATTACTCTTCAAAAGTCTTACTACAATGTATCTTTCATAGCTTTATTTCTCCAAAGTATTTAGTCTCATTTGTAAAACTATCTTTTAAAACTTATTTCCAGATCTTTTTCTCTCTTAGCAATATCTGTCTTATTCTATAGTATTTTTACATCAGTATTTTTTATCTCAAAGTTTACATACAGATGCATACTTCTGTCCAACTTTAGGAATTTTCTACAAATGTATTTCCCACATGCAGGGAGCCTCCTTCCACTGCAGGTGTCACAGCCCTCAGGTGTCACACCCTGAAGATGTCACAGCTCACAGGTGTCACAGCCAATACAGTACATCCAGTTTATATATGTACATATATATTTATATAAATATATTTTATAAATTATATAAAGATATAAACAATATAAATAATATAATAAATATAATAAATATAATAAATATAATATAATATAATATAATATAATATAATATAATATAATATAATATAATATAATATAATATAATATAAATTTATTTTATATATATATATATAAATACATTCAGTTTAGGAGTCAGGATCTGTTTGTGTCCCTGCTGAGGTGGGGTCAGCTGGGCACAGAGGAGGAGAATTCAGATATCCCAGGTGATCTGAAGCACCTCTGGGCTTTGGGTGCTGGGGCAGGGCAGAGAGTTCCAGAACTGCTGGGGCTGGAAGAGCCCTCTGGGATCATCATTGCAGCCTTCCAGCAGCCCCACCATTCCCTCTGAACCTGGCATGGAGTGGGACCTGAGGGAAAGGCCAGGGGACGATTGGGATGGATTTCAGGGAAAGGTTCTTCCCCAGAGGGTGCTGGCACTGCCCAGGCTGCCCAGGGAATGGGCACAGCCCTGAGGCTGCCAGAGCTCCAGGAGCTGCCAGGGATGCCCAGGGTGGGATTGTTGGGGGTTTGGGCAGGGATTGGGCTGCGATGATCCCTGGGGGTCCCAGCTCAGGTTATTCCAAATTTTCACCTCACTCACTCATTCCCAAGGCTCCCACTGTGGTTAATCAACCTGGACATGGGGTGTATGCTGGCACTTAGCTGTGGGTTGATCCCAGTTTCCCACACCCCACACATGATCCCAGTTTTCTATACTCCACACATGATCCCAGTTCCATACCCCACACATGATCCCAGTTTCCCATACCCCACACATGATCCCAGTTCCATACCCCACACATGATTCCAGTTCCATACCCCCACACATCATCCCAGTTCCATACCCCACACATGATCCCAGTTCCGTACCCC
Source organism: Ammospiza caudacuta (assembly GCF_027887145.1). NCBI lineage: Eukaryota > Metazoa > Chordata > Aves > Passeriformes > Passerellidae > Ammospiza > Ammospiza caudacuta. The sequence goes on from NC_080598.1 coordinate 65,886,659, forward strand.
ACACATGATCCCAGTTCCATACCCCCACACATCATCCCAGTTCCATACCCCACACATGATCCCAGTTTCCCATACCCCCACACATGATCCCAGTTCCATACCCCACACATGATCCCAGTTCCATACCTCACACATGATTCCAGTTCCATACCTCACACTTGATCCCAGTTCCGTACCCCACACATGATCCCAGTTCCATACCCCCACACATGATCCCAGTTCCATACCCCACACATGATCCCAGTTTTCCATACCCCACACATGATTCCAGTTTCCCATACCCCACACATCATCCCAGTTCCATACCTCACACTTGATCCCAGTTCCGTACCCCACACATGATCCCAGTTCCATACCCCCACACATCATCCCAGTTCCATACCCCACACATGATCCCAGTTCCATACCTCACACATGATCCCAGTTCCATACCTCACACATGATCCCAGTTTCCCATACCCCCACACATGATCCAAGTTCCATACCCCACACATGATCCCAGTTCCATACCCCACACATGATCCCAGTTCCATACCCCACACATGATCCCAGTTTCCCATACCCCCACACATGATCCCAGTTCCATACCCCACACATCATCCCAGTTCCATACCTCACACATGATTCCAGTTCCATACCTCACACTTGATCCCAGTTCCGTACCCCACACATGATCCCAGTTCCATACCCCACACATGATCCCAGTTCCATACCCCACACATGATCCCAGTTTCCCATACCCCACACATGATCCCAGTTCCATACCCCACACATGATCCCAGTTCAATAACCCACACATCACCCCAGTTCCATACCCCACACATGATCCCAGTTTTCCATCTAACCCAGTTCCAACTGCAGCATCCCTCTTCTGCCATTTTCCCTTTATTATCTGGGATCATTAAAACCCCAAGCAAATTGATAGTGCATTTTCATTGATAAATACCTTCACATTTGTCTTAGCATCCAAAACACCGATTAGGCTTTATGGAGTTTTATACCTCAGAGCTTAATTTTGCTAAACATTGATAGCAGAAAATTGGAATATAATGTAATTTCTCAGTGAAAACAACAGTGTTTTCCCACCCACAGTTAATTGCATTTTGTTGTTGGGGCTTTTCTTAACAGAAGTGGAAAAAATGTGCAGGTTTGACTGCAATGGCCTTATGCTGTTGATGTTTCCACCTTGTACTGATCCTTCCAGAAGCTGTTCCTGCCTCTCACAAGGAATATTCCAGATGGAAGCAAACAAGCTCCAGACACAGTTATTGAACACTCATAACACAGAGAGCCAGCACGGGTGCTTTGTAGTCAGGAATGTTCCCAGAATTTCACCAGATCCTGGTGGGAGCTCCTGCCCAGAGTCATCCCCACCCATGGCTGAAAAATAATACAGGATAATGTTAATTATTGCTAAAAATAATGCAGGATAATGCTAATTATCATTAAAAACAATACAGGCTCATGTTAATTATTATTATTAAAACCAATGCAGGATTGTGTTAATTATTACTAAAACCAATACAGGATAATGTTAATTATTACTAAAACCAATACAGGATAATGTTAATTACTACTAAAACAAATACAGGATAGTGTTGATTATTGTTAAAAACAACAGACGATAATGTTAATTATTGTTAAAAACAATACATGATAATGTTAATTATTACTAAAAATAATACAGGATAATGTGAATAATTACTAAAAGCAATACAGGATAATGTTAACTATTATTTAAAACAATACATGGTAATTTCTTAGTGCCTTGCTGTTGGGGGTAGGGAGCCAGCCCTGGCCCTGGCAAGGTGTGCCTGCTCCCAGGTTGGGCACTGTGGTCCTGGCAAGCTCCATCTGAGCAGAGGCAGAGCTCTGGGGCTCTGTAGGTGTGTGAAAAACGCCAATCACTTGGTTTTAAACTTTAAAAATTTAATAGTAATAAAATGGTTATTAAAATAGCAATATAATTAGAGTAATAATGATTTGGAAAATTTGGATTAGGACAATATGAGACAATAAAAACAAAGAGTTATGGACAGTCCGGGTACCTCTTTCTGGGCAAAATAAGCCTGAAAAAGGCCCCACGTTAACAGAGGATTAACCCTTAAAAGCAGCAGCCTGTTGCATGTTCACACAGCTCATCCATGATGCATAAATTCCATTCAAACACAGGATTCTGGCTGGGCAGTGTCAGCTTCTTCCTCTGGATCCTGACGGCGTCTCCAGGGCTGAGCAGGCAGGAAGAAGTTCGTTTGTGCTGATAATGGAGCAATAAATTCTCTTTCTCTGAGAGATTCAGGTGTCCTGTTGCTGCTGTCTGGTGTGACCCCTTTCTTTAAAAAAAGTATCTTACATAGCATAGTTTCTATTCTAACCTTATGTTACAACCTAAAACTCTGTTTAACACACTACTTAAGAGAATTAACACATCATAACTTTCTTACACAACACATATAATATTCATTTGAATATTTGTGAAAAGCCAACCATAAAATACACATTTTTCACAAGGTGGAATTTGCAGGCTGCAGGAGGTGGGTGCTGGACGCTGGGGCTCTGCAGCTGGAATTTCTGCCTGCAGCAGGTGGGTGCTGGAGTTCTGAGTGCTCACCTGGGGGTTCTGCCCAAGCAGAGGGGTGAATTTGCTGTTCTCCTCTGCGCTGGCTTTGCAGGGGTTAAGGCACCCCGGCTCTCCTGGAGTTTGCCTGGCTCCAGCTCCTGCCCGCAGCTGCTACTCCTGCCTGTCTGGCCCAGATTAGAGCCCTCTGGTACCTGTTGTTTCCTCCCTGGGAAGGCACTTCACTGTAATCAAGGCTTCTCCTAATCGTCCTTCTGATGAACCAAACAGATTAAACTCTTTAAACCTCCCCGGGTAAAGAACTTTTTTTCTAATAGCCCAATTATTTCTGCAGCTCTTTTCTGCCCTCTCTCTAATTTGTTGGAGGCTTTTTAAAACTTTTCCTTCTCAGCTGTGTCGTATTTCCAGCAGACATCTGGCGAGGTGAAGTGGGGAAAAGGGCTGGGGATTGTGAGATTTCTCCCAGCTGCTGCTGGAATATTTCATCTTTTCATCTGCCTCTTCCTCGTGCCTGGGTGGTCTGGAAGAGGCTCCCCAGGATGGAAGAGGCTCCCCTTGGTCTCAGTCCTGTTGGGTGGCACAGGAGCCAGGCTGGTGATGCCTCAGGGGGTCACTGATGCCTCAAATTTTAACTTTTGTGTTTTTCACATTCTGTGCTGCTTTAGTGTGAGGGTCTGGGCTCCATATCAGGGGATGGTTCTGATGAGGTGCAGTTCTGAGCTCTGTGCACAGAGCAGGGAGACAAAACAATTCCTGCTCCAGCTGGGCACCAAGGACAAATGATCCAAATCTCAGCCCCAGAGCACAAACCCCGTGGGCTGGAGAGAGAAAAACAAGCAGGGTGGGACTGCAGGGGCTAAAGCTGGAATGGGACAATGAACTGCAAGGTGCAAATGGAGCAGAACTGATCCCAGGGACAGAGCCCGTGCCCGGCCGTGCATTTTGGGGCCATTTTGGTTGATCTTGGGTGCAGCCCTGGCTGGGCTCTGGTGCTGCCCAAGGTGGATCCATGGAGGAGATGCTTTGAATGAATCCCTGCTTTATTCTGGAGCTCCATCCAGCCTCTGCTCTGGGGCAGTCTGCTCGAGGCATCAGGAGTGGTGTTAATGGGACATTAATGAGCACAGCCTGAGCCTTGCCCTGGCACTGGGGTGTTATTTTGTGGTTAAGGATTGTGTTCTGTTCTGTTCTGCTCCATGGACGTTCTCTTCTCTGGGCACCCCTTCCAGCACAGGGACCCACACCCGCCTCACTCAGCCCTGCTTCCCTTCTGCCACAGGAAACTGGGGATCACACCCTGCACAGCAGAGTTCAGGGGACAGGGGGTTCACTGCAGGGTTCAGGTGACATTGGCAGTGTGGCACCTTGTCTTGGTGTGAGAAGCCAAGTGTGTGCTAAGGAAGGCAGGAGTCTGCGCTGAAATGGAAAATGTAAACCCCCTCCCTCTGAGTTATTGTAATTTTGAAATTAAGGGGCTCTCAGGCAAAAATATGGAAGCAGGAATAACAGTTATTTATTAGGGAAATTAAAAATACAAATGCAATAGTACAAAAACCCCCCCCTGCCAGAGTGAGAGCAGTCCCTGCCCCCTGTGTGTCAGGGGGTGTCCCAGCCCCATGCCATGGGGGCTCAGCCCTCCTGCAGTGCCAGCTGTGGCTCTGCTGCAGCAGGGATCCTGCACAAGGGGGGAGTTTTCCTCTGCAGCTCCAGGGCTGCTGCAGATGGGCCTGGGCTCCCTCTGGCCATGCAGGGCAGCAGAAAGCTGCTCCTCTGGCAGTGCAGGGGGCAAAGGCTGCCGTGCTGTGCCAGGCTCAGATTGTGCCCAGGTAGGAATGCTTGGCTCCTCCCCTGGGCGGAGCATCTCCCCATGGGATGCTGGCATTGGATCAGCCCTGCAGGGACACTCAGTGGCCATGGACAGCAGAGATCTCCTGCAGGGAGGGTTGGCTGGGGGAGAGACAAAGAAACAACTGCCCCAGGAACAGCAGAGAGCTGCCCCAGCTCTGACAGGTGGGGATAGAATTCCCACCCCCATTTCCAACCTGAGACACATCTCCCTTCCAAAGGCCACCTTGGGCGTTCCTCATTCCCCCCTTTGTTCAAGGTGATAATGATCCACGACTCCCTTCACCAAAAGACAAATAAAATTACTACAGGAAATAGGTTTGTTTTCCAACTGCGAGGCATCATCTGACATTACGTTTGGAAAGTGCTGAAATGTTTATTTTCTTTATTAACAAAATTGCAGCCAAGGGTGGCATTTTTTTAAGCTGGAAGAAATTAGATGACACCCAAGTGGGGGGAAGAAGGGCCCATTTTTCATGATAAAAGAGGAGGATTTTGGAAATGGAGGAGCTGAACCATGACTGATGAGTTTAGGTAAAGTTCCCATCTCTACTAAGGGCTTGTTGTGCAGCTCAGATAATTCAGTTTGCGTCTTGCTTTGCCCATGCCCAGCTTTTCCTTCAGTTTGCAGGTTGGACATTGGGGTTTGGCAGTGTCCTTGCCATGGCAGGGGTGGCACTGGGTGGGATTTAAGGTCCCTTTAACCCAAACTATCCTGGGATTCTGTGGAAAATACAACATTTCCAGCCCCAAGAGCCTGCTGCAGTCTCACTTGCCTTCCCTGGTCTAAAAAAGAAAATGAATTATTATCAAAGCAAGGTGACTTCCCAGCCGTATTTCAGGTTTTCCCTCTCAGAGTTGTCTCACCAGGAGCCTCTGGTTCGGTGCTTTGTGATCAGAGACAATTTCTATATAACCATGTTCAATTTCTCATTATTATTGAAAGTAGAAATTATCTTTTAGACCTCCACAGCTATTCTTTAGCAATGAAAAAAATAAAAAAAGGAGGTTAAATCTGAGTTTTCTGGAGGCTGGGGAAGCTGTTAGTGAGAGGTTTGGCTGGGAAGAGGCTCCCTCAGAGCAGGAATTTCAGCAGGAGGGGCCGGGGGTCCCTCCTGGCCCTGCAGCCAAGGCAGTGAGAAGCTGCTGGGTGAATTTCCAGGTTCCTGACCCCCAGGTTTCACTGGGCTGTGCATTACCTTCAGGTAATGGATGGAGCCAGCACCCAGCCAGGTTTTCAGACTCGATAGCGGGATACAAATGAAGCGTTTTGGGTAGCAGAAGAAATATAGTGTTATATTCCTATTTTGTTCTCATTAGTTCTTTTTTATATAAATAGTAACTGTGCAGGGTGTAATACATCCTCTGCTGTCAGGATTTGTCAGGGAAGTGCTCTGGCTGGGCAATTGCTCTGTGAAAAATTAAGGGGTTTGCCTCATTCTATCAACATGTTTTGGTTTCACTGGTGAATAAAAATAGATTTTTAAATAACAGCCACATAAAGTAATAAAACCCAGAACAGAGCCTATTTTCATTCCAGAGGTGGATTCAGCTGGAATAGATCACAGGGTAATTAATTACCAAGCCCCATTATTACAAATACAACTGAAAAGTCTAATGAATGTTGTGGTGATTTTTAATTTCTAGCAGCCAACTGTGAGATGTCAGCCGGCTTTTCCACGGGATTATGTGGAGGGGAGGGGGTGAAAAAGAGTCCCTCTGCACTCTGGGGATGCAGCAGCTGCTCCTGGGCACTGTGCAGAGCGCCAGGGACTGAGGGCACACGGCTGACTGGCTCTAGAACATTCTGCACCTTCTTCCTGTTTGTGTCACCTCTGGGATGGGAGGTCCAGCTGTGTCTAATGGTTCCCAGTTCAAGGAAAAATCAGGTGATCAGGTGAAATTCAATGAAAATCAGGTGTTGGGGGTTTTGGGCTTGTTTCTCCTGGAGGAAAGCTCCGAAGGGATCATGGATGTGCTGGGGTGATTCATTCCAAACCATCCCCAGGAGCTGATCCCTCTAAAGAAACGTGTACCTCCTACCTGGCACATGGAAGTGTTGCGGGGCCAGGCTCCAGGATCCCAAAATCAGAGAATCTCAGACTGGTTTGGGTGGTAAGAGACCTCAAACCCCACCCAGAGCCACCCCTGCCATGGCAGGGACACCTCCCACTGTCCCAGGGTGCCCCAGTGCCCAACCTGGCCAGCAGCTGTGGCTGCCCCTGGATCCCTGGCAGTGCCCAAGGCCAGGCTGGGCACTGGGGCACCCTGGGACAGTGGGAGGTGTCCCTGCCATGGCAGGGGTGGCTCTGGGTGGGGTTTGAGGTCTCTTACCACCCAAACCAATCTGAGATTCTCTGATTCTGCCTTTCTGGCACTGGATGGGTTGAGGAAGGTGGATTCACTCCATCCCCACCCACAAGGGCTCCCAGCTCTGTCAGTGCTGACCCAGGGCTCTGCTGTGTCCAGCTGTGCTGGTGTCACCTGCAGCTCTGTCCCCATCAGCCCAGCATTCCCTGCGATCATGTCCAGCTCTGTCAGGTGATCTCTGATCAGGAAACTGAAAATCTGAAAATCTGCTGGGAAAGGGCAGCAGCAGCTCCTTCAGCTGGTGTTTACCCAGGGAAGCAGGAGGCAGAGAGGGATTTGGGTGATAATGGCCAGGAAACAGCACCAAGGGCTGCAATTTGTTATTCTGGGAGGAGAAAGGGAGGAGGGCGATGGGCTGGCAGTGGCAGAGCTCAGAAACACCAATTGCAGCTCAGCCTGGGCAGCAGCAGCAGCAGGATCCACCAGGAGAGAGGCAGAGGAGCTGCAGCAGCACTGCCTGGTCCTGGAGGAGGCTGCAGAGGGAAGAGAGGCGCTGCTGAGGGCAGGGAGGGATGGACAGAATCCTCCAGACACCCAGAAACACGCACAGATTACTGAGCAGGAGCACGAAGGGAGAGACTCCTGCCTGTAGAAATAAGGTCAGAGAAAAGAAGGCTCAAAATGGGCAAGGAACATAAAAGACAGGGAGGCATAAATGCATCTGAAATGAGAGGAGGACAAAGGCAGGGCAGGGAAGCAAATGGAGGCTGAGGCCTCATTGTTTCATCCTTCAGGAGAAGGTTAATTGTGAGCAGATACTGCTGCAATTACCTCAACATGGGAGAAAAGAGACTACAGCGTGCTCAGGTAAATCAGATCCCTCCCAAAGCCCACCCAGGTGTGCTCAGGTAAATCAGATCCTAAACCCCACCCAGGGCAGGCTCAGGTAAATCAGATCCCTCCCAAACCCCAGCCAGGTGTGCTCAGGTAAATCAGATCCTAAACTCCACCCAGGTGTGCTCAGGTAAATCAGATCCTAAACTCCACCCAGGTGTGCTCAGGTAAATCAGATCCCTCCCAAACCCCACCCAGGTGTGCTCAGGTAAATCAGATCCTAAACCCCAGCCAGGTGTGCTCAGGTAAATCAGATCCCTCCCAAACCCCACCCAGGTGTGCTCAGGTAAATCAGATCCTAAACCCCAGCCAGGTGTGCTCAGGTAAATCAGATCCTAAACTCCACCCAGGTGTGCTCAGGTAAATCAGATCCCTCCCAAACCCCACCCAGGTGTGCTCAGGTAAATCAGATCCTAAACCCCAGCCAGGTGTGCTCAGGTAAATCAGATCCTAAACCCCAGCCAGGTGTGCTCAGGTAAATCAGATCCTAAACCCCACCCAGGTGTGCTCAGGTAAATCAGATCCCTCCCAAACCCCACCCAGGTGTGCTCAGGTAAATCAGATCCTAAACCCCAGCCAGGTGTGCTCAGGTAAATCAGATCCTAAACCCCAGCCAGGTGTGCTCAGGTAAATCAGATCCTAAACTCCACCCAGGTGTGCTCAGGTAAATCAGATCCTAAACTCCACCCAGGTGTGCTCAGGTAAACCAGATCCCTGTTATTCCCACCCAGGTGTGCTCAGGTAAATCAGATCTCAAACCTCACCTAGCTCAGGTAAATCAGATCCTAAACTCCACCCAGGTGTGCTCAGGTAAATCAGATCCTAAACCCCACCCAGGGCAGGCTCAGGTAAATCAGATCCTAAACCCCACCCAGGGCAGGCTCAAGTAAATCAGATCCTAAACTCCACCCAGGTGTGCTCAGGTAAATCAGATCCTAAACCCCACCCAGGGCAGGCTCAGGTAAATCAGATCCTAAACCCCACCCAGGGCAGGCTCAAGTAAATCAGATCCTAAACTCCACCCAGGTGTGCTCAGGTAAATCAGATCCTAAACCCCACCCAGGGCAGGCTCAGGTAAATCAGATCCTAAACCCCACCCAGGGCAGGCTCTGAATTGTGAGGGAACCCCAAATCAGCCCCGGCAATCAGGGAGGGAGGTTCAGGGACGTGGGGAGGGCAGGAGGGTGCGAAGGCCCCAGGGAAAGCTGCAGAGCTGAGGGCAGAGGGAAGGAGCTGAGCAGGCACCAGAAACACAATGGAAGGATGGGTGCGCGGGCAGGGAGAGGAGATGGAGCTGACAGGAAGGGCCCAGGGGCATTTTCCAGGCACAAATCGCACCAGGACAGCGGTGTGCTCTGACAGGGAAGGGGCTGGGAGGGCGCTCGGGGTGACCCTGAGGTGGCAGTCACCATTCAGACCCCTCAGGGCACCGTGCCACGCTCAGCAGTGGTTTGCTCCCTGAGTTCTCGGTGTTGGGGAACGCTCCAAGCGGCACCAGCCAGAGGGAGGCACAGAGAGATTTCAGCTGAAGCAGCAAGGCTGAAGAGAGAGGAGAGCTCCCATGCAGGGACACTTCCCACTGTCCCAGGCGCTCCCAGCCCCAGAGTCCAGCCTGGCCCAGGGATCCAGGGACAGCCACAGCTGCTCTGGGCATCCCAGCCCAGCCCCTGCCACCCCCCCAGGGAAGGATTTCTCCCCAAAGTCCAATTTAAACCAGTTTAAACCAGTTTTCAGTTTAAAACCGGCCCAGCCCAGCCTGTGGTTCCTGGATGTGCACAGTGAGTATTTCTGCAGATGGAGGATCTACAGCTCATCCAGGACCCCGAGACAAAGCTGAAATCCCACAAATTGCAGGATTTTCTCCTGATCTCAGCCTCCAAATACTTGCAGAGCTGTAGGGAATCCCTGTACCTGCTGGTGCCTCTGTGTGCACACCCTGTGCCACTGAAGGGGCTCCTCTGCTCATGGCACAGCTGAAGGAAATCATTCCAGACGAACAACAGGATGCTCCAATCGTGTTCAGTTTAAATTTTACATTTCCAGTTCATCCAGTCAGTGTGGAAAACCCTGGCTTTTTCTAATGGGACCATCCCATCTTGGGTGTGTTCGGGTTTATGGGATTCCAATCATCCTTTCCTGCAAAGGCTTTGTGGCACCAGAGCCCAGCCAACCTTTTGTGCTGCTGCATTTAATGGGAGCAGCTCCTCCCAGAGCTTTCCAAGCTCTCAGTCACAGGCTGCTGGGAGCAGGGGAATTTTCCTGTGCTTTGTTTGGGTGCTCTCCCACGGAACCCCAACAGAAAAACCTGAGCTGTGTCTTGAATGCCCATAACCAACAACGATACTGGGGAAAAATATTCTTATAAAGTCATTTTTCCCCCCTTCTGCAGCACGGCTTTAATAGAAAAATGAGACATCTGAATGAATTTTATATGTTCCCTGAATTGCTCCAGCCTTTGAAACAGCTCAGCTTGAGGTTTTAGTCAATATGAATGGAGACATTTAAAAAATCTGTGTGCTCTTCTGTCAATAAGAGATGGCAAAAGGCTAAAGAGATGAAAATAGAGAGTGCAGGCAGAGCTGCAGCCGGTGCAGAGCAGCCTCCACAGAGAGCAGCCACTGCTAATGGGAATAGAAGCATTGGATGGGGATTTATGGCAGGACTGATGCTGAAGAAACCCCTTTCCTGCATTCCTTTGAAAATAAATTGGTGGCTAAACCTCATCAAAGCCCAGCCTCATTTGATTTTTGAAATATGAAAAAGTTAATTGGAGCATTTTGTTAATACTAATAATAGGAGTGAGTGAGAATCACAGGATCAGGGAAGCATCAAGGCTGGAAAAGCTCTGTGAGATCAAGTGTGAGCATCAGATCAGCAACCCGTGGGCTGTGGTCACTGCAGCCATGGTCACCATTGAGCCGTGGTCACCATTGAGCCGTGGTCACCACTGAGCCATGGTCACTACAGCCATGGTCATCGTTGAGCTGTGGTCACTACAGCCATGGTCACTACAGCCATGGTCACCATTGAGCCATGGTCACTACAGCCATGGTCACCCTGGGTCATGGTCATTACAGCTGTGGTCACCCTTGAGCTGTTGTCACTGCAATCATGGTTACCCCTGAGCATGGCCATCACTGAGCCATGGTCAGCCCTGGGCTGTGGTCACCCCTGGACTGTGGTCATTACTGCCATGGTCACCATTGAGCCATAGTCACCTCCGGGTTGTGGTCACTGCAGCTGTGGTCACCCCTGGGCTGTGGTCACTACAGCCATGGTCACCATTGAGCTATGGTCACTGCATTCATGGTCACTGCGGCCATGGTCACCCCTGGGCTGTGGTCACCACTGAGCCATTGTCAGTACAGCCATGGTCACCACTGAGCCGTGGTCACCCCTGGGCTGTGGTCATCCCTGGGCCATGGTCACCCTTGGGCCATGGTCAGTACAGCCATGGTCACCCCTGGGCTGTGGTCATCCCTGGGCCATGGTCACCCCTGGGCCGTGCTCAGTACAGCCATGGTCACCCCTGGGCTGTGGTCATCCCTGGGCCATGGTCACCCCTGGGCCGTGCTCAGTACAGCCGTGGTCACCCCTGGGCTGGGAGGCAATTCCTGCTGGGAGACATGCAGTCCCTGGCTGGATTAGATTGTGTAGTGCAGTGAATTGGGCAGTGTTTGAGCCAAGAGCAGCTGGAGCAGCCTGAGACTGTTCTCCTTGCCCTGGGACTGTTCTCCTTGCCCTGGGACTGCTCTCCTTCCCCTGGGACTGTTCTCCATCCCCTGGCACTGCTCTCCTTCCCCTGGGACTGCTCTCCTTCCCCTGGGACTGCTCTCCTTGCCCTGGGACTGCTCTCCTTGCCCTGGGACTGCTCTCCATCCCCTGGGACTGCTCTCCTTCCCCTGGGACTGTTCTCCTTCCCCTGGCACTGCTCTCCATCCCCTGGGACTGCTCTCCATCCCCTGGGACTGTTCTCCTTCCCCTGGGACTGCTCTCCATCCCCTGGGACTGCTCTCCTTCCCCTGGGACTGCTCTCCTTCCCCTGGGACTGTTCTCCTTCCCCTGGCACTGCTCTCCATCCCCTGGCACTGCTCTCCATCCCCTGGGACTGCTCTCCTTCCCCTGGGACTGCTCTCCATCCCCTGGCACTGCTCTCCATCCCCTGGGACTGCTCTCCATCCCCTGGGACTGTTCTCCTTCCCCTGGGACTGCTCTCCTTCCCAGCTCCCTGAACCAGCTGCTCCGACAGGAGCAGAAGTTCCCTGGGTGCCCTGAGGAGCTGGGGCTCTGCTTTGCAAATCAAAGCCAAGCTCCTTTGCTCCAAATGCTGCTTTTGTTCCTTTGGTTGGGCTTTGTGGTGGGTTCTGCAGGCTGGTTTGGAGGATGGAGCTTTGTGCTGCTGCTTCTCTGCTCACCAAGCCAGGTGGGATCTGGGGAGGGCTGGAGCTTCAGCCATCCCTGGTACATGGGTGGGGTGTCCCTGCTCACCCCTGCCCTTCCTGCTGCCAGCTGGAGTTCCTTGTAGGAAAAACACAACACGGTGCAACTAAAACGGGAAGGGAAGATGATCCATGGCTTAGAGTTCATTATGGAATGAACAGGGATCATTCTTCTGAAGATTTCACAGAATCCCACAATGGTTTGGGTTGGAAAGGAGCCTCAAATCCCACCCAGTGCCACCCCTGCCATGGCAAGGACACCTCCCACTGTGCCGGGCTGCTCCAAGCCCCAATGCGAGCATCACATTGGGCATTTTCATGGATCCAGGGGCAGCCCCAGCTGCTCTGGGCAAAGCCTTGTTTATCCTCACTCCTGTCTCTCCCCCCAAAGCTTACCTGCCTGCCTTCCTGCCACCCCTGCCTTCTCCTTTCCCCCTCAGGAGCCCATTCCCATGGAAACTTCCTCATCAGAGCAGCTCAGCTCAAAGGAATAATTGGCGTGCATCTCAAAGAAATAATTGGCATGAGGAGGATCTATGGAAAATATATTCCTGTGTAATTAGGAAAAAAGCACCTGTTCTTCCTTCAGTGGGCACCAGGCAGTGGATGAGCTCTAATAGTGCTGTTTGCAAATATCAAATAATAATGGGAAGTGTGACAATAATGAAGTAAGTAATCAGAGGAGCTGTTGAGTACAGGTGCCTCCATTTACAGCTCTTTCATCAAAGAGAAAATTAAGCGCTCTCAGAATATTATGGCAAATTGCTGCTGTTCCATGACTGCTAATCAGGTGGAGTGCATAAATGCAACAGGAAAAATCCTCGGCAGCAATTACGGGGCGGGTGATTACCACACGGAGCACATCCTGGGACAGGAGCAGCTCCTTTCTGTGCCTGCAGATGGGAACGTTTGGCACAAAGACAGGCACAGAAACCTGGAGGCACCTCTGGGCTTTGGGTGCTGGGGCAGGGCAGAGAGTTCCAGCACTGCTGGGGCTGGAGAGACCTCTGGGATCATCATTGCAGCCTTCCAGCAGCCCCACCATTCCCTCTGAACCTGGCATGGAGTGGGACCTGAGGCAGAGGCCAGGAGAGGTTTGTGATGGATCTCAGGGAAAGGTCCTTCTCCAGAGGGTGCTGGCACTGCCCAGGCTGCCCAGGGAATGGGCACAGCCTGAGGCTGCCAGAGCTCCAGGGGGGTTTGGGCAGCGCTGCCAGGGATGCCCAGGCTGGGGTTGTTGGGGGTCTGGGCAGGGATGGGGCTGGGATGATCCCTGTGGGTCCCTCCAGTTCAGGACATTCCATGGATCTCTGGTTTTACTCAGTTTTCTGGTCATTTTCAGGCTGGTGACTCCCCCTGCCCTGGGCACCTGTGCCTGTGTGCAGCCCCATGTCCGTGTCCTGTGCCGTGACCCTCTCAGAGTTCATGTCAGCCCAGCCCCGTGCTCAGAGACCAGCTCAGCACAGAAGCGATGAGAGCGCTTTCCCTTGGCAGGCTCTGTGCTGATCCTGCTGCTGTCCCCTGGGGGACACTTGGAGCTGGAAGGGTTGCAGAGCGCTATCTTAATTTGCTCCCAGCTGCCAGCAGCGCTGCTGTGACACCCCTCCATCACAGCTGTCCCTTGTGCAGCCCACAGGCACTTCAAACCCTTCTGAGCAGATGGGGAGGGAAGGGAAGAATCTGCTTGGATCACGTTTGGTAGAGCAGGAGGGGGTTTGTCTCTTCAGGGGGTTGAGCCTCTCCAGGAAGATACTGCAGAGGTTTCTGCATCCTGGAATCTCAGGGCTCTTCAGGCTGGAAAAGCCCCTCAGGTCATGGAGTGCAACCCTTCCCCAGCAGCGCCAGGGCCACCCTGACCCCTGTCCCCAAGTGCCACATCTGCATGGCTGGTAAATGCTCCCAGGGATGGGCACTGCACTCCTGTGGGCATCTGTGCCAAGGCCTGAGCCCCCTTTCCGTGGGGAAATTCCTGCTGTGCCCACCCTGAGCTGCCCCGGCCCAGCCTGAGGCCGTTCCCTCTGCTCCTGTCCCTGTTCCCTGGAGCAGAGCCCGACCCCCCGGCTGTGCCCTCCTGGCAGGAGCTGTGCAGAGCCACAAGGGCCCCTGAGCCTCCTTTGCTCCAGGTGAGCCCTGCCCAGCTCCTCAGGGATTCTGCAGCCCCTGCCCAGCTCCTCAGGGATTCTGCAGCCCCTGCCCAGCTCCTCAGGGATTCTGCAGCCCCTGCCCGGCTCCTCAGGGATTCTGCAGCCCCTGCCCAGCTCCTCAGGGATTCTGCAGCCCCTGCCCAGCTCCTCAGGGATTCTGCAGCCCCTGCCCAGCTCCTCAGGGATTCTGCAGCCCCTGCCCAGCTCCTCAGGGATTCTGCAGCCCCGGCCCAGCTCCTCAGGGATTCTGCAGCCCCTGCCCGGCTCCTCAGGGATTCTGCAGCCCCTGCCCAGCTCCTCAGGGATTCTGCAGCCCCTGCCCGGCTCCTCAGGGATTCTGCAGCCCCTGCCCAGCTCCCTCAGGGATTCTGCAGCCCCTGCCCGGCTCCTCAGGGATTCTGCAGCCCCTGCCCAGCTCTGTTCCCTGCCCTGGACATGCTCCAGCCCCTCCAGGTCCTTCTAGAGCTGAGGAGCCCTAGAAGCAGTGCCCAGTACAGGGGGGAATTTTGGATTTCTCAGAATTGTTGCATTTTTCTGGCAGCTCAGGTAAGGCCTGGCCTGGCTGTTCCTGCAGCTCCTGCAGCTCCCTGGAGAACAGAAGGATGCCCTGGGCAGAGCCTAGTGCTCCAGCAGGAGTTGGCACGTCCTAGGGCTCAGGGATGGTTCCTGGGAGCCCAGGGGAGTGCCCTGCTCGAGGGGCAGAGCAAAGCAGCCCATGCACCCCTCACCTCTCCCAGGCAGCCTTGGGTGCTGAGGAAGCACCTGCAGACACCCAGACAGGAGCAGGGAGCTCATCCTGGGAAGAGCTGCTTTGAACCTGCCGCTATCCCTGGAAAATGGTAACCCCAAACCCACTGGCTCTGCAGCTGGGGCTGTGATTCCAGCTCTGAGGAGACAGGTAAGAAAAGGTGCCTAGAATTATTGGCAGGTAACTCCTCACTGCCTCCATGGCCAACATTCCTGCTGCTGCACATCCCTGGAGGCACTGGGGTGTGGTGGTGCGCGCAGGGGTCCAGGATGAGGGAAGAGATGAGAATCTTGACTCCACGTTTCAGAAGGCTGATTTATTATTTTATTATATATATCATATTTTATGATATATATTATATTAAAAGAAAATTACATATTAAAACTATGCTAAAATAATAGAAGAAATTATTTCATAAGAAGGCTAGCCAGGAATAGAAAGGAATGGTAATAAAATCTTGTGACTGACCAAGACAGTCCGAGCCAGCTGACTGTGATTGGCCATTAATTAGAAACAACCACACGAGACCAATCCCAGATGCACCTGTTGCATTCCACAGCAGCAGATAACCATTGTTTGCATTTTGTTCCTGTGGCCTCTCAGCTTCTCAGGAGAAAAATCCCAGCAAAAGGATTTTTCATAAAACATTTCCGTTACACTGGTGTCCATCACAGCCCTGCCCTGGTCTGTAACTGGGATGGTCTCTGCATGTCCAGGGGGGTTCTGGGGCCATGTGGGTCACTCTGTGTGGCAGAACCTCACTCTGGGGCCAGGGAATCATTCCAGCTCCTCAGGGACTTGGGCACTGCCCTGTAACTATGATATTTTATGAAAAATCTATTTTTCAGGATTTTTTTCTCCTGCGAAGCCAAGAGGCCTCAGGAACAAACAGCACTCCTATGTGCTGCTGTGGAATGCAACAGGTGCATCTGTGATTGGCCCATGTTGGATGTTTGTAATTCATGGCCAATCACAGTCAACTGGCTCAGACAGAGCGCTGAGCCACAAACCTTTGTTATCATTCTTTGCTATTCTATTCTTAGCCATCCTTCTGATGAAATCCTTCCTTCTATTCTTTTAGTATAGTTTTAATGTAATATATATAATGAAATAATAAATCAGCCTTCTGAAACATGGAGTCAGATCCTCGTCTCTTCCCTGGTCCTCAGACCCCTGTGAGCACGGTCACACTGTCCCCTCCCCAGGGAACAACTGCTGGAGAGTTTTTTGCACTGTCTCAGGCTGTTTCCAGCCCCAGTGTCCAGCCTGGCCTTGGGCACTGCCAGGATCCAGGGGCAGCCACAGCTGCTCTGGGCACCTGTGCCACCCTCATTGTGTAAAACCATATCAATGTAAATGTCTCCTCTCTCAGGTCAAACATCACCCTTTGCTCCATTGCCACAAGCCCTGCTAAAATATTTGTCCCCGTGCCCTGGATGAGCAGGACAGGAAGACCTGAGGTGCACAAAGCCCATCTTTCAGTGGAACACTGAGCAAACTGCATTTATTTACTTTGCCCGATGAGAACAACTCCTGATTTCATCTCTGCCAGAGCACTGTCAGGGGAGAAGATGCCTGAAAACAAAGGTCTCTGATTTATCAGACAAAGGTGCAACAAGGTCCAGTGCCCGGGAGCAGCAGCCAAACATGCCTGAAATAGAGAAAAAACAATTTTAGCGTTGAGCAAATCAAACCAGAATATCCAAGGGATTGTTCCTCTCACTGGAAACGCACTCAAGGGCCAGATGCAGTTCCTGTCAGTCTGTAGGGAGGGGACAGGCCCTGGGCAGGCTCAGCTCCTACCTCTGAGCCTCTTGAGGCCAGAAGAGGGCAGGGATGGGTGGGAGATTGGGAACTGGGAATTCCTGGCTGGGCTGGGATTGCCAGAGCAGCTGTGGCTGCCCCTGGATCCCTGGCAGTGCCCAAGGCCAGGCTGGGCACTGGGGCACCCTGGGACAGCGGGAGGTGTCCCTGCCATGGCAGGGGTGGGGTGGGATTTAAGGTCCCTTCCATCCATTCTGGGGCTCCATAGGGTCCCCCCAGGGTGGTGTCAGCCAAGGGAATGCTGCCAAGCCCTTCCCAAAACCCTGGGGCAGTTCTGGAGCCACAAACCCCCTCCAATAAAAAAGAATTTAAAACTGAATTCTTTGCCAGAATTGTTTGTGCACCACAGCATTTCAGCTCCCCTTTTGTTTTTTGCTCCCGGTGAAATCTGAATGCGAGCCCTTCATCTTCCCGGGTTTATTTATCTGTTTACTGCTTATTTATTTGCTGCCTCTCCTTCTCCCTTCCCCGCCGCTGCCGGGTGTTGGCGGGAAAGCAGAGATAAGTTAATCTGAACAAAACATGGGAATACTTGAAAAAGTCCTTCCCATCGAATTACAGGGAACAACATTTACTTTTCATCTCTGCTGCACGTTTCCGTGTCGGCTCTGATCTCTCTCAACATCAGGCAGGAAGGATTTGCTGGTCTGCAGGCAGGATCCTCCTGCCAGGAAGGATTTGTGTTCCTGGGTCCCTGGGCTGTGTTTGCCCCAGAGATGCCCAGAGCCCAGCGGGCTCCTGGAGCTGGGCACTGGGTGCTGACCCAAGGCACGAGGGGCAAATCCTGGGAAAGAACCAGGGCAAGGCAGGGCTGTCCCCCAGGGCTGGAACAATCTCACTGCAGTAGTTGAACAGGCTTTTATTTTTTATTTTAAGGATTTTTTTGTCTCCTTAAAACAGTAAATGTTGTTTTGTGCTGAAGTGGGGCTGTGTTTAACACCAGTACAGATTTAGTTCAGTACCAGTTGAACCCGTCTTTATTTTTAATTTTAAGGATGTTTTTGTCTCCCTAAAACAGTAAATGGTGTTTTATGCTGAAGTTGGGCTGTGCTTAACTCCAGCATGTGTTCAGTTCAGCGGCCTCTGGAAATGTCCATTGGTGACAATATTGATTTATTGGCTTGGCCAAAGGAGCCCCAGGAAAGGGCTCCCCTGCCTCCTGTGGCACCAGGGCAGGAGACACTGCTGTGCCAGTGGTGGTGGTGGCTCTGGTGGTGGCAGTGGTGGCACTGGCTGTGCTGCTGCCAGCAGGGGAGGTGGCAGTGGCAGTGGGTGGCTATGGCAGTTGCACTGGTGGAAGTGGAAGTGGTGACAGTGATATTGGAGATGGTGGCAGTGGTGGCAGCGGCCGTGGTGATAGAGGTGGCAGTGGTGACAATGGCGGCAGCGGCTATGGTGGCAATGGTGACAATGATGACAAAGATGACAAAGATGACAGTGGCTCTCTGACAGTGGTGACAGTGGTGGCAGTGGTGACAATGGTTGTGGTGGCCATGGTGGCAATGATGTCAGTGGTGTCAGCGGTGGCAATGATGACAGTGGAGACAGTGGCCATGGTGACAATGGTGACAGTGGTGACAATGACAGTGGTGACAGTGTCCATGGTGGCAGTGGGGACAATGACAGTGGTGACAGCAGTGACAGCGGTGACAGCGGTGACAGCGGTGACAGTAGTGACAATGATATCAGTGGTGACACTGGTGACAGTGATGGCAGTGGTGACAATGATGTCAGTGATGCCAGTGGTGAAGTGGTGACAATGATGGCAGCAGTGACAATGGCCACGGTGACAGTGGTGACAGTGGTGACAATGATGGCAGCAGTGACAATGACAGTGGTGACAGTGGCCATGATGGCAGCAGAGACAATGAGAGTGGTGACAGTGGCAGTGGTGACAATGACAGTGGTGACAGTGGCCATGGTGGCAGTGATGGCAGTGGGAACAGTGGTGACAATGACAGTGTGACAGTGATGACAGCAGTGACAGTGGCAGTAGTGGCAGTGGTGACAGTGGCCATGGGGACAGTGGCCATGGTGGCAGCGGTGACGATGACAGTGGTGACAATGACAGCGGTGACAGCGGTGACCACAATGACAGCGGCCATGGGTACAGCGGCCATGGTGGCAGCGGTGACAGTGGCAGCGGTGACAATGACAGCGGTGGCAGCGGCCGTGCATGGCCCCACGTCTACAGCAGAGGGCAATCACGCGAAGGCAAAGCCGCTCCTGGGCGGGCCCCGCGGGACACGGGTGGCTCGCACCCTAATTAAGGACTCGTTAATTGCTGCTGGCAGCCGGCATCCCGCGGGCCGCCGGCCCTGCGGAGCAGCAGAGCCCGGGAGCCCCGAGGCCGAGCCAGGGAATCCCGAGTCCGAGCCCGGATTCCCGCATCCCGAGCCGGGGATTGCCCCGGCTGTGCCCGAGCCGGGATTTGGGGTTTATCGCGAACAGAGGAACTGCCCCGGCTCCCCTGTCACACGCTGGGCTCTCCGGGACACCGCAGGCAGGAATTCGGGATCATTCCTGTCAGCAATTCAGGATCATTCCCGGCAGGAGTAAGGGATCATTCCTTGCCGGAATAACGGGGTCATTCCTGGCAGGAATAATGAGATCATTCCCAGCAGGAATTCGGGATCATTCCCAGCAGGAATAACGAGATCATTCCCTGGAGAAGTAACAGCATCACTCCTGGCAGGAATTCAGGATCATTTCGGTCAGGAATTTGGGATCATTCCCAGCAGGAATAATGGGATCATTCCTGGCAGGAATTCAGGATCATTCCCAGCAGGAATTTGGGATCATTCCCGGCAGGAATAATGGGATCATTCCTGGCAGGAATTCAGGATCATTCCCAGCAGGAATTTGGGATCATTCCTGGCAGGAGGAATGGGATCATTCCTGGCAGGAATTCAGGATCATTCCCAGCAGGAATTTGGGATCATTCCCGGCAGGAATAATGGGATCATTCCTGGCAGGAATTCAGGATCATTCCCAGCAGGAATGGGGGATCATTCCTGGCAGGAGTAATGGGATCATTTCTGGCAGGAATTAGGGATGCCAGCTGCAGGAATGATGCAGGGAAACCCAAGCCCCCGTTCCCTGACCGAGCACTGCTTTGGAAGCTGCTCCACTTCCCAGAGCCTCAGAGCAGGCAGGAGAGGAGGGGATTTACCCTGAACATTCAGCCCCAGAGAATCAAGAGCTCAGGGATGCAGGCAGGAATCCAGAGGAGGGAGGAGAGGAGGGAATTTACCCTGAACATTCTGCCACAGTGGATCCAGCGCTCAGGGATGCAGGCAGGAGGGGATGGGATTTACCCTGAACATTCTGCCACAGTGGATCCAGCGCTCAGGAATGCAGGCAGGAATCCAGAGCAGGGAAGGAGCGTTTGGGGACTCAGGAAAAAGGGGAGCTGGAAACAGCAGGGACAAAGAGGAGCCTGCAGGGTGTGTTCAGTGTGACAGCAATGGGGTCCTGTCCCTCGGGGACAGGCACAGCTGGGTTTGGGGTGCTAGCAGCCGCACTGGGGTCAGGATGGAGCTGTGCTGAACTGGGCTGGGAAGGAATTGGGCCTGAGCCAGCAGAGAATCCTGGCTGGGAGGATGGGCAGGGTGCCCAGAGCAGCTGTGGCTGCCCCTGCATCCCTGGCAGTGCCCAAGGCCAGGCTGGACATTGGGGCTGGAGCAGCCTGGGACAGTGGGTGGTGTCCCTGCCATGGCAGGGGTGGCACTGGGTGGCTTTGAAGTCCCTCCAAGCAAACCCACTCCATATTTCTATAATTCTATGGAAACCTCAAGTTGGATGATGTTCCTTCCATCAAAATAACATTTATTTAAGCTTTGGAAAGATTTCTATTGTTTCATGTTCTTTGCTTTAAACGTGAATATTTTATTGCACTGGGCTGTGGCCTGCTCCAGGTGTCAGCTGTGGCAGGGACACGGCTGCTCCTGCTTTGGAGCTGGATAAAACTCGGGGGTGTTGGGAGCTTTTCAGCAAAGCTAGTGTTCCCAAGAGACCCAGTCCTCTTTTTGTGCTGCAGTTTAGTTTAGAGGGCACAAGAGTTTCTCCTTTTTCTGACCCCGATGCTGCCAGAGCTCCTGGAGGGTTTAGACAGCAGTGCCAGGGATGCCCAGGGTGGGATTGTTGGGGGTCTGGGCAGGGATGGGGCTGGGATGATCCCTGTGGGTCCCTTCCAGCTGGGGACATTCCAGGATTCTGTGCCTTCTGAGAGCAGGGCTGTCTCACACATCATCCCTGCACTGTGGAAGCTGAGCTGATGAAACGATCTAGGAAAAATAAAAAATCTCATGTAGTCAGAGCTCAGAGAGAAAAAACCACCCCATGCAAGGCTTCCCGGAGCGCTACAATCTCCTGGAAATAAATGAACAGATTGCCATGAATGAATAAACTGCTTAAGACACTAATTCACATTCAGGAGGCCACGGGGCTGGGGATGGTGAGGATGACAGAACTGTTTCCCTGTGATTGCTGCTGCACGGAGCTGGAGGAGGCAAACAGAAGGTGGCCGTGCTCTGCACACAAACTGCTGGGCACAGATGGCTCCCGGGGCTCCTGCCCACGGGATGGGGCCAGGAACGTGTGCCAGCCTGGCTCTTGCTCGGGAAAAGGCGTCTGCAGGGCACACTGAGGGAGGGAGGAGCAGCTGAGGGCACGAGCATGGTTCAGCCGGGGAGGAGCAGGCGGAGGGCAGAGCTCAGAGGGAACAGCTCTGCCTTCTGGGACAGGACAGCAGCCAGGGAACGGCTGGGGCTGGGCCAGGGGGGGTCAGGATGGAGATCAGGAATGGTTCCACTATTCCAGAGGGTGCTGGCACTCCCCAGGCTGCCCAGGGAGTGGGCACAGCCTGAGGCTGCCAGAGCTCCAGGGGGATTTGGACAGCACTGCCAGGGATGCCCAGGGTGGGATTTTGGGGGTCTGGGCAGGGACAGGAGTGGGATGATCCTGTGGGTCCCTTCCGGCTCAGGATATTCCATAGTCTTGTGACTCTAAAAGAAAATACAGGAAATTTGGGCCACGCACGGACTGGGCCATGGATCTGCAGCCCTGGGGGAAGCTGTGGGCACAGCACTCATGTGGGGTGGTGACTGGGGAATGCTTTGGTGCCCTTTGCTCATTCCAGTGTTTCTGTGCAGCTGTAGCTGCTCAGGCCCCGCTGTCCTGAGAGCCAGGGCAGGTGGCACTGGGACTGGGGCTGCCATGGGACATTTCCATGGCTCCTGTCCATGGCACTGCCCGTGGCATCCATCAGTGGCTCCTGTCCATGGTATCCATGGTGGCTCCTGTCCATGGCACTGCCCATGGCATCCATCAGTGGCACCTGCCCATGGCATCCATCAGTGGCACCTGTCCATGGTATCCATGGTGGCTCCTGTCCATGGCACTGTCCATGGTATCCATCAGTGGCTCCTGTCCATGGTATCCATGGTGGCTCCTGTCCATGGCACTGTCCATGGTATCCATCAATGGCTCCTGTCCATGGTATCCATGGTGGCTCCTGTCCATGGCACTGTCCATGGCATCCATCAGTGGCTCCTGTCCATGGTATCCATCAGTGGCTCCTGTCCATGGTATCCATCAATGGCTCCTGTCCATGGCACTGTCCATGGCATCCATCAATGGCTCCTGTCCATGGTATCCATCAATGGCTCCTGTCCATGGCACTGTCCATGGCATCCATCAGTGGCTCCTGTCCATGGTATCCATGGTGGCTCCTGTCCATGGCACTGTCCATGGTATCCATCAGTGGCTCCTGTCCATGGTATCCATCAATGGCTCCTGTCCATGGTATCCATGGTGGCTCCTGTCCACGGCACTGTCCATGGCATCCATCAATGGCTCCTGTCCACGGCACTGTCCATGGCATCCATCAATGGCTCCTGTCCATAGTACCCATGGACAGTCTGGGGTGGTGCTGGCTGGAGAAGGAGCAGTCAGGGCTGAGTGAGGCAGTTTGCCACCATGGAGCAGAGCTTCCCCTTCCCCTTCCCCTTCCCCTTCCCCTTCCCCTTCCCCTTCCCCTTCCCCTTCCCCTTCCCCTTCCCCTTCCCCTTCCCCTTCCCCTGGTCAGATGCTCCAAGCCCCCCAAGCTTTGTCCCCAGCCCTCAGGACATGAGTTCTCCTGGTGACCTGAACCCTGCAGGGCTCTCTGGGGGTTTTCTCAGTTAAAACCAGTATTCCATGTTGAAATAAAAGGAATGCTCCATTATTTCCTATCAGACCTCACTGAGGCCGGTGGCTGGTTGGCAGCAGGTGACTAAAACACAGAAATGGTGTTTGAATAGGATGGGATCTCCTCTGGTTGCTCTTCCCAGCTTTCAGCATTCCTCCATAGGGATTTCTCCGCTGTTGCATTTAATGGTGGTGGCCTTGCACAAATATCCCCAAATTACTTTTGAATCCCTCAATCTGCACCATCTGACAGCAGCGATTTCATTATGCAGCAGCTGAAAATGCATTTGATTTGTACTCAACTTCTTTGAAGATCTTTCTGCTATTTAATCTCCTTGAGAGTGGAAGACAACCAGAATATTGAGGTCATGGAAGAGTGGGAGAGCAGAGAGAGATGTGGTCCTGGAAGAGCAGGTGGGTGGGAGCTGTGCCTTTTTCCCTAAATCGAGTGCAGGAGAAGCTTTCCAGCCCGACTCTGGAGAATTTCCAGGCAGCACAGTAGCTATTTTTATTAAACTGTTTTCCTGAACAGCTGCCTACTCAGGAGTGTCCCTCTGCATTTACTTTCTGTCTCAATATTCCTTTGGTAATAGAACACAGTCATTTAGGCTGGGATAAAAAAGGGAATTAAAATACCTAACATATCCACAGGGCTGGCTTTTCTCGGTGCTTTGCTGCTGTGGGGAGTTGAGTTTAACTCCTAATTACATGGTAGGGTTTGCAGCCTTGGCACTGGTGATGCTTTTTAGTAAATTCTGAATGGCAATTCTTAAACAAGGCTCTGGAACTGCTTGGGGAGAGAGGAAAAAAAGGAGAAGAGAAGAGAAGAGAAGAGAAGAGAAGAGAAGAGAAGAGAAGAGAAGAGAAGAGAAGAGAAGAGAAGAGAAGAGGGTGTTTGGTGTCTGTGCTGCTGGGAGCACTGGAACTGGAGCCCACCAAATGTTTTGGTTAGCTGGGTGAGATTTGCACTTGTGCACGGGAGGCAGAACAGAAAATGTCTGTATGGAACCTCTGAGGGACTGTTCAGTGTAGCAAGGTTCCTCATGATAAAATGCTAAAACTGAGGCTTTACTCAGCACACACAGCACAGTCTGAGCCCCTCCACCAGTATTTTTCGTTCTCCAGTTTGAAACTGGGTCCTGAGGTCAGGCAGCTCAGGGAGCCTCAAACTCAGCACAAACCCGTCAGCCCAAACCTCTCCTCCCAAACCTCTCCTCCCTGGGGTTGATGTGGGGAGGGACAAGTTCTTTCCACTCCTCTCTGAGGAATCCTTCCTGAACTGGTTGTGGGGAGGGACTGTGTGAGTTTGCCTTCTGGAGGGGCTCCCTTGGGAGGTTTTCTCCCGAATTTGCCCTAAACCAGGACATTGAGATATTATAATAGGGGCATATATGCATACATGTAATCAGTGTACTGTAATCAGACATATGTGTGTACATGTATTTGGGCAAAGAAAAGTCAAATAAACTCTGTGGCCTCAGCCTGTTGGGTCAGAAAGTTCTGTATTGTCTTGTAAGGAAGAACCTGGGACTATTTTTGATTATGGCTGACTGCTTGCTGTCTTATAACCCTCACAGCTTCTGAGAGTGGTGTTATCTGAGCAGAAAACCTTTCTCAGACTGACCCTGGTCCTGTCCCTTTCACTAATGCAGCACGGCCCACTGAGGGACACCTGACTGTGACCGTGTTCACAGGGATCCAAGGATGAGGGAAGAGACGAGGATCTGACTCCATGTTTCAGAAGGCTGATTTATTATTTCATGATATATATTATATTAAAACTATGCTAAAAGAATAGAAGAAAGGATTTAATCAGAAGGCCAGCTAAATATAGAATAGGGAAGAATGATAACAAAGGTTTGTGGCTCGAACAGAGAGTTCGAGCCAGCTGACTGTGATTGGCCATTAATCAGAAACAACCACATGAGACCAATCCCAGATGCACCTGTTGCATCCCACAGCAGCAGATAACCATTGTTTGCATTTTGTTCCTGAGGTCTCTCAGCTTCTCAGGAGGAAAAGTCCTAAGGAAAGGATTTTCCAGAAGATGTCATGGCTACCTGACCCCATCACCGAGTGTCCTGGGGCTGTGGGCAGGGCAGAGCCACAGCTGGGGCTCCAGAGGTGCCATCCCCATGGGAAGGGCAGCCTGGCAGGTCTGTGATGGTGCTCAGGGGTGGGTGAGCCGCCCCAGCCCCAGGCAGGGCTGAGCTGAGCCCATCCCTTTGCCAAACCAGCTCTGGCACTTGGTCGCTTTCCCTTCAGTAACTCCTGCCAAGGTTCCTGCTTGGCTCTGAGCAGAAGGGAGCTCCATCCATCAGAGCAGGGCACTGCTGACCTGGGCAGGGCACACCAGGGAGCTGCCAGCACCCATCAGACCCTGGGGGAGCCAGGGCATCCCTCCTGCTCTGCCAGAGCTGGGACTGGGGGGAGAGCAGGGACAGGGCAGTGTGAGCGGCTCACAGACATTGGGGCTTCAGCTTGGCAGTGTCATGAGCCCCAAAATTCAGGGCAGCGCTCCCCAAAACCTCTGCAGAACTGCAGCTTGCCACACAGTGGTATTTTTTTTAGGAATTACTAATTTTACGGACAGCCTGGGGCAGTTCCCCATGGCAGGGGCAGCAGGGGAGGCTCTGGGGGAGCTCTGAGGCTTCTCCCTGGCAATAATTTAAGCAGAGAATTTCTACATTGGCTAAATCGATTCAAAAAGTTGTGATGTATTTAAATTATAATTTTTACAAGAAATGTGCTTTAAAATGAAAAAAAAATAAAAACACTTTGACAGAAACTGAGCAGTGAAGATGAACTCAGGCAATTTTATTTTTCTAAAAGTTGCAATATATTATAGAATCCCAGACTGATTTGGGCTGAGGGGGACCTCAAAGCTCGTCCAGTGCCACCCCTGCCATGGCAGGGACACCTCCCACTGTGCCAGGGTGCCCCAGTGCCCAGCCTGGCCTTGGGCACTGCCAGGGATCCAGGGGCAGCCACAGCTGCTCTGGCAATCCCAGCCCAGCCAGGAATTCCCAATCTCCCATTAAATCTCGCCTCCTTTATCTTAAATCAGGAAGTCCTGTGGATTTCTCAGCAAGAACAGAGGTTTATTATAAAACTCAGAGGGTAAATAGGGCTGGAATTCTGATGGGAAAAGCCCCAGGCCTTCAGAGGAAACCCTGGCCAGTTCAAAGTGCTGTTTCTATAAAATGTCATTACAATAGAGCAGGTGGGACAGGAAACGTGGTGCCACACAGGGGATGATGCACAGTCAAACTGTGCTCTTCAATATTTACAGTCCTCAAATTGGGAACCTCTGCTTTGAAACGAGCTTTATGCTGGGAAGGTTCTCCAGGATTGGAGCCAGAATAAGATCATTTATAACAGTGTGATTTTAGGCACTATTCTGCTCTTGTACCAGGAGCAAGAAATCGTGGATTTTTTCCCTGCCAATATTAATCCCAGTTTTAAATGTTTGCAAGTTGAGCCGATGAGACAACAGGCAGGGAGATTTGGGAAGAAAAAAAAAGGGTGAGATTCTGGGGGGGGGACTTTATTCTGTCCTGCAAATAAAAGCCTGGCTGTGTGCCCAGAGCTGGCCCACTCTGAGCCCAGCACCCAGCACTTCCCAGCTGGTAATTTAGGTTTTGCTTTATCCCAGGGAAGATTAAAGGCTCCTGTAAAGTGCAAACCATCAGCCTGAAATATTGTCAGGGACTGGATTTTCAGGGCTTTTTATATATTCTGCAAATAAACTGCTTCTGCAGCAGGGAGAGGAGAATAAAGGGGGTGCAGTGTAGGGCAGGACAGCAGGGAAGGGCTGCCAAGGTTAAGGAGGAGCAGCTCTTCAGCTTCATCATCTTCATCAGAGCTGGAATGGCCCCAAGGGTGCCCCAGGGCTCCCGGGTCGGGCATGGGGAATTCTGCAAGGACAAAATGATGGAGAAAAATGAACTCCTGGCTGTGGGAACCCCCGTGCCAGCACGGCAGCCCTCCGGAGGCGAGAATGAGGAGATGATAAACCACCAGTGCTTCCCCAGCCCCTCCCCTGCTAAGGACAAGGACAGAGGGACAGGAGCCAGGGAATGGCTGCCAGTGCCAGAGGGCAGGGATGGGTGGGAGATTGGGAATTGGGAATTCCTGGCTGGGCTGGGATTGCCAGAGCAGCTGTGGCTGCCCCTGGATCCCTGGCAGTGCCCAAGGCCAGGCTGGGCACTGGGGCACCCTGGGACAGTGGGAGGTGTCCCTGCCATGGCAGGGGTGGCACTGGGTGGGATCTGAGGTCCCTTTAGCCCAAACCAGTGAGGGGTTCCCAGGAGACAGCCTGGGGCAGCTCCCCGTGGCAGGGGAGGCTCTGGGGGAGCTCTGAGGCTTCTCCCTGGCAATAATTTAAGCAGAGAATTTCTGCATTGGCTAAATCGATTCAAAAAGTTGTGACGTATTTCAATTATGATTTTTACAAGAAATGTGCTTTAAAATGAAAAAAACCACTTTGACGGAAACTCTGAGCAGTGAAGATAAACTCAGGCAATTTTATTTTTCTAAAAGCTGCAATACGTTATAGAATCCCAGACTGCTTTGGGCTGGGAGGGACTTCACAGCTCACCCAGTGCCACCCCTGCCATGGCAGGGACACCTCCCACTGTCCCAGGGTGCCCCAGTGCCCAGCCTGGCCTTGGGCACTGCCAGGGATCCAGGGGCAGCTCTGGGCACTCTCAGTGCCAGGGCCTCCCTGTATTTTATTTTATAATCAATCATTAACATTCCATTTATTCAAAATGCATTTACTAAATCTTTCTTTTTTGTTGTCTGAGTTCTGTTAAATAAAATGCTGATGGAGATGAGTAATGAGTTGTCTTTGCTTGTCCCGGTAATGATCATTATTTTCCACTTGAAATTAAATTACATTTAAATTTTGGTAATAAACAGCTGAGTAGTAATGAATGCTACACCATTATCTTAATATTCTGCAATTTATCACCTCTGAAAACAGATAAATCAGTCTACTAAGGACAGCCAGTGGAATGGCAGGTCACAGACAAAACACCAACACTGATTTGCGTGGCATTAACTGTGCCCTGGTGTCACACACCTGCCACTGCCTTTAAAGGCAAAAAACCCCTCCCAAATGCTGAGAAACCTGAAATTCAGATTATCCTGATAAATACTTCCCTGCTGTTTAAAATGGATCCTGGAATTCCTGAGAAACCTGAAGTTTGGATTATTTTGATATATAGTTTTTTGAAATTTGGATTATTTTGATATATAGGTTTTTTCCCTGCTGTTTAAAATGAATCCTGGAATGTGAGTTTGGTGGTGCTGCCTCCATTGCTGCCTCACACCCTCTCTCCTGCCTTCTTCCCAGGCTCCATTCCTCCCAAATTCCCTGTGTCCCTCAGGGACAGCCCTGCAGCAGGACAAGGGGATGGAGCCTGGGGGTGCAGGCAGGAGGGGATTTGGGGGTGCAGGACAGGGGGATGGAGCCTGGGGGCGCAGGCAGGAGGGGATTTGGGGGTGCAGGACAGGAGGGATGGAGCCTGGGGGCGCAGGCAGGAGGGGATTTGGGGGTGCAGGACAAGGGGATGGAGCCTGGGGGCGCAGGCAGGAGGGGATTTGGGGGTGCAGGACAGGGGGGATGGAGCCTGGGGGTGCAGGACAGGGGGATGGAGCCTGGGGGTGCAGGACAGGAGGGATGGAGCCTGGGGGTGCAGGCAGGAGGGGATTTGGGGGTGCAGGACAGGAGGGATGGAGCCTGGGGGTGCAGGACAGGAGGGGATTTGGGGCTGCAGGACAAGGGGATGGAGCCTGGGGGTGCAGGCAGGAGGGGATTTGGGGGTGCAGGACAGGGGGGATGGAGCCTGGGGGTGCAGGACAGGGGGATGGAGCCTGGGGGTGCAGGACAGGAGGGATGGAGCCTGGGGGTGCAGGCAGGAGGGGATTTGGGGGTGCAGGACAGGAGGGATGGAGCCTGGGGGTGCAGGACAGGAGGGGATTTGGGGCTGCAGGACAAGGGGATGGAGCCTGGGGGTGCAGGCAGGAGGGGATTTGGGGGTGCAGGACAGGGGGATGGAGCCTGGGGGCACAGGCAGGAGGGGATTTGGGGGTGCAGGACAGGACTGCCCTGGGCTGGCTCTGTCTGCACTGTGGGGTACATGGGGACAGTCCGGGGGCCAGTTGGGCACAGAGCCCCAGGGTGAGCCTGCAGGGTGGGCAGGATGAGCCTCAGCTGCAGGGATCCCCCGGGATCCTCTGGGATCAGGGAATGGGGGATGCTGTCCTGCCTCACCCTGCAGGAAGGATCCCTTCAGGATCTGCTGGGATTTTGGGATCAGGAGATGCTGTTTAGCATCACCCTGCAGGAAGGATCCTCTGGGATTTTGGGACCAGGAGCTGCTGCCCAGCCTCACCCCACAGGAAGGATCCCATCAGGAGGCTCTGACTGCAGGATCCTCTGGGATTTTGGGATCAGGAGATGATGTCCAGTACCACCCCACAGGAAGGATCCCATCAGGAGACCCTGCTGCAGGGATCTCCTGGGATCCTCCAAGATCCTTTGGGATCAGGGAATGGGGGATGCTGTTAAACATCGGCCCACAGGAAGGATCCCATCAGGAGATGCTGCCCAGCCTCACTGCACAGGAAGGACCTGCCAGGCCCATCCCACTGGCTGATGCAGCCTCTTTTGGGGATCCCGCCCACAAGGGTGAGCCCTTTTGGGGCTCAGTCCGTTCTGGGGGAACTGCAGGCCCAGCAGGTGCCAGGCTCAGAGCTATCACCAGCAAACACCACAGTATAAAGTTTCCAAAAGCTAACTTTGGATTTAATGAAGCTGTCCCCTCTCTTCAATTTCATTGTAATCCCTGAGAGCAGAGAACCTTTTAAGTCTAATGAAAAATGTTAATAAACCTTCACGTTGTGGAGAGGATTTTTCCCCTAATTCAGCAGTAGCTGTCAGCACCTTTCCCCACTGCCACCCTGACATGTCAGCGTGCTGTGCTGCCTGCAGCCCTGCTCTGCTCCCTGACCAGCAGAGCCTCCACAGGGAGCTCCCCAGCCCTGCAGTGGCCAGGGCCACCCTGGTAGAGGATTGCAAGGTGCCCCTGAGGGGGAAGAACGACGCATCTGACTGCATTGATATCAGAAGGCTAATTAATCACTTTATTATACTATATTATCACTAATTAATAATTTTATTATACTGTATTATTCTATACTATATTACACTACATCTAAACCAAAACTGCACAAGCACCCGACTGCAAAAAATTTTGTGACTGTCTGCTGGCCAACAGCCTGGACACACTCTTGGCCAAGGAAACAAACCACCATGGCTTTGGGTGAACAATCTCCATATTGCACTCTACTCTGGCACAAACACAGGCACAGCAAATGAGATAAGAATTGTTTTGATCATTCTTTTCTCTGCTTCTGTCACTGCTGTTGTCATCTTACCACAGGGGTTCCATACTGTTGTCGCCTTAACGCAAAAGTTCCAAGCCTTCTTGGTGTTTCTTGTGGGCAGCTCCTCAGAGCACTGACTCTTCTTCACAAAGCAGCCAACTGACTCCAGAGTCCTTCTCAACACCACCCCACTCTTTTACAGCATCTGCTTCTCACTGGTTACAGCCGTGGCCTGTTAAAGTGAGGCCTGTTCCTAATCTTTGATAGTTGGCCCAGCTGCAGCTCCTTAGGGATAAGATTACTTTCTGCACTAT
Organism: Ammospiza caudacuta; assembly: GCF_027887145.1. Classification (NCBI taxonomy): domain Eukaryota; kingdom Metazoa; phylum Chordata; class Aves; order Passeriformes; family Passerellidae; genus Ammospiza; species Ammospiza caudacuta. Next base: position 65,917,339 of record NC_080598.1, read on the forward strand.
CTTTATTCTCTTATATTCTATCCCCCCACAACTGCTTGTCTCAGGTTCAGAGAGTGTGAATGCCACACCCTGGCACAGTGGAAGGTGCCATCCATGGCACTGGGTGGGATGTGAGGTACTTTCCAGCCAGACCATCTGCCCACTTTGTCCCCGAGCCCGTGGGAGCTGCTGTGCCTGGGGAAGGCTGTTGGACCCCAAAGGAAGGTGTGCTGGTGGAAGTGAGCACAGGTGAGGTCCATCTCGTCCTCTCCCAGTCCCAGCACTGTCACCAGCACACCCAGGGGACCCCGTGGCCCCTCCCAGGCCTGGCCCTGCAGCACTCTGGGCACAGAAAACAGGCACAACTTCCCCGGGCTTTGTCCTGGGAAAGGCTGTGAGGAGATCAGAGAAAGGAATGAGAAACAATTCTGATCTCCACTGGTTACACCTGGTGTTGTGCACATGAGGAATTTGTCATAGGAATTGTTTAGCAAAGGGTGCTTTCCTAATTGGACACTGGATGGTGTTTGGATTGATGGCCAACGAGGTCAATCTGTGTTGGACTGTCCTCCAGCAGCACTGACAGAACCAGAGCACACAGTCTCAAGCTGTGCCAAGGGAAATTCAGGTTGGGTATCAGGAAAAGCTTTTCACAGAAAGAGTGACAAAGTTCTGGAATGGCTGCGCAGGGAGGTGGTGCAGTCCCCATCCCTGGGTGTGTTTAACAAAGCCTGGATGTGGCACTGGGGGCCAGGGTTCAGTCAAGGTCTTGGGGCTGGGTTGGGCTCGATGGTCTTGAAGGTCTCTCCCAACGTGGTCATTCTGTGACTCTGCCACCCTGTGATTCTGTGACTCTGTCTGTAAGGGTTATGAGCTGCTCAATAAGTTCAGTATAATAAATGATATAGAAGAATCAAGCAATGGATCAGCCCCCTGCAGCAATGGAGTCAGTGCTCATTATTCCCCATTCATGGCACCGTTACTGCCATTGTCTGTGACCAAGGTGAGGGGGTAATTAAGGCAAACTCGTGAAGGAAACGCCGTCTCTGGAAGGTGTGACTTGTTGGAACAGAATTTCTGGTGTGGGAACATGAAAACTGACAAATGGGAATCATTTCATGCAAGGTGTAATTAAATAGTACAACTTATTGGCACGGGGGGTTGCTATGGCAAATAATTTATACGGATTGGGAAGGAAAGGCAAAGCAGGCAGATAACAGCAGATAACAGCAGTACCTGTTATCTGAGCTCAGTGAGGGCACGGGCTGAGCTCTGGCTGCTGCTCAGAGCAGCTCCTGGGTGCTCTCCCTGCATCCCAACATGCCCTGCTCCTGGCCATGTCCTCTGGCATTCCCATTTCCAGTGGGAATTTGCTTGGCTCTGATTGAAAATGCACTTTTGGAATAATTTTAGCATTATTTTCAGAGCTGTATAAAAATACCTTTATTTATCACAGAATAAACTTATTTTGCATATATATAATTTTTCCGAATATATTTTTTAGCTTCAGAATAATTGCCCAGAGCAGCTGTGGCTACTCCTGGATCCCTGGCAATGCCCAAGGCCAGGTTGGACACTGGGCAGCAGCCTGGGACAGTGGGAGGTGTCCCTGCCATGGCAGAACAAGATGAGCTTTAAGGTCCCTTTCAACCTAAACCATTCTGAGATTCTGTGATTTTTTTATTATTTTTTGTTATTTTTTGAAGTCGTTGAAATGGAACATTCCTGCTGTAAGATTTTCCTTCATTCACCTTTCCCTCTGAGAAGGGTCAGGAGCTGTAGAAAAAACCTTGAATATATTTTACCCAGTCTGAAGGTGACTTCTCACTGGATTAAACTCTTTGCAGAATAATTTGAGCTCCTTCCTTTGCCTTAATTTTGTGCTTCAGTTATGAATGGTTATTGCTAATGTTAACTAGATATTAGCTTGGTTATTATTTGCTAATTATTAATTACGAATTGATGGCATCCTGGGACACCTGCAGGGATGGGCACTGCAGCCCTCCCTGGGCAGTGCCAAGGCCTGAGCCCCCTTTCCGTGGGGAAATTCCTGCTGTGCCCACCCTGAGCTGCCCCGGCCCAGCCTGAGGCCGTTCCCTCTGCTGGTCTCCCTGGCAGCCCTGGATCTGTTTGGGGGTCCCTGGATGTGCTTTGATGTCCCTGGATGTGTCCCACCAGCCCTGGATGTGTTTGGATGTCCCTGGATATGTTTGAGTTCCCCTGGATGTGTCCCCCAGCCTTGGATGTGTTTGGGTGTCCCTGGATGTGTTTGGACAGTCCTGGATGGTTTTAGATGTCCTTGGATGTGTCCCCCCATCCCTGGATGTGTTTGGTACCCCTGGATGTGTCCCCCCAGCCCTGGATGTGTTTGGATGTCTCTGTGTGTGTCCCCCATCCCTGGACGTGTTTGAATGTCCCTGGATGTGTTTGGTACCCCTGGATGTGTCCCCGCAGCCCTGGATCTGTTTGTTTGTCCCTGGATGTGTCCCCTCGTCCCTGTGTGTGTCCCCCAGCCCTGGATGTGTTTGTTTGTCCCTGGATGTGTCCCCGCAGCCCTGGGTGTGTTTGGATGTCCCTGTGTGTGTCCCCTCATCCCTGGATGTGTCCCCCCAGCCCAGCTCCCCCCCAGCAGCACCAGGACTGATTTGTTGTGTATATCCATGCCACGTTTGTCTCACCCAGGATAACTTTCTTCTATCAACCAATAAATGCCCCAAACAAGCAAAGATACAGCTCTGGGCAAAGCACCTGTGAATAAACCCTCTCTGCGCCCTGTGGAGGGCCAAGCCCATTGCGGGGCCAGCTGCCTGTGCCTGGGGCAGCATTCCCCGACTGCCAGGAGCAGGCTGAGCAGTGCCTGCCCTCACTGCCAGCAGCCCCTGGCTGCTCCAAGGAACCATTTTCTGATTATGAGTGTTTCTGGGCTGTGTATTAATCATTTACTATTCATTAGTTCTGAACTGTGACTGACCACCTAAATTGAGTGCACTATTTCTGGGCCTCAATTAGGTAATTGAAATGCTCTTTAAATCAGAGTAATTAGCAGTGTGGCTTTTCAGATGAATTATTTTTTACCCTGAATTAATGGAGAATTGGGGGCCCTGTGAGCTATGATGCCCATTCTTTGGCAATGCCCTGAATTCTGCCAGATAAGGAGCAGCAGGAGTCTGTGCATCGCCTTGAACGGAGCTGACAGCTCCTATTTGTTAAAATATTCCCAATTCTGGGCTTGCAGGGCTCAGCCAGCTCTAAGAGCTCAGAAATTTCAAACACAATTTGCAACCAACGAGGCACATTGGTCACAGGAGCCACGATTTGGTGGCAGCATATTGATGCTGGCTCCTCAAGATGGTGCAAATCAGTAATTCTGTGTTTTCGGAGCTCTATTTCCATCCAGAGAGAGCAGAGCTGCTCACAGGAGCTGATCTAAAGCTGGGAGTGCTCTTTGGGTGTCTCCAGGAGTCTGTTCCTGTTCTCATGGTGAAGATTTCCCAGCAGGGAAAATATTTCCCAATATTTCCCAGCAGCCTGAGCCTGCTCCTGCCCTCCTGAATCAGGCATCCCCTGAACCCAGAGCTGGAAATATTCACAGTGCCACCAGACAATGCAGCTTCACATGAAAGGGGTGGGAGTGAGTGGCTAAAAAATTGAGTTTTTTGGGCCTAAAATCTCTGCAGGCCCTGATTTGGTTTATGTTGGCAGAAGGTGTTTGATTTCAGTCATAGGGCTGCTGCTGCTGGGCTGTGGTCAGAGTCCTGCTGGCCACCAGTGACCAGAGGTGACCCTCAGAGTTCTTTAGGGTCCCTCAGTGTCCCTCAGGGGTCTCTCAGTGTCCCTCAGAGTCTGTCAGGGTCCCCTCAGGGGTCCCTTAGGAGTTCCTCAGGATCCCTCAGGGTTTCTTAGTGTCCCTTAGGGTCCCTCAGGGTCTCTCAGGGATTCCTCAGAGGTACTTCATTGTCCATCAGGGGTCCCTCAGGGGTCTCTTAGGGTCCCTCATAGGTCCCTCAGAGGTCCCTCAGGGTCCCTTATTGTCACTCAGGGGTCCCTCAGGGATCGCTCAGGGGTTTTCAGGGGTCCCTCAATGTTTCTCAGGGGTCTCTCATGGTCCCTCAGGGTCCTTCAGGAGTCCCTCAGGTTCCCTCAGTGTTTTTCAGTATCCCTCAGAGGTCTCTCAGGGTCCCTATGGGGTCCCTCAGGGTTCCATCAGGGGTCTGTCCTCCCCAGGGACATGGACACAGGATTGGCATTCTGCTGCTCTGCCCCTCGGTGAGATCCCAGCTGCAATCCTGGCTCCAGCAGGAAGGGGTTGGTTGGGATTCTGCTGCTGTGCCCCTCAGTGAGATCCCAGCTGCAATCCCGGCTCCAGCAGGAAGGGGTTGGGATTCTGCTCCTGTGCCCCTCGGTGAGATCCCAGCTGCAATCCTGGCTCCAGCAGGAAGGGGTTGGTTGGGATTCTGCTGCTCTGCCCCTCAGTGAGATCCCAGCTGCAATCCTGGCTCCAGCCCTGGGCCCAGCACAGGGAGCACCTGGAGCCGCTGGGGAGAGCCCAGAGGAGAACCAGGACGAGCAGAGGGATGGAGCAGCTCTGCTGGGAATGTTCACCTGGGGAGGAGAAGCTTTGGGGTGACCTCAGTGTGGCCTGAAGGAGCTGCAGGAAAGAGGGAGAGAGACAACTCCCAAGGGATGGAGGGACAGGAGCCAGGGAATGGCTGCCAGTGCCAGAGGGCAGGGATGGGTGGGAGATTGGGAACTGGGAATTCCTGGCTGGGCTGGGATTGCCAGAGCAGCTGTGGCTGCCCCTGGATCCCTGGCAGTGCCCAAGGCCAGGCTGGGCACTGGGGCACCCTGGGACAGTGGGAGGTGTCCCTGCCATGGCAGGGGTGGCACTGGGTGGGGTTTGAGGTCTCTTCCAAGCCCAGACATTCCCTGGTCCTGTGATCTGTTTATGGAAATTCCATAAAGTTTGGTTCATCTGTTCCACAACAGCCCAATCTCCCTCTCAGGCTCTCTGTTTTTATCTGTGTGGCACCATCACAAAGCTTTGTATAGCCTGGCTACTTCTACTTGATATTCAGGACATGAGGCTTTACAAGAGGAAATGTCTTGATGTATCTGCTATTTTATTTTTAATGAAAACATTTCTTGCTCTGAAAAAAAAAAAGAGGTCACTGCGCATCTCGGAGTACAAATTATTGCATATGCACAGGAGCTGGAACACCACGAGGCTTAGAAACCACCGAATTCCCACTCAGCAGCACCTTCAGAACATGCAAATCAGGCAGAGGCAAGCAGCACGCTGTGGGGTTTGGAGCACTCAGAAATATTCTCCCGGAGCACACAGAAATATCCTCCCGGAGCAGCCCTGCTCCCCGGGGGCTGCGCACGGCGAGGACGGGAAGGGAAATTTCCCTTTTCAGAAACCTTTGTGGAGCAGGGAAAAAACCGCTCCTGGGCAAAGGGCTGGAGGCTCTGATCCCCCAAACAGCTTCCCTGGCAGGGCCTGAGCACAGGAGTGCACAAAGAGGAGCTGAGAAAGGAGGAGGCAGCGCCTGCGCTCCCTCAGGAGCCCCTCGGGACATCATTTGTGCTCCTGCACTCGGCTCCTGCCTTCCCCTGCTGCTGCTGCTGCTTCCAGCTCTTTGCTTTCCAAAAGAACGTGCAAAAAAAAAGGTGATTTTTTTTTTTCTTTTTTTCCCACCTAAATTATTTGTTCAAATTTCTTTGCAGCTAAGGGGGAAAACCCAGCTTTGCCAGCAGGGAAGGCGCAGTGCAATCTGCAATGGTAATTTGGAATTTCTCCTGATAACAAGGGGGTGGCGCAGCGAAGGCCAGGTTGGACACTGGGACAGCAGGAGGTGTCCCTGGAGCAGCTGGAACATTCCATGGGTGGTTCTGGTTGTGACTGCGTGGGAGCAATGAGAAATCCCCGCGGTTCCCACCACGGCAGCGGTGCCCCCGCAGCGGCTGCTGCAGCAGCACAGCCCCTCAAACCCCGCTCGGCTGCAGCAGGCAGGGCTCTGGGCACGGCAGGGTGTGCCACTCAGTGTGGGCAAGCACCCAGTGACAGCAGCAGTTAAATTTATCCCCTGCCATCTGCAGCAGGGCACGTGGGGTGAGCTGGGATTTGGGAGCCCTGTGCCATCCTCCCAGCCTCTCCTCCTCACCAGAATAAATAAATTAAAAGATAAAGAATGAGGCCACGGGCCCTGCAAAAAGCAGAATCTGGTGTGGCTTTCTGGGTGAAGGGTTTTTCATTCCCCATCCCAGTCTCTGAGTTAACGGGGTGTTTTATGGTGTCACCACATTTCTCTTCACAGAGAAAAGCAAGGCACGGTTCTTCCCAAGAATATTTCTGGGTTCCACATTCTCTGAACCTCAGAGAAAGGAAAAACAATTCTTGCCATTAGCTGTGCCTGTGTTTATGCCACAGCAGAATGCAATGTGGAGATTGTTCACCCACAGTGATGGGGTTTTGGTTCCTTGCCCTATCAGACCAGGTGTGTGTGTGTGTGTCAGGACTGAGGGTGACAGGCACGAGATTCCGGGCAGTGTGAGCAGAGCTGAGCGCTTGGCAGATTCAGTTTAGATGTAATGTAATACAATGTAATATAGTATAGAATAATATAGTGTAATAAAGTAATTAATTATCCTTCTGATAAGATGGAGTCCTCCTCATCATTTCTTCCTTCCTTTGTCAGGGCATTCCCTGCAAATTCTGTTTTATGGGGCTCAGGACTCTGGGATGCGTGGGTCAGCATCACTTGGCCTGATCTCCCTGCTCATCCCTGCCCTGAAAATCCCCATTTCCCTCACTTCCCCCAGGACAGCGTTTCCCTCAGGTGAAAATGAGGCCAGTCCAGGCAGGGTTATCAGCAGCCCTGGGAAGCTTGAGTGCTTGAAGCCCCTGTCTGGGAGCTGTTCCTTGTCTGAGTTACAGTTCCCTGTTTGGCACCTCAAGAAGTCAGTTTGCTGTAAGGGCTGAAAAAGTTTGACCAAATGTCATTAAATTCCCTCCATTTGCCTCATCACTGCTTCCACTCAGATTGTAAAATGTTTGGAGGGAAGACATCTCTTCAGTTTATGTGTGCACTCATAAATTTCATGGCACCACAAGCCCAAACCTGGCCTGGCATATTCAGTTGCTGCCATAACCCAATCCATAAATCAGAATTATTTAAAGCCTCCTGCTCCTTTTCCTGGGCCTCTCCTCTCCTGCAGCTGCACCTGTGGGTCCAGAGAGCCCCAGAAATAGATTTTTTCAATTATGACTCATGCTGCTGGCTTGATGGATACAAAATAGGGTCTGATAATAGATCAGAATATTAATAATTCCTTTTGCTTAATTGAAAAGGGTATTTTAATGAAAATAGAGCACTTCAAACGTCTGTCCCACAGGGATATTCTGCCATGAGCTTGTTTCCCTGGAAGGCACATGCCTGCTGCCAGGGAGCTCCTGCTCCACACCAGATGGGGCTGATTTTTGTGCATTTTAGAGGAGAACGTGTTCAGTGATTGTCAGAGCCCAGGACATCCCTCTGGCTGCCCTGGAGGGCTCCAGCCCCTGCCAGGGGGCTCAGAGACCCTGGCACAGAGCACAAGGCTCCTCTGCCTTGATTTTGACCCATGGAAAAAATTACCAACCTTATGTGAGGGTCTGCAAGCCATGAAAGTTTAAGTAGAATAATAATTTGTCACGGGGTGAAAAACAGATTTTTGGGGTATTTAGAATGGGGGCTCGGGGTCCCAAGATGGAGGAATCTGGGCGTGTCCTGTCCTTCTTCTTTCTTCTTCTTGGCCTCCATCTTCTGGGTGGTGGTGGCACTTTTGGATTGGTTTAAGGTAGAAGCTCACTGTGATAGGTCTTGGGAAGTTATGGTAAATAATGTACACGCAGTTTTTAGTATAAAAAGATAACACTGCCTCTGAGGTGGGCAGTGTGCCCCAACCCAACCTGCTGGACACACCTCGGTGGGTCAGAGAAAGAATTTTATAGATAACAGCAAATAAACAACCTTGAGAACGAGACCAGAAGAATCCTGACTCCTTCTTCGAGTGCCAGGCTGGGAAAAAGAGACTTGTGTCTATCTCGGAGTCACTGTGAGCAGCAGAGACTGTGAGAACTGCTCATTCCTGAGGGGCACCCAACCAAACCCTGCCTTCCCGCACCCTTCACACAGAACATCCTCTGCCAGGGGCTGGGTGTTGATCCATTGCAGGATTTCCAAGGCTGAGCCCAAATAACCGGGAACAAGCACCTGAATGTTCCCCAGGCAAAGCCCAGCCCCTGGGGCAGCACAAACCCAAAGGCATTTTGCGAATTATGGTGAAAATTCTATTTATTGGTGCGAATTCTTTAACTCCTGGACCAGCGCTGAATGCGGCTGATTGCTGATTTAGGCTGCACAGATCGTTGAGAATGTAAATTAATGACAAACTGTTAAAATTAAGAAGCAAAGATATGATAATGCCTGGTAAAAATACTGAGAGGTGGAATGGCACAGCCATATAAGCAAATTATCATCTTCAGGAGTGAAAAAAGAAATACAATGGGATAAAAATCTTAGCAGATGGTGAAGTTTAGCATCACTTACTGGAGGTATTCAGAAAAGGAATGTTTTGTGAGCATAAAGAGAGTGAAGAAGAATTTTAGTTGATGCTTGATGAGGTTTTTATGAGAAGACATTATGTCCCTGACTTGGGAAGCAGCAGAAGTTTCAGTGAAAATGTAAATGTAAACAGAAGCTGATTCAATTTGTTGGGGGAAAAAGAATAGACCAATTCAGGTTTCAGCCCAAATTAGACTAAAACCCTAAAATGTAAAAATAATTATTGTGTGCCAGGCTTTTCTAGACAGGCAAACTTGCATCAGAATGAGGAGCATTAAATGCAGGGCTGCTGCTGGAGGCGTCCCCATGTGCAGTCACTGCCTTTGGCTGCTCAGCCCCCCTCAAAAAGGAGATTTGAAGGGTGTCAGGAATCCCTGCTATTCCCTGTCCCAGCCCAGATTTCCCCGTGCATCCTTGGAGCACACAGGACGGGCTGTGCTGCACTGAGGTGTTACCAGAGCTGTGAAGTTTGGGACACATTATTTGGACTCAAGGACCTGCCACGTTTTGGCTGCTCTCAGCTTCAGACAGGGATTCCTGACCACATCCTCTGGGATGGTGGAGGCACTGGAGAAATCAGGAGGTTTTAAACCCAGAATTGTGAGGCTTCAAGTTGAGTGACTTCAGTGGCCCAGAACAGACATGAACCACAGCAGCAAGAAAATCAAATTTTTTTTTTTTACTTTCACCTAAGAAACAGAAAAGTGAAAATATTGCTGCCCATGTGTCCCTGATCCTGGCCAAGGAAGGAAGGAAGATAGATTTCCATAGCCAGTGCTGGGGATGAACAGCCAGCTAAGAGCTGAAAATGAAACAAAATCTTATTGCAGTAAAAATTTTCAGAGCAGAAAGCAAATACCAGGATCCATTTCCCCACTATCAAACCTGAACCTCCCTTGCTGCAATCTGAGGCTGTTTGCTTGGGCTCTGGCCCTTTGTTGTGCTGGAAGCTCAGCCAGGGCACAAATTCGTCTCTGGCCAAGTCCCTAAGGCTCAAGCAGCTGCAGGAGGGGCACAGGAGTCCCATGCACTGGTAATGTTGTGTTTGTTTGCAGCCCAGCACTGGAAATGTTGTGTGTGTGTGTTTGCAGCCCAGCACTGGAAATGTTGTGTGTGTGTGTTTGCACTGGAAATGTTGTGTGTGTGTGTTTGCAGCCCAGCACTGGAAATGTTGTGTTTGTGTGTTTGCAGCCCAGCCCTGTCCTACTTCAGTCAGGAGCACTGAATGTCACGGTGTTCCCAGCTCTGCCAGCAGCTGCAGGGTGGGGCTGGCTCCAGGATGGTGATGGTGGCTCCAGGATTATGGGGATGGCTCCAGGATGGAGGGGCTGGCTCCAGGGCTGGATCAAGGGGCTGGCTGGTATTTTTTTTGTAAATTCTGGGCAGCTGCTGTTGCCATGTCCATCCTGTCCATCTTGTCCCATCCATCCGGTCCTGTCCATACTGTCCATCCTGTCCTGTCTTGTCCATTCTGTCCTGTCCATCCTGTCCTGTCCATCCTGTCTCATCCATCCTGTCTCATCCATCCTTTCCCATCCTCTCTCATCCATCCTGTCCCATCCTGTCCTGTCCATCCTGTCCATCCCATCCTGTCCATCCTGTCCCGTCCATCCTGTCCTGTCCATCCTGTCCCATCCTGTCCATTCTGTCCTGTCCCTCCTGTCTTGTCCATCCTGTCTTGTCCATCCTGTCCTGTCCATCCTGTCCCATCCTGTCCATTCTGTCCTGTCCATCCTGTCTTGTTGATCCTGTCCATCCTGCCCTGTCCATCCTGTCTCATCCATCCTGTCTCATCCATTCTGTCCGGTCCATCCTGTCATGTCCATCCTGTCCATCCGGTCCATCCTGTCCTGTCCATCCTATCCACCCCGTCCCATCCATCCTGTCCATCCTGTCCATCCCATCCTGTCCTGTGCATCCTGTCCTGTCCATCCTGTCCACCCCGTCCCATCCATCCTGTCCATCCTGTCCATCCCATCCTGTCCTGTCCATCCCGCCCCATCCATCCTGCCCTGTCCATCGTGTCCATCCTGTCCATCCCACCCTGTCCCTCCTGTCCTTGGATGTGGCTGAGCTGGGAGCTCGCAGACCAATAGCCCCACCTGTGCCAGCCTTGGGCACTGCCTCTGGCACAGGGTACCCTCAGTGCCATCCTCACATTCCTCACTGGAATGTGGCCTCTGGAGGAACCCTGCTTTCCTAAGGTCATCCTTGGGCTTTCTTTTGCCATGCTCCATCCATTTCCAGGATCTGAATGTTCCCTGGGGAAAAGGGGATGAGTTTTTTCCAGTTCTGCAGCCACAGCTGGTCTGTGCTGAAACAACTGGACATTGTGCGCACAGCCGGAAAGGCAGGATCTGTCTGGATTGTTCATTTCCAGGGGAAAGGGAAAGGTTAATTTAAAAGAATGAAAAAAAAATGGCTCATTGTCAAGCTGAAAACAGAAAGGGAACAGGAAGAATTTTGGCATTTATGACTCCTGTTGTCATAGAAACTGAACCTGATATTTCCATAGAGCAATTCGGAGCAGTAACAAATGCTGGATTTTATAGCAGGGATGAATTAAGATCAACTTAAGATTTCCAATACATTGTCAGGCAGATCAAATATTGGTTTATTTTGAATTGCCAAGTTGTTATCAGAGTCCTTAAAAACATTGGTGATAAATGTAAATGGAACTGATCTGGCATTTCAGGAATATTATCAGAGTTTGGAGTGGCTAGGAGAGAGATTTCACAATAACCCAGGAAAAGTGCCCAGATTTCCGTGGGGACAGGGCAGACCCATGTCCCACACAGCTGCTGCAGCAACGTCCTGCCCAAATCCCAGATCTGTGCAGTGCTGGTGCCTTGGGGCAGTGTCTGGGGTGGGGTGGGATGGGATGGGATCGATGGGATGGGATGGGATGGGATGGGATGGGATGGGATGGGATGGGATGGGGATGGATGGGATGGGATGGGGATGGATGGGATGGGATGGGATTGATGGGATGGGATGGGATGGGATGGGATGGGATGGGATGGGATGGGATGGGATAGGATGGGATGGGATGGGATGGGATGGGATGGGATGGGATGGGATGGGATGGGATGGGATGGGATGGGATGGGATGGGATGGGATGGGATGGGATGGGATGGGATGGGATGGGATGGGGATGGATGGGATGGGATGGGATCGATGGGATGGGATGGGATCGATGGGATGGGATGGGATGGGATGGGATGGGATGGGATGGGATGGGATGGGATGGGATGGGAGCCCAGCAGGAGAGGCAGGAGGAGCTCCCTGCAAGCTCAGCTCAGCTCCTGCTGCCTTCCCCAGGGTCTCATCAGCCTGGTTCTGCTTGTCCCTGGGGAATACTGAAGTTCTGGTGGTGCCGTGCAAGGATCTGATGTTTTCAGCTGGTTTAGTTCATCCCAGAGTGGCCACTGTGCATGTGGGACCACCAAACTCAGGAATTCAAGGATTTTTTGCCATTTTGATCATAGTTATGTATTTTATGAGTCATTTCCATGTAGTTATGACTGGAGGGCTTCTCTGAAGGAGGCTCTGCCTCAAAGTGAGCACTTCACTTAAAAAAAATCACATTTGATTAAAAAAGTTCCAGGAGTGGCTATCTTACCAGAGTTGTACGTTACTCATTGTTTTAATACACAAGCAAGGAAACAACCCTTATCCTGCAACCCCCAAACTATTTTAAATAAGGATTTATTTACCTTGCTTTCCAGCCTGGATATTTTTCTGCCTTTCATGGAGTAGGTTGGAGGATCCTGTGTCAAAGTCACCTTGCTTCTGTTGTTAGAAGTTGGAAATTGTGTCAGGACGGAGTTTTGCCTTTTCTTTGGTGTTAAGCTATGCCAGGGAGGGTCAGGCTGGAGATCAGGGAAAGGCTCTTCCCCCAGAGGGTGCTGGCACTGCTCAGGCTGCCCAGGGAATGAGCACGGCCCCGAGGCTGCCAGAGCTCCAGGGGGGTTTGGACAGCAGTGCCAGGGATGCCCAGGGTGGGTTAAATTAAATTAAATTAAATTAAATTAAATTGAATTAACATACACCTTTGGAAGTGGGAACACACCTTTGAAAGAAGGAACACACACCTTTGGAAGCACCTGGTGCCTTTATTTTTAACTCTCGCTTGGTGGACCTTTAGCAGTGCTTGTTCTCAGCTCAGCACTGCACACAGCCCTCTGACAGATGAGCTGAATTCTCAATATTCTAATTTATTTTTGCTAAAGCTTCAGAAGAGAGTGAGAAACTTCTCAGGATTTTACCAGCAATTCCTAGAGTCAGACAAGGATCAGGCTCTCCTTTCTTGGAAAGCCAGAGCTGTTCCTTGGAGCTCTGTGTGCCCTCTGTGCTCAGGAAGGGCTCAGCACCTCCTGCCTCCATCAAGGGGACAGGCGAAGGCATGAGGAGCTGAGGGCTGGCGTGGGCATGGCAGTGCCTGTGAAACATTGCACAGGCTTGGCAGAGGCTGCAGAGCCCCCTGGACGTTACTGGAGAGCTAAAGGCAGTTAAATGCTCAGGCACACGTCAACACTGAGTTTTGATAGCTCCATCGGTCCCGGCTGCTGCTGAGCCCTGCCCAGGGCACACAGCTCCTGCAGAGCTGATGGGCACCAGGCACTCACCCTGCCCAGCCCTGCAGAACTGATGGGCACCAGGCACTCACCCTGCTCAGGGCACACAGCTCCTGCAGAGCTGATGGGCACCAGGCACTCACCCTGCCCAGCCCTGCAGAGCTGATGGGCACCAGGCACTCACCCTGCCCAGCCCTGCAGAACTGATGGGCACCAGGCACTCACCCTGCTCAGGGCACACAGCTCCTGCAGAGCTGATGGGCACCAGGCACTCACCCTGCTCAGGGCACACAGCTCCTGCAGAGCTGATGGGCACCAGGCACTCACCCTGCCCAGCCCTGCAGAGCTGATGGGCACCAGGCACTCACCCTGCCCAGGGCACACAGCTCCTGCAGAGCTGATGGGCACCAGGCACTCACCCTGCCCAGCCCTGCCTGCCCCAGCAGCACCAGGAGGGCCACTGGCACATTTTCTGAAAAATCCCCTTGCCCAGGACAATTCTCCTGGGAAGCTGAGAAGCCTCAGAGAAAAAGGAAAACAATACTAACTAATTTGCTTCTCCTGTGTTTTGCTGCTTTGGAATGTGGGTGGAGATTGTTTCTCCAACATGTGAATTGTTTTTACTTAATGACCAATAACAGTCAGGCTGCGTTGGGACTCTGGAGATCCATGAGATTTTAATTAATATCTTGTTAATATCTTCTGTAAGTATCCTTTAGTATAGTTTTTGTATAGCTTAATATAATATAATATAATATAATATAATATAATATAATATAATATAATAATAAATTGGCCTTCTAAGAACGTGAAGTCAGATTCATCATTTCCTTCCTGCCACAGGGTACTCCTGAAAATACCACACAGGAGCTCCTCTGCTCCCTCCTCATCCTCATGGGAGCCTGGATACCCCATGCATCAGTTCCTTGGAAATGATCTCTGCAATTCCTAGGAAATGATCTCTGCATTTCCATGGAGCACAGTTCCTGGGAAATGATCTCGGTATTTCCTGGGAATGATCTCTTCAGTTTGTGGGAAATGATCTCTGCATTTCCACAGAGCACAGTTCCTGGGAAATGATCTATGCATTTCCTGGGAAATGATCTCTGAATTTCCACAGAGCAGAGTTCCTGCAAAGTGATCTCTGCATTTCCTGGGAATGACATCTGCATTTCCATGGAGTGCGTTCCTGGGAAATGATCCCTGCAATTCCATGGAGTGCATTCCTGGGAAATGATCTCTGCATTTCCTGGGAATGATCTCTGCATTTCCTGGGAAATGATCTCTGCAGTTAGTGGGAAATGATCTCTGCATTTCCACAGAGCACAGTTCCTGGGAAGTGATCTCTGCATTTCCTGGGAAATGAACTCTGCATGGAGCCTGGACGCAGGACTGACTGGAAATCTGAGAGCTGTTAATATATTCCCGTGCCTGGCGTTTAGGAGAGCGTTTCCCAGAGAATACAGAAGCAATTGTTAATGTCATGTCTGATTTCCTTCCTGGAGACGGGAGACGGACAAAGATTTACTGGAAGTGTTCTTGCCCGTGCCGAGAGAGCGGATGCACATTAGGCAGCTGACAGCAGAGATGAATCCTCTGGTGCCACTGCTGCTGCCCACTGTCCAATCTCCTCTATAATTAATGAGCTGTCAGAGCTGCTCAGGCCCCGGGAACGGATGGCTGGGACGCCAGGCAAATCGGCCCTGAAATGAGGAGTCAGCTCGGAGCTGCTCTCTTCCTGACCTTGCAACTCTCATTATTGATTCCGGGTAATTTCCACCTGTTTAGGGAAACCACGAGCAAAGCCAGAGCAACAAAGGGGCTTTTCAAGTCTCCCTGTCAGGTTTTCCATCATTTCAAGTATTGGGTCCCTGCGCCTCCAAGGAACCTTCAATGCATGAACTGCTCGAAAATATTTCCTGCTCATCCAGTTCCGAGCTTCCAAGGGAAAGTAGGGACCCGAGCTGCTCTTTGTCAGCACAATCATTCACAGAGTGAAATGGAATTGGAGTAGCTGAACTGCATTAATAAAATGCTCATTGCATTCATTCCCAAGAGCTTATTAAAACTGAAGGTACTTAGGGAAAAGAGCCCCTCAGATTCCAGTGTAGAGTTGCAGTAGCTTCATAATGTCCTTTAGTACAAGGCAAAATTATTTAGTAGTGTTGTATTTATTGAATTAATCCCTGTGGGTCTCTGGGTCACTGCCACCCAAAACTGTTGGGTTTTGAGGGTCCCACAGCCCAAGGCTGATGCTTTCTTTCAGTTGTGCTTTTTCCAGTTTGCTTCCAGGGAAGCAAACTTGTTCCTGTGGCTGGTGGTGCTTGGGGGAGACATGGGGGCACTGGTCCCTGCAGTCCTCTGTGCTGGGCACTCAGCACTGTCCCTCTGCACCCCGGACTGCCCAGGCTGGCTGTGACACCTCCTGGGATGACACAAACACAGATTTCCTAGAGCACAGCACAGCCACTGATGGCAGACAGGGTGCCCAGTAAGGATTAGAGAAGGGAATGGGATCATTCTGTGTCCAGGGAAGGGAATGGGATCATTCTGTGCCTAAGGTAGGGAAGGGGATCATTCTCTGTCCAGGGAAGGGAATGGGATCATTCTGTGCCTAAGGTAGGGAATGGGATCATTCTCTGTCCAGGGAAGGGAATGGGATCATTCTGCGCCCAGGGAAGCAAATGGGATCACTTTGAGACCAGGGAAGGGAATGGGATCATTCTGTGCCTAGGGTAGGGAATGGGATATTTTGGAACCTGAAAGGGGAATGGAATCATTTTGGGACCTGAAAAGGGAATGGGATCATTCTGTGCCCAGGGAATGGGATCATTCTGTGCCAGAGGAGGGAATGGGATCACTCTGTGCCCAGGGAATGGGACCATTCTGTGCCCAGGGAATGGGATCATTCTGTGCCCAGGGAATGGGATCATTCTGTGCCCAGGGAAGGGAATGGGATCATTCTGTGCCCAGGGAATGGGACCATTCTGTGCCCAGGGAAGGGAATGGGATCATTCTGTGCCAGAGGAGGGAATGGGATCATTCTGTGCCTAGGGAATGGGATCACTCTGTGCCCAGGGAATGGGATCATTCTGTGCCAGAGGAGGGAATGGGATCACTCTGTGCCCAGAGGAAGGAATGGGATCATTTTGTGCCAGAGGAGGGAATGGGATCACTCTGTGCCCAGAGGAAGGAATGGGATCACTCTGTGCCAGAGGAGGGAATGGGATCACTCTGTGCCCAGAGGAAGGAATGGGATCATTCTGTGCCAGAGGAGGGAATGGGATCACTCTGTGCCCAGGGAATGGGACCATTCTGTGCCCAGGGAAGGGAATGGGATCATTCTGTGCCAGAGGAGGGAATGGGATCATTCTGTGCCTAGGGAATGGGATCACTCTGTGCCCAGGGAATGGGATCACTCTGTGCCCAGGGAATGGGACCATTCTGTGGGATCATTCCATGACTGGGATCATTCTGATCCCATTCTGTGCCCAGCTCTCAGAGCTTCTCAGAGGTGCACCCTGGTGTGCTGGAAGGCAAGAGTGGCCCTGCAGGGCAGGAGGAGAGGGCACTCCATGAATAAATGAAACAGAGAAGCGATGCTGCCTCAGAACAAAGCTAAAAGCAGGATCTGGATGTAGAGGTGGAGGCAGGAAGCTCTCAGGCACAGGAGATGCATCCTGGCAGGGTGAACAGATTGGGATTCTCCTCAGGATCATCTGCACAGCCATCCCTGCTAGTCACGGAATTCATTCTCATGGGAAGAGAGGGGAAAAAAGACATCCTGAATTAACGGGGTGGGAAATGACCAGAGGTAACAAGTGTGTCCTCAGCAGCTGCAGGGAGGGGCAGCTCACTTCTGTCTTTTATTCACCTTTCAGGACACCTGTATTGCAAATTACAATGCTCTGGCGAAACTATTCTGCTTATTCAGAGTAGCTATAAATAAATTTATTAAAATTTAATCTAATTTTATTTATTTATAAATAATTTAATTAGAATAAAAATTTCATTGATTTCTATTTTTATTACATTCATTATAATGATGAATGAATTACTTATTTTTATTTTTTAAATCTTGTATCATATTTGACACTTTATCAGCTGTATCTCACCTGTCCCTGAGGGATTCTCACCTCCTTGGTCTTTTCCCACAAGGAATGTCCCTCTGGAGCTGCCTCCAGCCCTGGGCACTGCTGGCTGCCCTCCTGCCACACATCTCCCACCCCTCTGTGCTCCTGGGATCTCTGTGCCTGCTCTGGCACCGTGAGTGGCTCAGAGACACAGATCCAGGGAGGGCAAGAAAATATCACTGAGAAATTATTTAAGCTGAGGATGCCGGGAAATGTTTTCAGGGAATTGATCCCAGCCAAAGGAAGCCCTCATCTGAATGTTTGGGATGGGAGGGACCTCAAATCACAGAATTCACAGAATCACAGAATGCCCAGGTTGGAAGAGACCTCCAAGACCATCGAGTCCAGCCCAGCCCCAACAGCTCAGCTCAGCCCTGGCCCCCAGTGCCACATCCAGGCTTTGTTAAACACACCCAGGGATGGGGACTGCACCACCTCCCTGCGCAGCCATTCCAGAACTTTATCTCCCTTTCTGTGAAAACTTTTTCCTGATACCCAACCTGTATTTCCCTTGGCACAGCTCAGGCTGTGTGCTCTGGGTGTGTCAGTGCCTGCAGACAGAGCCCAGCCCCAGCTGGGCACAGGCACCTTTCAGGAGCTGTGGAGGGTGATGGGGGCATCCCCGAGTCTCCTTTTCTGCAGGCTGAGCACCCCCAGCTCCCTCAGGGCTTCCTCACAGGGTTTGCGTTCCAAATCCCACCCAACAGAGAGCACTGAGAACTCCTTTGGGCTCAGTTCAGGGCTTTTTATGGCCCCACAAATCTCTGCCTGTCACGGCAGCGGAGGCAGGGACGGGCAGAGGGCTGGGAGAGGGAGAGGGAAGGAGGAGGGACACAAAATGAGCTCTGCCACTGGGGAAATAGTTGTAAAACAGGTGCTGAAAGGGGAAGCCTGTCTTTTCCAGTGGCTAATTACAGATTTACATATAAAATTAAACCTATTATTGTTTGACTGAGGCATTCCCTCCTTGCAGGCTCACACTGAAGGATTTATTTCTGGAAAACAAAGAGTAAATCCCACACTGCATCGTCATTCCTGCCTTTTCTGGGATGGAAATCCCTCTTTGCCTGCCCTTGCGTTCAGGTGAAGCCTGTGTTCCCTGAGCTCTCTTTGCTGGATATTAACTTTATATCTGCAATAAATGACAGGAATATTTGAGGTGTGTTGTTCTCTGGGCGAGTTTGGGTTTTATGGCACTGCAATGACCATGGCCTGGCTCTTCCCGGTGCCATGGGTAACACATTCACTGCTTTCAGTTCAATATTTTATTAAATATATCAGGGTCACCATTCCCAGTAACTGCTGCTTGCATTTTTCCTCCTTTAAAGTAACATAAAAGAAAATAGGATTGAAATTAAAACAATACAGAAGTTATAAAAACTCTATAAATATATTCCATGTTTCTATGGCTATTACCTCATTTTCCACTTCAGACTTATCTCTGGGTGACAGGAAGCCAAAATCCTGAAATGCTTTAATTAGGCTGAAAATCTTATTTAATAAAATTATGCTGGAGAAACACAAGCAAATGCTGTTAGCTGCCACCAGGATCAGTCAGTCAGAGGCAATGGTGACTTTTACCCTGCAAATGGCACCACAAATCAGAGCAGAGCTGACACGAGCAGCAATAACTGGGACTGGCTTTCTGTCATTTCTGGGATTGTTCTGAAGGTCCCTCTCAAAAAAAAAGTACTTTTTGCAAGGAAATCTGTTTATTCACCCATTCCGGGCTAAGCATAATAAACAACAGCCTTTTCCTGGAGAGCCTGAGCACAGACACCACCCAGGCATCCCCTGGGACAGCCCTGCCTGGGGAGAGGCAAATCCAGCTTAGAGGATCCACAGATCCACCCGGAATGGCAGGAAGGAATTCGAGGGAAAAGGGGCAGGTTTTATGGGAGAACAACCCCCAAACCTCTGCTCCAGGGGATTGAAGAACTTCTGAGGAGGCTGCCAGCAGCAGGGGCTGTGCACAGCATGGAGTGGGACGGACTTCAAAGGAATTCCTTACCCTAAAAATGCTCACAGAAGGATGGGATGGGCTTGAAAGGAATTCCTCACCCCAAAAATGCACAGAATGGGATGGGATGGGCTTGAAGGGAATTCCTCACCCCAAAAATGCACACAGCATGACTGGGATGTGCTTGAAAGGAATTCCTCACCCCAAAAACCCCTCAGAGCAGGATGGGATGGGATTGAAAGGAATTCCTCACACCAGAAGTGCTGGGAGCTGGGGCAGGAGGGGCTGGGCTGGCAGCATAAATCCAATGGGATGTTCAAGCCTTCTGGGATTGGCAATCCAGGAATGGATATCCAGGGGCCAGAGAAGAGGCACAGGAGAAGTGAGCAGATGAAAAAATCCTTTCAGTGTGGAAAGAATGTACTGGAAATGATTTTGTACCTTATAAATAGAAATCCATCATTTCAAATGGTTTTTGAAAAGTTCCCTGAGAGCATCAAGTCCCAGCTGTGCCCAATGCCCACCTTGTCCCAGCCCAGAGCTCTGAGTGCCACCTCCAGGAATTCCCTGGACACCTCCAGGGACTCCCAGCCTCCCTGGGCACTCCCTCCAGTGCCCTTTCCATCCATGCCAATAAAGTTATTATCTGCAATATTTGGTTACTGCACTGTTGTTTTTCTAAAATATTCCCTCTAACCTTTTCCCACTCCTGAGGAAACTGGTTTGCTTTTTCCAGTCCATCTTCTCAGGAGCCTCCTGAGCTGCCGTGCCTGAGCCTGCTGAGTTCACAGCACTTTTCTGGGAGCTGCAGCTCCCCTCATTTCACGATTTCCCTTCATTTCGGCCCCTGGCACTGCAGGGAAGTACCAGAGGGCTTCAATCCTCGGAGCAGTGAGGACATGGTGCCACCTGAAACGGAGCCAGAGATTGCTCAGTTTGATCCCACAGCTGGCTGGGTGCTGGTGGCTCTGGAATGTTGTGCCCTGTTCCTGGAATTCGGGAATATGGATCCCTGGCAGTGCCCAAGGCCAGGTTGGGCACTGGGGCTGGAGCACCCTGGGACAGTGGGAGGTGTCCCTGCCATGGCAGGGGTGGCATTGGGTGGGCTTTGAAGTCCTTTCAGACCAAACCATTCTGGGATTTTTATGGCAAAATAAAAGTTCTCCTCTAAAGCAGGTGATTTAAAAGTAAATTTGCTCTAAAGGCAAGTGTTCTGCTTGGAGGCATCCTGCTGGGTAACTCCTGCCTGAGCGCACCCAGAAAGCGTCAGTGCAGCAGAAAGCTCTGAGGGCTCAGACCAGGGGCTACCAGAGGAGAGGAATCCTCAGGCATCGGTTACCCCTCAGGGAATCACAGCAAAATCCAATCACTTTTGCAGAGGATTTTGAGCATGAAGTCGCTCCCTGGCTCTTGTGGCTGATGCTCACAGATGTTTTTCCTTCCCACTCCGTTACTGCTGCATCCGCACCAAAGCCCCGGGGTGAGTTTGCACTGCTGGAACCAGGGAATGTCTCACAGGGAGCCAAACACCACTCAGGACGTACAGGGAGCTCCCAGAGACAGGCAGGGTGGTGAGGAGAAGCAGAGCAGAGGGTTTATTCCCTTTGTTTTGGGCTGCATCAGGTGTGATTGGGGCTGGCAGTTAATTGCAGTGCTGTGCAGGAGCTCAGGAAATGCTGAGGAACACTATCAATTCCACGGGAAACAGATGGAAATTGGCTGTGAAAAAACTCTGAGCAGAGCAGACAAATGGCACACAAAGTGTGAAAAACCCCTCAGAAACAGCACATTTGGAAGTTTCTCATATTGTTTGATTTATTTACTCCACAGTTTATAAACTGCAATGCTGCAATGGCTCTAAGGGGTGTTGATGGCTGCTGACAGCCTTGAAATAATTGACTGATATCAGTTTTGGTGCTGAAGGAAGCAGCAGTCTGGGCACTCTGCAGAGCTCAGAGTCACCAGGATGAGGGAGCTGCTGGCTGTGGTTTTCCCCTGCTTAATTCAGTGCTGTGTTTGCTGTGTGAGGTGTTGACCAAACCCAGAGCTCACCTGGTCATTAATTCTGCTCCTCACCAGTGCCAGGCTCTTGTGCAGCTCATGTGGAGCAGCAGAGCTTCTTCTGTGGGTGCCTATCTACAAAATAATATATATATTTCTATTCTATTCTATTCTATTCTATTCTATTCTATTCTATTCTATTCTATTCTATTCTATTCCACTATACATTTTCTGCATACCCATTTTAAAATATCTGCATGTATAAAATAATAAAATCCTAAAAATAATAATTTTTTTAAAAATAATAACTAGTCCACACCCAAGGGGTAAAGGAGCAGATCAAAGAAGCCCAAGGTGCCAGGGCAGTGGGGAGAGGAGGAGCAGAGGGCCCTGAGTGACCTCAATACAGCAATAGACAAATTCTGCTGCAAAGAAATGGTGGGAGGTAGATCCAGTGGGAGAAGGATCCAGTGGGAGGTGGGTCCCAAATCCTATGGGAGGTGGATCCAGAGGAAGATACATCTAGAAGAAGGTGGATCCCATAGGAGCTGGATCCTGGATACCGAGGGAGGTGGACCCCATGGAAGGAGGATCCCAAGGAAGGAGGATCCCATGGAAGGAAGGTCCCACAGAAGCAGGATCCTGAATCCCATGGGAAGTGGATCCCATGGGAGTAGATTCCAGAGGAAGATCTCTTCCATGGGAGATAGATCCCAGATCCCACAGGGGGTGGATCCCACAGAAGGAGGATCCCAGGGGAAGAGGATCCCATTGGAGGTGGATCCCATGGAAGAAGGATCCAGAGGAAGGTGGATCCCATGGAAGGTGAATCCCACAGCAGGAAGATCCCACAGCAGGTGGATCCCACAGAAGGAGGAAGGATCCAGAGAAAGGAGGATCCCACAGAAGGAGGATGGATCCAGAGGAAGGTGGATCCCATGGGAGGAGGATCCTACTGAAGGAAGATCCCACAGCAGGTGGATCCCACAGAAGGAGGACCGCAGACCCCAGAGAAAGGAGGATCCCATGGGAGGTGGATCCCATGGGAGGAGGATCCCAAGGAAGGAGGATCCCACAGAAGGAAGGAGTCCCTCCCATGCCAGGGGCACAGTGGAATGAGCACTGGGGTCCCTCCCAGCCCCAGCTGGGTTTCCTGGCTCACGGGAATTGTACCTTTGCTCCAAGGCTGCTCCCCACGAAGGCAGAGGATTGAAGGGAATCACTCTCCCGTGGGAATTCGAGGAGTTCTGACCTGTTCTGTCCCCAGCTCAGCCCTCCCTCATTAACACCCAGTGCTAATTGCTGGCACAGGCAGTGCCCACCCTGGCCAGCCCCATCCAGGGAAGGATTCCAGAGCGATCGGAGCCTTTGTGGCTCCCACAGAACTGTGGGCATGCCAGGAGCTGCTGGGTTATTTCTCCTTGGCTTTCATTAATGCCGAGTATTTATCCATCCCCGCAGCAGCAGCAGCAAAAGTTCAACCCCCATATATATTTTATGAGCAATATTTTTAATGCTTCTTAATAAAACAAGAAAACAAGGCTCCCGTCTAAAATGCCCTTCATTAAGAATCAAAGTAAATGAGCAGAAGGCTCCAGTGGAATGTGAAGAGTTTTCCAAGAGGATGGAGTTGAACTAATAAGTTACCATTAAGTGGCTCGTTAAAAGGAGCCCTGCCCTCGATGGGAGAGCGCTGCAGAGCCAGGGAGGGAGAGCAGGGATGGCATGGAAGGAATGTCCCCTCCTGTCCCACCTGCACCCACCCCCGTGCCGGGGAAACTGAGGCAGGACAGCCAGAACCACCATCCTGGGGAGGGGACATCTCTGGGGAGCGCATCGAGGAGGAGCAGGACCTGGGGCCACTGAGAAGGACCTGGGGGTGCTGGGGGTGAGAGCTGGACTTGAAAAATGAACTCCTGAGCCCTGGGCTGAGCCCAGCACGGAGGGGGCCCTGCCTCTGTGCCCCTGTGCCCAGGTGAGACCTCACCTGCAGAGCTGCCCCTGAGACCCAGCACAGGGAGGAACTGGAGCTGCTGGAGAGAGCCCAGAGGAGCCACGGAACTGCTCCAGGGCTGGAGCCAGGCTGGGAGAGCTGGGAATGTTCCCTGGAGAGGAGAAGGCTCCAGGCAGAGCTCAGAGCCCCTGGCAGGGCCTGAAGGGGCTCCAGGAGAGCTGCAGAGGGACTGGGGACAAGGCATGGAGGGACAGGAGCCAGGGAATGGCTCCCAGTGCCAGAGGGCAGGGATGGGTGGGAGATTGGGAATTGGGAATTCCTGGCTGGGCTGGGATTGCCAGAGCAGCTGTGGCTGCCCCTGGATCCCTGGCAGTGCCCAAGGCCAGACTGGACACTGGGGCACCCTGGGACAGTGGGAGGTGTCCCTGCCATGGCAGGGGTGGAATGGGATGACTTTCTAGGTCCCTTCCATCCCAGACCATTCCATTATTCCATGATGCTTCCCAGTAGCACCCTCCCCCCAGGCACTGGTCACACTGGGAGTTGAGGAGCTCCTTCTCCTGGCAGGAGAGGCTGGAAAAGCCTTCAGGTGGCTCCTGTTTGCTCAGAATCCCTCACAGATTGCCAGGGCTCCAGGCACTGTGGGACCATAAAGAAAACATATGGGCAGCTCTTTATCTGCTTCTCAGCCCTGCTCTTGATATAGCTCAGCACATGTGCACAGGAGGGAAAAATACAATTTGCATGAAAAACACTTCCTTTGCAGGAAAATGTGTGTGAGTGGAGAAAGTGCATAAAAATATGTCCCTGCAGCAGTTATTGATAGAGCTGAGCATGATGGATCGTTCTGGATTGCAATTGCTGACAGAAATAAACCCCAAATAACTCCTCAGTGCAGGGGGAGTGGCAGGGGCGCCAATGGTGTCACCCAAGTGCCAGCAGTGCCCCTCTGCAGAGCACAGACACAATCCCTGAGCCCAGGGCTTTCCTTCCAGCCTTTGGCTGGGCTGGGGTCCTGGCTTAGCTGCACCCCAGCCTGGAGCTGGGTTTGGCCAAGGAAAGGCACTACGAATGGAATCCCAGACTGATTTGGGTGGGAAGGGATCCTAAATCCCACCCAGTGCCACCCCTGCCATGGCAGAGCTACGTCCCCCTGCCCCAGTGTGCCCACAGCCTGTCCCAGCCCAGTAGGGTCCAGCACCCCAATGTCCCACAGTGACCCCTCTGGACCACCTGGATCCCACCCCAGTGTCCCCAGGGCTGGGGAGGCTCAGAGGGGCCCAGCACCCAGCCCAGAGCCCTGGGCAGGACTGGAATGGTTTGGAACACGCAATCTGGTTTAGAGCACTCAGTCTCGTTTAGAACACTTTGGTTTAGAACACTCTGGTTTAGAGCACTCTGGTTTAGAACAGTCTGGTTCAGAGCACTCAGTCTGGTTTAGAACACTCAGTCTCGTTTAGAGCACTCTGGTTCAGAGCTCAGTCTGATTTAGAGCACTCTGGTTCAGAGCACTCAGTCTGGTTTGGAACACTGGTTTAGAACATTCTGGTTTGGAGCACTCCATCCTGCCAGGGACAAGTGAGAGCAGGAGCTGCTGTTGTTGGAGGCCCCTGTGTGAGAACAAGGCACAGAGCACAGGGAGGGAGTGAGGTGGGAGCTGGAGAGGCTCCGAGGCTGCAGGGCAGGGTAGGGGCTCTGCTCTGGGGTGTCCCTGGCTGGCAGGGCAGTGTGTGAGCACATCTGTGAGCGGCACATCTGGGTGTCCCTGGTGCCAGGACACTGTGAGCACGTCTGTGACCGGCACATCTGGGTGTCCCTGGTGCCAGGGCAGTGTGTGAGCACGTCTGTGAGCGGCACATCTGGGTGTCCCTGGTGCCAGGGCAGTGTGTGAGCACGTCTGTGACCGGCACATCTGGGTGTCCCTGGTGCCAGGACACTCTATGAGCACATCTGTGACCGGCACATCTGGGTGTCCCTGGTGCCAGGACACTCTGTGAGCACATCTGTGACCGGCACATCTGGGTGTCCCTGGTGCCAGGACACTCTATGAGCACATCTGTGACCGGCACATCTGGGTGTCCCTGGTGCCAGCACATCTGTGACCGGCACATCTGGGTGTCCCTGGTGCCAGCACATCTGTGAGCGGCACATCTGGGTGTCCCTGGTGCCAGGACACTCTGTGAGCACATCTGTGACCGGCACATCTGGGTGTCCCTGGTGCCAGGACACTCTGTGAGCACATCTGTGACCGGCACATCTGGGTGTCCCTGGTGCCAGGACACTCTATGAGCACATCTGTGACCGGCACATCTGGGTGTCCCTGGTGCCAGGACACTCTGTGAGCACATCTGTGACCAGCACATCTGGGTGTCCCTGGTGCCAGCACATCTGTGACCGGCACATCTGGGTGTCCCTGGTGCCAGCACATCTGTGAGCGGCACATCTGGGTGTCCCTGGTGCCAGGACACTCTGTGAGCACATCTGTGACCGGCACATCTGGGTGTCCCTGGTGCCAGGACACTCTGTGAGCACATCTGTGACCGGCACATCTGGGTGTCCCTGGTGCCAGGACACTCTGGGAGCACATCTGTGACCGGCACATCTGGGTGTCCCTGGTGCCAGCACATCTGTGAGCGGCACATCTGGGTGTCCCTGGTGCCAGGACACTCTGTGAGCACATCTGTGACCGGCACATCTGGGTGTCCCTGGTGCCAGGACACTCTGTGAGCACATCTGTGACCGGCACATCTGGGTGTCCCTGGTGCCAGGACACTCTGGGAGCACATCGGTGACCTGCAGCACCCTGGACACTCCAGCAGCTGGAACTGCCCCTCCCCAGCTCAGGTGAAGGGCAGGGGCTGCACCTTGCAGGGAGGGCTCAGCTCTGCCATCAGGAGCAACCACAGCTGCACAGGGCCTGGGCTTGGGAGCTGCTCGGATGCTCTTGGGACAGAATGAACGACTCCAGTTATCTGATGGATCAGAAGGTGAAATAGAACCTTTACTGGGAGGAAGTTGTGATTTTAATAATATGATTTGTTAAGCTGGGACCTGATTGGTCTTAAAGTGAAAACTTTTTACACTCCTGGTGAATTATGAATAGCACACTCTGGAGAACTCTATCTATAAACAATGGTTACGGAAAGAGAGATCATAATTTTGTGAATTCTCCTCTCTAAGTTTCCTACAGCTTCACACAGCTTGCCAGGACTTTCCTGGGAGAGCCATGTCTGTCTGTTCAGGGAATGTGTGATCACTGCCCTGCTCCATCCTCCCTCCTCGGCCACAATCGGGCCGGTGATGCGGCTGCGTTCCTGGCCAGGGCAGCAGCTGCAGCCCCTCCTCTCACACTTTGGGTCCTGCCTGCTCGGGTTTCAGTGCCCTGAGTGAACTCCATGCCTCGGGGCTCTCATCCCATGGCTCCATCGCAGCTGCTGCCTGGCCACCTCGGCTCTGACCTTTGCAATATTCCGTGCTGCTCCCCAGGGTGCTGGGCTGGGCTGAAAGTACGGGGCAGAGGAAGAGACCAACAATCAGAGAGCTCTGGCAGCAAAGGTCAGAGCCCTGCACAGCGTGGGACTGCAGCACTCCCATCCCCAGTCCCATCCCCACAATTACCGTCCCAGAGCTCCCATCCTGTGCTCCCAGGCACAGGAGAGCTGGGAGAACATCCCTGTGCCAGCAGGGAAGGGATCCCTGAGGGATTACAGCACCCAGGGAGCAGCTGGGGCTGTGCTAGGGGGAGCCAGGCTGCATTTTGGGAAAGGCTCTTTTCCAGAGGTTTTGGGCACTGCCCAGGCTGCCCAGGGAATGGGCACAGCCCTGAGGCTGCCAGAGCTCCAGGAGCTGCCAGGGATGCCCAGGGTGGGATTGTTGGGGGTCTGGGCAGGGATGGGGTTGGGATGATCCCTGTGGATTCCAGCTCAGGATATTCCACGATTCTGGGATTTCTGGGACACTGCCCAGTGCCACACAGGCTCAGGGCTCTGCCAAACAGCTCTTGGCACACACGAAGTGACAAAATGGGACACTGCCCTGTCCCTCCAGCCGTGGCAGTGCCAGCCCCACAGGGGGGAGAACGACAACAAATGAACCCCATGAGGGAACACCAAGGATCTCCATGACATACTGAAAGATTTTATATCAATATCTCTAATTTATCAGGGGTAGAAAATGTCCCCAGGGAGCAAGGTGAGCTCATCAGCCCCACGTGGCCTTTGCAGGAGAAGCAGTTCCAGCTTCTCCAGGGAACAGCAAGGGGCTGAAAGCTTGCAATTAATGCAATTAATCTGCAGTGGCCAAATTCTGTTTGAGTGGAGCCAGTTGGAAGAGGAGATTTATTTTCTCCCAATAGCCAAGTCCCCTCCTGCAGGAAAGATGTGTTATTTTTTCCCTTGACAAAAAGCCAGCCCACATTGTACAAGCAGAGAAGGCATCTACTGCTGCTTTCTCTCTCACCTCCTTACTGGAGCTTTTTCTCTCTTTTAACAGGAATTTTAAAAATACCAGCTTTTTCCTCATATTTTAAAACCATAATACATCAGCAATGTTCACTCCTCCTCATCCTTTTTAATTAAAAAATAATAGAAATGGGAAAAGCCAAATCTTCCCCCACCAAATTTTGCTTTTACTTTTATAAAAAATTGAGAAAAACAATGAAACCCCAAATCTCATAAATCATGACTTTTCCATTACAAATATTTTGACAGATCTACTCATCACCCCTGAGTTCCTCAGAACTGGAGGTAAAGGTGATTTTCAGGCTACATTTTATTACTTCATTCTCCACTGGCCTTTTTCAATATATCTTGTTCTTTTTTCATCTCTCTCCCTCCAAAAGCTGCTTTGCTGTTGTAGCTCTAATGTGGTTTCTTTGAGGAGCTGCCAGTCTTCTCCCTCTCCCTCTCCCTCTCCCTCTCCCTCTCCCTCTCCCTCTCCCTCTCCCTCTCCCTCTCCCTCTCCCTCTCCCTCTCCCTCTCCCTCTCCCTCTCCCTCCCCTCCTGCTGAGATTTGGGGAACCCAAATTCATTTTCAGGGTCTCTCACTGCATCCCTCAGTAGGAAAATTAACTCCAGCACTGCGCACACAAGTGGGTCCTCTGCTTCTGGCTCCTTGGGGTCATCCCAGAATTCCAGCCAGGTTTGAGTTAAAGGGACCTCAAATCCCCCCCAGTGCCACCCCTGCCATGGCAGGGACACCTCCCACTGTCCCAGGGTGCCCCAGTGCCCAGCCTGGCCTTGGGCACTGCCAGGGATCCAGGGGCAGCCACAGCTGCTCTGGCAATCCCAGCCCAGCCAGGAATTCCCAGTTCCCAATCTCCCACCCATCCCTGCCCTCTGGCACTGGCAGCCATTCCCTGGCTCCTGTCCCTCCATCCCTTGTCCCCAGTCCCTCTGCAGCTCTCCTGGAGCCCCTTCAGGCCCTGCCAGGGGCTCTGAGCTCTGCCTGGAGCCTTCTCCTCTCCAGGTGAGCACCCCCAGCTCTCCCAGCCTGGCTCCAGCCCTGGGGCAGGTCCATGGAGCTGTGGCAGCTCTGTGTTCTCTGAGAGCTTCTGAGGACACAGAATTCCAGCTGGGAGCCTTCACCTCACCCCTGGTTACAGCTGGGCACCAACCTCCCTCCTCCTGCATGGAAAACACATCCCTGGCACTCCCCATGCACTGAGGAATTCCTACTGTTGGGAGTTTCTGATGCTGTTGGGAATTCCTGCTCCTGGGAGCTTCTGTTCCTGGGAGTTCCTGCTGCTGGAAATTCTAACTGTTGGGAATTCCTGCTATTTAGAATTCCTGCTGCTGGGAATTCCTGCTGTTTGGAATTGCTGATGCTGGCTCTGGGCAGGCTCAGCCCGGGGTCACCACCAGGTTCTGTTTCACTGGAGCTGAGAGGGACCCTCCCAAAGATCCCATCATTCCTGGCTGCAGGATTATGGGATGGGCATTTGGGCTGCTGGTTTATGGGATGGGTATTTAAGCTGCAGGTTTTTGGGACAGGTATTTAGGCTGTAGGTATATGGGATGGGCATTTAGGCTGCAGGTTTGTGGGATGGGCATTTGGGCTGCAGGGTTATGGGATGGGTATTTAGGAATTTAGGATGGAGGGGGGTGCTTTGTGTGTGAATTCAGCTCTCTAGGCCCCACAGCCGTGCAGTGACAGCTGACACACGGGCACTGAGCCTCTCCTCCTTCCCTGTGCTGCTGCAGGGATGTGACCAGGGCAGAATCCCCCAGAGGCCCTGTCTGCAGTGCAAAATGGGATTAACTCCTTGCAGGACAGCAACCTGTGCACAGCAGGAGCAAACCCAGGTCACAGAGCAGGAAAAAGGAGGAATTAGGCTGCTTTGTATTGATTTCTTCTTTAGGAGAGGTTTTTAGGCCGTTAAGTTCTGATTTTTCACACAGTTCTTTTGACTGCTTTGTGCCAAATCAGAGCATGACACTCCTTGCCCAAGGTTTTCTGTGCTTGGTTTAACAGAGCTCAAACCATAAATCCCCAGTGTAACCTCATTAGGTACCAGGGGCTGATGCTTTCCTTGCTGAATGCAGAGCAAACAGGGGTTAGCTTCCCCTGCTCTGCCAGGAGATCTGTGGGGTTGCTGCAAATCAAACCAGATCCTAGCTCTGGGAAGGAGCAATCCTATCCCATCCCTAGCCAAGGTGTGCCAGAGAGGGGTCAGCACAGAGCACAGCAACCCCTGCAGGAGCTCCCCCTGACCCAGCTCCAGGGGAGGGGAAATCCACCCAGCACAGACCAGGGAGCACCAGGAGCCCCCAGCTGGGAGGGACCAATGGCTCCTGGAGCTCCTGTCCCAGCCCAGGCTGGGCTCCAGAACAGAGGCAGTGCTGGAAATTCACTGTTCAGCTTGACCCTTTGTCTGTTTGGAAAGCCAGGTGTCTGCTAAGGAAGGCAGGAGCCTCCCCTGAAATGGAGAAAATGAACCCCCCCTTCAAATTGCTATAACTTTTAAATTAAGGGGCTTTCAGGCAAAAAATACAGGAGCAGGAAATAACAGTTCTTTAATAGGGAAGAAAACAAAAGGATAAAATAAACAATGCAGTAACCAAACCAACACTGCCAGAGTCAGAACCCAACCTGACACCCTGTGGGTCAGGCTGGTGGCAGCAGTCCCATTGCAATTGTGGCTCAGCCCTCCTGCAGTGTCAGGGTGGCTCTGCTGGAGCAGGGATCCTGGAGAAGGGTGCAGTCTCTTCCTCTGAAGATCCAGGGGAAGGAGAGGCAGCTGCTGTTCCTCTGGGGAATCCAGTGGAGAAGCCGTGCTGGTGTTCCAGAATCTCCAGATTATATCCAGGTAGGAATGCTTGGCTCCTCCCTCTGGGCTCACATCTGCCAATGGGATGCTGTAGCTCTTATCAGCCATGCAGTGACATTCAATGGCTGTTATCAGCAGATGTCCCCCACAGAGGGAGGAGTGATTGTGGAAGAGATAAGGAAAACTGCCCACTTGACAGAAGACAACTGCCATACATAAGGTACTGGGTCAGGGTGGGAGGGAGTTTGGGATGCAAACTCCATTTCTGACACTCCCAATCACCTCACACTCTCTTGAGGTGTTTACAAATAAATTAAAAGTGTGTTGGAAGGATCTGTCCCAAATCCGTTGGCAAAACCAAATCAGATCCCAGCTCTGGGAAGGAGCAATCCCATCCCAAAGAACAGGATCATCAGCAGAATACAAGGCAGGGACATTTTTCTTGAACTTCACAAGATAAATCAGATAATTCATGGGAATGAATAAAAAGGATGTGAATAACCAGAATCCCAAAACTCAGGGCCCAATAACCAGGGGTAAGGAAGGCAGTGGGAAATGCAAGATCAGCCAGGCTTTTGCACTTTGGGGTCCAAAGGAGAAAGGAACCCTCCAGCAGAAGGTAACTGGGAAAGGAATTGGTAACAAAAACCAGGTGGATAACTTAATTAACAGGACAAAGTATTAGTATTGGATAATTTAATTAATAGGATGAAATAGCCACTGATCAGGTGGATAATTTAATTAACAGGACAAAGAAGTGGTTGCTTCCCTGCCACTTCTTAAAATAGAGTACAATGGAATGGAATTGAGTACAACGGAATAATGGACAAGAACAGAAAATTGTGGGAAAACCTCGAAATTCTTGGTGGTTACAGGCAATAACCATAAATCTCTGCCTGGCTCCAGGGGGGATGCGAAGCCCCAGAAAACAGGGAAAGGGTCAGTGCTACCCAGAGCTTCAGCAACCAGTAGGTAAAATCAGGGAAATTGGTTTCACTTCACAGCAGGGCAGAGAAGGAAGGCAGAGGGATAAAGCAGAAACAGCTGGGCTTTAATGAACCCCATCCAACCCAGCTCCTTTCTTCTCCCAAGGACAGTAATGAGCCCCTGATTTCTGATGAAGATCCAGCTGAGGTGGCTTCCAAAGCAAACCCAGCTTCTCCAGAGCTCTGCCAGGCAGGGGGAGCAACGTGGGCTCTGAATTAAAATTGTGGGCTTAAAATTGTGACAGGTAGGAACATCAATAAATCATAAACTCACAGGATGGTTGGGGTGAAAGGAACCCTAAATCCCACCCAGTGCCACCCCTGCCATGGCAGGGACACCTCCCACTGTCCCAGGATGTCCCAGTGCCCAGCCTGGCCTTGGGCACTGCCAGGGATCCAGGGGCAGCCACAGCTGCTCTGGCAATCCCAGCCCAGCCAGGAATTCCCAGTTCCCAATCTCCCACCCATCCCTGCCCTCTGGCACTGGGAGCCATTCCCTGGCTCCTGTCCCTCCATCCCTTGTCCCCAGTCCCTCTGCAGCTCTCCTGGAGCCCCTTCAGGCCCTGCCAGGGGCTCTGAGCTCTGCCTGGAGCCTTCTCCTCTCCAGGGAACATTCCCAGCCCTCCCAGCCTGGCTCCAGAGCAGCTCCAGCCTTGCACAGGAGTTTAGGGAAGGAAGATGAAGACCTAACAAATGATGCAGGACTGGCAGAGCTGCAGGCCAGGTGAGGAATCTTTAAGTTGATCGGATTTCAGGCATCACATTGGGGATAAAACCTTAGAAGTTGCCAGGACAAACCATTGGGACCAGAATCCCTCAGTCCCAGCCCAGCCCAGCAGAGCTGTCACTGCTTCATTTCTGCACATGAAGAAGGCAGGAGGGACCCTCTGGGATAACCAGGATGGAAAAGTGTTCTCATGGGGTAAATGAGATTTCCTGCAGGCGGCATTCCTGAGGCAGCTGGGTCAGGAGCGAGCTCTGTGGGATCCAGGGAGCCTCCAAACCCAGGATATTCCAGCAGCAGAGGGGTGAGTCCCACAGCCCTGAGCAGTGCCAGCCCTGGGTAGTTAAAGCAGGAGGAGCTGCTCTCAAACTGCTCCAAGAGCTGCCTTGTGGGAATCCATAAAAGCAGAGGGGTTTGGGAAAGCTGCAAAAGGCAGGCATCAAAGAAAACAAAACTGTAATTGGAGCTAAGCAGCAGCCATGAGATTGGTCAGCAGAAAAATGATGTAAAAAACATAAAAATAAAGACAAATAGAACAATGGCCTGTGTATTAACACTTATTGTTGGAATTGTTTAGAATAAATCCCTAAGCTGCAGAAAAGTTTATCCAGTGAGATATTTGGGAGTTCTAAGCTTAATGATGGAGCTGTGTGCACTGTGTTTGAAGGCTCACAAGCAGGTGTTGAATTTGAAATAAGCAAGCATTGTTTAACCAAAGGTACCTGTGCTTACAGTGGTTGGATGGAACTACTGTCAATGTGCTTTTGCTTTGTGTGATTGGTCACAAAACTCATAAAGTGAGCTGTGACATTGAGTTCTGTGTCTGCTGCCTGGGATGTGAGCTGGTGGCATCTTCCCATTGCCATAGCCATGGAATGAGAGTGATGCTGGAAATTCAAACAGCTCAAGGCACGTTCCCAGCAGCCCATCCTGTTGGGGATTTGTGCACAGCCCCTGGCCAGTGATACTGGTGGAAGTCACCAGGGCAGCTCCTTGAGGAGGTAAAGGCTCTCAGGAGGATATGCTGGGAAGGCTGGGACAGGGTGACATGAGGGACAGACCAGGAGAGGAATAAACAGCTGGCTGTCACTCTGGGGTTCCTGCCCTGGCTGTCACTTTGGGGTTCCTGCCCCAGCTGGCAGAGGGGCTGGTGGCCCCGTATGTCCCTACCCAGAGCTGCTGCAGAAACCTGGGACTGCAGAGCACATTTGGTGCTGGTTTAAGCCAGGACAGATGTGGCTGCAGGCCAGGGCAGAGCAGCTCCCTGAGACCAGGCTGGCAATGCCCTGGCTCACAGCAATGTGACCTTTCTGGAAAGCATTTGTTCTTGGAGGCTGGGATTAATACATCTTCCTGCTCTGTGCTGGAACAGCTCCTCCAAAGAGCTCTGAAAATCCCCAGCAGTGTCAGCCTCAACACTGACTAAAGAATGTCCTCCATAGGATTTCTCCGAGCAAGAGAGAAAGCCATTACATTCAGAGACATTTATAAAACAAGCAACACTTGAAAGGACCTTGCAAACACTGAGCTGCTTTGGTCTGACCTGGGAGGGAAAAGCTCTTTTTTCCCAGTGGATTGCAGAGAGGGCAGGGATTGGTGCCATGTAAATGTCAGGGAATGTGGAATGTTTCACACAGTGCTCAGCAGAGGTGAGGCACAGCAGAGCTCCTCCAGCCTGGGAGAGGGGAAGGGAAACCTCTCTGAGTGTCCTGAGGGAGCTCCTCACACTGAGCTCGTACCCAGACACATCCCAGGGAAGAAAATTGTCCCCAGGTCTCTTCACAGGGCTCATTTTACCCAAAGGCAAAGGGGATGAGGGCAGGCAGCAGTGGGGGAGACATGGCACTGCAGAGACAGCGTTCCCATCCACAGACACCATTCCCATCCAGAGACACCATTCCCACCATTCCAGAGACACCATTCCTGTCCAGAGACACCATTCCCTGTCCAGAGACACCATTCCCACCATTCCAGAGACACCATTCCTGTCCAGAGACACCATTCCCTATCCAGAGACACCATTCCCATCCAGAGACACCATTCCCACCATTCCAGAGACACCATTCCTGTCCAGAGACACCATTCCCTATCCAGAGACACCATTCCCACCATTCCAGAGACACCATTCCTGTCCAGAGACACCATTCCCATCCACAGACACCATTCCCACCCAGACACCATTCCCACCCAGACACCATTCCCTATCCCAGACACCATTCCCATCCACAGACACCATTCCCACCCAGACACCATTCCCAGCCACAGACAGCATTCCACTATCCAGAGACACCATTCCCACCATTCCACAGACACCATTCCCACTCACAGACCTCACTCCCGTCATTCCACAGACACTATTCCCACCAGAGACACCATTCCCACCCACAGACACAATTCCCACAATTGTGGTTCCATGGTGGGACTGTTGGGGTGTCCTGTCCCCCCTTCCCTGGAATTGTGGTTCAGGGTGGGATTTTTGTCCCCCCTTCCCTGGAACTGTGGTTGCAGGCACAAAGCAGCCTCTCAAGAGCTGCCGCTCATCCCAGGTAACAGAGGACTGTGAGCTTATTCCTGAAACACAAAAAGGGCCTTTCCCAGCACTTTGTTTTGCTGATCCCCATTTGTCTCTGGCTTCTATTCCAGCACCCAGGGGAGGAGCAGGAACGTTCCCACAGCCACACAAAAATGGTTTTTGTGGTTTGAAGGGCTCTGAAGCTCCTCCTTGCAGTGGCACACTCAGGGCCTGACCCTGCTCTGCAGCATCTGCTGCTCCCTGTGCAGGACATGCACGGCTGGGAGCCAGCAGCTGGCACTGCCAGGGCCAGCAAAGGAGCTGAGACTCATTAAGTTAATTATTCACTGGAACTGGCTCTTCCCCCGTGAATTCCATTTAATCTTCACAGCACAATTTCCTTCAGAAAACACAATGATGGTAATGAGTCAAGTCTGAAGGGTTCTGTTCTTTGCAGGTGAGCAGGTTAATTTTCTCTATAATTAGTTAATTGCCAAAACTGGAGCTATTGATAGCAAGGCAGAGGGAAATCAGTACAACACCTTGTCCTTGTCTCTCGAGGTAAATTATGGCAGAGGAGGTTGGCACTGTAAAGATCAGGGGAGTTTTGAAGGCCTTTGTAAAATATTTGGTCTTGAGAAAGGAAGAGCTCATGCTTAGCACTGAGCTGATTTATTCCTTAGCGCTCTTCTCTTCTTCTGTTTGCTTTTTTTCAGTCCTGGCACTTTGCTCCTTTTTCCTTTCTTTCTCCATGAGGAATTCCAGGTGCCTTTCCCTTTGGGATTTGCTTCCCTTGGCTCCAAACCTCAAGTGTTTGAGTTTGGGCCCTGCCAGCACCCCAGTGAAAAGGATTTCTGGTGGCTTTGTTCCAACACAAACCACATTTTGTCTTTTCCTTTCTCCAGCCTCCCATGGGAGCAGCTCCTTCCCAGCTTCCCTGTAGCTGAGCCAGCCCTTCCTCCAGCCTCTGCACTGTGGGCACTGAAATCACCTAAACCCAAATCTCCAAAAACACTAAATCAACAAAACCCAAATCAACAAAACCCAAATCACCAAAACCCCAAATCACCAAACACCAAATCACCAAAACTGCAAAACACCAAACCCTAAATCACCAAAACTGCAAATAACCAAACCCCCATATCACCAAACACCAAATCACCAGAACCCCAAATCACCAGAACCCCAAATTTCCAAAACCCCAAATCTCCAAAACCCCAAATCACCAAAACCCCAAATCACCAAACACCAAATCACCAAAACTGCAAAACACCAAACCCTAAATCACCAAAACTGCAAATAACCAAACCCCCATATCACCAAACCCCAAATCACCAGAACCCCAAATCACCAGAACCCCAAATCTCCAAAACCCCAAATCACCAAACACCAAATCACCAAAACCACAAAACGCCAAACCCTAAATCACCAAAACTGCAAATCACCAAACCCCCATATCACCAAACCCCAAATCAACAAAAACCCCAAATCAACCAAATCCCCAAATAACCAAATCCCCAAATAACCAAAACCCCAAATCACCAAACACCAAATCATTAAACCACAATCACTAAAACCCCAAATCAATGAAACCCCAAATCTCCAAACCCCAATCACCAAACCCCAAATCACCAAACCCCAAATTACTAAACCCCAACACCAAACACCAAATCACCAAAGGTGCAAAACACCAAATCCTAAATCATCAAAACTGCAAATCAATGAAACCCCAAATCTCCAAACCGCAAATCACCAAACCCCCAACACCAAAATTCCAAATCAACAAAATCCCAAATCACCAAAACCCCAAATCTCCAAACCCTCAAATCACCAAACCCCAAATCACCAAAACCCCAATCACCAAATCTGAAAACACCACACACTTCCATTGCAGAAAATGAATAAATAAATGAATGAAACAATGTGTAATGTAAGGTTTTGGTAATACTTGCAGTTCTTTGTTTTAAAAAAGAGGAAGAAAGGTGAATTCATCTTGCTGGTCAGAAACCCTTCACTGATGGGGTTCACCAAATGAGGGGGAGTTTGGTTTCTCCTGAGATCCTTCCCCACACTCAGGGAGGCCCATCTGGGGTCTGTGTCCCAAGCACCGAGCACTGACCTCAGCCTGGTCTGGAGCAGGTCTGTGGCTCCCAAAGGTGTGGGAAGTTCAGAGGCTGCCCAACATTAGAAAGGAATTGTTTCAGCAAAGCCCTGCTCAGTCCAGGCAGTGCTGAGCAGTGGTACATCAATAAATCAAAGGACCCCGGGGCCTGGCACCGGATTTTCATTTGAACTTATTTAATTGCATTCGTCACTTTTTTCTGAAAATTATCTTTACGCAGGGCACTCTCCAATTAAAAAATATGTATTCCAGCTGCTCCAAAGGGTTCTGCTGCATTCAGCTGAGCAGAAAGGCACAGATCAGAGACCTCCTGAGTGGGAACAGCCGTGGGTTCCTCCCTGGAAACAGAAATTGTCCTTTTCCCGCTGTGCTCAGGCATGGCTGTGGCTGCAGTCCCCATGGAGGAGGGCCCATGGAGGTGCCTTGTTGGGACCCAGGACATTCCTCTGGCTGCCCCGGGGGACTCCAGACCCTGGCAGGGGCTCAGAGACCTTGGCACGCAGTCACAGACACCTGTGCCTTTGATTTTAGCCCATGGAAACAATTCCCAGCTTTGTGTGAGGAGCTACAAGCCACAAGGGTTTGAGTAGAATGACAGTGAATTTGTCACAGGGTGAAAATGGAGAATTTTGGGGTTTTAGAATGGAGGTTCAAGAGGCAAGATGGAGGAATCTGGGGGTGTCTGTCCTTCTCCTTCTTCTTCTTGCCCTCCATCTTCTGCTGTGATTGTGGCACTTCTGGATTGGTTTAAAGTAGAGACAGGCTGTCTAAAAATAGGTGATAGGTATTGGAAAATTATTGTAAATAAAGTACATGTAGGTTTTAGTATAAAAAAGACAACACCACTGGAAAAACCTCAGCAGGTCAGAGAAGGAATGTAATAGATAAAGAAAAATAAACAACCTTGAGAACCAGAGCTGAGGAATCCCGACTTCTTTTTTGAGCACGGAACTGGGAGAAAAGACTCTTTAATACCTCAGGAGCCATTTCAGCAACAACAAACCTGAGAGCGCCTCTCCATGATTCCCATCCTGAGGGAGAACATTCCTGCTGCAGCCCAGCACCAGCACCTTCCCTGAATGCTTCCAGCCCAGCTTGCCTCTGCTGGAGCTGCCCTGCCTGTGATGAGCACAGAAAAATTCAGTGTTTAACGTTCCTTGTCGGCCTTTGTGCTGCTGAAGGTCATTACCCGTGTCCTTTGGAGCTTCCTGGCACTCCTTATCCCAAATCTCTCCTTAAACGTGGCTTCTCCTGTTTCCTGTCCGAGGAGGTTTGTGTGCCCTCTGTCCCTGAGGCACCTCTCCTTCTGCAGTGTTGCTACAGGACATGAAATCATATGCAGCTTTTTGATGGTAAAAAGAGAATTTTAAATTTCTGACTCCAACATTTATAGATTTCCAAAAGTGACAGTGGATTGGAGGGTGACAGTGCCACCTCTCCAATGACACTGGACAAACCAACAGTCTATCAGATTTTTCCTCTTTCATAAAAGAATGCAAAACAACAAGTTATTTATATAAAGTGTGTGAGAAAGTTTGTTACAAGAATCAGAAGGATTAGAAAAACTTAAAAAATCAGAGCGACACAGCAGCCCCAACCTGAGCCCCCTCTACTGTGCCAAAGCTGCTCCAGGTGGGCTCTGCCCCATGTGTGGGCATCCAGGGGAGTCCATGGAGCTGCTCTGGAGCCAGGCTGGGAGGGCTGGGAATGTTCCCTGGAGAGGAGAAGGCTCCAGGCAGAGCTCAGAGCCCCTGGCAGGGCCTGAAGGGGCTCCAGGAGAGCTGCAGAGGGACTGGGGACAAGGGATGGAGGGACAGGAGCCAGGGAATGGCTGCCAGTGCCAGAGGGCAGGGATGGGTGGGAGATTGGGAATTGGGAATTCCTGGCTGGGCTGGGATTGCCAGAGCAGCTGTGGCTGCCCCTGGATCCCTGGCAGTGCCCAAGGCCAGGCTGGGCACTGGGGCACCCTGGGACAGGGGGAGGTGTCCCTGCCATGGCAGGGGTGGCACTGGCTGGGATGGGATGGGATAGGATGGGATAATAGGATGGGGTGGGATGGGATTGAAGGTCCATTCCTGTCCCTCTGACAGCATTCTCCCCTCAGCGCCCTGTCCCCTGTCCCAGGTGCTGGCTCACACCCAGCCTGGTGGCTCTGGGCAGATCACCCCGGGAGATGAGAACAGCCCCAGGCTGCCCCAGCCAGGCCACAAATCCATCACAGGCTACAAAGGCTCTGACTCTGAGGTGCGCAGGCCACGGCCAAGGGGGATTTGGAAGAGGAGGCAGCAGCAATTTCATCTGAGAGCCTCTGATTCACACACAGATCCTGCCTGCTTTTCTCCCAAACAGTCCCTGCACTGCACAGAAAATGTGAATTGTGTCCTGAAGAGCTCATTCTTCCAGAACCAGGAGAAAAATTAAACCCCAAAAGTTAATTATGTAGCGAGAAGCTGAGTGGGAAAGGAGCTGAGAGGGAGGAGGGAGGAAGGGCACCATGAAAGACAGAGGGAGAGGGTAAACCGGTATTTATTCATCTAGGAAAACAGATTTTAACTACATGGCTTCTTCCAGCTCCTGTCTGCAAGTTCTAATAACAGATTTTTAATTTACCAGACACATTTTGCATGTCCCCTTGTTGCATTCTGCTTGCTATGAAAAGAAATTCATATTTTGACACTGCAAAAGCCAATTCAGATTTTCTTCAGATAACGATTTGTTATTAAGCTTAGGAGCCTTTTTTGCATAATTAAATTAGAATTGTTTTGGGCACATTAGGATTTGTGCTATTGGTTTTGGATAGCATATATATATATTTTATTTCCTTTCTTGCCATGAAAATATTGGCTCTGTAAGGGATGAGATTATTTCTGGATGTACATGAGTATATTCATTTATCACATGGTTATCCTTGCACTCTGCTTGAACCCACAGTGGTACCTTGGGAAGGAGATGGAAAAACCTGAGGAAAGGAAGGGGATCCACGTGGTTGTTTGGACAGCAGCAGTCCCAGAGCCCGGGGTGTTTGGAGCACTTTGGGTCATTCCTGAAGTTCAGGTCCCACTGGAAATAATTACAATTCCCTGAAGTGTTTGCCGAAGTGCAGCAACTGAGCTCAATGGCTGGATTTGGGTGAGTTCATGTGTTCTAGATTGCAAGGCAGGATGTGTTCTATCACCATCTGTATGGCAGTTGTCTTCTGTCAAGTGGGCAGTTTTCCTTATCTCTTCCACAATCACTCCTCCCTCTGGGCAGACAGCTGCTGATAACAGCCATTGAATGTCACTGCATGGCTGATAAGAGCTACAGCATCCCACTGGGAGATGTGAGCCCAGAGGGAGGAGCCAAGCATTCCTACCTGGATATAATCTGGAGATTCTGGAACACCAGCACGGCTTCTGCACTGGATTCCCCAGAGGAACAGCAGCTGCCTCTCCTTCCCCTGGATCTTCAGAGGCAGAGACTGCACCCTTCTCCAGGATCCCTGCTCCAGCAGAGCCACCCTGACACTGCAGGAGGGCTGAGCCACAATTGCAATGGGACTGCTGCCACCAGCCTGACCCACAGGGTGTCAGGTTGGGTTCTGACTCTGGCACTGTTGGTTTGGTTTACTGCATTGTTAATTTTATCCTTTCATTTTCTTCCCTATTAAAGAACTGTTATTTCCTGCTCCCATAATTTTTGTTGCCTGAGAGTCCCTTAATTTAAAATTTATAGCAATTGGGAGGGAGGGAGGGAGGGAGGGAGGGAAGGGTGGGGAGGGTTTACATTCTCCATTTCAGGGGAGGCTCCTGCCTTCCTTAGCAGACACCTGGCTTTCTAAACCGAGACATCATGACACCTCAAGGCACTCTGAATGTGGAATAATGTTCTCCCTAACACTGGAAATCCCTGCAGGATTATGCATTTCTGTGTACATTGTTCTCTCTGGGAAACTGAGACTCATTCGTCTTTCTTCAGAGGTGAAATGGTGGGTAAATTCTCTGCCTTGCTCTGCCTCTGACTGCTGAGATAGGGCTACCTTTAGCCATGGGAGCCAGAAAATATTGAAAGTGTGCAGAAACAGGCTAGGATTCCTGTCCCCAGCTCACCGCAGGGCTGCTTGTCCCGCTCTTTGCAGTTATGGTAGGAAGGAGCTCCAAAATGCTCTCTCAATTTTTATTTCCAGCCTCACTCCTGAGCCCTGAGTTTATTGCAAGGCTGCTGCTCCGCTGTCCTCATTTTCCAGCCCCTGGAACCATCAAGGCACAGAATTGCTAAGATTGGAAAACACTTCAAGGCTCCAGGCCAAGCTTTGACTAAACAGCACCACGCCCACTGTTGGTCTGTATTGAGCTGGTTTCCAAGATTAATTACAACTATTAGCAAGAACTGGAGTAGTTTCTGGCAAAAATCTGTGAATACAAGAGTTTGGCAGTTGTGCTCTCTTTAGGAGAGTGTCAGGGCTGCAGGATGGAGAGAACTCATGGAATCCTGGAATGGGTTGGGTAAAGGGACCTTAAATCCCACCCAGTGCCACCCCTGCCATGGCAGGGACACCTCCCACTGTCCCAGAGCCCCCCAGTGTCCAACCTGGCCTTGGGCACTGCCAGGGATCCCTTAAACCTCAGTTGGGGGTCAGGTGCTGCAATGGTGACAATGCCACCCTCCCAATGTCACAGTGTCCCAAACCCAAACTCTGATAACAACACAAGGGGGTAAAACACAACTATAAATCTATAAAACTTCTCCTAACATGTATCCATGAGATTTGCTTTTTAACTGTGAGAGACAGCCATGGCATCCCTCATGTGTGTCTGTGGGAGCATCGGGGGTGAGACAGTGGGGATGGACGGAGAGCAGAGATCTCTGCAGCCAGGGCTGGGAACTTGTGGTTTATTGCACAGGGCCTGGGTGCAGGGCCCTGCTGGGATTTGGGGTTTATTGCACAGGGCCTGGGTGCAGGGCCATGCTGGGATTTGGGGTTTATTGCACAGGGCCTGGGTGCAGGGCCCTGCTGGGATTTGGGGTTCATTGCACAGGGCCTGGGTGCAGGGCCCTGCTGGGATTTGGGGTTTATTGCACAGGGCCTGGGTGCAGGGCCCTGCTGGGATTTGGGGTTCATTGCACAGGGCCTGGGTGCAGGGCCCTGCTGGGATTTGGGGTTTATTGCAAAGGGCCTGGGTGCAGGGCCCTGCTGGGATTTGGGGTTCATTGCACAGGGCCTGGGTGCAGGGCCCTGCTGGGATTTGGGGTTTATTGCACAGGGCCTGGGTGCAGGGCCCTGCTGGGATTTGGGGTTCATTGCACAGGGCCTGGGTGCAGGGCCCTGCTGGGATTTGGGGTTTATAGCAAAGGGCCTGGGTGCAGGGCCCTGCTGGGATTTGGGGTTTATTGCACAGGGCCTGGGTGCAGGGCCCTGCTGGGATTTGGGGTTTATTGCACAGGGCCTGGGTGCAGGGCCCTGCTGGAGCTGCCAAACACAGCTGGAGCAGGACTGAGAGAAGAGAGGGGGAGAGAGGATGAGAGGGTGAGAGAGTAAAAGGGTAAGAGAGTAAAAGGGTAAGAGAGGGAAGTTCCCGTTCCAATACCATAAATCTTCTTCTGTGCTGAATATTCTAATTCTCACTAACCAATCCAGTACAATACACAAATCCTATAGCATTTACATACAGCCTATAAGAATCATTACTTTACCACACTGTGTTACATTTTAAACCCCAAAATCTCCTCTTTGGGCCCTTCTGCCAAGCTGTAGGGTCTGCTCTGACCCTTGGGCCTGTCTGCAAGCAGAGGGTGTTGTTCCATCACAAGGGGATCACCTTCAG
The DNA here is from genome assembly GCF_027887145.1 of Ammospiza caudacuta. Lineage (NCBI taxonomy): Eukaryota > Metazoa > Chordata > Aves > Passeriformes > Passerellidae > Ammospiza > Ammospiza caudacuta. The sequence continues at coordinate 65,959,965 of NC_080598.1, forward strand.
CTGGCCACACCATTGTTTTCCAGGTGTTCAGTGACTGAGGGATCTCAGAGCTTGCTTTCATTTCAATCTCGCTTATAGTTTCTATATTCTCCAAATCTTTTGCCAGGCAATCATGTTTATAAGGCTTTCCTGTTTCATCTTCCCCAGCATGTCCCACCTGGGCTCTGCTCCCTCTCCCAGCCCCTTATCCCCCAGGGCAGCAATTCTGCCCCCCAGCTCTGACCTGAGCCCTTTCCGTTGCTGCCCCACCCACAGCAGCAGCATTTTGCCTGATTCTGCCCTTCCCGAGGCTGAGGAGCTCTGATCAGAGTTCTGGTCCATCCAGTTCACCTGGGATGTGACAGCAGCACTGGCTCCCCTCCCTGACAGTGCTGGGAGCCCCCAGCCCTGGGAAGATACCCCAGGAAAGGCTGTGCCAGGGATTTAATGCTGTAAATCCCAGGGACTCTGGGTATTCTAGGAGTGCAGGAAATAAATGCAGACTGGAGGCCGTGGCCTGTGTCTCCAGAGGGCAGATCCTGTGATAAATGAACTCCATTCCACCCTCCAAGCATCACACTCTCATCTCCTGAGCCAAAAGCCACAACTGCATGCACTCAGAGACAGTTTTGCCAAGCCAGTCTGGTCTTCTGCATTTCCTGAAGCCCCTGAGAGCCCTTTTAGAAAGATCAGACTGCCAGTAGCAAAGTGCCATTAAAAGGACGCTGTCCAAGTACTTTCCCAAGGGATCACTTAGGAAGGCAACAGAAATGGCAAATAAAAACCCCAACTTTTTTGGCTCAGTGTGTGTTACAGAAGGTTTGGGCTGAATTTGAGGGTGTTTGGTTTGGCCTGGGGAGGAGAAGGCTCTGGGCAGACCTCAGAGCCCCTGCCAGGGCCTAAAGGGGTTATGGAAAAGAGGAGAGATTTTTTCTATGGGCAGAGAGGGACAGGACAGGGGCTAAGGGCGTGACACTAAAAGAGGCAGGATTTAATTAGATTTTAGTAAGAAATTCTCCATTGTGAGGGTTGTGAGGCCGTGGCACATGGTGCCCAGAGCAGCTGAGGCTGCCCCTGGATCCCCTGGGTCCTTTCCAGCCCTGGGGATGCTGTGCCCAGGGTAATGTGCAGAGCTGACCTGGTTCATTCAGGCTCAAAAACCCCAAATAACCCAAAGTGGTGCCTCAAGGCCCCTGGAAGCTCAGGGTGTGTTTGGCTGCACCTCAGCCCTGGGGACAAGCATAAGGTGCCACCTGGGCCACCCCTCCTGGCACCTCCAGCTCAGGGCAGGGCCTCCCCAGTCAGAGCTGTGCCCCCCCTTATCCCAGCTTTGGAAACACTGAATGTGGAAAAAGGAACCTTTAGGGCTGGAATTACCTGCATTCACCTGCCAGTGCTCTGGGACAAACTGCCTCTCTGCATTTTAAACCAATCCTCCTTTCCCAAAACAAGGTGAAAGGAGCTCCATTGGGTGTTTGGGAAAGTGTGATACCAGGGCATTCCACACAGCATTGCAGTGAGCTCCCCAAATCCAGTAATCTGATTTTAACCACTCACAGAACCCAGGCAGGCTCTGCTCCCATCTCCAGAAATCCTGATTTCCTGACTCCACCCAGGCTCTGCTCCCCATCTCCAGTAATCCCGATTTTCCCACTAACACAGCCCAGGCTCTGCTCCCATCTCCAGAAATCCTGGTTTCCTGACTCCACCCAGGCTCTGCTCCCATCTCCAGTAATCCTGATTTTCCCCATTAAATCAACTCCACACAGGCTCTGCTCCCATCTCCAGTGATCCTGATTTCCTGACTCCACCCAGGCTCTGCTCCCACCTCCAATAATCCTGATTTTCACCACTAACAGAACTCAGGCAGGCTCTGCTCCCAAGCACAGGGTGCTGGATTCTGGCACTGCCTCCTGACAGACTGTTCCAAGGCTCACAGAGAGATTTCCGTCCCTGTTCTGAGGTGTTTTATATTTAATCCTCAGCTGTGCAGATATGAAAAGCTCCTGTTTCCTGTGGGATCAATGTTGCAGTACTTTGACATATGACATTTGACATCTGTCAAAACATTATAATCAAATCTGAGCCCAAATAGCATCAGATTAATATGACAGATCTCTGAGAAATTATACACTTGAAGTAAAGGTAACGAGACATCTTTATTTCAGTGAAACAGAACTCTGTTTAAAAATTAACGCAATCAGCACATTAACAGGAAAACCTTTTATTTTGGGGAAGCTGCTTTGTGCAATGGAAATGTTTCAGTTAATGTGCCACTGAAGTGGCTCCCTGGATGCCTGCAGGTATTGCTGTGGCCTTTGATAGAAACCCAGCACTTCTGAAGCTGCTGCTGGAGTTTAATTTTTCACACACTTACACATTTATTGATCTGGGTGCTGTGACATGCAATTCATCAAATCTCTTGAGCCTGCACTGGGATGATGACAGCAAAGAACCAGCAGCCCCTCATTTAGCAGGTAGAATAAATTAGCCCAGCTCATTGAAATTAAAACAAGGCAGCAGGGAGAGCCAAAGGAAGCTGGAGTTGTGTCTTTAACTTCAAACACATCACAGTAAGAAAGGAAAAACCTTTGGCCAAATGTTACCTTGCCATGGGGGACATCTCACAAACAACTGGCAGGAACGGCTGTCTCACAGACATGTTTTTTGTGTTCTGCACACAGAATGTGACTTTAGTCTGCAATGAGGGCTCAGCAGCACCAGGGGCTGCTGGGGGTGCAGGATCAGAGCCAGGGGATGGTTTGGGGGAGAGAGACCCCGTCCTCCCCTCCCTGCCCTGGGGCTCCTCAGCAGGAGCAGGGCATGGTCCCGGCCCCTGGAGAGCACCTGGGACCTGCAGGGACCTCGGGGCTGGGGACAAACTGGGCACAGCCTGGGGCTGGGAAGGGCTGGGGAACCCCTGGGGAACCCCTGAGAGAGAGCTGGGCAGGGACAGCAGGGACACAGGGACACAGGGACAGCAGGGACAGCAGGGACGGACAGACAGCAGGGATGGACGGACAGCAAGGACAGGGGGACAGCAGGGACATCTCATGGGGACAGCAGGGACACAGGGACAGCAGGGACAGCAGGGATGGACGGACAGCAGGGACGGACGGACAGCAAGGACAGGGGGACAGCAGGGACATCTCATGGGGACAGCAGGGACACAGGGACAGCAGGGACACTTCATGGGGACAGCAGAGACAGGGGGAGAGCAGGGGCACCTCACAGGGACAGCAGGAACATGAGGACAGCGGGGGCATGGGGGGACAGCAGGGGATGGCAGGGACAGCAGGGACAGAAGGGGATGGCAGGGGATGGCAGAGGACAAGGGCCTCCCAAGGTAGAGCACATCCTGCAGCCTGCTCTGGGTTTATTCACCTCCTTCCTCAGGGCCTGGAGGGAAAACACCACAACTTCCTCAGGATGGGGAGACCAAGCTGTCAGATTAGGCCCTTTTCTGACCCAGAGATGGGGCAACTGAGAGGCATTTTAAAAACTTTTATTTTATTTTCAGTCTCATGAGAAGGGTGGGACAATACAGATGTTATAATTCATGCTATTACAATCAGAAGTTGACTATTTCCTAATTACAAACACTGTGTTTCTTGGCCTATCAGCTTTTGCCACACCATGCTGTAGATGCCTTAAAGCCAATCAATCATCTCAAATTACCCCTCGTGGCCCCCACTACAGTGCATCTTCCATAATTCTGTTTCTCCAAAATATCCAATCTTATTTGCAAGGCCATCCACACCAGAAATAGCTTTATTTCTCAAATGATGCTCCACAGAATCACTTGTGTTGAGAAAAACACTGAGTCCAAGCATCCCCAGCAGTGCCAAGGTGACCCTAACTTTAGTCCCCAGATGCCAAGGTGACCCTAACTCGTCCCCAGATGCCACATCCAACACAGCTGCTGAACCCTTCCCAGGAGGAAAGGTGAGGATTCACTTACATCTGAAAGCTGACAAGAAATTCAGCAGGGAATTTATTTGTTCTTGAAGTACAATACCCCAGACAGCCTGGAAAGGGAAATGGAATTGGAGGGAGAGTGAAAGTGGAATGAATTCCTTGCCCTCCCCATTGCTCACCTGGGCAGCCAGCAGAGCAGAGCTGGGGGCTCCTGGCTCTCACAAAGTGTCTCCCCTAATGCCAGCCCCAGTTTGTTGGAACCCAGGGAATCCCTCTGGCTGCCCTGGATGGCTCCAGCCCCTGCCAGGGGGTTCAGAGACCCTGGCACAGAGCCCAAGACTCCTGTGGGTTTGATTTTGACCCATGGAACAAATTACCAACCTTTATACGAATTACAAGTCACGAGAGTTTAAGTAGAATGACAGTTAGTTTATCACAGGGTGAGAAATAGATTTTTGGGGTTTTTAGAATGGGAGCTTGGGATCCCAAGATGGAGGAATCTGGGCATGTCCAGCCTTTCTCCTTCCTGGCCTCCATCTTCTGCTGTGATGGTGGCACTTCAGGATTGGTTTAGAGTAGAAGCTCACTGTCTAACATAGGTGATGGGCATTGGGAAGTTATGGTAAATATTGCACATGTAGTTTTTAGTATAAAAGATAACACCACCCTGGGGGCAGAGTGCCTCTGTCTGTCCTGCTGAACGGACCTTGGCAGGACAGGAGAAAGAATTTTATAGATAAGGAACAATGAACAACCTTGAGACCGAGAACTGAAGAGCTCTGACTCCTTCTTCGAGCACTGGGCTGGGAAAAGAGACTTTCTAACACATCTCAGGGTCACTGTGAGCAGCTAAAGTCCCAAGACCAGTTCTGGTCCCCAGAGCCAGCTCAGCCCCTGAGGGTCAGGGTGAAGCTGCATTTCCCACAGGGATGGAGTCTGTGATGTGCCACAGGCAGAAACAGAGAGGATTTAACCATGAGAGCCTCCTTTAGGGGCACTGTGGGTTTCCTTTTTACATACAAGCACCCAAAATACTGAGTTTGGAACGTATCCCACTGATTAAGGGAAAAAACATCTGGAATTCTTTGCCCATCAAAGCCTCCTGTGGGATCTCAGCACGTCAGGACGGAGGTGCAGAGTGACCGAGACCACCTTTGGGGGGCTCGGGAGTCCTGGAATGTTGCCAGAAGTGTCTGGTGGCTGGACTTTGATCCCACACAGGAGACGACGCCTGTATGAGGACTGGGAGGAATTCACTGGGTGAATGGTGAAGGGATAAGTTAATTAGAGTGTAAAACACAGGGTTTAGGATTTCTGTACAGGGGGGTCTAGAGAAATAAGATGGAGGAATTGGGGCGTGTCCTGTTCTTCTTCTTCTTCTTCTAGGCCTCCATCTTCTGTGGTGATGTTGGCACTTTGGGATTGGTTATTACTAAAAGTGCACTGGTCAATAAGGGTAAAAGGCATTGGGGAAAATTGATAAATATTGTATACGTAATTTTGAATATAAAGATAGGTGACCGCCCCGGGGGCTCGCAGTGTGCTCATGGCTGGCTGCTGTGCAGACCTCTGTCGGGCTGCGAGAAAATCTTTTAGATAAATAACTAATAAACACTGAAGACCGAGAAAAAACCTGAAGCCTCTTCTCATCCTTTGGAGCGCGGGCTGTCCAAGGCCACCCCGGGCCTTTCCAGGCCACCTAAACAGCCAAGAAACCGACAGCCTCCCTCCTCAAGGATAACACCAGTGAACTCCACCCCTGCATGGAGGTTGTTAATTTGATTTTTTTTTTCTTGTAGGACAAACGTGGGAATAAAACCTCCAAACAATAAAAACACAAACCCAAGAAACAGGAGCCTGCATCTGAATGCAGGAACAGCAAAGGAGAAAGGTCAAAATGCAAATGTTCAACTTGCCAGGTGATGAAAGGAGCTCTTGTCAGGGCCAGTGCTGCTCTCAGAGGTGACTGCTGACTTCCCTCAGAGGAAATTGCACACAAAGGCATTGCCAATTTTTTCATCTTAATTTTGTTTTTCCCATAATTGTTTGTTATTTTCATCTTCACTTTTTCACTGTTCTTTGAGCAAGGCAGCCCTTGGTTCCCTCCCCAGTTTGCTGAGGAGCAGCCAAGAGACACAGGGAGTGCTGGGAGGGTAAGAGGCAGAATTAGGAAATTTCCTGGCAGTGCCCAATTTTCATGGTGGGTAAAAGGCAGGATTAGGAAATTTCCCCCATTGCCAGGTTTCTCTGGTGGGTAAGGGGCTGAATTAGGAAAATTTCCTGGAAGTGCCCAGTTTCCACGATGGGTAAGAGGCAGAATTAGGGAAATTTCCAGCAGTGCCCAGTTTCCGTGGTAGGTAAAAGGCAGAATTAGGAACTTTCCCCAGTTCGTGGTTTCCCTGGCAGGTAAGTGTCACTATAGGACATGAAACAACACGACACAGCCTCACTGCTCTTTCCAAGGCAAAAAAGGCCTTTTTATTTTCTGACTCCAACATTTATAGATTTCCAAGAGTGACAGTGGATTGGAGGGTGACAGTGCCACCTCTCCAATGACACTGGACAAACCAACAGCCCATCAAATTTCTCCTCCTCCATAAAAGAATGCAAAACAATGAGTTATTTACATAAAGTGTGTGAGAAAGTTTGTTGCAAGAATGTAAACATCAGAAGGCTGAGAAAATCTTAAAAATCAGGGTGCCAGGTAAGAAGCAGAATTAGGGAAATTTCCTGGCAGTGCCCGGTTTCCATGGTGGGTAAGGGGCAGAATTAGGGAAATTTCCTGGCAGTGCCCGGTTTCCATGGTGGGTAAGGGGCAGAATTAGGGAAATTTCCTGGCAATGCCCAGTTTCCATGGTGGGTAAGGGGCAGAATTAGGGAAATTTCCTGGCAGTGCCCGGTTTCCATGGTGGGGAAGAGACAGAATTAGGAAATTTCCCAGCAGGTCCCAGTTTCCATGGCAATGGGAGCAAGGGGATGGTGGGTGCCCATGCCAAGACAAAGGCTGGCACAGGAAAGGGCCCCACAAAACCAGAGCAGAACAGAATCACAAATCCCACTGCTGGCCAAAGAACTCAGAGGGAATGCACAAGAACAAAGGGATTCACCACAATTTCCAGTGGAATTGGGCAAGGCTTAAGGAGCAAATCCCACCTTTTAACGCCCAGAAGCCAGGAATAAATGAAAAGGAAGGGCAATGTGGAGGAAATGTAATCTCAGGCTTCTCTCAAATCCTGACCTCTGTAAGAAACGGGGAAGGAATCCTTTAAAAGATGGAATCACGCATGGTAGGTAACCTTTTGTGTGATTCCTGCAAGGTCATTCCAGGACATGCAGTGTGCTGTGGAATGGGCTCTTCCTGCCTCTCTTACCCTTTCCCTTGGTGAGGACAGAGCTCAAACCTCAGCAGTTGTTGGGTGATTTATAAACCTGGCTCATTTTCTCTCACCTGATGTTCTGCCTCCAGGAAAATGTTGGATGGGCATGACAAATGAAAATTGCAGTGGATGTTAAAGCACACAGAGGAAAACTTCTGAGACCCTTGTGCCAGTGGCTTTAGGAGCAGACATGGGGTGCAGCAGGGAAGAACCAGGATTTCCAGGGCTCCCTGTGCTCTGCAGGAGTCTCTGCTGCTCTGCCTGGAGCCCTTCCCTGAAATCCCCTGCTCCAAGCTTCTGGGGCCCAATTTCCATAACAAGGAGTGATGGGCTTCCAGATTCATCCAAAATTCTGTAAAAGGGAAAAATAGGCTTTCCAGATGCATCCAGAGCAGATAAAAATAAGAGGGCAGAAATGTACATTAAATTAAAACAGAGTATTGTAAAGGGACCAGATGAAAAAAAAAATTATCCTGGAATTGCAATCTCTCTTAATTTTCATTGAGATAGATTCTATTTAACCACTAAAGCTCTCTCTGTTTGTAAATGTGTGTTAATTTTAATATGAAAAGTGTCACTTCCACATAAAAAGGGATTTATTGAATATTGAGATGAAGCAGTTTCAGAAATCAAAGTCTGGAACATTTCATTCTGATAATGCTCAAATCCAATGTTTGGGAATTATATTATTTCTCTTCTTTTTTTTTTACTAATCTCTTTGCTGATTTCAACCTACTTTAGCAAATCTTCTATTCCTATGAAACTTCACAGTTCAATCAATTATTTAATTAAAAACAAAGGAATTGAGTTCTTCATTCATTGGAGGGGTCCTGGAGCAGAGCCAAGGGCAGGCCAGGGCAGGAATGAGCCTGCTGCATGCCTGAGGCCAATGAGTGCCTCAGACAGGATCTCCCTTCCCTTCCCTTCCCTTCCCTTCCCTTCCCTTCCCTTCCCTTCCCTTCCCTTCCCTTCCCTTCCCTTCCCTTCCCTTCCCTTCCCTTCCCTTCCCTTCCCTTCCCTTCCCTTCCCTTCCCTTCCCTTCCCTTCCCTTCCCTTCCCTTCCCTTCCCTTCCCTCCGAATGACCCTCGGGGTTTGGGAACCTTAAGGTCCCTTTCAACCCCAGCCATCCTGTGAGTTTATGATTTATTGATGTTCATACCTGTTACAATCTTAACCCTGATGTAGGCAAATGTTATCCCAGCATTTTGCAACAAAGACCAAAAAGAAAAAGGACAAATTTTGCCTGGGGTTTTAAAACTTCCTCCCTTCACTCGGAGTATCCAGCTCCGTCTCCATCCTACTGACACAGAAATTGAAGGAATAAATAGAAATCGCTTTTCTGCAGGACTCTGAGGTCTTCAAATGAAGTTCCCAAGGATTGCTCCCAGGAAGGAGCCCGCACACAGCCTATGGCCATCATCTTTCCAGTCCCTCCTGGTGAGTGCCCAGCACCAATTCTCTTTGGGGAAAGAACAAACAAGAGAGGGAATTCTGCCACCCCTGTCTGTGACATTGGGTGATGTCCCAGCCACGTTCCTGTTGGAATTGTTCTCCAGCTGCAAATGGATTATCTCGGTCCCACTTTGAGCTTGGCAGGAAAGCCCACTCCCATTTGCACTGGAAATGTTCATTGCCCTTTTATACCCAACCTTTGGGTTGCTCTGTCTCTGCAGATGGCAGGAGAGGGTTTGAGGAGAGGCTTTGAGGGTTTTGGGAGGGTTCTGTTCCTCCCTGGACTGCAGATGTTCAGCCAGTTTTATATTGCTGAATGTGGTGAGGGCAGTTCTAATTGAGACCCTCTGCTGCTCTGAGCAAACACAATTAGAAGAATTAAGAAAATTCAACCAAATTGAAATTGACCTACTTCATATTAGCCAGGGCTCAGTGTGAGCCAGCAAAACAATTCCACTCCTAGAAGTTTGTATTGCACAAACTTCTAAAAAATCACGGAGAGATGGGAGACAAAGCTGAGCAGCTAAAATGTATTGACTGAGAGAATGTGCTTGGTCTGGTGTCACATGAAATGTCACAGGCATGGAGCTCCGTGGAGGCGTTTCACAGAGAAAAGTGAGGAAAAAAAATGGATGTGTTAGGCAGAAGCACAATTAGCCAGAGCTCCTGCTGGCCTGAGTCTGCTTTAATGAGGTGCAGCTCCCCTGGCTGATGGTGGGCTTGTGTGGGGAGGGGACAGGGCTGGAGCCCTGCAGGAGATGGATCCATCCCAGCTGGGCTGGTTCTTCTGGAGGATTGGGGGCCCTGCAGGAGATGATGGATCCATCCCAGCTGGGCTGGTTCTTCTGGAGGATTGGGAGCCCTGCAGGAGATGATGGATCCATCCCAGCTGGGCTGGTTCTTCTGGAGGATTGGGGGCCCTGCAGGAGATGATGGATCCATCCCAGCTGGGCTGGTTCTTCTGGAGGACTGGGGGCCCTGCAGGAGATGATGGATCCATCCCAGCTGGGCTGGGTCCCTGGAGGATTGGGGGCCCTGCAGGAGATGGATCCATCCCAGCTGGGCTGGTTCTTCTGGAGGACTGGGGGCCCTGCAGGAGATGGATCCATCCCAGCTGGGCTGGTTCTTCTGGAGGACTGGGGGCCCTGCAGGAGATGATGGATCCATCCCAGCTGGGCTGGGTCCCTGCAGCAGCCCTGCAGGAGATGATGGATCCATCCCAGCTGGGCTGGTTCTTCTGGAGGATTGGGGGCCCTGCAGGAGATGGATCCATCCCAGCTGGGCTGGGTCCCTGGAGGATTGGGGGCCCTGCAGGAGATGATGGATCCATCCCAGCTGGGCTGGTTCTTCTGGAGGATTGGGGGCCCTGCAGGAGATGATGGATCCGTCCCAGCTGGGCTGGTTCTTCTGGAGGATTGGGGGCCCTGCAGGAGATGATGGATCCGTCCCAGCTGGGCTGGTTCTTCTGGAGGATTGGGGGCCCTGCAGGAGATGATGGATCCATCCCAGCTGGGCTGGGTCCCTGCAGCAGCCCTGCAGGAGATGATGGATCCATCCCAGCTGGGCTGGGTCCCTGGAGGATTGGGGGCCCTGCAGGAGATGATGGATCCATCCCAGCTGGGCTGGTTGTGTTGATGAAGCCATTCACCTGCTGGATTCAGCTGCCAGCATCCTCGCCCCCAGAGCTCTCCCTGGTTCCTGTGACCCCCCCAGCTGCCATCCTGGCCATCCCCAGGGTCTGTGGGGACACAGAGTGCCCTGGGCTGGAGGGGACCCCAGAGCCCACCTGGCTCCACCCCTGGATGTCCTTACAGGGACCAAAGGCAGAACAGCCCTCCACGAGGTCAGAGCCCTTGGTGCTGCTCTGGAAAATGCAGACGAAGCAATAATGCCCCAGGGGGGTTTATCTGCTCCATTTTATGCAGAAGGAATTATTAACCTTTGTACCCCCGAGCTCCATCCCATCAGCCCCATCCTATGGTGATGTCATCATCTTCCAGAGCTTTCTTGCTCAGGAGTCCTGAATATTTTTAAAAAGTCCCTACCTAAGCAAAAATTAGCAAAGCACAAAGCTGCAGGTGAGTGTGAGCAAACTTCTGCCCATGTTCAGAGTAAAAACACCCAGGCATTTGTGTTCCCTGCAGAAACACACCCACGAATCCAGAAAGTTCCTCTGGTTATTGCATCCAAATGCTCACCACCAGTGGCCTGATTTCCCTGTCCTGCACCTGGGATTCACTCTGGGTGCCAGGTGACTCAGCAGCTTTGCTGGGATGTCAAAGAGCAGGAGGAATCTCCTTCTGCTTCAGCAGCTTTATAAATCCATGGAGCCTGATCTTCATCCAGTCACAGGAGATCTGCGGCCCCCAGTGCCCCCAGTGCAGCCCCAGTGACCTCAATGACCCCAGTGCCCCCAATGCAGCCCCCAGTGCCCCCAGTGCAGCCCCCAGTGACCTCAATGACCCCAGTGCCCCCAATGCAGCCCCCAGTGCCCCCAGTGCAGCCCCCAGTGACCTCAATGACCCCAGTGCCCCCAATGCAGCCCCCAGTGCAGCCCCCAGTGCCCCCAGTGCAGCCCCCAGTGCAGCCCCCAGTGCCCCCAATGCAGCCCCCAGTGCCCCCAGTGCAGCCCCCAGTGCAGTCCCCAGTGCCCCCAATGCAGCCCCCAATGCAGCCCCCAGTGCCCCCAGTGCAGCCCCCAGTGCCCCCAGTGCAGCCCCCAGTGCAGCCCCCCGTGCCAGCCCAGCTGGGAGGTGCTGACATGGACGCAGGGATACCAAATTATGTAATGGGCCCCTAATCACCAATCAAACTGATGATTCTGGGCAAAAACACCCATCCAACAGATTCCATCTGCAATCGATTAAAAAATGTGACCTCAGTCCAAGCACAGCTTAACCTTTTTTTTTTTTGGGCATCTGCTTTCTTGTAGGATTAAACTGTGCTTGGAGGGGTCAGTCTTGCTTTTGAATTCCTGATGGCACAGGGCAGGGCTGGATGGGAGATTGGGAATTGGGAATTCCTGGCTGGGCTGGCATTGCCAGAGCAGCTGTGGCTGCCCCTGGATCCCTGGCAGTGCCCAAGGCCAGGCTGGGCACTGGGGCACCCTGGGACAGTGGGAGGTGTCCCTGCCATGGCAGGGGTGGCACTGGAGAGGATTCAGGGTTCCTTTAACCCAAACCATTCCAGGATTCTGTGATTCTCTGGCAGATTGAAGTTGATAAATCCCAGGAAGTGACAGGAGCCCCCCAGGCTCTGTCCCCCTGTCCCCTCCCAGCCAGGGCTGTGCAGAGCTGCTGGAGGGAGGATTCAGGTGTTGGGCTGAGCACGGCTGTTTGCAGAGAAAACTGAATTTCAGAAATTCAGTGTGCAGCTGCCCAAAGCCAGCAGCTCTGCTGGGATTCGCTGGGATTCACCTGAGGATTCAGGTGATGGGCTGAGCATGGCTGTGTGCAGGGAAAGCTGAATTTCAGAAATTCAGTGTGCAGCTTCTCTGCTGGGATCCACTGCTGTCCCTGGCCCAGGCCCCTCACTGCTCTGGGACTCAGCCACTGCCTCTGAACGGAGCCTTCACCTTCAAAAATAACAATTCCCAATCCTTTCAATGGGGTTTAGCTGTGAATGTGTCACATTGTGAATGCCTTGTGATGGAAAGACTTAATGCCTATTAATTAGGATCAGTATTGCTATTTTTATGTGAAGTCTCCATGGTAATAATTCTGTTCTGGAGGGTGCCAGGGGAAAATTTGGGTTGATTTGGATATGAGGAGTTCAGACCATCGCCACAACAGTCTCAGACTCTCAGCAGGGTCACTGTGGAAGACAAGATGTACATTTTGTCCCTTTTCATCAGTTCCTGAGAGGATAATTTTTACAGAAGCAGCTATTCATAATTTTGGGAGTTCAAGCACGGGAGTGTCTGTACATGTAATTACATTTCCCTTACCAAGTTGATTCCTTGTGCGATTGCTTTCTAGTGTGCAGAGTTTCTTGTTTGAAATTCCACCAAGCAGAGGTCAGAATTTCCTGCCTGATACATTAAAAAACCTTTTTTTAAAGAAAAGAGAAACACAGATCAATCCACTCACACTGTGAAAGAGTCAGCTCTTGAGTTCCTCTGGGTTAGATATTCAGGCTGCAGGGGGGGTTCTAGCTTCCACATTTTTCCTTTTTTCCAGGCTTTTTCCACAAAACTTATTTATTCTTGATTTTGTTGTGTTGTCATCTACTTGTGCAGTGACAACAACTGCTTCTTATTTATTACAAGTTGTTATTAAGATTTACACCCTTAACAAAGTGTGATTTTAACTCATTAATACATCAAACCAGCTCGTTATATTCATTAGACAAAGCAATAGCTCATTGTATTTTATTGGTACAAAGCAATTAATGTCAATAATTAATTGGCAGGAGTTTATAACAAATTATTAAGGCACATATGCTGGTCACTAAGGCAGGGATCCTCTAACTGCAAATTTCCCTTATGTGTCTGCTTAATGTTTCCCTGCTAACAGCCTTGCTCTCTTCCTTGCTATGGGTAAATTTGTATTTTATCAATTTCTCCTTCTGCAGGCTCAGTCATGGTGAGCTAAGGCTGTACCAGTGCCACCTCCCTGCCCTCCCTGGGCACTGCCAGAGGCTGCCCAGAGCCTGGCCACAAACTGGGGGAGCTGTCACAGCCCAGAACCCAAACTGAGTCACAGCACAGCCACCATCAAATTTCTGAAAAATCCTCTTTGCCCAGGGCTCTTCTCCTGGTAAGCTGAGAGGCATCAGAGAAAAATGAAAGCAATAATTATCTCATTTGCTTCTCCTGTGTTTGCTGCTTTGGAATGTGGTTGGAGATTGTTTATCCAACTTGTCATTGTTTCATTGGTTTCATGTGGATTGTTTTGACTTAAAGATCAATCACCATCAGCTGTTGGGGCTCTGGAGAGAATCACGAGATTCATTATCATTTTTTGTAATGCTCTGTTTGTGTCCTTTCTCTATTCTTTAGTATAGTTTAGTATAGCATTATATAACTAGAATAGAATAGAATAGAATAGAATAGAATAGAATAGAATAGAATAGAATAGAATAGAATCAAATAATAAATTAGCCTTCTAAGAACATGGAGTCAGTTTCATTCCTTCCAGCCATCTGGGACCCCAGAAAATACCAGAAAAAACCTTTCATTCCTGGTGTTACAGATCCATATTATAATATTACAATATTGTCTTTTCACAGATATCCCAATGGATTCTCTATGTGTGCTGTATATCCAATGGATTCTGTATGTGTGCTCCACCCAAACCCATGGAAGAGGAGAAGGAGAAGAAAAAGAAGGAGAAGGAGGAGGTGAAGGAGAAGAAGAAGAAGAAGAAAGAAGAAGAAAAAGAAGAAGAAGAAGAAGAAGAAGAAGAAGAAGAAGAAGAAGAAGAAGAAGAAGAAGGACCAGCCCTAAAACCTCCATCTTGCTCTGTATCTATTACTGCATTCTAAACCCTTAAACTCTGAGTTTCCCACCCTGTGATATCACACTCTTCCATCCAAACTCCACACCCACAATCCCAGTGCTATAATTCAATTTTGGAAGCTTCTCCACGGCCTCAGGTCACTGCAGTGTTCAGTGCCTGGCAGCACAGAAAGTCTGAAATTCTCAGTGCCCAGGGTTCTCAGTAACTGATGCAGCACAGAATCTGGAAAATGTGAAAGCCAAAGCTGAAGGCATCACTGGTGGCTTTGGGAACACTTGGACCAGAGGGAAGAGGAGGGAGACCCATCCAGAGTAGGCACAGAGCCAGTGCCACCCTCAGTCCTGCCCAACACCAGGGACAGATCACCTTGACCTTCCTGCTGTGGGTAGCAAATTTCTCACAGCCTGAATAAATAAATGTTTCAGCTTTGGCTCTCACGTTTGTCTGTGATTTATCCCATTCGATATTTCAGCTTTGCCTTGCAAAAATGGCTGCAGATGCACTCAAAGGAAAGTGTTGTTTGCTTCTAAAAGCCTTTTTGTTAAAGTAATCTTGATTTTTTTATCTTTGAAGATGTCTATTGCTGTTTCCAAAATGAGATGACATGTTGAGATGTAGTAAAGGCATAACAGAAATGCAGATCAAAAAATGTGAAGGGTTTTGGCTGGAACTGTTCACCAAATTGAATCTAATTTGCAGAAGACTGTGCTCAATACCAAATTGAAGTTTTTGATGTAATTAAGCCGTTCCACCTGCCTTGGGTGATTACTGCCTTCTCTGCATTACTGACATTATTCTCACATTGCCTTTTTACACCTGGAGATGGTGATGGCAAAGGGAATGATGGCACAAACAGATTAAAAAATAAACTAATTTGGGGTTTTTTTATGAGCAGTTCTCATTTTTTGATCCAGAACCCTTTTAGTTCATTTGCACACAACACCAGTGGAAAAGGTTCCTTTTCCCCCTTTTCATTCTGCATTCCTGTGACAGTAAAACAGCAAACAGGCTTTAAAAAGAATGACTCCCAGTTTGAAGCCTTGACTAATGAGGTACAGCCTGGTTCAGCAGCGCTGCTCTGGAGGTTTAAAACCAGGGAATTGAAATGAGATCATCCCCACCTTAGCCACAGTGGCCACAGTTCCCAAATCGATTGAAATGGCTCCAGGTGGCCCTGGGGGAACCCTTGGCTGCTCTGGCTCCTCCTGGAGCCCCAAGGGCTGGCTGCACATCCAGGGGGCACCAGGGACATTTCCAGGGCAGGGACTAAGGCAGGGATCCTCTAAATGCAGGATTCACTCCAGAGGTGATCCCAGCTCCCCCTGAGCCCAGGGAGGGACAGGTCCTGCAGGAGGAGGAGATTCCCTGAGCTCTGATGGGGTTGCATCTCCTCTGCACCAAATACTGGGCGTTTTACACCCCAAATCCACAGAGCTCTGGGCAAATCATTAAAGCAAAAACTTCTTTATTCTGTGATTAATTGTGTCTGCTTGTTTGGTCTTCTCCTGGTGAAACATCCCTGCACTTATCCCTTTTCCTTTGGATAAATTTATTGTTCAGATTTGTCCCCCTTTCAGATTTATTTGAAGAACGTTTAATGTTAAACTCTCACGGGCACCATGGCCCATCCCAGCACTGGGGTGGCAGCAGGGCTGGGGCAGCGCCCGTCCCCTGAGCTGGGACAGAGCTGGGATAGGGCTGGGGGAGGACCTGGTGGGGCTGGAGCATGTCCAGGGCAGGGAACAGAGATGGGAAGGGGCTGCAGAATCCCTGAGGGAGCTGGGCAGGGGCTCAGGGAACAGGGACAGCACAAGGGGAAAGGTTCAGGGTGGACATTGGGAAAATCCCTCTTGGAAGGGGTTGCAGAGCATTGGAATGGGCTGCCCAGGCTGGAGTGCCCATCCCTGGGGGATGTGAAGCCCTGGGGATGTGGCACCTGGGGACATGGTCAGGGTGGCCTTGGCAGGACTGGGGAAGGGCTCAGAAGGGTTTCACAGTTCCAGATCATTCTGTGGTTCCTGTGGCTCCGTGTCTGGAACCCCTCTGGCGTGGCCAGGGTGGGGGAGACCCCTGGGGCCTCGGGGTGAGGAGGGGTCTGAGCAGCCCAAGGGGTGCTGTGAGAAGCAGGAGCTGCAGGAATGTCCTGAGCAGGACAGGAGCTTCAGCCTGCCCAGCTCAGAGTTAATCCTGGGCTTTATTTCCCACCCCATAGCCCTGGCTGGGCTCACTGGGGCTCCTTGGTGAGGAGATTCCCCCTCTGCCCAGCCCTGGGCCAGGAGCCCTCTGGCACCCAGTGCCTCCCGGCACATGCCAGGCTCTAGAGTCACACAACAGAACATAAAGTGCCATTTTTCAGCCTGATGGGGTCTCTGGTGTCAAGATGACCCCGAGGTGTTGGAAAGTCTCTTTTTCCCAGTCTCAAGACCAAAGAAGAAGACAGGATTCCTTGGCTCTGGTTCTCAAGGTTGTTTATTCTCTGTTATCTATTCCATTCTCTCTCTGACCCACTGAGATCTGTCCAGCAGGTCGGGTTGTGGCACAGTCCCTGCCCTTGGGGTGGTGTTGGCTTTTTATACTAAAACCTACGTGTACTTTATTTACAATAATTTTCCAATACCTATCACCTGTGTTAGACAGTCTGTCTCTACTCTAAGCCAATCCAGAAGTGCCACCAGCAGAGCAGAAGATGGAGGGCAAGAAGAAGAAGGAGAAGGACAGGACACCCCCAGATTCCTCCATCTTGCCTCTTGAACCTCCATTCTAAAACCCCAAAATTCTCCATTTTCACCCTGTGACAAATTCACTGTCATTCTACTCAAACCCTTGTGGCTGGTAACTCCTCACACAAAGTTGGGAATTGTTTCCATGGGCTAAAATCAAAGGCACAGGTGTCTGTGACTGCGTGCCAAGGTCTCTGAGCCCCTGCCAGGGTCTGGAGTCCCCCAGGGCAGCCAGAGCAATGTCCTGGGCTCTGACATCCAGCCCAGACAATGGCAGGGCAGGACAGAGCCTCGCTGAGAGCTGAGCACTTAGGTGAAAAATTTAAATGAGATATAAACCAGCCCGGCTCAGATATTGATTAACGGCTGAAAAAGAAGGAGTTACAACTCATTTATTCATTACACCCTGACATAATACAGGAATTATTTAATTAGGAACAGAGTTATTTACAGAAGGTGCATTTGTGGCGAGTTTAAATCAATAGGTTTAGTTAATAAGCAAAAATATAAATCGAGGTGGGGTTTAATGAACTGCAGGTCTGGCAGCAGCTCTGGGAGTGCATCCCTCTGGCAGCAGCCCTGGGTGATGTTTATGGGTAGCTCACCTTTAAATTCATTTCTCTGTGGCAGTTCTGTGCTCTCCTGTAGAACAGTTCAGTTCTCTGCATTTGGTGGGGACAGATGGGGATGGCAGGGCCTGGTGAAGGGTTCCATCAGCCAGGAGAGCTGGGACAGAGGCTGGGACAGGGCATGAGGGCAGGGCTGGATCCCTCTCCTGGGACTGGTGAAGGGCTTCCATCAGCCAGGGCTGTGACGGTGTTCACAGGGGTCTCAGGGTGAGGGAAGAGACGAGGATCTGACTCCATGTTTCAGAAGGCTGATTTATTATTTTATGATATATATTACATTAAAACTATACTAAAAGAATAGAAGAAAGGATTTCGTCAGAAGGCTTGATAAGAATAGAAAAAGAAAGAATGATCACAAAGGTTTGTGGCTCGGCTCTCTGTCCGAGCCAGCTGAGTGTGATTGGCCATTAATCAGAAACACCCACACGAGACCAATCCCAGATGCACCTGTTGCATTCCACAGCAGCAGATAACCATTGTTTGCATTTTGCTCCTGAGGCCTCCCAGCTTCTCAGGAAGACAAATCCCAAGGAAAGGATTTTTCACAAAAGATGTCTGTGACACAGGGCAGCAGTGCCAGGACTCCAGGGAAGCTGCACAGGGGCTGGGACAGGGGATGTGGGCAGGAATGGGAGAGTGGGAATTGGGAATTATTCCTGGCTGGGAGGGGGCTGAGACCCTGGCACAGGTGCCCAGAGCAGCTGGGCTGCCCCTGGACCCCCCATCCCTCAGGGAAAAGTCCTTTTCCTCAGGTAGAAATGCAGCTCTTTTCCCTAAGCAGGAGCCCCTTGCTGAGGGAATTCTGCTGCAAAACCTAAAAATTATTAAGGAAAGTCAGAGTTTTGGATTTTGGAAGAAAATCCTGCAGTTTTTAGGCAAATCTGTAATTTCCAAGGGAATTTCTGCTTGGATGACAGCCCTCTGGCTGCTTTTCTTTCTTTCACATCAGTAGAAATGGAAATATGGATTCACTGAGAGCTGGATCAGTCCAGAGGTTACAGAATTTATCCTCAATACTTTAAAAACAGAGTGGTTTTTGGAAGAGGAATAATTTCCTCTTTTCTCCAGAGGCAGCAGGAAGGATGGAGAGCATGTTTCCTATTTCATTGCAATATTTTTCAGAGCAGGAAGGCCCAGCACACTCCTGATCTGTTTGATAGCATCCTTGCTTCCTGGCACAGACAGAAAAGTGAGGGTGAGCACAATAAAACACAATTTATTCATCCCACTCTTACCATTTACCGTAAGAGAGATTGATCTGAGCACAGGCAGGAATCCCTTCCTCCCTCTTGCCAAGCTCTTGAACTGGGATTGAAGGCACTGACTTGCTTTAATTAACACTAATGCTCAATTAAATCAAGTCAACATTAAGATTCATGAATTACAACCTCCAATTATCAAATTATTTGAAGGCAGCTTGTCGGGATGCAGCCACACAAAGCCTGAGGAGGGGGATCCCAGCTCAGGAGCGGTGCCAGGGGCAGGCATCTGCAGCTGGGGGGCCCTGGGCACAGCGGGGCACAGGGGCAGTTCCTGAGCCCCCAGGGCAGTGACAGGGGGTGACAGGCTGTGACACAGCCCCCAGAGCAGTGACACACTGGCACAGCCCTGAACTCCCCGGAGAGCACTGCAGTGACCTGAGGCTCTGGAGAAGTTCCCAAAGTGGAATGATGGCACTGGGATTGTGGGTGTGGGGTTTGAATAGAAGTGTGTGAGATCACACTTCTCACAGGTGGGAAACTTAGAATTTAAGAGTTTAGAATACAGTAATAGATATAGAGCAAGATGGAGGTTTTAGGGTGGAGGCTGCTCCTTGTTCTTGTTCTTGTTCTTGTTCTTGTTCTTGTTCTTGTTCTTGTTCTTGTTCTTGTTCTTGTTCTTCTTCTTCTTCTTCTTCTTCTTCTTCTTCTTCTTCTTCTTCTTCTCCTTCTCCTTCTCCTTCTCCTTCTCCTTCTTCACCTTCTTCTTCTTCTTCAACTTCATTTTCTTCTTCAACTTCATCTTCTTCTTCACCTTCTTCTTCAACTTCATCTTCTTCTTCACCTTCTTCTTCACCTTCTTCATCATCTTCTTCTTCACCTTCTTCTTCTTCTTCATCATCTTCTTCTTCTTCACCTTCTTCATCTTCTTCACCTTCTTCAACTTCTTCTTCAACTTCTTCTTCACCTTCTTCACCTTCTCCACCTTCTTCACCTTCTCCACCTTCTCCTTCTCCTTCTCCTTCTTCATCATCTTCTTCTTCACCTTCTTCTTCTTCAACTTCTTCTTCAACTTCTTCTTCACCTTCTTCACCTTCTTCACCTTCTCCACCTTCTCCTTCTCCTTCTCCTTCTCCTTCTCCTTCTCCACCTTCTTCACCTTCTTCTTCTTCATCATCTTCTTCTTCTTCACCTTCTTCTTCTTCAACTTCTTCTCCACCTTCTTCACCTTCTTCTCCTTCATCTTCTTCTCCTTCACCCTCTCCCGGGCTTTGGGTGGTTTTGTACAACTGGACAGAAAAGTCCCCATTATGGGCCATGCGTGGTTGGTTTTTGGGTTAAAAGTGAAATAATTTAGGTATCATTTCTGAAACATCCTAAAGCCTCAGATTTCTCTGGGGCAGGCTGTAGTGTAATTAGGTGGAGATGTTCTTTAGGTAATTTTAATCCATACATTATTTTTCTTCACCAGAATGTCCAGACCATGAACAAACTCTGTGTTCAATGCAAAGGTCCAAATGGCCACTAGAGATTAGTATCATGTGGATAAGGAAGACATATTCAACTGTAATCTGGAAAAAATCATATCAAATGGATTAATTTTAATATTATCTAACTGTTGAAAAGCGCCCTGGCAATAACAACCTACTCATCATTTTCATTTGTAAAGAAAACGTGTTTACGTGGAGCAATTAAAAATATCAGCTCAACATCTGTAGAACACAGACAAGACTGAGCTAATTTATTTCCAGACTTAGTGAGCAGGTCTGAGCTCAGTCTGCAGGGAGAGTTCTCCATCTCCAGTTGAGATAGATAAAGGCTCCTTTGCAGCGGGTGCAATGTGAGGAGGGCTGAGTTACAGAGCACGTGGGTTTGTAATGGAGATCACAATCTTCAGCAAACAGTTTAGGGGAAATTAGGAAAATTCTGTTGGGCTCCATTGCCATCAGCTCCCATGAGTGGTGTCATTGGCAGGAGCTGCCCTCCGGGAATAAATGCATTTTCCTGCTGCAGGAGCTGCCCTCCAGGAATAAATGCATTTTCCTGCTGCAGGAGCTGCCCTCCAGGAATAAATGCATTTTCCTGCTGCAGGAGCTGTCTTCCAGGAATAAATGCATTTTCCTGCTGCAGGAGCTGTCTTCCAGGAATAAATGCATTTTCCTGCTGCAGGAGCTGCCTTCCAGGAATAAATGCATTTTCCTGCTGCAGGAGCTGCCCTCCAGGAATAAATGCATTTTCCTGCTGCAGGAGCTGCCCTCCAGGAATAAATGCATTTTCCTGCTGCAGGAGCTGCCTTCCAGGAATAAATGCATTTTCCTGCTGCAGGAGCTGCCCTCCAGGAATAAATGCATCTTTGTACTGCAGGAGCTGCCTTCCAGGAATAAATGCATTTTCCTGCTGCAGGAGCTGCCCTCCAGGAATAAATGCATTTTCCTGCTGCAGGAGCTGCCCTCCAGGAATAAATGCATCTTTGTACTGCAGGAGCTGCCTTCCAGGAATAAATGCATTTTCCTGCTGCAGGAGCTGCCTTCCAGGAATAAATGCATTTTCCTGCTGCAGGAGCTGCCCTCCAGGAATAAATGCATTTTCCTGCTGCAGGAGCTGCCTTCCAGGAATAAATGCATTTTCCTGCTGCAGGAGCTGCCTTCCAGGAATAAATGCATTTTCCTGCTGCAGGAGCTGCCTTCCAGGAATAAATGCATTTTCCTGCTGCAGGGAGGAGGGCTTTCCCAGCCAGGCAGGGCAGGGGGAGAAGTGCAGGGTCAGGGAGAGCTGCAGCCCTGCAGGAGCATCCCCTGCATGTCCTCCAGGAGCATCCTGTGCACGTCCTGGGGTCAGAGGGTGTGTGTCCATCCTTGGCATCAGCAGAGCTCTGTCCATTCCTGGGGTCAGAAGGTGTGTGTCCATCCCTGGGATTCTCAGCACAGCAGGGTCCTGGAGCCCTTGGATCTGGTCCAGGGGAAGGATGTGAGGATGAGGAAGGGCTGGGGCATCTCTGTACCCTCAGGAAAGGCTGGGGGAGCTGGGGTCCCTCTGGTGTCCCTCTGGTGTCCCTATTGACCCAAGCCATGCTGGATTCTGTGTCTGTGCACTTGGGGGCCTTTTCCAACCCCAGGGACTCTTGTGTTCCCCATCCCTGGTGCCAGAGGTCACAGCTGGTGGCTCTGCTGTCCCTCCCTGGTGCCACAGGACAGGGCTGGTGGCCGTGCTGTCCCTGGCAGGTGGGAGCACAGAGCCTTCCCCAAAACCACCAAATCAGCTGTGCAAACCCCACTGCAGCCCCCAGAGAGGATTTACTGTTCTGAGGATCAACAGTGCCTGACTTTGCCGTTTCTTCAAACATCAAGAGCCACGGTGGCTGTGCGGTGTTATTATTCATGGAAAAAGAAAATGAGAACTTTGCATGGGTAGTTTAGGTTAGATACAGAAATGATTAATTTTGTTTAATTTAATAGAGAGATCTCATTTCACTGCTACCTAATATTTAATATTTTTCCTCCTGTCTTGGTTCTTTCTTTAGACTTTCATGGTACTGAAAGAGAAATAATGAAAGAAAAAAGAGGCAAAGAATGCAAAGTAAAACAAAAATGAGGCTGCTCAATCAGGCAGGGAAAAAAAGCTATCTAAAATCCCCTGAATAAGATCAGGGAAAATGAATCATATCTTCTTCATTCAAGAGGTGAATTTGGCTTCAGGCATTACAGTCTGAGAATGTTGGAGCACACTTTGTGCAGAACTGCCCCATTTCTGCCCAGCCTGACTGTCACAGACACTTTTATGAAAAATCCTTTCCTTAGGATTTGTCCTCCTGAGGAGCTGGGAGGCCTCAGGAACAAAATGTAAACAATGGTTATCTGCCGCTGTGGAATGCAACAGGTGCATCTGGGATTGGCCCATGTTTGTTTGTAATTAATGGCCAATCACAGTCAGCTGGCTTGGACTCTCTGTCCAAGCCACAAACCTTTGTTATCATTCCGTTTCTATTCTTAGCCAGCCTTCTGATGAAACCCTTTCTTCTATTCCTTTAGTGTAGTTTTAATGTAATATATATCATAAAACAATAAATCAGCCTTCTGAAACATGGAGTCAGATCCTCGTCCCTTCCCCAACCCAAGAACCCCCGTGAACACGGTCACACCTGACAGGGCCCAGAGCAGCAGGGTCTGAGCTGGGCTTGTCTCTGGAGCTGCCCTGAGTCTGCTCCACACCCAGGGGCTGCACAGCTGCTGCTCACCTGAGGCCAAATGTTCCTTTATGGGAAAATGCTCCATTCCTGGAGGGGTTTGGGATCCCCTGGGACACGGGGCTGGCAATTATAGGGGTGTTGATTAGAAATAGGTATCTAGATGAAATATTGTTTAATATTTGCTGCGTTTTTCTGTGATGGTGTTCACAGGGGTCCCAGGATGAGGGAAGAGACGAGGATCTGACTCCATGTTTCAGAAAGCTGATTTATTATTTTATGACATATATTACATTAAAACTATACTAAAAGAATAGAAGAAAGGATTTCATCAGAAGGCTGGCTAAGAATAGAATAGCAAAGAATGATAACAAAGGCTTGTGGCTTGGCTCTCTGTCCAAGCCAGCTGACTGTGATTGGCCATTAATTACAAACAGCCACATGAGACCAATCCCAGATGCACCTGTTGCATTCCACAGCAGCAGATAACCATTGTTTACATTTTGTTCCTGAGGCCTCCCAGCTTCTCAGGAGAAAAAAATCCTAAGAAAGGATTTTCCATAAAAGATGTCTGTGACATTTTCCTGTGCTAACTGCCTGGGAAGGGGGACAGGACAGGGTACACATGTGAGGATGCAGGGATGTGTAATAAAGGAAGGATGGTGTTCATCAAACAGGGCAAGGGCACAAGGCTACCAAGACAACAAGGCTGGGCAGTGTGAGCAGAACTGAGTGCTGGACAGATTCAGTTTAGATGTAATGTAATATAGTAGAGAATAATATATATTTATTTTATATATTTCATTTTTATTCATTATTATTTATTATTTTATTTATATATATTTATATATATTATAGATTAATATATATTTTGCTGTAATGTGTAATATATAGTGTAATATAGTATAGAATAATATAGTATAATAAAGGAATTAATTAGCCTGCTGGTAAGATGGAGTCAGATGCATCATTCTCTCTCCCCCTCATCAGGGATGCCTGCAAATCCTATAAAAAGGATTCCTGCAGTGCCCTGTCACAGCTGGCTTGGGCCCAGGTCTCTTTCTGGGCCCCTGGGAGGTTTCACATCTCTGAAAGCGCTCCTTGTTCTGCAAAACCAGGGGTTATTTCCATTTTCTCCACTGGATGCCGCAGTCCCTGAGTGCTCTGGTAGCTCCATGTGGAGCTGTGTGAGTGAGATTTTCTCCCTCAGACACTCTGGGGATCCCTCTTGCTGCGCCTGCTGTGTCCCTGCCCCTCCCCAGCTCCAATCCCAGCCCTCCTCAGGGCAGAGCTGCAGGGACAGCAAATGTCACATATCCCCCAGCACCAAGGGACAGCAAATGCCACACATTCCCCAGCCCCAGGGACCTTCTGAGGGGCTCCCCCGGGCCAGAGGGAGGCTTCAAAGCATCAGACCCTGGGAATGGCACAGGGAGATTCTCCCAGGGCCCATCACAGAGTCACTGAGTGCTTGGGTGGGAAAGAAACTCAAATCCCACCCAGTGCCACCCCTGCCATGGCAGGGACACCTCCCACTGTCCCAGGGTGCCCCAGTGTCCAGCCTGGCCTTGGGCACTGCCAGGGATCCAGGGGCAGCCACAGCTGCTCTGGCAATCCCAGCCCAGCCAGGAATTCCCAGTTCCCAATCTCCCACCCATCCCTGCCCTCTGGCACTGGGAGCCATTCCCTGGCTCCTGTCCCTCCATGCCTTGTCCCCAGTCCCTCTGCAGCTCTCCTGGAGCCCCTTTAAATGCCTATTGGCTGTGAAAGGGTTAATCCAGCTGCTCCAATTTCCATCTGTCCCACTGATCCCAGGGAGGTTTGCAGGGTCCTACTGACCCTAGGCAGGTTTGCAGGGTCCCACGGTCCCTGTCTGGGGCAGTGATGGGATGCTGCAGCCCTGAGGAGGAAAAGCAAATGCCACCACAAGAAAACTCAGCTTTGGAACTGCTGGGTTTCCTTGGGAGCACTGAGGAGTATTTGGGCTGGAGGTGTTTGTGGCTGCAATTTTCAGTAGCCTATTTGAGCATGAAGTGTTTGTGGCTGTGATTTTCAGTGATTTTCAGCAGCTCTGGGGTCCCTAAAGCCAGTGACGCTTTTTTTCCTCCATTTGTAGCCTGTTCCCTCCAGGTTAAAGTTGTCTGAAATACTCCTCTTGTCATGGAATTCCTCTTCAGGTGAGACTTGTGTAGCCAGGCAGAGGATCAATAAACTCTGAATCCGAAATGCACCTGCCTGTGTCCATGCTCACACAGCCCTTGAATGCAGGTGTATCCAAAATGCACCTGTGCCTGTGTCCATGCTCACACAGCCCATGCTGCTGGGCAACCCTGGCCATGCTCTAGAGCTCCCAGAATTTGTGTTGGAAAAGCCAACCTGTCCCCTGCTCCCAGGATCCAACAATTCGCCCCAGAACCATGAAATCCCCAAATCCCTGGGGCTTGTGAAGCCCTCTCAGCCCAGGGAGTGCCAGCTGTGCCCAATGCCCACCCTGTCCCCAGCCCAGAGCTCTCAGTGCCACCTCCAGGGGACACCTGCAGGGTTGGGCACTGCAGCCCTCCCTGGGCAGTGCCAAGGCCTGAGCCCCCTTTCCGTGGGGAAATTCCTGCTGTGCCCACCCTGAGCTGCCCCGGCCCAGCCTGAGGCCGTTCCCTCTGCTCCTGTCCCTGTTCCCTGGAGCAGAGCCCGACCCCCCGGCTGTGCCCTCCTGGCAGGAGCTGTGCAGAGCCACAAGGGCCCCTGAGCCTCCTTTGCTGCCCTGAGCCCCAGGGAAGGAGCAGAGCTCTGGTTTTCCCTGCCCCTGCAGCAGGAGTGCAGCCCAGGGATGGAGATGGCACAAACCCATCCTGGGTCCCTGCTGCTGGCTCTTGGTGTGACCCCAGGTATGGGGGGCTCTGAGGCTGTTCCCCCACACAGCCAGTTCTTCAAAGAGCTGGATTAATAATTCACACCACACGACTCAGCTACAGAGCATTTCCCTGAACTGTTTCTTGATGGAATTTATTCCAGCATTTATGGCTCATTTTTCTTCCTTTTAAGCTGAGCATGTTTGCAAATGAAAGCTGGAGAGTTTTCCACAGCCTGTTCCACACACAGATCACAGGATGTCAGGAAACTGGGGGAGAAAAGAATGAATACTTGAAGTAAAATAGACTTGAGATTGTTTCGCATGAGCCAGTTCCTTTGAAGTGTCTTGTTGTGAACTGGGAAAATGGAAATGTAAAGTTGGGGCAAAGTTGTGATGTTTGGGATGAGGGGGAGTGGTGGTGCCCAGGAAAAGGGAGATGTGCCCTGGCACAGGGCTCTGTCCCAGCCTGGCACTGCTCCCCAGACAGAAAATGCAGCTGAAAAGCTGTTGTGGCTGAATTTATGGGAACCGTGAGATGAATAGAATTGAGGTAGTTGTAGATTGTTCATTTTTTCATTTCTTTAGGTACCAGCTAAGCATAGGACAAAACTATGAAAGAGAAAAAATACGTTCCTAGTTCATTTAATGAGGTTGTCACTTTTTACCCATCCTTCTAGAAATGGCTCTAAAAATAGCTACAAAACACAGGGTTCTGAGATTCTAATTCCACTCCTTCCCCAGCCCTCCAAAGGCAGGAATATTCAATATTCCATTCCTTTAGTGCAGCCAGCAAATACACACAAGTCTCGTACTATTGTATATGAAACTTTAATGATTTATAAAAAGCATCCAGGACAGTATTTATTTATTTATTCACTTAATAAACCTTTTCAACCAATCACTTTTTTTGTTCAATCAACACCTTTGTGTACCTCCCTCACCCAGCTGCAGTCAGTGGTGGCATTCTGGAGATTCCGTGGGCGACAAAGTGAATTATTCTCCTGAGCCATGACAAGTCTCCTAAAGAGGCAGAGATTTGCAAGGCTCTTTCTGTGTGGCCACAACAGCTTCTGGAATTTTATTTCCAGCAATGAAAACATGCTGGGTTCCCCGCTGGCAAATCCAGCTGCCTTTGTGGCTGAGCTCTCCCTGTGAACTCCCTTCCTCAGTGGGAACCCTCTGTGTCCCTCTAACTCTCCTGTTCCTTGCTATCCATGCCCCAGGCTCCAGGCAAGGGGACTGCTGGGGGAGGTGGAGGTGGTGACAGCAGGGAACAGTTCTGGTGTGCTGGCCTCATACAGGTGAGGCCCCTTCCCTTCCCTTCCCTTCCCTTCCCTTCCCTTCCCTTCCCTTCCCTTCCCTTCCCTTCCCTTCCCTTCCCTTCCCTTCCCTTCCCTTCCCTTCCCTTCCCTTCCCTTCCCTTCCCTTCCCTTCCCTTCCCTTCCCTTCCCTTCCCTTCCCTTCCCTTCCCTTCCCTTCCCTTCCCTTCCCTTCCCCTGATGACCCAGAGCAGAGGCTGGATGGAGTTCCAGAATAAAGCAGGGATTCATTCAAAGCATCTCCTCCATGGATCCACCTTGGGCAGCACCAGAGCCCAGCCAGGGCTGCACCCAAGATCAACCAAAATGGCCCCAAAATGCACGGCCGGGCACGGGCTCTGTCCCTGGGATCAGTTCTGCTCCATTTGCACCTTGCAGTTCATTGTCCCATTCCAGCTTTAGCCCCTGCAGTCCCACCCTGCTTGTTTTTCTCTCTCCAGCCCACGGGGTTTGTGCTCCTGGGCTGAGATTTGGGTCATTTGTCCTTGGTGCCCAGCTGGAGCAGGAATTGTTTTGTCTCCCTGCTCTGTGCACAGAGCTCACCATCCCCTGATATGGAGCCCAGACCCACACACTAAAGCAGCACAGAATCTGAAAATATAAAATTTAAACCCCAAGGCATCAGTGGCAGCCCTGAGGAGCTCCCTGTGCCTCCCTGTTGACAGCCAGCCTCTGCACCAGGAGCAGTGGCTCAGTGCAGCCAGCAGGAATTCCAGAATTCCCAGGTTCTCACCCCAGGGCTCTGCAGGCTGAGCTGCCCTGCACTAACACTGGCCAAGGGCAGAGCAGGCCCTGCAGAAAGCTTTGATCCCAACATGGCAGTGGTGTTATTCATTTCTCCTGCCCACTGACAACTTCCCTGCCTTTCAATTACCCTCAACCTTTGCAGAGCAGTATTCCTCCCCCTCTCCTGGTGCATTTCAGCTCCATGGCAGGAGGAATTCCCTCACTGCCTGCAGGCACAGCTCAGTTTATTGATCCAGAGCAGCATATTGACTCAGAAGGTCAGCATGTGGGAAAAAAATAGAGAAAAATGGGTTTTGTTCCTAGTGCCTCTTCCTTAAAATGCTAATAATGAGCTGTGAGGGACCCTGGGGGGCCAGGACAGTGACCCTGTGTTATCTGAACAGGAATGGAGAGGGAAGCAGGGCTCACCTCCAGGCAGCCCCAGCGGAGGCTGCGGATGGAGACCTGGGCATGGACCGGGTCCCTTTTCTCACCAGAACAGGGATTTCCTCTTGCTTTGGCTCAGGATAAGCACAACAAGCAAACAACCACAAAAGCAAATTAGAGCTGTGCTTGTTTAACTGGCACCTGTGATTTGGAGAGAAATGAACCTTCACCTGTGCTGGATAAAATCTGCAACCTTCACCTTTGCTGGATGAAATCTGCAGCAGAACACAACAAGAGTTTACCCACCTGAGGGGATAAGGGAAGGGTATTTTAAGTTAGAAATGGTTTGGACTCCCTGTACTCACCCTCCATGTGTAACTGGCTCCAGTCCCTGGATTCCTTGTGCGAGACATCTCCAAACCCAACAGAGAAGCTTGGGTCTTTCCCAAAGACCCAAAACCTATTTATTTCAGCGCAGTTCAGCTCTCATTGCAGACTGGCTCCTGCCCTGGCCTCCTCTGGGTCACTGTAAGAGTGTCTAAAGTCTCCACTCCTTTAGACAATGCAGCTAGGCAGAAGCCAGTGTGCAATCTGCAAAAGAACTGGTCACTGGAAAGATCAATGCCCAGAACAGAGATGGAGTGACCAACAAGTGGCTGCACATGTACAAAACAACTGAAGAAGACCAAGAGATTCTGCCCCAGCAGATCCACTGGTTATAACAATGAGGCTAGGGGAAGAAGGGAAATGGGTGGAATTTTTGTATTGTAAAGAGATCAGCCTTGTCCCCAGTCAGAAAACGCAAACTGTGAAGAGATCAGCCTTGTCCCCAGTCAGAAAATACAAACTGAGAAGAGATCAACCTTGTCTCCAATCAGAAAATGCAAATTGAGATCAGCCTTGTCCCCAGTCAGAAAATGCAGATTGTGATCAGCCTTGTCCCCAGTCAAAAAATGCAGATTGTGATTAGCCTTGGTTTCTCACATTCCCAGCTGGCTGCATTGGATATTCCAGGGGCTGGGCTGGAGTGCTCTGTGTTCTCCTGCCCCCAGGGCACTCAGCTCCATATTTAACTGCCAATACCCTACAGAGCGTGGCCACGGTGGCTGAACAGTTATTTCATGTTCAGTCTTTATTTTCTGCAGTGAGAAATCTGAAATAATCACCCTGCTGGTGGGACAAGAAAGGCAGAGCTGCTCTGGCTGGGCTGGTGCCCTCTGAGCACAGCCCCAGCCCCTCAGAGAGGGCTGAGCTGCAGGAAAAGGCTGAGGGAGCTGCAGGGAGCAATGCTGGGGCTGCAGGGAAAGCCCCTGTGAAAAACACCAATCACCTGTTTTTAAAATGCCAAAAATTTAGTAGTAATAAAATGGTTATAAAAATAGCAATATAATTAGAGTAATAATAATTTGGACAGTTTGGATGAGGACAATATGAGACAATAAAACAAAGAGTTATGGACAGGCCAGGTACCTCTTTCTGGGCAAAATAAGCCTGAAAGAGGCCCCACGTTATCAGAGCATTAACCCTTAAAAGCAACAGCCTGTTGCATATTCATACAGCTCATCCATGATGCATAAATTCCATTCAAACTCAGGATTCTGTCTTGTTACATTCTCCCATATGCACGCAGTCTCTGTTTCACTTGAATTTAAAGAACCAGAGCCAGAAACTTTGTTTTGAGAATCTGAATTGACCTTGTTATTATCAGTTTGTTTAAAACACTCCATCAAAGCTCTAGAAGTCGGCATAAGTGCTCTTAAGCTTTCATCTTTTTTCATCTCTATTCATGCTAACCTTCTAAAGATATACATTAAATAACCTTGTTGCCATCCTTAAACCAATTCTACAGAGGCCTATTGTTATTTGTCACGTATGCTCTACTGCTTGGGAAACTTTTCTGCTTATCTGCAATGCTAACAAAACTTCAGTCTGAGGCCTATACTTTTTTAACCATTTCCTAAAAACCCTCTAACTTTATGGATTCCAACATGTCTGGGCAGTGTCAGCTTCTTCCTCTGAATCCTGACAGTGTCTCCAGGGCTGAGCAGGCAGGAAGAAGTTCGTTTGTGCTGATAATGGAGCAATAAATTCTCTTTCTCTGAGAGATTCAGGTGTCCTGTGGCTGCTATCTCACTGCCAGTCCTTTCTTTAGAGAAAGTATCTTACATAGCATAGTTTCTATTTTTAACATTTTGTTATAACCTAAAACTATATTTAACACACTAGTTAAGAAAATTAATACAGCATAACTTTCTAACACAACACATATAATATTAATTTGAATATTTGCCAAAAGCCAATCATAAAATACATATTTTTCACAGCCCCTCTGCTTGGAACCTGTGCTCCAAACCCAGGGAAATTGGGATCACTCCCTGGTGTCCCTCTTGCTTCTCTCACTTTGTCATCCTCAACAGCAGCAACAAGAAATGTGCTGTGTGTGATCTCCCAGGTGGGGGAGTTTCCCTGTGACACCAAAACAAAGTCTACAGAAACTATTAAAGAGGAATCAGAAGGACACAGCAGAGATTTTCAGAGTGACAAGGAAATGATTGCTCCAAGGAGCTGGGGCGATTGAGGGAATGGATGAATTTCTTCTGTTCAGAGGGAGCATAATCCCATAGCCAGCTCTTCGGATTTGCACCTGAATCCCAAAATTGATGCCTTGAGACAGAGAATGCATCAGCCCAGGGCTGTGCAGGCACATGGGAAGGCCCTGTCCCCACCCTGGGGATGGGGACACAACACAGGAGGCACAGGGGCCCCTGTGGGGACTGAAAAAGTGAAAAGAGCCTTTTATTGCAGTGGCTCTGGGCCTGTCTGCAGAGAGTTTGGTGTGCAGGAGCATCCTGGGCATGGCTGGGGTTTGCAAAGGCCTGGCTTAACCTAAACTCAGTTGCCAAAGTCCTGGTTTAACCTCAGCTGCCAAAGGCCTGGTTTAACCCAAGCCCTGCTGCCAAAGGCCTGGTTTAACCTCAGCTGCCAAAGGCCTGGTTTAACCTCAGCCCAGGTGCCAAAGGCCTGGTTTAACCTCAGCTGCCAAAGGCCTGGTTTAACCCAAGCCATGCTGCCAAAGGCCTGGTTTAACCTCAGCCCAGGTGCCAAAGGCCTGGTTTAACCTCAGCTGCCAAAGGCCTGGTTTAACCCAAGCCATGCTGCCAAAGTCCTGGTTTAACCTCAGCTGCCAAAGGCCTGGTTTAACCTCAGCCCAGCTGCCAAAGGCCTGGTTTAACCTCAGCCCAGGTGCCAAAGGCCTGGTTTAACCTCAGCCCAGGTGCCAAAGGCCTGGTTTAACCCAAGCCCTGCTGCCAAAGTCCTGGTTTAACCTCAGCCCAGGTGCCAAAGGCCTGGTTTAACCTCAGCCCAGGTGCCAAAGGCCTGGTTTAACCTCAGCTGCCAAAGGCCTGGTTTAACCCAAGCCCTGCTGCCAAAGGCCTGGTTTAACCCAAGCCATGCTGCCAAAGGCCTGGTTTAACCTCAGCCCAGGTGCCAAAGGCCTGGTTTAACCCAAGCCCTGCTGCCAAAGGCCTAGTTTAACCTAAATCCAGCTGCCAAAGTCCTGGTTTAACCTAAATCCTGCTGTCAAAGACCTGGTTTAACCTCAGCCCAGCAGCCAAAGGCCTGGTTTAACCTCAGCCCAGCTTATGTTATGACCCAAGATGTCCCTGTGCAGGGTGGGCAGGGCTGGGATGGTGCTGCACCTGCAGCTGGGCAGGGCTGGGGGCACTGGGGCACCGCTCACCTGGGGCTGGGGTGGGACACCAAGGAGGGGTGGGATATGGGGCAGGGACATGGCGGGGGACATGGGGACATGTGCAGTGTCCTGAGCTCACCTGGGCACTGCTGACCTTGGACATGAATGGTCCTGCCCATGTCCCTGCGCTGCCCTGTCCTTGTCCCTACCCATGTCCCTGCCCTGCCCGTGTCCCTGCCCTTGTCCCTGCCATGTCCTTCCCCTGCCCTTGTCCCTGTCCTTGTCCTTGCCCTTGTCCCTGCCATGCCCATGTCCCTGCCCGTGTCCCTGCCATGTCCCTGCCATGCCCATGTCCCTGCCCGTGTCCCTGCCCTTGTCCCTGCCATGCCCATGTCCCTGCCCGTGTCCCTGCCCTGCCCTTGTCTCTGCAGAGGAAGCCGAGGCTCCCCCTGGGCCATCCCCACTGGGACCAACCCCTGGAAATGCCCATGAGCTGATGGCAGAGGAGAGGGGAGGAGAAGAGAGGGGAGCAGTGCAGGAGAAGCAGAACGGTGATGAAAGGAGACTGCTCAGGGCAGGATGGAGCAGAACCAGTGACAGAGCAGGAAAAGCAGAGCAGTGAGAAAAGAAGACTGCTTTTGTGCAAAGGGAAATGAAAACCAACAGGAAAAGGGTGATAAACACAATGCAGGACATCAGCTGGAAATGGCAAAAGGGAAAATGCTAATTAAGGAGCGAGCATTGCACATCTGAAATCAAATGTTCCAATAAATGCCATCCCAGGAGCAGCCTGGGACAGGCAAGGTGGGGTTTAAGGATTTAAGGTCCCTTCCCACCCAAACCATTCCATGATGCTGGCTATAATTTAATTTTTTGCCCAGGACTGTGGCTGAGCCCAAGGAGGCAGAACCTCTCAGGGAGCCACTTGTGATGGATCTGTGCTCTTTTCAGGGATCCCCCATGGCAGGAAGGAATGATGAATCCTCCATGTTCTTAGAAGGCCAATTTATTATTTTATGATATTATATTATATAAAATAATGCTATTCTGAAACTATACTAAAAATAGAAAAAGGATACTCACAGAAGATTTAACAAGATAATACTGAAAACTCTTGACTCCTCTTCAGCATCCAACACAGCTGGACTGTGATTGGTCATTAAATAAAAAAAAAAAAATCATATGTTGGGTAAAAAATCTCTAACCACATTCCAGAGCAGCAAAACACAGGAGAAGCAAATTAGATAATATTGCTTTCCTTTTTCTCTGAGATTTCTCAGCTTCCCAGGAGAGAAATCCTGGCAAAGAGGATTTTTCAGAAAATGTGATGGTGACACTGGATCTGTTGGCTGGAGGGTTTGGGGTGGCTCAGCTGCAGTTGTTGCCCTCAGGCAGGGTTTAGGGGATTTGGGGGATTTCGGGGATGTCACTGTGACCCTGTGGAAAGCTGGCTCTTCAGGAGGACAAAACAGGCATGGGGTGAGTGCCCAGGCATTTTCCACCTGACAGGAGCTGTCAGGATTAAGGAGGGAAGAAAAATCACTTCCTTTTGTTGTGCCAGGGAATTCAAATGCTCCAAGATTTAGTGTAACACGGGATATGCTTAAGTGGTAATTGTTCTTTGTTTCAAACTACATCAATTTGCAGCTGGAACACTATGGCTGTCACTGGAAATGCTTTGTAAATTTATTTACAGGCAGCAGGAAAGTGAAGAAGCACACAGACAGAATTTTAAATACAAATTGCTTCAAGATACAATTTCCTCCAATTGCTGTAATGTGCATTATGAATTTAATTTCAGTACATTTCTGCTATATAATAACCTGATTTGGAAGTATAAATGCAAATTAAATTTAAATAACTTATAATTTTTTATGTGATCTTTTATAAATATTTACTGTGGGGGTCTTATTGAATCAAGGAGGCCCTAAAGTGAGCAGAGCATGAGGAAGCAAGCTCATCCCTTCCCTGGGCGTGCTGGGGCTGTGCTGGGCAGGACCTGTTTGTGCTCCAGCCCCTCAGTCTGGGGGGACACAGCTGCACTGACACCAGAGAGCTCCCAGGATTCAGCAATTTATCCCAGGACCACGAAATCCCCAAATCCCTGAGGCTGGAAAAGAGCTCCAAGATCAGAGTCCCAGCTGTGCCCAATGCCCACCCTGTCCCCAGCCCAGAGCTCTCAGTGCCACCTGCAGGGATGGGCACTGCAACCCTCCCTGGGCAGTGCCAAGGCCTGAGCCCCCTTTCCGTGGGGAAATTCCTGCTGTGCCCACCCTGAGCTGCCCCGGCCCAGCCTGAGGCCGTTCCCTCTGCTCCTGTCCCTGTTCCCTGGAGCAGAGCCCGACCCCCCGGCTGTGCCCTCCTGGCAGGAGCTGTGCAGAGCCACAAGGGCCCCTGAGCCTCCTTTGCTCCAGGTGAGCCCTGCCCAGCTCCTCAGGGATTCTGCAGCCCCTGCCCAGCTCCTCAGGGATTCTGCAGCCCCTGCCCAGCTCCTCAGGGATTCTGCAGCCCCTGCCCAGCTCCTCAGGGATTCTGCAGCCCCTGCCCGGCTCCTCAGGGATTCTGCAGCCCCTGCCCAGCTCCTCAGGGATTCTGCAGCCCCTGCCCAGCTCCTCAGGGATTCTGCAGCCCCTGCCCGGCTCCTCAGGGATTCTGCAGCCCCTGCCCAGCTCCTCAGGGATTCTGCAGCCCCTGCCCAGCTCCTCAGGGATTCTGCAGCCCCTGCCCAGCTCCATTCCCTTCAGGTCCCTCCTGCTCTTCCCTGGGCCAAACAGGCAGCAGGGGCTGCTGGCCAGGCCAGGCTCACCAGGCTCTGCCTTGTTTGAAATGCCTGACTCGTCCCTGCCCTCTGGGCAGAAATAATTGTGCTGTTCCCTTCCCATTGGTGAAACAACAGAGAAAATTGGTCCAACATTGAAGTTCTCTACTGCAGTTTGTTTCTCAGTGTTTCTCTCATTTTAAATGGCTGACAGGTGGGTAGTTTTAAATGGATTTAGCACATGATGCAATTATGTAAACACAATAAACACTACTTAAGATTATTTAATAATGTTATAATAAAATAAAGCAACATCAACAATAAAATACTGTTCAAATTTGAAAATTATTAGAATGTTTTGAGAATTAACATAATTCTGAATTGGTTTGGGTTGGGAAGGACTTTAAAACTCATTCAGGGCCACTCTTGCCATGGCAGGGACACCTCCCACTGTCCCATGCTGCTCTGAGCCCCAGTGTCCAACCTGGCCTTGGACACTTTTCTCAGTGCAGAGTGTCCCCCCGATGTCCTGGCCAGCAGGGCATGTCCAGGAGATCTGAGATCAGCTTTTAACCCGGGTTTTCCTGCTTCCACCCGGGCCAGGAGTAATCCTGGAGCAGGATTAAAGGAAATGCTGGAGGCAAGAACCCAGGGCTGGGATCTCTGCTTTGAGCCCCCCCAGCTGGGAGCTTCCCAGAGAGCAGCACGGGCAGGGAGCTGTTCCCTAACATTTGGAGGAGTTTGTTTTGCAGATTTTTTTTTAAGCCACTGCAGTTGAAAATAAATAAATACTGAAGGGCAATTTTAGCAGCGTGATTCTAATTTGTTTAATCAGATTATGTTGTTTTCTTCTCTGCTGCCTTCTAATTTGGATATATGAAAATGAAATTAATATTAGATTCTCATATTTATTCAGGCTTAATGAGATGATTGGAATGGATTGCCAGAATGGAGTCTTTTAAATGTGGCTAAACTTGGCTTCCTGGGACGTGTCTTCCATGAGGGCTTCATTCCCTCCTGAGGTTAGGAAAATGACCCAGAAATGACCCACTTGTGCTCCTAATCATTCCAGAATCCTGTCAGCAGCAGCTGCTGCAAGGTTTGACAGCACCAAACACAGGAGGAAATGGCCTTGAACTGAATAAGGGCAGGGATGGGTGGGAGATTCCTGGCTGGGCTGGGATTGCCAGAGCAGCTGTGGCTGCCCCTGGATCCCCGGCAGTGCCCAAGGCCAGGCTGGACATTGGGACAGTGGGAGGTGTCCCTGCCATGGCAGGGGTGGCACTGGGGGGGATTTGAGGTCCCTTTAACCCAAACAGCAGCTCCAGTGCTGCCATCCCACCAGCCCTCCTGCTGGAATAGAGACCCCAAAGCTTCCAGGGCTGAGTTGTGTCCCCCAGGCACGTCCTTGACTCTGTGGTGTCACTGCAGGTGCCTGTGCTGGTGCCCCCAGGCCTGGGGGAGCTCTGACCACCCCTGTCCATCTCTGCCCATCTCTGCCCACCTGTGCCCATCCCTGCCATCCCTGCCCATCCCTGCCCATCCCTGCCCATCCCTGCCATCCCTGCCCATCCCTGTCCATCCCTGCCCATCCTTGTCCATCCCTGTCCATCCCTGTCCATCCCTGCCCATCCCTGTCCATCCCTGCCCATCCCTGTCCATCCCTGCCATCCCTGCCCATCCCTGCCCATCCCTGCCCATCCCTGCCCATCCCTGCCCATCCCTGTCCAGCTCCAGCCCCAGAGCCATGGATCTCACCCGGGGCAGGGGTGGGGCTGAGGGACAGCAGTATCCCTGGTCTGGGCACACAAGAGTGGAATGTTTGAGGAGCGTTTGAAGGAGCTGGGGGTGCTCAGCCTGGAGAGGAGGAGGCTCAGGGCTGCCCTCATTGCTCTCCACACCTTCCTGCAGGGAGGTGCACACAGGTGGGGTCGGTCTCTGCAGAACCAGAGCGCACAGTCTGCAGCTACGGCAGGGAGGCACAGGTTGGATTTAGGAAGAAACGTTTCACCCAAAGAATAATAAAGCACTGGAATGCTCTTCCCAGGGAGGTGGTGGAATCACCATCTCTGGGTGTGTTTAATAAACACTGGACATGGCACTGGGTGCTATAGTGTGGGTGAGGTGTGAGGGCACAGGTTGGACTGGATGATCTCAGAGGGCTCTTCCAACCTCATCATTCTGGGATTCTGGGATTCTGGGATTCTGTGAGTGTCATTGGCACCAGGAGTATCCCAGGCATGGGCAAAGGGCCTGGCCAGGCAGTTTCTGGGCACTCTGGCTGTTGGCACCCCCCTGCAGACATCCCTGTAATTCCTGTGGCTCTCAGGTGACTTTTCCTGCAATCCCTGAGCAGCTCCTCCCCTGATTATCTCCATTGTGTACCCGGCCCTTTCGATCCGATGATATTTCCCACTCAATCAGCACATGCCTCCAACTTGTAATTATCTTGGGCAGTGTTTTCATAATGCACAACCCCTTCACCTTTTTGCTGTGCTGATTTATTGCCTCCGAGTTCAACCTTGATGTTCAATTTCCCGGCGTTGTTATTAACATCTCCTGCTAGAGAAAATAATCCCGCTGAAATTTCATGGGAAAATGAATCAAAACATGCTGATATTTACACACGGCCTTTTAATCATTTCAAACACTGTGAAGTTTCTGATTTAAAATTACAGTAATTTTATTTCAATTGTCCTTGGTGTTATCCCCAGCCGTAATTAGGAATATCCACAGAATGAACCAGCTGGCAGCTCCTTCCACCAGCAGTAAATAACACCTAAGACAGAAAGAAACCCCAGCTGATGCTTTGAACAGCAGGTTCCTGCAGGGTTTTAGTATCAGGGAGTTTGGATCAGTGTCCTTTGTGCTTTGTTTGGAGTCAATAGCAGTGAAGGAGTGAGACATAGATGGGGGATGGCAGTACCCATCCCACTCCAGGCTGGGAATCTGCCCCTCTCCAGGCTCTCCCTCTGCATCCAGCAGGGTTTAGAATGTGCTGAACCCAGCAGGGCCATGGGGCTCTGCAGGCATTTACACTCCTGGGCCTTGAAATCAGGGAATAACAACTCACAGGACTAGGGAATCTGAAATCAGGGAATCAGTGACTCACAGATCCCAGAATCAAAGAACCACAAATCTCAGAATCAGGGAGCCACAAATCCCAAAATGGGGAATCACAAATTCCAGAGTCAGGGAACCACAAAGCTCAGAATAAGGGAACCACAAATCCCATAATCAGGGACTCACAAATCCCAGAATCAGGGAATCAAGGAATCATAAAATGGTTTGGGAGGGAAGGACTTAAGGCCCTGGGTTGCTCCAGCCCCTTCCCAGGGCAGGGACTCTTTCCTGCCTCCCAGGCTGCTCCAAGGGCACCCTGCAAAGGGAACAGGGGCTGGAGATCTCTCCTGTCCCTGGCCCAGGATCCATCTCTGTGTGTGTGACCCAGGATCCTTCTGCGTGTGTGACCCAGGATGCCTCTCTCCTGGCCCAGGATCCTTCTCTGCTCTTGACCCTCTCTCCTAGCCCTGGATCCCTCTCTCTGTCCCTGTCCCTCTCTCTCTGTCCCTGGCCCTCTCTCTGTCCCTGGCCCTCTCTCTGTCCCTGTCCCTCTCTCTGTCCCTGTCCCTCTCTCTCTGTCCCTGGCCCTCTCTCTCTGTCCCTGGCCCTCTCTCTGTCCCTGTCCCTCTCTCTCTGTCCCTGTCCCTCTCTCTCTGTCCCTGGCCCTCTCTCTCTGTCCCTGTCCCTCTCTCTGTCCCTGTCTCTCTGGCCCTGTCCCTCTCTCTGTCCCTGTCTCTCTGTCCCTGTCCCTCTCTCTCTGTCCCTGTCCCTCTCTCTGTCCCTGTCCCTCTCTCTCTGTCCCTGTCCCTCTCTCTGTCCCTGTCCCTCTCTCTGTCCCTGTCCCTCTCTCTCTGTCCCTGTCCCTCTCTCTGTCCCTGGCCCTCTCTCTGTCCCTGGCCCTCTCTCTGTCCCTGTCCCTCTCTCTCTGTCCCTGGCCCTCTCTCTCTGTCCCTGGCCCTCTCTCTCTGTCCCTGGCCCTCTCTCTGGCCCAGGATCCCTCTCTCTGTCCCTGTCCCTCTCTCTGTCCCTGTCCCTCTCTCTCTGTCCCTGTCCCTCTCTCTGTCCCTGTCCCTCTCTCTCTGTCCCTGTCCCTCTCTCTGTCCCTGGCCCTCTGTCTGGCCCAGGATCCCTCTCTCTGTCCCTGGCCCTCTCTCTCTGTCCCTGTCCCTCTCTCTGTCCCTGTCTCTCTGGCCCTGTCCCTCTCTCTGTCCCTGTCTCTCTGTCCCTGTCCCTCTCTCTCTGTCCCTGTCCCTCTCTCTGTCCCTGGCCCTCTGTCTGGCCCAGGATCCCTCTCTCTGTCCCTGGCCCTGTCTCTGCTGTGGTTTCCATGCACTCACAGCTGTGGAGCTCCATCAATACAGCCCTGCTGGGTCCATCCCAGCCTCAATCACTTCCATCATGATCCCCGAGCTGGGCTGGGAGAGCAGTGCAGGCACAGGGCCAGGGCCCATCACAGCAGATTGGGATGGATGACCCTCATCTCACCAACGATGAGTCCAATAAAAAAAAATGTTGTCACACTCTAATGCATTATCTGTCATGATAATGAAACTTTATTTACTATTTCCGGGAAGATTTTCCCTCTCAGAGATGCTGCTGGAAGGAGCAGCCCAGCAAAACCCTGGGCTCTGTGGGGGCTGCCAGGCACGGAGAGAGGCTCCTGTGGATGCCTGGTGTCGGACACTCTCTCCTCCAGAGCTTTATTTGTTTGTCAGGCTGCAGCAGAGGCTGCTGAAGGCCCAGGGAGGGTGAAGGCTGGGGATGAACATCTCAGGGCGTCCCCAGCTGCAGCCTGTGGCTCCTGGGATGCATCTCTCATCTCTGGCAGGTCCTGCTCGGGCAAGCTGCCCCAAGCTCCCTGTGGCTGCCCCACTGCCTTTCTCTCTCTAGGGACTCTAGCTGCTCACAGTGACCCTGAGATGTGTCACAAAGTCTCTTTTCCCAGCCTGGTGCTTGAAGAAGGAGTCAGAGCTCTTCAGTTCTCGGTCTCAAGGTTGTTTATTGTTCCTTATCTATAAAATTCTTTCTCCTGTCCAGCCAAGGTCTGTTCAGCAGGACAGACAGAGGCACTCTGCCCCCAGGGTGGCGTTATCTTTTTATACTAAAAACTACGTATACAATATTTACAATTACTTTTATTATTTATATTATTATACTTTTATTATATTTATATTCTGAATATATTTATATACTAATGTATTTATTAGATTTATATACTTATATTTATGATATTGTTTATATTATTATACTTCTATTATATTTATATTATTATTTACTACAATTATTTACAATTAACTACAATGTACATTATTTACAGTTACTTCCCAATATTTATCACCTATGTTAGACAGCGAGCTTCTACTCTAAGCCAATCTGTGAGTGCCACTGTCACAG
The DNA here is from genome assembly GCF_027887145.1 of Ammospiza caudacuta. Classification (NCBI taxonomy): domain Eukaryota; kingdom Metazoa; phylum Chordata; class Aves; order Passeriformes; family Passerellidae; genus Ammospiza; species Ammospiza caudacuta. Next base: position 66,000,071 of record NC_080598.1, read on the forward strand.
CAGAAGATGGAGGCCAAGAAGAAGAAGGAGAAGGGCTGGACATGCCCAGATTCCTCCATCTTGCCCCCTGAACCCCCATTCTAAAAATCCTAAAAATCTATTTTTTCGCCCTGTGATAAATTCACTGTCATTCTGCTGAAATGTTGTGGCTTGTAATCCTTCATACAAGGTTGGTACTTGTTTTTTCCAAAGGCTAAATCAAAGGCACAGAGGTCTCTGTGCCAAGGTCTCTGAGCCCCCTGGCAGGGTCTCACATCCTCCAGGGCAGCCAGAGGGATTTCCTGGGTTCCCACATTTCCCTTCCTCAGCAGAGCTGCTCCCCCTCCATTCCCACCCCGGCCCCCAGAGCTGGGGCTGCTGTTTCTCAGTGCTCTCCTTGCCAGGCCCTGGGCACCGCACAGCTCAGCTGCCTCTGCTGCCTGCCAGGATTTTGTTTTCCTGACATTCCTCTGTCTGCCTGCCTCCTCCTCCACCCCTGGCTCCCAGCACATCCCTGCTTCTGAGCTCCCCTGGTTCCTGGGACAGCCTGGCCTGGCTCTGCCCTTTGGGGTGCTTTCCCTGCCTCCCTTGGACACAGCCATCTCCTGGGCACTCAGTGGGTTCAGAGGTTTTCTGCAGCCTAAATGACCCCATTGTTCCTTTCCTCCCCTGTGACCGTGCTCACAGTGGTCTTAGGATGAGGGAAGAGACGAGGATCTGACTCCATGTTTCAGAAGGCTGATTTATTATTTTATGATATATATTACATTAAAGCTATACTAAAAGAATAGAAGAAAGGATTTCATCAGAAGGCTTGATAAGAATAGAAAAAGAAAGAATGATAACAAAGGCTTGTGTCTCAGACAGAGTCCGAGCCAGCTGAGTGTGATTGGCCATTAATTAGAAACAGCCACATGAGACCAATCCCAGATGCACCTGTTGCATCCCACAGCAGCAGATAACCATTGTTTGCATTTTGTTCCTGAGGCCTCCCAGCTTCTCAGGAGGAAAAATCCTAAGGAAAGGATTTTTCAGACAATATCATGGCTACATTCCCCAGTGTTCCTCCACCCTTTTCCCAGCTGCAGGCGCCCATTTCATTTACTGCAGCTCATTTTAAATAACCCCCAGGGCTGTGTCTCCTCTCCACAGGCAGCATTCCCTGACTGTCCCTGAGCCAGGCCAGCACAAGGCCAGACCCAGCTACCCCCAACAGCACCAGAAATGTTCAACAACTCCTCCTGAGACACAATTTACTCCCCTTCCTCTCCCTCGCAGTCTGCAGATGCAGTGATCCGTAAAACTTATGAGAAATATTTATAAAGGTGACAGCCCTGACACGGAGAATTAAATCACAATACCACAATGTGCCAATTTAGTGGCTCATGAAGTTGGAGTGAAAAACCCCACCAAAAACAGATGAAGAACTGTCACAGCTGAGAAAAACAGAGTCTGAGGAGAGCTGGAGCTCTGGGTTTGGTGCATGTGCAGAGCAGCAGGAGGAGGGTGGCAGCCAGGGGACAGCCAGGGGGACACTGTGACACTGTGACAGGCTGTGAGACAGCCACAAGTGCTCCTGCAGCATGCTGAGGAGATGATGGAGCAGCACAAACAATGCACCAGAGGCAGCTGCTGCTTTTCTATCAGAGAATAACAGGTTTGTTCTCTGGGCAGAGGTGGGCACAGCCAAGCACCCGTCCCACATCCCCCAGGCTGCTCTTGCCACCTGGAAGTGCCCAGGCCCTGCCCCTTGGCGCCCCTGCACCAGAGTGTCACAGACATCTTTTAATTAAAAATCCTTTCTTAGGATTTTTCCTTCTGAGAAGCTGAGAGGCTTCAGGAACAAAATGTAAACAATGGTTATCTGCTGCTGTGGAATGCAACAGGTGCATCTGGGATTGGTCTCGTGTGGTTGTTTGTAATTAATGGCCAATCACAGTCAGCTGGCTCAAACTCTCTGTTCGAGCCACAAGCCTTTGTCATCATTCTTTGCTATTCTATTCTTATCAAGCCTTCTGATGAAATCCTTTCTTCTATTCTTTTAGTATAGTTTTAATGTAATATATATCATAAAATAATAAATCAGCCTTCTGAAACATGGAGTCAGATCCTTGTCTCTTCCCTCATCCTAAGACCCCTGTGAACATGGTCACACCAGAGCTGTCCCCAACAGGCAGCAGGGACAGAGCCAAGGCCAGCACAGCAGCACCCAGCTGGCTCTGCAGGTCCTGCCCAGGTGGGGAACAAACTGTACAGGAGATTTAGAGCCACAGAACTGTTAAATTGTGGAGTGCCCTGGGCTGGAGGGATGCTTAAAGCCCATCCAGTGCCACCCCTGCCATGGCAGGGACACCTCCCACTGTCCCAGGGTGCCCCAATGTCCAACCTGGCCTTGGGCACTGCCAGGGATCCAGGGGCTGCCCACCCTGCCAGGGAGGAATAATGAGGTTGTTAACAACAGGGGTGCCCCAAAACAGCACCCAGAGCTTTGGAGCAGTGTGCACGGCTCCACTGGGTCAGAGATGGGCAGGAGGAGCTGTTCTCCAGGAGCTGGTGATCCCTGGGGTCAGAGATGGGAAGGAGAGCATTCTCCAGGAGCTGCTGACCCCTGGCATGAGCAGCAGGGTCCTGCAGGGCCCTCAGGGCAGCACAGGAGACCAAAGGCAGCTGGAGAAGGAGAGGGGCAGAGCCTGAGACTGGAAACTGCTCCCACATGGATATTCCGTTTGTTTCTGTTTGAATAAACGACTGAAATGTACAAAATTCCAGTTCCATGGGACAGAAAGGTGTCTGTTAGGGCTGACTGATGCTGTGAGCAGCAGTGCAGGCTGTGACTGCTGGGCCTCCTCCTGTGTCCCCTCAGAGCAGCATTCCATCAGTGTCCCCTCTGCTCCAGGGATGGTTTCTGTCACCCATGTCCCCTCAGAGCAGGATTCCATCACTGTGCAGTGTCCCCTCTGCTCCCCAGGGATGGTTTCTGTCACCTGTGCCCCTCAGAGCAGCCGCAGCCAGCAGCACCCGTCACCCCTCTTGTCCCAAGCATCCCCAGGGACGCCCAGAGACACACCAAGGACACACAGGGACACAGCAGGGACACAGAGAGCCTGACAGGAACACCCAGAGCTCAGCAGGGTCCCCCAGAGACACAGGGAGACCCAGAGCCTAGCAGGGACACATAGGGACACACAGGGACATACAGAGCCTGGCAGGACACAGAACAGGGTCCCTGGCAGAGGAAGGACACAGGACAGGGTCCCTGGGAAGGAAAGGACACACAGGACAGGGTCCCTGGGAAGGGAAGGACACAGGACAGGGTCCCTGGGAAGGAAAGGACACACAGGACAGGGTCCCTGGGAAGGGAAGGACACAGGACAGGGTCCCTGGACCTGCCAGGGGCTCTGAGCTCCCCCTGGATCCTCCTCCTCTCCCGGTGACCACCCCCAGCTCCCTCAGATTCCCTCACAGCTTACACAGCATCTTCCACTGAGAGTTACTTGACATGTTGTGGGGGGTTTTTTTTTTGGGTTTTGTTTGCTTTTTTTTTAGCACATTAACCCAATTTTTAGGCAATTAGAAAAGAAAATGTTGCAATTACTACTGATTTGTGTTATGGTTTAGTCATCCTGTCATGTGGCTCTTCTGAGAGAAAGGGAAAAGGAAAACAGCCCTTGTTGGCAGATTCTCTACTGAGGCGCTCTGTCTATTAAGCGACAAATAACCTTGATGTGCAGACACTTATCACAGTTAAAAATCTCATGATTCACAAATTATTGTGGGAATATTAATGAAGAGCATCTTGTGGTACCAGGCACTCCCTGCTTCGAGTGCTGCAGGTTAATCTGAATTTTATGACAAAAACCTTCAGAGTCACAACAAGTGGGTGAAGGTAAATGAAGTTTTATTCAATATTCTATTTCCTATTCAATATTGTATTAGCTATTATGTTTTCTATTCAATATTCTATTTTCTATTCAATGTTACATTTTCGATTCATCTTGCATGATAAGTGTTCCAGGAAGAAAAGTGAGCCTCCAGGTCTGGGCAATTCCAGGGAAAGTGGGCTGAGGTGTGAATGATGCTGAAGGGAACACGAGGCACATTTGGGCACTGATGTGCAATGGAATAACATCAACCCCACCCTCAGGGGCTCCTGATTCTCTGCATTTAGGGATCACGCTGCACTTTGGAATCAAAGCTGCTTGGAAATTGAATAAACCCAGGGAAGCCCTGCCAAGGCAGCAGGAGGAACTCGGCAGTTCTGCATTCCCATTTTGCTATTTGCTGGTGAAATACAGCTAGGATTCACAGGAGCAGCTCTCCGGGGACTGTGTGGCTGAAAATTCATTTTATCTGACTCTATTGCAGAAGCTCCTTGGGAGTGGACTCAGGGGAGCAGATTTGCATTGGCAAGGAGGGGCAGCCCATGATTTACTGCATCTTCCTGCTTTGAATTCCCCTGATTCTGTTACATGGAGCTGAAGTGCTGCAGTCGTTGGAAAATGAATTAATTGGAACTTGATGTGGGCTGGAAATTCTGCTGGCCTGTCTGCTGAGAGGGTTTTCTCCACAGGGGCTGTTCTGGTACTGTGGCTTGGGTCTGGGACCAGAGCAAGGCTGGGGCCACCTTGCCTGGGGACAGTGAGGGGCAGGGCCAGGGGTGTCACTGTGGGACATGAAATAACCCAACACAACACACAGCTCTCCCAAGGGTAAAAAGAGAGTTTTTAATTTCTGACTCCAACATTTACAGAGTTCCAAAAGTGACAGTGGATTGGAGGGTGACAGTGCCACCTCTCCAATGACACTGGACAAACCAACAGTCCATCAAATTTCTCCTCCTCCAGAAAAGAATGCAAAACAATGAGTTATTTACAGAAAGTGTGTGAGAAAGTTCCTTACAAGAATGTAAACATCAGAAGTTTTCAGCTTAGAAAACCTTAAAAAATCAGGGTGACACATGGGCACAGCCAGGAGGGCTCACGGATGGGCACTAACCCCCAGGGAACAGCCCAGGGAGAACTGGGAGCCAGAGCATGGTGGGGAAATCACAGAACCATGGGATGCCTTGGGCGGGAAGGGATCTAAATCCTTAAATCCTTAAATGCCACGCAGTGCCAGCTGTTACTGTCATATTTATTGAAAAATCCCTTCACCAGGATTTTTTCTCCTGGGAAGCTGAGAAGCCTCAGAGAAAAATGAAAACAATAATTATCTGATTTGCTTCTCCTGTGTTTTGCTGCTTTGGAATGTGGTTGGAGATTGTTTATCCAACAGGTGAATTGTTTTTACTTGATGACCAATAATAGTCAGGCTGTGTTGGACTCTGGAGAGAGAGTCATGAGATTCATTATTATCTTCTAGCCTTCTGTCTGCATCTTTTCTATATAATATCATATCATATCATATCACAGTGAATTAGCCTTCTAAGAACATGGAGTCAGATTCATCATTCCTCCCCACAATGGGAGACCCCAGAAAACACCACACGTGCTGCAGCCAGGGCTGCTCTCCTGTCCCCTCCTACCTGATCCCCCTTCCCCTCTTGCCCTCCATTCTTTGGTTCCTGTTGCTGTTTTCAGAAGATGGAGATAAAACCTCACTTTTTGGGGACCCTTTTGGCTTTTGCTGCTCTTTTCTGGGCATCTCCAAATCCTGGGGGCTCCCTTGCACACAGGCAAACCCCAAGACCCATTCAGGGACCTGTCCCAAGACACCTGAGCCTCTGTTTCTCTGAGGCTCCTCTGCAGAGTTATCTCTCCTTTTTATGCTGCATCTGATTCCTGCATTGATTCTCGTACTGTAACTTTGTAAAATGTCATTCCTAGCGCCGCTCGTTGGATTGAAAATGTTATTTAAATGCATTTCACATGGACATTTACTACCAAGCTGGAAGGAAAACATTCTCTGGGAAGTTTACACAAGTTATGAACTTCACGTTTGTATTTAATGCCTTTGTAGAATTGCATTGTGAGAAAACATTATAAATATGAGAAATAAAAAATATTTCTAAAGATATTGCACAACCCTGAGGATTTATCTCCCTCTATTTACTCCATTGCTCTGAGGGTCCATTAAGGCAGCAGTAATCTCATCCTAAAGACAGGATGTCATTTCTTATATCTGTATTCTGCTGCCACCCTTTAAGTGGGCTCCAAAGATCCCCAAATGGGAAATAAACAAAACAAAAGAAATCAAACCAGGAAAACAACAGCCCGGCCCTGTGGCTGATCTCAAAGGGTTTTTTCATTGTCATGCTTAATCTCCCTGCTCAGGGACCAGATATTCTCCTGGGAGACAAGAGAGTGTGGAGAAGAGGACAAGGACAGAGGGACAGGAGCCAGGGAATGGCTGCCAGTGCCAGAGGGCAGGGATGGGTGGGAGATTGGGAATTGGGAGTTCCTGGCTGGGCTGGGATTGCCAGAGCAGCTGTGGCTGCCCCTGGATCCCTGGCAGTGCCCAAGGCCAGGCTGGGCACTGGGGCACCCTGGGACAGTGGGAGGTGTCCCTGCCATGGCAGGGGTGGCACTGTGTGGGGTTTAGAATCCTTTCCAACTGAAATCCCATTCAGGGATTCTGAGATTTTATCATTCTGTGCTGCTTTGCTGCTCAGCTCCAGGGCTGGAGCCACCAGGGTCCCTTGATGTCCCCCCTCAGGGACAGACCTGTCCCTGCCCAGGGCACATGGGCTGGCTGGGGGCTCCCACGGGGGATTTGATCCTGGCACAGAGGGACAGGGGCTCTGTCCAGCTGTGCAGAAAATCCCTCTGGGCACAGCCAGGAGCTGCAGGAGTCCTGCAGGTTCCTTGCTTCCTTCCAGGCAAGGCCAGAGCCCTGGGGCTCATCCCACGGGGTTTCAGAGGTGCAGCCTCCTTTCATCCCAAACTTCTGCACATTCCCTCTTCCTTACCATTGTTGGGTTACCAGGAATGTGCAGCCGTCCCCAGTGCCCTGCCCCACATCCTCCCTTGAACCTGGCATTTCCCCAGAGCTCAGAAAATCCTCCTCCTGTGGCCCCATTAGGCCAAACTGTCCAGGCTCTGGGACAAACCCATGGATGGAAGTGAATCCCAAAGCTCAGAAACTCCCATTTGGCTGTTTCAGGAGCTGCTGGGACAAACCTGGGCTGGAAGTGAATCCCAAAGCTCAGAAACTCCCACTTGGCTGTTTTAGGAGCTGAACCGTCCAGACTCTGGGATAAACCCATGGATGGCAGTGGGGACAGACATCCAGCCCATCTCAAAGCTGTTCCCACCCATCCCCTCTGCCAGGAATTGTTTGTACAGACATCAGCTCACACCTTCCTTGGCACAGCCAAACTGCAGCTGCTCTCCCCCAGCCCTGAGCAGCCTCTCTGGGCCTCACCCTCCTGCCTGTGGTGTTTTAGGGTGCCCTGTGGCAGGAAGGAAATTATGAATCTGATCCCATGTTCTTAGTCGGCTAATTTATACATTATATTATATTATATTATATTATATTATATTATATTATATTATATTATATTATGCTATACTAAAGAATAGAGAAAGGATACAAACAGAAGGTTACAAAAAATAATAATGAACCTCGTGACTCTCTCCAGAGTTCCACACAGCCTGACCCTGATTGGTCATTAAGTCAAAACAATTCACATGAAACCAATGAAACAATCACCTGTTGGATAAACAATCTCCAAACACATTCCAAAGGAGCAAAACACAGGAGAAGCAAATCAGATAATTATTGTTTTCATTTTTCTCTGAGGCTTCTCAGCTTCCCAGGAGAAGAGCCCTGGGCAAAGGGATTTTTCAGGAAATGTGACAGTGACTCCTGCCTGCTCAGCATTTCCTGCCTTCCTCCCCTTTCTGTCCTTGCTCTGCTCCTGCCTGGCCCCTTCTGCCCAGGGAGCAATGGCGGGATGATGCAGCTGTGGATTTTGGCGGGATGATGCAGCTGTGGATTTTGGCGGGATGATGCAGCTGTGGGTTTTGGCAGGATGATGCAGCTGTGGGTTTTGGCGGGATGATGCAGCTGTGGGTTTTGGCGGGATGATGCAGCTGTGGATTTTGGCGGGATGATGCAGCTGTGGGTTTTGGCGGGATGATGCAGCTGTGGATTTTGGCGGGATGATGCAGCTGTGGATTTTGGTGGGATGATGCAGCTGTGGATTTTGGCGGGATGATGCAGCTGTGGATTTTGGCAGGATGATGCAGCTGTGGATTTTGGCGGGATGATGCAGCTGTGGGTTTTGGCGGGATGATGCAGCTGTGGATTTTGGCGGGATGATGCAGCTGTGGATTTTGGTGGGATGATGCAGCTGTGGATTTTGGCGGGATGATGCAGCTGTGGGTTTTGGCAGGATGATGCAGGTGTGGATTTTGGCAGGATGATGCAGCTGTGGGTTTTGGCAGGATGATGCAGGTGTGGATTTTGGCAGGATGATGCAGCTGTGGGTTTTGGCGGGATGATGCAGGTGTGGATTTTGGCCCTTATGACTCCATTCTGCCTCACTTGCACCCAACCACAGCCTGGAACAGCGTTCAGGCCACTGGTGGGCTTCCATCATCCTGATTTGGGAGTGATTGTTGGGATTTCAGTGTGGTGTGGCACAATACATCAAAGCCTCGTGCCAATAAATGAAATACAGGATAGGAACAAGTCCGGCTCCCATGGGTGCCTCTCAGCTCAGCACAGATGTGGAGCAGGAGGACAGGGCCCCATGGCTGTCCCAGCAGGAGCTGTGCCATTCCCTAATTCATGGTGGAGCACGTGGGGCACGGCCCAGCACAGGGCGTGTGAGGGCTGGCAATGCAGCTCTGGCAGCCTGGTCACTGCTCCCAGAAAAATGGATTTTTGCCAGGAGTCTGCAGCTCACATGAAGGGTGGTTTCCTGTGGAAACATTTTAATTTAATTTAACAGTTTCAGCAGGAGGATGGAGTCAAAAAGTCAATCAGCAGGGTTTGTGACAGGCCAGGAAGAGCAGAGCAATGCAAAACAGGGCTGCACTTTTTCCTGCTGTCCTAATTTTTTCTTATTTTCCAAAAAATTCAGTGTGGATTTGATGTAAATTTACAGTTTGTGAACCCATCCCTGCCCACTGAAAAACATGGAATTGTTAATTAGTTCCTTCCTCCAAGGAGAGAGCCGCAGTCCTGGAGGAAGAGGCAGCACAGTCCCACCTGTACCAGGGTGTGCAGGAGCAGGGAGAGAACCAGGGAATATCCAGCTGCTCTGGGTGGGAAGGGACCTCAAACCCACCCAGTGGCACCCCTGCACTTTTGGTGCATTTTAACCACAATAATTCACTGCTGGCAGACCCTGAACCTCTCTGTGGCATCCTCCCATAACAATATATTTAATTGAGTTAATTGGCTAAATGTGAGAGCTTCGTTTTTATGCTGTTCTTTATGCTGATTTTTTTTTTTAATATATCACAACCACTGGAAGGAGTTTGCACCACTTTTAGATGTTATTTTCCGTCAGACACTGATAATTGTTATCTCCTTTTAAAGAGAGCACTTAAGGCTATTTGCTTCATCTCCTTTCCAACGTTACTCTCAAGCACTCACCATTCAAATCCAGCACTTCAGAGTACAGAGAAATAAAATAAAAGCCAAGGTTTTCGCAATTGTGGGAGCCAAGATGAGAATGATGCCTGTAAAATCTGTTATTTGTACCCACCAGCAGCCAGGATTCCCAGGTGGCTGTGAAGAGCTGCTTCCTGTGCAGCAGAGGCTGGAGAGGGGATGAGACAGGGACAGCACCAGGGAGAGCTGGGGCTGGGCCAGGGGAGGTTTGGGATGGATCTCAGGGAAAGCTTCTTCCCCAGAGGGTGCTGGCACTGCCCAGGCTGCCCAGGGAATGGGCACGGCCCCGAGGCTGCCAGAGCTCCAGGGGGGTTTGGGCAGCACTGCCAGGGGTGCCCAGTCTGGGGTTGTTGGGGTCTGGGCAGGGACAGGGGGTTGGGATGATCCCACAGAATCACAGAATAACACAATCCCAGAATCCCACAATCCCAGAATCCCAGAATCACAGAACGATGAGGTTGGAAGAGCCCTCTGAGACCATCCAGTCCAACCTGTGCCCTCACACCTCACCCACACTATAGCACCCAGTGCCATGTCCAGTGTTTATTAAACACATCCAGAGATGGTGATTCCACCACCTCCCTGGGAAGAGCGTTCCAGTGCTTTATTATTCTTTGGGTGAAAAATTTCTTCCTGATATCCAACCTGTGCCTCCCTGCCGTAGCTGCAGACTGTGCGCTCTGGTTCTGCCAGAGACCGACCCCACCTGTCTGCACCTCCCTGCAGGAAGGTGTGGAGAGCAATGAGGGCAGCCCTGAGCCTCCTCCTCTCCAGGCTGAGCACCCCCAGCTCCCTCAGGGGTTCCTCACAGGGTTTGTGTTCCCAGCCCCTCTCCAGCCTCATTGCCCCCTCTGGATGTGCTCGAGCCTCTCAAAGTCCTTCCCAAACTGAGGGGCCAGAACTGGACACAGATCCCTGTGAGTCCCTCCAGCTCAGGACATTCTGGGATTCTCTGGTTCTATGAAGTGTCACAGAACCAGCTGGGGCTTCTCAGCCTGGAGAAAAGGAGACTCAGGGCTGCCCTCATCACACTGCACAGCTCCTGAAAGGTGCCTGTGCCCAGCTGGGGCTGGGCTCTTTCTGTAGGCACTGACACACCCAGAGCACACAGCCTCGAGCTGTGCCAAGAGTAATTCAGGTTGGATGGCAGGAAAAATTTTTTTACAGAAAGGGTGACAAAGTTCTGGAATGGCTGCGCAGGGAGGTGGTGCAGTCCCCATGCCTGGGTGTGTTTAACAAAGCCTGGATGTGGCACTGGGGGCCAGGGGTGAGCTGAGCTGTTGGGGCTGGGTGAGACTTGATGACCTTGAAGGTCTCTCCCAACCCAGTGATTCTGGGAATATTCTGTGACTCTGTGATTTTGTAATTCTGTGATCCATTCTGTGTCACCAGGTCAAGGCTGCAGGAACATCCTTGGAAAGGTTGTTCCAAGACACTGTGGGCATTGTTTAATGGCCATAGGGTGTCCATTAAGGGCTGGACTTGACCACGGGCTCCCCTGGGAGAGAACCACCCGAGGCTGAGCTGGGGACACCTCTGCCTGAGGGTGCCTCTGCTCCCTGAGCCCTTGGAGCAGGAATTACTGTCCCTGGGTGCTCTGGGCACAGCTGGAGCCCAGCCTGCCCTGCTGCAGCCACTCCTGAGCCTCCCCAAATGCACCGTGCATCCTCTCACTGCAGCCAGAGAGTAACAGCACTGCTGGCACAGAGCTGCTGCTGCTTCCTCCTGCCTTGCAGCTTTAGAAGAGCTTTTGAAAAATGTCTTTAATCCATCCAGCACAGTCTCAGGAGAACCCAGGCTTCGGCACTGATTCTGCACTGCTGCTGCTGCTGCTGCTGAGCCTGGGCAGCACTGAGAGCTCTGGCGCAGCACTGAGGGCCCTGGTGTGTTGTGGTGTTGTGAGGGTCCCCAGGACGAGGTGAGAGATGAGAATTTGACTCCAAGTTCTCAGAAGGCTGATTTATTATTTTAATACATTATATTATATTATATTATATTAATCTACTTAAACTATACTAAAAGAAAGAGAAAGGATACATCAGAAAGCCAGAATAGAACTAATAATAAAAACTCGTGACAGACTCAGAGAGTCCAACACAGCTGGCTGTGATTGGTCACTAATTAAAAACAATTCACATGTTGGATAAACAATTTTCCAAATCACATTCCAGAGCAGCAAAACATGGAGAAGCTGAGGCTTCTCATCTTCCCAGGAGAAGAAATCCTGGCAAAGGGATTTTTCATAAAATATAACAGTGACACTGGCGCAGCACTGAGAGCCCTGGTGCAGCCCAGGGCCAGGAGTTTGGTATTCGGAAGGAGTTTCCAGGGGTGAATGGATGGATCAGTGCCACAGCCCAGCAGGACAGGCCAGCCCTGCTCCAGCCCTGGGTGTCACTGTCATGTATTCTGGAAAAATCTCCTTGTCCAGGATTGTTCTCCTGGGAAGCTGCGAAGCCTCAGAGAAAAGGAAAACAATAATTATCTCATTTGCTTCTCCTGTGTTGTGCTCATGTGGAATGTGTTTGGAGATTGTTCACCAACAGGTGATTGTTTGATTGGTTTCATGTGAATTGTTTTTACTTAATGACAAATCACAATCAGCTGTGTCGGGGCTCTGGAGAGAGTCAGGAGTTTTCATTATTATCTTCTTAGCCTTCTGTAAGTATCCTTTCTGTATTCTTTAGTATAGTTTAATATAGTATTCTTTTATATAGTATAGTATTATAAAATAATAAATTAACCTTCTGAGAACATGGAGTCAGAGTCATAATTCCTTCCTGCCATGGGGCACCCTGCAAATCCAAGACCTGGGAGCCCTCTGGCCTCCCCCAGGCTCATTGCAGCACTCCATAGCTGTGCTCTCCCAGCAGTGTCAGCCTCAGTCCATAACATGGTTAAACCAACATTTCTTGTCTCAGAGTTTACAGACAGGTGTCAGAACCCAGGACATTGCTCTGGCTGCCCTGGGGGACTCCAGACCCTGGCAGGGGCTCAGAGACCTTGGCACGCAGTCACAGACACCTGTGCCTTTGATTTTAGCCCATGGAAACAATTCCCAGCTTTGTGTGAGGAGCTACCAGCCACAAGGGTTTGAGTAGAATGACAGTGAATTTGTCACAGGGTGAAAATGGAGAATTTTGCGGTTTTAGAATGGGGGTTCAGGGGGCAAGATGGAGGAATCTGGGCATGTCCTGTCCTTCTCCTTCTTCTTCTTGTCCTTCATCCTCTGCTGTGCTGGTGGCACTTCTGGATTGGTTTAGAGTAGAGACAGGCTGTCTAAAATAGGTGATAGGTATTGGAAAATTATTGTAAATAAAGTACACGTAGTTCATAGTATAAAAAGATAACACAGCCCCAAGGGCTTTCACTGTGCCTCAACCCAACCTGCTGGACAGATCTCAGCAGGTCAGAGAGAGAATGTAATGGATAACAGCAAATAAACAACCTTGAGACCCAGAGCCAAGGAATTCTGCCTTCTTCTGCAGTCTTGGGGCTGGGAAAAAGAGACTTTCCAACACCTCAAGCCATCTCAACACCAGAGACCTTATCAGACAGGTACAAACTATGTGAACCTTCTGTCAGCTTTGAGAATTCTCTAAATTCATTTCCCACAGGCCCAGAGCTGGACACAGCCCTGCTGGGGTCCCCTGGTGCCAGAAGTGCCACTGGGAATGGCATCCACCCCTTCACCCTGGGAATCAGCACCTCTGCAGAGCAGTTAATTGCTGGCACTGTATTTAATTAGCTCTACATATTGCTTTTCATTTTGGGTGGGCCTGGGATGATAGATGGTGTTTGAACCTCCAAATCCATTACAGCTAATAGAATTGTGGAAACTTTTCCTCTCAGCTGTTGCTCCGATGGCTGACTCACAGACAGCACATAAATGTAATTTATTTTCACCACGGTGGCAACTTGTACAATGACAGCGGCCCCAGCACCCGGCTCCCTGCCACTGCACCCTGCTTTATTTACACCTCCATGCATTCCTAAGCTGCTTATTGTGCTCACTAAATTCCTGGGGAAGGAAAAAAAAAAAGAAAAGCCATCTTTATTCACATTTTATCTGAGGATATTTAGGAGCTATTTTAACCAAAAACTGATTGTGTCTGTGGATCCTGGCATCCCCTCTGGCCAGGTGCTGTCACCAAGAGGGGACAGGGCCCAGGGCAGCTCAGAAGTGAGCAGGTGTTGTGGTGATGTGAGGGTCCCCAGGATGAGGTGAGAGATGAGAATTTGACTCTGAGTTCTCAGAAGGCTGATTTGTATTATATTATATTATATTATATTATATTATATTATATTATATTATAATATCATATTGTATTGTATTGTATCGTATCGTATTGTATTGTATCGTATCGTTTCGAATCGTATCATATCGTATGAAATTTTAATATGAAAATTATATACTAAAACTATACTAAAGAAAGAGAAAGGAGACGTCAGAAAGCTAAAAAAGAATAAATAATAGAAACCTGTGATTGACCAGTCCCAACACAGCTGGCTGTGATTGGTCACTAATAAAAAACAATTCACATGTCTGGATAAACAATCTCCAGACCACATTCCAGAGGAGGAAAACATGGAGAAGTTGAGGATTCTCATCTTGCCAGGAAAGGAAATCCTGGTGAAGGGATTTTTCAGAAAACACCACAGTGACAAGCAGGGGTGGCACAGGGGGCAGCCCAGCAGCAGAAATGCAGTTTGGCTTGGGAGATGGTGGTGCAGGGAGAGCTCCAGGACAGAGCCAAGCCAGAGGAGGGAGGAGCCTGACAGGACCCTGACACTTTGTGGGGTTTGGGACGCTCCCACCTCCTGGGCACCTGGGAAGGCTCCCTAGGCTGGAGCTTAAATCTCTTTTTTTTGGGTGTCCAACACCTTCCTAACCTGGGGCTGTTACAAACACCCATTCTGTCCTCAGCAGTTTGCCCCCAGTGTTTTTATTGACAGTTTTCCCTACAACTTCCCTCAAAAACTTGTAGTAAAGTTACCCTCCCCCTTGGTTATAAATTGGAACTGTTGCGTTGATTACCCAAGTCACACGGGATTAATTTCTCGTCGTATCTCATTAGAAATTCATCTTTAACAGGGTTTGTAAACTCCCTTGACTCGTTTTCAGTGTTCTAGATTTACACATTACTGTTCCTGCTTTATTTTTGTTTTCAGGCTAAAAAACCTCATATGCTTAAATATGATTTGCTAATTCTGCAGAATCATAAATATCTGTGAAAAATGCCAGCTATCGTCTCTGGGTTGATCTGGGAGCACTTTAATGCTGGCTCACATGTTCCCAGCTGCTGTGGCACCCGCTTCTGGCTCTCCAAGAGGGAAAATGAATTCTCCTCAGTCAGGTTTTATGGCTGGCATCATGGTCTGACACCCACTCCAGCTCCCAACCCCTGCTCAGATAAATATGCAAGAACCTTGGGGAGAAGGATTCCTGAAAAATGAGGGAGACGACACACAATGGATGAAAATGCCGGGGATAAAAAATGTTCTGCAGTGTCAGAAATTGCTCTTCAGAAGGGAGCACGAGGCTGAGAGCGGGAGAGATTCCTGTTGTGGGGACAAAGATAAATGCTGCAGCGTGGGGCAGTGCAGGCAGGCAGCTGGCTCTGCTCCTGCCCAGGGTCCCTGCTCACAGCCCCTGCCCGCCCCCTCCCCTGGAGGAAAGGCCCTTCCTGGGGAAATTACAGCACCTGGATTGCTGGAGATGTGTCTGTGCCAAGGATCAAGGGTTCCTTGGTAAAACCATTTTTGAGATGTATTGTTTCCTGCAGGAATGGTGAGACCAGAGGCTTTTAGTGGAAACATATTTATAAAAAAAATCCCTCGGCTGTCAGGTCTGAGCATTGTAGTGGAGGGAGGAAAAAAGATAAAAATGGTTGAAACATCAAAAAATATTGTGTGGGACAGTTCCTTCTGTGGAAGAGAACTGCAGTCACACACAGGCCAAAGGGGCTGGGTGTGACACAGGGGCTGGGTGTGACAGGAGCTGGGTGTGACAGGAGCTGGGTGTGACACAGGGACTGGGTGTGACAGGAGCTGGGTGTGACAGGAGCTGGGTGTGACAGGGGCTGGGTGTGACACAGGAGCTGGGTGTGACAGGAGCTGGGTGTGACACAGGGGCTGGGTGTGACACAGGGGCTGGGTGTGACAGGGAATGGGTGTGACACAGGGGCTGGGTGTGACAGGAGCTGGGTGTGACAGGGAATGGGTGTGACACAGGGGCTGGGTGTGACAGGAGCAGGGTGTGACACAGGGGCTGGGTGTGACAGGAGCTGGGTGTGACAGGGAATGGGTGTGACACAGGAGCTGGGTGTGACAGCAGTTGGGTGTGACTCAGGGGCTGGGTGTGACAGGAGCTGGGTGTGACAGGAGCTGGGTGTGACAGGGGAGCTGGGTGTGACAGGAGCTGGGTGTGACAGGGGCTGGGTGTGACAGGAGCTGGGTGTGACAGGAGCTGGGTGTGACAGGGAATGGGTGTGACAGGGAATGGGTGTGACAGGAGCTGGGTGTGACAGGGAATGGGTGTGACACAGGGGCTGGGTGTGACAGGAGCTGGGTGTGACACAGGAGCTGGGTGTCACACAGGAGCTGGGTGTCACACAGGGGCTGGGTGTGACAGGGGCTGGGTGTGACAGGAGCTGGGTGTGACAGGAGCTGGGTGTCACACAGGCTGGGTGTCACACAGGCTGGGTGTCACACAGGAGCTGGGTGTCACACAGGAGCTGGGTGTCACACAGGCTGGGTGTCACACAGGCTGGGTGTGACACAGGAGCTGGGTGTGACACAGGAGCTGGGTGTCACACAGGCTGGGTGTCACACAGGAGCTGGGTGTCACACAGGCTGGGTGTGACACAGGGGCTGGGTGTCACACAGGAGCTGGGTGTCACACAGGCTGTGTGTGACACAGGGGCTGGGTGTCACACAGGCTGGGTGTCACACAGGAGCTGGGTGTGACACAGGAGCTGGGTGTCACACAGGAGCTGGGTGTCACTCTGCACCCAGGTCCCTCAGGCTCCAGGTCCCTCAGGAGCTGCCAGGCCAGCTGTGGGGTTGGGGTCAGCGCACAAGAGCCCACTGTGCTCCAGCCAGGCTGTGGGTTTGGCACAGGGCTGGCACAGCATGGTGGCACAGCCTGGTGGCACAGCCGGGCACCCTGTAGGAATTGCAGCTCCTCTCCTCCCCATCCTGGGCATTGTCCCCCTGTGTGACAAGGCCAGCAGGGTCCAGGGGATTTTCCCCCTGTGTGACACAGCCCAGGGCCACCAGCCCAGCATTGTCCCCCTGTGTGACACAGCCCAGCCCCACTTTGGGGATTGTCCCCTGTGTGACACAGCCCAGGACCATTCCAGGGATTGTCCCCTGTGTGACACAGCCCAGGGCCATTCCAGGGATTGTCCCCTGTGTGACACAGCCCAGGGCCGTTCCAGGGATTGTCCCCTGTGTGGCACAGCCCAGGGCCGTTCCAGGGATTGTCCCCTGTGTGGCACAGCCCAGGGCCACCAGCCCAGCATTGTCCCCATGTGTGACGCAGCCCAGGGCCATTCCAGGGATTGTCCCCTGTGTGACACAGCCCAGGGCCGTTCCAGGGATTGTCCCCTGTGTGACGCAGCCCAGGGCCACCAGCCCAGCCCCATTCCGGACACTGCCCCCAAGGGCCAGCGCTGTAATTTAACACCGATTTGCCGTGTTGAAACAAGCAGTGACCGGCTGAAGGGAGCGTGTAAAATCTCTGAAATTACTGCTCTCAGAAATTAATGACACGTTTTCCTACAGCACTTCAGCGGCTCTGCAGCTCCTGTTCTGCCTTTCCCTGACAAGGGTTGGTGGATTTCATAGTGAAAAGAAAAGCAGAACAATGAAAGAGTGAAGGGGATTGTATTCATATGATTTAGGAGAATAATTTGGGAGAAAGGGAATAAATGGTGAGACACGGAGCCTGTAATTCCGCAGCATAATTTTATTATTGTTACCAAAATTGGCTTCATCTCAGCTACTTTAGCCCTTAGAAAGTTTGAACAGATGGCATCTCTTGCTCTAACTGTATATCTAATTTAGCTTGCATGACTTTTTGATTATGTATATTTGAATTAATGGGCTTCTCTATGTTTGTTCCATCATGGGGTTAATGGGGTTTAAAAGACAAGGATAGGTATCAATTCTCCCTTGGTCAACAGTCTAAAGTGAATGAAATTTACTACCAAATTCTGTGCTGAACAGTGAAACAACTCCACCAGGGATATATTGATCTTTGCTAAATCAGGCACAGCTCTTTGCTGCCAAACCCACACGGCAAAGGGAGTGAAGGGTGCCTGGGGAGTGACTGATCACTGGATCAGTGATGCCAATACTGTATCGATATTCCAGCAGGAATTTCCCCACAGAAAGGGGGCTCAGGCCTTGGCACTGCCCAGGGAGGGCTGCAGTGCCCTTCCCTGCAGGTGGCACTGAGAGCTCTGGGCTGGGGACAGGGTGGGCATTGGGCACAGCTGGCACTCCCTGGACTGGGAGGGCTTTGCCAGCCCCAGGGACCCGGGGATTCTGTGATGTAACAGGATGTCACAGACATCTTTTATGAAAATCCTTTCCTTGGGAATTTTCCTCCTGAGAAGTTGAGAGGCCTCAGAAACAAAATGCAAACAATGGTTATCTGCTGCTGTGGGATGCAACAGGTGCATCTGGGATTGGCCCATGTTGGATGTTTGTAATTAATGGCCAATCACAGTCAGCTGTATGGGACTGTGTGGTCAGTCACAAGATTTTGTTATCATTCCATTCTCTCTCTTTTCCTTTCAAGCCTTCTGATGAAATCCTTTCTTCCATTCTTTTAGTATAGTTTTAATATAATATATATCATAAAATAATAAATCAGCCTTCTGAGACACGGAGTCAGATCCTCGTCTCTTCCCTCATCCTGGGACCCCTGTGAACACGGTCACAACAGGAGATCAGCATCAGGGGTGTCTGTCTGTGTGTCTGTCTGTCCCTGCCCTGGGATGTCTGTCTGTCCCCTGGTATGATGTCTGCGCTCCGGGGTGTCTGTCTGTCCATGCCCTGGGGTGTCTGTCTGTGTCCTGAGGTGTCTGTTTGTCCCCCGGGATGTCTGTCTGTCCATGCCCCGGGATGTCTGCCTGTAGGTCCATGCCCCAGGATGTCTGTCTGTCTGTCCCCCGGCACGACTGTCTGTGCCCTGGGGCGTCTGTCTGTCTGTCCCTGGGCTGTCTGTGTGTCCCTGGTCTGTCTGTCTGTCCGTGCCCCAGGATGTCTGTCTGTCCCCAGGGATGTCTGTCCATGCCCCGAGATTCTGTCTGTCCCCCGAGGTGTCTGTCTGTCTGTCTGTCTGTCCATGCCCCAGGATGTCTGTCTGTGCAGGACAGGGCTGGCCGGTACTGAGGAGCTTTCCCTCTGTTTTTCTGTCCCTCGGTGTTGGGCTGTGCCAACGAACCCCGTGCCCGAGCAGCTCTCTCAGTGCCCAGCGCAGCCCCAGCAGCTCTGGGGAGCAAACCCCGCTCAGCTCCTCGGTTCTGTTGTTTCCCCGTGTTTCAGAGGCTGTTTCATCTCTGCTGGTTCATCTCTCTGCCGTTCTGCGTGTGCTGCACAGAATGCCAGTCGCTCCTCCCAATGGCTGCTCAGGAACTCATCCAACCCTCCCAAACCTCTCTGCTCTCCAGGACCTTGGGCTCAGGGTTTCCCTCTCTGAGCTGTTTGAGGGGGCAGGTTGTTTTATTAAAAAAAGAAAAAATACACAAAGCCATAATGTGGGTGGGGCTTTGTGTGTTTTTTCCCCCATTTTGGCCAATCTGTCACCATTCCCAGCTGTATGTTTTGACTCTTAACACTTTAGAGAAGGGGAGACCTGTAATGCAGTGACACCACAGCCCAGAAGAAACATTTATTGGTTTAAGGATTTAAAGAATGTTTCAGTTATTGAAGCCAATTATTGTAACTAAATGTTTCATGTCCCCTGTGGGTGGGAAACTAAGGTGATGAAACTAAGGAAGAGAGAATTTGGAAAAATGAGAATCAGAATGGTTATAAAGCAGCACCTTCTTTAAATAAAGCCAAAAGTGGGATATAGTTAGCAGCAACTCTGCACTACATTCCTGCCTTCTGTGTTTGATTTATGGAAAATCTGTGGGTTTGAATTTGTGTGGCAGGTTCTCAGGGACAGAGCCCCCTCAGGAGCCATGGATGTGCCACCCCTGTTCTGTGACAGAGCTGTCCCTGCTCCAGGCAGGCCATGGCTGGGCTCAGCTGTGCCTGCCACTACTGCCAAGACACCTGGCTGCTGCAGGGCACCAAAAATGAGCTCAGCCTGGGCAGGGCATCAGCACTGAGCCCTGAGAGCCTGGGGCCATGGCCAGAGGCGTGGCACAGCTCAGTTTGGTGTCATTGTCATTGCTGTTGGTGTCACTGCCTTTTCCCGGTATGGTGTCACTGCCATGGCTCAGTTTGGTGTCATTGCCATTGCCCAGTTCGGTGTCACTGCCATTGCTCAGTTTGGTGTCATTGTCACAGCTGTTTGGTGTCACTGCCATTGCTGTTTGGTGTCATTGTCATGGCTCAGCTTGGTGTCACTGCCATTGCTCAGTTTGGTGTCACTGCCATTGCTCAGTTTGGTGTCATGGCTCAGCTTGGTGTCACTGCCATTGCTCAGTTTGGTGTCACTGCCATTGCTCAGTTTGGTGTCATTGTCACAGCTGTTTGGTGTCACTGCCATTGCTGTTTGGTGTCATTGTCATGGCTCAGCTTGGTGTCACTGCCATTGCTCAGTTTGGTGTCACTGCCATGGCTCAGTTTGGTGTCACTGTCACTGCTCAGTTTGGTGCCATGGCTCAGCTTGGTGTCACTGCCATTGCTCAGTTTGGTGTCACTGCCATTGCTCAGTTTGGTGTCACTGCCATTGCTCAGTTTGGTGCCATGGCTCAGTTTGGTGTCACTGCTCAGTTTGGTGTCACTGTTACTGCTCAGTTTGGTGTCACTGCCATTGCTGTTTGGTGTCATTGTCATGGCTCAGCTTGGTGGTGTCACTGCCATTGCTCAGTTTGGTGCCATGGCTCAGTTTGGTGTCACTGCTCAGTTTGGTATCACTGTCACTGCTCAGTTTGTGTCATTGTCACTGCTCTGTTTGGTGTCACTGCCATGGCTCAGTTTGGTGTCATTGCCATTGCCCAGTTCGGTGTCACTGCCATTGCTCAGTTTGGTGTCATTGTCACAGCTGTTTGGTGTCACTGCCATTGCTGTTTGGTGTCATTGTCATGGCTCAGCTTGGTGTCACTGCCATTGCTCAGTTTGGTGTCACTGCCATGGCTCAGTTTGGTGTCACTGTCACTGCTCAGTTTGGTGCCATGGCTCAGTTTGGTGTCACTGCTCAGTTTGGTATCACTGTCACTGCTCAGTTTGTGTCATTGTCACTGCTCTGTTTGGTGTCACTGCCATTGCTCAGTTTGGTGTCATTGTCACAGCTGTTTGGTGTCACTGCCACAGCTCAGTTTAGTGTCACCGCCATGGCTGTGAAAGGACCCTTTCCAGTTTTTCTCTCCCAGTCCTACAACAGCAGGATTTCTCTCCCAATCCACCAACTCCCCATCAGCAGGATTTCTCTCAGCCAGGCAAATCCCCAAGTTTATCTTCTCATTATGCAGAGATTTCCATCGACTCAGTGAAAGCGCTGCAGAATTCTAAATGCTGCTCCAAGGCTGTGCCCGCACCTGGGACAGCTCCCTCAGGGGGGCTCACAGTGGCACCCCAGCCCCGCACCTGGCATGGGTGAATAGATGAATAGAGGGATAAATTATTAGATAGACAGACAGACAGACAAATAGATGTATATAGAGATAAATGCATAGATAGATAAATGGATAGATGGATAAATGAAGATAGATAGATGATAGATAGATAGATAGATAGATAGATAGATAGATAGATAGATAGACAGATAGAGGAACATATAGATAAATGCATAGATAGATGGATGAATATATAGATAAGTACACATATAAATGGATAGATGGATAAATGAGTAGATAAATAAATAAATAGATAGACAGAGGAATAGACAGGAAGGTAGGTGGGAAGGAAGGTAGGTAGGCACACAGCTGATAAAACACCTGAGTTACACAGTCCTACTCTTTCAGCCCCTAGGAACCAATACGCATAATTGGACTCATCCCAGCCTGATGAGTTTAGTATTTCTCTCATTTTATCTATATAGCTGTATTTGCTGAAATATAGCAAAAGAAAGGTTTGTTGTTTCTTTTTTTCCCATGGATTATATGCAAACCCCCTGTGAGTCTTTGTTCCAGGAAGTCCCCAAGCACAGGAATTTTGGAAGGTTTTAACCTATTTTGTTCACAAGAGCAGTTAAAGCACCCGTCATTCGTCTCACTAGTGTTCATGGATTTGGGAGCAGGATTTAGCCCTTTTCTCCTCTAGCAACACCCAGGGACGCGCACACACACACACCAGGGACACAGAGGGCAGTTTCCCTTCAGTCCCTGTCCACGCCTGCAGGCAGGACCAGCCCAAAGCCTGGATTTCCTCTGTTGCCTGAGCTGCTGGCACCTGGAGCTGCTGCACTGGCCACCTCGTCTGCCTTGAAAACATCCCTGCATTTTTGATGCTAATGAGTTATGAAACCTCTAATTAGTCTGTCTCATTCATCATTAAGCCTGTCATTTAGCCTTTCAATGGAAAGGTTCTGCTTTTGTATCCGCTGTTTATATAATAACTATTTCTCTTTATTTGATTATAATTATTTTATCTGAAGGTGTCCCCCTGTCACAGCCCTTGGGAAGTTCCACAGGCCCTCAAGGGGAGCATGAACCTGTAAATGTAAATCATGAAAGAATAATGTGGCAGAAGCGTACAGGAACAGAAACAGGAGATTTGCTTCAGGAAAACCAACAGAAATTCCCTGTTAATGGATGGGAATATGAAGAACGTTTATTGGTTGTCACAAACATGTTTTATGAAAAATCCTTTCCTTAGGATTTTTCCTCCTGAGAGGCCTCAGGAACAAAATGTAAACAATGGTTATCTGCTGCTGTGGAATGCAACAGGTGCATCTGGGATTGGTCCATGTTGGTTGTTTCTAATTAATGGCCAATCAGTCAGCTGGCTTGGACTCTCTGTCTGAGCCACAAGCCTTGGTTATAATTCTTCTTACTTTTTCTATCCTTAGCCAGCCTTCTGATGAAACCCTTTCTTCTATTCTTTTAGTATAGTTTTAATTTAATATATATCATAAAATAATAAATCAGCCTTCTGAACCATGGAGTCAGATCCTCGTCTCGTCCCTCATCCTCAGACCGCTGTGAACACCACCACAATTGGTAGCTGCAGAGTTGGGGATGGGAGCCATGGGCTGGGTTGGCAGCAGAGCTGCAGCTGCAGGGACAGCAGAGCTGCAGGGTCACAGCAGGACCCACGGGGTGGCTTCACCACACTCCTGCTGCACCGCTCCCATTCCTCCACCCCACTGAAGCCTCTGAGCAAATCCCTTTAAAAGTGTGAAATTAGAGTCTGCTGGTCTCAGTTTGCTCGTGGCAGAGGGGGATGGAGGCAGGAGCTCCATTTGGGGAAGGATTCCATCCTGTCCTTCCAGGCTGGCCTTGTCCTGGCAGGCTCTGGGAGCAGCTCCTCTCCACCTGTGCTGTTTGCTCAGCAGAGTGCGATAGGTCCTGGCTGGGCTGAGGGCTCCTCGCAGCTCCCACCCAGCTATGCGGGGTTCATTGGGTGGAAAAGGGACCCAGAATATGGCAGAAGCTCTAGAGCAATGCCCCAAAGTCCCCGTGCAGGGTTTGGTCTGCCACCGCCCCCGCAGTTTTACAGTATCGCTGCTCCATCCCTTTGCTCACGGTGCCTCTGCCTCACGGCGAAGCTTTTCCTTCTGCCCACTCCTCCAAAATGTTTGTGGGGAAAGGGAGAAGAGAAACAACAGCCCCCAGAGCAGACAGAGCTGCTATTCCAGGCACGGAGCCGGGGTGGGAGCGGTGACTCAGCTCCGCGGCTCTGTCGCGTCTCCTGCTCGGTGTCCCGTAGGCAGGAGCTGTTCCCTGGCTGGTACCGGGGATCTGACAGGCTGCTTGACCCCAGCACCTGCCCTGGATCACACTCGACAGGTTGTGTGAGATCGACGTGCCACCCTGCAGCTGTGGTGCCAGTGGGCACGTGATGCCACCCTGGAGCTGTGATGCCAACACCCCCGTTGGCACCGCGGTTTGCTGTGCTTGATCAGCCTGGGCAGCACAGCCGAGTTCCCAATTCAGAACAAGAATTTCCAATTCATTCCTGGGCCTTTTCCTGCTGCAGCCAAGGCTCCTGAGTCTCTGCAGGAACTTTTTTGAAGGTAGTGAGGTGCAATGTTGAAGGGAAGGTCAGAGAGGTGCGAGGCAGAGAGGAGCCCTCAGCAGCTCCTCATTCCCAACACACACCTCCTGCTCCTCTGGGATCAACCCAAAGTGGGGCTGGGAATGAACCCAAACCTCCTGCTCCTCTGGGATCAACCCAAAGTGGGGCTGGGAATGAATCCAAACCTCCTGCTCCTCCGGGATCAACCCAAAGTGGGGCTGGGAATGAACCCAAACCTCCCGCTCCTCTGGGATCAACCTAAACTGGGGCTGGGGATGAACCCAAACCTCCTGCTCCTCCGGGATCAACCCAAAGTGGGGCTGGGAATGACCCCAAACCTCCTGCTCCTCTGGGATCAACCTAAACTGGGGTTGGGGATGAACCCAAACCTCCTGCTCCTCCGGGATCAACCCAAACTGGGGCTGGGAATGAACCCAAACCTCCTGCTCCTCTGGGATCAACCTAAACTGGGGCTGGGGATGAACCCAAACCTCCTGCTCCTCCGGGATCAACCCAGACTGGGGCTGGGAATGAACCCAAACCTCCTGCTCCTCTGGGATCAACCCAAACCAGGGGTTGGGAATGAACCCAAACCTCCTGCTCCTCCGGGATCAACCCAAACTGGGGCTGGGAATGAACCCAAACCTCCTGCTCCTCCGGGATCAACCCAAACCAGGGGTTGGGGATGAACCCAAACCTCCTGCTCCTCTGGGAGCAACCCAAACTGGGGCTGGGAATGAACCCAAACCTCCTGCTCCTCTGGGAATGCTGCTAACCACAGCCCAGCCACACTCCCTCCTGCAGAGCAAGGACACACCGACAACTTCAACACAAAATGAACTCTTTTCTTCTTCATTATGTTTTTTTCTCCTCAATTTTTTCTTTTCTTAATGAGAACAGATCAGAAAATACGAGGAGGAAAGACGTGAAGTCCCCTGGTGTAATTACCATTTGCCAGGAGCCTCCTTGCGTGCTTGTGGATAAGCCCTGGTGCCCTCGCTCCCTGTCAGCACAGATCAGCTGCAGAGCACATTGCCCATCCAGATCCTCAGGAATCCTGGGTGGAACAGAGTCCCTGCAGCTGCTGGTGCCAGCCCTGGGCATGCAGCTCCTTGTGGGGCCAGGCTGCCATAGGGGAACGTGAAACAACTGTCCCGGTGGAAGGGAGAGAGGAGAAACCCCAAAGAGAACTGGATGATAAACAGGGTATCCACCTTCTGCTCAGGAGGTACCTCGGGGCAGGGAACAGGGAAATGCCACGGCCACAGGTTCAGGAAACGCAGGGAACATCCCCCCGTGGGGTGG
This sequence comes from Ammospiza caudacuta, assembly GCF_027887145.1. Lineage (NCBI taxonomy): Eukaryota > Metazoa > Chordata > Aves > Passeriformes > Passerellidae > Ammospiza > Ammospiza caudacuta. The sequence continues at coordinate 66,025,283 of NC_080598.1, forward strand.
GAGAGGAGCCAGCCTGCCCTCACAGGGCTCCTGTGAGCTGGCACTGCCCCAGATCCACCTCAGACACCTCTCCCTCCTGCATCTTCTCTCAGCCCAGGGACAGCTGGGGAGGGTGGCTGTGAGCTGGCTCAGGAGATCCACCCTGGACACCCATCCTTGTGCATCTTCTCCCACCCAGGGACAGCTGGGGAGGGTGGCTGTGAGCTGGCACTGCCCCAGGAGATCCACCCTGGACACCTCTCCTTGTGCACCTTCTCTCAGTCACAGAGAGGCACGAATGCAGAGGCAAAGAGCGGAGAGGGGACAGAAAACCTTGTCCCCCTGGCATAGAATCATTATTTGCTGTCCCAGCTCCAGATCTGAACCAAAAGGAGCCCCAGGAACTTCAGCCAGAGCTGGGATTGCAGGCACATCCCTCTGCACTCCTGCCTAGGCAAACCCCAGGTTTCTCTGTTCTACAGCACTAATTATGGGATCCCACAAACTGGAATAAATCTCTCCTGGTATTTAAAGTGATTTAAAATACTCTCCTGGTAGAAAAAATAAATTTGCTTTTTGCCATTTAAGAGCTTTAAATCCTGAAGGCGCTGAGGGAGGCTGAACTAAAACCACCTGCTGACCTTCAAAAGGAGTTTTCATTGTAGCAGTCCTCAGAGACAGGAGGTGTAAAAATCACTTCCATCCATTCTCACTGATTTACTGCACAGCAATGCAGAAAGCAGCCACATAAATTATTCTTGTATCAAGTTTTTCCAAAATTTCCTGTCCTATTAGAACAGTTAAGAATGTGCCAGATATAATTTAAACTCCATTAAACTTATTCAAAATATTTAAATCAATCCAATATTGACCAAAAAGTGGTTTATACTTTACAGTCCCCAGTGATAAATTGTTCTGAGTGGATATTACAGGAAATCTCAGGTTTTGACTGCTCTGTTTTCTGTGTCACTTGAAATGTCAACGAGTGGGAAAGCAGCACAGAGCTGCTGTAGGGCTGCAGGATGGGGAGCAGGGATGCACTGGGGAGCAGGGATGGATTTGGGGAGCAGGGATGGATTTGGGAGCAGGGATGGATTTGGGAGCAGGGATGGATTTGGGGAGCAGGGATGGACTGGGGAGCAGGGATGGATTTGGGGAGCAGGGATGGATTTGGGAGCAGGGATGGATTTTGGGAGCACTGGGATGGACTGGGGACTAGGGATGGATTTTGGAGCACTGGAATGGATTTGGGGAGCAGGGATGGACTGGGGAGCAGGGATGGGTTTGGGGAGCAGGGATGGGTTTGGGAGCAGGGATGGACTGGGGAGCAGGGATGGATTTGGGGAGCAGGGATGGGTTTGGGAGCAGGGATGGACTGGGGAGCAGGGATGGATTGGGGAGCAGGGATGGGTTTGGGAGCAGGGATGGGTTTGGGAGCAGGGATGGACTGGGGAGCAGGGATGGGTTTGGGAGCAGGGATGGGTTTGGGAGCAGGGATGGACTGGGGAGCAGGGATGGATTTGGGGAGCAGGGATGGATTTGGGGAGCAGAGATGGACTGGGGAGCAGGGATGGGTTTGGGAGCAGGGATGGATTTGGGAGCAGGGATGGGTTTGGGAGCAGGGATGGATTTGGGGAGCAGGGATGGGTTTGGGAGCAGGGATGGACTGGGGAGCAGGGATGGATTTGGGGAGGAGGGATGGACTGGGGAGCAGGGATGGATTTGGGGAGCAGGGATGGATTTGGGAGCAGGGATGGATTTGGGAGAAGGGGTGGACTGGGGAGCAGGGATGGGTTTGGGAGCAGGGATGGACTTCTGCTGCTTGTGAGCATGGCAGCCCCACAGAATCGTGGAATTGGAATATCCTGAGCTGGAGGGACCCACAGGGATCATTCCAACTCCATCCCTGTCCAAATCCCCTGGCAATCCCACTCTGGGCATCCCTGGCAGAGCTGTCCAAACCCCCCTGTATCTCTGTGCCCATTCCCTGGGGAGCCTAGGCAGTGCCAGCACCCTCTGGGAAAGAACTTTTTCCTTGAAATCTAACCTGATCCTCCCTGGCCCAGCTCCAGCTCTCCCTGAGCCCTGTCCCTGTCCCAGAGCAGAGATCAAACATTCATTTGGGTTTTACTCAACACCTCCCTGAGCTGTGGTACCTTGGCTGATCTGTCCACAGGCAGGACAATTCAGGGCACAGGGCCCCACCAGCCTCATCCTCCCCTACAGCAGCCCCAGCTGAGCCCTGTGCAGAAATCAGAGACACTCAGGGTCCAGAGAGGTGCAGAGAGGGTTAGATGGATGTCACTTCCTGGTTTTACCTGTTCATCAAATTCTGGGAACAGACAAAGCCTCTGTGATCAATTCAACCCGAGGGATTATTGAAATGAGTTCTGCTCTGATTCCTGGAAAGCAAAGTGCTTAGAAGAGAAAAGTCCATGACAAAGGGAGGGAAATGTACTGACATTCCAGGGTGTGTTCCCTGGACGTGGTGACAGAGCTGTGGAGCACCCAAAGGTGCCCAAAGGTGATGGAGCTGTGGAGCACCCAAGGTGATGGAGCTGTGGAGCAGCACAAAGGTGAGAGAGGTGTGGAGCACCAAAAGGTGAGAGAGGTGTGGAGCAGCCAAAGGTGACAGAGCAGTGGAGCAGTCAAAGGTGACAGAGCTGTGGGGCACCCAAAAGTGACAGAGCTGTGGGGCACCCAAAGGTGCCCAAAGGTGGCAGAGCTGTGGAGCACCCAAAGGTGATGGAGTTGTGGAGCACCCAAAGGTGGCAGAGCTGTGGAGCACACAAAGGGTGGGTTTGGAGAGCCCCTGGGAGTCGGGAAGGCAGCCACATGTGTCCCAGGAGGGAAGTCCCTGTGTCACACTGAATTTGTCCTCATTTGGGCAAAATTTGGCTGAGTGAGGCAGGGGACTGGGAATCTGCCCCAGGAGCCATCAGCTCCCTCCAGACCCTCTGTCAGGACCTTCCAGGCTGAGCACAAAGTGGGAATGAAAGGAATCCTGTGTGTGAACATTCACATGGGTGTCCTCACACAGGGACACACAGGGAGCCCTTTCTTACAAGAATTTTGAGAAATGACCAAGATTCTGCAAACACGCTTTCAATTCTTCACTGCAGAAAGAGGATTAATTACATCACTGGGTAATTTTTATATTCCTGTTAGGAACTTTCAGACATGTATGTAAAATTAACAACAGCCCCCAGCCTTGCCCATACAGCACTACTCTGCAAATGGGAAAGTGTTCAGATAGTATTTCAATGAAAGTAGGAATAAAATGAGACAGGATTTATCTACTGTATTAAAATACATTATTTTTCCATCAGAAAAAGAAATATTTTAGGGATATATTCCCTGTCTGGATATTTAAAATCAACATAACAATGTAGATGACTGGTGAGAACATGGGCTGTCTCAAATGGCTTTACAGATTTGTATTCTGTTTTCTACTTCTGCTTTTCAGCTTGTTTTGCTTTCCCCAAATGCCAAAAAAAAAAACATTCACAGAAGGCAAAGTATCAGACAGTTGAGTCTGAAATAGAAAAGAGACCAAACCCACTACATTCCATCTTAAAATTAATTCCATGACAGTGAAAGGTGATAAGTTAAAATAATTATGTGATGATCAAAGGATGTCACAGACTCTGGGAATCTGGGTTTGGGTGGGAATGGTCTTTGCTGCCCATCCTGTTGAGGTTATCATGGGCCTTGGGGCTTCAAAGAGACACAAGCAGTGGTTGGCTCCTGTAAAGTTGTTTATTGCATGAATACATCAGTCTCCAAGGCAAAGAGTTCACAGTATTAAAGTCTGTGCTGAAGTATTAAAGTCTGTGCTAAAAGATTTCTGGCACAGAGTCCTGAGCAGAAACAGCAGCAGCAGCTCCCACACCTTTTTTCTTCCTCCCTTCTCTTTTTTGTACCCCAATACAGGGGTTTCTATTCATGAATCACCCAATAAGCTAAAAACACGATTCTAAGACATTCCTCCTAAACCTATCCTGGTGTGAAAGCAGGGTTACTTCTTACCCAAAATCTACATATATAATTTTATCTATTTATGTAAATGGTTCTATCTGTTCTATGCAGAAATGCAAGCAGCGTTCTGATATGTTTTCATTATGTCTGGGGCTAAGTTAATTTTGTGATAGGTATCACTACTGAACTTTAAACCAGGCTTTAGGGCTTTTACTAGCTAACACAGTCTCCTAAGGCAGTTACAATATATTTCTACATATTTAAAACTAAAACTTAGACTTCTATTTCATGTCTGTGTGGCTTAATGTATTTCAGCTTCTCTAGAGGTTCTAATTCTATCCCTGCATTCCTTTCTGTCCACGAGGGACTCAGAGGGGTTTCTGTTTCGTGAATTCTAGCACCATCCCATCCCACCCTGCCATGGCAGGGAGCCCTTCCACTGTCCCAGGGTGCTCCAAACCCATCCAGCCTGGCCCTGGGCACTGCCAGGGACCCAGGGTTACAGCAGGATCTCAGCAGCTGGGGCCATCTCCAAAATCATTTCTGGAGTGCATAGGCTGCTCTCCAGAAAAAAAAAAAAAAAAAAAAAAAAAAAGTAAAAGCTTCCCTAAGTTTTTACCTATGGAAAAGCACTTTAAAAAAAGTTGTGAGTGAAATTAGAGCTGCAAATCCTCATTAAAGTGTGACCCACTGGGAGTGCCAGTGCTGGCTTTGTGTTCTGCACATCCCCAGCACCGGAGGCTTTGTGCTAATCCACATCACTAATTGCATCACTATTATTTTGCCCAAAGTCAAATACTATGTGCAGGATTTAACTAAATGAACATTTAGGAGGATGCTTAAGCTCTCGAGCACCCTTCTCTTTCCCCCAGCTGAGCATAACAAAAACCCACAGAGCTGCTCACTGTAAGTGGGTTTAATTAAAACACGGTCAGATTGGGCTGGCGCTGCTCAGGATCTCCACTTTGTGGGAGGAGGATGAGCCAGATGCTCCCTGAGGGAGAGCTCTCGGCATCCCTGCCCATCCTGTGCTCAGGGACAGGAGGGGACGTGTCTGCCACCCGCACAGTCCCTGCTCTGCCCTCTGCCCTCCTCCTTGCTTCTTCCTCCACCTCATCCTCACCTGAGCCACTGGAGATGAAGGACAAACCCCTCCTCCTTCCCCAGCGCTGGGAATTCAGCAGGAAAACTCCAGCAAAACCATTGTATACAGCCTTTTATAGAACCATACTTGTCAGGGTCAGGCTGGGGATCAGGGAAAGTTTCTCCCCCAGATGGTGGAACAAGCACTGGAACAGCTCCCCAGGGAATGGGCACTGCCCCGAGGCTGCCAGAGCTCCAGGGGGTTTGGACAGCAGTGCCAGCGATGCCCAGGGTGGGATTGTTGGGGGTCTGGGCAGGGATGGGGCTGGGATGATCCCTGTGGGTCCCAGCTCAGGATATCCCATTATTCCATACAGAACTGGTGCTCAGCAGGGCTGTCATGTGGCACAGATCCTCAGAACTGGAGGAAATCTTTACAAGTCTGGGAGAAAGCTTCAAATAATCGGGTTATTTTATTTCACTACAGAATCACAACATGGTTTGGTTTGAGAGGCATGTTCAAGGTCACCCCAGTGCCACCCCTGCCACGGGCACCTTCCACTATCCCAGTGTGCTCCAAGCCCAGCCTGGCCTTGGGCATTGCCAGGGATGGAGCACAATCACTGACTCCACACATTCATTGAATAAATGCTGCTGGGCCTTTGTCCAGATGTCCTGTGGCACAGAAACCACAGGCAATGCTTCACTTGTCACTGCATCAGAATTCCTGAGGTTTTTGATACTGCCTCAGCAGGACCCACTTTTCCCGCTCAGCTTCCAGAAGTTCTTGGCCCCTTGCCCCTGTGAGTGCTCTGCAGACAGAAGTGAACTGCAGAGGAGGAATCCTGCCATGCAGGCCTGAGCGTGGCCCTGGCACTGCCCTCTGGGTGACCTGCTGCAGGAGCAAAACCAAACCGGAACACAGCAGCTGTCAGCAGCCCAAATCTGGCGTCAAAGGGCCAACGGGCAGATGTTTAAAGTCACATTCACAAGGCAAACCATTCAAATGTGGTAAAGGAGAAAATAAATTCTCTCCCTCTGAGGAGAGCAATTAAGCTCTGGAGAGGTGACAGCTTGCAAAGGCTGTGGGAGCAGCCAGGAGCCAGGATCTGCTCTGTGCCACCCTGGTGACACGGCAAAGTGACCTGGAAGGGGAATGAGCACTCTGCAAAGCTGTTACATAGCTGACAGAATGGGAATGGAATGAAATTGGATTTTTTCACCAGTCCTGCCCCGCACACTGTATGGGTTTTTAACAGACAAATAACAGACACAGACAGGTTATACTGGGAATGCCTCAATATCTGCATTTCCAGCTGCTGGCACAGCCCAGGCTCCACTTCCTGGTGGAAAATGCCAGAAGCTGCAGCACAAAACTGCTGCTGCTTCAGGAAACACAGCCAATCCTGTTGTAGGGTGCTGCTTTTCCAGATAATTCCATTGCAGAGTTGACCTGACACCATCAACACTAATGACAGTTATTATCACATCTACATAGGCACTCATCTTCAGCCCAACATCTTCCACTTGAGCACCACAGCTTAGTCACCTTCCCCTCTAATTTTCATTGCATCCCCTTTTCATCCTTTCCACTGGAAGAGAGAGTGATGAGTTCCTTTTTTCCTCAGAACTTCATTGCAGTAATGGGAAAAATGTCAGAAATACTGGAGAAAAAGAGGTGCTGAAATGTCACACAAAGGGAAGAAGACTTTTGTGCAGGGAGTTTGTCAGAGGCTGCTATTTGGCACAAAATTGCCTCATTTCTGGCCTGTCAGGTTGAGAAGCAACATTTCCCAGCAGACCCAGGCCACGTGTTCGAGTCGCCCTCTGTCACATTCACATTCTCTAAAAAATCCCTTTGCCCAGGGTTTTTCTCCTGGGAAACTGAGAAGCCTCGGTTAAAAATGAAAATAATTCCTATCTCATTTGCTTTTCCTCTGTTTTGCTCATGTGGAATGTGTTTGGGGATTGTTCACCCACAGGTGATTGTTCCATTGGATTCTGCTGGGAGTTGTTTTCACTCTTTGGCCAAGCTGCGTCAGGGCTCTGGAAAGAGTCAGGAGTTTTCATTATTATCTTTTTAGCCTCCTGTAAGTATCCTTTCTGTATTCTTTAGTATAGTTTAGTATAGCATTCTTTAATATAATATAGTATCATGAAATAATCAATCAGCCTTCTAAAAACATGAAGTCAAGTTCATCATTCCTTCCTGCCATGGGGGTACCTGCAAATCCAGTAACCCTCACAGGCTTTGGGAGCTGGAAATCAGAGCCTTGTCCAGGCCAGCCCTGTCATCCTAGGAGAGCTTCCAGGACAAGTGAAAGGCTGAGACACCTGATTGACTCACAGGTATTATTTACCTGCAGCTACTGCACTCTTTGTGTTTTCAGCAGGAAAGCAAGAGCTCACATGGCCACAGAGCTCCTCTGTTCTCGCCAGTCATCCCAGAGGAGAGCTTTCCCCCCAGCAGCCCAGGGTGTTCTAGAGGAGAGGTTTCCATCCTTGAGTCTGGCATGCTCCCAAGGACAGATTTCCATCCATGAGTCTGGAGGATTCCCAAAGACAGATTTCCATCCATGAGTCTGGGTTACTCCCAAGGAAGAATTTCCATCCATGAGTCTGGGATGTTGCCAAGCACAGATTTCCAGGCAGCAGCCTGAGGTGTCCTCAGCCCATTGCTGACCCCTTCTTTTCCAGCTTCTCATCTAGTGAGGTGTGACTCTAGTAGGTGATCCAGCTCCACATTCCTTGTTTTTTCCTTGGTTTATTCCTTGATTTCTCCTTGGCTTATCCTTGTACTTTTCAGGACAAGCCAATACCACAGCTGTGTCCCCAGCCCTGGCTCCCAGTGCTGCCCTGAGCCAGCTGGGGCTGTTTTTGTGCAAAGGGGTGAGAGAAGCAGGGATGCACAGGGACCCATCCCAGGGATATTCTGGGATTTGGGCTGGTTTGACACAGTTTTGCCATTTCTCCCACCGATGAGCTGGAAAAAACAATGGATGTTCATGCTGCAGATCTCCTGTAAGGCCTGCTGTGGCCAAGCAGCAACAATCTGCTGTCTTTCCAGACCTGCTCCGTGCTGAACCAACCTGTTCTATGGTGGTCTAGGGCAGTGGGTGGTCCTGGAAGTTCTAGAGCAGGCTGAGAGGGGAGCACAGGGTTCCAGGCGTGCCTCACCTGCCCACCCAGTCCCAGCTGAGCAGCAGCTGCTGCAGTCCAGGTGTGTTGGTAAGAGACATGCCAGCAATGCCATGTTCTGTGGGTAGGAGACATGCCAGGAATGCCATGTTCTGTGGGTAAGAGACATGCCAGCAATGCCGTGTTCTGTGGGTAAGAGACATGCCAGCAATGCCAGGTTCTGTGGGTTAAGAGACGTGCCAGCAATGTCAGGTTCTGTGGGTAAGAGATATGCCAGCAATGCCATGTTCTGTGGGTAAGAGATATGCCAGGAATGCCGTGTTCTGTGAGTAAGAGACATGCCAGCAATGCCATGTTCTGTGGGTAAGAGACATGCCAGGAATGCTGTGTTCTGTGAGTAAGAGACATGCCAGCAATGCCGTGTTCTGTGAGTAAGAGACATGCCAGCAATGCCATGTTCTGTGGGTAAGAGTTATGCCAGCAATGTCATGTTCTGTGGGTAAGAGACATGCCAGCAATGCCATGTTCTGTGGGTAAGAGTTATGCCAGCAATGCCATGTTCTGTGGGTAAGAGACATGCCAGGAATGCCATGTTCTGAAAAGCAGCTCTCATTTTTAAAGGAATGCCCTTGCCTTTGAAAAGAGTTTACAAGACTGCAAGGGGGAAAAGAAGAAACAGAAAAATGATCTCAGAAGTAGCTCCTGGAAACCTGAACTAGCACTTCCTATTCCAGATGTTCTCCCAGCTCATAGGTCCAATCTCAAGCACAGAAGAGAAGTTAATTCTTCTCCTGCTGTTCATTTTTGGAGCTCTCCCAACCCTTCTTGCTGTGATGTTAACACCTTTTAATTTACACTAATCTATTCCCAGTCACGGCCCACTGGGCTGGTTTCAGAACAGGAGAATCCCTCAATTTACTCAGTTCTGCTCCCTCTTTAGTGCTTGTTCCCCTGGAGAGTTTAGAGAGAGGAAACACATCTCCTCCTTGTTCATCCCGTCCTTTGCCAGGCCCTTTCCCTGTCCCAGGAACCCTGGACAGCTCCCGGGAACCTTGGACAGCTCCCGGGGCTCACCGGGCTCAGCTGGACCCGGGCACCTCAGCGATTGTGGTTACCCAAGGGAGGCCCTGGCGCAGGGTGCCCAGAGCAGCTGGGGCTGCCCCTGCATCCCTGGCACTGCCCAAGGTCAGGCTGGACACTGGGACAAGGGGAGGTGTCCCTGCCATGGCAGGGGTGGAGCATGAGAGATCTTAAATGTTCATTCCAACCCAAAGAATCTGGGATTCTGTGATTTTACAGCTGTGCTTGACTTCCACTGCTCCAAAAAGAGGCTTTTCCATGCCCAGCTCGGTGCCAGAGATGCTCAGAGTGATGAAATCTTGCCCTGTTGTCACAAGATTCCAAGCTCAGTGTTGGAGTCTCTTGCCTGGGACATTTCAGGCAAGGCTGAGACAGCATTTCAACCCTGGAGTGCTTGGCTGAGCTCAGCCTTGGCTCTGAGCACTGCCAGACACTTGTCTCTGATGGTTTGTCAGTGACTGATAAACCAGGCAATGCCAGGAACATGAAAGCTGTATGGGAGAAGGAGCTTTAGTGAGTTTTGCCTTTTTTCCCCCTTCTTTTTCCTAGATGACAGGATGAAAACACAGGATTAAGAGTAATGTGAGAACTGGAGGCCTGATCTTCTGCTACTGCCTTTGCAGCATCCTTTTTATCTGACGAGCCCCTGCAAGAGCTCATGCAGCTGCCCTGATGAAATGTGAGGAGAGCTCAGCTTCTCCCTGTGCTGCCAGGAACATCACAAGAATTCCAAGTGATCAAGAGGATGAAAAGGGCACTAAATGATATTTAGTGTTCTTTAAAGAGCACAGGTGAGGCTGGCCTGCAGCCCCAAGCAGAGCCCAGCCTGCCCTGCCCTCCACACCGCCAGGAACGTGTCCCTGGCTCTGAGGGAGCAGTGCTGACCTTGGGGCTGCAGTTTGGGCTTTCTGACTGCTTTTGGGGTGGGGACCACTGAGGGGCTCCACAAGGAACCCCACCAGTGCTTGATTCATGTGGCTCTTTTAATTTGGGTCAAAAGTATCCTGGAGTGGCTTCATGCCATGGCGGGGACACCTCCCACTGTCCCAGGGTGCCCCAATGCCCAGCCTGGCCTTGGGCACTGCCAGGGATCCAGGGGCAGCCACAGCTGCTCTGGCAATTCCAGCCCAGCCAGGAATTCCCAATTCCCAATCTCCCACCCATCCCTGCCCTCTGGCACTGGGAGCCAGTCCCTGGTCCTGTCCCTCTGTCCTTGTCCCCAGGTTTCCATAAGAGGAGAGCCCCTGGCTCTCCTGTGCTGACCAGCACAAACCCAAACCCCAGCCTGTGATGTGAACAGGGGCACAAACCCAGGATGGGCTTTCCAAGAGCTCAAATTTCACCTCAGCTGGAGGCAGGGATGTGTGGAAGGGGCTAACAGCGGGCCTGTTAGCTAAAGGAGCGAGAAGAAGCCGAGAAGCAAGAGGAAGCTGATGAGGAACTCTGTCCAAAGCTGTAACCAAAGAGACCAAGAGAAGTGAGGAACTGAAGAAAGATAAGAAGAGAACTTTGCAGCTGGACGAAGTACTTTTAGAAAGTTAGTTGAAGTCACTGTAGCATTTTAGCAATGGTGTTATGTTGATTTATTGTAGCCAATAGTTAGGGTAGAAGAAGCACAAACAATTGGAAAGTGTATAAAAGGTCAGCCATGTTCAATAATAAACAGTTGCCATCTGAGACTGCTTGCGCTCTCTTCTTTGTGTCGTGACCGCCTCGACAGCGACAGGGACGTTGCTCCCTGACACACAGGGATTCTGAGTGGCACGTTCCAGCCCAGCAGGGGCAGTTGGGAAGGGCAGAGGGAAAAGCTCCTCCTCTCTGAAGCTATCAGCAGCCCCGAACCACCACAGCCACTGCAGGATGGAGGAAGGGCCTCGGGAGCCCTGGAACAGGAGATGATCTCTGGGAAGTGCACATTGATTCCTTGGTGCCAAGGGTCTCTGTCTCTGAAGGAAGGGTTAATGGCTGTTGGCTCAATCAGTGCAACGTGAACGAACAACATTTTTGTGAGCTTGAGGGTAAATTAAGACAACGTTTAGTTCTGCTTCTTATTAACTCTGCATAAATTCTCCCAGGAGTTTAATTAGCTCTGTCACAGCAAACAGCGCCTTGTTTCCACCAGGGAATGTCCCTGTTCCAGGCTCCTGCCCTGCCAAGGGCCCTGGGAATGTCCCTGAGCCCAGGGAATGTCCCTGTTCCCAGGGATGTCCCTGTTCCCACCTCCTGCCCTGCCAGAGACCCAGGAAATGTCTCTGAGCCCGGGGAATGTCCATGTTCCCAGCTCCTGCCCTGCCAGAGACCCTGGGAATGTCCCGGTGTCCTGCCCCTCCAGGAGCCCAGGGAATGTCCCTGATCCCCAGCTCAGGGCACCCTTCCCCTGTTCAGAACACCCTTCCCCAGCTCAGGGCTCCTCAGGACACCCTTCCCCAGCTCAGGACACCCTTCCCCAGCTCAGAACACCCTTCCCCAGCTCAGGGCTCCTCAGGACACCCTTCCCCTGTTCAGGACACCCTTCCCCAGCTCAGAACACCCTTCCCCAGCTCAGAGATGCTCAGGACACCCTTCCCCAGCTCAGGACACCCTTCCCCAGCTCAGAGATGCTCAGGACACCCTTCCCCTGTTCAGGACACCCTTCCCCAGCTCAGGACACCCTTCCCCAGCTCAGAGATGCTCAGGACACCCTTCCCCAGCTCAGGACACCCTTCCCCAGCTCAAGACACCCTTCCCCAGCTCAGAGATGCTCAGGACACCTTTCCCCAGCTCAGGACACCCTTCCCCAGCTCAGGGCACCCTTCCCCAGCTCAGGGCACCCTTCCCCAGCTCAGGACACCCTTTCCCAGCTCAGGACACCCTTCCCCAGCTCAGGGCACCCTTCCCCAGCTCAGGACACCCTTCCCCAGCTCAGAACACCCTTCCCCAGCAGGGCTCTCCCTCCCTGGACTCTATCTAGCACTCTTCCTGCCCCTTGGGGTGGTTTCAAGCACCTTCTGCAGAGCTGCTATTGGCCACTCCTCGCACAGCCTGCTCTGTACTTTTCACTTTGCCTCAATTTAAGAGCTTCAGCCTTTTTGTCACTCGTCCTTTTCACTCTGAAGTGCTCTTTAACTTCAAATAACTCGTTCCTCACAAAGGTATGTTTTTTGTGCATCATCCATGAAAAGTGACATCCTGGTCACCATAACCTCTGGTATTCCTGGAATTCTCCAGATAAATGGCAGCATCTCTCCCTCCTAACCAGTAATCACCACTACGCAGAGGGTTTATAATGCAGAGCTTTCCTTCTCAAGAGGAACAGCCATAGATTTGGAAGGAATAATCACAGGTAAAACTTGTCTCTGTACATTAATTATCTTCAGAGATTTGTTCCAAAACGCAGGTAGTAATTTTTGTGTTTTACATTTATCGTTCTGTAGAAAGCACATCATTATGCAGGAGGAACTCAATTCACAGGTAATTTTTTTCCTCTATGTTTTTGAGTAGAACTTCTAGAACTTTCAGTCTGGAGTAAAAAAAAAAAAAAAAAAAAAAAAAAAAAAAAAAAAAAAAAAAAAAAAAAAGAAGTAAAATACATATAGAGCTGGAAATGAGAGCATTTTAGCTCAATAAATACAAGGTGAGCCATGCACTGGCTGAGGGGTGAGCACCCCCATCTCCAGGCTGGAGCGTGCTGGTTCCCCCTGCAGCTCTCACCCAGGGCACAGCCCCACTGCCCATGCAGGAACCCTTCTGAATCGTGCCCAGAACCTTCCGGAAACAGCCCTGCTGGGCAGGATTCGGAGCCCCCAGCTCTCCCAGTGTCCCACCCCTTACACCCCTGCCCAGGGAGGCCATGCATGGTCAGGGATATCCCCGGCCAGGGCCTCTGTACAGGCCACAAACAGGACAGGACTGCTGGAACTGCCTTGGGCTGTTTGATTTTCCAGCATCACTCTCATTCCATGGCTATGGCAATGGGAAGATGCCACCAGCTCACATCCCAGGCAGCAGACACAGAACTCAATGTCACAGCTCACTTTATGAGTTTTGTGCCCAATCACACAAAACAAAATCACATTGACAGTAGTTCTATCCAACCACTGTAAGCACAGGTACCTTTGGTTAAACAATGCTTGCTTATTTCAAATTCAACTCCTGCTTGTGAGCCTTCAAACACAGTGCACACAGCTCCATTATTGAGCTTAGAACTCCCTAATATCTCACTGGATAAACTTTTCTGCAGCTTAGGGAGTTATTCTAGAAAAGTGTTAATGCACAGACCATTGTTCTATTTGTCCTTTTCTACAGTTTAAATAATTTTCTGCTGACCAATCTCACGGCTGCTGCTTAGCTCCAATTCCAGTTCTGCTGTTTCTGAGGCCTGCCTTTTGCAGCTTTCCCGAAACCCTCTGATTTTGTGGATTCCCACAAAGGGCTGCAGGCAGGGCTCTCCTGGTAGCCACAGCACGCAGGCTCCCCCTTTGGGAGAGCAAGCTGGGATGGGGAAGGTGTCCATGCCCTCAGCAGGGCTGGGGAAGGCGCCTATGGCCTCAGCAGGGCTGGAGCTGGGGCACCTTTAGGGTCCCTTCCAGCCCAAGCCGTACTGGAGCCTGTGATGGTGGCACAGGCTCAGGAGCTCCAGCATGTCCTGGCTCCAGGAATTTCTGTCCCAGCAGCTCCATCCCTGCACAGCTCTGGGGCTCTGCTGGGCTGGGATGAGGAGAAGCAGCTCAGCCCTGAGCCCTGAGCTTGGGGACAGCACCAGGTGTGACCCATGGGGAGCTCAGGGACAGCACCATTGTGACCCATGGGGACAGCAAGGCCAGAACCAGCCAGAGCTGGGGACATCAGCTGCCAGCAGGGCTGTTCCTCTCCTCCATGCTGGGAGCACAAAGAGCTTTTGTCACCAGCTTGAAGAGCAGCAGCACTCCCAGGAACACAGCCCTGCTGCTCTCTGAAGGGCCCCTGCCCTAGAGTGCTCTCCCAGCCGGATTTCTCTGGAGTCTGATTAAAGTCATCATTTGCCACTGAAAATGTCATAAAATATTTATGACACAGATGATATTTAAAGATCACTGTAGAACATTTCTAATAACTGAGGTAATTCAGTGGAAGCAGCCTAAATTGACGCACTCAGAAAAAGGAAATAATGGAGCGAAGCAACACTCCAATGAGTCTGCTAATGAGTTATCCCCAGCCCCCAGGGTAGGAATCACATCTGTCTCCCTGGAGCACTCTCTCGTGCCCAGCAGAGCAGGTGTGCCAGGGGCTGCAGCTGGGGCCTGGCCTGGCAGGGATGCTGCAGACCTGTGCTGCTCACTGATTGTGCTGACCTATGCTGCACGTCAATGGTGCAGGCCCGTGCTGCAGACCAGTGATGTTCACTGATGGTGCAGACCCACACTGCAAGCCCACGATGCTCACCAGTGGTGCAGGCCCATGCTGGAGGCCCATGCTGATCACTGACAGTGCAGACCCGGTCTGCAGACTCATGGTGCAGACCCATGCTACTCACCAACGGTGCTCACTGATGGTACAGGCCCACACTGCAACCCCATGCTGCTCACGGATGATGCAAACCCACGATTCAGGCTCATTGTGCAGACCTGCACTGCAGGCGCATGGTGTTCCCTGAGGCAGACCCACGCTGCTTGCTAATGGTGTTCACTGACGGTGCAGGCCCGTGCTGCTCACCAATGGTGTTCACTGATGGTGCAGGCCCGTGCTGCTCACCAATGGTGTTCCCTGAGGCAGACCCACGCTGCTTGCTAATGGTGTTCACTGACGGTGCAGGCCCGTGCTGCTCACCAATGGTGTTCACTGATGGTGCAGGCCCGTGCTGCTCACCAATGGTGTTCCCTGAGGCAGACCCACGCTGCTCGCCAATGGTGTTCACTGACAGTGCAGGCCCTCACTATAGACCAATGGTGTTCACTGACGGTGCAGGCCCGTGCTGCTCACCAATGGTGTTCACTGATGGTGCAGGCCCTCACTATAGACCAATGGTGCTCCCCAGTGCAGACCTGCACTGCAGGCCCATGGTGTTCCCTGAGGCAGACCCACGCTGCTTGCTAATGGTGTTCACTGTCGGTGCAGGCCCACACTATAGACCAATGGTGTAGGCCCACACTATAGACCGATGGTGTTCACTGACGGTGCAGGCCCACACTATAGACCGATGGTGTTCACTGACGGTGCAGGCCCGTGCTGCTCACCAATGGTGCTCACTGATGGTGCAGGCCCGTGCTGCTCACCAATGGTGCTCACTGATGGTGCAGGCCCGTGCTGCTCACCAATGGTGTTCACTGACGGTGCAGGCCCGCACTATAGACCAATGGTGCTCCCCAGTGCAGACCTACACTGCAGATCCCCAGTGCTCCCTGATGCTGCAGACCCATGGTGCTCACCAATGGTGCAGACCCACACTACAGACCCCCACCGCTCCCTGATGCTGCAGACCCCAAGTGCAGCCCCCTGATGCTCCCCATTGGAAGCCATTGGGACACAGGAACAGCCCTTGACAGTGCCAGCACGGCCCAGGGGGCACAGAGAGAGCAGCAGGGGCTGCAGCAGCAGGGCCAGCTCAGACCCACAGGGGCAGGGATAGAGCAGGAGGGCTCAGAGGGACTTGCTGGCAGCACCTGGCCCAGCTCTGTCCCCACGGATGTCCTGAGGCAGCAGGGATTGAGCCCTGGTAGGGCTGTTGGAGCTGCCCCTGCTGAGGGTCTTGGGGCAGCTGCTGAGAACTGACACCCCCAGCCTCAGCTCACCCAGGGCCATGGAATTCTCCCCCGTTTGTAAGTTCCACCTAAACCACATCTGTTCATCAGCTGATGGCTCCACCCTGCTGCCTAACCCAGCTTGAATCCCTTCAGAGCTTTGGCCTCCTGAGGTAATAAAGGATTAAAGAGGGGAGAAAGTGAAAGCTTTCTTTTCCCTAATTTTAGCTGCACAGCTAGATCACAACCTGCCTCCTACTATGAGATGTGGCAGCAGCTCTCTGGCCACAGAGAGCAGCAAACAACTTTCCCAGGCATCGTTCTGGGAAAGGCTGTGAGAAGATCAGAGAAAAGAATGAGGAACAATTCTTATCTGCACTTGCTGCACCTGTTGGTGTGCACATGTGGAATGTGCTATGGGGATTTGTTTACCACAGGGTGGTTTCTTGATTGGCCAATGGTGATGGTGTTTGGATCCAAGGACCAGTTGGGTCCACCTGTATCTCGATTGTCTGTAAGGACAATGGGTTTCTTAATAAGCATAGAATAATAAAGTGATTGATCAGCCTTCTGGAATATGGAGTCAATGCTAATTATTACGCCTTTGGGGACGCCTAGTTATGACAATCAGAAACAAGGAACAGCCTTCTCCATCTTCTGAGAACACAAAATCCCCTCTCAGCTTCCTTCACCTCCACACCTCCCTCAGGAACCTCTGCCTGTCTCCAGTGCTGGTGAACTTAAACAGAGCCCCAAGAAGGTTATTTTCCACCCCTTGCCTCTGCTATTGCTTTCCAGATAGGAATCCGCCCAGCTCAGCTTCAACAACTGACCAGAGACTCTCTAAGGTTGGAAAATCCCTCCAAGACTGAGCCCAACTCTTCCCCCTGCCGAGGCCACCACTAACCCATGTCCCCAGGTGCCACATCCACACAGTTTTACAGCCCTGCAGAGATGGGCATGATGGGCTGGGCACCTCAGAGCTCTGGTGCCCACCAGGTGCTGCTGGCACCCCATCCCAGAGTGTTTCTCACCCCAGACCCCAGCTGGAGCTGGGTCCCTCAGTGCCCAGGAGATCAGGAGGTCACACACCAGACAAAGGAATCCAAACCTCTGCAAGTCCCAGCATCTCTTGGAGTGATCTCCCACGTTTTCTCTGGAATACAAGAGGACAATGTGGCTGGGGCAGCCTGTGTCCCCTCTGGCACAGCTCTGCTCCTGGGCAGCTTCCACCAGCTCAACCCAGGCGAGGCCAAACCCTGAACAGTTCAGAATGGGAAACATTTTGCAAGAACCACTAAGAAAAGCCACCCACACCCAAGCCCACATTTATATTGTTCAGTGTGTGAAGACCTGGAGGAAAACACTGTAAAATGGCACTCCTGTCTCACAGAAGTGCTTCCTCAAACAGGAAAACTGCTCATTTCTCGTTTGGGGTTTAATACACTCCTCACTTCTGGTTTCTCTCACCATACATAAAGCTTTTCCCTTAACTTGGAGCACAGAAATTGTTGCATCACTGCTGATAAAGCCAGATGCTCACAGTTATTCAGGATAAAGTGTCTTTTTAATAGCTGGCATCATTAACTACAGACAGTTCAAAACTCCACAAGAGCTGTAATAGTAATAAATTGTTCAGGAAAAGCAGGCAATTGATATAACTGCTTCCAAAGTAGCGAGGCAAAGGAAAATGGGCTTTGAGAGCGCTGAGTGAGTCACAGTACATCATCCAGGCTCAGAACAACACTGCCTTCAGTCACTGGGAGGAACACACTCTGACAGGGGCAGCCACAGAGGGTTCCTGTCACTCCCCGAGGGCTGGGACAGCCAGAGGGATCCTGGTTATTCCCTGCTGCACCCAGCCCGGGGCTCCATCAGGGCTGCCTTCCCAAGGGGAGCAGCAGCTCTGCACCGAGCAGTGAGTGGTACCCTCACAGCAATCCCCCAGACCCTGCCCCGAGCGGTGCTATCCCACCACCACATCCCCCAAACCCCGCCCTGAGCAGGGGTACCCCCCACTACATCCCCCAAACAGGGGTACCCCCACACCAATCCCCCAGACCCTGCCCCGAGCGGTGCTATCCCAACACTACATCCCCCAAACCCCGCCCTGAGCAGGGGTACCCCCCACTACATCCCCCAAACCCCGCCCTAAGCAGGGGTATCCCCCACTACATCCCCCAAACAGGGGTACCCCCACACCAATCCCCCAAGCCCTGCCCAAGCAGGGGTACCCCCACACCACTCCCCCAAACCCTGCCCCAAGCAGGGGTACCCCCCACTACATCCCCCAAATCCTGCCCCAAATAGTGGTACCCCCACACTGCATCCCCCAAACCCTGCCCTAAACAGTGGTACCCCCACACCAATCCTCCAAGCCCTGCCCCAAGCAGTTGTATCCCAACACCTTATCCCTCAAACCCTGCCCCAAGCTGTGCTACCCCCACATCACATCCCCCAAACTGCCTCAAACAGAGCTACTCCAATACCTCATCCCCAAACCCTGTCTCAAGCAGATGTACCCCCACACCAATCCCCCACACCCTGCCCCAGAGCTCCCCCACACCAATCCCCCAAACCCTGCCCCAAGCAGTGGTATCCCCGCACCAATCCCCCACAGTCTGCCCTAAACAGTGGTACCCCCACACCACAGCCCCCAAACCTGTTCCAAACAGTGGTACCCCCACAGCTCATCCCCCAAACCTGTTCCAAACAGTGGTACCCCCACAGCTCATCCCCCAAACTCTGCCCCAAGCAGTGGTACCCCCACACCAGTCCCCTAAACTCTGCCCCAAACAGAGCTGCCCCCACATCGATCCCCCACACCGATCCCCCACAGCCTGCCCCCAGCTGCAGAGGGATGCTCTTCTCCAGCTCCCCCATGGCTGGGAGTGCCCAGGTTTTCCCTCGATCTGGCCACATTCAGGTGAAGCCACTGCACGTCCTCCCACCTTCCCCTGCTTCTCCAAGGATCCACCTGTGACAAACCAGCCCAAACAGGACCACATGAGAGCTGCGGCTGTTCTGGGTACAGGACTGGAGCTCAAGGGTTTGTCCTGGCACGTCCCAGGGCATTCCCTCCTCCCTGGGCACTCCTGGACAAAGAGCTCCGCTGCTGACTAGGGCACAGCTCCACCATGGTTACCCCAGGCTCATCGGGCACATCCCAGAGCATTCCTGGACAAAGCTCGGGGCTGCCTGGGGCACTGCTCCCCCCCAGCCCCCATCAGGCAGGTCCCCCATGCCCCCTCAGGTGCTCCCAAAGGGCACTGCCACTGCCACAGCTCCACACTGACATTCAGACTGCAGCCGGGGGAAACTCCCTGTGCAGGACACTCAAAGGTGAGCATCACATTACAGGGGTAACGTGGAAATGCCCATTGTGCCACTGTCTCCCCTGTGCACCCCAGGAAACACCCAGATCCATCCCCTCCACGGGCTCTTCAGGGAGCTGGAGGAGGCAGAAGGGTCCCCCACAGCTCTTCAGGCTGTGCAAACCCCCTTGGCCTCTCCTCACGCCCTCCTGGGCTCCACCTTCATTCTCACAGGATTTGCTTTTGGGGGTTGAGGACATCTAGAACACGGCTGAATTGTCCCAACTTCTTTCAGACAGATACTCAATTAAAGCTTCTTTTTGTCCCTGTATGTGCCAGAAGAGAGGCAAAGAGGGAGAGGGTGTGATGAAGTCATCTCAGGGCTGCACCACAGCATACCCCAGAGGAGGACACGGCCCATTAAACCCTGTCTGAGGATTGGGCTGTCATGGAACAAGGAGATCCTGATCAGCTGGTGTTTTTGGCAGCAGAGAAGTGACTCTGATGATCTTGGAAGCCTTTCCCATGCTGAGTGATTCTGTGATTACAGAGCAGAGGCTGAGCTGCGCCACCTGCACTGAGAACCTGAGCCCACAGAGGCTTGGGGGTCACAGACCCCTCCTGCAGGGCTGACTCAGACCTGCAGCAGCACCAGGGAGCTAGGAATTGTCCCCAAGAAGCCTCTCCTGGCCACCCTCCCAACGAAACTTCCAGCCCAGGAATGCAAATCGGAGATGCCACTTGAATTTACTCTTTCCTCAGGAAAAGGTGAAAAACCCAGGAAGTATCACAGTGCAGAGAATCCCACTCACGCTTCTCACTTCACCTCCTAATTTGTTGTTTTGAGGAAGATCAATGCAGGGGATGTCTGTCAGAGTTATGGATGTGCTGCTATTTGCAAATCAGTTCCGTACATTTGCAGTCCCAGGGGAGATCTCCGTGCCAAGCTCACTCACTTTCCTCCCTGACACAGACAGCACGAGAGCTCCTTCCCCAGATCTGCCTCTGCCTGACAGTGCCAATGGAATTCCTCACGGGCAAGAGCAGCCCTGCCTGCTGGGAAAGCAAATTAAACGGGGGGCTTGTCCCCTGTGTGTCCTTACCTACAAATGAGCAGGCAGAGGCAGCAACCCTCCCTGGGTAAGGGGTGGTACTGTGTGCTGGTGTTTGCAGGGCCCCAGGATGAGGCAGGAGATGAGAATATTGATTCCATGCTTCAGAAGCCTGATTTATTATTTTATGATATATATTATATTATATTATATTATATTATATTATATTATATTATATTATATTATACAAAAATGTCATACTAAAACTATACTAAAAGAATAGAAGAAAGGATTTCATGGGAAGGGAAGGGAAGGGAAGGGAAGGGAAGGGAAGGGAAGGGAAGGGAAGGGAAGGGAAGGGAAGGGAAGGGAAGGGAAGGGAAGGGAAGGGAAGGGAAGGGAAGGGAAGGGAAGGGAAGGGAAGGGAAGGGAAGGGAAGGGAAGGGAAGGGAAGGGAAGGGAAGGGAAGGGAAGGGAAGGGAAGGGAAGGGAAGGGAAGGGAAGGGAAGGGAAGGGAAGGGAAGGGAAGGGAAGGGAAGGGAAGGGAAGGGAAGGGAAGGGAAGGGAAATCTTGTGACTGCTCACAGCCTTGACACAGGTGGCTGTCATTGGACATCAAGCAAAAATAATTTCATATGCTGAGTAAACAACTCTCCAAATCACATTCCAAAGCAACAAAACATGGGGAAGCTGAGGCTTCCCATCTTCTCAGGAGAAAAGATCCTGGCAAAAGGATTTTTCAGAAAATATGTCTGTGACAGTAGTGGTCTTGTCCCCAGGCCACCAGGGACAAAGGCAGGAGTGGCATCAGCTGGGCTTTAAGGTCTCTTCCAACCCAAACCACCCTGGGACTCTGCCCCAGCACCACCTGTGCTTAACCCCAGGAGATGCCATCGTTTCCTGCCTGCTGCAGGGACTTGGGGACAAAGGGACAGTGCTCAGCTGCTCCCACACCCTGCCCTGGCTCTGCAGACGTCAGGAGCCAGGACATCCCTCTGGCTGTCCTGAGCAGCCCAGACCCTGCCGGGGGGCTCAGAGACCCTGGCACAGAGCCCAGAATGCCCCTGCGGGTTTGATTATGACCCATGGAGCAAGTTACCAACCTTAGATGAAGATCTGCAAGCCACGACAGTTAAGTAGAATGACAGTGAATTTATCACAGGGTGAAAAATAGATTTTGGAGTTTTTAGAATGCGGGTTCAAGGGGCAAGTTGGAGGAATCTGGGCATGTCCAGCCCTTCTCCTTCTTCTTCTTGGCCTCCATCTTCTGCTGGGATGGTGGCACTTTGGGATTGGTTTAGAGTAGAAGCTCACTGTCTAACATAGGTGATAGGTATTGGGAAGTTATGGTAAATATTGTACACATAGGTTTTAGTATAAAAAGATAACACCACCCTGGGGGCAGAGTGCCTCTGTCTGTCCTGCTGGACAGACCTTGGCTGGACAGGAGAAAGAATTTTATAGATAAGGAACAATAAACAACCGAGAACTGAAGGGCTCTGACTCCTTCTTTGAGCACCAGGCTCGGAAAAGGGACTTTGTGACACATCTCGGGGTCACTGCGAGCAGCAGAGACCTCGACATGCAGAGGAGCCGGCTGTGGGAGCAGGGCGGGCTGGGACTCAGGGTGACAAAGGGACAGTGCCCAGCTGCTCCCACACCCTGCCCTGGCTCTGAGAGGAGCCGGCTGTGGGAGCAGGGCGGGCTGGGACTCAGGGGCTCACAGAACCCCCCCAGCCAGACTTTGTGACTGAGTTACAGCACTCCTGAACTGCCCATAGGGCAAACTGACACAGCACAGGGCTGCTCTGCAGAAGGGCTAGTCAGGGGGCTTAGAGAAAACATCAGCTCATTCCCTGCTCCTTCTGAGGCTTGGAATGCATGTCCTCTGCAGCCTGGATCTGCTCTGCTCTAGAAAGGGGGAGTCTGAGCCTGTTCCCATCTGCCAGGACCACACTGAGCCTGCAGAGCCCACCCTGAGCTGTTCTGTGGCTGCAGGAGCCACAGGCTCAGCACATGAACTCCACAGACAGCCAGAGAAGAGGCCTGGGCCACTGCCAGCACTCCAGAAGTAACAAACAATGTGTTTGGCTTTGAAGGAACTCCAGCCTTACAGGTTCCAGAAGCACAGTAGAAAGAAAGGTGGAATCCCAGAACTGGGATGGAAGGAACATTAAATCCCATCCCATCGCACCCCTGCCGTGGCAGGGACACCTCCCACTGTCCCAGGTTTTCCAGCCCCAATGTCCAACCTGGCCTTGGACATTCCAGGGATCCAGGGGCAGCCACAGCTGCTCTGGGCATCCTGTGCCAGGGCTGCCCACCTGCCAGGGAAGAAAATAAAATAAAATAACACCCAAGAGCTGTGCTGCTGCTTTGCCTCCCAGACAGCTCACTCTGGGTATGGCAGGGCTATTTTGTATTTCAGCACGAAGCTCTCCCTGCACTGAGCTGTGTTCCAGGAACACAATGACTCAGTTGCATATGTCAGCTCGTCTGTCTCATTTCCAGGGGTATTTTTGTCATTCAGATCCCAGGGTTACATAACCTGGGTTTGCACCAGGGCCGCCAGGCACAGCACAGCCCAAGTGTGACCGGTCTGGGCAGGTGACACTTTTAATCAGCCCTGCTGGGGCTGGGGAGGAGGCAGGGCTGGCTGAGGAGAGGCTGATTCACATGGCCAGGAGCTGAGGGAGATTAAAGCAGTCAGGGCATGTACTCGCTGGGATCTCAGTAATTACATGACTCTAGGACCAGTCTCTTTATTAAGAAAATTGTTTATTAGGATTCTACAGCTGCAATCAACGCCAAACTGGCTCTGTCTCCCTGAAGGCTCCTCCAAAGCCTCTCCAGAGCTATTTTTGCCTCTGAGCCATATCCCACACTGATGCTGCCTACAGACAGAGCTATTTCAAAATCAAGAGAATGAGAAAAGCCAAACATTTCTATCAGCAATACTCAGGTGAGCGCTGCCTGCTCGCTGCTGTACAGAGCAGCATGAGAAGCCTCTTTTCTGCAGCAGGAGTTATTTCCTTGAGCACCAGGAGTTCTTTCCTTCAGCACCACGAGCAGGGGCAGCTGAGCACAGAGCAGCACCTCTGTCCTGCTCAGCCCAGCTCAGCTCAGCCAGCAGAGTCTTTTGGACAGATGAAAACTGTGCAAACCACGTTCAGTGTCCTGTGGAAATGTAAAAGGTTCCACAAAGGAGCCAAGGGCCCGGAGCAAAGGTTCTCAGGGCCGGGTGCACCTTGGCCCTCAGCAGGAGCTCCCTGTTCTCCCGGGGACACCCCTTCAATCCCTTGGGATCCCACCAGCCTGCTGCACATCCCCAGCCCCTCCTGCTCAGGAAACTTTCCCCAGAGCAGTTCCCAGGCTCCCAGAGCTGCTCAGCCCGGCCCCTCCTCGGGGCCACCTTTGCAGAGCCTGCCCATTGCTGGGCTGTGCTCCCAGCCCATCCTCATCCCCTGCAGCTCTGGGCCCTGGCCCGCACTGCCTTCAGCCCTGGGTGCTGCTGCTGGGCACATCTGTGCAGCTGTGCTCACCCTGTGTGCACGGGCTGCTGTGCCAGCCAGCAGGCATTTAACACCAGCAAATATTGCCTGATGCATTAAAAAAAAGCAACGGTAAAAATGCAAATAAAATTCCATACATTGTCACCCATTAAATTTCAAGGTGAAACTGCTGTATAATCGTGTTCATAATGTCATCATGTGTGAATAGATCATGGTCAGAAAAGGAGTCAATTAATAACAAAATGAAGGTGATGAGTGCTGATAAATACACAAAGTTCAGGCAGGAAAAGCCAAAGTTCTCTGATATTTATAAGATTTTTGTCAATAGAAGTGACAATACAAGAAGCTACTGCACTGAGCTTCATGGCCAGCAGGGATAACAACTGGATCTTTAGAGCAAAGTGACTGCAACAGCACACAGAGAGAATATAGAATATAGAACATACAGAACATATAGAATGCCTTGGAATATCTGTGAAAAGCCAATGTTATAACGTGTCTATAATAACAGGGCACCTGTCTTGCCTCTGATCAGGGGAATGTTGGGGGTTTGACACACAAACAGCCTTGCCCTGGGAGCAGCCACACAGTGTGAACATCACTGACTGCACAAAACCCCATCCAAAGCCCCAGAATCCCACCCCCAAATTATGCTGATTACTCAAGAGCATGCTTCAGGGGTTTATTTTTCATCTTTTATGGAAAATCATTTCCTTGGGATTTTTCCTCCTGAAAAGCTGAGAGGCCTCAGGAACACAATGCAAACAATGGTTATCTGCTGCTGTGGAATGCAACAGGTGCATCTGGGATTGGTCTCATGTGGTTGTTTCTAATTAATGGCCAATCACAGTCAGCTGGCTCAGACTGTCTGTCCAAGACAAAATCCTTTGTTATCATTCCATTCTAGTCTTAGCTTAACTAGCCTTCTAAGATGAAACCTTTTCTTCTATTCTTTTAGTATAGTTTTAATGTAATATGTATCATAAAATAATAAATCAAGCCTTCTGAAATATGGAGTCAAATCCTCATTTTTTTCTTCAACATAAGACCCCTGTGAACATCGTCACAGTTTATTTTTCCCTATGCATGGAGAACATTTTATTCCAACAAATCCTGGAAGCCTTCACCCCAGTAGGTGCTGCTGGACAAATCCAGTCTCCAGTCTAGGGGCTGTGGCTGTCAGAGAGCTGCTGTTCCCCCAGCACACAGGCTGGCACACCTGGTGGGAGCTGGCACAGCCTGGGGAGCTCTCCCAGGAGCTAGGAGCATTGCTCTGTGTTGAAGATTTCAATGCAAGATGTTTTCTATTACCATCTGTATGGCAGATTACCTTCTTGTCCAGTGGGCAGTTTGCCTTATCTCTCTCTCTGAGTGACCACACCCACTCCTCCCTCTGGGCAGACACCTGCTGATAACAGCTATTGAATGTCCCTGCATGGCTGATAAGAACTACAGCATCCCATTGGGAGATGTGAGCCCAGAGGGAGGAGCCAAGCATTCCTACCTGGATATAATCTGGAGATTCTGGAACACCAGCACGGCTTCTCCACTGGATTCCCCAGAGGAACAGCAGCTGCCTCTCCTTCCCCTGGATCTTCAGAGGCAGAGACTGCACCCTTCTCCAGGATCCCTGCTCCAGCAGAGCCACCCTGACACTGCAGGAGGGCTGAGCCACAATTGCAATGGGACTGCTGCCACCAGCCTGAGCCACAGGGTGTCAGGTTGGGTTCTGACTCTGGCAGTGTTGGTTTGGTTACTGCATTGTTTATTTTGTCATTTCATTTTCTTCCCTATTAAAGAACTGTTATTTCCTGCTCCCATATTTTTGCCTGAGAGTCCCTTAATTTCAAATTTATAGCAATTCAGGGAGGAGTGGGGAGGGTTTACATTCTCCATTTTAGGGGATACTCCTGCCTTCCTTAGCAGACACCTGGCTTTCCAAAGAAAGACACTCTGACACAAGGAGGAACCCTGGGACAGTGTGACACAGAGATTTTACTCAATCTGACCAACTTCACTTCACTCTCTACAGGAAAACATGACTGACACAAAGAGAATTTTCTCCTGATTTGTGTTTGGGGTTTTTTGTCATCTTTTCCTTGCATTTTCAAGTGTTTGCCTTCTCTGCTGTCACTAAAGCTGTGTAGTGAGACATTTTATTTACATGGATAGAATAAGCTAATTATCCTTCCTTATACATTTCTAAACAATCCATCCATTTTAATTGGATTATGTAAGAATTGGACTAGAGGATGTCAGGCACAGCCCAGCAGATGAAAGGCTGGCTCCTTCAGAGAGCCCAGCTCCTCCAGGAAAATGCAGAGTGAAGAAGCAGCACAGGATAACATGGGGTGAGAACAACCCACTGCAAACCAGTGCTGCCAGGGGATTGTTTCCAGGCTTCCAAACAGTTCTCTGCTTTCATTCCTGCTCTCCAGAGCTGTCATATTCCTGCTTTGGACAGCACTGTCTTTGGGAAACAATTACTTATTTGTTTGGTTTGGGTTTTTTGGGTTTTGGGAGTTTTTGTTTGGTTGGTTTGGATCTTTGGGGTTTGGGGTTTTTTGTTTGCTTGGTTTGGGTCTTTTGGGTTTTGGGCTTTTGTTTGTTTTGTATGTTTGTTTGCTTGGTTTTGGGGTTTTGTTTGTTTGTGTTTGTTGAGTTTATTGTTTTGTTTGGTGGATTGGTTTATGTTCTTTGCCCATTATGACACAGGAAAAGAATCTCTTGATTTTCCTCAATCTCTCAGTTAGAATCATTCCCCCTGCTTTGAGTTATTCCCTCCTCGTTCATTACTAAGAAAATTTGCTGTGTTTGACGATTCACCCTCAGCCCTGGGGACTCCTTGCTCCCCTGAGCCTTTTCTCCCTGGCTCCCTCCACCTGCAGGAGGTTTTGCAGCTCCTGGGGCTCACCCAAGGTTGCAGGATGTTCTGTGGGGTCTCTCCTCCCCTCCTGGAGGAACCACAGTCCCTTACAGCACCTGCCTGTCAAAATATCCCTAGTTTACAGAGCTGTGTTCCCTGTTCCTCACTGAGGAGAGAATCCCAGCTGGGAGGGACCTGCTGTGATCCCTCTGGGGTCCCTCTGGGGCTGAGCAGGAGTTCAAACCTCACTGGGGACATTGTCCAAACACTTCTGCCCCATGGACAGGCCTGGGGCAGTGCCCACCTGTTGCAGACATCTTTTATGGAAAATCCTTTTTTTTCCTTAGGATTTCTCCTCCTGAGAAGATGGGAGGCCTCAGGAACAAAATGTAAACATTGATTATCTGCTGCTGTGGAATGCAACAGGTGCATCAGGGATTGGTCTTCATGTGGTTGTTTGTAATTAATGGCCAATCACAATCAGCTGGCTTGGAGAGAGAGCCCAAAACAGAGCCTTTGTTATCATTCTTTCTATTCTATTCTATTCTTAGCTAGCCTTCTGATGAAACCCTTTCTTCTATTCTTTTAGCATAGTTTTGATGTAATATATATCATAAAATAATAAATCAGCCTTCTGAAACATGGAGTCAGATGCTCGTCTCCTCTCATCCTGGGACCCCTGTGAACACCGTCACACCCACCCTGCAGGGATCCTGCTCCAGGTCCCCCAGGCACAGACACTGGCCCTTTGCTTTCCAAACAGCTGCCAAATAAACATTTTACAGAGGAAATATCCATGTTGAGGGAGTGCAAAATGCACTTTTGGGCTGGGGACAGTGAGGAAAGGCCCTGCTTTGGTCACTGTGTCAGTCTAACCCAGCTGGTTTGTTCTCAGGAGGTTGCAATTTATTGCAGCCCTGAGACACGTGCAAAGTCTCTGTTTCAGCCCGCACGTTTTAAGAATGAATCAGAGCTCTTCAGTTCTCAGTCTCTGAGTTGTTTATTGTATCTTATCTATTAAATATTTTCTCCTGTCCAGCTGAGGTCTGTTCAGCAGGACAGACAGAGGCACTCTGCCTGTCCCAGGATGGTGTTATCTCTTTATACTAAAAACTGCGTGTACAATATTTACAATTACTTTCCAATACCCATCACCTATATTAGACAGTGAGCTTCTACTCTAAACCAATCTTAAAGTGCCAAAATCACTGCAGAAGATGGAGGTAGAGAAGAAGAAGAAAGACTGGACACATTCAAGTCCCTCCATCTTGTCCCCAAAACCCCTATTCTAAAAACCCCAAAATCTACATTTTCACCTGGTGATAATTTTATCATTACACTACTTAAACTTCTGTGGCTTTCAGGTCTTCATACAAAGTTGGTAATTTGCTCCATGGGTCATAATCAAACCCACAGGGGTTCTGCGCTGTGTGCCAGGGTCTCTGAGCCCCCTGGCAGGGTCCTTGGCAACTCTGGACACCCGGAGGGATGCACTGAGTTCCGACAGTTTGTGCTCTCTGCCTGCACTCGTCCTTCCCAGACACATCCCAGATGTCCTGAGGAAAGGTGTCCCTGTGTCTGTTCTAAAATCCCTTCCTGCAGAGGCCTGGCAGGTCCAGCACTGTCCTGCCAGGCTTCTGTGTGCTGGTCAGTAGCTGCAATCACTTGGTGATATATTAAAATGTCTTGTAAACCAATTTGCAGAAGGTGAAGGATTGCTCTGCTCCAAAGCTTTCCATTTTTATTCCTTATTTTCCAGAGCAGATACTTATTATAATACAGGTTATTAAACATCAAAGGTTTACCTTGTCTTGAGATGATTTAGCTGCTTTTAGAGGCCTATAAATGATTTATTGGGCATGGTTCTGAATAAATATTCAATTGCAGGTGAGATTGGGGCTCGTGTGCTCGAATTCCAGAGCTGTGCTGGACCAGAGCCACCCTTGGAGCCCAGGTGGGCTCGGATGGAGCTCTCAGCCACCCCTCCTTGACGCTGGCTGGGGGTTATTTACAGATCATGAATGAGATGGGACTGCTGGGAACGTGCCTTGGGCTGTTTGATTTTCCAGCATCAGCCCCATTCCATGGCTATGGCAATGGGAAGATGCCAGCAGCTCACATCCCAGCAGCAGACACAGAACTCAATGTCACAATTCACTTTATGAGTTTTGTGACCAATCACACAAAGCAAAAGCACATTGACAGTAGTTCCATCCAACCACTGTAAGCACAGGTACCTTTGGTTAAACAATGCTTGCTTATTTCAAATACAACACCTGCTTGTGAGCCCTCAAACACAATGCACACAGCTCCATTATTAAGCTTTAACCTTCCTAATATCTCACTGGATAAACTTTTCTGTAGCTTAGGGAGTTATTCTAGACAAGCGTTAATACACAGACCATTGTTCTCTTTGTCCTTGCTTTCCTATTTCCTGTTTAAATAATTTTCTGCTGACCAATCTCATGGCTGCTGCTGAGCTCTAATCCCAGTTCTGCTGTCTCTAGAGCCTACATTTTGCAGCTTTCCCAAAACCCTCTGATTTTGTGGATTCCCACACCTCCTCACCTCCTATCACACCAGGCCACCTTCCAAAGTGTGCTGCTCCTCTCAGCAGCCTGTCACACAGCCAGGATCAGCTCACAGGGGTCACATCTGGCTACCAGAGAGAGAGGGATGGCACAGGGATGGCACAGCAGGGCCATCCCCAGGGATGAGCCACTCTGGAGCCTCCCTGGGTGCCTGGGGCCAGGACAGTCACCCTGACCCAGCCCTTGTCCCCTGTCCCCAGCTGCCACATCCCCAGGGCTCTCAGGATCTCTGCTGCTCACAGTGACCCCACCACGTGTTAGAAAGTCTCTTTTCCCAGCCTGGCACTCGAAGAAGGAGTCAGAGCTCTTCAGTTCTTGCTCTCAAGGTTGTTCATTGTTCCTTATCTATAAAATTCTTTCTCCTGTCCAGCCAAGGTCCGTTCAGCAGGACAGACAGAGGCACTCTGCCTGCCCCAGGACGGTGTTATCTTTTTATACTAAAAACTATGTGTGCAATATTTACAATTACTTCCCAATACCAATCACCTATGTTGGACAGTGAGCTTCTACTCTAAACCTATCTGTGAGTGCCACCATCCCAGCAGAAGATGGAGGCCAAGAAGAAGGAGGAGAAAGGCTGGACACGCCCAGATTCCTCCATCTTGCCTCCTGAATCCCATTCTAAAAACCCCAAAATCTACTTTTTCACCCTGTGATAAATTCACTATCATTTTCTGACTTCAACATTTATAGATTTCCAAAAGTGGCAGTGGATTGGAGGGTGACAGTGCCACCTCTCCAATGACACTGGACAAACCAACAGTCCATCAAATTTCTCCTCCTCCACAAAAGCATGCAAAACAATAAGTTATTTACGTAAAGCATGTGAGAAAGCTCATGACAAGAATGTAAACATCAGAAGGCTGAGAAAAACTGAAAAAATCAGGGCAACACCTCAGCACTGCAAGGGTTAAGGCAGGCTGAGGTGTGCTAAAGGAGAGCCCACAGCAGTGGTTCAGTTCAGTTCAGTTCAGGTGTGTCCCTGGGCTAAAGGAATCCCAGAACAGTTTGGGTTCAAAAGGACCTCAAATCCCACCCAGTGCCACCCCTGCCATGGCAGGGACACCTCCCACTGTGCCAGGGTGCCCCAGTGCCCAGCCTGGCCTTGGGCACTGCCAGGGATCCAGGGGCAGCCACAGCTGCTCTGGCAATCCCAGCCCAGCCAGGAATTCCCAGTTCCCAAAATCTGCTCTGCTCTCACCACAGTCATTCACCTGCACTACTGCGTGCAGCTGCCAAATTAAGAATTCTTTAATACTTCAGATTTATTACCTGTGGTTTCTCTTGACCAAACAGGAAAGAGTCTCTAGGCAGGTAATTGGGTATGAAGCCTGATGGATCAGTATTTATTTCCCTTTAATTGCAGCTGAATGATGAGCACTGCTGCTCAGTCTGTTGTGCTCTGCTCTGCTCTGGACCATCTCAGACCATGGTGGGTTATTATTTTATAAACTCACACCCTCCTGAGATAACGAGACTCATCCTCAGCTCCTCGCTCTCATTGCTATGCTCTCTTTTCTGAATCAATAACTTTCATGTGCATTTGTTTGCAGACTTTCATGCCTTGTGAGTGATCTCTGGGTTTTTTAACTTTAAATACCTAATTTTTAATGAGCATAATGAGCAGGATGTGCAGATTTCAACGCAGACACGTAGAACTGAAATGTGCTGTAATGCACTCTGGAATGAAAATGTATTTTACAGACAGCCTAAACCCAGATCTATTTCCTTCTGCTTTCATCGGAGAGAAATAATTTTCTATTTGACTGATAATTGACTCAACTGCCCAGAAACAGACATTCCAAGGACTTCCCAGAAACTGCCTAATTGAATCTTTGCTGTTCCTGAGCATGAAAAATCCACTTTCCTGTGACCCTGCACTGGCCATTTGGGGCCTGCAGAACAGCACCACTCCCCTGAATACACCTTTCTGTGAAGGGCTCACCCACAGACAGCTCCTCTCCTCTCCTCTCCTCTCCTCTCCTCTCCTCTCCTCTCCTCTCCTCTCCTCTCCTCTCCTCTCCTCTCCTCTCCTCTCCTCTCCTCTCCTCTCCTCTCCTCTCCTCTCCTCTCCTCTCCTCTCCTCTCCTCTCCTCTCCTCTCCTCTCCTCTCCTCTCCTCTCCTCTCCTCTCCTCTCCTCTCCTCTCCTCTCCTCTCCTCTCCTCTCCTCTCCTCTCCTCTCCTCTCCTCTCCTCTCCTGGCATGAGGGGGCTGTGCCGTGCCTAAGGCATGGCATCCTTCTTTAAATGAAACTGAAAAATTGGGAGGTTGTGGAAAAGAAGCAGAAAAGAATCATCTGGAGCTGAATGAAATGCCTGACAGTATAAATCTGTTGAGCTCAATAAATAAAAGTATCTGAATGGCATGACAGCATCACCATGACAAGCCTTCAAAGGAGGAAAATCCATTCACTGGGCCAGCCCTTTGCCCGGCTGGGAAAGGCACCCCGAGGAGCACAGCTGGCACAGGAGTGGGCACAGGGCACAGCTGGCACAGCAGCAGCTCTGCAGTGGGCACAGCTGGCACAGGAGCAGCTCTGCAGTGGGCACAGCTGGCACAGCAGCAGCTCTGCAGTGGGCACAGCTGGCACAGGAGCAGCTCTGCAGTGGGCACAGCTGGCACAGCAGCAGCTCTGCAGTGGGCACAGCTGGCACAGGAGCAGACTCTGCAGTGGGCACAGCTGGCACAGCAGCAGCTCTGCAGTGGGCACAGCTGGCACAGAAGCAGCTCTGCAGTGAGCACAGCTGGCACAGGAGCAGACTCTGCAGTGGGCACAGCTGGCACAGCAGCAGCTCTGCAGTGGGCACAGCTGGCACAGAAGCAGCTCTGCAGTGAGCACAGCTGGCACAGGAGCAGACTCTGCAGTGGGCACAGGGCACAGCTGGCGCAGGAGCAGCTCTGCAGTGGGCACAGCTGGCACAGGAGCAAGCTCTGCAGTGGGCACAGCTGGCACAGGAGCAGACTCTGCAGTGGGCACAGGGCACAGCTGGCACAGGAGCAGCTCTGCAGTGGGCACAGCTGGCACAGCAGCAGCTCTGCAGTGGGCACAGGGCACAGCTGGCACAGGAGCAGCTCTGCAGTGGGCACAGCTGGCACAGGAGCAGCTCTGCAGTGGGCACAGTTGGCACAGGAGCAGCTCTGCAGTGGGCACAGCTGGCACAGGAGCAGCTCTGCAGTGAGCACAGTTGGCACAGGAGCAGCTCTGCAGTGGGCACAGTTGGCACAGGAGCAGCTCTGCAGTGGGCACAGCTGGCACAGGAGCAGCTCTGCAGTGAGCACAGTTGGCACAGGAGCAGCTCTGCAGTGGGCACAGCTGGCACAGCAGCAGCTCTGCAGTGGGCACAGCATCCCCATCGCAGCCTGCCCCGGGTCCCTCCCGTGGGAGCCCTGGGAGGAGCAGCAGCACAAGAGCTGTCCCCTCTCCCTGTGCAATAAGGGTTTGTCAGCCCCACATTTCTTGTCCGCACTCTGAGTAGTCCTACAGATGTGCAGAAGATGCCCAGCGTCCCTTGTTCCCCATGTCACCCCGGGGATGCTGTCCCACCACCTGTGAGGGTGTGAGGGCTGCGAGGAGCTCCCGAGCCAGCCGTCTGAGCTCACTAAAGCTCCCTCCTGCCCCGGGACAGCCGGCACTGGCTCGGCACACTCATCTCCCCTCCTCGGAGCTGGAGGATGCTGCCAGCACGGCTCTGCAGCTCCTGCAGCCTGCGGCAGAGCCCGGCCGGAGTCTGGCTGCCCGAGGAGCGGCAGAAGCCTAAGGGGCTGAGACCAGGGTGGCATCCGTGCCAGCGGGCACTCCTGGCTGCCCCGGCCGTGCCAGCCTGTGCCTTCTCGTGAGCCCTGTCCTGGCACCCAGCAGGGTGGTATCCATGGCAATGGCACTCGTGCTTGCCCCGGCCGTGCCAGCCTGTGCCCTCTCCTGTGCCCTGTGCTGTCTGCAGAGCTCTCAGGGCTGCGTGAGCAGGGCTAAAGCCTCTGGTCCCTGCGTGCTGCCCCGGGCCGCCCTGAGCTGCTGTGCTGGCTCACTGACTGTGCTGCTTGCTCCTGCTTTGGCTCTGAACCCTTGCTGAGCATCTCTGGCTGTCACCAAAGAGCAGCTCTGGCACTCCTGCTGCTCTGCTGCTTCTCTGTGGCTCTGCCTCCCATCAGAGCGCTGCAGCTTTGGGCTTAACCTGGCCCAAGACTTCAGGTGAATTCTATCGCCCAGGACATGCTCCCCTGCCTGGGACCTCACTGAAATGTTCAGACGTTCCCTAGGATTGATCACAAGCATTAAAATCCCAGCTTCGTGGGCTGGGAAGGTCCTGCCCAGCTCAGGCCCGGTCTCTGCCTGACTCCTGCAGGGACATTTTGCCAACTCTTCCCTCTCACCCCTTTAGCAGCACAGGTTGGGTGTCACCTTTAGTCCAGCTCTGCTCCAGGTCAGTTTGGAGTGTTCCAAGGTGAAACTGTGCCACCATAATTCTCTGCGTTGCCCAAAGATCTGGAACCATTAACTTCCATTTGTTATCTCCAGTTCTGTGCACAACCAGGTGCTTTTTAGTGGAAATCTCCACATTTTTATCAGCACAAGTCCTGAGTGTCTTTGTCTAATATGAATCAAATTTCGGACCTAGAGAGGTGTTAAAGTCAATCCACTTCATTTGTAAATATATTTTTCATAGTTATTTCTGTTTGGTTTATTTTGAATCATGGAATCCTTAAGGTTGAGAAAGCCCTCTGAGGTGGAGTCCAACCCTTCCCCAGCCCTGCCAAGGCCACGCTGACCCCCAGTGTGTCCCCAAGTGCCACATCCGCAGGGCTTTAACCCCCCCACCCAGGGATGGGCACTCCAGCCCTGCCTGGGCAGCTGTGCCAGGGCTGGCCAGCCCTTTCCAGGGGGGAATTCCCCCAATATCCAAAGCCTGGTGCCCTGCAGGGTGTGACAGAGTTAAACTCAGCCTCCAAATCTGCTGCAGACACAACCCCAGCTCCCAGAGCCAGCTGAGCAGGGATTACAGGGATATTTGTATTTATAACAGCTCCTGGGTGAAAACTGAATACTTTGTCATTTTTCCATCAAACTTCTAGTTATGTTTATTCTCCAACAGTAATGTTTTACTACAGCACAGATTTGCAGTTTCCCTGAGCTGGCTGCCTTTAACAGGCAGCATTTGCGTGAATTCCCTGCATCCACATCCAGATTTTTATGCACATAATAAAGCAAACCGCTGAAGGATCATCTAAACTTTATTTACTGTGGCCATGCTGCAGTATTTAGGTCTGCTGAAATAGTTTGGGCATTTTAATTGTGTTATCAGAGCACAGCCAAAGCAGCAGATCTCCTTTCCAAAGAACATGGACACAGATGAAACTGCTGAATATAACTAGAATATTTACTGAGTGTTAAATCTGTTACAGGAGGGTTTGGATTGCTGATAATTTGCTTTAAAAAAATTTAAAATTTGAAAGTAACAAGTGATGTCCTCTAGAAATGAAAGCTTGGGATTGTCTATGCTTTTAGTTTGCTTTTGTCATGGGAAACATTGATCTTTCAATGGCAAACAGGGCAAATTGCCCTTTTTTCTCAAACCTCTCCCCAGCATACAAGGGCCAGTTTCTGTTTGCTCTTCCGTTTACTTTGTTTTTCTCTGTTTTTTCATTTTGAACGTTGGTATTTATTGCTGGTATTTCCTGACAGAGTCCCAGCTCCAGCCCTGAGTGCTCTCAGCAGCCACGGGGTGAGGTTCAAGCGTTTGGACACTGACACTACGCAGGATGCAGGGGTTTCAGTCCCAGCTGTTTTCTTGATGGAGCACTTTAGCAATCTCTTTGAGTGCCCTCCTAAGTGCTGTCTTGGCTCTGCTCAGTGCTGAACAGGAGGCTCCTGATGCAGCCTTTGATCCTGCTCCTCCAGGCATGCTCAGACCCCTGTCACCTTTGTCTGCCTGCCCAGTGCCTTTAGCAGGAGCTGGGCTGTCCCTGCTGCGGCACAGGCCGAGGCAGGCAGCCTCACCCAAAGCTCTGACACGCGCCTGGCTCTGTGCGGGACTGGGGAACGGCATTTCTGCTTTTGGTGTGTCCTTAATGTCCAGGGCCTGCGAATACTCATCTGCAGATGTTCGTTCTGTCATCTGTCTGTCTATCTATCTATCTATCTACCTATCTATGTTCGTTCTGTCATCTATCTATCTATCTATCTGTCTGTCTATCTATCTATCTATCTATCTATCTATCTATCATCTATCTATCTACCTATCTATCTATCATCTATCTATCATCTATCTATCTATCTATCTATCTATCTATCTATCTATCTATCTATCTATCATCTATCTATCATCTATCTATCTATCATCTATCTATCATCTATCTATCTATCTATCTATCTATCTATCTATCTATCTATCTAATCTATCTATCATCTATCTATCCATCTATTTATCCATCTATTTATTATCATCCATCTATAATCAATCAATCTATATATCTATCTAGCTAGCTAGCTAGCTAGCTAGCTATCATCTATCTATCAATCTGTCTCTATCTATCCATCCATCCATCCATCCATCCATCCATCCATCATCCATCCATCCATCCATCCATCCATCCATCATCCATCCATCCATCCATCCATCCATCCATCCATCCATCCATCCATCCATCCTTCCATCCACACGTGAGTCTCCAAACCCCTGCCCAGCCTCTCTGGGTGTGAGGCTGAGTTCCCCAGGGGGATTTTGGTGGCCAGGCATGGGCAGAGGGCCCAGCAGGGCTGGGATGTGCAGGGCCTGCTCCCCCCTCCAACCAGGGGTTGCAGCCCTTGTTACAAGCATGCAAGGTGGCACTCAGGGCTCTGGGGACAAGGTGGGCATCAGGCTGGGGCTCCATGGGCTGGGAGGGCTTTTCCAGCCTCAATGATTCAGGGATTCTGGAATTCTATGTCCCATCCATGGTTTTGAACATGTAAAAAACCCAAAACCTCCCCCTTCGGCAGGTGAACCGCAGCTTCACTTTGCAGGTGAGGTGCTGTGCCCCAGACACAAGCTCAGGGACACCTTCCCTGAAGTGTGTCCTCCCTTTGCTGCATTTCCTGTGGAAATTCAGATCCTTAATGTTGGGAAAATACACAGCAAAATTATCAATCTTATCTGGAAAGCTCATTCACAAATATATGGACTCTTAAATGGTTCTTTGTCCATTTCATTTCTAAAGCAGCACAGAAAAAAATAATCTTGATTTTGCAAATGGCTTCTAAAAGCATTCCTCTCTTCCTGTGCTCCTGGCCGTTCCCCTTTGTCCTCTGATTTGAGGGTTTGTGGCTGCACCCCCATTAGCCACCAATGCCCTGTGTTTCTTTAGGATTTTGATTGGATTGATGGGATTGATGGAATGGGAGGGGATAGGATAGGATAGGATAGGATAGGATAATGGGATGGGTAGGATGGGATAATGGGATGGGATGGGATGGGATAATGGGATGGGATGGGATGGGATAATGGGATGGGATGGGATGGGATAATGGGATGGGATGGGATGGGATGGGATGGGATGGGATGGGATGGGATGGGATGGGATGGGATGGGATGTGCAGGGGGATTTCGCAGCTCAGAGCAGGGCTGGCATGGCAGGGGCTGCCCAGGGAGGTTTGGAGTTCCCACGCCTGCAGGTGGTACCTGGAGATGGCACTGAGGGCTCTGAGATGGGACAGGGTGGGCATGGGGTATATAGTGTAGTGTATAGTTTATAGTATAGTATGTAGTATATAGTATAGTATAGTATACAGTATAGTATATAGTATAGTATAGAATAGTATAGCATAGTATATAGTATAGTATAGTGTATAGTGTATAATGTATAGTGTATAGTATAGTATAGTATAGTATAGTATAGTATAGTATAGTATAGTAAATAAAATGATGGCTCAGCCTTCTAGAACCATGGAGTCAATGCTAATTATTGCCACTTTGGGGATGCTGCAACAGCCATGGGTGCCCAGCAGTTCAGCTCTGCTCAGGGCTGGCCTGGGGCAGGCAGTGCAGCACCATCCAGGGTAAGTAACTGCCTGTGTCCAGCCAGGGAACTGCACTGAGCTCTGTGCCTCACACTCTGCAACAACAGCTGCCTTTGAAAGGCATCAATGGCACCCTCTGAAATCTCCAAAGCCCTCCACAGCCTGGCAGATCCAAAAAATACGCTGCAGAAAGGCAATGTTCTCTTTTCTGATCACTGTCAAACACACATCCTGACAGACACAAACAGTAAAAAATAATTTAAAAAACAAATACTACACATGAAAAAAATACCAAGCAAACAAGATCAAAACAAAAACCTGAAAGAAGCCCCAAACAGCTGCAAAAGCCTGGAACAGTGTAAGCTTTCAGGACAAATATTTTGTGAAGTGTAGTTTCCAACATGATTAAGACTGGGCTTAAAATCTAAGACCATAGAGGAATTCAAAATCTCTGCTTTTCAGCTTGATCCTGTGTACTGACACAAATCCCAGCTCCTCTGGTTTCTGTGCTCCAGGAGGGCAGATTTAGGCTGGATAGCAGGGAAATCCTTTTAATTTTGAAAACATCTCTGGCTATATATGACAGAGCCATCACCAGAGCCTGAAGGGGCACAAGGGCCACGGAACTGGCCAGAGGAACTTGTGGGTGTTCCCCCCAGCTTTTCCCTGTGCTTTGAGCCAAGTCCTGCCTTTTAGACTGGAATGGAGCTGCCGTTCAGGAGGGGGTACAGGAACAGAGGAGTGAGAGTCCCACTGAGCTCTGTGGCCATTCCAGCACGCAGAGAGGCAGAGGGGGGCAAGCAGAGCACAAGAGGGAGTGGGGATGGTGCTGTGGGGGTCACAGAGCTCTGCCCTCCCCAGCTGTGGCTCTGGGGGTTACAGGGCTCTGCTCTCCCAGCTGTGATGACCACAGGGCTCTGCTCTCCCCAGATGTGGTGATGATCACAGGGCTCTGCTCTCCCCAGATGTGGTGATGATCACAGGGCTCTGCTCTCCCAGCTGTGATGACCACAGGGCTCTGCTCTCCCCAGATGTGGTGATGATCACAGGGCTCTGCTCTCCCAGCTGTGATGACCACAGGGCTCTGCTCTCCCCAGATGTGGTGATGATCACAGGGCTCTGCTCTCCCAGCTGTGATGACCACAGGGCTCTGCTCTCCCCAGATGTGGTGATGATCACAGGGCTCTGCTCTCCCCAACAGCTGCTCTGGCAGGGCTGGGCACAGCTCCCCCAGCATTTGGGGCTCCCAGGCTGGGTGTGAGCAGAGTTTTGGGGTGCTGAGAGCCTGCTCAGGGGGAAAGTCAGATAAACCCTACATGCCTTACTGGGGGAGCAGAAGAAAGCTCAGGGAAAGAACGAAACCAATCTTTAATCATTGCAGCTGGTGTTTTGAACGTGCTGTTACTGGTAAGGTGTGTACAAGAAGGGTCTGCTCCTAATTAGCCAGTGGTGTGAGGGGTGTTGATTGAGGGCCAGCCAGGCCCAGCTTTGTCAGGGCTGCCTATAAAAAATGTGGTAGCTGATAAACTGGGAATGTCTGATAAACTGGGAATGTCTGATACACTGGGAATGTCTGATACACTGGGAATGTCTGATAAACTGAGGGTGTCTGATACACTGGGAATTTGCTTTCTGAGGAGACCTCGGAATCAGAGCTGCTCCACTCAGCCATCCCCAGCACAGCAGTGCCAGCTGTGCTGTGTTTGCATCTGCCTGCCTGGAGCCTGTGCCTGAGCAATGCTGACCCAGAAATTACGGGTGTCTTAATTAGGGGGAAAACAATTACTGGTACACTGAGAAAAGCCCCTCTGTGTCCCCTCTCCACAGCTCCCTGCAGGGCCCAGAGGGGCTGGAGAACATGGACAGGGCACTGCCAGGATCCACCCAGCTGAACTCATCCCACAGGGCCTGTGCCAGCCCTGCTCCCTGCAGGGTGAGAGCAATGAGGGACTTGTCTTTCCAAACCAGCTGTGGGTCTGCTGGGAGATAAAACCAGCACTGGGAGAGAAAAGAAACAATGGGAAGGATTACACTGATTGATGAATGGAAAAAGAGATTTGCTTCTACAAATAAACTTCAGGTTTGCTGATGAATGAAATTAGATATTGAGAGATGAAAGAAACAATGGGGAAGAAAAACCCCTAAATTCCATAAGAATTAAAAATTAAAAGGGAGGATTATACACAAGAGGGAAATCTTTGGTATGAGATGTTCTGGGAAGCCTGAACCTCTCAAGTACCTCAGAAATGGGGAAAGAGAGAAAGAGGGAAATGTGGCTGGAAAATGGGATAAAAAAGGAGGCTGTGTCCTCCAAAAATTTGAGACCCCAGGGGAATGCCCCAAGGCCTCTCCCTTTATTGGAATAAAGTCAAAGGACTCCTCTGTCTCCCTTTTGGACATAAACCTCTGGTGTTTGTGGATTAATTTTCCTAACAAGGGCACCCTAAGCTTTACTCACTCCCCCGCCAGGGGCTGTGCCAGCCCTGCTCCCTGCAGGGCATCCCCCCTACCCACAGCACCAGGAGAGGCACAAAGGGGCAACTCCACCCCTGGCACTGAGGTGTTGTAAATTCAGGACCCATGAGGCAGGAAACGACATCTGGCTGCAAGGCTTTGGAATGCTGAATGCTCACTTTATTAAATTATATTACATTACATTGTACTATAACTATACTGCATCGTACTCACTTCTAACTACTGAAAAACTCGTGACTGTGTGCCAACAGCCAGGACACAGCTTGGACCTGACAGGCTAATACACAGAAACAATTCCACCAGAATCCAATTACCAAATTCCTTCAGGTCTCCAAATCATCTTCCAACTCATTCCATGTGTTCAAAAACACAGGAGCAGCAAATGGGAAAAGAACTATTTTTCTCTCTCTGAGGTTCCTCACTGTGATTCCCAGGAAACGTCCATGGGAAGTTGTGCCTGCTCTCTATGGAGAGAGCTGTGGCTACACCAAGGTGATAACTGGAGTTTACAGACAAATACAATAATTAGGCTGGAATCATTGAAGTGAACCACACTGCATTACTCAGCAGTTAAAGACAATAAAAGGATGAAAAGGCAATAAATTGTGTGTTACACCTGGAGAGGTGTCAGTCCTCTACAGGGGACTTTTCATCTCTTTTTTACTCCCAGTCTTTCCCAGTAACACTTTTCACTGAAAACCATCCCCAAGACCACAAGAATTGCAAGAGCTCCCTCCCAGCCCAGCCCAAGGCACTGAAGTGAAATAATCCAAGGCTCCATTTGTGCGAGTCCTGCCCCAAGCACCGTGAGCTCACCGGAGCTTGGGTGACCCTGGCAGCTGAACCTTGCTCTGTTCTGGGTCAGAGCCCACCACCCATGCGGTCCCCGCCAGGGGCTGTGCTAAATGAGGCTCTTCTGCCTGAGCCCAGCAGTGGTTTGATGTGCTTTAAGCACTGAAAAATCCCTTTAAAACGCTGGATGTAGTGAGGATCTGTGTGCAGGGCACGCCAGGTGAGAGGGCTGAGCAGCTCTCACAGAACCTCCTCAGCAGCTCTGCCAGGACTGGGATTTAGCTCAGGCGGCGTAAGCAGAAGTGCTTTTCTGAATAGCTGCAGGCAAAACACTTCAGAGTGAATCAGGGACAGCATCTCAACAGGACCCAAATTCCCAGCAGCATCCTTCCTCTCTCATCTCTGCCCGGATTTGGGTTTTTCCTCAGAAATGGGAACATTTCCTTTCCCCAGGACCCCCTCCACCATGCAGTACTCCAAA
Source organism: Ammospiza caudacuta (assembly GCF_027887145.1). Classification (NCBI taxonomy): domain Eukaryota; kingdom Metazoa; phylum Chordata; class Aves; order Passeriformes; family Passerellidae; genus Ammospiza; species Ammospiza caudacuta. The sequence continues at coordinate 66,066,313 of NC_080598.1, forward strand.
GTGCCTCCGTGTTCCTGTGCACTGTTATAGATGGATAATGAGATGATTGGCTCTGGCAAGTAAAAGGTAACTATTGTGTGAATATTAAGAAAACCTTTAGCGATGTATGGTTATGTTATTGTGGTTTAGATGTCCCCTCTTCTCCCCATGGTTCCCTTTCCCCCCTGTACTGCTGCCATCAGACAGGCTGCACTGTCCAGGACAGGTACAAAGAAGCTGCACAGGTGTCCCTTACCTGGGGCAGGTGGGAATGGAAAAGCCTGGGGGTGCTCAGGGGGTGGGCATGGCAACACCTGAGTTTCAATCTAGTGACAAAGCAGTTTGCACTGATAAATGGCACAGAAGAGCTGACTGACAGACTTTGGGAGGGGCCAGGGCTGGCTGATGAACCCCCAGTGTCCGGAGCCAGGACATCCCTCTGGCTGTCCTGAGCAGCCCAGACCCTGCCAGGGGCTCAGAGACCCTGGCACAGAGCCCAAAATGCCCTGCGGGTTTGGTTATGACCCGTGGAGCAAGTTACCAACCTTAGATGAAGATATGCAAGCCATGACAAATTAAGTAGATTGACAGTAAACTTATCACAGGGTGAAAAAGTAGATTTTGGGGTTTTTAAGAATGGGGATTCATGGAGCAAGATGAAGGAATCTGGGCGTGTCCAGCCTTTATCCTCCTTCTTCTTGGCCTCCATCTTCTGCTGGGATGGTGGCACTTTTAGATTGGTTTAGAGTAGAAGCCCACTGTCTAACATAGGTGATGGGTATTGGGAAGTTATGGTAAATATTGTACATGTAGTTTTTAGTATAAAAAGATAACACTGCCCTGGCGGCAGGCAGAGTGCCTCTGTCTGTCCTGCTGAACGGACCTCAGCTGGTCAGGAGAAAGAATTTTATAGATAAGGAACAATAAACAACCTTGAGACCAAGAAATGAAGAGCTCTGACTCCTTCAAGCACTGGGCTGGGAAAAGAGACTTTCTAACACGTGATGGGGTCACTGTGAGCAGCAGAGAACCTGAGACCCTAGGGGTATAAAAGACTGAGCATCCATCCTGAAGATGAACCAGCCACGCGGTATCCATGAGGGCAGTTCCCAGCACTGCAGCTTTTTCCTTATGTAGTCCTTTGTTGTGTTTTTATTAAGGTTTAATAAACCTCTTTAAATTTTCAAAGTGAGCAGTTGTTTCTCCCAGCGCCCCTCAGAATGTATCTTATATGAGAAGTCCCATGGTATTTTTACACAGCCACGTTCCCATGTCCCGGGCTGCCCCTGCCTGCTCCTCGGGGGCTCTCACTGCTGAATCCTGCCCTGAATTCACTGCAGAGCCCGAGCCAGGGGTGCCTGTGGGGTTCACATCCCCTGTGAGCACAGAGAAGCTATGAGAGAGGCACAAAAAACAATGATCAAAACAATTCTTATCCCATTGGCTGCTCCTGTGTTTGTGCACGTGTGGAATGTGTTGGAAGATGATTTTCCTGGAGGAATTTGGTAATTGGATTCTGCTGAAGATGGTTTTGTTTCTTAGCCAACTACTTAAATCTGTATCCTGACTGTCAACAAACAACCACGAGTTTTCTTTAGTATTCTTTAGTATTCTTTGTAGTATAGTGTGAAAATTGCATATTTTATGATTGGCTTTTCACAAATATTTAAATGAATATTATAAGAGTTATGTTAGAAAGTTATTCTGTATTAATTTTCGTAAGTAGTATGGGAAATATAGTTTTAGGTTATAACATAATGCTAAAATAGAAATTATGCTATGTAGGATACTTTTTAAAAGAAAGGAATGAGGTACTCCCACAGGGCTAGCAGCCGCAGGCCACCTGAATCTTTCAAAGAAAAAGAATTTATTGCTCTCTTATTGAGTTCTTCCTGCCTGCTCAGCCCTGGAGACGCCGTCAGGATCCAGAGGAAGAAGCTGACACTGCCCAGCCAGAATCCTGTGTTTGAATGGAATTTATGCATCATGGATGAGCTGTATGAACATGCAACAGGCTGCTGCTTTTAAGGGTTAATCCTCTGTTAACGTGGGGCCTTTTTTGGGCTTGTTTTGTCCAGAAAGAGGTACCTGGACTGTCTGTAACTCTTTGTTTTTATTGTCTCATATTGTCCTAATCCAAATTGTCCAAATTATGATTACTCTAATTGTGTTATTATTTTTATTACCCATTTTATTACTATTAAATTTTAAAATTTAAAAAACGAGCGATTGGCATTTTTCACATTATTTTCTGCAGTATAGCATAATGTAATACAATATAGTTCTGATAAAGTGAGTGTTCAGCATTCTGAAGCCTTGGAGTCAGGTGCCAATCATTCCCTGCCTTGGGGGCACCCTGATTTTACTGCAGCAGCCCCCCACCATCAATAGCTGCACATGGTCCTGTCCCAGCAGAACAGCACTGCCAGCTGCCCGGGAGCCGTGCTGGGACAGGGACAGGGACAGGGACAGGGACAGGGACAGGGACAGCCAGCACTGTGGTGTTGTCAGAGGCCCTCGTGGCAGGAAGGAAATGATGAATCTGACTCCATGTTCTTAGAGGGCTCATCTATCTATTATTACATTACATTACATTGCATTACATTATATTATATTATATTATATTATATTATATTATATTATAATTACTAAAACTATACAAAAGAATAGAGAGAGGCTACTTACAGAAGGCTTAAAAAAATACTAATGAAAAACTTGTGACTCTCTCCAGAACCTCGACACAGCTGGCTGTGATTGGTCATTAAGTTAAAACAACTCACATTAAACCAATGAAACAATCACCAGTGGGTAAACAATGTCCAAACCGCATCCCAAAGCAGCAAAACACAGGAGAAGCAAATCAGATAATTCTTGTTTTCCTTTTTCTCTGAGGCTTCTCAGCTTCCCAGGAAAAGAAATCCTGGCAATGGGAATTTTCAGAAAATGCGATGGCGACAGCAGCGCCACTCACCTGCCGAGGTGACACCCGGTCATCGCTGCTGTTCACAGGCCAGGCTACCTTTTGTCCCCTTATCCCTGGCAAGGGGTTTGTGCACAAATCCCCAACATGATGGCACTGCTGGGAACATGCCATGAGCTGTTTGGTTTTCCAGCATCAGCCTCATTCCATGGCTATGGCAATGGGAAGATGCCACCAGCTCACATCCCAGGCAGCAGACACAGAACTCAATGTCACAACTCACTTTATGAGTTTTGTGCCCAATCACACAAAGCAAAATCACATTGACAGTAGTTCCGTCCAACCACTGTAAGCACAGGTACCTTTGGTTAAACAATGCTTGCTTATTTCAAATCCAATACCTGCTTGTGAGCCTTCAAACACAGTGCACACAGCTCCATTGTTAAGCTTAGAACTTCCTAATATCTTGCTAGATAAACTTTTCTGCAGCTTAGGGAGTTATTCTAGACAAGTGTTAATACACAGACATTGTTCTATTTGTCCTTACTTTCTACATTTTACAGAATTTCTCTGCTGACAATCTCATGGCTGCTGCTCAGCTCCAATCCCAGTTCTGCTGTCTCTGAGGCCTTTAGCAGCTTTCCCAAACCCTCTGATTTTATGGATTCCCACATCCCCTGATCTTGGTGTTAATGCCCCTGTCGGGCAGGGTGGGCACCCTGCTCTGCCCTTTGTCCCCATTTTTTGTTTTAATTTCCCCTTCAGACCCTGCTCAGCCCCATCCCTGGCATTGCTCCCCTGCTCCTCCATGGCTGGCCCAAAGCAGCACAGATTAAATGTGAGGCAGGAGATTTTTATTAAGTTTGAGATGGTACCCAGGGACCCAGAGCAAACACAATTTACACTTTTATGTGGAAGCAGCTGGAAAAATGACAAAAACCCCCACTGGCATTAATATTTCTGCCATTCACTGCAAATAGAGCTTTGCTCTGAATGCCCTGGTTCACTCTGCTCTCAGAGCAATGGGCTCGAACCCAGACTGCTCATGTTTGGTGTGGATCTCACATTTGAGCTCAATTTCCATACCTGGGGAGGGGCACTCTGTAGAAAGCTGTCCAAGGGCCTCACAGATGGTTTTGTGTGTCTGGGTGAGGACGCTTCTCCTTTAAAACCTCCCTGGCTGTGTTTTCTCGCTGTTTAAAGTTTGATGTGAACAACAAAAGCACCATGAGAGCTCAAGGAGGAGCAAGCCTGGCAGAAAAGTGCATCCCTGGTGCCCAGAGGGGCTCAGAGGGGTCAGTGCAGGAGATCTGAGCCCTGCAGAGCCCCAGGGCACAGCCTGGCCCCAGGAGCTCCCAGGATGTGTTTGGGGGCTCTCCTGAACCTATGACTTCCACAAGTGAAGGAGTTTCCCAAAATCCCAAAATTTCCTGAGCTGCCGTGAGGCCGTTCCCTCTGCTCCTGTCCCTGTTCCCTGGAGCAGAGCCTGACCCCCCCTGGCTGTCCACTCCTGTGCAGAGCCACAAGGGCCCCTGAGCCTCCTTTGCTCCCCCTGAGCCCCTTCCCAAGCCCTGGCCCTTGCCCGAGCACAGAGGTGCCCGGAGAAGGGGCTGAAGAGCCTCTGTGCCCTCCCCAGGGACAGCACGATGGGACAGCAGTGTCCTGGTGACAGCAGTGGCTGCTGTGACGCCCAGGAGCTCCAGTGCCGCTCCAGAGCTGAGCTCTGGCTGCTCCCTGAGCAGCTCTGTGATTATGACAAGTGTATCCAGACAGGGACTGGAAAATTGAACATCCCCAGCAAAGATGTCACACTTGTAATCGACTCTCATGTTAGCACGAGCTCCTGGGGCTTCTCCAATCTCCCATTCCCAGCTCTCATTGGCAGCCCTGGGTCACACCTGGCACAGGTGCCCAGAGCTGCCCCTGGGTCCCTGGCAGTGCCCAAGGCCAGGCTGGACACCCTGGGGCAGTGAGAGGTGTCCTTTCCATGGCAGGGGTGGCATTGGATGGATTTAAGGTCTCTCCACCATGGCAGGGCACACAGCCAGCTCTGCCAGGGCTGATGCTGGGCTGTCCTGCACCCCACGTACCCCTGACATGGCCCTGCTGTCCCCAGGGACCTCCCTGGCTCCACGGGGATCCCCCGAGGGCACAGCGCCAGAGCAGGGACAGAGCAGAGCAGGTGGCACCAGGACAGGGCAGGGACAGAGCAGAGCAGGTGGCACCTGGGCAGGGACAGAGCAGGGCAGGTGGCACCAGGGCAGGGACAGAGCAGAGCAGGTGGCACTGGGGCTGTCCCTGTCCTGCACCATCCCTGCATATGGAGATGTCCTTTCCCAGCCTGTCCCTCCTGTTTTCCCCAGTCTCTCTTCACAGGTGAGACAATGAATTATTGAGTATATTTGATGTGGAAACCTCTCTGTGAGTGCTCTCTGAGTACCTGCACAATGAACCAGCAGCGATTGTTTGGCTTTGCTTTGGGGAGCTGTGGGAATGCATCTGTAATAGACGGTGTTGGGCAGTGCAGGGAGGATGATGTGCCAGGGGGGCAGGCACAGCTGGAGCAGGGCAGCAGGTACCAGGCTGTCCCCAGCAGGTGCCAGGTGCTGTCCCCAGCAGGGTTGGTGTCTGCTGGCACAGCTGGGACCCTGGGTGATGGTGAGCAGGTCCCCCTGCCCTGCTGGTGTGAGACCCAGCTGTGCCTGTGCCCCCTGGCCCTGCAGGGAGCCTCAGGGGGCTCTGTCCCCCTGCCCAGGGTGGCTGTGGCCCTGTTCCTGCAGTGGGCACCCCTCTGACACATCTCCCCTCCCTGGGGCTCTCTGGGGCAGCCCCAAAGCTGAGATGGTGCCTCTGTGTGAGCAAAGCAGCTCGTGTGTGCCCTGTGCTGGGCCAGGGCTCACAGGGAGGCTCTGTGACAGCATTCACAGGGGTCCCAGGATGAGGGAAGAGATGAGGATCTGACTCCATGTTTCAGAAGGCTGATTTATTAATTTATGATATATATTACATTAAAACTATACTAAAAGAATAGAAGAAGGCTGGCTAACAATAGAATAGGAAAGAATGATAACAAAGGTTTGTGGCTGGGACAGAAAGTCCGAGCCAGCTGATTGTGATTGGCCATTAATTACAAACAACCACATGAGACCAATCCCAGATGCACCTGTTGCATTCCACAGCAGCAGATAACCATTGTTTACATTTTGTTCCTGAGGTCTCTCAGCTTCTCAGGAGGAAAAATCCTAAGGAAAGGATTTTCATAAAAGATGTCTGCTACAAGGCACCTCAGTAGCCTCAGGATAACCAGAACAACCAGAAACACTCGCCAGAGATGCTGCTGGGGCTGGGGAGAGGAAAACTGCTTTTGTTGAGGCAGAGCTTTCTCTTCAGCCAGAATGCAGCCAGAAAAAGGAGCATTTTGCCTTTCCATCACACACTGCTGGCCCTGATTTCAGATCCAAAATGAGGCAGCCTAATTGGTCATTTATCCCTTTAGCTTTTGATTTCTCTCCTGAGACGACTGCGCAAACTGTTTGCTCTGCTGTAAGAAATTGCCTGAGAGGATGGCAGAGCTCTGGGTAAGCAATTCCCGCTGCCAGCTGCTCTGTGCTTACAGTGACGGGCACCAGAGGGGCTGGGGGTGCTGCAGGTGTGGGTGCTGCCAGGTGTGGGCACTGCCAGGTGTGAGTATTGCCAGGTGTGGGTGCTGCAGGTGTGGGAGCTGGCAGGGTGTAGGTCCTGGCATGGTGAGGGCACTGCCAGGGTGTTTTCACCTCGATTTGTTGAATGGTGTTGATGATCAGCTTCATCACAGACATGAAACCAGCTTAGACACTGCTTGGAGTGCAGCTCAATTGGAGCTCCAGTCAAAGAATCCCACAATGGTTTGGGGTAAAGGGACCTCAAAGCCCACCCAGTGCCACCCCTGCCATGGCAGGGACACCTCCCACTGTCCCAGGGTGCCCCAGTGTCCAGCCTGGCCTTGGGCACTGCCAGGGATCCAGGGGCAGCCACAGCTGCTCTGGCAATCCCAGCCCAGCCAGGAATTCCCAATCTCCAATTTAAACCTCATTTCTGTTAATTTGAAGCCACTCCCTGGACCTGCCCTGTAATGGTGTTCACAGGGGTTTTTGGGCAAGGGAAGGGATGAGGATCTGACTCTATGTTTCAGAAGGCTGATTTATTATTTTATGATATATATTACATTAAAACTATGCTAAAAGAATAGAAGAAAAGGTTTCATCAGAAGGCTGGCTAAGAAGAGAAAGGAATCATAACAAAGGTTTGTGGCTCAGCTCTCTGTCTGAGCCAGCTGATTGTGATTGGCCATTAATTAGAAACAACCCCATGAGACCAATCCCAGATGCACCTGTTGCATTCCACAGCAGCAGATAACCATTGTTTACATTTTGTTCCTGAGGTCTCCCAGCTTCTCAGGAGGAAAAATCCTAAGGAAAGGATTTTCATGCAAACATGTCTGTGACACTGTCCCTCCATCCCTTGTGCCCAGCCCTGTCAGGCCCTGGCAGGGCTCTGAGCTCCCCTGGAGTTGATGTTTCCCCAGGAGCTGCAGATCCAGTCCATAAACGTCCCACCAGGAGTGACCCCCTGTGACCCCCTGTGTAAGTGTCACATTCTCTCCAAGCCAGCCTTGGTTTGTGCCATCAGCACAGCATATCCAGGGGCAGACTAGCCAAGAAATCCTCTCATCAGTGTGATAAATATTTTTCCCTTGGCTTTCTGGGGTTTATGCCATTCCTCCAGTCCTGGGAAGGTTCACGTTGCAAATTGTTTCTGCAGATGTTTACTGCTGAAATGAATTAATCTTTTATATTGATAGTTTTATCTTTCATTGAGGACAAAGTCTCTAGGAAATCCTGCTGTATTATTTATTCAGGAAAATTATTTTATATCATTTTACCTGGACTGAAAATAGCAAATGTCAGATTTAGGTGCAAATAAATTTAGAACAGTCTTTTTCCTTCCTTAGTTTTTTTTTTTTTTTTCTTTTCCCTTCTCAAGATCAAAATTTATGTAGCAAAAAAAAACAAAACAAAAAAAAAAAAACTTTTAAAAATGTCTCTTTTCTTCAGCCCCAGAGGTGTTCTGGAGGTTGTGAGTGCATCAGGGAGGAGCTGCCCTCTCATCAGCCCTGCCTTGTAATCAGAACTGCCCCAGCTCACCCCGATGTCCCCTGGTGCTCTCAGAGTTCCCAGGGACACCACAGTGCCCTTGGTGCCACCCCAGAGCTCCAGGCCCCTTTGCTGCCTGGGAAATTGGCAGTTTCAGCATCTGAAACATTTATTCCTTGTGAAATATAAGTTCTTTCAAAGTAATTGTTGTTCAGCATGAGGAGAGTAGGAATTGCACTCAGGAATTCCTTTTGGCCAAGCCAGGGAGATTGGTTTCCCTTGGGGTGTTTGTAAGCTGTGCGTTTGTCCAGGATATTAAACTTCCCAAAAGACATTGGATTTTGTCTGAAAATGAGCAGTGCCAGCAGTAGCTGATGGAAGCTCCAGGAACAGCTCCCCAGTTCCAGTTTCCTGGGGCTCCATCACCCTCTGAGCCACAGACTGAACCTCTTCTGCACTGGAGTGGCCCTGAGCCCCTGGACTTACAGGTGAATTTACTGGTGGTGAGGAGGCAGCCCTGGGCACCGCCAATTCACCCACACACCTCCCATCCATCCATCCATCCATCCATCCATCCATCCATCATCCATCCATCCATCATCCATCCCTCATCCATCCCTCATCCATCAGCCATCCATCCATCCATCCATCCATCCATCCATCCATCCATCCATCATCCATCCATCCATCCATCCATCCATCCATCATCCATCCATCCATCCATCCATCCATCTGTCAATCCATCCATCATCCATCCATCCATCCATCCATCCATCCATCCATCCCTCATCCATCCATCCCTCATCCATCCATCCATCCATCCATCCATCCCTCATCCATCCATCCATCCATCCATCCATCATCCATCCATCCATCCATCCATCCATCATCCATCCATCCATCCATCCATCCATCCATCCATCCATCTATCCATCCATCCATCATCCATCCATCATCCATCAGCCAGCCATCCATCCATCCATCCATCCATCCATCCATCCATCCATCCATCATCCATCCATCCATCCATCCATCCATCCATCCATCCATCCGTCCATCCATCTGTCCATCCATCTCCCCCCCATCTCCCACCCATCTCCCCCATCTCTCCCAGTTCCATGTTCCCTCTGTTTAACAGCTGCCATCATTAGGCCATGGCACAAGTTTGTGTGTGAATGTGAGAATGTACATTCTGCACACACAGAGAGGTACCAGTACAGGTACATGTTCCAGTGTATACCATAAATCTCTATTGTACTGCACAATCGCAGATACCAGGTACATGTCCCAGTGTACACTAAATATTGTACTGCACACAAACACAGATACCAGGTACATGTTCCAATATATACCAAAAATCTTTACTGTGCTGCACACAAACACAGATACCCACACAAGTACATGTCCCAGTGTATACTGCAAATATTTTAGTGCACACAAACACAGATACCAACACAGGCACATCTCCCAGTGTATATTACAAACATTTGTGTTTATTCCTTTGAGCAGTGGTCACTGTGAGCTGCTCTGCCCTCCTGAGCTGCAGTTGCCACATGAAGCCCAGAGCTCTGGGCACCCTGCCTGGGATCCAGGGGCTCTGCAATTCCCCAGGGGCCGAGCCCATGGCCTGGCACTGCTCTGTCACCCCCTGAGGTACAGGGGGTGCCTGGCTGGGGTCTGCACCCTGAACCTGGGGTCACTGCTCCTGACAGAGGGACCCTGAGGGGCTGGAGGGTGTCCAGGGCAGGGAACAGGGCTGGGCAGGGGCTGGAGAACCCCAGAGGGAGCTGGGAAGGGGGAGGGAAGGAGGGAGGGAGGAAGTGTCGGAAGGAAGGAAGTGTCGGAAGGAAGTGTCGGAAGGAAGGAAGTGTCGGAAGGAAGGAAGGAAGGAAGGAAGGAAGGAAGGAAGGAAGGAAGGAAGTGTCGGAAGGAAGTGTCGGAAGGAAGGAAGGAAGGAAGTGTCGGAAGGAAGGAAGTGTCGGAAGGAAGTGTCGGAAGGAAGTGTCGGAAGGAAGTGTCGGAAGGAAGGAAGTGTCGGAAGGAAGGAAGGAAGTGTCGGAAGGAAGTGTCGGAAGGAAGGAAGGAAGTGTCGGAAGGAAGGAAGGAAGGAAGGAAGGAAGGAAGGAAGGAAGGAAGGAAGGAAGGAAGGAAGTGTCGGAAGGAAGTGTCGGAAGGAAGGAAGGAAGTGTCGGAAGGAAGGAAGGAAGGAAGGAAGGAAGGAAGGAAGGAAGGAAGGAAGGAAGTGTCGGAAGGAAGTGTCGGAAGGAAGGAAGGAAGGAAGGAAGGAAGGAAGGAAGGAAGGAAGGAAGGAAGTGTCGGAAGGAAGTGTCGGAAGGAAGGAAGGAAGTGTCGGAAGGAAGGAAGTGTCGGAAGGAAGTGTCGGAAGGAAGTGTCGGAAGGAAGTGTCGGAAGGAAGGAAGTGTCGGAAGGAAGGAAGTGTCGGAAGGAAGTGTCAGAAGGAAGTGTCGGAAGGAAGTGTCGGAAGGAAGTGTCGGAAGGAAGTGTCGGAAGGAAGGAAGTGTCGGAAGGAAGTGTCGGAAGGAAGTGTCGGAAGGAAGGAAGGAAGGAAGGAAGGAAGGAAGGAAGGAAGTGTCGGAAGGAAGTGTCGGAAGGAAGTGTCGGAAGGAAGGAAGGAAGTGTCGGAAGGAAGGAAGGAAGGAAGGAAGGAAGGAAGGAAGGAAGGAAGGAAGGAAGGAAGGAAGGAAGTGTCGGAAGGAAGTGTCGGAGGGAAGTGTCGGAAGGAAGTGTCGGAAGGAAGGAAGGAAGGAAGGAAGGAAGGAAGGAAGGAAGGAAGGAAGTGTCGGAAGGAAGTGTCGGAAGGAAGTGTCGGAAGGAAGTGTCGGAAGGAAGGAAGGAAGGAAGGAAGGAAGGAAGGAAGGAAGGAAGGAAGGAAGTGTCGGAAGGAAGTGTCGGAAGGAAGGAAGGAAGTGTCGGAAGGAAGGAAGTGTCGGAAGGAAGTGTCGGAAGGAAGTGTCGGAAGGAAGTGTCGGAAGGAAGGAAGGAAGGAAGGAAGGAAGGAAGGAAGGAAGTGTCGGAAGGAAGGAAGGAAGTGTCGGAAGGAAGTGTCGGAAGGAAGTGTCGGAAGGAAGGAAGTGTCGGAAGGAAGGAAGTGTCGGAAGGAAGTGTCGGAAGGAAGTGTCGGAAGGAAGGAAGTGTCGGAAGGAAGTGTCGGAAGGAAGTGTCGGAAGGAAGTGTCGGAAGGAAGGAAGTGTCGGAAGGAAGGAAGGAAGGAAGTGTCGGAAGGAAGTGTCGGAAGGAAGGAAGGAAGGAAGGAAGGAAGGAAGGAAGGAAGGAAGGAAGGAAGGAAGGAAGTGTCGGAAGGAAGTGTCGGAAGGAAGGAAGGAAGTGTCGGAAGGAAGGAAGGAAGGAAGTGTCGGAAGGAAGGAAGTGTCGGAAGGAAGGAAGGAAGGAAGGAAGGAAGGAAGGAAGGAAGGAAGGAAGGAAGTGTCGGAAGGAAGTGTCGGAAGGAAGGAAGGAAGTGTCGGAAGGAAGGAAGGAAGGAAGGAAGGAAGGAAGGAAGTGTCGGAAGGAAGTGTCGGAGGGAAGTGTCGGAAGGAAGTGTCGGAAGGAAGTGTCGGAAGGAAGTGTCGGAAGGAAGTGTCGGAAGGAAGGAAGGAAGGAAGGAAGGAAGGAAGGAAGGAAGGAAGGAAGGAAGGAAGTGTCGGAAGGAAGTGTCGGAAGGAAGTGTCGGAAGGAAGGAAGGAAGTGTCGGAAGGAAGGAAGGAAGGAAGTGTCGGAAGGAAGTGTCGGAAGGAAGGAAGGAAGTGTCGGAAGGAAGGAAGTGTCGGAAGGAAGTGTCGGAAGGAAGTGTCGGAAGGAAGTGTCGGAAGGAAGGAAGGAAGGAAGGAAGGAAGGAAGGAAGGAAGGAAGGAAGTGTCGGAAGGAAGGAAGGAAGTGTCGGAAGGAAGTGTCGGAAGGAAGTGTCGGAAGGAAGGAAGTGTCGGAAGGAAGGAAGTGTCGGAAGGAAGTGTCGGAAGGAAGTGTCGGAAGGAAGGAAGTGTCGGAAGGAAGTGTCGGAAGGAAGTGTCAGAAGGAAGTGTCGGAAGGAAGTGTCGGAAGGAAGTGTCGGAAGGAAGGAAGGAAGGAAGGAAGGAAGGAAGGAAGGAAGGAAGGAAGGAAGGAAGGAAGGAAGGAAGGAAGGAAGGAAGGAAGTGTCGGAAGGAAGTGTCGGAAGGAAGTGTCGGAAGGAAGGAAGGAAGTGTCGGAAGGAAGGAAGGAAGGAAGTGTCGGAAGGAAGGAAGTGTCGGAAGGAAGTGTCGGAAGGAAGTGTCGGAAGGAAGGAAGGAAGGAAGGAAGGAAGGAAGGAAGGAAGGAAGTGTCGGAAGGAAGTGTCGGAAGGAAGTGTCGGAAGGAAGTGTCGGAAGGAAGTGTCGGAAGGAAGTGTCGGAAGGAAGGAAGGAAGGAAGGAAGGAAGGAAGGAAGGAAGGAAGGAAGGAAGGAAGGAAGGAAGGAAGGAAGGAAGGAAGGAAGGAAGGAAGGAAGGAAGTTCCATTGGGCAGGAGCCCCCATGACTGACTGTGACTCCCATTATTGGCAGAATTAATTGAACATTTCAGTAAATGGTTCCAGCCATGGTTTTCAGTGCTGGGCATCGTTAGAGAGCTGAATAATTGCAAAGCTATTACAGCCTGTATCTGCTGGCCATCGCTCCAGAGCTGCAAATTAACTCTCTGCAGCATCAGTTTTCTGCTTGGTATTGCTGCCATCCCCCGAGTGATGACCCTGGAAATCGATATATGGAAATCATTAATGCCTCATGTTTTGTTTTGCTTTCAAATTGTCAGGCATCTGTTACTGCAGCCAAATCTAAATTCTTCTCATGCAGTTTTTATAATTTTGCTTCCCACCAGCTTTGTTTTTATAGCCTTCCAAGCACTTTTTGCCTGCGATGAGTGGGGAGTTCCTGCAGAACAATTGCTCTAGTGATAGGTGTTCCAAACATTTATCTATCAGAGCTTCCCCGTGCAGGTGGGCTCTTCAGGAGGTGCACAAAGAGAGTTTCTCCCCAAAGCAGCTCTGCAAGGACATTGTGCAGCAGCCCAGGACCAAGGAAGTGCCTGATTTTCCTGCAGCTCTCAGGGGGGCAGGATGCTCCTGGTTCTGCCTCCTCATGGCACTCCGAGCTGTGCTGAGAGGGGAGAATTGCTGCTGCTGAAATATCAAGTGTCAGCTTGTGGCACAACCACAGTTCTTGAATTTCCAGCAGCCTCAGAATCTGAAACTCTCTGTGCCTCCTTCAAGTGCTGCTTCACTTTCCTGGAACTGGACTTTCTGTCCATGCAGGTGTTTGTGAAAGGACAGTGTTTCCTTTCCCCCTCTGCTCTCCTTTCTCTCGTTGTGCAGAGCTTATCAACTTCATGTAAAACCAACGATTGTTCCACTTCAAAATGTTCCAACAGCTGAGGGAGAAAACCAACAAAACAGGAGAAAAGGCCTTTCAAACAGGACACTCAAGGCTGCTGAAAGAAATTCGCAGACAATGATTTATTGAAAGCCATAAATGTTATAAAATTCCTCAGGTACTTTAAAGAAACTCCACAAGTGCAGAGAGATGGGGTGCAAGAGGCACAGGGACACCTTCCACAAACCTGGCTGTCCCAGCCTGGCCTGGCACCCCCAGTGGGGCAGACACAGCTGCCCTGGTCAGTTAGAGCCCCTCTGGTCAGTTCAGAGCCCCCCTGGTCACTCAGAGCTCCTCTGGTCAGTTAGAGCCCCTCTGGTCAGTTCAGAGCTCCCCTGGTCAGTTCAGAGCCCCCCTGGTCACTCAGAGCCCCTCTGGTCAGTTCAGAGCTCCCCTGGTCAGTTCAGAGCCCCCCTGGTCACTCAGAGCTCCTCTGGTCAGTTCAGAGCCCCCCTGGTCACTCAGAGCCCCTCTGGTCAGTTCAGAGCTCCCCTGGTCAGTTCAGAGCTCCCCTGGTCAGTTCAGAGCTCCCCTGGTCACTCAGAGCTCCCCTGGTCAGTTCAGAGCCCCCCTGGTCACTCAGAGCCCCTCTGGTCAGTTCAGAGCCCCCCTGGTCACTCAGAGCTCCTCTGGTCAGTTCAGAGCCCCCCTGGTCACTCAGAGCCCCTCTGGTCAGTTCAGAGCTCCCCTGGTCAGTTCAGAGCCCCCCTGGTCACTCAGAGCTCCCCTGGTCAGTTCAGAGCTCCCCTGGTCAGTTCAGAGCCCCCCTGGTCACTCAGAGCTCCTCTGGTCAGTTCAGAGCTCCCCTGGTCACTCAGAGCCCCCCTGGTCACTCAGAGCTCCCCTGGTCAGTTCAGAGCTCCCCTGGTCAGTCCCAGTTCCCCCAGACATTCCCAGTCTCCCCAGACATTCCCCAGAACTGACCAAGAGCTCCCCAAAACCCAGCCTGGAGCCCGGGAAGCCCTGAGAGCGCCCAGATCAGACATTCCCACTTTCCCCACACAGTCCCAGTTGCCCCACATGCTCCCAGTTTCCCCAGACACTCCCAGCCTCCCCACACACTCCCATTTTCTCCAAACATTCCCAGTTTCCCTGGATATTCCCAGTTCCCCTGCACAGTCCCATTTCCCCCATTCAGTCCCAGTTTCCCTGGACATTCCCAGTTTCCCCAGTCAGTCCCAGTCTCCCCAGTCAATCCCAGTTTCCCCGGCCATTCCTGGTTTCCAGCTGAGCCCGTGCCAGCCCAGCCCTGGCAGGGCTGCTCTGGGTCCCTCCTGCAGGGCAGAGCTGCCCCAGGGCCAGGGAAGGGCTGGGCACGGATTGGCACCAGTACAGAGTCACAGTGGGAGCAGAACTGCCCAGAGCTCCCCAAAACTCAACCTGGAGCCCTGGGAGCCCAAACCCAGCCCTGAGAGCCCCAAACCCAACCTGGAGCCCTGAGAGCCCCAAACGCAGCCCTGAGAGCCCTGAGAGCCCTCTGAGCCCAGCCCTCTGCCCTGAGTGATCTGCCCCCCTTTCCCAGCCTGGATTTCATGTTCCCATCCCTCCATCTGTGATTTGAAATGCATTTTTCAGCCCCATTCCCCACCAGGAGGATTCTCTGCTGAGGTATCCATGGCACTGACACACAGGGCTGTGCTCTCACTGATGGGGAATTCACATCCCAACTCCCATTTTTATTTCACATCCCAGCTCCCATTTCTGGTCCCGTTCCCCACCAGGAGCATTCTCAGCTGAGGTGTCCATGGCACTGATGGGGATTTGACATCCCAGCTCCCATTTCTGGTCCCGTTCCCCACCAGGAGCATTCTCAGCTGAGGTGTCCATGGCACTGATGGAGATTTGACATCCCAGTTCCCATTTCTGGTCCCGTTCCCCACCAGGAGCATTCTCAGCTGAGGTGTCCATGGCACTGATGGGGATTTGACATCCCAGTTCCCATTTCTGGTCCCATTTCCCACCAGGAGCATTCTCAGCTGAGGTGTCCATGGCACTGATGGGGATTTGACATCCCAGTTCCCATTTCTGGTCCCGTTCCCCACCAGGAGCATTCTCTGCTGAGGTGTCCATGCTCTCACTGCTGGGGAATTTCACGTCCCAGCTCCCAGCTCTCCTCCCTGGAGCTGTTTGCAGGATGTTTGCTGTCCCCGGGGTCTGTACAAACCATTTCAGGTTCAGCAGCTCCACGGCACGTCCAAAATAAACCCTGGGAAGGGGAAAAAAAAAGATGAATCAATTTAGGGATCAGCCTTGCAAAAGGCAAAAAGCTGTTGTAAAAATCTTCCTAGCCTGGATGAAAATATTTCGCATCGCTGCTCTGACTCATCAGAAACGCTGGCAGAAAATTGGCCAGGAGCATCCAATTTAACCTTCCAGAGCTGCTGGTTCAGCAAAAAAGGCATCTGCTGGGAACATGCCAGCACAGGCACAGCTATTTAGGGGAAAATACATGAAACAAACTAGTTCTGTGAGAAAGGAATAACACAAAGTTATAAATATGTGCAGAAAATCATAACAGATGAATTGAAAATATCAATGAGTGATAGAATATTCTGAGCTGGAAGGGACCCACAAGCATCACCCAGTCCAGCTCCAGTGTCCAGATAGCTTCTACCAGAATGATTCTGCTGATCAACAAAGTAGGACTGGAGCTCCTTTGGTGTGCATGTAAGTATGGAAACTTCCAGGTGCATGAATTTGATAGAAACTTTAAAAGTGTACAGTTTGGTTTGTGAATTGGAAAGAAACAAATGCTCTGAATGTGGGGAATTTCTGGGGAGAAAAACCCCACAGAGTTCGCCAAGGTTTGTTCTGCAGGCATGGGGGCAGATTGTGATGGCACCTTCGCTCAGTGTTGCTGCTCACATCACCTCAGTGCACCTTTATTGACCTGCTGGACACCAGGGCAGGACAGATTCCCCATCCCTGGGCTGGCCCAGGCCAGCAGCAGGATGAAACTGGGGCAAACACTGGGAATTTGTGCTTGGGATGGAGCACATGGAGCGAGAGAGGCTGGGAATGTTCCCTGGAGAGGAGAAGGCTCCAGGCAGAGCTCAGAGCCCCTGGCAGGGCCTGAAGGGGCTCCAGGAGAGCTGCAGAGGAACTGGGGACAAGGCATGGAGGGACAGGAGCCAGGGAATGGCTCCCAGTGCCAGAGGGCAGGGATGGGTGGGAGATTGGGAACTGGGAATTCCTGGTTGGGCTGGGATTGCCAGAGCAGCTGTGGCTGCCCCTGGATCCCTGGCAGTGCCCGAGGCCAGGCTGGGCACTGGGACACCCTGGGACAGGGGGAGGTGTCCCTGCCATGGCAAGAGTAGCACTGGGTGGGGTTTAAGCCCCTTTAACCCAACCCATTGTGGGATTTGCTGATTCTGTGACTCACACTGCCCACGAGCCAGGCAGAAATCACTCAGCATGAGCTCTGCTGAGCCCGAGATCAGAAGGAAGGAATTAAAGAGCTCAGTGCTGTCTGTGTGAGGGGAAAATGAAGCCCAAAGAACTCGAGGTAATTGGTGGCTGAAGTGGTGGTGGCCAGGGCTGCTGCTCCCTCAGGACCTCTCTGGTTTGCTGCCCTTGTTTCATCTCCCTTTGAAGTGGTTTTCCCTCACAGTCGACATCAAAGGCACAAATCTCCTTCTCCTCTATTGCTGAGAGGGTCAGGGAAGCAGATGAGCAACAGCAACAGCAGCTGAGATTCCCTCCAGAAATCCCCTGCAGCATCAAAGGCAGGGATTCCAGTCCCAACACACTCTGGAGATGGCTCTGTTCTCACCAGGGCTGAGGAGCAGCGAGGGGTGGGACCATGGGCTGTGTCCCAGGAGGGGTGGACCTGGGCCCTGGGAGGGTTGGTCTCCTTCACTGCAGTTCTTGGGGGGTTATCCTTCATCTGAGCTTCTTGTGGGATCTCCTTCACTGAGTTCCTTGTGGTTACCCTTCACCTGAGTTCCTCGTGGGTTATCCTTCACTCCAGTTCCTTGTGGTCAATCCTTCACCTGAGCTCCTTGAGGGTTATCCTGCACCTGAGCTCCTTGTAGGATCTCCTCCACCTGAGCTCCTTGTGGGATCTCCTTCACTCCAGCTCCTTGTGGGTTATTCTTCACCTGAGCTCCTTGTGGGTTATCCTTCACTCCAGTTCCTTGGGGGTTGTCTTTCACTTGAGTTCTTTGTGGGATCTCCTTCACCTGAGCTCCTTGTGGCACCTCCTTCACCTGAATTCTTTGTGGGTTATCCTTCTTCACTCCAGTTCCTTGTGGGATTTCCTTCAGCTCTTTGTGGGATGTCCTTCACCTGAGCTCCTTGTGGGCTATCCTGCACCTGGGCCCCTTGTAGGATCTGCAGCTCCTTCCAGGTTGTCATGGGCAGTTTTTGAGGAAAACACACAGAAATTCTGGTCAGAGGGAAATAAAAATGATCACACTTGACTATCCTGCTGTTCCTGCCTGTCACTGCCGGAGCTCTTCTGCTACCTGGACCCATAAAGAAAACCTCCCAGTGCAGAAAATCAGTGAAAAAAAATGCAAAATATTCCATAGCACAGGTGGCTCCTTTTGATTATTTATCACAACAAGATTTTGGAGGGTCTCCTGGGGACCCACCATCCTCAGATGCTCACAAACCAGTATTAATTCCAAACATTATTAAGACACATCCAAAACCCTTATTAAATGCAATCAAGTTTGATTTAGAAGGACTGGAAAGGTAAGCATAATTAAAATCAATGTGCTGCCTGGAATATAAATTTTTTGCAGCCAGCATTTGAGAGTCATATTGTCAGAAAATTAATAACCTTAAGCGGTATTTTCTTGTGGCCCACTGGGAAAATAAAGGGCTCGGTTACCCTTGTTAAAAACTTTGCAGATTCTTTTGAAGAGGGATCCTGAATCCTAAATACGATTTTGCTAATGCGCCGCTGCCTCCTGGGGATGCTGGAGCACCGAGTGCACTTGAGTGGAAACTTTCAGGACGACTTTAATTGAATTACAGCCACCAGAAAAGCAGACAGAGACACGGGGGAGGCGCCAGCTCGTGCAGCATCTCTGCATCCACAGCTGCGGTCCAGCCATGCCCCCGTGCCCACAGCCAGGGCCCTGCAGAGGGCACAGGGGCTGCTTGTACAGCTTTGGGGTGCTGAGGAGGGGAATGAGGGGCAGGGCAGCACCGGGGTCTGGCACAACAAATCCCACAATGGGTTGGGTTAAAGGGACCTCTAACCCCACCCAGTGCCACCCCTGCCATGGCAGGGACACCTCCCACTGTCCCAGGGTGCCCCAGTGCCCAGCCTGGCCTTGGGCACTGCCAGGGATCCAGGGGCAGCCACAGCTGCTCTGGCAATCCCAGCCCAGCCAGGAATTCCCAGTTCCCAATCTCCCACCCATCCCTGCCCTCTGGCACTGGGAGCCATTCCCTGGCTCCTGTCCCTCCATGCCTTGTCCCCAGTCCCTCTGCAGCTCTCCTGGAGCCCCTTCAGGCCCTGCCAGGGGCTCTGAGCTCTCCCTGGAGCCTTCTCCTCTCCAGGGAACATTCCCAGCCCTCCCAGCCTGGCTCCAGCCCTGGGGCTGGCAAGGCAGGGATGGGCAGGGATGGGCAGGGATGGGCAGGGATGAGCAGGATGGCAGGGCTGGAAGGACTGGCAGGGATGGGCAGGACTGACAGAGCAGGCAGGGTGGGCAGGGATGGGGCAGGGATGGCAGAGATGGACAGGAATGGACAGGATTGGACAGGGATGGACAGGGATGGACAGGGATGGACAGGGATGGACAGGGATGGGATGGTTGGCAGGGCAGGAAGGGCTGGCAGGGATGGGCAGGGAAGGGCAGAGCTGGCAGGGATGGCAGTGCTGCCCTGTCCCTGCCCATTGCCCCAGTGCCCATGGTGCCCCTGGTTCCACACTCCCATCACTGCCCCTGCCCCTCCCCTGCCCGGCTGGCACCCAGCACAGTGTGGCACCCGTGCCAGGCCCAGGGGTTCCCCGTGCCAGGGCAGCAGAACGTTCTGGCAGCTCCCTGACCCCAGACTGCTGAGGAGATCCACAGGCAGGATTTCCCTGAGTGATTTGTATCATTGTTTTGGTTTTCTTGTTTATACAATTGGCAAGGGATGGCAGATGGCAGTGAAGGCAAACAAATCTCCTTCCCGGGGAAAACAAGTTAATTTCTTAGCTTTTTTTTTTTTTTTTTTTTTTTTTTTAAAGTTATTTTCTTGAGAGCTGTTAGATCCAAAGCAGTAATCCCTCCTTAATCCATCATAATGCCATTTGTTGAGAGTCCTGCTTTCCATGCTAATTGTGTTTCTGGAGTTAAACCTTGACACTTCTCATCAGCCTCATGGCACAGGAGAACAAGGAGCTGGCTCGGGGTTAATCCTGCAGGGCTGGTTCATGTCCTGTGCTGCTGCTGCCCCGAGAGCAGGGATCAGCCTGGGCTGGGCACCATGCCAGGGCAGCCCCTGAGGGAATTCCTGCCCAGCTCCAAGGGTAGCCTCAGGGAATTCCTGCCCAACTTCTGCTTTCAGAGCTTCCCCAAAGGCTGGAGTGACCGATTTTGCCAAAATAAATAAAAGATTTTAAATCAGTGGTTGTGATGCCCAGGGATAGGGAAGGGAAGGGAAGGGAAGGGAAGGGAAGGGAAGGGAAGGGAAGGGAAGGGAAGGGAAGGGAAGGGAAGGGAAGGGAAGGGAAGGGAAGGGAAGGGAAGGGACATGGCGCTGAATATCAGCTAAAAGCGGCCTGTTAAAATATGCTTTCCATTGTGTTCCTTATAGAGGAAAAGGCTCTGGCAGGAAGGATTGTGTCAGAGAGCAGGAGGGAGGAGGGAGCGCAGTCCAGACAAACCCAGATCTCTGTATGCTCAATCAAACCTGGGCTTTGCATCTGCAAATGTTCACCTAAGCTCCTCTTCAGCAAACCAAAGATAGATCACCCTGGTGTTTAACTGTCCTGTTCCTTGTGAAATGCCCATTTTATGTCTCAAACTCTGCTTTTTCATCCCTCTCCCTGCTCCCATGGGGGCAGGAGGGGAGCAGCCTCTCCCAGCCAGGCTGGGGCCCTTCCCCCGGGGCTGCTGGGTCTGTACTTGCCCAGGGTGTTGAAGATTGCAATGCAAGATGTTTTCTATCACCATCTGTATGGCAGATTACCTTTGTCAAGTGGGCAGTTTGCCTTATCTCTCTCTCTGAGTGCTCACAATCATTCCTCCCTCGGGAGGGGACACCTGCTGATAACAGCCATTGAATGTCCCCGCATGGCTGATAAGAACTACAGCATCCCATTGGGAGCTGTGAGCCCAGAGGGAGGAGCCAAGCATTCCTACCTGGATATAATCTGGAGATTCTGGAACACCAGCACGGCTTCTGCACTGGATTCCCCAGAGGAACAGCAGCTGCCTCTCCTTCCCCTGGATCTCCAGAGGCAGAGACTGCACCCTTCTCCAGGATCCCTGCTCCAGCAGAGCCACCCTGACACTGCAGGAGGGCTGAGCCACAATTGCAATGGGACTGCTGCCACCAGCCTGACCCACAGGGTGTCAGGTTGGGTTCTGACTCTGGCAGTGTTGGTTTGGTTACTGCATTGTTTATTTTATCCTTTGATTTTTTTTTTCCTTTCCCTATTAAAGAACTGTTATTTCCTGCTCCCATATTTTTGCCTGAGAGCCCCTTAATTTAAAATTTATAGCAATTGGGAGGGTTGGGGAGGGTTCACATTCTCCATTTCAGGGAGGCTCCTGCCTTCCCTCTTGGTTTGGAAAGCCAGCAGGCACCTGGCTTTCCAAACCAAGACACCAGGGGAACCCCACCCGTGTCCACCTCAGGGGCAGGAGTGCCACACAGGTTCTCCAGAGACCTGTCTGGATTCTTGCACTGCTGGGTGTTCCCCTTTCCTGTGCCCATCCTCTCCTGTCCTTGCTCCCTGTCTGGCACCACCTCAGGGGCTCAGGAAGAAAAGGCATAATGAGGTGAGAGACAGAATTTCCTTCAGACCTGTAAATAAAATGTGACTGGAAGTATTTGTGTAAAAGGAAGACATGGAGTTCTCCTGACAGTCCCTTTCAGGTTTAATTATGGGACATGATGGCCATTTCTGTCCATCTGCCTCAAACAGTTCCTGATGAATTCTGGAGCTCTGTGAGGGCACCCAGTGCCACAGACATCTTTTATGAAAATCCTTTCCTTAAGATTTTTCCTCCTGAGAAGCTGAGAGGGCTCAGGAACAGAATGTAAACAATGATTATCTGCTGCTGTGGAATGCAACAGGTGCATCTGGGATTGGTCTCATGTGGCTGTTTCTAACTAATGGCCAATCACAGCCCAGCTGTCCGGACTGTCTCAGTCAGTCACAAGCCTTTGTTATCATTCCTTTTCTATTCTTAGCCTTCAGATTAAATCTTTTATTCTATTCTTTTAGTATAGATAGAATAGAATAGAATAGCATAGTATAGAATAGAATAGAATATATATAATAAAATAATAAATCAGCCTTCTGAAACATGGAGTCAACAGTCTCGTCTCTTCCCTCATCCTGGGACCCCTGCGAACACCAGCACAACCCAGGGCCATTGCAGTCCCTGCCAGGGATAATGAGGAACAATTCCACAAACCTGGCCCAGAAGGTGTCTGCAGGGTGGGTTTGGGAGAAAGGAGCCCCCTGGGCTGTTGGGGAAGATGAACCAGGAAAGCCTTATCAATATGATTGCCTGCAAAAGATTTTGAGAATATGGAAACTATAAGCGAGCTGAAATGAAAGCAAGCTCTGAGATCCCTCACTTACTGAACACCTGGAAAACAATGGTGTGGCCAGCTGAAGGTGATCCCCTTGTGATGGAACAACACCCTCTGCTTGCAGACAGGCCCAAGGGTCAGAGCAGACCCTACAGCTTGGCAGAAGGGCCCAAAGAGGAGTTTTTAGGGTTTAAAATGTAACACAGTGTGGTAATGTAATGATTCTTATAGGCTGTATGTAAATGCTATAGGATTTGTATCTTGTACTGGATTGGTTATTGAGAATTAGAATATTCAGCACAGAAGATGATTTATGGTATTGTAATGGGAACCTCACTCTCTCACGCTCTTGCTCTCTTACCCTCTCAGCCTCTCTCCCCCTCTCTTCTCTCGGGACTGCTCCAGCTGTGTCTGGCAGCTCCCAGCAGGGCCCTCTGCAATAAACCACAAGTTCCTGACCTGGCTCCAGAGATCTCGGGTCTCTGTCCATCCTGACCGTCCTGCTCCCTGACGCTCCTGCACTGGGGCTGTGCTTTGCCCATCAGCAGCTCCAGCAGTGCCCTGAGGATGCAGTGGGTGCTGCAGGTGCCTGACGAGCAATAATGTGCTGGATTCTGGAATTACCCAAGGTCAGCAGAGTGGATTTCATTGCTGGCTGACAGAACCATCTCATAGCTGGGGAATCTGGCCACCTTCCAGAAAGCTGGGGAAGAGATAACACAGATCACTGCTTTGAAGCAGCAGATCCAGCTTCTCTCTCATTCTACAGGAAAACAGAACTGTTGTGGCACTGAGGTAGAGAGTGTGCTGCTCAAGCCCTGGGGAGCTCAGAGCGTGCTGGAGCACAGTTGGAGCACAGCTCAAAGGGAAAGGTTGGTAGCCAAGGGACTCTTTCACCCAGCACTGGCAGCTGCTGCTGGCCCCTGCCCTGTCCAGCAGGGAGGTGTCCCAGGACACAGAGCAGGATTTCAGGCATAGAACACCAGCAGTGCCTGGCAGCTGCTCCCAGAGCCTTTGGCAATTTCTGTCAGCCCTCTTTGAAGTGCTGTCTGCTCCTTTTTGATTTATTTTGATTTTTTTCTGGTGCCAGGTGCAGCCCAGGACTGGAGCCAATGGGAGGGATGGGGAGCTGGGATGGGGTCCTGGCACAGATCCTGTGTGTGGGGATGGGAGAGAGGAGAGACATCTCTGCTCCCTGGGCCAGGGGCAGCACCGGGGAAAGGCTGGAATCAGGGAAAGGCTCTTCCCGCAGAGGGTGCTGGCACTGCCCAGGCTGCCCAGGGAATGGGCACAGCCTGAGGCTGCCAGAGCTCCAGGGGGGTTTGGACAGCGCTGCCAGGGATGCCCAGGCTGGGGTTGTTGGGGGTCTGGGCAGGGATGGGGCTGGGCTGATCCCTGTGGGCCCCTCCAGCTGAGGATATTCTGTGATCCTCCCATTGACAAGGTACCACAGCCAGGAGCTGCTCCCTCCTCCTCAACCACAAACCTGGCTGCTGCTTTCCATAGTTTGAATTTCCTGATCCCTTCTGGAGAGAAAGGCAGCTCCATGCAAGGGTTAAGGAGGGTTCCACGTCTGGAAGGGCAGATCAGTGCTCTGATGGTGGTGCCCCAGGAAACACAGATTTAAATTCATGATCCATGGCACAGCTTAGCAGGACCCTGCTGCACTTCCATGGTAAAGAAGTCCAGAGCGTTATTTTTGCAGTTTAAAAAGAGGGACTACAAGTAGCCCTGTGAAAAATCAGAATTCACAGAGCAGCTGGTGGCTGTGAAACCCCAGCTCCACTGTAGATAAAATCAGAACTCACAGAGGTGCTCAGCTGGTGGCTGTGAAGCCTCAGCTCCAGCGTAAATAAAATCAGAATTCACAGAGGTGTGGCAGCTGTGAAACCCCAGCTCCATTGTAGATAAAATCAGAATTCACAGAGGTGTGCAGCTGTGAAACCCCAGCTCCACTGTAGGTAAAATCAGAACTCACAGAGGTGTTCAGCTGGCAGCTGTGAAGCCCCAGTTCCACTGTAGATGAAATCAGATAAAATCAGAATTCACAGAGGTGTTTAGCTGGTGGCTGTGAATCCCCAGCTCCACTGTAGATAAAATCACAATTCAGAGGTGCTCAGCTGGTGGCTGTGAAGCCCCAGCTCCACTGTAGATGAGATCAGAGCTGTGGTCACAAGATCCACAGCCAGGCTGGGTGCTGCTCTGCCTCCCCCAGTGCCCAGCCCCCAGACACCACCCGTGCCCTGCTCTCAGCGTTGGTGTCTCAGGGGCTCTTGCTTCTCCATGGGTAAAACTGCTGTGACATCAGAAAATGAGTCAAGTTGCAATCTGTTTAAAGTGTTTTCAGAAGTTTTAAAAATAAATATACGATGACGGACTCATGGTTTGTGTTGGGAGAGACCTTAGATCCCATCTCATCCCATAAATCCCATAAATCCCATCCCATCCCCTGGATCCCATGGTTCCCATCCCATGGTTCCCATCCCATCCCATCCCACCCAGCCTGGCCTGGACCATTCCCATCTCCAGGAGACAAAGCTCTGGGAATTGGAGGATTTTGTCCTGACTAACCCAACCCTGTCTCAGTTCAATTTGCAGTACAAGACTGACATTTTGGGATGCCAGAGTGCCTTATACAAAGTGAATTCCCCTTTCTTTGCCATTCATCTCTAACCTCTGGCAATAAAAATTAGCCCCAGGCCAGGAGTCCCAGTGCACTGGTGAGCTCCAGCCCTGGGAGCAGGCTGCAGCTCACCTCAGGGAGCTGCTTGGAGCAGCTGCTTCCAGCTCCATGTTCTTCTGTATTGCCATTCTTGAAAATAAAAAATAACGGGTTGATCATAACTGAGAGATTTTACCTCATTTTTATAAATTATTTTTTATAAGAAACCACTCCAGGAAATTCAGTGCATATATTTTACAAAAATAGCATGAGAGACAGGGTTTCTAGAAATTCCCCTGTCCAAGAAAGGATAAATTTCTCTATTTGTACTGAGACAGGACAGCAAACCTCTCCTTTTGACACAAGAGATGCTAAGAGAAGCCATCCATGGTTTCTTTCAATTTTTCACACCCATTTCCTGCACAGGTGACTCAGCTCTTCATTGCTTCAGTCTTTTCAGGGAGCACTCTGCAAACTCTCTCCTGGTCTCTTCTTTTGCCTCCATTGATTTTCCATTATTCACTTTGTTCGTTGCTATCTGATGTCAGTCGTGAGATTTGCTTAAAAATTTATGTCACTCCACAGCTTTTGCTTCATTCTGGTTTGTGTCCAGTTCCAGCTGCATCGTTGGAAGTGTTACCTTTCTTGTTTATCTGTTACTTTTGGGTTAGTTTTTTTTTTTTTTTTTTAATTGCCTTTTTTGGTCTTCATTTCCATCTCTGTCATTATTTTTCTGTCTTTGTTTTCTTTTTCTTTTTTTTTCCCCCTTCCTTTTTTTTTCATAGAATCATCAAGTCCCAGCCAGGTTCCTGGTGCCCTGTGCCCAGCAGGACAGGGGTGCCAGGACAGGGGTGCCAGGGCAGCAGTGCTGGGAGCTGGGCAGGGCACGGCTCTGGGCACACTCTGGGCACCCCTGCTGTCAGTAACGGGAGCTCAAGCCCTGCCATCACTTGTTGGGATGTTGGGGGACACAAGACAGATGATGGGCTCTGGTTAACAAAAGAGATTTGACAACGGGATGCCTTGGCAAAAGCAAATGGAACTTTGAAAATTAGACCTGGATTGCAAGAGATTAAATCAAACAGATTTACCAGAAAAAGAAAATCCCATTAAACTCTGAAAGCCAGAGATGTTGTTACATGCATAAGCTTGTGTGTGTGATTTTAACTGATCATTGTAGTACACGTTCCCAGTGTCCCTGCAATAGCACATAAGTGTTTGTACCCCAGTAAAATGGGATTCTGCTCACCCAGTCAGTGTCCCCATCCCTCTCCATCACTGACACCCAGTACACTCTGCGAGCCAGAGACATTGTTATGTACATCAGTTTGTGTATGTGATTTAATCCAATCACTGCAGTACACACTCCTGGTCTCCCTGCAATAGGATAGAAGTGTTTGTACCCCAATAAAATGGGCTCTGCTCACCCAGTCAGTGTCCCCATCTCTCCATCCCTGCCAGTCCCTCACCCCGAGCAGTGCTGGGGCTGCTGCTGGAGCTGGGCTGGGTTTGTGCTCACACTCCTGCAGCTGCTGGTGGGTTTGGGATGAATCACCTCGTTCACAGGGCCCAGAATAGCTCTGCAGCTATTAAACTCGGGCTGAACCTGACTCCTTCCCTGTGCCCGTGGCAAGCTGAGCCAGGATGCCACACGGATCTACATCCATGAGTTATTTTCATGTAAGGAAGAAAATGGAACCTTTGGGGTGGTTGCTATGCACATGTGTTTGGAGACAGCAGCAGCTTACGTTGCTGATGATGCCAAAATAATGCAGGGAGGAGGGGCAGGAGCCAATTAACGTTATTTAATGCCAGCTCTCAATTAACAGCACAATGGCTGCTGCTGACAGTGGGCACTCAGGGCACCTCCAGTACCTGGAGCACCTGGGGCACCTCTGGCACCTGGCGCACCTCTATCATCTGCTTCACATCTGGCACCTCAGCACCTGAGGCACCTCCACGTCCTGGAGCACCTGGGGCACCTCTGGCACCTGTTTCACCTCTGGCACCTGGGCCACCTCTGGTACCTGGAGCCCCCGTCCACGGGCATCTCTGGCACCCGGGCACATCTGGCATCTCCGGGTGTTTCACCCCTGGCACCTCTGGCACCTGGGACACCACCAACACCTGGAGCACCTGGGGCACCTCTGGCACCTCTGGTACCTGGGCCACCTCTAGAACCTGAAGCCCCTGGACACATCTGGCACCTCTGGCACCTGGGCCACCTCTGACATCTCTGGCACCAGGAGCCCCCTGGGCACCTCTGGCACCTCTGCCCCCCTTGCCCAGCCCTATGGCCGGTGCTGTGGCCGTGCCCAGCAGGGTCAGGGCTGCCCAGGTCGGGCAGTTCAGGGTGCCTCTGTAGGTGCTGTGGTGTGGGGTAAGGTGGCACTGAGAGCGTGGTAAGGTGGCACTGGGATTGTGGGGTAAGGTGGCACTGGTCCCGAGCCAGGGGTCCCAACAGCAGCCAGGTAACAGCTGTGTGATCCCAGACCAAGTCACCCTCAGGTGTGATGGTGCTGCTTGGATCTCACAGCGAGGGAGCTTTGGGGAGCCCTGTCGGGATCCAGGAGCACTAAATGAGTTGGGACAGAAGAGCAGGCAGTGCCAGCTCCTGGGCACTGCTGCAGGGTGGCACAGGGTGTCCATGGCCACGGGCTCGCTGCTGCAGGGTGGCACAGGGTGGCACAGCCCACATGGGCTCATGGCCATGAGCAGAGTGGCACAAGGGGCACAGGATGGCACAGGGGGCTCATGGCCACGGGTAGGGTGGCACAGGGTGGCAGAGGGGGCTCATGGATATGGGCAGGGTGGCACAGGGTGGCACAGGGGGCTCATGGCCATGGGCAGGGTGGCACAGGGTGGCACAGGGGGCTCATGGCCACGGGCAGGGTGGCACAGGATGGCACAGGGGGCTCATGGATATGGGCAGGGTGGCACAGGGTGGCACAGCCCTCATGGGCACATGGCCATGAGCAGAGTGGCACAAGGGGCACAGGATGGCACAGGGGGCTCATGGCCATGGGCAGGGTGGCACAGGATGGCACAGGGGGCTCATGGATATGGGCAGGGTGGCACAGGATGGCACAGGGGGCTCATGGATATGGGCAGGGTGGCACAGGGTGGCACAGGGGGCTCATGGCCACGGGCAGGGTGGCACAAGGGGCACAGGGTGGCACAGGGGGCTCATGGACACGGGTAGGGTGGCACAGAGTGGCACAGGGGGCTCATGGCCATGGGCAGGGTGGCACAGGGTGGCACAGGGGGCTCATGGCCATGGGCAGGGTGGCACAGGGTGGCACAGGGGGCTCATGGCCATGGGCAGGGTGGCACAGGGTGGCACAGGGGGCTCATGGCCATGGGCTGGGTGGCACAGAGTGGCACAGGGGGCTCATGGACACGGGTAGGGTGGCACAGAGTGGCACAGGGTGCTCATGGCCATGGGCAGGGTGGCACAGGGTGGCACAGACCTCACGGGCACATGGCCATGAGCAGAGTGGCACAAGGGGCACAGGGTGGCACAGGGGGCTCATGGCCATGGGCAGGGTGGCACAGGGTGGCACAGCCCTCATGGGCACATGGCCAGGGGCTCCCCAGGAGCACAGCAGCGGAAGCAGAGCCCTGTGCTCCACACTCCCACTGAGCTCTGAGCCCTTCAGTGCTTCCCTGGGCTGGCAGCTGCTCCGGCTGGCATTTCACCTGCACTTGGCTGAAATGTCAAGGAGTCATTCACCTGTGGGTGGTGTGAGGGCTGGCACAGAGCTCTGAGAGCTCTGCCAAACTTTTCATGATTATTTCAGGCAGCAGTGACTTAGAAGACCCAAGAAAAGGAAAAAATTGAGATTTTATGAAAAAATACAACATGCAGGATGGAAGATCCTTATGGATACAATCAGGGTCTGATTCTGAAGAAAACTGGAGTGGTTTTGCTGTTGGGCAGAGGATTGTAGCCTGGAATAGCAGCCAGGCTTCTCTCCTGGCCCTGCCAAGCTGTGCATCCTCGCCTGGGTGAGCTCAGGTGGGCAATAATAATTTCAGAGGCACTGAGACACACCTCAGCCCCTGCCAGCACCCTGTGCCAAAGGTGGAATTAGGAACTGAGTCTGCACTGAGCCTGCCTGGGGCAATGGCCCTGGGAGACAAAGGGGCTCTGGGGGGGCTTCAATCCACCCTCAGTGTGGGGGCTCAGCTCTGGAGCCAGGCTGGGAGGGCTGGGAATGTTCCCTGGAGAGGAGAAGGCTCCAGGGAGAGTTCAGAGCCCCTGGCAGGGCCTGAAGGGGCTCCAGGAGAGCTGCAGAGGGACTGGGGACAAGGCATGGAGGGACAGGAGCCAGGGAATGGCTGCCAGTGCCAGAGGGCAGGGATGGGTGGGAGATTGGGAACTGGGAATTCCTGGCTGGGCTGGGATTGCCAGAGCAGCTGTGGCTGCCCCTGGATCCCTGGCAGTGCCCGAGGCCAGGCTGGACACTGGGACAGTGGGAGGTGTCTCAGAGTGTGGCACGGGGTGGGATTTAAATGTTGCTTCCAACCCGACCATTCTGGGGCTCTGGGGTGCGGTATCAGCACTGGACAGCTCCTGGAAGGAGGCGGCACCAAAGCTCGGCTCGTTCCCACCTGCCCTGCCCCACCAGGTGCCCGGTGGGCGCGTCCAGCAGTAATTCCATCCTCCAGCACCTTTGTGCCTTCACTCAGGATGAGTTTTGCCAGCGACTCTCAGCCCCTGATAGATGGGGCTGCTGTTGTTCACAGATCTGTATCAGTAACTGCATAAACTCTGCCTTGTCCTGAAATCAGATTGGTTTCTTGGCCTGAACAATTGAATGCAGCAGCAGCAGCTCCCCCAGCAAAGTGCAGACACTGCAGAACAGAGTCTGGATTTCATGGCTGCTCCATGGCCTGTGACACCGCCCTCCCAGCACCACGTTTAATCCCTCCTGCCACATCCCCTCTCCTCTGGCTCTGTGTCAGAGGAGAAACACTTGGTGGCTGTTCCCAGTTTCTGTATTTGCTCTGGCTTTGCCCACGGGCTGTGTCAGGCTCTGCCAGGTGCCCGTGTGCCCTGAGGGGCTGCAGGGGAGGCCAAGAGCAGCACCGGGACTGGCGGTGCCACCCTGCTGGGCACACAGGGAGGGCAGCTCACAGGCAAGGACAGGGCTGAGCGATCTCCCCTTTCCAAAGCCCAAAGGGGCTCCAGGACAGCCTGAACAGGGACTCGGGACAAGGGTCTGGAGCTGGGCTAGTGGAAGGTGTCCCTGCCCATGAGATGAACTGAGGAGCCCTTCCAATCCAAACCTGTCTGGGATTCTCTTATTTCGCAGGGTGAGAAAAACCAGGCACCCACTGGAGGAGGATCTGGTGGTTGTCAAGAATATCCTGGTAGAGGAAGGAGGCCTTGAGGAAAGAAGAAGCTGAGGTGATTTGTCCTACCTGGTTAGCACAGCAGGTGCTCTGTGTGTGCTTGCAGGGCATGGGGAGAAAGGGCAGCACAGAGCATGCCCAGGGCACACCTGGGCACAGCCAGGGCACAACCAGGGCACACCTGGGCACAATCAGGACACACTCAGGACACACTCAGGGCACACCTGGGCACAGCCAGGGCACAGCCAGGGCACACCTGGGCACAATCAGGACACACTCAGGACACACTCAGGGAACACCTGGGCACAGCCAGGGCACACCAAGGGCACATCCTGGGCACACTCAGGCTCTGCTCAGCTCACCAAACCCATCCCCTCTGCTGTCCCCCAAACCTCCTGTCCCAGATTGGGGTCCCAGGGTCCCCAAAGCCATACCCTCTGCTGTGCTGCAAGTTGCCAGCCCCAGGACGGGGTCCCCAAACCCATCCTCTCCGCTGTCACCCAAGCCTCCAGCCCCAAGCTGGTTCCCAGGGTCCCAGGGAAGCAGGAGGGTCACCGAGGGAGGGCCAGCCTCAGTCTGCCAGGGACCCTGTGTGGCTGGGGAGGGACACCCAGATACCCTGGCTCCCCAACAGGGTCTGTGCCCTGTCTGTGCCCCAGGGGTGCTGCAGGGCCAGGGGGGTGCCAGGAGCCCCAGCACAGCCCCAGCACAGCCCCGTGGCAGCCCCAGGGCTCAGCTCTGTCCCTGTCTGGACACTCACACCCCATGGATTCACTGTGCTCTGCTCACAGCAGACCCGAGTCAGCACTTTCTCCACCACGCTGCACGGTAATTTTCCTCATCCTGCCTATATTTAACTTTCCCCCTTGGACTAGAATGTGGTTACAAAAAATTTCTGTCAGCTGGAAAGAAGGAACAATGCCTGGCTCAGCGCCTGTGCTCAGCAGTGAAGAGTCTGAAATTACAGACTAAAAAACACAACAACACAAAAAAAAGACCCAAAACACCAGTAACAAAAACAAAGCAAAAATATTTTTCCAATTTCTCTGAGAGTCTTCCTTGCAGTTGTTTTTTTCTGACAAGGATCAGCAATATAAGAGGGAAAGAGAGTTCAGAGTAGAGAGCAATAAAAGGAAAATATAGAAAATCAAAATCCTGAGGTCTATTTTGCCTGCCAGAGCATCCACTGTCACAATATGATTGCAGGGAGGCAGTATCCAAGTGTTGTGAAGGAGGCTGGCTCTCATTGGGGGTGTCAAACCACCCCTCCCTCTGCAGTCCCTGTGCCAGCCTGGCTCTGTGAGTGCCCTAAGGCTAAGCCTAAAACCAAGCCTAAACGTAACCTGAGGCTCCCACCATCTGGGTGCCAGAAGCAGGGCCACAGGGGTTTAGCAGGGTCTGATGGTGAGGGACACTCCCTTGTTCACTGGTTTTTTGTTCCCTTTTGAGTTTCTCATCCACATCTCTGGTGTTTCAGACCAAACCCTTGCCCAGAGCCTGGCTGGTCAGTGCTGCACTGGGTTTTAGCCTCCCCTCTCAGAATCTGTTGGATTGATTATTTATGTTTATAAAGGGAGGTTTAGATGCCATGCAATATTCATGCAGAGGGAAGCAGGAGCTGTTTGACGAGGCCCAGCTGGGGAACCCAGGTCCCTCTGCAGCGAGGGAGGGTGGGCTGGGCTCGGTGAGCTCTGGGCTTGAGCCCTGTTAGCCAAAACCCACCGGTCTGATTGATCCAAGGGTGAAAAGGGAGATAAACAGGACCAGGGCAGGGGATTCCTGTTGGGGAAGATGATTACTGCTTTGAGAAAAAAGGAGTGAAAAGAGGATGTCTGCAATATAACAAAGCTTGTGACTCTAGAACTAGCCACTGGACATGGATACCGAA
This sequence comes from Ammospiza caudacuta, assembly GCF_027887145.1. Classification (NCBI taxonomy): domain Eukaryota; kingdom Metazoa; phylum Chordata; class Aves; order Passeriformes; family Passerellidae; genus Ammospiza; species Ammospiza caudacuta. The sequence continues at coordinate 66,098,365 of NC_080598.1, forward strand.
ATTTACTTGTGACAACTAGCTATCTTTCTATGGTCACGACTGCTTTCTTCTCCTTCATGGTCTCCTTCATTGTTTCCTTCTTCAGTTTGGAAAGCTGGGGCTGTTTGACATGATGGTCAGCACTGATTCTCTTCTCTTTGTTCTCACAACACATGGTGACACAACTACAGGATGTACAATGAGGTCTGTAAGTCACACCTTAGGCACAGACTAACTGCATGCAAGCGGTGTCCGCTTTCAGAACCTTTCAGAAAGCTATTCAATGGTGGCTCATTTCCTTCTTCATTAAACTGAAGAAGAATCAGGCCATGAAGGAGAAGAAAGCAGTCGTGACCATAGAAAGACAGCTAGTAGACTCAGGGACAGACAGATGTCCCCCAGGGCCAGGCAGATTTCCCAAAGGCCCATCCTGGGGCAGAGCTGCCCCTCAGGGCTGCCCTTGGCCCAGCCCAGTGAAACTCCTGCAGTGACACTGGGGGCACTCGGGCTCTTTCATCCCTGCAGTTCTCCTGCACGAAGCTCAGTCAGAGCCCCACTCCAGGTTCTGCTATTAATTATAGCTGCAGCTCGGATCCCACTCATTAGCTGGATGAGCAATAGCAGGCATGAGCCTCTATCTGTTGATAATATTCTCCAATGGGTCGGGGATGTGTCATTTGACACTGATAAACTAGGCAATATTATGAGCTGAATGTCTGAAATGCTACACAGACGGGGAATATATTAATTTAAGAAAATGTTATTAAGTGTTTAAGGAGTATAATTATGAGCAGCCTTCTCATTTGACACCTGTGTGCAGTCTTTCCTTGAGAGATAAAGACAGAGCAATGAGAACTGGAAGCCAGCCTTGAAATCTCTCTGTTTTTTCCTCTTTTCAACTTCCTGCCAAATTAATTACTTTCAAGACACAACCAATATTGTAAAGAAGTTTTTGACTGAAAACAATACCAGAGGGCAGCCCACAGAAATCTTCATGTTACCACATATATTTGGCAATACAAGACAATTTCTGAGGAACCCCAGCTCTGCAGCTCAACAGGGACAAGTTGCCCACAAGGTGGTAGCACAGCCAGCCACCAGCCTGGGGCTGTGCCAGGGCACCCTGCCAGCCCTGGTCAGCTGCAGAATGCACTGGAACTGCTGGGGACAGCAGGGAAAATTCATCTTACTGCACTGTAGACAGTTCAGAGTTAAGTGTGGAATTCCAAATGGGAGAGGAGAAGGCTCCAGGCAGAGCTCAGAGCCCCTGGCAGGGCCTGAAGGGGCTCCAGGAGAGCTGCAGAGGGACTGGGGACAAGGGATGGAGGGACAGGAGCCAGGGAATGGCTCCCAGTGCCAGAGGGCAGGGATGGGTGGGAGATTGGGAATTGGGAATTCCTGGCTGGGCTGGCATTGCCAGAGCAGCTGTGGCTGCCCCTGGATCCCTGGCAGTGCCCAAGGCCAGGCTGGGCACTGGGGCACCCTGGGACAGTGGGAGGTGTCCCTGCCATGGCAGGGGTGGGATGGGATAGGAAAATGGGATGGGATGGGATAATGGGATGGGATGGAACGGGATAATGGGATGGGATAATGGGATGCCATTAAGGCCCCTCCAACCCAGACTATCTTGTGATTCTCTGAAGTTCCTCACTGGATGGAGTGGGACAGGCATTCCCTGAGGGTGCTGTCACAATGGAAAATGAGTGTGGGATGGATCTGACGTGGTGCCAGCGCCTGGATGGGCAGGGTGGGATGCCTTGCACAGTCTGAAGGCTGGTACAATGCCAGCAACATGCCTGGGCAGTGCCCAGGGCATCTCCCACGTCTCTCCTGAAGGAAGCAGCTGCCTTGCACCATCCCTGCTCCTCCTGGGGCTCCCACAGCACCCTTGGAACCAGCTGTGGGAAGAGCTGGAGCACTCACTGCAGACACTCAGTGCCCTCTCTGAAAACTATTAAATTATCATACCTGCATCACTGTCCCATCTCCTCAGCCCCAGAATGACGGTTTGGCAGCGCTGAAGGCATGGTGGCTGCCTGGCACGGCAGGATCCACACACAGGCACACCCGGGCCCTGAGGAGCTGCTGTGAGGGGTCTGCCTGGGGCTGCTGCTGTGCAGCACAGTGAGCCTACAGCAGGGACCTGGGCAGGGATGGAGGAACCCCAAAATGCACTCCAGGAGAGCTGCAGCAGAGTGAGCATGCAGCAGGAGCCTGGGCAGGGATGGAGGGATGCAGAAATGCATTCCGGGAGAGCTGCAGCAGAGTGAGAATGCAGCAGGGACCTGGGCTGGGATGGACGAACCCCAAAATGCATTCCAGGAGAGCTGCAGCAGAGTGAGAATGCAGCAGGGACCTGGGCTGGGATGGACGAACCCCAAAATGCATTCCAGGAGAGCTGCTGCTGTGTAGGGACCTGGGCAGGGATGGAAGGATCCCAAAATGCACTTCAGGAGAGCTGCTGGATGCTGGATGTTGGATTCTGGACGCTGGATGCTGGATGCTGGATGCTGAGCTCTCACTGCTGGCATGTCAGCATCCATTAAGCTAAAATGGGATCCTGGCCCTGCCGGGCTCCTGAGGAGCTCGAGAGCAGATTCATGTTCACAGCAAAAAGTCTTCTGTAAACAGGAAAAGCATTTTGTGGGAACTGGCAGGCAGGACATGTTCCCTGTAATGCTGCTGCACAAATCCGTGGAGGAATTTCATCTGGAATAATGCATGAACCTGCACGGGGGGGGGGTAATCTGATGGAAACTGATGACAGCTGGGTAAAAAATGACAAGAGTGTGGATGGAGTGTTTAACAAGGGGTAGGAAAAAGTTTCTGTCTTGTTCAGCGCAGAAAAAGTGGCTGATTTGGAGATGTGACTGACAGCTGTGAAGACACCAGGAGCAGTCACGAGCAACAGGACAGAGCTGTTGGAACAAGAAGGGCAACTGGGAGGAAAACCCCAAAGAGCCACGGGCATCTGGGAGGAAAAACCCCAGAGAGCCATGAGCATCTGGGGGGGAAAATCCCAAAGAACCACGGGCAGCTGGGAGGAAAACCCCAAAGAGCTGTGGGCAGTGTCCTAAGGTGATGTTGTGATGCTTGCATCCCCATCCCTGTGTTCTGTTCATGCTGGATATCATGTTCTGTGCCTTCCAGACTGGCTCTGAAGAGCCAATGGTTTGTTTTGGTTTTGCTCTCAGCCACTCCCCCACGGCTGGCGGGACACAAGACAGGGCAGTACACGGTGCTGCTTTTGCTTTTCGCTTTGCTCTTGCTTCTGCTTTGCTCCTGCTTTGCTCTTGCTTTTGCTCCTGCTCATTATTTAGTTTAGCTAAGCAGTCCAAATTTTCCCTGGACTGTTTCTCCTTTCCCTTTTTTGGACCAACTCGAGCCTGCTCCGGGCTGGCACCTGGGAACACCGAGAGTTTGCACCTTGTGGCTGCAGCAGCTGCCCCAGCACAGGAGGGACTGAGAACAGAGCGACCACCCCCAGAGAGGCTTTCTGAATTTGTCATCTTTGTCAGAGCAGTGACAGAGTGGTGTCATCTGGTATTGTTCATTTTGTGTGCTGGGGGTGCTGTGCCTGTTAAAGAAACAGGTTCTGTGTGCTGGGGGTGCTGTGCCTGTAAAATAAGCAGGTTCTTTGCACTTCTTTCTAAGGAATCCTTCCCGACCCGGTTGGCCACAGGGGCCGTGTGTGTTTGCCTTCTAGAGGGACCTTCTTTGGAGGTTTTCTCCCAAATTTGCCCTAAACCAGGACAGGCAGCTGGGAGGAATAACCCCAAAGAGCCATGGGCAGTGGGTCCTGCTGCAGCTCCATAGACACTCAGTGTTTGCATCCTCACAGGGCCATGTTCTGCCGGCAGGACCAGGGCTGCTTGACCTGAGGATGCACCCATGGTTCTCTGCCCAAATGGTTTCATTTATGAGGATCTAGGCTAAAATGGGTAGATTTTGCAAGCTGTTTATAGCTTTCCACAGAAAAATCCTACCCTTAGCACATTCGTTTTCAGTGCAATGTTCTCTTCCATGTTAAGATTCAGAAATATCAGTGTAACTTTCATAATGGAGCCTGTTGCCATCATTAAAAATAAACTGTGAGTTTAAAAACAGAAAATAAATGTATATATTTAATAGCACTAAATTATCACTATAAATGTCCCTTATCATTTTATTAGCTCTTTTGGAGCCCTGTGTCTGTTTCCCTGCTCTGTTTCCTCAGCAGCAGGAGGAGGCTCAGTGTGTCCCCGCTGAGGTGAGCTGAGGCTCTGCCCTGCACATCCCTGCTGGGAGACCCCCCAGTGTCCCTGGAATCCTGTTGCTGTGAAGGACACAGACCTTCAGCACTCGCTTGTCATTTAGTTGATTTTACACACGGGAGGATCTCCCTGCGTTTGACAAACACCAACCCCCAGGTTCTCCTCCAGCGGGCAATTCCATTTATAGCACATCCAAAACCAGGGGAAATGGAGTTCAGGATTTCAATCCACTGTAACAGCTAAAATGGGAAATATATTCAGTTTGTTTACAGGCTTGAATTTGCAGCCAAGGGTGCTGAGCCCTGTCGTTCTTTCCTTGTCCTTGGTGAATAATGATGGGCAAGTGGAGGGGACACAAGGACATTTTAACCCTGGATTTTACAGCAGCTGGTGTTCAAACCAGTGCCTTCTTCTCTTTTTTCCTCCTTATTTGTGTTTCAAACCCATCCTCCTTGAAACAAACCACAAAAGAGTCAACATTTCAGCCTTTCCCTCTCCCAGGTGTTAATGGAAAGCAGAAACACTTGGGATGTGCATTTCAATTGGAACAAGCAACACGATTTTTGTCAAGCTACTTCGTGTCAAGCACATAAATAAACATGTGCATAGGGAAAAGGTTCAATATTTCAACACTGGTTTCTTTTTGCAATCTTCAAGATGCGAGTCCAAAACATTTCTGTCAGGAAATTTGGGTGGGAGGATATCGGAAGGATGAAAAATGTGCGTTTTCTGAAAAATGCGTCACAGTCAAAATCTCAGTGTTCCAACAAAACTGTCGTGTCACCCAGCAGCCCTCAGCTCCTTTGGGACCTGGGGAAGGCAATCCAAAGCAGAATCACTCCCAAAGTCATGCTTGCCCACAGTGACACAGCAGCTCCTGCCCAGCGCTGGTCTTTGGCCAGCAGTGGCTGCGGCTGGGAGCACTCACAGGGTGCAGAACCAGCAGTGCCAGCAGCACCAGGAGCGACCAAACAGCCCAAAGCCAGCCTGTGACAGCAGCCCCAGGGCTTTAGGAGCTGCTCTGCTCCCGTCCTGCTCGCCCTCTGCAGAGCAATTCCTCACACAGACAGTCCCGGGGCCGGAGCGGCCGCTGCTCATCCGCATCGATTTGTGTTCCCTCTCGAGGAACTGGGAGCTGAAATGCCAATTCAAGCTGAATAAAACATGAAAAAGAAAATCTTTTAAAAGTGCCACTGAAGCAGAGGAACCTCTTTCCTTGCTGAATTATGCTGGCAGAGTAGCGAGAGGACCGCGCTGGCTCCCAGCTTGCCCACGCACGGAATCGCCCCGTGGGCAAACCCGCGGTGCCCGGCGCTCACCAGGGTGTGGGGTGAGCAGGAGGGACACGGGCAGCAGCTGCTGGCTGCCTGGGCTGCTCATTGACCCCTTCCTGCCAGCCTGCACTGCCTGGGGCCAGCAGGGCTCCCCAGGGCTCTACAGGGCACCCCAACATGGGTGGGCATGGCGGGCACTGCCAGACTCCCTGTGCACCTGACACCTGCAGGGTCCCTCTGCAGCCCTGCCCATGAGGGCACTGCCAGGGTCCCTGTGCAGCCCTGCCCATCTGGGCACTGCCAGGGTCCCTCTGCACCTGCCATCAGGTCCCTCTGCAGCCCTGCCCACCAGGACAGGGTGTGGGTTTCCCAACACAGCCCTGCACACCCAGGATTTCTCATCTCACAGTGAACAGCTGCTGGGCTGCACCACAAACTCCTGTCAGGGGCTGGGCAGAGCCACAAGGTCCCCCTGAGGCTCCTTTTCCCCAGGCTGAGCCCCGGCCCAGCTCCCTCAGCTGCTCCTCCTGTGCTCTCCTCTGCACACCCTCCCTGGGCACCACTCACACCATCCAGACCCTCCTGGGTGTGCTCTGGAGCAGCCTGAGCTGGGCTGAGGGGTTGGGCAGCCCCCAGAGCAGGCAGCACTCAGTGTACACAGGGAGACTGAGCTAAAGGCAACAGCACTGAAATAAATGGCAGGCACAATTGCTCTACTTTATTAGATGCTGACAAGAGAACATAAATCCCTATCTGCAAAAATCGGTTATGTGCATTTGGACAACTGAATAAGGAGGTCTGAAATATTGTTCTATTTACTTTCACGGCACAGAACCAAGACACTCTTTGTTGCCTCATAAAATGCAGCACGGTGAAGTTAATACCTCTTTGCCAGCAGCTTTCTGCTCCCTCCAGCCAGGGACAGCCTCTGCTTGCGAGACGGCTCCATCAGCCCGGAACCCGCGAGGACCTCGGGTTTATGGATGCCTTCCCTTGATCCAGGGCTGAACAAAATGCAGATTATGTGTCTCAGGCACAGGGCTGCCTCACAGCAGGCACACCAAGGGCACAGCGGTCACCTCACACCACTGACCTGCTCTGAACTGCTCCTGCCCCAGAGCAGCACAGGGAACGCTGCAGAACAGAGGGGCTGGGGGCTGGACACCTCCTGGGTGGGCATGGAGCAGAGGAGGCTCCATCCACAGGGGCTCAAGTGGGACAAGGTTCAGCCACATTTCTGGTTGTCCAGCCTGGAGCAAAGGAGGCTCAGGGGCCCTTGTGGCTCTGCACAGCTCCTGCCAGGAGGGCACAGCCGGGGGGTCGGGCTCTGCTCCAGGGAACAGGGACAGGAGCAGAGGGAACGGCCTCAGGCTGGGCCGGGGCAGCTCAGGGTGGGCACAGCAGGAATTTCCCCACGGAAAGGGGGCTCAGGCCTTGGCACTGCCCAGGGAGGGCTGCAGTGCCCATCCCTGGAGGTGGCACTGAGAGCTCTGGGCTGGGGACAGGGTGGGCATTGGGCACAGCTGGGACTCCCTGGGCTGGGAGGGCTTTGCCAGCCACAGGGATTCAGGGATTCTGTGCTTTTTTCCCTCCTGCACTGCTGGCCATTGCACCTTCACTGCAGCACAGGATAAGTGGCAGAGGCTGCAGTGCTGTGTGCTCTGGATTTTGTCCTGCCTGTCTTTGTTTCTCAACCCAGTTATTCAACACAGTTATTTTTGGGAAGCCCTTGGGACAGATTCAGGCTGCAAATTCAACAGTAGAGTCACACAAACGTGTCCCACTTGTCTCAGCCGGGAGCCAGCACCGAGGAGCACTCGCGTGTAACTCAGAATCAATGATTTATTCAGCATAAGTTATTTATTTTATTCTGCTCCTTTAATAGCCAAAAGCAAAACTTTCTGTCTTCAGAGGTACTCGTCTGAGTGGTGGGGTTGGTTTTTTTCAAATACAAATAATCCCAAAGTGTTGCTTGCTGACAACAGACAGGACACGCTGGCTAACGCTCCCTTCGTTCCACAGCGGGGCAGGCAATCAAAGGTGCTCAAATTTGTTTTCCAAGAGCTTCGTGCGAGGCAATATTCACTCACATTTCCTTGGTGTGCACACATTAAATAGCAGGCACTTGGCAAATTAAAATATTTATGAAGATCCAGCTCTGAAATGGAAAGCAGGTATGTCTTTTTGCTGTACCTTCAGGAAAAAACTCAAGCTGCTCCAGACATTGTGCGAGGAGTTGAGCTTCTGCTGGCAGCTCTGCCCCTCCATCCGGGCACAAAGCTCCTGTGGTTCTTACACTGAGATTTGTAAACCTTCACTCATCAGTTTTCATTGATTCTTGTGGGCACAAAGCATAGCCAGCACTTCCCAGCCCTCCAAATTGCTAGCTCATTAGCAGCTCAGCATGTTGTGCCTTGTGCATACCAAATGAGGTGGTGTGCTTGTGCATCACACTTCCTTTCCATAAATTTCCATAGAAACATTAAAAGCACAGTTATTCTTCTGGTTGGTTGTCTCCGTTGTTGTCTGTCCTCACTAGTTACAGTAGCTGGGTGATTAAAGGGTGCTCACATTCCTAATTTTTCCTTTCAGCTGGGTTCCTGCAGTGTCAGATCTTCAAGCACAACTGACAAACAGAGAGAGAGACCGTGGAGGGTGGCAAAGACAGTCTGAGAGAAGAACCAAAGTAATGAAAGTTTCTCAATTAGGATGAAGCAGGAGCACTGCAGGGGTGAAAGCCTTCAGCTCTGTTTTCAAGGCTTGGGAGCTGTGCAGGGGCTCAGGGTCACACTTCAGGTCCCAGTGCATGGTGGAGAAGGTACCCACAGCAGGAAATGACTAAATTTGCTTTTTTAGTTTATTATGATCCAGAACTCAATTTGACTTCCTCCTAGACACGTTTTCTCAGTGAGGTGAGATGGCACCTGGTTTTAGATAACAGCTTTTAGACCCATCCAGGATGCGGTGTGGAGCAGTGAGTGAGGGAGAAGGGCTAGGTGAATATGGGATTCTTTGGAAGGGGAATGTTGGTGTCCAGCAGGCACTGACTGACAAGCAGTGAATCACTAACAGCTCCACTTCTCCAGGCACAGCAATTTGCTACATTGCAGGAAAGTCCTGGATTTCTCCCTGTGTGCCTCAGGAAAGCACAAACCCCTTTATTAAAGCAGGAGAACCCGTAGGTGCTAGTGGAACAGAGCATTTATTTAGTGACGTGCACTGCTAGGATGCACACAGCTCCAAGGGGAGCACCCACACCCCACAAAGCTGCCCAAGGAATCCCACCTTGCTGAAGACCCAGAACACCTGCAGCTGGAACACAGCCCTGCAGCTGGAACACAGCCCTGCAGCTGGAACAGAACCCTGCAGCTGGAACACAGCCCTGCAGCTGGAACACAGCCCTGCAGCTGGAACACAACACAGCCCTGCAGCTGGAACCCAGCCCTGCAGCTGGAACAGAACCCTGCAGCTGGAACACAACACAGCCCTGCAGCTGGAACAGAACCCTGCAGCTGGAACACAGCCCTGCAGCTGGAACAGAACCCTGCAGCTGGAACACAGCCCTGCAGCTGGAACAGAACCCTGCAGCTGGAACACAGCCCTGCAGCTGGAACACAGCCCTGCAGCTGGAACGCAACACATCCCTGCAGCTGGAACCCAGCCCTGCAGCTGGAACAGAACCCTGCAGCTGGAACACAACACAGCCCTGCAGCTGGAACAGAACCCTGCAGCTGGAACACAGCCCTGCAGCTGGAACACATTCCTGCAGCTGGAACAGAACCCTGCAGCTGGAACCCAGCCCTGCAGCTGGAACAGAACCCTGCAGCTGGAACAGAACCCTGCAGCTGGAACACAACACAGCCCTGCAGCTGGAACAGAACACTGCAGCTGGAACACATCCCTGCAGCTGGAACAGAACCCTGCAGCTGGAACACAACACAGCCCTGCAGCTGGAACAGAACCCTGCAGCTGGAACCCAGCCCTGCAGCTGGAACCCAGCCCTGCAGCTGGAACACAACACAGCCCTGCAGCTGGAACACATCCCTGCAGCTGGAACAGAACCCTGCAGCTGGAACACATCCCTGCAGCTGGAACAGAACCCTGCAGCTGGAACACAGCCCTGCAGCTGCAACCCAGCCCTGCAGCTGGAACACAACACATCCCTGCAGCTGGAACAGAACCCTGCAGCTGGAACACAGCCCTGCAGCTGGAAAAGAACCCTGCAGCTGGAACAGAACCCTGCAGCTGGAACACAGCCCTGCAGCTGGAACACAGCCGTGCAGCTGGAACAGAACCCTGCAGCTGGAACAGAACCCTGCAGCTGGAACCCAGCCCTGCAGGTGGAACACAGCCCTGCAGCTGGAACCCAGCCCTGCAGCTGGAACAGAACCCTGCAGCTGGAACCCAGCCCTGCAGGTGGAACACAGCTGTGCAGCTGGAACAGAACCCTGCAGCTGGAACACAGCCCTGCAGCTGGAACAGAACCCTGCAGCTGGAACACAGCCCTGCAGCTGGAAAAGAACCCTGCAGCTGGAACAGAACCCTGCAGCTGGAACACAGCCGTGCAGCTGGAACACAGCCCTGCAGCTGGAACACAACACAGCCCTGCAGCTGGAACACAGCCATGCAGGTGGAACACAGCCATGCAGGTGGAACCCAGCCCCGCCGGTCAGGACACTGTGCTGAGGACACAGAGCCTCCCTGTAAGGCACAGGGGAAGTCCTACAGTGGAAATGAACTGCTAGTGGAATATGAGCTGTCGGTAATGAACTGGCTCCCAGCTCTCCAGCTCCCATGGAAAGCTCATTTGCTTTCTATAATTGGAAGTGTCATACTCAATAGCACCCTCAGAACCTTTTTTTTTTAAGAGAATCCGCAATAATTTGTTGCAATACAGCCCCATTGATTCCTGTTTGGGGCTATAGATCAGGTAATTAGACATAGTGAAAAGCAGAGGAGGGAGAAGGATGTAGAATTTCTGACGCTATAGAGGGGTCATCACCTATTGCAGTGCTTGTATTGATTCTCCTCATTGTACAGAAACCTGGAACTCTTAAGAGCAGCAATAATGGCACTTCAAGTGCTCCAATGTCTCTGAGAGCACAAGAAGGAAAACATTGCTGGGTGCCAGCTTGGCTGTGGCAGAGCAGAAAGATGAGCAGGCAGAAGTGCTGAGGAGGTATCGGAACTCAGTGCATCCCTCTGGGTGTCCAGAGTTGCCAAGGACCCTGCCAGGGGGCTCAGAGACCCTGGCACACAGCCCAGAGCACCTGGGGATTGATTGTGACCCTTGGAGCAAGTTGTCAGCTTTGTATGAGGACTGGAAAGTCGCAGAAGTTTAAACAGTATAATCATAAAATTATCACCAGGTGAAAATGTAGATTTTAAGATTTTTGGTTTGGGGGTTATAGGGACAAGATGGAAGAACTTGGGCATGTCCAGCCTTTCTTTCTTCTTCTTCTTGGTCTCCATTTTCTGCTGTGATGCTTGCACTTTGGGATTGGTTTAGAGTAGAAGCTAACATAGGTTTAGAGTAGAAGCTCACTGTCTAACATAGGTGATAGGTATTGGGAATTAAGTGTAAATATGTTATACGTAGTTTGTAGTATAAAAGGACAACACCACCTCGGGGGCGGTCAGAGTGCCTGTGGCTGCCCTGCCGAGCAGATCTCAACTGGGCAGAAAGAAAATTTTATAGATAAGAATTAATAAACAACCTCAAGACCGAAAACTGAAGAGCTCTGACTCGTTCTTCAGACGCGCGGGCTGAAACAGAGACACCCTGCACATCTCAGAGCAGCAATTAACAACCAAAACCCAAGATAGTGGCACGTGAGGACAGGAGGGACGAGAGGGATGCCACCCTCACCCTTCCAGGATGCTCTGCTGAGGGAGGGCTGAAGGACAGCAGCTGAGGGGCCCCTCAGAGCTGCCTTTTTCTCTGCCTTCCTGCTGGCATCAGAGGCTGACTCATCTCAGTCCCTTTTCAGCCAGATTCTGCAGCTGCTCTCATGCTCGGGATGGAGCGGCATCAGATCTCTGCCTCTTTCCCCCATGTCCCCCCCATCCTGCACCTGGTACATGGGAAGTGACCCAAGCATTGCCCTGGACCTGCTGACCCTCTTCATTCATCTCTGATGCCAGAGCCCCAGAGCCTGGCAGCTGCTCACTTCCTTTCCGTATTGTGTGCCTTCTTTGCTCCAGAGGAAAGGCTGGAATTCAGCTTTTCACAGCCACTGCCACCCTACAGCCCTCTCTCAGCCAGGCTGATCCTCCTGGGCTCTGTGCAGCAGGAGGAACAAAAACGAGGCAGTAACAGGGAGGAGTTCCACAGCCCTCCTCTGCCAGGAGCATTTTCAGCAGGGACACAAACGATCTGGGATGGACAAGGATGGGCAGGGATGGGCAGGGATGTGCAGGGATGGACAGGGATGGGCAGGGATGGGCAGGGATGGCAGGGATAGACAGGATTGGCAGGGATGGGCAGGGATGGGCAGAGGTGGACAGGGATGGACAGGGATGGGCAGGGATGGGCAGGATTGGCAGGGATGGGCAGGGATGGGCAGAGGTGGCAGGGATGGGCAGAGGTGTCAGGGATGGACAGGGATGGACAGGATTGGCAGGGATGGGCAGGGATGGGAAGGGATAGGCAGGGATGGACAGGGATGGGCAGGATTGGCAGGGATGGGCAGGGATGGGCAGAGGTGGACAGGGATGGGCAGAGGTGTCAGGGATGGACAGGGATGGGCAGGGTGGGAGGGATGGGCAGGGATGGGAAGGGATAGGCGGGGATGGGCAGGGTGGGAGGGATGGGCAGGGATGGGCAGGGTGGGGGGGATGGGCAGGGATGGGAAGGGATAGGCAGGGGTGGGCATATCCTGACAGTGCAGTGACCTCTGAGGGAGCCCTGAACTGCCCTTTAGATACTTGCTCAGCCTCAGGGCTTAGAAAGCCCTTTCTCTAAAAAGCGTTAGGAGAAACTTCCCCTGAGGCAAGAATTTCCACACTTGATTCCTGAGCATTTCAGCACGTTGCTGTGCTGTGTGTGCCCAGCTCTCCCCATGCCTTTAACAAACTCTGCACATGGCTCTTGGCTGCAGTGAAACTCTTTCTCCTGCTGGACACACCATTCAGCCCCTGACCATGCCCGTGGTCGCTGACCCGTGAGGACAGCCCCTGCAGACAGAGCTGCAGCTCTGCAGGAAGGAGAGGGCACCATGGGAACATGCTGGGTGCCTGCATGGCTGGTGCAGCCTCTGGCTGGCTCTTCCCACCCCTCCAGAGTTCACTATGGGGCAGAGCTCACAGCCAGAGCTCCCTGTGCAGCAGCTTCTCAAGGGACCCTGGGTGTCTCCAGTCCTGCGAACAGGGAGGGTTTTGGTAATTTCAAGCAGAGCATGGAACTCTGGGCTGGGGAAGGTGAGAACTGAGAAAACGTGCTTTCATTACTTGGGGAATTAGTCATACAAGTGTAGAATTATAGAAGGGCCTTAAGATCGTCCAGTTCCATCCCCTGCCATGGGCAGGGACGCCTTCCACTCGAGCAGGTTCCTCCAACAACCTGGCCTTGAAATAAAAAGCAGATGACAGCCAGATATGAACAGAAAAGCACTTCAGTGGGTTCGTTCTCCCTGCACAAATTCACAGGGAATTCCTTTGGAAGAACTCCCTCCTCCTGCATGGGAGCTGGGTCTGTGTTCATCAGGCACAGAACATCACAGAGAGCTTTAAGCAGCTGAGACATGCAGTGTGAGACTTCACATCGGGAATGCAGCATGTGTGAAACCAGCTCGAAATAGGACAGGAAAAAAGGAAGAGCTGCTCTATTCCCCAGGGTCTGCTGCTGTGTTCTCAGGCTCTGGAACTTTTCAGCATTTCTAATATGGAGCATTATAAATATTCATACAGACACTCAGAGGCTAAAATTAAATGAGCTCGTCAGGGATATTTTTAGTACCATGGACGTAGGCAAGGAGAAGATCCCAAGGCAGTGGCTGGGACAGGGTGAGGGTGGTACCTGTCCCCCGTTCCAGGCAGAGCTGTGTGAGCTGGTTTAGGGCAAATTTGGGAGAAAACCTCCAAAGAGGGTCCCTCCAGAAAGCAAAACCCTCCCCTCAACTGGGTTGGGAAGGATTCCTTAGATAGAAGTGGAAAGAACCTGTTTGTTTAACAGGCACAGCACCCCCAGCACACAGAACCTGTTTGTTTAACAGGCATAGCACCCCCAGCACACAAAATGAACAATACCAGATGACAACACTCTTTCACTGCTCTGACAAAGATGACAAATTCAGAAAGCCTCTCTGGGGATGGTCGCTCTGTTCTCAGTCCCTCCTGTGCTGGGGCAGCTGCTGCAGCCACAAGGTGCAAACTCTGGGGGTTCCCAGGTGCCAGCCCGGAGCAGGCTCGAGTTGGTCCGAAAAAGGGAAAGGAGAAACAGTCCAGGGAAAATTTGGACTGCTTAGCTAAACTAAATAATGAGCAGGAGCAAAAGCAAGAGCAAAGCAGGAGCAAAGCAGAAGCAAGAGCAAAGCGAAAAGCAAAAGCAGCACCGTGTACTGCCCTGTCTTGTGTCCCGCCAGCCATGGGGGAATGGCTGAGAGCAAAACCAAAACAAACCATTGGCTCTTCAGAGCCAGTCTGGAAGGCACAGAACATGATATCCAGCATGAACAGAACACAGGGATGGGGATGCAAGCATCACAACATCACCCTGGGACACTGTGGAATGAAAGCAGGGGGAGAATCGTGGAGAGGAGAGCCAGCAGCATGGGGGATGATGGTGCTGCCCAGCAGAGCCCCCTGACAGGCTGCCCTGGTGGGTAAATGCTGCTCAGAGGGATGACACACTGCTGTACTGGGAAACCCGGGCTCCTGGGGGCTGGGGGAGCAGCAGGGAGCTGAGACAGAGGGGGGCTGGCAGTGGGAGCCTCCTGGGATGGCCGTGCAGGGCAGAATGAGGGCCTCCAAAACACCTCCAAGGAGTTCTGTTCCTGGCAGTGGGAGCCTCCCCGGGTGTTGGTGCAGGGCCACAAACCCACAGTGCATGCCAGGATCAAGGCCTCCAAAAGGCCTCTGAGGTGTTCTGTTCCTGGCAGTGGGAGCCTCTCGGGATGGCTGGTGCAGGGACACAAACCCATGGTGCAGGGTGGGATGAGGGCCTCCTAAAGACCTCTAAAGTGTTCTGTTCCTGGCAGTGGGAGCCTCCTGGGGTGGCTGGTACAGGGCTGCAACACTGCAGTGCCGGGTGGAATGAGGGCCTCCTGAAGGCCTCCAAGGTGCTCTGCTCTCACCTGGAAAATCCATTTTGAGTTAATGCTGGGGAAAGGGTTGTTGAGGGCTCAGCACTGACCCAGAAATGCATAAGCTCAGGTCTGGAAAGGGCAAATATGGAGGGGAAAAGCCAGAGCCTGGGTTTATGGTGTGAGTGCTCAGGAGCTGCCTGCAGGAGCTCAGGATGGGACAGAGGGGCAGCCCCAGAGGAGGCTGGTGCACTTGCACACAGCTGCAATACAAATAATACAAATATCACAGAGCCAGCCCAGGACACTGGGGCAGGCACAGGAGTGCTTTCCAGGGGTATTTCTCCCCAGTTGTCCCAGCCCCCACTTTCTCTGTAAGATAACTCCCCCAGGCCTCTGGCAGTGTCGCAGGCTGGAGGGACCGTGCTCCATGCATGCCATGGAACCAGCCAGCCATCCTTCCTTCCTGCTCCAATGCTTTTAGTTTTAATCTTTCACAAGCTGTAGAAGCATCTTTGAAGACAGGAACTCCCGGGGTGTTCTGAAAAGCTCCAGACAGCCCGTGGTGGGCGGCTGCTTTGTGCAGGTGCTCTGAGGACACGGCCTTGCCTCACTGAGGGAGCCTGGGGCTGCCAGGAGCCAGGGAAAGGAAGAAGGACAAAGATCTGTGGGAACCCAGGAACCCAGGGAATTCCTCTGGGAAGGGCAAAGATCTGTGGGAACCCAGGGAAATCCCTCTGGCTGCCCTGGAGGATGTGAGACCCTGCCAGGGGGCTCAGAGACCTTGGCACAGAGCCCAAGACCCCTGTGCCTTTGGTTTAGCCCTTGGAAAAACAATTATCAACCTTTATATGAAGGATTGCAAGCCACAAAAGTTTAATAGAATGATAGTGAATTTATCACGGGGTGAAAAAATAGATTTTTGGGGCTTTTAGAATGGGGGTTCAGGGGGCAAGATGGAGGAATCTGGGCATGTCCAGCCTTTCTCCTTCTTCTTCCTGGCCTCCATCTTCTGCTGGGATGTTGGCACTTTTGGATCGGTTTAGAGTAGAAGCTCACTGTCTAGCATAGGTGAAAGGTATTGGAAAGTAATTGTAAGTATTGCACACGTAGTTTTTTGTATAAAAAGATAACACCGTCCTGGGGCAGGCAGAGTGCCTCTGTCTGTCCTGCTGAACGGACCTTGGCTGGACAGGAGAAAGAATTTTATAGATAAGGAACAATGAACAACCTTGAGACCGAGAACTGAAGAGCTCTGACTCCTTCTTCGAGTGCCAGGCTGGGAAAAGAGACTTTCTAACACATCTCTGTCACTGTGAGCAGATGGAGACTCCGAGAAAGATTCATCTTCTTCTCCTTTTAAATTGATCTGCAGATAGATCTGGGGGTGGGTGTGTGCCCCAAGGGCCAGGAGGGCACGCAGTGCAGGATGGGCACTGGGCACCCTTGGATGTGGGGGCTGTGCAGGGTGGTGCAGGTGGCTCCAGCCGAGCCCTGCTTCCCCAGGTGCCGCCCAGGCTGGCTCCCTGCTGCTGCTGCTGCACTGCAGTGTCATTGGTCTGTCCCTGCACCCCATTCCCAGTCCCTGGCTCTGGCACACACCCTTCTTTCCCCTGTCAAAACTGACAGAGAGCCTGTGCCTCTCAGTTCACCATTCACATCCCTTTTTTTGACATAATGTGACATAATGCAATGTGCTGGCTGCAATTACATACAGCTTGATTGTGTGCTGGTTTGTCACTCAGGGCAATTATTTCTTTTTAATAGTAGTAATTGATACTCTGAGTTGCCAAAGATAAGAAATCCAGCAGTAAGCAAAGCCATTTGTCATCCCTGCAGCTTGATAAATAATAATTGAACTGACTGCCTGTATTGACAAACAGAAGGGCAGCTCTGATCCAAGGGAAATGTTAAAAACCAAAACTAAGCATGTTTTTGAGGGAATACCATTTATCCATAAATAAATCCACCATTTATGCATAAATAAATCTTATTTCTTTTTTTTTTATTTACCATTTTAAAATATATAAATATATATATATATATATAGAGAGAGAGAGAGAGAGAATATATATAGAAGAATATATAGAGGAAACATGTTTTTTTCCTATACCATTTATCCATAAATAAATATACCATTTATCCCTAAATAAATCTTATTTCTATGTTTTTAATTTACCATTTTTAAATATATAAATATATATATAAATGTAGAGAGAATATATATAGAAGAATATTTAAAGGAAACTTTTTTTTTCCTATACCATTTATTCATAAATAAATCTACCACTTATCCCTAAATAAATCTTATTTCATTTTCTTTCTTCTGAGGAAAATTATTTTAGTCAAAAAGCCAGTGATATCAGATGGGAGGTTGTTCAGAGTTGTCTCCTATAATGCTTTGTATTTATTTATTAATATAGAGCATCACTTCTTGTGCTTAATAGACAATCTTCTTAATCTTAACAGAAAAAAAAATCACTAAAAGCAATAAAATTCAGTAGCAGCAGTCTTTTGGTTATAATAGGAAGACAGATGCAGTTGGGTTTGCCTCGGGAAGAGCAGTCCTGGGTGCTCCCTGCAGCTGCAGCTCAAGCAGGTGCCTGCCCAAATGGGCTGTGTCACCCTGCAGGGTGACAGGGAAGGGTGGCAGGGACACAGGGAGGGTGACAGGAACAGGGGGACAGTGACAGGGACAGGAGGACAGTTCCAGGGTGACAGGGACAGGGGAAGGGTGACAGGGACAGGGGAAGGGTGACAGGGACTTTGAGCAGCAGAAATCCCGGGACGTTATCACACCCAAAGCCTTCCCTCATGTTTTTATTTATCCGTCCATAATTCCTCTGCAGCTATAACAGGCTGGGGAGATGAACACCCATGCTGTTCTCTGTGTGTTGGGTATTTTCTCTTTCATGAGCAGGACTGTCAGGGTGTTCTCTGAGCTCTATAGCAGCATCAGCCCCATCACATGGTTGAGACAATGGCACAGCTCATATCCTGCAAGCAGCAGCCAAAGATTTCTGTGTTACAGAGCATTTTAAACACTTCCCAGCCAAAAGCACATTGCTAAAGCTCACAGACCATTGTTCTAGGCAGTCACTAAAAGCACATACACACCTGCTGCACACAATGCCTGCTTGTCTGCCTTCTATTAACAACACACAACATCCATTATTAACTTAAAACCTTCTGTATCTTGCTAAGCACATTTTCCTACAATCCTGAGGTGTATCTTAGCCAAACTCCAGCTATTGTTCAATGCAGCTGCAGCTGGTTCTGTGCTCCTTCTGTTTCCAAGGCCTGCATTCCCAGCTGTCTGAAATCTCCTTACCTTGGCTGTTTCCCACGTTGTGCTGCTCCCCCAGAGCAGGGGCAGCTCTGGAGCTCTCGAGGCAGAGCCCATGGCCCAGGTTTGCTCCTGTGGGGCACTTTGGGCTCCTGGACACATTCTGTGGTGTCTGGGGCAGCCCAGCAGGGACCTGCAGGGGTTCCCAGAGCTCCTTATGGCCAGCAGCTCCCGGTTCCTCAGGGCTCTCATGGCCAGGCTGCTCCCTTAGGAGAGAATCCCTGGTTGAGTGTGGGGCCACCATCCGTGGAAAGGCTCAGAAAACAAAGATGTGCCCTTGGGGACATGGGTCAGTGGGCATTTGGCTGGAGTTGGGTTTGATGTTCTCAGAGGACTTTTCCAGCTGTGCTGGTCTGTGATGGTTCTGTGGCTCAGAGCAGGTCCAGGGCAGTGCTCTGGGGCCACCGAAAGCCCCTGGAGCACCCTGACAGGCCAGGGTGGGCTCTGTGATCAGCACCCCAGGGCAGAAACTGCCCCAGCACCCCAGGGTTATAGGTGGGGAGTTGGTGGCACCCCTTTAGACAAGGGATGGAGGGACAGGAGCCAGGGAATGGCTCCCAGTGCCAGAGGGCAGGGATGGGTGGGAGATTGGGAACTGGGAATTCCTGGCTGGGCTGGGATTGCCAGAGCAGCTGTGGCTGCCCCTGGATCCCTGGCAGTGCCCAAGGCCAGGCTGGACATTGGGGCACCCTGGGACAGTGGGAGGTGTCCCTGCCATGGCAGGGTGGCACTGGGTGGGCTCTCAGTCTCTTCCCACCCAGAGCATGCTGTGATTCTGTGATTCTCATTCAGCACAAGGGTGAACACAAACAGTCCTAAGCAGATTGGCCATTTCAGGGAGGGCTGTTCCCATGCAGTAGCTCCACAGGACTCCTACACATCCTGCCCTCCTTGCTCCCACTGCCTGCAGAGGTTCAGAGCCTGGCCAGGATCATGTTTGTGCAGTTGGGTTGTTGCAATGGAACATTGCTGTGCCAGGATCGTGTTTGTGCAGCTGGGTTACTGCAATGGAACATTGCTGTGCCTCAGTGCTCACAGAGCTGCCCAGCACTCCCCCCTTGGTTTTCCATGCCCAGCTGCCCACTCTGGAAAGCAGGAATAGGGGATGGTGAGGCAGAGCCAGGCTGCCCTGGGCAGCCGTGCAGCCATTCCTCATCCCCAGCACTGATAGCGAGTGTGGGGAAACACGGTGAATATTTTATGAGCTCTTAAACATTTATTAATCATTCATATGCAGATGATTAAAAAATTAATACCAAATCTGAGAATGATTTAGGAAGGAGCGAGCTCATGCTGACAGATGTGAGGAGCTGCTGGAAGGGGAGGGCAAGGGGAGGAGATGGCACTGGAGTCCTCTGGGAGCAATCCTGTCTGCTTTGCAATTATCAAACAAGGCAAATCCAACAGGGCCCCGGGTCTCCAGCCCCCAGCAGGGAGCTGGGGGGCAAACAGGGACAGGCAGGGACAGCAGAGGCAGGTGAGGACAGGCAGGAGCAGACAGGGGTGAGTAGGGACAGACTGGGACAGGCAGGAGCCAGCCCCTGGCAAGGACACAGCACTGACCTTGCTGCTAACTAAACTCACAGAAACATCTGTGAAGTAACCAGAAGAGTTAAACCTTTCCTTCTCCTTCTCCTTCTCCTTCTCCTTCTCCTTCTCCTTCTCCTTCTCCTTCTCCTTCTCCTTCTCCTTCTCCTTCTCCTTCTCCTTCTCCTTCTCCTTCTCCTTCTCCTTCTCCTTCTCCTTCTCCTTCTCCTCTCCTTCTCCTTCTCCTTCTCCTTCTCCTCCTTCTTGGCTCTCCCTTCCTCTCCCAGAACAGCTTTTCACTGTGCTTTTCTCCAGAAAGAGGAATGGCACAGATTTCCAAGCAGGACAGAGAGAATCATGGATTCCCACAATGGTTTGGGTGGGAGGGGACATTCGAGCCCACCCAGTGCCAGCCCTGCCATGGCAGGGACACCTCCCACTGTCCCAGGGTGCCCCAGTGCCCAGCCTGGCCTTGGGCACTGCCAGGGATCCAGGGGCAGCCACAGCTGCTCTGGCAATCCCAGCCCAGCCAGGAATTCCCAGTTCCCAATCTCCCACCCATCCCTGCCCTCTGGCACTGGGAGCCATTCCCTGGCTCCTGTCCCTCCATGCCTTGTCCCCAGTCCCTCTGCAGCTCTCCTGGAGCCCCTTCAGGCCCTGCCAGGGGCTCTGAGCTCTGCCTGGGCCTGATGATTTCCAAGAGGATGGATTTTCTTCATTGTGGCTGGCTCAAAGGCCAACAGGAATCTTGAGCAGGAGCCACTGTGACCTTGGAAATAGTTATTAAAATGAAAAAAATAGTGGATTTGTAGGAATTAATTTGACTCGGGGAAGGTTTCATAAGAACAGAAAGCTTTTGCCTAAAACAGAGACAATTTAAGAGAGATCAGGCAGATGTTAAGATAATTTATTCCTCTCCGTTACCAGCACAAACGAACTTCTTCCTGCCTGCTCAGCCCTGGAGACGCCATCAGGATCCAGAGGAAGAAGCTGACACTGCCCAGCCAGAATCCTGTGTTTGAATGGAATTTATGCATCATGGATGAGCTGTGTGAACATGCAACAGGCTGCTGCTTTTAAGGGTTAATCCTCTGTTAACGTGGGACCTTTTTTGGGCTTATTTTGCCCACAAAGAGGTACCTGGACTGTCTGTAACTCTTTGTTTTTATTGTCTCATATTTTCCTAATCCAAATTGTCCAAATTATTATTACTGTAATTATATTGTTATTTTTATAACCATTTTATTACTACTAAATTTTTAACATTTTAGAACCAAGTGATCGGTGTTTTTCACATTCTGCTCCTTACCCCAGCAGTGAGGCAATGCCACATCCTCACCTGGCACAGCAGCAGTGCCCTGTCCCCATGGCCATCTGCCAGGGGCTGGGACAGCTCTGCAGCTCACAGGGGGACAGGAGGCAGCCCCGAGTGGCACCAGGGGGGTTTGGGTTGGATATTTGAGGAAATTTCTTCATGGAGGGGGTTCTCCAGTATAGGAATGTGACCCCTGTTGACAGAGTGACCAAATTATCCTTTTTCTCCTTAAAAAGGGAAAAAGCCCAGAAGTTTCTCTCCTCTATTGGGTAAAAAGACACCTCAAAGGACCTCAAACCTAAGGATAGCCAATTGGACAGGAGCCAAAAAGTCCCACCTAAGTAATTTACTAGAAAAATAACAGAACAAAGAAACTAATGGCTTTTGTGGGGTGTTTTACCAGGAGCAAGAACCTCTTGCCCTGACTTGGTTTTTCTCCATAAAGAGCTTTGTTATTTTGCCTTTTATTAAAACTTTTCTGTTTCCAACAATGGCACAGAAGCCATGCTGCTCATTTTATGCCATCGAAGACAGCTGAGCTATGTTGGGTGTGATACAGATCTCCATCCTCAGACCTGGCTGGAGGAGACCCTGATATCATCCAGCCCAGGCAGGGATGCAGTGCCCATCCCTGGAGGGGTTAAATCCCTGTGACACCTGGGGACATGGGCAGTGTGGCCTTGGCACTGCTGGGGAAGGGTTGGAGGATGGTTCGATGGTCAGAGAGGACTTTTCCATCCTGAAGGATTCACGGTTCTGTCTCTGATTCTGTCTGAGTTAGTGGAGATGCAAACCTCAGGGAACATTTGCATTATTAAAATCACAGCAAACTGGAATTGCTGAAAAGGATGTTCCCGAACATTCTGCTGGGTTTGGGGCCTTTGAAGGCAGTGGGGAGCCCCCATTTCAAACATGAGCCATATGGCTGCTGAGATTACAGAAGATGGAATGTTGTTTTGCAGTGCAGCAGGCTGCCCCTGCATCCTCAGCCCAGAACAGGATTTAATGGAGGAAAATCACCCTCAGATGAGAGGGATTTGGGCCCTCTGGTTTCCTGCAGCAGGCTCCTTCAGCTCATGGGCACCACATCAGACAGGCACCCCTTGTGCCCTGGGGGGTGGCACCCCCTCACCCTGAACACGCCTGGTTCTTCTTCCAGCCCCGCAGCCCCAAGACAGGGGTGGGCTTGGTGTGACCCCCTGCCCCATGGAGACCTGGCACTGCCCTACACCCCTGGCTCTGCCCTGACTCTGCCCCACAGCCCTGGCACTGCTCCACAGCCCTGGCACTGCCCCATGGGGCCCTGGCACTGCCCTGGCACTGCTCCATTGTCACAGACGTGTTTTATAAAAATCCTTTCCTTAGGATTTTTCCCCCTGAGAGCTTAGGAACAAAATGTAAACAATGGTTATCTGCTGCTGTGGAATGCAACAGGTGCATCTGGGATTGGTCTCATGTGGCTGTTTCTAATTAATGGCCAATCACAGCCCAGCTGTCCAGACTGTCTCGGTCAGCCACAAGCCTTTGTTATGATTCTTTCCTATTCTATCCTTAGCTTAGCCAGCCTTCTGATGAAATCCTTTCTTCTCTTCTTTTAGTATAGTTTTAATGTAATATATATCATAAAATAATAAATCAGCCTTCTGAGATATGGAGTCAGATCCTCATCTCTTCCCTCATCCTGGGACCCTTGTGAACACCACCCACACCCCATGGCCCTGACTCTGCCCCATGGCTCTGGCACAGCGCTGGCACTGCCCCGGCACTGCCCCATGGCCCTGGCACTACCCCAGCACTGCCCCATGGCCCTGTTACTGCTGTCCCAGGGGAGCAGCAGCTTCTCCTGCCTGCACCCAGCCCAGGGCAGGAAGCTTTGAAGAAAAGGGATGGGTTTGAATTGGCTCAGCCCAAGGGAGGTGAGAATGTGCAGAAAACAGCATTTTCTTCAGTGCAGTGCACAGCTCCACCAGAGACACTACAGACTGTGGGACAAGGCCACCCTTGTCAGTGTGATTGGCCCTTCCTGACATGGGGCAGAAAATAACATTTGAATCTGCCAGTCACTGTGGATTTAAAGAGTGAGACAAATTGTGTCACAAGAGGAGCTTCTGCCTCTGCATTCTTTAGACTCAGCGTGGTCTCCTTTGACGCCACATTCAAATACCAGCAGGATCTGATGGGCTCTGAGCACAGGACCACAGAACAGTTTGTGTTGGGAGGAATATTTTAAAGGTCATTCAGCCATTTGGTGGTGGCTTTTAAGAAGAATGACAGAACTTTGGGGTTTGGGTGTAAAAATGGAAGGTGAGGGAAAGCAGAGGGTGTGATGCCCTTGGCTGCCACGGGGCTGGGTGGAAGCACAATTGTGCTTTTATTGATCAGAAGGCAATATTCCAGGACTCCTGAGAGAAATCAGGTTTAAAGCAGCAAGGTGATGCCCTTGGAATGGTGGATCAGGTGCCAGGACTGCAGACAAGATCCACCCACGCTGGTGCCACCAGGGTGGGACAGCCCCAGGATCACCCTGGTCAGCGCAAGGCAGCCTTGGCTGTGAGCAGAGGGTGAGATGCAGGGGTAGTGCCAGTGGGTTTCTGTGGTTGCTCTTTCTCATAGATATATCCCCAACACCTGGCAACCTTGCTGGAGATCTGGAGTGAAACCCCAAACTGCCTCTGTTGTTACTGTCAAAAGCCTTAAACCCAGCCAAAACGACCTCATTGTGCAGGACCTGAGCTCCCTCCTTCTGGGGGAACTTTTATATCTGCTTTTACCTCCCAAGGCGTGCCCTGCCCATGGTCCCATGGCCCCATTGCCCCATGGCCCCATGGCCCCATTGCCCCATGGCCCTGCCCATGGCCCTTGAGCCGTTTGATTTTCCAGCATCAGCCTCATTCCATGGCTATGGCAATGGGAAGATGCCACCAGCTCACATCGCAGCAGCAGACACAGAACTCAATGTCACAGCTCACTTTATGAGTTTTGTGCCCAATCACACAAAGCAAAAGCACATTGACAGCAGTTCCATCCAACCACTGTAAGCACAGGTACCTTTGGTTAAACAATGCTTGCTTATTTCAAATACAACACCTGCTTGTGAGCCTTCAAACACAATGCACACAGCTCCATTATTGAGCTTAGAACTCCCAAATATCTCACTTGATAAACTTTTCTGCAGCTTAGGGAGTTATTCTAGCCAAGCATTAATGCACAGACCATTGTTCTATTTGTAGTTTTCTACTTTTTAAATAATTTCTCTGCTGACCAATCTCACGGCTGCTGCTCAGCTCCAATCCCAGTTCTGCTGTCTCTGAGGCCTTTTGCAGCTTTCCCAAACCCTCTGATTTTAAGGATTCCCACAGAGAACTGCCTGCCAGGCCAGAGGAGGGGTGTGCTCCCAAGAGCACTGAACAGGGGATTTCACCCCCTGGAGCGCCTGTCTGACCTGAACAACAGCAAAACTCTGCAAAACCTTCCCTTGGGGGTGAGCAGGGATGGGCCCTGACTCCTGGGATATGACAAATAGAAAATTTATTGAAATGTATTTTATAATTTTATAGAAAATTCCTAAAGTTTAACAGAGGGCTCACATAGGGTGCGTCTGTGTGTAAACCTTGAGTGACAAAATGTTGACTTAGAAATGCTATAGAATAAGACAGACATTACTGAGAGGGAAACTGAACTAAAAACAACTTTCAAAGGATAGTTTTGTGAATAATGCTAGGTATTTTAAAGAAATAGAACTACAAAAGGTGTACTGCGGGGTATTTTATTAGGGGCAGCCAAATTTGAGCGTGTTACTCCTTCAGAACACGGCTGAAAGGCCTCCCTTGCTTTGCCCCTGGTGCTGGGGTGGGGATCTGAGTACTCAGGCACCCCTGTGGGAGCACAGGTTTGTCCCTGCAGCCCCTGGAGCCAGGATCTGATGGAAATCAGCAGCACACATGTTCACTGTGCTGTGGGGAAATGTGCACAGGGGCACAGCAGGGCAGGAAATGCAATTTCAATTTGGGCTTTTGAACTGGAGCTTAATTATATCCCAGGATTTACTCTGCCCTTCACACGGGGCTGCAGCCACACCAGGATTAATTATGCTCTGCAGATCCCTCCCCCCAGCCCAACTTTCCCTCTCTAACTGGTTGCCTGTGTATTTTGACTGGGCAATAAAGCATTTTCCGAGGACAGGAAAACTCCAATTTCTCTTTGCCATTAGCAGAGCGGGTTTCTCCTCACGGGGAAGGTTCATCAATTATCCCAGCTTAATTACCATAGAGCCAGACTCCAGCAATTATTGCACTGCAGCTCTTCAGTGTGACTGCTATTGAATACAGCAGCTTTTCCAATACTCCTTAAATCTGTTCCCAGCTGTAAGAGCAACACGGGGTGGGACAGTCAGGACGGACAGAGACCAGAGATCTCTGCAGCCAGGGCTTGGAACTTGGGGTTCATTGCACAGGGCCTGGGTGCAGGGCCCTGCTGGGATTTGGGGTTTATTGCACAGGGCCTGGGTGCAGGGCCCTGCTGGGATTTGGGGTTTATTGCACAGGGCCTGGGTGCAGGGCCCTGCTGGGATTTGGGGTTTATTGCACAGGGCCTGGGTGCAGGGCCCTGCTGGGATTTGGGGTTTATTGCACAGGGCCTGGGTGCAGGGCCCTGCTGGAGCTGCCAAACACAGCTGGAGCAGGCCCAAAAGAGAGAAAGAGGGGGAGAGAGGATGAGAGGGTGAGAGAGTAAAAGGGTAAGAGATAGAAGGGGTAAGAGCATAAGAGGGGCAAGAGGCAATAGCTAAGAGGCAAGAGGTAAGAGAGCGAGGTTCCCATTGCAATACCATAAATCATCTTCTGTGCTGAATATTCTGATTCTCACTAACCAATCCAGTACAAGATACAAATCCTATAGCATTTACATACAGCCTATAAGAATCATTACATTACCACACTGTGTTACATTTCAAACCCTAAAAACTCCTCTTTGGGCCCTTCTGCCAAGCTGTAGGGTCTGCTCTGACCCTTGGGCCTGTCTGCAAGCAGAGGGTGTTGTTCCATCACAAGGGGATCACCTTCAGCTGGCCACACCATTGTTTTCCAGGTGTTCAGTGACTGAGGGATGTCAAAGCTTGCTTTCATTTCAATCTCGCTTATAGTTTCCATATTCTCAAAACCTTTTGCCAGGCAATCATATTGATAAGGCTTTCCTGTTTCATCTTCCCCAACACCATCAACATCCATGGAATCAAAACCTATCCTTCTCCCGGGGAATGAGGGGCAGGTCCTGGCAGGGGCACAGGGGCAGGGCAGGTACTCAGGGGCACAGGGGTAGGGCAGGTCCTAGCAGGGGCACAGGGCAGGGGTGGCAGCCCCAGGGCAGGGGTGGCAGCCTCAGGTAGAGCTGGCCCCTGCTCTGGGCTCAGCCCAGGACAGAATCCTGCAATCCTCAGCCCCAAGGGCACAGGGCTCTCCATGCCAGGTGGGCCACCCGTGTGCCCCTGCTGGCTCTGTGCCACCTCCTGTCCCCATCAGGCCGTCCTGGAGCAGTTTGAGCCACTGGGCTCCTCTTCAGCCCCATCCTTCCCTCCTGACATCTCAGTCACCGTTATTGCAGAGCTCACTTGAGTAAAACAAATGGTTTAACCTGGTATCGTTTTGTAATTCATGATACATAAACGCAGGACAAGCAAAATAAATTTGTCTGAACAGAATAAATTTCCTGCTTATTTCAGGAGATGTGTGCTCGGGTGTTTGACAGAAGCATTTCATCCTGCAGAGTCCCAGGCACTGCCTGCTGTGCTGAGCAGCAGGAGCAGCTCTGAGCAGCTCGGGGAGCTCCTGGCCATGGAGCCAGCCCTGGGGACAGGGACAGGGACACTTCAACTGCTGTCCCATGTAAGAGCCTGAATGAGGGATGTGGGGCTCCAGGGGCTCTCCAAATGCAGTTTATTGTACCCAAGGTGTCACAGCAGCCCAGGGCCGTGGGTGACAGAGCTGTGCCCACAGCTGTCAGCTCCAGCTGCAGGCAGCCCTGGACACCCTTAGTTTAGGTTACAATGCATTATAGACTTTTCTGTGCTGAGCATCTTCATACAGCAGAACCAATCTATGCCTAACTGTTACCTGTAGCCCATCATAACTGCTGTAATCACCATATTCATGTCACTGTTCTCCAGTCACTAACAGTCAGTGCATTACAGTTTCAGCTAGAAGTTGTTTTCCAGTTTTCTTGCAGTGGAAAATTCTGAGACCTTTTTTCTACTTGCCACATTTGCTGCCTTGTTTGCCTGTGCCCTCTTTGTGCTTGGTAAAAACATCTTCTTGTTTGGGGTGGGTTTATCCTTTGCTCTAAGCCATAAAACCCCTTCTAACTAACACAGCCTTTGCCTCCTTGGTTATCCAGTGGGACTGGCTCAGCAATTCTTTTCTTCTATATCAAAACTTGCTTCCATCTCTATTCCTTCATCAGACTCTACATTCAAAAATCTTTCTGCCAGGCACACACAACTGTGAGACTTTCTAGTCAAACTTTCCTCCTCCCCAGCAGTCCCAGCCCAGGAGGAGCTGGGCCCTCCCAGCATTGCCCTGTGCCCCTCTGCTCACACAGGATGCTTCCTTCTGTCGGACACTGGGGAAAGGGGGCAAAATAAAGTGTCAGCCTGCCAGACTTTGGGAAAAGCAATGAAGATATCATTGTGGGGAACAGGACACTGGCACTGCCGTGGTCAGTACCCCACGTGTCCTTATGTTCCCCTGGCAAGGAAAGGGATGTGAACATCCCAGAAACATTCGGATGGGAATGGACCTTAAAGCCCCTCTCATTCTGCCCCCTGCCACACCTCCCACTGTCCCAGGGTGCCCCAGTGTCCAGCCTGGCCTTGGGCACTGCCAGGGATCCAGGGGCAGCCACAGCTGCTCTGGCAATCCCAGCCCAGCCAGGAATTTCCAATTCCCAATCTCCCACCCATCCCTGCCCTCTGGCACTGGCAGCCATTCCCTGGCTCCTGTCCCTCCATCCCTTGTCCCCAGTCCCTCTGCAGCTCTCCTGGAGCCCCTTCAGGCCCTGCCAGGGGCTCTAAGCCCTCCCTGGAGCCTTCTCCTTTCCAGGCTGGGCAATCCCAGCACTCCCAGCCAGTGTGACACTGACAGGTGTGACACTGACAGGTCTGACACAGGAGTCCCTGCCTGCTGCCCCCTGCCCTGCCCATGGGGGCTGCACCAGGAGAGCTGCCTCCTCTCCCAGAGGATCCCCAAAAGTGCAAGCAGGGGATGGAGGAGAGCAGCCTGGGAGGGTGGGACTGCATCACCTGAGCTGGGATTGGACACTGAACCCAACATGGAAATGGGCCAAAGCTGATCAAAGTGGGAGAGCTCCTCACCCTGGCTCCATCTGGGGTGCAGCCCTGCCTGGGCTCCTGCACTGCCCAAGGTGTGTCCTGTGAGGCCTTGGAATAAATCCCTCCTTTATCCTTTAACTCTGCCCAGCTCTGCTCCAGGGAGGCATCAGCACCCAGATAAGCCATATCTGTGTTCTCAGATCTGATGCAAAAAAAGCCAAGATGAATGACATGAAAAATAATAACTGGAGGACAAGTGTTTATTGTTTCTCCATGCTAAGGACTGGGGGTCACTGAACAAATAGCGGATTTCAAATAAAAACAGAGTTTAATTAGTAGAACTGCTCTTCCTCATAATCCATAATTAAACACGGAGCTGAGAGCCACGGGAGAGTTTGGAAAATAAAAATATAGATATACTCCAAATAATTACACACACTCAGAACAAAAAGATCCACAAACTAATTGGGTTGTGCACAGAAGGTGAAATTGTGTCTCCACTGAAGCCTGTGCTCACATTCAATTTATGTTAATTGGACTGAAATTTAACACCTCCGAGGCAGTGCTGAGCACACAGGTGTGAGTTAATGAAACAGGACACACTGACTTCTCCTTTCTGATGCCTTTTTGTGTTTATATGTTTGGTATTAATTAATGAAACTGTATTTCTGTTTATACACAACTTTATGAGAGCTTCCTCATGACTCCAGCAAATCCTTCTTTAAGCATCCCTTGCATTCAGCCCTGTTAAATCCTGCTTCACTAAGGGGAATGTCCTTTACTCAGACCCAGCCCATGGCCTTTGTACATCCTGCTGTGATGCAAAGAAGGGGATGTACTCAGATTTTCCTGTCCCTGAACAAATGCACAGCCAGACAGGAGAGAGATCCTTTCCTGTTCTGAACAAATGCACAGCCAGACAGGAGAGAGATCCTTTCCTGTCCTGTTCTGAACAAATGCACAGCCAAACAGGAGAGAGATCCTTTCCTGTCCTGTCCCGGAACAAATGCACAGCCAGACAGGAGAGAGATCCTTTCCTGTCCCTGAACAAATGCACAGCCAGACAGGAGAGAGATCCTTTCCTGTCCCTGAACAAATGCACAGCCAAACAGGAGAGAGATCCTTTCCTGTCCTGTCCCGGAACAAATGCACAGCCAGACAGGAGAGAGATCCTTTCCTGTTCTGAACAAATGCACAGCCAAACAGGAGAGAGATCCTTTCCTGTTCTGAACAAATGCACAGCCAAACAGGAGAGAGATCCTTTCCTGTTCTGAACAAATGCACAGCCAGACAGGAGAGAGATCCTTTCCTGTCCCTGAACAAATGCACAGCCAAACAGGAGAGAGATCCTTTCCTTTCCTGTTCTGAACAAATGCACAGCCAGACAGGAGAGAGATCCTTTCCTGTCCTGTCCCGGAACAAATGCACAGCCAGACAGGAGAGACATCCTTTCCTGTCCCTGAACAAATGCACAGCCAAACAGGAGAGAGATCCTTTCCTTTCCTGTCCCTGAACAAATGCACAGCCAGACAGGAGAGACATCCTTTCCTGTCCCTGAACAAATGCACAGCCAAACAGGAGAGAGATCCTTTCCTGTCCTGTCCCGGAACAAATGCACAGCCAGACAGGAGAGAGATCCTTTCCTGTTCTGAACAAATGCACAGCCAAACAGGAGAGAGATCCTTTCCTGTTCTGAACAAATGCACAGCCAGACAGGAGAGAGATCCTTTCCTGTCCCTGAACAAATGCACAGCCAAACAGGAGAGAGATCCTTTCCTGTTCTGAACAAATGCACAGCCAAACAGGAGAGAGATCCTTTCCTTTCCTGTTCTGAACAAATGCACAGCCAAACAGGAGAGAGATCCTTTCCTGTCCCTGAACAAATGCACAGCCAGACAGGAGAGAGATCCTTTCCTGTTCTGAACAAATGCACAGCCAAACAGGAGAGAGATCCTTTCCTGTCCCTGAACAAATGCACAGCCAGACAGGAGAGAGATCCTTTCCTGTTCTGAACAAATGCACAGCCAAACAGGAGAGAGATCCTTTCCTGTTCTGAACAAATGCACAGCCAGACAGGAGAGAGATCCTTTCCTGTTCTGAACAAATGCACAGCCAAACAGGAGAGAGATCCTTTCCTGTTCTGAACAAATGCACAGCCAGACAGGAGAGAGATCCTTTCCTGTCCCTGAACAAATGCACAGCCAAAGAGGAGAGAGATCCTTTCCTTTCCTGTTCTGAACAAATGCACAGCCAGACAGGAGAGAGATCCTTTCCTGTCCTGTCCCGGAACAAATGCACAGCCAAACAGGAGAGAGATCCTTTCCTGTTCTGAACAAATGCACAGCCAAACAGGAGAGAGATCCTTTCCTGTCCCTGAACAAATGCACAGCCAAACAGGAGAGAGATCCTTTCCTGTTCTGAACAAATGCACAGCCAAACAGGAGAGAGATCCTTTCCTTTCCTGTCCCTGAACAAATGCACAGCCAAACAGGAGAGAGATCCTTTCCTGTTCTGAACAAATGCACAGCCAGACAGGAGAGAGATCCTTTCCTGTCCCGGAACAAATGCACAGCCAGAGAGGAGAGAGATCCTTTCCTGTCCTGTCCCTGAACAAATGCACAGCCAAACAGGAGAGAGATCCTTTCCTGTTCTGAACAAATGCACAGCCAGACAGGAGAGAGATCCTTTCCTGTCCCTGAACAAATGCACAGCCAGACAGGAGAGACATCCTTTCCTGTTCTGAACAAATGCACAGCCAGACAGGAGAGAGATCCTTTCCTGTCCCTGAACAAATGCACAGCCAAACAGGAGAGAGATCCTTTCCTGTTCTGAACAAATGCACAGCCAAACAGGAGAGAGATCCTTTCCTGTTCTGAACAAATGCACAGCCAAACAGGAGAGAGATCCTTTCCTTTCCTGTTCTGAACAAATGCACAGCCAAACAGGAGAGAGATCCTTTCCTGTTCTGAACAAATGCACAGCCAAACAGGAGAGAGATCCTTTCCTTTCCTGTTCTGAACAAATGCACAGCCAAACAGGAGAGAGATCCTTTCCTGTTCTGAACAAATGCACAGCCAAACAGGAGAGAGATCCTTTCCTGTCCCTGAACAAATGCACAGCCAGACAGGAGAGAGATCCTTTCCTGTTCTGAACAAATGCACAGCCAAACAGGAGAGAGATCCTTTCCTTTCCTGTCCCTGAACAAATGCACAGCCAAACAGGAGAGAGATCCTTTCCTGTTCTGAACAAATGCACAGCCAGACAGGAGAGAGATCCTTTCCTGTCCCGGAACAAATGCACAGCCAGAGAGGAGAGAGATCCTTTCCTGTCCTGTCCCTGAACAAATGCACAGCCAAACAGGAGAGAGATCCTTTCCTGTCCCGGAACAAATGCACAGCCAAACAGGAGAGAGATCCTTTCCCTTCTCCTCCTTCCCCTGGATCCTCCCAGTGCCACATTCCCTCTCTCTGTTGCAGTGCTCAGGCAGCATTGAGTGTAACCAACACTCCTGGAGGCAGCACAAAGGAGAGCTCAGGGAGAAGAGCCCTCTGGAAGGAGCAGAGCATCCCTACGGGCTCTTCATCCCCTCTGAGCCAGCCATGGCTCATCTCTGAGAGCACGGCAGAAAATAATGAGCTCGTTTGCTGTTTGTTTGTTTTTCCCTCTTGGCAGAGCAGCCAGCAACCAAGAAACAAGCCTTTATTCTTCATGGATGATCAAATGGCTGATTTAGCCCTGAAAGCCTCTCTCTGCACAGTGCTCTGCCTCTCCTGGGCCAGCCAGTGCTCCATCCCCATGGCCAGCAGTGTCTGGCCACCAGGGACGCCCTGCAGGTGCCAGGGCAGGGACAGTTGCCCCAGGAGCAGAGCCTGGCATGGCTATATCCCTGGCAGAGCACAGGGAAGGTTTCTCACAAATTTACAAGCCCAGAAAGAGCACTAGTAGCCCAAACCAAAGCCTAATAAAACAAACAGCTGAGACAAAAATCTCCCCTGGTTCTACACTTTGATATTATCTTATCTCCACCACAGCCTCTTGTTGCTCACCCATATCCCCTTATCAATTACAGAGGTGCTTGTCCCAGCCAACAGAAAAATGCCATTTTTTCCCTAGCCAGATGACCAGGAACAGGAACATGAGCCCCTCATGGCACCGTGCTCCACAGCAGGGCTGCAGCACCAGGGCATGCTGTTCCTGGGGCTGTCCCTGCCTTCATCCCGCTCCAGCAGCCCCGAGGGGTTGGAATGGTCACCAGAGCAGGTCCTGCCCTGGCCAGAGCAGGGGCAGCACCAGGACACCCTGGCCCTGCTGGCTGCCAGCCCTGGAGCAGGGGAACAGGACAGTGCCAGAGGGAGAGCCTGGCTGTGCCCCCATGGAACAGGGAACAGCCCTGCATGAGAGAGAGACAGGGACACCCTGGGGCAGAGGGAGCGGGATGGGTGGGAGCTGTGCCCAGTTCAGCATCCCCAGCCCAGCTCTCCATGAGCTCAGCCCAGCCAGGACAAGCCCAGCTCAGAGCCTGCTCCAGCCAGCTCAGGCTCAGCATCCCCTGCTCAGGCTCTCCATGAGCTCAGCCCAGCCAGGACAAGCCCAGCTCAGGCTGAGCATCCCCAGCTCAGGCTCTCCATGAGCTCAGCCCAGCCAGGACAAGCCCAGCTCAGAGCCCTCTCCAGCCAGCTCAGGCTGAGCATCCCCAGCCCAGCTCTCCATGAGCTCAGCCCAGCCAGGACAAGCCCAGCTCAGGCTGAGCATCCCCAGCTCAGGCTCTCCATGAGCTCAGCCCAGCCAGGACAAGTCCAGCTCAGAGCCCACTCCAGCCAGCTCAGGCTGAGCATCCCCAGCTCAGGCTCTCCATGAGCTCATCCCAGCCAGGACAAGCCCAGCTCAGAGCCCGCTCCCGCCAGCTCAGGCTGAGCATCCCCAGCCCAGCTCTCCATGAGCTCAGCCCAGCCAGGGTAAGCCCAGCTCAGAGCCCACTCCAGCCAGCTCAGGCTGAGCATCCCCAGCCCAGCTCTCCATGAGCTCAGCCCAGCCAGGACAAGCCCAGCTCAGAGCCGGCTCCCGCCACCACAGCCAACGAGCCAAACAAACATTTCAGTGCTCTGCAGAGCAGGCAGGGTTTTTAACAACAACCACAATGAGGAAAGGGGATTTAGTCCTCAAGGCAGTGTCCAAGGAGCAGTGGAAGGAAAAGGAAATGATTCTTTGTTCCCCTACACTGCGACATCAGGACATCAGTGTTCACCCTCAGCCTCACAAATTAATTCCTTGCACTGAGAAAATAATTTAGACACTTGTATTCAAGGCTCTGGAGAGTAACTTTTAATTTTTCTTTCTGAGCTGTTGCAAACCCCCTGCCTCAGACTGGTAGAAGTGATGAATGTTAAATAGGTGTGACGCCATCCATCTCCCCGTGCTGAGGTGACCGCAGTGCTCGTTTATAACCAACCACAGCGACACCTTCCTCGGGACTCACAATGAATGGAAAGGCTCAAAATAATCCATTCTGAAATAATTGTGTTCTGCTGACTAAGAAGCTCCAGTTTTCAATTTATCTCCGCATTTGCTGCTCTAAATCTGCCAGCAATTAGTTTTGCTCTGCATGCAGGAGCGTGAGCGGGCTCCAGACAGGGCAGGGTGTGCTGCATCCTCCTGATGGAACATTCCAGAACCTGAGGAGCCTGTGAGCAGAGCTGGGATCTGCACAAAACACGGACCAGCAGCCAACGTGGAAAGCAGCAATGGCAATCAGGTGTCACTGTTTCGGAATTTCTTACACAGCCAGGGAATCCTTGTTCTGCTGACACACAGGTGTGCCCTGAGGTGTGCCTCACAACTCTTTACCTGCATTTCATTTCAGGGAAAGAGTGAAACAAAAGGGTCCTCACAATGTGCTCGATGTAGAATTGGGATATTGAGGAATGAGCAGGCTCCAAAAATGTCCCTGTGCTCACCTCCTGCAGCCAGAAAGGTGAGGAGCAGCAGCGGCTCGGGAGGTGCCACAGGCAGGGCCTGCCACCTGCCCAGGGAGAGAGGTGTGCCAGGACAAACCCTGCGGGTGTGCCAGGACAAACCCTGCAGCTGTGCCAGGACAAACCCTGCAGGTGTGCCAGGACAAACCCTGCAGCACTGAGCAGGACCACTGCAGGTGTGCCTTGTGCCAGGACAGGGCTCAGTCCTGCACAGCTAACACACCTTGTGCATGGGTAATGCACCTCCTGTACAGGTAACACACCCCTGTACAAGTAACATCCATCCTGCACAGGTAACTGCCCCTGCACAGGTAACTGCCCCTGCTCTGTAACCATGGTGTGCCTGCAGAGGGCAGGGCCAGGAGCTCTGGCTCAGGAACAGCTGCAGGTGTTTTCTCCCTGCAGTCAAAGGCTCTGGGCTCTTTTCCCAGGGAATTTCACCCTCAGCAAGGTGACACAGCTGAACCACCTGGGAATGTCCCAGGCCAGGCTGGACACTGGGCTGGGAGCACCTGGGGCAGAGGGAGCTGTCCCTGCCATGGCAGGGGTGGGGTGGATGGGATTTGAGCTGTGCCTGCCATGGCAGGGGTGGGGTGGATGGGATTTGAGCTGTCCCTGCCATGGCAGGGATGGGATGGGTGGGATTTGAGCTGTCCCTGCCATGGCAGGGATGGGATGGGTGGGATTTGAGCTGTCCCTGCCATGGCAGGGGTGGGGTGGATGGGATTTGAGCTGTCCCTGCCATGGCAGGGATGGGATGGGTGGGATTTGAGCTGTCCCTGCCATGGCAGGGGTGGGGTGGATGGGATTTGAGCTGTCCCTGCCATGGCAGGGATGGGATGGGTGGGATTTGAGCTGTCCCTGCCATGGCAGGGGTGGCACTGGGTGGGATCTGAGATGTCTTCCAGCCCAAACCCTCCTGGGGCTCTGCATGGCAGAATGTGATCCATGAAGAGCTGGGAGACACGGACAGAAATGAGCATTTGTTACCCCAGCAGCAATGCCAGCAGGGGTGGCAGCTCTCAGACCCTGGGGTGGTACATGGGGACACAGTCTGGAGCCAGAGGAACGAGAATTCCAGCTGAGCAAACAAACAGAACACCCAAATGTGGAGTTTTCCATTAAATGTGGAAACCTTAGTGCTTTGTTATCGGAAACAAAAACAAAAAACAACACAAAACAACCCGAGCCCCAAAGCTCCCAAGGATTTGCAAGACAGAGAAAGCAGAAGGAGAGACAAAGCCATTTGTTTGTTCCTTTGCTGAGTGGAAGCAGCAGAAGAATCAAAGATCTGGCTGCTGGGATTGACCATTAGCCCAGGAGTTAATTTTCTCAGCACAGACACAGCAGCAATGGAAATTCTTCTCACAAACCTGAGGGATCCTTTACATTTTGCCTAAGCTGGAGCTCAGCCATGGGCAGGAGGGCTCAGCAGCGCTGTGAGGGTTTCAGAAGATTAGTGTGGGCATGTGTCCTGCTCTGTAACCATGGTGTGCCTCAATTACTGCACAGCTCTCCCAGAAAATCCCCTCAGCCAGAGGGCTGCAGGCTCCTGAGCTGCAGCAGGAGCTGGGGCTGCTCCATCGGGGTGTGAGGATTGGGGATTTCTCCTCTGAATGCACCCAGGGTTTGCTGCTTCAGCCTCTCTGAGGCAAACCCATGGCTGGGCCTGCTCTAAAATTAATTGGCTTTTCTTTCCCTGGAAGATCAGAGTGCATTCCAGAGGAGCAGCAGAAGCGTGCTCACAATGTGACTGCAGAAAGAACCAGCCTGGCTGGAGCCAGGGTGCCCTGGCAGCCACAGGGGCACGCACGGGATCAGAAATGCTCCCTGGCACTGGAAACGCACCCAAAACCCTGCAGGGATGGGGCAGCCACAGAGCCAGGGCTGTGCTAGGGCTGAACAGGGGCACAGCAGGGCAGTCTCACCGCTCTGGCGTGGCTTTTGTAACCCTGAAATAAATAAAAACCCCGCAGGGCTTCAGAGCTGCAGAATTCAGGAGGTGGGATGTAACAGGATAGAGGCAACCCAGGGCATGGCATGGCATGGCATGGCATGGCATGGCATGGCATGGCATGGCATGGCATGGCATGTGTGCCCAGCAAGAGAGGGGATGGACCTGCAGGGATGTGGGGATGTGTGCCCAGGACAGCAGGGGGGCACAGGAGGGGCTGTGTGCCCAGGACAGCCCTCCCTGTGCAGGAAGGGTTCAAAGGGGATCTGTGTGCCCTGGCAGATCCCTCAGGCAGGGAGGCTGCAGCAGGCACAGCTTCACCGTCCCTGCTGGGTCCAAAGGGAAGGGGGAGGCTGAGCAGCTCTGTGTGCCACTTGCCAGTATCGTGACGCAACAAGAAAATCCATCTTTTCTGCTCTTCTGTCAGTCATGAGGATGTATGAATTTGGGGTTTTTTACTACTCCAAGTATGATTTCAATCATGAAAGTTGTGATTTGTAATTCTAATATTTACACAGAAAGCTCTTTTTTTTTAATGTGTCTCTCTCTCTCTAAAGCAATATTGGAATCAAAGCGAGGGTTTCATTTCATACAGCTTTGAAGTTGATCCTTTTGACATTTCACATTTCCGTGTCACACTTTTAATTACGAACAAGAAGTTTCACTCATCATCACTTCATTCTTTGTACATTTCCTTCACTGCTTCTTCCTCACCTCCATCAGCAAGCTCAGAGAAAAGGTGGGAGCAGGGAGAGCTGTGGGGGTCAGGGATTTGCTCAGCCTGGGAACAGTCAGAGGGTTTGTCCCAGCTCTGGTGAACCACACACAAAACCATGGAACTGTGGAAGGGCTTGGGTTGGTTGGGTGCCAGGAAAGCTCCCACCACCCCAGGGTGCTCAGAGTGGGTCTGCCCCTGGGGAGCTGGACTGGTTCATCCTGAGCGGCAGCAGGGCTGGGAGGGATGAAAGTCTGACAAGAAAGTCTCACAGATATGGATGCATGGCAGAAAGATTTTAAATGTAGAGTCTGATGAAGGAATAGAGATGGAAGCAAGTTTTGATATAGAAGAAAAGAATTGCTGAGCCAGACTAACTGGATAATCAAGGAGGCAAAGGGTGTGTTAGTTAGAAGGGGTTTTATGGCTTAGAGCAAAGGATAAACCCACCCCAAACAAGAAGATGTTTTTACCAAGCACAAAGAGGGCACAGGCAAACAAGGCAGCAAATGTGGCAAGTAGAAAAAAGGTCTCAGAATTTTCCACTGCAAGAAAACTGAAAAACAACTTCTAGCTGAAGCTGTAATGCACTGACTGTTAGTGACTGGAGAACAGTGACATGAATATGGAAATTACAGCAGTTATGATGGGCTACAGGTAACAGTTAAGGCATAGATTGGTTCTGCTGTATGAAGATGCTCAGCACAGAAAAGTCTATAATGCATTGTAACCTAAACTAAGGGTGTCCAGGGCTGCCTGCAGCTGGAGCTGACAGCTGTGGGCACAGCTCTGTCACCCACGGCCCTGGGCTGCTGTGACACCTTGGGTACAATAAACTGCATTTGGAGAGCCCCTGGAGCCCCACATCCCTCATTCAGGCTTTCACACCCCCTCCTCAATCCCAGGGCAAGGCAGCCCCACGTCCCCTCCCTGCCTCTGGGCTGGAGATGCTCCAGAAGATTCCCGCCCCAGTGAGAGCAGGGGCTCCCTTTCAGAACAAAATCCACATCCTCCTCCCACCCACGGGCACGGTGCTGCTGTGGGGTGGCTCTTTTGGGGAGCAGAGGGAAGGGAAGGGAAGGGAAGGGAAGGGAAGGGAAGGGAAGGGAAGGGAAGGGAAGGGAAGGGAAGGGAAGGGAAGGGAAGGGAAGGGAAGGGAAGGGAAGGGAAGGGAAGGGAAGGGAAGGGAAGGGAAGGGAAGGGAAGGGAAGGGAAGGGAAGGGAAGGGAAGGGAAGGGAAGGGAAGGGAAGGGAAGGGAAGGGAAGGGAAGGGAAGGGAAGGGAAGGGAAGGGAAGGGAAGGTTTGAAGCCAAGCACAGCTGTGCACAGCAAATTGAGTTTTTGAGAGCCAATACAAAAGTGACTTCAGTGCCTGAACAAAGGGAGGGGATTTGAAGGGCTTTTCCTCCCTGGGAAACAAAGGGGCTGCTCCCACAGCTCGCTTCTCTCCTTCCTTCTCCTTAGGGCCACTCCCCAGCACAGAAATGTCAGAGCCCAACCTTTGATTACCCAGAGCACACTCAAAGCCAGGCGAGCCCTGGGGATTTGAGGGTCCATCTGAAGGTCCCCGGGGTGGTTTTCCCAGCCCAGCAGAGCCATGGGTCTCTGCCAGAGATGGGCAAGGAAGGCTCCAAAGCCGGGCTCTGCCCCTGCCCTGCCCCTGCCCTGTTCCCAGCCTGGCACAGACCGGGCTGCATTCACCCATGGGGCATTGTCTGCCCTGGATGGGTCAATTGTTCCACACAGATGGCACAGCACAGCATGTCATGGCACAGAATGGCACAGCACCTCCCTTGGGAGCACCATGGGGACAGTGGCAGGGTTTGCCTCGCAGCCCTGTTACCTGGCACACACCTTTCACTGAAATTGTCTCCATCCTATAAAGGAGAGTATCACATGAAAAAGAAATAAACAAATAATTCCTGGTGTCCCCAATCCAGAGGGAGTTGGTGTGATAAAATACACAAAGGATCGGGGAGTTGTACCTTCTCTTGCTCCCAGTTTGTGATTTCTGGTACAACACTGTGGGCAATGTAATCCCTGCCTGCTGGAAATTGCTGTTCCCACTCCTGTGCTCTCTCAGATTAGAACTGTGTCAGAAATCAGGCAGTTGTTGATAAGCTGCTGCCATTAATCCTTGCTTAAAAATCATACAATAATCATTTTGGATGCCTCCTAAAGGGAAGCAGCGGAGGCTGTGACTCAGGTTGGTTCTTTGGAGATACAGAAAAAGAAGAACAGCCTCCGTGGGGCCTGGTGGCTCCGTGTTCAGTGAGGACACAAAGCCTGGAATGCACCTGTGGGAGCTGCCAGGGATGTGATGCAGGGAGCAGCACTGCCCTGAGTGTCACAGCACTGACTCATCCTGCCCAGGGCATGGCACCAACACCAGAATGTTGATGGGGAAGGAAAGAGAGAAGCGTGTTTGTGAAAACAAGGAAAACACAAAAAGAGAACTGAACTGTTCTGACTGCACAGCTCCACGTATGTTGGGGAAGCTGAAACAGGAAAGCTTTATCAATATGATTGCCTGCAAAAGATTTTGAGAATATGGAAACTATAAGCGAGATTGAAATGAAAGCAAGCTTTGAGATCCCTCAGTCACTGAACACCTGGAAAACAATGGTGTGGCCAGCTGAAGGTGATCCCCTTGTGATGGAGCAACACCCTCTGCTTGCAGACAGGCCCAAGGGTCAGAGCAGACCCTACAGCTTGGCAGAAGGGCCCAAAGAGGAGTTTTTGGGGTTTGAAATGTAACACAGTGTGGGAATGTAATGATTCTTATAGGCTGTATGTAAATGCTGCAGGATTTGTATCTTGTACTGGATTGGTTAGTGAGAATCAGAATATTCAGCACAGAAGATGATTTATGGTATTGCAATGGGAACCTCACTCTCTTGCCCTTTTACTCTCTCACCCTCTCATCCTCTCTCCCCCTCTCTTCCCTCAGGCCTCCTCCAGCTGTGTTTGGCAGCTCCCAGCAGGGCCCTGCACCCAGGCCCTGTGCAATAAACCCCAAATCCCAGCAGGGCCCTGCACCCAGGCCCTGTGCAATAAACCCCAAATCCCAGCAGGGCCCTGCACCCAGGCCCTGTGCAATAAACCCCAAATCCCAGCAGGGCCCTGCACCCAGGCCCTTTGCAATAAACCACAAAACCCATGACCTGGCTGCAGAGATCTCTCATCCCCACTGTCCTACCCCTGTCGGTCCTACACACGTCTGTCTCCTCTGATGCCACAGGAACCTGCCCTCTCCTTGTCATGGGGATGGCATTGGGCCAGGATGTGGATGGTGGCAGGGGGAGCAGGCAGGCCTGGCCACAGCATTTGGGGAGAGCTCCATGCCCTGGCCTGGCTCTGGGGGTGACTCTGCTCCTGTCAGCCCTGCAGGGCAGAGGGAGAGGGCTGGGGGGGCCAGGATGCAATCAGGGGTGTCAGGGATCCATCAGACACCCTTGAGCGGAACCAGAGGAGATGCTGGTCTCCCTCAGGCCGTCCTCACAACTGGCCTCAGCTGGGTAATGAGTGGTGTAGGCTCCATGTAGTACAGAAAGGTGATTAATTTTCTTTATTAAGAAACCTATTGCTCTTTTATACCCTGGTTTGCTACAGGTTGACCTGATTGGTCCTTTAGTGAAAACACCATCACCATTGGGTAATTAAGAAACCACCCTTTGGTAAACAAATCCCCATAGCACATTCCACATGTGCACACCAACAGGTGCAGCAAGTGCAGATAAGAACTGTTCCTCATTCTTTTCTCTGATCTTCTCACAGCCTTTCCCAGAACGATGCCTGGGAAAGTTGTGCCTGCTCTCTGTGGCCAGAGAGCTGCTGCCACATCTGGGCCCTTGCAGCAGCTCTCTGGCACTGATCTCACCCTGGATAACCCCTCCAGCAGCTCTCTGGGACCGATGTCACTCTGGGTAACCCCTGCTCACCTTGTTTCTTTAGCACCACACCTAGTGCCAAAGAAGTTCTTCAGTGAGCCACCCTGAGGGAGCTGGGAGCCACCTTCCACCACCTCCCAGTGTTCATCCTGTAGCTGTGTTTGGTTTGGTTTGATTTGGTTTGGTCTGGTTGGGTTTGGTCTGGTTGGGTTGGGTTTGGTTGGGTTTGGTTTGGTTGGGTTGGGTTGGGTTGGGTTGGGTTGGGTTGGGTTTGGTTGGGTTGG
The DNA here is from genome assembly GCF_027887145.1 of Ammospiza caudacuta. Taxonomy (NCBI): domain Eukaryota; kingdom Metazoa; phylum Chordata; class Aves; order Passeriformes; family Passerellidae; genus Ammospiza; species Ammospiza caudacuta. The sequence goes on from NC_080598.1 coordinate 66,139,437, forward strand.
TTGGGTTGGGTTTGGTTTGGTTTGGTTTGGTTGGGTTTGGTTGGGTTGGGTTTGGTCTGGTTGGGTTGGGTTTGGTTGGGTTTGGTTTGGTTGGGTTGGGTTGGGTTTGGTTTGGTTGGGTTGGGTTGGGTTTGGTTTGGTTTGGTTTGGTTTGGTTTGGTTTGGTTGGGTTTGGTTGGGTTGGGTTTGGTTGGGTTTGGTTGGGTTTGGTTGGGTTGGGTTTGGCTCAGTTCCTTCCATTCAGGAAGAGCATTCCCAGGAGAGAGCTCTGGCCCCACAGGCACCATGAACACCTGCTGTGTGTGTGTGTGTGACTCCAGGGGGACTGACAGAGAGCCTTCATCATCCTCCTCCTCCCCTGAGCACAGGCCTGAGCCCGGCAGCCATGGAGGACAGAGCAGGCGTTATCTCAGGTGTTATCTGAGGCATTATCTCAGGCATTATCTCAGGTGTTATCTCAGGAGGTATGGCACAGCCATGGGGGTTATCTCAAGTGTTATCTCAGGTGTTATCTCAGGAGGGGTGGTACAGAGATGGGGGATGGAGCAGGCGCTATCTCAGGCGTTATCTGAGGCATTATCTCAGGTGTCATCTCAGGCATTACCTCAGGAGGGATGGCACAGCCATGGGGGTTATCTCAGGTGTTATCTCAGGCGTATCTCAGGCATTATCTCAGGAGGGGTGGGCGGCACATTGATGGGGGATGGAGCAGGCGTTATCTCAGATGTTATCTCAGGCATATCTCAGGCATTACCTCAGGAGGGGTGGCACAGAGCACAGCAGGGCCACGGCTGCTCTCTTTGTGCTTATCCCCGCAGCCTCTGCCCTGCCCGAGGGAACTGGAGCTGATCCCACACCCGGGGGATCGGGGCCTTTGCCCTGACCCTCTACCTGCCCCCACATCCCTGTCCCCACGACAGGAGGGCTCTGGGGACAGTGCTGGTGGCTCCGGGCAGTGCTGGTTCTCTGCCCCAGTGCCTTCTCTATGCCAGTCCCTGAGCACCTGGAGCCTTGGGGAACAATGTGGGGCCAGCCCGGGCTGGGAGAGGGCTCAGGACCATCCCCACGTGGCTCCCACTGCTCCCACCACAGAGGAAAACCAGGAGCTATCAGAACCCAGGACATTGCTCTGGCTGCCCTGGGGGACTCCAGACCCTGGCAGGGGCTCAGAGACCTTGGCACGCAGTCACAGACACCTGTGCCTTTGATTTTAGCCCATGGAAACAATTCCCAACTTTGTGTGAGGAGCTACAAGCCACAAGGGTTTGAGTAGAATGACAGTGAATTTGTCACAGGGTGAAAATGGAGAATTTTGCGGTTTTTAGAATGGGGGTTCAGAGGGCAAGATGGAGGAATCTGGGTGTATCCTGTCCTTCTTCTTCTTCTTGGCCTCCATCTTCTGCTGTGATGGTGGCACTTCTGGATTGGTTTAAAGTAGAGACAGACTGCCTAACACAGGTGATAGGTATTGGAAAACTATTGTAAATAAAGTACACGTAGGTTTTAGTATAAAAAGCCAACACCACCCCAAGGGCAGGGACTGTGCCTCAACCCAATCTGCTGGGCAGATGTCAGCAGGTCAGAGAAAGAATGGAATATATAACAGCGAATAAACAACCTTGAAAACCAGAGCTGAGGAATCCCAATTTATTCTTGGAGCACAGGGCTGGGAAAAAAGACTCTTTATTGCCTCAGGGGCCATTTCAGCAACTCAGAACCCCAGAGGGAGCCACATCTCTTTGCCTCCTTCCCTCTGCGCGTCCCTGCCAGCACAGGGCTCTGCTGTCACTGTGTCATCACCATCAAAAGTGAGCTGGACACTTCTCAATACAAGGCAAATGTTAATGTAAAGGGAGAAGAGATTAAATTATGTACAGCTGTTGTGGCCCGTGCTGCTGTACATCAGAAATGTGCAATAACAGGTCAGGGAATAACCGTGCATATAAAAAAGAAGAATTTCCATCGTTATAAATTCATGAGGATTCATAGGAAAAATGACTTGTTTGTTTATGCCAACCTGCAATATTGACCTGATTACGGGAATGCCAGGAAAGCTCAGAGGGAGCCACAGGGCAGAGGGATCCCAGGCAGAGGCACGGGGAAGATTAATGCCACGGCTCACCAGATGTGACAACAGCTACCCTTGGAACATGAAGATATCTCAGAGTTAATGAAGAGATGGGAGCCAGATAATAAAGACAAACATGCCTTTTTGGGTTAGGCTGCCCCTCGTGCAGGCTAACAGGTTCTTCAAAGGCTGGCTGCTGACAGCCCTGCGAGGCTGAGATAATTCATCTTCCAACTGGAGTGAGGAGCAGGAGCTGAGCATGTGGCACCAGCACGGGGATGGCAGCATCCTTGCCAGGGAAGCAAACAACCTGATTAGGGGAGAAGGGGGAGAGATGGCTGTGTGAGCAGGAAAGGTGAGTGCAGGGAATGCAATCACAGCCAGGGCTGGAGCAGTGCTGTGCTCCAGGAGGAGCTGGCAGCTTTCTCAGCTGGGGACAGCAGGGTGGCAGTGCCACCCTCGGGGGCACATGGGGTGTTTGTGTGGGGTTCCTCAGCCCCCAGAGCCCTCCAGGAGCGCCCTCGGAGCCCAGAGCAGCACAGCAAGGCCTGGCCAAGCCCTGCAGCAAGGCTGTCACTGCTGAGGAGCTGCCCCTGGCCCTGGAGCCCTGCTCCTGCAGCCAGCACTGCAGTCACCACACACAGGGACTGTGCCATCCTGCCAACCTGTGCCTGTGCCGCCCTGTCACCTTTTCACTGTGCCACCTTGCTGCTGTGCCACCCTGTCCCTGTGCTGCCCTGCCATGGTGTCACCCTGCTGCTGTGCCATCTTGTCACCAAGTGACCCTGCCACTATGCCATGGTGTCACCTTGTCACTGTGCCATCCTGCCACTCTGCTGCTGTGCCACCCTGCCACCATGCCACTCTGCCACTGGAACACGCTGTCCCTCTACCACCCTGCCACCGTGCCACCCTGCTGCTGTGCCACCCTGCCATGGTGTGACCCTGCCACTGTACTAGCCTGCCACCCTGTCATGGTGTCACCCTGCCACCCTGTCCCTGTGCCACCCTGCCACCTTGTCACTCTGCCATGGTGTCACCCTTCCACCCTGCCACCCTGTCACTGTGCCACGCTATCACCCTGCTGCTGTGCCGCCCTGCCATAGCGTCACCCTGTCACTGTGCCCCCCTGCTGCCACCTCCGGCTGCCCTGCTCCTGCTGCCCTTCTGTCACACACCTGAGAAGGGACACAGGTGCGGCACAGGGCTTGGCAGCAGAGGGACAGGTCTGTCCCACTCCTGTCCCTGTGGCACAGGGCTTGGCAACTGTCCAGAGGGACAGGTCTGTCCCAGCACAGGGCACAGCCCTGCAGCGTGGGCAGGGCAGTGACACTGAGGAGCTGCAGCTCCCTGAGCCAGCACGGCCACTGCTGGGAGTGTCCCTGACACGGTCACTACTGGGGTGTCCCCTGCCTGGCACCGGGACACAGTCACTGCTGGGTGCTGTCCCCTGCCTGGCACCAGGGACACAGTCACTGCTGGGTGCTGTCCCCTGCCTGGCACCAGGGACACAGTCACTGCTGGGTGCTGTCCCCTGCCTGGCACCAGGGACATGGTCACTACTGGGGTGTCCCCTGCCTGGCACCGGGACATGGTCACTGCTGGGTGCTGTCCCCTGCCTGGCACCAGGGACACGGCCAGGGGAGCAGCAGCGGGGGAGGCGGCACAGGGGCTGGGCACAGGAACCCAGAGGGACACAGAACTGTACAAAGCGACAAAAGTCAGCTTTAGAACTGCCCCCCAGACTGGGGACGCAGAGGGACACAAAACTGTGCAAAAGGACAAATTGCAGCCTTTAGAACTGCCCCCAGACAGGGGCATGCTGCACACCCATGCATGTCAGAGTAGGAAAGCAGTGCTGTGTGAATGCAGCAGCCATGCACTGGCTCAGGGAAAATCAGCACTTCAGCCTGCTTAAAATGCAGCCAGGCGTTCAGAGAGCGCTGCCAGGCAGAGCCCAGCGCCTGCTGAGTGCAGGTTCCACATCTGAGCGTGGCCAGGGCCCAGGGAAGGGAAGGGAAGGGAAGGGAAGGGAAGGGAAGGGAAGGGAAGGGAAGGGAAGGGAAGGGAAGGGAAGGGAAGGGAAGGGAAGGGAAGGGAAGGGAAGGGAAGGGAAGGGAAGGGAAGGGAAGGGAAGGGAAGGGAAGGGAAGGGAAGGGAAGGGAAGGGAAGGGAAGGGAAGGGAAGGGAAGGGAAGGGAATTGCCGGCTTTGGAAAGGGCTGGGCTGGTGCTGAGCCTGCAGATATCCCGGAGCCCGCGTGTCCCTGCAGCTCCCCCCATAAGAGCATTCAATCAGGCAATAGCTCGAGTTCCTCCTTGAGCTGATTGAACTCCCGAGGCTGCCTGGGGCAGGATTTTAACAGAACTCTGACACGGGAGCAGAGCGAGTCGTAACAATTAACTACAGAGGCTGCGGGAGTACGTGTTAGTCTGTTCGTGCCCTTTCCGGCGCTGCCAGATGTGTTATTTCCAAGATTTTCTGGAGCCATTGCAGTTATTTAATTTCTCCAGCAGTGCGAGCTCCCGGAGCAGCGGAGCCGGAGCCACTGGGGCGGGGGCTGCGCGGGGCAGGGCCCGGCGTGCGGGGACATCGGACCCGGGAGTGTGCGGGGCAGGGACCCTGGGGTGTGCGGGGACATCGGACTCGGCTCTGTTGGGGACATCGGCGTTCCCAGCCGGCTCCGGGACACGGAGATCTCCTCATCGGGAATTACAGACGTGAGAGAAGTAAATGCCGGAGCCTCGGCAGGGAAATCAAGGAGAGATGCGTATTTTGGGAAGGCTCCATTATGCGGAGCATTACAAAACACCAATCAGTCGTGGCAATGGTGTTCGGGGGATCGGGGGGAGCAGGGAGACACCGGCGTGTCCTCTGCATGACAATGAAACCAGAGGCTGCCCTGATTAGAGTGAGAAAGGCACAGGCAGCGGCAGCAAGGTGGGAAAATGCCGCTTTTCCATGGAGTGGCAGACGAGGGAATTCACCGGTGATGTAGCAAAGAAGGAACAGGACCTGTGCGAGCTGGCACAGGGGGCTGGCAGTGCCATCCAAGGGCTGAGGGTGGCACAGAGTTACACAGGGCTCGCTCCGTGCCCTCCCCTCCCGCCACTGCCGGGGGCTGGGGCTGGCACCGCCGCACGCTGGGGTCGCTCACGGTGCGTCTGAACCCGGCGTTCCTCTTCCCACAACGCCTCAGCCAGGAAAAGAGAATTATAAAATCTGTGCAAAGGAAACTCCCTCCACAACAGCTCTGGTGCAGAGCAGGGCAGCCGCTCCAGCCCCTGGGCTCAGCCTCATCCCCATCCCCATCCCCATTCCCATTCCCATTCCCATTCCCATTCCCATTCCCATTCCCATCCTTATCCCCATCCCCATTCCCATCCCCATCCCCATCCCCATCCCCATCCTCATCCTCATCCTTATCCCCATCCTCATCCTCATCCCCATCCCCATCCTCATCCTCAGCCTCATCCCCATCCTCATCCTTATCCCCATCCCCATCCCCATCCCCATCCCCATCCCCATCCCCATCCCCATCCCCATCCCCATCCTCATCCTCATCCCCATCCTCCTCCTCATCCCCATCCCCATCCCCATCCCCATCCCCATCCCCATTCCCATCCCCATCCCCATCCTCATCCTCATCCCCATCCCCATCCCCATCCCCATTCCCATCCCCATCCCCATCCCCATTCCCATCCCCATCCCCATCCCCATCCCCATCCCCATCCCCATCCCCATCCCCATTCCCATCCCCATCCCCATCCCCATCCTCATCCTCATCCCCATCCTCCTCCTCATCCCCATCCCCATCCCCATCCCCATCCCCATTCCCATCCCCATCCCCATCGTCATCCCCATCCTCATCCCCATCCCCATCCTCATCCTCATCCCCATCCCCATCCCCATCCCCATTCCCATCCCCATCCCCATCCCCATCCCCATCCCCATTCCCATCCCCATCCCCATCCTCATCCTCATCCTCATCCTTATCCCCATTCCCATCCCCATCCCCATCCTCATCCTCATCCTCATCCTTATCCCCATTCCCATCCCCATCCCCATCCTCATCCTCATCCCCATCCCCATCCCCATCCTCATCCTCATCCCCATCCTCCTCCTCATCCTCATTCAGGCTGGCACAGGTTGAATCCCACACCAGGCACAGGCTGGGGTTCTGCTTTCATCCATTTGTGGCCAGTCTCATCAATCAGCAGCTGGAGCACTCTCTTCCCCGGTGCTGCTCCCTGCTGCGGGTCTGCGGCACTCGGCTCTGACTGAGGCTCCCAGGGCTTGGCCATCCTTTGGAGCCTCCTTTATCCCTGCTCACAAATGGGCACCGCTGATGGCTGGGAGATGGATCAGGGTGCAGTGATTCTAGGATTCTATGGACTGTTCTCATTAAATACCTGAGGGGCAAAGAAAAGAAAAGTTTCATTTTTTACACCAAGTTACCCACTCTGATATCTGGTAGTATTTTTCTTTGGGATGATCTGTGTTCTTGCTTGGATGAAGTAACACCAGCTCACCGTGGGCAGGGAGTTTCCATCCTGTTTCCATGCTCAGCCTCTCACATCCTGACCCGGCTGCAGCTCGGGCTCACCTCAGAGTTTTGCATAAGCACAGAAAAAAAGTGATTCATTTACACGTTAAAAATGAACTCCTGTAGCAAATTATCATTCTACAGTTTGCAGCAGCTCACTGGGTACGTGAGGGACAACGGGTACCAGGGTAAACCCAGGTGCCCCATGGCAGGGAATCACAAAACCACTGAGGGCTTTGGGTGTGAAAGGACCTTAAAGCCCATCTCATCCCACCCTTGCCATGGACAGGGGCACCTTCCAGTATCCCAGGCTCTCTCTTAGCTGGCTCTCTCTTTTCTTAGTAAAGCTCTTCAATCTTTCATTTGAAAAATTTAAAGTGCAAGTGTTTCAAAATTAAGTATTGATTTTTTTAAAAAATGGAAAAAAATTCTCTGCCTCCTGGACAAGGTTTCACAGTTTAGCAAAAGTTTGACCAATTCTCTAATGCCTTGCCAGCCTCCTATTTTTGGCCTGTGTTATTTTATAGACAAAATCAAATGCATGACCCAGGCCCACCTTCGTGCTTCAGCAAAAAGAAGGCAAAATATAATTTTATAAAATGGATCTGCATGCCTGCCGAGCTCCCACAGCCAGGAGGGACAGGGTTTATTCCCCTGCCATGCCTTTCCCACTGTCAGGATTTTGTGTGACAGCACCAGGCTCCCCCTATGCCCCCGGCTGTGGCAGCGGCTGGAGGTGGCACAGCCCCCGGGAATGTTGTGGGTCAGTTCTGGAGATGTTCTGGGTCACATCTGGAAATGTGCCGGGTCACCTCTGGGAATGTGCTGGGTCAACTCTGGGATTGTGCTGGGTCGGCTCCTAGAACGTACCGGGTCACATCTGGGATTGTGCTGGGTCACATCTGGGATTGTGCCGGGTCACATTTGGGATTGTGCCGGGTCACATCTGGGATTGTGCCGGGTCACATTTGGGATTGTGCCGGGTCACATCTGGGATTGTGCCAGGTCACATCTGGGATTGTGCTGGGTCACATCTGGGATTGTGCCGGCTCACATCTGGGATTATGCTGGGTCACATCTGGGATTGTGCAGGGTCACCTCCCAGGGATGTGCCAGATCATCTCCTAGCAATGTGCCAGGTCACCTCCAAGAAAGTACCATGTCACCTCCCACACAGCAGCAAAACTCCTCCCAGGCTGCTGCTCTGGAGGGGGACAGAGGTGCCAGAGATCCCAGAGAGCTCTGTGCCCAGGAAAAGCAGCATTTTGGAGTTTTGGAGCAGACTTTGTCAGTGGAAGGGAACCAAAGGCTCCTGTGCAGAACCCAGAGCTCCCAGAGCTGGGCCAGGTGAGCCTGTCTGTGCCCATAGCCTGGATCAGAGCTCAGCTGGGCCAGGTGAGCCTGTCTGTGCCCATAGCCTGGATCAGAGCTCAGCTGGGCCAGGTGAGCCTGTCTGTGCCCACAGCCCTGGATCAGAGTTCCCAGAGCTGGGCCAGGTGAGCCTGTCTGTGTCCATAGCTTGGATCAGAGCTCCCAGAGCTGGGCCAGGTGAGCCTGTCTGTGCCCATAGCCTGGATCAGAGCTCAGCTGGGCCAGGTGAGCCTGTCTGTGCCCACAGCCCTGGATCAGAGCTCCCAGAGCTGGGCCAGGTGAGCCTGTCTGTGCCCATAGCCTGGATCAGAGCTCAGCTGGGCCAGGTGAGCCTGTCTGTGCCCACAGCCCTGGATCAGAGCTCCCAGAGCTGGGCCAGGTGAGCCTGTCTGTGCCCATAGCCTGGATCAGAGCTCAGCTGGGCCAGGTGAGCCTGTCTGTGCCCACAGCCTGGATCAGAGCTCAGCTGGGCCAGGTGAGCCTGTCTGTGCCCACAGCCTGGATCAGAGCTCAGCTGGGCCAGGTGAGCCTGTCTGTGCCCACAGCCTGGATCAGAGCTCAGCTGGGCCAGGTGAGCCTGTCTGTGCCCATAGCCTGGATCAGAGCTCAGCTGGGCCAGGTGAGCCTGTCTGTGCCCACAGCCTGGATCAGAGCTCAGCTGGGCCAGGTGAGCCTGTCTGTGTCCATAGCCTGGATCAGAGCTCCCAGAGCTGGGCCAGGTGAGCCTGTCTGTGTCCATAGCCTGGATCAGAGCTCCCAGAGCTGGACCAGGTGAGCCTGTCTGTGCCCACAGCCCTGGATCAGAGCTCAGCTGGGCCAGGTGAGCCTGTCTGTGCCCATAGCCTGGATCAGAGCTCCCAGTGCTGGACCAGGTGAGCCTGTCTGTGCCCATAGCCTGGATCAGAGCTCAGCTGGACCAGGTGAGCCTGTCTGTGCCCATAGCCTGGATCAGAGCTCAGCTGGGCCAGGTGAGCCTGTCTGTGCCCATAGCCTGGATCAGAGCTCCCAGAGCTGGGCCAGGTGAGCCTGTCTGTGTCCATAGCCTGGATCAGAGCTCAGCTGGGCCAGGTGAGCCTGTCTGTGCCCATAGCCTGGATCAGAGCTCAGCTGGGGACATGCTGTGCTGTCCTGCTGAGCCTCTCTGTATTAACCTTCCAAATTCCAGCTGCATTTATTTCAGCCTCTCCCAAATGTTCTCTCTGTGGGATGTGAAGAAAAACTATCATGAAAATTAGGGTAAGGCAGAAAAGACCACGTTGGACAGGGCTTGGAGCAACCTGTTCTAGTAGAAGGTGTCTGCCCGTGGCAGGGATAGAACAAGGTCAGCTTTAATTTCCCTTCCAACCCAAAAAACTTATGATTTGACTGCATGAAAGGAATGCTGAAAGGTTTCTCCTCTTTGAAAATCCTTGTAAATTAGCCCAAATTATGTAAACAGATATAAAATCTGCAAGAAACTTAGAGATGAAATAAAATGTAAATATGAAAGTAACATCTTCATAATATCAAACAGCTGGATGCAAGGCCACATAAGGCACCTGTAAACACAGGCCAAAAAGCAGAAAACCAATTACATCCATGCAAATATTTTCTTACATTCCTAGCCCTGCTCATGGATCTCAAATAAGAGGGTGAGGCTTTGGAGCCAAAGTGATTTATTGAGATTGCAGTGGTCATCCCATGGACAGGTCCTCAAGGGAATTCAGAATTATACTGCTACATCAAAAACCAGAATTATACTGCTACAGTCAAAACCCAGAGCTATACTGTTGTGGTCACGGATCAAAGCAGACTGGGGATCCCAAGGGACCCACAGCCAGGGTCCTGGAGGAATCCCTGCCCTGAGCCCTGGCTCCCTGCAGGGAGCCCCTGCAGGCACACAGAGCCAGGGGTGTGAACAGGAGCTCTGGATGTGCAGCCTGGGCTCTGTGAGCAGCCAGGACCTTCCACTGCTGCCCACTCCACATTGCACTGCTGCACCCTTCAGTGCACCAATTTTTCCTGAGACTTGGCACTTGCTTTATGTCATTAAATCTTTGCTCAATATCACAGAACCACAGGGTCATAGGCTGATCTAATAACACACTCCCAAAATCACAGAATCCCAGAGTGGTTTGGGTTGGAATGAACCTTCAGGGTATTCCTGTGCCAGCCCTGCCATGGCAGGGACACCTCCCACTGCCCCAGGGTGCCCCAGTGCCCAGCCCGGCCTTGGGCACTGCCAGGGATCCAGGGGCAGCCACAGCTGCTCTGGCAATGCCAGCCCAGCCAGGAATTCCCAATTCCCAATCTCCCACCCATCCCTGCCCTCTGGCACTGGGAGCCATTCCCTGGCTCCTGTCCCTCCATGCCAGTCCCTCTCCAGCCTTTGCAGGCCCATTTAGGAACCCTTTTAGTATTGTTGTCCTGCATGTTTCCTTGTCTCTATTTTCTCTGCACACAACTGTGTGCCACGGGCAGGTCTGTGCACAGACCAAACCAGGAGATCCACGCTGGTGCCAGGCTGCCACAAAACAGGCAGTGTGGGACTAATGGGGGTATTTTTAAGTGCTCTGGGAGATTCAGCATCTCCAAACTGCTCCTCATCCCTCACTGCACTGCGACGTCCCTGTGCCCCTTCCCCTGGGGTCCTGCCCAAAGCAGCACTGCTTCTTCTGCAGGGAGCAGCATGAGCCTCCTGCCCTGCTCTGGGGCAGAATGATTAAATGTGTCTAAACAGCTCTAGGGCAGGGTTAAATGTGTCTAAACAGCTCTAGGGCAGGGTTAAATGTGTCTAGAACAGCTCTAGGGCAGGGTTAAATGTGTCTGGAGCAGCTCTAGGGCAGGGTTAAATGTGTCTAGAACAGCTCTAGGACAGGGTTAAATGTGTCTGGAGCAGCTCTAGGGCAGGGTTAAATGTGTCAAGGGCAGGATTAAATGTGTCTAGGGCAGCTCTAGGGCAGGATTAAATACATCTAGGGCAGCAGCTCCTGTCTGTGCGAGGGGCAGAGATGGAAGCTCCCAGTTTCCCTCTGTTTCTCCATCCAGTTTCTCGCTCGGGGCCATGGCTGGCTCACCCCTGTATCCAGAGCTGCTGTGAGGGGGTGGCGGATGGAGAGGAGGGCAGAGCTCCAGCCCTGCCAGCGCCCAAACCCCAGTGGGAGCCCTGGCACAGACCCTGCCCAGGCACCAGGGTGGGACAGAGCCTTGTGAACAGGATTAGCATCTGCCCGTTTGGAGACCTGTGCAGAGAGGCACTGGAAAGCCCAGGGAATTGTATAATTAACACTGAACTTAATAGCAAACCTCTTTTATAAAAATCTCGTTGCACCATTTGCACAAAAATAGCTGTTCCCTTCCCAGCCAGCACATGTGAAGTGCAGATTAACAGATCCTACATTTCACATTTCCAAAACTCTGCGGCTTTTACCCCTACAATTTATTAGTCCCAGAGGAGCCTCCGGTGAGCTGGAGGGCTGAGCCCTGGCAGGATCAGTGGCAAACGAACAAGGTCAGCCCCATCCTCCCGTTTCCATGGCGATGGCTCAGGGAACACGGCAGCAGCAGCCTTCTCCCAGCTCCCCCGGCTCAGCCGTGCCTTTGTGTGCCTGCCCTGGAACGGGGCTGGGACAAAAGGGAGCTCCCGGCACACAGGGGAGCACTGTGCCTCTGCCTGAGCGCCGCTGGGCTCCGGCCCTGCCCTCAGCAAAGGTTTCCTTCCAAGAGCTGCTGCGTGCTGGAAAGGCTCAGCCTCTGCTCAGGCTGCACTTGGCCACCAAATCCTGCCACAGATCACAGGGTTTGGGTTCATCCTGTTCATCAGGATGCATTTTCTCCACTGCAAGGCTTCTCCTGCTCAGTTGTGAGGACATACCCGTGCTGGCAGCAAAATGGCCAGCGGGTGACAGAACATTCCTTGGTGCAGGGAAAAGAGCAGGCCTGGCACCCAGAATATTCCAGGGGAGGAGGAGGCTGTGGCACAGCTGAGGCAGCCTCTCTCCCTGATCCCAGCCAGAGGATGGGCACAGGGGCTGGGATGGCTCTGCCCCTAACGGGGGACACCCCTTTCCAAGGAAGGGCGAGAGTTTGTCACAAAAATCCCATTTGGGGCTGAAAATAGAAACTTCCCAAACCTCAGCTCTCTGGAACCAAAGCCAGCTCTGGTGGGTGTATCAGGATCTAGGAGTTTAAACTGCTCACAGAACGAGGTTTCTGGCTTTGACTCAATCATCCAGAACTCTGCATTGCAATAAAGTGCTTTCACCAATCAGAACTATTTCCTAGCTCATTAGGAACTATGGAATTACTGCAGAATTGCAGGAATGTGTGTGTTTGTATGTCTGCATGTACACATCCGTGTCACTGTAGGACATGAAATAACACGACACAGACATGCTGCTTCTTTCAAGGTAAAAAGGGATTTTTCATTTCTGACTCCAACATTTACAGAGTTCCAAAAGTGACAGTGGATTGGAGGGTGACAGTGCCACCTCTCCAATGACACTGGACAAACCAACAGCTCATAAAATTTCTCCTCCTCCCGAAAAGAATGCAAAGCAATGAGTTATTTACAGAAAGTGTGTGAGAAAGTTCGTTACAAGAATGTCCATATCAGAAGGCTTGGAAAATCTTAAAAAATCAGGGTGACACATGCGAGTACAGACATCTGTGAATCCAGGTGTGAACCCCACAAGCCTTCCCCAGACCCATCCCTGAGGAGAGGAAAGGATTGTTCTGTGGGATTGAGCTGTGAGGAGAGCTGCTGGCACTGCGTATGAAGTTCACAGTTATACACCAAATGCAGTGCAGAACCTGGAAAATATGAGAGTTGAACCTTAAGGCATCACCAGGAGCACTGCCAGAGGGGCACAGCTGCTCATGCCGAGCTGCAGGAGGGGAGCACTGGCTGTGCCCTGGGGCTGGGGAGCTGAGCAGTCCTGGGGAGCTGAGGAGCTCTGGGGAGCTGAGGAGCCTTGGAGCACCTCAGGCACTTTGGGGTTTGTCTGGCTGGCACAGGGCTGCGCTGTGCCCACCTCTGGCACTCTGGGGTTTGCCTGGCTCAGTGCCTTCAGCTGAAGTGGGAGTGGAAGTGCTCCAGGTAAGGTTTTGCAGAAGCTGGTCTGCTGGGAGGTGTCCCTGCCCATGGAAAGGGGAGGAATGAGATGAGTTTTAAGGTCTCTATGAGATGAGTTTTAAGGTCTCTTCCCATCAAGCCCTTCTGTGATCAGACTACAGCCCAAAATTTTCTTGTACATTGAATATGCCACTGCTACAGAAACTGGGCAATATTTGCAAATTATTTACCTGGAAAGGAAAGAAACATTCCTGGAATACTGAGTAAAACCTCCTTCTGAAGGGACTCATTGAGGGAACAGCCAAATGGGATTGGGGATGAGGAGCAGTTCCCAGACACCTAAACACATCAGTTATGAGCATTGTTCTGCAGCCTGAATGGAGAGATGTGAAATGGATATGTCATTGTGGTGCATTATATTATCATATTTTAAAGCTGCCCTCAGCTGTAACAAGCTCTGAGGTGTTTTCTAGAGTGATGAAGTATTTAATAAAAGTAAGACAAAGAGTCACTGGAGACCTTGGTGGCTTGTGTGCCCTTTGAAAGACATTACTGGTCCAAAAGATATTAGCTTAATCCCCTCTTCTGGTTAAACTGTGATTCATTGTCTCAAGGAGAAAGATCCCAATGCATCTGCAAAACCCTTTTAGTTTCATTCACCATGTCTGGATAATATTTCCATGCAATTCCTGTCCCCCAGTGTAGCAAAGGACACAGATGATGGAGGATCCATTGTCTGACAGGATAGCCCATCACATGGAAGGGGGCAGGAGCGACTTCTGGACTCTGGGGCGTGCAAAGGTCCCAACCTGCGTCTGCCTGCAGTGCCTGAGCTCCAGGGGCTGCTCCTGGGCCTGCTCCCTGCCTGCCTGAGCAGGGCCACAGCCCCAGGGCCTCGTGCTGTGACAGCCAAACCTGGGCTCCAGACACAATTGGGGTGAGCCCATGTGTGGATTTCATCTGTGGAGCCTTCATGGTCTGCCCTCCTCAAATTGCTTTGGTTCTCTGAGTCCTTTGCAGTGATATCCCCCACACCATGGCCCTCAGCTGGCCAGGGTCACTTCCAGCCCCAGGAGAAGCTGCCAGCCAGAACCAAGAGCTTCCCTTGGCTCTTCCCTTCACTCTCCATCCCCCCGGGCAGCAGGACCGCTCCCCCAGCACCAGCCCAGCAGCTGGGCTCCTCCTGGCTCTCACCAATGGACCTGGGAGTGTCACACAGGCCACCCCAGCAGCCACGGGCTGGACAAGCAGCCCCGAAGGCCCAGAATATGAAATTAAACCCAGACCGGGCTAGGTACCCAGCCTAGTGATCGGCCTTGGGGCTGGGCACCACGACCTTGGCACTGCCTGCCCTCAGGTACAGGTGACATTTCTCATCTCTGTTCCAGCAGCAAAAATATCCTTTTCCCTTTCTCTGCTCCCATGGTTTGCACGACAGCCACTAATGACCCTTTTCTCTCAATAATATAATATAACTGTAAGAAGGCAGCACTGAATCAACCTAACCTGTATTTAACTGGAGTTCAGGGTTCCTTGCCAGACCTGCTGAATTCTCTCCGAGCATCCCACCTCCCTCAGCACAAGTCTCTAGCTCAGAGCAATTAACCTTTTTCTTTCCCTCTGTAAAGCCTGAATTTCAGCTTATTTTATTTTCAAAAGAAATTATATTCTCTGAACATGCAACAATCCTATAATTAAAATAATTTGCCCTTGTGGCACAGGGGTTACATAATTGGCAGGGAAGGATACTTGATATTTTAATAACTGTGAGGCGTATGAGAAATTTTTCTCACCTTCAGCTGCCTGCGAACAGGAGCTGCTATGTTTTACAGCTTCACAATCCTCCTCAGTCCTTCTGACGAGTCATTTGCCCAGAACTTTATTTTCCAAATGAGCCAGTATCTCACTAAAATAAGCTGAACTCCTTTGCAAAGAAAATCAGTCATTTCCAACCTTACTAAGAAGTTCATCATGCTTGCTCAGCTGCTACACACAATGACAAAACACTAAAAAAAGTGAACGTGGGAGTGAAAGAGCCAAGTCTGGAAGTGGAAAGAGTCATTGATTGCAAGGAATGTCTGACTGCAGAAATGTCCCAGGCCCAGGGCTGGGCTCTCACACAGGACTCCCTCCAGTATCACCCCAGGCAGGGGCAAAATTTAACATCTAGCAATTGTCTTTTCTGTTGGATTGTAGAACTTCTGTGTCAGCCCATTCCAAGCCAGATGTGCAACTACCTCAGCTTTTAATCATTGAATTTTAGGATCAATGACTGGTTTGGGTTGGAAGGGACCCTAGAGTTCATCCAGTGCCACCCCTGCCATGGCAGGGACACCTCCCACTGTCCCAGGGTGCCCCAGTGTCCAACCTGGCCTTTGGCACTGCCAGGGTTGAGGGCAAAAGGGTTTCCAAAAATCTTATTAAATGAAAAATAACAAAAATTCTGACTATTTTCCAAACCCAAAGGGTGAAATGACACTAAAGGGTGTTGCTACACCTCCTCCCCATTCTGCCACCTTCTAAGCCATGGCAGCTGCTTCTAAATCAGTGGAGCTGAGCCAGCTGTGCCCCACAGGAGGGGATGGAGACATTCAGGCCTACCTGGGAATGTCCTGATCCCTCCCTGGGGTGGGGGAGTGTTACCCCTGAGCCAGTGTGCCGGGGAGGACCTTGGCACAATAAAAGTCAACTGTCCCCCCACGCAGGATCTGCCTCATCTTAGCAGAGCAGCCTCCCCCGTGTGCCCTCCTGCATTTATCAGTGCTCCCAACAGCCAGACCCCAGACCCTGAATGGATCCAGCCCCAGGTCCTGCACCCACCACACTCTGCCCTCAGCCAGGAGCAGAACCACAGCACCACAGCATCACTGGGCTGGAAATCCCTCCGAGCTCAGTGACCCCAAGCACAAACCCAGCTCTGCCAAACCCGGATACAAAAGCTGTCTGAGAACCTGCCACCCAACAGCTGAAAATGAGCTCGTCAGGTGGAATTTTGGAATTGGAAAGAGGAACAAGGACAGGAAATTACCGTAATAGTCAGAAATTGGCCACAATAAGTGGCTGTTAAGGAACACAGGCAGGACTGAGGCAATGCAAATGTCTTACTAAATAAAGAGCCAAACAATTTCTGTCATTAAACCAGGAGAAAGAGTCCCAGCCCTCCTCCCTGGACAGGATTTTCCACACATCCAGCCCAAGGATGGACACCCTCCCCTCTGAAGAGAGATGGAGCTCTCCTGCCCTCCTGACCCTGGCGCGGGAGCAGCCTCCATAGCCCCCAGGAGCCAGGCAGCCTGGAGAGGGACCGAGCTAAGGAGCCTTTTGTGAGAGAGGCACTGAATATTCCCGCAGCCAGAGTGCCAAGGGTTCGATATTTGCACGAGAATAAACCGGAAAAAGGCTCTTCTCTAAGCTGACACATTTATTGAACCTGACTGTGGGGACAGGGCAGTGTTCAATCAGGAACTTGGGAGGATGGTTATCCATGCCCGAGCACTGGCACCTGGATGTGCCCAGCTCTTGACTGGCAAGACCATGACAAATGCCAGTGTGATGGAAGACCCTGGATGTCATTCCTGCAGGACGTGGAACACGTGCCAGAACACACCCCTGTGTGTGTGAGGTGTGGGATTTTGGGCACCTTGGTTGCTCCATCCGACCTGCTCAGCCACAGGTAGCAGTGGGTCATGCCCACCTGAGCCAGCTGCAGAAGAGCATCGCCAATGGCATCGCCAATGGCATCACTGAAGGGTATCACCGAAGGTATCACCTACAACACCACCAAAGGCATCACCACCGAAGGCATCACCAAAGGCATCCCCAAAAGCATCACCAAAGGTATCACCAATGGCATTGCCAAAGGCCTCACCAACAGCATCACTGAAGGTATCACCAATAACGGCCAAAGGTATCACAAATGGCATTGCCAAAGGCATCACACATCACCAAAGGCATCACCAAAGGTATCACCACAGGTATCACCAACAGCATTGCCAACAGCATGGCCAAAGACCATATTTTGGCCATTTGATATTGTATATCACCAAAGGCATTGCCAAAGGCATCACCAAAGGATCATCCATCATCAAAGGCATCACCAAAGGTATCACCAGAAGCATTGTCCATCACCAAAGGCATCACCAAAGATATCACCAAAGGCATTGTCCATCGCCAAAGGTATCACCAAAAGCATTGTCCATCACTAAAGGTATCACCAAAGGCATCACCAAAGCCATTGTCCATCACCAAAGGCATCACCAAAGGCATTATCTATCACTAAAGGCGTCACCGAAGGCATCACCAAAGACAGCACCAAAGGTCTCCATGTCGGTGCCAGGGCCGTGTCAGAGCAGCACGGGGAGGGCATTGCAGATGTCCCTTGCCCCTCAGTGCAATGCCAGCCAATGCTTTGCTTAGTGCAGAGACAAACATGAAATATTAGTGCATCTTTCTGGTTAGATAATGAGAAGGGCTGCTTTTAGTGAGTGGAAGAAGCATAAAACTGGAAAAGAAAGCAGCGCAGAAATTAAAATGATTGTTTCTTGTTTTCTTTTTGCTATGAAGTATTCACAGCAGAAATAGCAGAGTGATAATGAAGTGAAAGTTGTTTATACATTTCCTTTTATGTGTATCCTGTGAAAAAATAAGCCATTATTATCTTACACTAATACATTTCAGACTGGAATGTAAGATAAGGACATTGGAATGTGGGATGTCAGTCTGCGATGTTTCAAAGGATGAGGGGTATTTTTCACTGCAGTAAAGAATCACATTGGATTCTCTGTATCTTCATTTTCATTGAAAAGATAACACAGAATAAACAGTTCTAAGGTAAGCACAAAGAAATCAACGGCACACACATCTTCTGCTGGAATGTACAATGGGTGGCATATTTTTAATAGTGGTACTTTAGAAAATGATATGAAAAATGCACACATCTCTTTGAGCTGCTATCACTGCTAGTTACAGCCACAATCACTGATCTTAATCCTGCCAGCCTCCTCCTCCCTCATCCCAAATTCACAAACCTGCTCAAAGGTTCTACATTTCCACAGAGGCCAAGTCCCAGCTCTGCACAGAAGTTCAGGATTCAAGACTTGTGCAGCATCACTGTCCTGAGCAGAGCCCAACACAGTCCCAGGTTTGAGCTGATCCTTCCCTTAGAATCCCAGAAGCACAGAATGGTTTGGGTTGGAAAGGTTTGGTAGTCATGCCGTGGTGTTCTCTTTAGCAGAGTGGCAGGGCTGCAGGATGGACAGGAGCTCAGGGAATTCTGGAATGGTTTGGGTTAAAGGGACCTCAAATCCCACCCAGAGCCACCCCTGCCATGGCAGGGACACCTCCCACTGTCCCAGGGTGCCCCAGTGCCCAGCCTGGCCTCGGGCACTGCCAGGGATCCAGGGGCAGCCACAGCTGCTCTGGCAATTCCAGCCCAGCCAGGAATTCCCAATTCCCAATCTCCCACCCATCCCTGCCCTCTGGCACTGGGAGCCATTCCCTGGCTCCTGTTCCTCCATCCCTTGTTCCTCACCGGTAACAAATTCCATGAGGATTTCCCAAATCACCTTTTGGGACTGACTGGAGGAGTGGGAGCATTTAATTGGTGTCACTCTTGTTCCCCAGGGGTCTGAGGGGTGCAGGGGAGCAGGGGGAACAGGGGCAGAGGAATTTGAGGGGCAGTGCCTTTGAGCCTCTCCTCCTACGAGGCTGCAGCAGTGCCCAGGTTCCTTTAGCTGCACCTCTCTTAGAAACACAGCAATTACTCAGGTGCACTTTAATCGGGAACATCAGTGATTTCCTTCTTTTATGTTAAACTTCTGGGCACAAAAAGAAGGGCCTGACACATCCCGATCCACAGTGAGATAAAATCACGCCACAGACCCTTGATACACAGGAGTATGTATTGATACTTGCTACTCAATAGGTACTTAGTGATAACATCACACAATAGATTTTAAGCTTCTTGATTCATTCAGATGCTCTGAGGATTTAGCCAGCACAGATAGCAGGGAAGATAACGTCCTTTATCTAATCACTTTGGTCAGAAGTGCCATATTTCTGAGAAATAAGAGCCCTTCTAGCACATATCAATTTTATTGGTAAATTTGGCAAACCTGTTTTTAATCTTAGTTAAAATTTAAAACCTATAAATTGAAACTAAATTAAAGGAGCAATAAAAATCCCATTCACCATGGCTGCTGCACCACTGAGAGATGGTAAAATGCAAAGCAGGGACAAAACCCTTTGGAAACTCCGACATCAGCTTCTTTTTCCTTTTTGGCTCTGACTCCTGAACATGCTGTTGTTTCAAATTCCCCATGCAGTCGATGCCATCCAGCAATCAATGAAAGCTTGTTCCACACCAGCCCTGCTTCTCATTCCCGCTACAATCAATTGAACCTGTCAGGAAGGTGCCAGATGCTGCTGCATTTTCCCCTATATAATATTAGGAAAAACATCCAGCACGGGGTGTGTGGGGAGTCTGACTTAAGTGTAATTAAAATGGAAGAACCTCAGTCCCCTGAGAGTGAAAGTATTGACAAACCTTTCACTTTCTCATTTACAACCCCGTATTTGTGTGCTGCTGACTCTTTCAAAAACAAGCAAACAAGGGAGAAACAAGAAATGAAAAGATATTAAAATTCAAATAGGACAATACCCTGCAGATTTCATTGTGTCCTTACACTGGTGAAACAGATGCTGGGTGTGATGGGAACTTTGCCGGGGCAGATGTTAAAGCTTTCACAGGTTGCTCCAGTTATCTCATAGCACTTTTCCTTTGCAGAGATGTTTTAATGGAAGACAGAAAACACAACATGTAAATGATGGGTAGTTCTGCATCTTCAAGGGAGTAAAGTAATGCAAGATTAGGTAAGAGACAAATATTCGGATGGACAAAAATTTGATACATTTTAAAATCTGTTTCTGTGGCAGGATTATTGCTTTGGTCAGTTCTCCTTATGTGTATAGAAGAAGAAAATATTCAGGCCACAGACCTTGATATATATATATATCTATAGATATAGATATAGATATAGATATAGATATAGATTAGATATAGATATAGATATAGATATAGATATAGATATAGATATAGATATAGATATAGATATAGATATAGATATAGATATAGATATAGATATAGATATATGTGGATGTATTAGTGTTTTAGACTTCTGTTCCAGGACTTAATTTCATCACTGGTGCCAGGAAGGCTGAGTGAGGGAGAAGGAGCAGTAAAACCATGGAGATATTGGTTTCAAAATACATCCACAGGCAGCAAATTTCGACCATGGGAAAGAGAATGCTCACACCTGAGTTTCTGCTTTACAGAGCTCAGCCTGTCCTGGGAGCAGGAATAATGCACCAAGAGAAATCAAACACCCCTCTGGTTTCCAAGCAGCCAACGAGATGATCTCACCCAGCAGGATCCAGGACAGGGGCTGGCCAAAGCACTGCTCCATGGGAAATCATGGGAATGTCACTCCAGAAAAGAGAAGCAACCAGTTGGGGGGGGGGGAAAACCACATTCAAAAACATACAAAGAGTGAGGTTCCTCAGCTTAATATTTACCTAAAATTTTTATTTTTTGTCTGCCCTGGCTGCAAGTTTTGAGGAAGTTTGTATTGGGCATGGGGAAAAATTCCTTCCCAAAGGACCTGTCCAGCCCTGGCTGGGGTGGAGTCCCCATCCCTGGAGGGGTTTAAAGTGGGAGGCACTTGGGGACACGGTCAGAGTGGCCTTGACAGGGCTGGGTGTCGCAGACATGTTTTATAAAAAATCCTTTCCTTAGGATTTTTCCTCCTGAGAAGCTGAGAAGCCTCAGGAACAAAATGCAAACAATGGTTATCTGCTGCTGTGGAATGCAACAGGTGCATCTGGGATTGGTCTCATGTGGTTGTTTCTAATTAATGGCCAATCACACTCAGCTGGCTCGGACAGAGAGCCGAGCCACAAGCCTTTGTTATCATTCCATTCCTTTTCTATTCTTAGCTAGCTTTCTGATGAAATCCTTCCTTCTATTCTTTTAGTATAGTTTTGATATAATATATATCATAAATTAATAAATCAGCCTTCTGAAACATGGAGTCAGATCCTCGTCTCTTCTCTCATCCTCGGACCCCTGTGAACACGGTCGCAGCTGGGGAAGGGCTGGATGGTCTCCCGAAATAATCCTCGCCTCTGTGGTTCCGTTTCAGCACCCTGGAGAGCCGCTTTCCCCCGGGACATCCCGAGCCTGCAGGAACAGCTCCGAGCTCTGCAGCGGCCCCCACAGCAAACACGGACCCGAGTGGGTGGCCTGTTATTCCCATTTTATCTACTGCTGGCTTCTGATAAATTGAGATAAATAAACGAAGTTGTCGCACACCCACGCCTGATGAGCTGTAATTCAGCTGAAAATTCGCATTTCCACGAGAGGTGCTGAAGGAAACGAGCAGCAGCAGGTGGACATTGCAGCCCCGTGGACTTTTCCATTTTTCAAATCAGGACATGGGGTTTGGAATTAGAAAGGAAGATGAGTAATGGTGAGTTAGAAGTGTGAATCTGATAAATTCCCTCCCTCCGTGGTGATACCCATCACCTCAGGGAAGGTAGGAGGCTGCTGTAAATGACAGTTTACAAATGTCCGTGGCAGCAGCATCCCTCTCTGCGATACGGATGATGGATAAACATTTCCTCGTGCTCTAGCAGCTGACCTGGGGGCACCTGTGGCTTGCAAACCACTTCTGCTGGCCTGATCCTTGTCTGCTGCAGTCAGCCAGGGATGGCTGGACACGAGCCTCCCTCGGGAGAGAGGCTGTGCCAAGAGCTGCATCCTGATCGGGCTGAGCCCTGCAGAGCCCCCCCAGGAGCAGGGCAGCGCCCCTGGCAGCCTGGCACAGCTGCTGGGGCAGCAGCCTGGCACAGCACCCTGACAAACCCAGCTGCCAGGCACTGCTGCCACCCCGGGCACAGCACCCACGGGACCCTGGTGGGTCAGGCTGGGCTTTGCAGCACCTGAGAGAGGAACAGTGCCCACTCTGGGAGGGTTCATAACCATGGGCTCAGAGGATACTCCAAAGCCACCATGGAAATCCAGGACAGAGCTTCATCGTCAGGTGCAGGCCATGCCAAAACAGTGCAGCAACAGTCTGGGAACACTTTTAGATCTGGGGCCTTTCCAGGTGCAGCTTGGGCAGGTTGGACCAGACCATCCTGGAGGACTCTGTCCACCCTGGATCCCACGGTCCCACCCTGGATCCCATGGTCCCACCCTGGATCTCATGGTCCCACCTTGGATTCCATGGTCCCACCCTGGATCCCATGGTCCCACCCTGGATCTCATGGTCCCACCTTGGATTCCATGGTCCCACCATGGATCCCATGGTCCCACCTTGGATCCCATGGTCCCACCCTGGATCTCATGGTCCCACCCTGGATCCCATGGTCCCACCCTGCATTCCACAGTCCCACCCTGCATTCCATGGTCCCACCCTGGATTCCATGGAGAGACTCTGTGCCTGCCCAGCTGGTCCTTGGCACAGTGTCAGCTGTAAAATCAGTCAAGTCAATCTACAGGGCAATAAAAGATGCTGCTAGTGGGGAAAAATGAGATTCAGGTAAAAAATGGTGATTCTGTGGCTGCCCTCAGGGAACATAGGGCACCC
Source organism: Ammospiza caudacuta (assembly GCF_027887145.1). Classification (NCBI taxonomy): domain Eukaryota; kingdom Metazoa; phylum Chordata; class Aves; order Passeriformes; family Passerellidae; genus Ammospiza; species Ammospiza caudacuta. The sequence goes on from NC_080598.1 coordinate 66,162,121, forward strand.
AGAACCTCAGGAGGGGCACTTGGCAGGGAGAGGTGCAGGTGGTGCCAAGTCACCCCTCCTGTGCAGAACCTGCAGCTCTCCAGGCTCCCTCCTGTCCTGTTCCCCCCCGTCCTTCCTCTGCTGGCTCTCATTAAAGCTGGAGCAGTCTGCAGCATGACTGTCTGCAGTCCCATCACTACTCCATGCAGGATTATCCTGGATTTTCCATTCCTCCAAAGGGCTGAACACTCCTTGGGTAGCAAAGGCATTTCTGACCCCTGGGTGGGAAGCACAGTGGGCTTTGGTGCAGTGAGAAGTGTTGGAAATCTGGGCAAAACGTCCCCAAATCCATCAGGACCTTTAGTGGCCCCTTTAATTCTATGGTTAAGTGCATTTGTATTTGAAACAGTGAACAGCTTAATATATGTAAATCTGGGTTTAAATATTCAGGTCCAGCCATGCAGAGAGGCCCAGGCAGGCCTGAGACCCCTGTGACATCCCTGGGGTGTCTGTGGCTGGACAGAATGAGAACACAGAGCCAGGAACAGCCAACCTGTTCACCCAAGCCTGCCATGGACTCTTCTCTTTGAGAATCAGAATTGAATAAAGACTCAGAAGATCACCCAGAGAGGAGCCAGTGCCCCAGGGAATGGGCCTGGTGGGGCTCTGCTGTCCCCAGCACAGGACACAGAGTTAGTGCCAGCTCTGCCCAACACTGCAAGGCACGAGTTCTCCCACTGCTGCCAGCTCCAAAGGGAGCAAAGAGAGCAAAGCAAACATCTGGCCTGCTCGGCACATCTGGCCTGCTCTGCACTCCAGACATAGCCAGAGCTGCAGAGCACCTGAGAGAGGGGGGAAAGGGAACAGATGTACAAGCATGGAGCAGAGCTGGGGCAGTGAGCCCTCTCTGCCCTGCACAATGCACACCCGAGCCTGAGGTGTGTCCCACTGTGGGGAGAAGGAGGAGAAACATCTCCTGTGCACCTGGTAACTCACCACAAGCTGATTTGGAGCCACAACTCCTCGTCCTCTCCCCTTCCCTGCCCAGGGACATCTCCAGCTCCCCTGGAACACAGCCCAGAGCCAACAGAGATTTGGGTGCCCAAAATCCAACCCAGGCTGGGCACGGAGGGCACCCATAACCCATGACAGGCACAAGCTGGTCCCTGGCCCCCACAGCTGGAGCACAGAGCTGGGACTGCTGACACAGAGGCACCACCACTCATTAACCCTTTGCAGGCTCAGGCCAGCAGCTCCTGCCTGTGGAATGCTCTCAGATGACCTGAGCTGGTGTTTCCTCATCCCTCTCCTCTCCAGGGCAGGGTTTCCTGCAGCCAGGACACTCCTGCCCTGCAATGCAGCAGCACCTGTGAGCCATGGGGCTGGGCCCCTGGGGAGCTGCAGCCCAGGGCATGGAGATGGGATTGATTTCCTGCTGCAGCACAGCCTGGTGTCCAGCAGCCAGGAGAGCAGGCTGAGCAACATCCCTGCAGCTGGGCATGCCTCTGCAACCCTGCTCCTTGGGCTGGGGCCCAGCCCGGCCCGGTTCAGGCTCTGGTGCCAGCCCAGCTCGTGGCTCTGCTCCCTCTGGTGCCACCCAAGCTGCAGCACTGAGCCAGGTGGGACAGATGGTGTGCCCTGTGTCCAGAGCAGGGCTGGGGCTGGGTCCCCTCCCAGGCTGTCCATCTGTCTGTCCCACTGCTCGGTGTCCGTGTGGGGACCCTGGCACACGACCCTGCTCTGGGATGCCAGGGCAGGGTCCCAGAGCCTGCAGCACCTTGCTCAGCCTCCTCCTGCACCAGGCCCTGCACGGTCCCACAGCCTGCAGCTCTGGGTGTCTCATCCTCCTCCTGCTCCAGGGCAGTGCCCAGCCCTGCAGCTCTGGGTTTCTCAGCATCCTCCCGCACCAGGCCCCACAGGATCCCCCAACAGGGCCCGCAGAGCAGGGCTCCTGGGGCAGATGTGTGCTCCAATTAGTGCAGATCATGTTTTATTCAGCCATGGATCAAGCACAGCCAACAGCAGCGCTTTCCAGAGGAAAAGGGTCACCCGAGACCCCTTTCCCTGTTGAGGCAATAACCACCAGCTCTCAAGTTGCCATTTAACTCTGTCACTTGGTTTTTGTTCAATTCCCACAAAAACCATTACTGGGGTAACAGAAACATTTGCTAAGCAGAGCTCCATTTTTTTTCTTTTTCTTTTATTTTGACAAAAGCTCAGCAACAGAACTAGTGAACAAATTGCTTTTGTGATTTCCCCGAGGATGCATCACTCTCCCTTTTGTCAAACCCCAGTTTTGCTGCCCCACGTGCCTGGTGGGCTCTGGCTGTGCATCCAGGGGCTCATCCAGCATCTCTCAGATCCAGGCAGTGCTCTGCTCCCCCAGCACCCCTGTGCTGAGCAGCCTGGCCTCTCAGCACAGCCCATGCTCCAGGAACATCCCTTATTAATTTTCCAAGTTTCTGGAGTCAGCTGTCACATACCAGCAGTTCCTCATCTCCGAAGGAACACGGCATGCATGCCAAATGATTGCAGGAATATGTACCCTCAGGACATATTATTTTCTTAACTAAAATTCAAATGCATACTTATTACCCAAATCTTTGTCTCAGAAACAGCTTTGCCTTCACATGATGAAATTACAAACCACCAGACAGTTTTTAGGACTTGTATGCAAAACTGCTTTTTAGCATGGCTTTTGTAGCTGTCTTATTTATCTAATCTCCATGAGTCATAATTCCTTTAGGATCGCTTTCTTCTTTCTACATTTCATCTCACCAAAACAAATTTAAAAATCAAAAAGCAATGGAAAAAACAAAAGCAAACTCCTGCTCCAGCCCGGAGTTGATGCAGTGCTGCACATAATTTTGATTTGTTGCACCATTTCTAATAGGAGCAGACACCCAGATTACCTATGAAGGGAGTCCCCAGGCAAAAGGCTCAGCCACAAGATCTCCCTTGGAAAGGAGCAAAAATGGAAAAATTTAAAAAATAAGGAGCAGGAGGAGGTGGAGTCCCCATCCCTGAAGGGATTTAACACCATGTGGAGGTGGCACCAGGGGACAGGGATCAATGGTGGCCTCGGCAGGGCTGGGGAAGGGTTGCACTCGATGGCCTCAGAGGCTTTTCCAACCCAAAAGATTCTGTGATTTTATTCCCTGAGTGGACTCCCAGTGTTCTCCATGGGTGTTCCACAGCAGAGCCAGCCCCCGTGTGCCAGTGCCAACCACTGCAGTGGCTTTGGCAGGTGCCGGCTGAGCCAGGGCCCTGCTGGCTGAGGACAGAGCACAGGGGACACCTAAGTCTTCCCTGGCCCATTTCCACCTGCAGGCTCACATCTTCCGAGCTGGGAGTGTGAATAAAGCAAGGGCAAAGTGTTGTGAGAATTGTGAATGCATTCCAGTGACAGTCAGGAATCAGCCTAGGTAGGACTGGGAATTTTTAATCTATGAGAAATTCATATCACAAAAGCATAGAAATCTGAGATTTAAACAGTTTCCACCTCTGGAGAAATATTTCCTTTACCTTACTGTCACGTCAGCAGCAAAACACTGAACCTTGTACTGCTCTGATTGGCCAGAACACCTACAAAATGATATTAACAGTCATTTTGCAAAGTGTTCCACAATGATGGGACACAGATAGCTCAGCCATAAATTTCTGTGAGGAAATGCTGCTGGAGCTTGGTATCTTCTACATCTGCCCCTCAATTTGCTTTTGCAGACTGAATGGGGACAGGGATGATGAAGTGCAGCTAAGATGTTTGTGTGCCAAAGCCCATCTTTTGTGTTTGAGTCTGTCCTGGATTGCCAGGCAAGATGTATTCTATTTGCCATCTGTATGGCAGTTGTCTTCTGTTCAGTGGGCAGCTTTCCTTATCTCTTCCACACCTACTCCTCCCTCAGGAATGGACACCTGCTGATAACAGCCATTGAATGTCCCTGCATGGCTGATAAGAACTACAGCATCCCATTGGGAGATGTGAGCCCAGGGGGTTCCTACCTGGATATAATCTGGAGATTCTGGAACACCAGCACGGCTTCTCCACTGGATTCCCCAGAGGAACAGCAGCTGCCTCTCCTTCCCCTGGATCTCCAGAGGCAGAGACTGCACCCTTCTCCAGGATCCCTGCTCCAGCAGAGCCACCCTGACACTGCAGGAGGGCTGAGCCACAATTGCAATGGGACTGCTGCCACCAGCCTGACCCACAGGGTGTCAGGTTGGGTTCTGACTCTGGCAGTGTTGTTCCAGTGCACTGCATTGTTTATTTTATCCTTTGATTTTCTTCCTTAATAAAAAGTGTTATTTTTGCTCCCATATTTTTGCCTGAGAGCCCCTTGATTTAAATTTTGTAGCAATTCAGAGGGGGTTCACATTCTCCATTTCAGGGGAGGCTCCTGCCTTCCTTAGCAGACACTTGGCTTTCCAAACCAAGACAGAGTCACAGCAGAGCAGAGTTCCCTCAGCCCCTGCTTCTGCCTGTGGCTGGGGTGCCCCATGAGCAGGACCAGTGACAAGACCTGAACCTGTTCTGGGCAGCAGCGCAGGACATGAGCCCAGCCCAGAGCCTCAAAACTGAAATGTTTTGAGTTTCAAAACATTGAAAGGATGAGGATGAAAGGCAGACAACAGAAAAAGGATCAGTGGACCTGAAGAGTGCAGGTGCAGCTAAAGAAGCTGGAAAATGGAATTTCTATGGAGTAAGGGCCAAGGATCACCAAGGAGCTGCTCTCCCTAAGCTGCTCCCTTTCTCTATTGAAAGCCTCCAGACTTCAGACTTTCTGTCTGAAGAGGAATCAATAAGGAGGAAATCTGGGTGAAAAAGCAGAACGAGTGTTTTTTCAGCGCACAGGAACAGAGGAGTGACCATATGGAGAACAGAGCAGGACAGCAGACTGTCACTACTGCATCCCAGCAGAGGGAATGTGATCCTTCTCAGATGCACCCATTCATTTTTAATGAGCAGCTGGATGCAGCTGAGCCCCAGGCTCAGGTTAGCTGTGCCCTCAGTGCCTCAGTGTCAGCTGCTCCTGGGGCTGTCACTGAGTGTGCCCTGGTGCCGTGGTGCTGCAGGGAGGTTGCTCCAGGAGCAGGGCTGGAGCATCACTCTGGTGTGACCCTGCACAGCCCTGCTCCACCCTGCCCTCCTCTCGGGGTCTCTGCTGCTCACAGTGACTCCGAGATGTGTCACAAAGTCTCTTTTCCTAGCCTGGTGCTCAAAGGAGTCAGAGCTCTTCAGTTCTCGCTCTCAAGGTTGTTCATTGTTCCTTATCTATAAAATTCTCTCTCCTGACCTGCCGAGGTCCGTTCAGCAGGACAGACAGAGGCACTCTGCCCCCAGGGTGGTGTTATCTTTTTGTACTAAAAACTGCGTGTACAATATTTACATTTACTTTCCAGTACCTATCACCTATTTTAGACAGTGAGCTTCTACTCTAAACCAATCCAAAAGTGCCAACATCACACAGAAGATGGAGGCCAAGAAGAAGAAGGAGAAGGGCTGGACATGCCCAGATTCCTCCATCTTGGGACCCTGAACCCCCATTCTAAAAACCCCAAAAATCTATTTTTCACCCTGTGATAAATTCACTATTATTCTACTTAAACTTTCGTGGCTTGTAATCCTTCACATAAAGGTTGGTAATTGTTTTTTCCAAGGGCTAAATCAAAGGCACAGGGGTCTTGGGCTCTGTGCCAGGGTCTCTGAGCCACCTGACAGGGTCTTGTCCCCTCCAGGGCAGCCAGAGGGATTTCCTGGGTTCCCACACCCTCCCTCCCAGAGCTCCCCTCTCCTTTGCCAGCCCATCTCCCTGGGCTACACAGGAGGGCAGGGGCTGGAGCACTCAGCTCTGGGGGCTCTGGGGGCTTTGGGGCACTGGCTCCAGCTGGCCCCAGGCAGGAGCCAGGGCAGCTGCTGTCAGGGGCTGCCCTGGGGACACCAGAGCCATCTGTGGAGGACAAATCGAACACCAGCATGTGGCAACCTCTGCTTTGAGGCTGTGTGAGCCCAGTGACACTGCATGGCCCCTCCCTGCCTCCACAGGTCTCTACAAGCATGTCCTGAAAGTGCCACCACCTGTGCCACCTCCTCAGGAGCTGATGGTGCCACCACATGTGTCACTCTTCAGGAGATTACAGTGCCACCACCTGTGTCACTCCCCAGGAGCTCATGGTGCCACCACCCATGCCACCTCCTCAGGAGATGACAGCGCCACCACCTGTGCCACCTTCTCAGGAGCTGACAGTGTCACCTCCTCAGGAACTCACAGTGCCACCACCTGTGTCACCCCCTCGGGAGCTGACGGTGCCACTACCTGTGCCACCTCCTCAAGAGTCCCCGGATGGGTGGCATGGAGCAGCACATCTCTGGGGCTCCGAGGGCTAAAACAAACCCTGCTGCCCCAGCAGGCAGGCACAAGGCAAGGATTAGTTCCACAGCACAATGACATTCACCCAGCCCTGGGCAATGACTGATCATTCACATTGATCCCATGGCCTGGGTGCAGTGAGCCGAGACGTCAAATCCAGAGTGACAAACACGGCCGAGCCCAGCTGGGCTGGGCAGGGGTGGAGCTGGGTCCATTCCTGCTGTCCTGAACCACCCCCACATTCTGGGCCCAGTATTTTATATCAGGAAAGGTCGATTAGGTGGGAGGCAATGTTTTGTCCTCCGTTGAGGAAGTTAGTTATGCTTAGACGGTGGATTAGGGGGTTAAAGAACCCTAGAGAAGTGGAGAAGTTTGAGAGAGGGGGTTTTTTTGGGAGGATGAGTGTTTGGGTAGTTTTTGAGCTTTCTAGGGCTAAAGCGATGCCTAGGGCTGTCACAACCAGGGCAGTTATTTTAATGGAGAGTGGTATGGTTGTTGGAGGGTTTTTTGTGGGGATGATGAATGAAGTGATGAGGAATCCTGCCAGGATGCTTCCTAGTGCAAGGCAAGTAACTGGGGAGGTTACTGTGGGGTTGTTTTCATTTATTGGGGTTGAGGGCCATTTTCCAGGGTCTGCATTGCATTTGTCTGAAATGGAATATTCCTCAATGTCCTCTGTGCCAGAGCTGCTCCAGGTAACCCTTCCTGGCCCTGGAGCAGGGTGAGATGAGTCTCTCACCATCCACCCTGGCAGCCTGTGTCTAGCAGGGATGCCTGACCCCAAACACTGCAGTGAACTCAGACAGGACGTTTTCCGTGGTGTTTGGGGCTTCCTTAAGGTTTTGCACGAGCTCCAAAGCCCACAGGAGCTGCCTTGCTGGCAGGTTCCTGCTCTCCTGTTCCTCTTTCAGGCCCTTTCCCCTCTGCAGGAACACCTTCACCCCAATTCCCTGATCAGAGCATGGGTGAAATGAATAGGGCAGGAGACCTTTCTCCTTTTTAATGCCTTTATTAAAAGTGATCAGCTCGGTGGGAAGAACCCGTGGGCGGCATGCCGCTGCTCCCAGGAGTGGCTCAGAGGAAGAGGCAGAGTGCAGCTGTGTCCACTGCTCTGTGGGCAGAGCGGAGGGTTCCATCCTCAGGACAGCATCAGGAAATCCCTTGGTTTTGGGTGCAATATTCAAGGTCCTCTGTCTAGCCGACATCTTCTTAGGTTAGGGTGAGGGGTAAAAATTGTCTTGGCAGATACTGGATTCTGTTCCTCACATCTAGACATCACTTTTTATTTGTCAATTCCATGTTGGCTCATTGGTTTTAGGGGGTTTTGGCTAGGTTTGGTGAGGACTTTCTACCATCGCATGCTGGTTCCAATGTCATTTGCATGCTAACTCTGAGGTCTCCTCCTCTTCACCATCTCGGGTGCCATCCTCCAGGAAGCAGCAGGGTGTTACTTGACAAAAGGGGAATTCTCAACCATCGACAACAGGTAGTTAATGAAAAACTATCAACAACAGCTAACTACGACATGAAACTATCAACAACAGTTAGAACTCCACCCTGGCAGCAACTGGCCCAACCTGTGAACTCTGCAACCTTTTTAAAAAATGGGCAGCTGTTTTACTCATAGCAGTGCGTGACTCCTGCAGGGTCCTGGACGTGCTGGGGAGCCCCAGGAGCCCCTGGCCCGTCCCTCCCCAGGGTGGCTCTGCCCTGCCAGGGCAGGCAGGACCCAGCCTCAGCAGAGCCAGCAGAGTGCACTCATCATTCCAGCACTGGGTGGATGATGGTGCTGGAGGCCTTCCAAAGGACATCTTCCCCCTGAAACATGCCGTCGCCTCCGGGGCTGGAGCTCTGTTACAGCCTGATCCCGACACAACTACACGTGTCTGTGATTTATCTACACAGGCTGAGTTCTCCAGGCTACAGTTTTTAATCAGTGCTATTTGCATTACATAACGTCTTTTATTTCAGCCTGCATTTTGTTTAATTAGTTCTTTGTTAAATACATCAATGGCGATCCTACCCTGCCAAGCAATTCCAGATTAATTGCATTTGTTAAATCTTCTTCTTTTTCTTGTTTCTCATTTTCCCTGTGTTCCAAGGAGGCAGTGCATTTGGAAATTAATGGTATTTTCAAATCATTACATTGTACAAACTCACGGGCATATTTCAAATAATAACCTGCATGTTCCCAGCACTGTGTGCTCCTCTCCAGCCCAGGAGGATGGAAGTCTGGCTGTGCTTTGCACTGGGCTGGAGATAATGGGTGATCTTATTCCTGCTGTGACCCTGGAAGGGAACTCTCCAGGAAAAAAAGGACCCCAAACCAGGGCTGAGCTTCCCCTCACCAAGTTTTGCCATGTTTCTCAACCTGGCAGTGTGGAATTTAACATCCATTGTGAGATAAACACACACACACAGACCCATCAGTGAGGACTTTCCCCACGTACAGGGATGAGATACCTGACCCTTGGGGGTGGAGCAGAACAGGACTGAAAGGACTGGATTTCAATTTTGAGAAATTAAAAATGGAAAAAAAATAGTGGAAGAAAATTAGAAAAGAAACTGTACCTAATACAGGCTATAATTAGTGGCTGAGACATTTTAGTGATATTTTTGACATGGAGTGACAGGACAAGGGAGAATGTCTTCCTACTGCCAGAGGGCAGGGCTGGATGGGATATTGGGAATTAGGAATTGTTCCCTGACAGGGCTGGATGGTAGATTGGGCAGGAATTGTTCCCTGGGAGGGTGGGCAGGCCCTGGCACAGGGTGCCCAGAGCAGCCCCTGGATCCCTGGCAGTGCCCAAGGCCAGGCTGGGCACTGGGGCACCCTGGGACAGTGGGAGGTGTCCCTGCCATGGCAGGAGCAGCATTGGGTGGGGTTTGAGGTCCCTCCCAACCCAAACCAGTCTGGGATGGGATTCCATGTCCACCTGAGGGTAACGTGCCCCCAGTGACAGCCAGAACAGGTTCTCTGACTCCACACAGTGACAGGAGATACTGGGATGGACTTGCTGGAGCAGCCAGTGCCCAGGCACGGGCAGGATGTTCATGGAGAACATTTTGGCTTTGGTAGAATAGTTTCCAGCCAGTGCCACAGTGCACAGGTGATGCAGGGCACAGGTGATCCATAAACCTAATTCCTGTCCCTGGCTGGCCACCAGCCACCTTTCCTAATGAAAAGAGATTTTTTTTCTTCTTGCCCTTCCCATGGCTGGCTGCCCAGCTGTGCTTCAGCCCTCTGGGAACAGCTGGGTGGGAAGGGAGCCCAGAGAGCAGCCCGGGAGAGGGGAGCCCTGTCTGGGATGGGAGCATCCAGCCCTGGGGCTGAGGGAGCAGCAGGGAGACACCTGCAGCAAAGGCATGCACTGGCTGCAGAAAGGCAGCTGAGGACACGAGTGTGGTGGTGTTCACAGGGGTCCCAGAATAACGGAAGAGATGACAATCTGACTCCATGTTTCAGAAGGCTGATTTATTATTTTATGATATATATTATATTAAAACTATACTAAAAGAATAGAAGAAAGGATTTCAGAAAGCTTGCAAGCAAAGGAAAAGAAATGGAATGATAACAAAATCTTGTGTCTGACCGAGAGTCTGAGCCAGCTGACTGTGAATGGCCATTAATTAGAAACAACCCCATGAGACCAATCCCAGATGCACCTGTTGCATTCCACAGCAGCAGATAACCATTGTTTACATTTTGTTCCTGAGGCCTCCCAGCTTCTCAGGAGGAAAAATCCTAAGGAAAGGATTTTCATAAAACATGTCTGTGACACTGGGAGTGTGGAAATGTGGGCTTTCAGGAAAGGGCTGTGTTCCAGGGCACAGTGCAGGAAATCCCTGTTCCTCTGTGCAGGAGCTGCACACAAGCATGGAATCCCACTCACAGATCCTTAATGAGATTTCAGATAATGATCCAGGCTTTGTCATTCGTTATTAAAAACCTTTCCACAGTGTCAGGCAGCTGCAGAGCCTGGGAAACGACAAACTGGGCAGGCACTTTCCTGATGGGAGAATGGGGTCTGCTCAATTGGGAGCAGGTATCTCCATTTTTTCCACTGCTGGACTGTATATTTTAAGGATTCACATGTGTTTTGTGCTGGCTAACCCAGTAACAGCTCCTGGGAAATGCTTCTTTTCCTTTCCCCATCAAAGAGAGCAAACTCCTCTTGCTGTTTTCCCAGGACAGCTCCTCTGTCCTCACACCCTGGCTTGGCTCCCTGCCCTGGTGGCCAGGCTTTGGGCCAGACTGGGCACATTCTGTGCTCCCCAGGGCCAGGTTTGAATTGGATAAACCCTGTGGATATTCACAGCTCAGTCCTGCCCCTTGCCCTGCTGCTTCCAGAGACTTGGGGTTGAACTGCTTGTAACTGACTGGGAATGTTCAAACATCAGAAGAGATTTTAAGGGCAAAACAGCCATGTAAACAGAGAAACCACAGCAGCCAAAGCACCCAGCTGTGCAGCTGCTTTCCAGAGGAGGAGATCTCAGCACAGTTGCCCCCCAGGCACTGGGATATGGGCCTCAGGAGAGGAGCCCCCGGGCTGGGCTGTGCCAAGGCAGAGCAGTCACAGCCTGGGGTGGCATCCCCTGCTGTATTTAGTGACCCCAGGGACACCTTGGTGCAGGCTGGCCTTCCCAAACCCCCAGGTCCCACAGAACACCCATGGGTGGGGAGCAGGGCACAGAACCCCAGGATGTAACTGTGCTGGGATGTCCTTTGGCCTGACAGCTCATGAGCATGAGCTCAGTGGGACACAGACCAAACCCCATGAGCACATCTGCAGACAGCTTTGCTGGTTTGCACACTCCCAGCCTGTCCTGGTTTGTTCCTGCAGGGTGGCATTCCCTGGAGCCCCAGCCCTGCAGAGCTGGCCGGGCACACAGCCCTGCCTGTCTGTGCCCACGGGGCAGGCACGGTGTGTGTGCCCGGCTGTCTCGGTTTGGAAAGCCAGGTGTCTGCTAAAGAAGGCAGGGGCCTCCCCTGAAATGGAGGATGTAAACCCTCCCCACCCCTCCCAATTGCCATAAATTTTAAATTAAGGGGCTCTCAGGCAAAAATATGGGAGCAGGAAATAACAGTTCTTTAATAGGGAAGAAAAAAATGAAATGACAAAATAAACAATGCAGTAAACCAAACCAACACTGCCAGAGTCAGAACCCAACCTGACACCCTGTGGGTCAGGCTGGTGGCAGCAGTCCCATTGCAATTGTGGCTCAGCCCTCCTGCAGTGTCAGGGTGGCTCTGCTGGAGCAGGGATCCTGGAGAAGGGTGCAGTCTCTTCCTCTGGAGATCCAGGGGAAGGAGAGGCAGCTGCTGTTCCTCTGGGGAATCCAGTGCAGAAGCCGTGCTGGTGTTCCAGAATCTCCAGATTATATCCAGGTAGGAATGCTTGGCTCCTCCCTCTGGGCTCACAGCTCCCAATGGGATGCTGTAGTTCTTATCAGCCATGCGGGGACATTCAATGGCTGTTATCAGCAGGTGTCCCCTCCCCAGGGAGGTGTGGGTGTGGAAGAGATAAGGAAAAACTGCCCACCTGACAGAAGACAACTGCCATAGAGATGGTGATAGAATACAATTTGCTAGGCAATCCAGGACACCATCTTGTGCCAGGTATGTGCTCCCTGCACACAGGACTCCCACATGGGATTCCACATGGATCCTGCACCTGGGACAGGCAGGGCACCCTCTGCCTACACTCCAGCAGTGCCTGACACTGGGCTCCCAGCTCTGCTCACACCCAGCACCCCCAGGTCTGTGATGGCCTGTGAGTGCCTTTTGCACAGCACCCACAGCAGCCCTCACTCAGGTGCCAGCGCAGGGAAACTGGTGCTGTGCTCTGGGGAAACACATCTGCAGGGAACTGGCATCACACTCTGCCTTTCCCACTTTGGCCATAGTCTCACCTGAGCTGGCTGGTGACGTGGGTAATACACTTTGGTACATGAAATTGTCAAGGAGGGAATCCATGGGAAATCGTGGGGCTCTTCTTTTCCAGATATATTACTGTCAGCAGCAGCCCTATTCCATTTTCACATCAGGAGCAGGGAATTCATTATTAATCCTGCTGCTGGAATGATCCACATTTCTATACTTGTCTCTGTGCTCCTTATCTCATTTTTCTTCTTTTCTCCTCTCTCTTTTCTGTCCAAACCAAATGATCTCACATCCAGGCAGCACTCCATGTTTAGTCACACAAAGGGAAATGCTAAACAGCCTTCCTTTATTTATGCTCATCTCCCCTCCCACATGTGCAGCAATTTCACACTCAGGGGGCTCACACTGCACCTTACCTGAACGTTTCATGGGGGCACAGGTGTGGTGGCTGCCCCTGGATCCCTGGAAGTGCCCAAGGCCAGGCTGGAAAGGGCTTGGAGCAGCCTGGCACAGTGGGAGGTGTCCCTGCCATGGCAGGGGTGGACTGAAATGAGTTTTATGGTCTCTCCCAAGCCAAGCCATGGCTGGTTTGCCCTGCTGTGACCCTCTGCATCCCCCAGAGTGGCCACATGCCAGCCCATGCCCATGGCACAAGGCAGAAGCAGCTGGGGCCTGGAGAATGGGGGTGCAGCACCAAACCCCACCAGACCTCCCAAACTGAGACTCTGTGTTTATAACCACCAGTGCTGCCTGGAGATGCAGGAGCTTCAGCAGACCTGCAACAAGGGAACCACCCAAATGCTCCTCTGGGGCTGCACTCCCCCTCCAGAGCCGCACACAGCGGGGGATCTCTGGGACTGATGGGCTGGCTTGCATTGAAGCACCCCAGAAATATTTCCCACAAACAGGAAAACTGCAGTCTAAGGCAGCCATGCCCTCAGGGGGGCTCTGTGAGAGCCCTGCAAGAAGGGAAGGGTTCTCTTCTACCTAAGAGCAAAATTAGCAGTTGTAACATTGAAAAAAAGGAAAACAAGATGAAAAGCAACACTGCTGCACTATAAGGTGTTGTCAGTGATTCCCAGAGGTTACAACATTATTTCTTTAAAGAGGCAGCCACTGTGACAAACTCACTTGCAGGTTCTGGAGCGAGAAGGCAGAATTGTGCATCTCCATTATAGTGCCATTATGTAAATGTGTGAGGAGAAAGGGCAGGGGCTGTAAAACTGAGCAGATATATGGAAATGCCGACCTTTGCTGTGCTGCTGCCATGTGCAGGGATGCTACAGAGGCAGGCACAGCCCAGGCACAGCTGAGTTACACACACAGGAATGAAATGCAAGAGCTGCTCTGCCAGCCTGCAGGATCTCTCCCCATCCATTTTCCAGGTTAATGGTTCATGAGAGACCCGTGAAGGTCAAGGACTCTCTCAAGGGTCTCCTCTCTGCTGGAATCTTGAAGGAAGCAGAGGGAGGGATAATTTGGTTACATTGGTGGAAGGATAACCACTGCTCTGTTGGGAATCCAGTGCAGAGCGATCTGCAGATGTGTCTGGGGCAGCAAAACTCCCAGTCCAGCCCAGAGCTGGTGAAGACACCCAGCCCAGAGAGCTGCTCAGAGCAGGGAGAGAGGCTGATGTGGGCAGGGGATGGGAGGCACTGGAGCTGCTCTTGGACCTGTGCCTGCAGGCTGCTCCTCTTGGACCTCTCCATGTTCAGGCAGCAGGGGAGGCCTGAGCCGTCCTGGACCCTGCATTGCCAGGCAGAGGAACACACCACTGGGAGATGTGAGCCCAGAGGGAGGAGCCAAGCATTCCTACCTGGATATAATCTGGAGATTCTGGAACACCAGCACGGCTTCTCCACTGGATTCCCCAGAGGAACAGCAGCTGCCTCTCCTTCCCCTGGATCTTCAGAGGCAGAGACTGCACCCTTCTCCAGGATCCCTGCTCCAGCAGAGCCACCCTGACACTGCAGGAGGGCTGAGCCACAATTGCAATGGGACTGCTGCCACCAGCCTGACCCACAGGGTGTCAGGTTGGGTTCTGACTCTGGCAGTGTTGTTCCAGTGCACTGCATTGTTTATTTTATCTTTTTGTTTTTTTCCCTATTAAAGAACTGCTATTTCCTGCTCCCATATTTTTGCCTGAGAGCCCCTTAATTTAAAATTTATAGCAATTGGGAGGGGTGGGGAGGGTTTACATCCTCCATTTCAGGGGAGGCTCCTGCCTTCCTAGCAGGCACCTGGCTTTCCAAATCAAGACACCTGTGCTCTGGGCTCTGGGGTGACGCTGCCTGGGCAGGGAGGCTGGACCAGCTGACCCACAGTGATCCCTCCCCAGTGGCCCATTCTGTGGCTCTGTGCTCCTGCTGGGCTGGCAGAGCTGCTGCAGGGGCAGGAATGCCCAGCCCTGCCCTGCCATTATGTCTTTAAAGAAATAATATGGTAACCTCTGGGAATCACTGACAACACCTTGTAGTACAGCAGTGTTGCTTTTCATCTTGTTTTCCTTTTTTTCAATGTTACAACCTTTAGTTTTGCTCTTAGGTTGAAGAGAACCCTTCCCTTCTTGCAGGGCTCTCACAGAGCCCCCCTGAGGGCATGGCCACCTTGGACTGAAGCTTTCCTGTTTGTGGGAAATATTTCTGGGGTGCTTCAGTGCAAGCCAGCCCCTCAGTCCCAAAGATCCCTGCCCATGGAAATGGGGAGGCAGAGGCACAGCCTGTGTGGCACAGAAGGGAACCTGCTGTGAGAGCACTCCAAGCTCCCTTTGCTGGGAGCCACATCTGCCCTCCTGGCCACAGCGTGAAAAGCAAGGCTGGCCCTCAGTGTGCAGCTGGAGGGGCAGATGTGCTGGGATCAGAGCACAACAAGCACGCTGAGGGGTTTGAGGTGCTGCAATTGCACTGGTGCAAGGCTCTGCACAGATAATGCTCACCAAGGTCAAGCATTCTGGATTACCACTCCTGCAGCTCCCAGCTCAAACAAGCAAGGTGAAACTTTGACTGACTTTAATGCAGCAATTGTTCCCAAGTAAATCCTGTTCCCTGATTTTCTAGGCAGGCAGAAATAGAATTGGGAATAATTGCCAAGTAATCTGTGGCCTGTGTGGTGATTTTCTCACTCTCCAGAGTCTGAAATTGGCTGTGGAAGAGACTTGGAATCTTTGAGGCCTCACTTGTGGGACTGGACTGTGTTTACATGTACTGAATAGGATAATTCCATGGGGTATTGTCAAAACAAGTCCTGCTCCAGGAGCAAAGGAGGATTCTTCCCATGCATCAGGCAAGAGGACAGAAAGACCCAGGCACTAGTAATTAATAGCACAAATGGTGCAGAACTTGACCATCTGGAAATTACTGCAGCAGGCACTCCCAGAACCTGCTTCAGTATTTTGTTCCTTACCTTCCCAAAAGATGAATGATGGTAAAGGTTTTATTATCCTGGGAAATCAAAGTAAATAAACAAACAAATAAAAACCCAACATAGGGTGGCAATTAAGGGAAGCAGAAATGAGGAATTTACAGAAATTAGGATTTACAGAAATGAGGAATTTAGGCCCCAGTCTAACGATGATCACAACTAATGACCCAAGGGCTGGAGAACCTTTAAAATAATGGGAGGACAAAAGTGAACATCATATTAAGCAAATAGCTTGTTGTGGAAGAAGACATGATGCCTCTGAGCCTGTCTGTGAGGGACTGTGATGCTCTGAGCCTGCCTATGAGGGACTGTGATGCTCCACACAGACCTGGGCAGGGGCTTGGAGCTGGGCAGGGAGTTGACAGGGGCTGCTTTCAGTTTTTCTGGACCAAACATCTGTAAACCCTTGAGGCCATCAGGGATGGTGACTTGGAACCCAAATGGCTCCTTACCTGTTTTTTTTCCTGCTGAGGAAATACAAGAGAGTTAGGGGAATTAAATGCTCCTTACCTGTTTTGTTTTTTTTTTTCCTGCTGAGGAAGTACAAGAGAGTTATTGGAATTAAATGGCTCCTTACCTGTTTTTATTTTTTTTCCCAATAAGGAAATACAAGAGCGTTAGGGGAATTAAATCACTCGCTGTTCTGTAGTCCTCAGCAGTAACTGACCCGAGCAGTGAATGTCACTGCCAAGCACACCATCAATACAGGTCCATATAGAGTTTCCATCCCACAGAGTCATTGCAGCCAGGCTTTGCCCTTCCCTGCCCTGTGTGCAGCTGCAGGGGTGCAGCTCCTGTCCCCAGAGGCCCCTGCAGGATCCCAGCTCTGCTGCTGGATTCTGAGTTCTGCTGGGCAGGGGGAGAAGTGCTGGGCACACAGAACACGGCTGATTTGTTTTAAGGTCCTTGGTAACTGCTTGTGACATGCAGGCACAAGAGTCTATTAAACACACAGAATAACCTTAAATGGGGTGTTTGCATAGGGAGGATATAAAAAAGAAGGAAAACAATGCAAAGACATTTGCTGAACACCGACCTCTGCCACTTATTTCACATCTGTTCAACCAACCTCATCCTATTAGGAACGATTAATGTTTAAGGGACATGGAAAATAAAATGGCCATAATAAACAGACACTGCTAATGATTACCACTTAGTTCTGTGTTCTAGTGAATTAATAGCACGGCACAATGATGAGTGTTAGCTCTCAGTCCCAGCTATGGTGCTGAGCAGGGGCTTCACAGCCCCATGTCCCTGGCACAGCAGCTGAGGCTGCAGCTGACTGGGTGCACGAGCCAAGGACAGGGCACTCTCGAGGGAGAAGCAGATTTAGTGCCTCATAAGGAAATATTTTTATTTTTCTAATCATTCCTTTAGCAAGAGGGTTCACAGAAGGGCAGAAACTCTTCCTGTAAGCCCAGAGAGAGGGGGTCATTCCCTGAACCTGCAATGGGCTGCCAAATGGGCTGGGAGGAATAAAGTGATTCCTAGAACAGGTCAACATAAAATTCAAACAATAACTAAGGCAGAAGGCACAAATCTCAGCCATGAGCTCTGGTAATAATACATCCAGTATTAAAAACTACATGTCTGTCCCTTGGTTTTCCCCTTTGCCAGTGACCACATCTTCAGCTGGTGCTGGCATCCAGATTCCTAAATTAGAGGCCTTCCTGTGACAGTGTTCACAGGGGTTTTCAGGATGAGGGAAGAGACGAAGATTTAACTCTATATTTCAGAAAGCTTGATCTATTATTTTATTATATATAGTACATTATAATTGTAGTAAAAAGAAATAGAAAGAAAAAGTTCATGTCAGAAGACTAGCTAAGAATATCAAATATCATTCTTTGTTATCAAAGAATGATAACAAAAAGTAGCTCTCTCAGACTCTGAGAACTTTGATTGGCCATTAATTATAAACATCCAAGATGGGCCAATCAAAAATCCACCTGATGCATTCTACAGCAGCGGATAACAATTGTTTACATTTTGTTTCTGAGGCTTCAGCTTCTCAGAAAGGAAAAAAAATCCTAAGAAAAGATTTTCACAAAAAGATGTCTACGACACCTTCCTATCTGGATAATTTTTTGCATAAATCCTTTTTTTAGTGAGGTTTTAAATGTGATCTTCCCCACCATCCTTGAGGTCACTCTGGGGACTGGCCCTGCATGGGTGGGTGACAGGGCAGAGGCTGTGAGGGGACAAGGACCCAAGGGCTCCAGTTCACACCAGTGCTGGGGAGCAGTGACACTGGCTGGGGCCAGTGGTGGGTGGGTGGGATGTTTGACCTCCTCCTGAAGCCCGGGGTGATGGGACAGGATGAAGCTGGGGAGCAGTGACACTGGTTGGGGTCAGTGGCAGGTGGGTGTGATGTCTGACCCCCTCCTGAAGCCCTGGGTGATGGGACAGGATGGACAGCTGGCAGATGCCAGCGAGACAATGCCAGGGAAATCCAGACTTTTTACTGCTTGTCCATATGAAACCAAGATGGCCTTGGGCACACAAACAGCCACTGGCCTCCTGAGGTGCTGCCCCAGGCTCACAGGCAGTTCGAGGGCTCTCAGACTCGCACCCACAGAAAAGACCAGTGTGAAGACAAGGATGCTTTCCTTAGGTGGAAACTGGAGCCTGACAGAGCAATGGGCTCCTGGATAACCTGGAAGCCCATGCTGGATGAGAAGGAAATTTAAGACAAGCAAATGAGTTTCAGGGGAAGCTGTGCAGGGGCTCCCTTCCTCACTGAGGGTGTTGGCTGCAGCTGGGGCAGCTCCTGGCGGTGAGGAGGGGCCACCCTGGGCAGAGGGATGACCATTCCTGACCTCTGGGTATGGCAGAGGGTGATACACTGCCACAATGTTGAAGAAAAATTTCAAAGCCTTATATTTGATCCTCTCAACACCAAAAACTGGCAGCGACCAAGCGTGGCACATCCTGAGCCAGGCAGCAGAAAGCTGCCCTTTGCACTTACTGCAGGTGTCACAACATCTCTGCTGGATTTTAAACACAAATCAGAGGTTAGCAAAGGAAATTCATGTGAGGCAAGCAGTGGCAAAATGGTTCTGAAATTCAAGTAGAGCTTGGATCATGGATCACCAGAAAATACCTCCTGCCTTTATCACAGCTGTAAAAACTGCAGGAAGAATGCGTGGAATGCATATATGAAAGACCACAGTCACCTTGCCATAATCCCATACATGCATTTACATCACTGACTTAATGAAAAATAAGCCATGATTCATTCACTCTAGCCAGGCTGGTGGAAAATGACAGGAAAATAACAAGATATTTATGTATTTATCACTCTTTCTGAGAAACATTTAATAATGCTATTAAAGGCGATGACATCTTCTTTCACTTCAGGAAGCTCCTATCACTGTGATTAGCCAAGATGTTACTGAAGGACTGCCCTGGGTTCCTTCCTTCCTTCCTTCCTTCCTTCCTTCCTTCCTTCCTTCCTTCCTTCCTTCCTTCCTTCCTTCCTTCCTTCCTTCCTTCCGCCACTTCCTTCCTTCCTTCCGCCACTTCCTTCCTTCCTTCCTTCCTTCCCTTCCTTCCTTCCTTCCGCCACTTCCTTCCTTCCTTCCTTCACTTCCTTCCTTCCTTCCTTCCTTCCTTCCTTCCTTCCTTCCTTCCTTCCTTCCTTCCTTCCGCCACTTCCTTCCGCCACTTCCTTCCGCCACTTCCTTCCGCCACTTCCTTCCGCCACTTCCTTCCGCCACTTCCTTCCTTCCGCCACTTCCTTCCTTCCGCCACTTCCTTCCTTCCGCCACTTCCTTCCTTCCTTCCTTCCGCCACTTCCTTCCTTCCTTCCGCCACTTCCTTCCTTCCTTCCGCCACTTCCTTCCTTCCTTCCTTCCTTCCTTCCTTCCTTCCTTCCTTCCTTCCTTCCGCCACTTCCTTCCGCCACTTCCTTCCTTCCGCCACTTCCTTCCTTCCTTCCTTCCTTCCTTCCTTCCTTCCTTCCTTCCTTCCGCCACTTCCTTCCGCCACTTCCTTCCGCCACTTCCTTCCGGCACTTCCTTCCGCCACTTCCTTCCTTCCTTCCGCCACTTCCTTCCTTCCGCCACTTCCTTCCTTCCGCCACTTCCTTCCTTCCGCCACTTCCTTCCGCCACTTCCTTCCTTCCTTCCGCCACTTCCTTCCTTCCGCCACTTCCTTCCTTCCGCCACTTCCTTCCTTCCGCCACTTCCTTCCGCCACTTCCTTCCTTCCTTCCGCCACTTCCTTCCGCCACTTCCTTCCTTCCTTCCTTCCTTCCTTCCTTCCTTCCTTCCTTCCTTCCTTCCTTCCTTCCTTCCTTCCTTCCTTCCTTCCTTCCTTCCTTCCTTCCTTCCTTCCTCCCTTCCTTCCTTCCGCCACTTCCTTCCGCCACTTCCTTCCGCCACTTCCTTCCTTCCTTCCTTCCTTCCTTCCTTCCTTCCTTCCTTCCTTCCTTCCTTCCTTCCTTCCGACACTTCCTTCCTTCCGCCACTTCCTTCCTTCCTTCCTTCCTTCCTTCCTTCCTTCCTTCCTTCCTTCCTTCCTTCCGCCACTTCCTTCCTTCCTTCCTTCCTTCCGCCACTTCCTTCCGCCACTTCCTTCCTTCCTTCCTTCCTTCCTTCCTTCCTTCCTTCCTTCCGCCACTTCCTTCCTTCCGCCACTTCCTTCCTTCCGCCACTTCCTTCCTTCCGCCACTTCCTTCCTTCCGCCACTTCCTTCCTTCCGCCACATCCTTCCGCCACTTCCTTCCTTCCTTCCTTCCGCCACTTCCTTCCGCCACTTCCTTCCTTCCTTCCGCCACTTCCTTCCGCCACTTCCTTCCGCCACTTCCTTCCGCCACTTCCTTCCTTCCTTCAAACACTTCCTTCCGACACTTCCTTCCTTCCTTCCGCCACTTCCTTCCTTCCGCCACTTCCTTCCGCCATTTCCTTCCTTCCGCCACTTCCTTCCGCCACTTCCTTCCTTCTGCCACTTCCTTCCTTCCTTCCTTCCGCCACTTCCTTCCTTCCGCCACTTCCTTCCTTCCTTCCTTCCTTCCTTCCTTCCGCCACTTCCTTCCGCCACTTCCTTCCTTCCGCCACTTCCTTCCGCCACTTCCTTCCGCCACTTCCTTCCGCCACTTCCTTCCTTCCGCCACTTCCTTCCTTCCTTCCTTCCTTCCTTCCTTCCTTCCTTCCTTCCTTCCTTCCGCCACTTCCTTCCTTCCTTCCGCCACTTCCTTCCGCCACTTCCTTCCGCCACTTCCTTCAAACACTTCCTTCCTTCCTTCCTTCCTTCCTTCCTTCCTTCCTTCCTTCCTTCCTTCCTTCCGCCACTTCCTTCCTTCCTTCCGACACTTCCTTCCTTCCTTCCGACACTTCCTTCCTTCCTTCCTTCCTTCCTTCCTTCCTTCCTTCCGCCACTTCCGCCACTTCCGCCACTTCCTTCCTTCCTTCCTTCCTTCCTTCCTTCCTTCATTCCGCCACTTCCTTCCTTCCGCCACTTCCTTCCTTCCGCCACTTCCTTCCTTCCGCCACTTCCTTCCTTCCGCCACATCCTTCCGCCACTTCCTTCCTTCCTTCCGCCACTTCCTTCCGCCACTTCCTTCCTTCCTTCCGCCACTTCCTTCCGCCACTTCCTTCCGCCACTTCCTTCCGCCACTTCCTTCCTTCCTTCAAACACTTCCTTCCGACACTTCCTTCCTTCCTTCCGCCACTTCCTTCCTTCCGCCACTTCCTTCCGCCATTTCCTTCCTCCCGCCACTTCCTTCCGCCACTTCCTTCCTTCCGCCACTTCCTTCCTTCCTTCCTTCCTTCCTTCCGACACTTCCTTCCTTCCGCCACTTCCTTCCTTCCTTCCTTCCTTCCTTCCTTCCTTCCTTCCTTCCGCCACTTCCTTCCGCCACTTCCTTCCTTCCGCCACTTCCTTCCGCCACTTCCTTCCGCCACTTCCTTCCGCCACTTCCTTCCTTCCTTCCTTCCTTCCTTCCTTCCTTCCTTCCTTCCTTCCTTCCTTCCTTCCTTCCTTCCTTCCTTCCTTCCGCCACTTCCTTCCTTCCTTCCTTCCGCCACTTCCTTCCGCCACTTCCTTCAAACACTTCCTTCCTTCCTTCCTTCCTTCCTTCCTTCCTTCCTTCCGACACTTCCTTCCTTCCTTCCGACACTTCCTTCCTTCCTTCCGACACTTCCTTCCTTCCTTCCGACACTTCCTTCCTTCCTTCCTTCCTTCCTTCCTTCCTTCCTTCCTTCCTTCTGCCACTTCCGCCACTTCCGCCACTTCCTTCCTTCCTTCCTTCCTTCCTTCCTTCCTTCCTTCCTTCACTTCCTTCCTTCCTTCCGCCACTTCCTTCCTTCCTTCCGCCACTTCCTTCCTTCCTTCCTTCCTTCCGCCACTTCCTTCCTTCCTTCCTTCCTTCCTTCCTTCCTTCCTTCCTTCCTTCCTTCCTTCCTTCCGCCACTTCCTTCCTTCCGCCACTTCCTTCCTTCCGCCACTTCCTTCCTTCCGCCACTTCCTTCCGCCACTTCCTTCTGCCACTTCCTTCCTTCCTTCCTTCCTTCCTTCCTTCCTTCCTTCCTTCCGCCACTTCCTTCCTTCCGCCACTTCCTTCCTTCCGCCACTTCCTTCCTTCCGCCACTTCCTTCCTTCCGTCACTTCCTTCCTTCCGCCACATCCTTCCGCCACTTCCTTCCGCCACTTCCTTCCGCCACTTCCTTCCTTCCTTCCTTCCTTCCTTCCGCCACTTCCTTCCTTCCGCCACTTCCTTCCGCCACTTCCTTCCGCCACTTCCTTCCGCCACTTCCTTCCTTCCTTCAAACACTTCCTTCCGACACTTCCTTCCTTCCTTCCGACACTTCCTTCCTTCCGCCACTTCCTTCCTTCCTTCCTTCCTTCCTTCCTTCCTTCCTTCCTTCCTTCCTTCCGCCACTTCCTTCCTTCCTTCCGCCACTTCCTTCCTTCCTTCCGCCACTTCCTTCCTTCCTTCCGCCACTTCCTTCCTTCCGCCACTTCCTTCCGCCACTTCCTTCCTTCCTTCCTTCCTTCCTTCCTTCCTTCCTTCCTTCCTTCCGCCACTTCCTTCCGCCACTTCCTTCCGCCACTTCCTTCCGCCACTTCCTTCCGCCACTTCCTTCCGCCACTTCCTTCCGCCACTTCCTTCCTTCCGCCACTTCCTTCCGCCACTTCCTTCCGCCACTTCCTTCTGCCACTTCCTTCCGCCACTTCCTTCCTTCCGCCACTTCCTTCCTTCCTCCCTCCCTCCCTCCCTCCCTCCCTCCCTCCCTCCCTCCCTCTGTTGTTTTGCTGTTCCCACTCTAACTCTTCTGTGACTCTGGTTTTTGGTTAAAGACAATTCCAGATTCCCCTGAATGGTTTCCTCTGGAGCCAGGCTGGGAGAGCTGGGGGTGCTCTCCTGGAGAGGAGAAGGCTCCAGGGAGAGCTCAGAGCCCCTGGCAGGGCCTGAAGGGGCTCCAGGAGAGCTGCAGAGGGACTGGGGACAAGGGATGGAGGGACAGGAGCCAGGGAATGGCTGCCAGTGCCAGAGGGCAGGGATGGGTGGGAGATTGGGAACTGGGAATTCCTGGCTGGGCTGGAATCCTAGCAGTGTGAGGCTTTAGGGTCCCTTCCAACCCAAACCTTTCTGGGTTTCTCTAACACCAAAATGTGAACTGCAAGATCCCAGAATATCCAGTGTATTCCTGTTTCCTTCCCCCTGTTCCCAGCTTGCTGCAAGATGCATGCCCCATCCCAGAATGGACAGGATCTGAGATGTTCAATGTCTCAGTGCCCCAGGGGAAGCCACAGGAGAGGACTGAGCCGCCCTGGGAGCCGGGAATGATCACTGCCACTTTATTCTGAGCTCTCCAAAGCTGTGAAAGTTTGATAAATCAAATGTATTCATTTTTCACACTCCCAAACACATGTTATCTCACTGTAATGTGATTTCAGTCTCCCTAGAGAGACCTCTGCAGGAAGCTGGCATCTTGTGCTTAACACAAAAAACTCTCTTCTCCACCAGAAAATTTACTTAAAATTTAAAATAATCAAGTAAACAGCCTAAGAGTGAAAAACATAAGGAGAAGTGATACTGCAAATAAAAACTGCATATAACATGTCCCAGCCCTGGGTTTTCATTTTTCTTTGTTGGAAAGATCTGGATGTAGAAATGCAGCAGAATAAGTTTTCTATGTAGAGTATAAAATATAAACCAAATCATATCAGTGAAAGGTGATGGTGCTGACCTTCAAAATGAGCCTAAAACACCTCCAGGCTGGCTGCAGTCCTGGATAAAAAGAGTAACAGCAGAACCCCACAACCATTTACTGATGGTTGCATCTTTTGGCACAGCTCAGCCCCTCCTGTGCAGTTTAGCAGAGCTGTGCACAACAGCAGGCACCTGCTGACCCTGGGTGTCTCTAGAATCTAATTTGGGGGAAAAATTTAAAGAGGGATAGATATTGTAAAAATTAAGGGAAAACAACTACAAAAACCCCCAAACCCCAAACATAAACCCTCACAAGGATACAGGAGCAGATGCCAGAAGTGATGAACGTTTGATGCTATTAGAAACCATGGTGGTCCAACACTGTGCAGGAATTCCCATCCCTCTGACAGAATTTGACATAAAAATGAAAGAGGAGATTGAAATAACAGCCCTCACTTCTGCAATGGTCCTTATCTCTGTGGTGTTTGCTAACAGTACTCACAGGCAAAGCACAAGGGTGGAAACCAGAATTGCAGCATTTACTGAGCACACTTCTTCTTGAAGATAGGAAGAAATATCACATCCAGCATAAACCACTGCAATTTGGGAAGGAACAGCCAGATCACACCTGTAACCACGGCCAGACTGCCACTTCTGCCCAAAAACCTGCAGAAAAGCAGCCACACGAAGGAGGAACACTGAGCTGTTGGCACTACTTTTACCATGTATTTCAGAATGATTAAAGAAAAATTCAAGACCTGTTTTAGACAGTGGCACCATGGGCACACACTTGTGGTAGCACCATGGAACCACAGAGCCACGTATGATTTGGATTGGAAGGAACCCTGGAGGTCATGTTTGTCCCCAACCATAGCAGGGACACCTCCCACTATCCCAGGGTGTCCTAGCCCAGTGTCCAGCCTGGCCTTGGACACTGCCAGGGATCCAGGGGCAGCCACAGCTGCTCTGGGCACCTGTGCCAGGGCCTGCCCATAATGATGGGGCTGGGGCACAGGTCTGATGGAGCTGGAGGGGCTGGGCAGGGGCTGCAGAATCCCTGAGGAGCTGGGCAGGGGCTGCAGAATCCCTGAGGAGCTGGGCAGGGCTCACCTGGAGCAAAGGAGGCTCAGGGGCCCTGGTGGCTCTGCACAGCTCCTGCCAGGAGGGCACAGCCAGGGGGAACACAGACGGGAACAGAGGGAACAGCTCAGGCTGGCCCAGGGAACGTTTGGATTGGAAATTGGAAGCGTTCCTTCATGGCAAGGATTGTGTAGTCCTGGCATGTGCTGCCAGGGCAGGGGTGGAATTCATAAAACACATGGAGGTGACACTTGAGGCCATGGTTTAGTGGTGATCATGGTGGTGGTGCTGGCTGATGGTTGGACTTGCTCATCTTTGGGGGCTTTTCCAGCATAAATGCTTCCATGGTTCTGTGGTTCTGTATCTCCTGCATCAATACCTCTGCAGTCAATATTTGGGTGTAAAATCCTCCATGAATCCTGGAGGGTGGATGGCCCTAAGAAGGATTAAAAAAGCCTATTTTTCCTTCATTCTGTGAGAGCCAGTGAAACCAAGCACAAAGATGTATCTGCAGCAGCTTTGAATAAAAATAACATTGTTTTTCTTAGAGCATTTATAGAAGAGAGCTGGAGTGATGCTGGAGCATCTCTACATCCAAACTTGTTACTGAGGGTTAAGTTTTCACTTTGGACTGTAAAAACATTCTGTAAAACAAGAATAATACTAAATAAACTGCTTTTAAGTACTTTTTACCTGGGTATAAAACAAAGATCAAAGAGAGCCTGCATTTCCTGCTGCTGTGATTTGCCTTTCAGTTTACAAGGAAAATTTTTTTCACTTTAAAGAAAAGGGAAAAAACTAATAATAAATAAAGATCTTAGGAACCAACCTCAGGGTAGCATCTGGGCTCTGCTCCATCCACACACAAACCCATCCTAACAGGAGGACCAGCAGGGGTGGCCCAGCCTTGCCTTGGATGAGTCCCCTTGATACTCTGGTTCTCCTTTTCCTCCTTTCCTTCAAGTTTTATCCCTTCCAAAGGGCAGGAAGAAATTAAAACATCTCTTTAAGTGTTCCCAGTATGTTCTGCCTTATTTCTTTCCCAGTTCTCATGCAAGAGCTTGGCTTTCCACTCCTGATAGTCTGTGTGAGCACCTCAGACTGTCTGTGAGGGAATGACATTGGCTTTAGTGAATCACTCACCAAAACCAGCCCAAACGGGATCTTAGGAGAGATGGATGTGTCTCTGGTGAGAGGCACTTTGCACAGGGTCTGATCAAGAATTTTTCTGCTTTCTTTAAAATGTTTCCAAGGGAGATGCTGCAGCTGTCACCTCAGGCTGAACCCGAGGAGGGAAACTTCACTGCTGAGAAATAAACACAGCAGTTAAATACGGCTCCTGCTCAGCTGAGGAAACATCCACCCTGACACTTAACAGAGAAAGATGGAAGCTCTCCTGCATGAGGAAATCCTGCTCATTAAATGATCTGCAGAGAGCAGCTTCTTAACTAAAGCCAGGAACAATCGCAGCAGGGTGAGCAATGGCACTCGTTCCAGGCAGGGCTCACAGGAGCGGAACAAAGGCCCGCTGACCTGGAACACGCACAAATAAATGAAACCCACTCTTCAAAGCCTGGCCACAGAAGCTGCTTAAGAACAGTTGTTTCACAGCATTTTCGAGTACTTCATTGAGCACTTAAAAGATCACCACCCCTTGCATTGTGCACTCCAGTGCATCATTGGGTAAGCGCTGCCTTCCTTCCCCGAGCCTGGCAGGGGCTGGGGGCCTCCAGTCCAGGTGATCCTGGAAACTGGGTGATCCCTTGGACCTTGGTGATCCCTGGGAGCCAGGTGATCCCTCAGAGCTGGGTGATCCCTGAAAGCTGGGTGAGCCCTGGGAGCTGGGTGAGCCCTCAGAGCCAGGTGAGCCCTGGGATCCAGGTGATCCCTTGGAGCTGGGTGATCCCTGAAAGCTGGGTGAGCCCTGGGAGCTGGGTGATTCCTCAGAGCCAGGTGAGCCCTGGGATCCAGGTGAGCCCTGGGATCCAGGTGATCCCTTGGAGCTGGGTGAGCCCTGGGAGCTGGGTGAGCCCTCAGAGCCAGGTGAGCCCTGGGATCCAGGTGATCCCTTGGAGCTGGGTGATCCCTGAAAGCTGGGTGAGCCCTGGGAGCTGGGTGATTCCTCAGAGCCAGGTGAGCCCTGGGAGCTGGGTGAGCCCTGGGATCCAGGTGATCCCTTGGAGCTGGGTGAGCCCTCAGAGCCAGGTGAGCCCTGAGATCCAGGTGAGCCCTGGGATCCAGGTGATCCCTCAGAGCCAGGTGAGCCCTGGGAGCTGGGTGAGCCCTGGGAGCTGGGTGAGCCCTGGGAGCTGGGTGATCCCTCAGAGCCAGGTGAGCCCTGAGATCCAGGTGAGCCCTGGGAGCTGGGTGAGCCCTGAAAGCTGGGTGAGCCCTGAGAGCCAGATGAGCTCTGGGATCCAGGTGATCCCTTGGAGCTGGGTGATCCCTCAGAGCCAGGTGAGCCCTGGGAGCTGGGTGATCCCTTGGAGCTGGGTGAGCCCTGGGAGCTGCGTGATCCCTCAGTCCCTGGTGTTCCCCTGGAACCAGGTGATCCCTTGGAGTCTGGTGATTCCTCAGAGCTGGGTGATCCCTCCCGGCCTGGCCAGGCTTTGCAGCAGGGCACACACGGGCACCATTGGCAATCCCACACTGGCACCATTGGCAATCCCACGCTGGGCACCATTGGCAATCCCACGCTGGCAGAGCCACAAGGGTCCCTGAGCCTCCTTTGCTCCAGGTGAGCCCCTGCCCAGCTCCTCAGGGATTCTGCAGCCCCTGCCCAGCTCCCTCAGGGATTCTGCAGCCCCTGCCCGGCTCCTCAGGGATTCTGCAGCCCCTGCCCAGCTCCTCAGGGATTCTGCAGCCCCTGCCCAGCTCTTCAGGGATTCTGCAGCCCCTGCCCAGCTCCCTCAGGGATTCTGCAGCCCCTGCCCAGCTCCTCAGGGGTTCTGCAGCCCCTGCCCAGCTCCTCAGGGATTCTGCAGCCCTTTCTCATCTCCACTCCCTGCCCTGGACACACTCCAGTCCTCAGTGTATTTTCTGTCCTGAGGTGGCCCCCAGGATTCGAGGTACTGGCACACCTAATGCAGAGGGGGGGTCCTCCTCTGGTGACCCCACCCCAAGCTCTGCTGACCTCGCTGCTCTCCCCATGGCAAGACCCCCCCCCAATCCCTGAATTTAAAGCAAGTGGTTTTGCTCTTCCTAACAGACTTCAAAGAAAACTTGGTCTGAGCAATGTCTGGAAAATACTGATCAGCCAGAATATCCTTGTGCACCTGAGGAGAAAACATAATGAAGCTGAAGATGATACCACACAGCTGGGATGGCCTCTAAGGAATGGGCCATTTATTCCATCTACAGTGAACTTTAAGCAATACTCTGGGTTGTTCAGCATTTCAGCTATGATTCTTCCTCTGAAAGAGAAAGAAAGGGGAACAAGAAAAAACCCTGCATTTCCTACACTGTCACGTCTTTTAAATTCTGAGGGTGATCTGAGTGTGCTATTTCAGACACACTCAAATATACAGTAATGCCATCATTCATAGCAAGCAGTGCTTGCCTAAAACAAGGCTATTAATCCTTGGTGGTGTATTTAAATGGCAAGCTTAGCTCAGGAGAGGGCCCTCTGTGAGGGCAGAGATGACAGGTCTCACTTTGGGCAGCGGGCTCTCACCTCTGTGTTGCTCGGATCCCTCCTGGGAGCGTGGTGGCTTTGGCACATCTGGCTGTGCTGCTCCTTCATCCCCAGCATCCACAGCTCAAAATCCACCATGATGCCATTCCCCATTTTACCTGCTCAGATCCCTCCTGGGAGGGGAGCAAAATCCATCATGAGTTCTTCCCCTGCTCGGATCCCTCCTGGGAGCACGGTGGCCTCGGCACCTCTGTCTGTGCCGCTCCTTCATCCCCAGCCACCCACACCTCAACAAAATCCATCATGAGTGCCATTCTCCACTCCAGCTGCTCACATCCCTCCTGGGAAGGGAGCAAAATCCATCTCAAGTGCCATTCCCCACCTCACCTGCTTGGATCCCTCCCAGGAACATTGCACTGCTCCTTTGTCCCCAGCATCCACAGCTCCAATAAAGTCCATCATGATGCCATTCCCCACTTCACCTGCTTGGATCCCTCCCGGGACCATGGTGGCCTCAGCACCTCTGACATTGTGGTGGTCCTTTGTCCCAGCATCCACAGCTCCAAAAAATCCATCTTGAGCACAATTCCCCACTTCACCTGCTCAGATCCCTCCTGGGGGCACAGCAGCCTCAGCATCTCTGACATTGCACTGCTCCTTCATCCCCAGCATCCACAGCTCAAAAAACAATCCATCATGATGCCATTCCCAACCTCATCTGCTTGGATCCCTCCTGGGGGCACGGTGGCCTCGGCACTTCTGACATTGCACTACTTCTTCATCCCCAGCATCCACAGCTCAAAGTCCACCATGAGTGCCATTCCCTACTTCTCCTGCTGGGATCCCTCCCAGGAAGGGAGCAAAATCCATCCTGAGTGCCGTTCCGCACTCCACCTGCTCACATCCCTCCTGGGAGTGCAGTGTCCTCGGCTCCTCTGACATTGCACTGCTCCTTCATCCCCAGCATCTACAGCTCAATCATGATGCCATTCCCCACTTCACCTGCTCAGATCCCTCCCAGGAGCATTGCCCTGCTCCTTCATGCCCAGCATCCACAGCTCAAAATCCATCACAATGCCATTCCCCACTTCACCCAGCAGCAGGGCAAAGTGAGACCCAGGCTGAATTATCATCCCAGGACCCTGCTCATGCCATGCTCAGAGAGATCAGCCAGGCATTTGGAGACCACATTTTGTCATGCTCATGAACTCCAGCCTTTACTTTCCTGACCTACCAATCTTTCATCTCTCTCAAGTGCTAAATTAATCTTATTTAGAAATGTCAATTAAAGCGGTCAATTTTTTGATGGAATTAGAAAGTACTTGATATCTTTGCTGCCCTTTAATTTTATGAAACAGGAGAGACTAATCCTGCAAAAATAAAGCCCCTCCAGCGATAAGCTTGGCTTAAAATATTAATTTTTAATGACATTATGTTGGAACAAAATATTTTTTTCTCTTTTTGTAAACAGACAGAAGACTATATTTGCACTACTTATGAAAGGAGGTATTAGTACAAAAATGAACCTACGGAGGCAAAGACAATGTGGAGTGGGCTGTTCAGCAGTTTTTAAGGAGTTAACCTTGGCCCAAATTTCAAAAAACACCTTAGCAGAAACTTACTTGCTTAATTAAGCATCAAGGTTTTGTACTCTTTTTCCTATTTTAGTGTTTTTAAGGAAGGAAATGAACACATTTAACATCTCCCCTCCTGATATGGACTGCAACGGGCCCAATTAGGGCAATGAGCCATCTCCCAGCTGACGTCAATGGCGTGATGCAAACGGCTCTGAAGGCAGCACTGGCCTGACCGCCCTTGTGAGGAGATCCCTGGCTGGACACACTGACCCCTAAAACCCTCAGTGAGATCCCTGGCTGGACCCACTGTCCCCCAGAACTCACCAAAACCCCTTGGTGAAGAGATCCCCTGGCTGTCCTCAACGACCCCCAGGCCCCCACTGACCCCCTCCTTGGTGAGGAGATCCCTGGCTGGACCCACTGACCCCCAGACCCTCACTGCCACCCCGGGGCTTTTGCCAAGGCCCATCCACAGAGTGCCCTCAAGCCTCCAAAGCCCCTGAGGGATGCAGTGGCATCTCGCCCCTGTGGTGTCCCCTGGGCTGAGGGACACAGTGGCACAGGCAGTGGCAGCCGTGTGCAGGTGGGTAACAGCTGGGTACCACTGCGCACAGGTGGATAAAGTGTCCCCACATTTGCTCAGGGCTGCAGCTGTCTGCCCACTTGTCCTTCTAGATCCTTCCCATGTCCCGGAGGTGTCACAGCCCCAGGGAACATGGGGCACAACGTGACAAGCTCCAAAGATGGAAGGCAGCAGTGGGGAGTGGCAGATGTCACATCATCTGTGCTCAGCCTGGTACAGGATACCCCCAGCCTCATCCGTGGGGTGCTGACCCAGGTGTGGGTACAGCATCCCCCAAAACTCATCCACGGGATGCTGAACAAGGTGTGGGTACAGAATCCCCCAAACCTCATCCATGGGATTCTGACCACGTGTGGGATGTCCTTCCCACCCTCCCAAAGCCAGGATCTTCCCACAGCTGGCACCAGCTCTCTCTTTATCTTCTCTGTGGCACCAGCAGGGCTGGAATTTGGGATTTCACTTGTGAACATAGCTGTTTCAGACAGAGCTGACGCTGTGATCACTGAGATGCAGCTGCACCCCAGCACCCATGCCTGGGCATCAACCAGAGCCAGTGTGAGCAGTGGGGTACAGCCTGTGCCCCTTTAGGGTGCCTGTCCCCACTGCAGCATCTCCCTGAGCTGCTGGGCATCAACCAGAGCCAATGTGAGCAGTGGGGTACAGGCTGTTCCCCTTTAGATGCCTGTGCCCACTGCAGCACCTCCCTGGGGTCCTGGGCAGGCCAAGGGGGTCAGACACAAGGGCAGACCCCAAACCTTCCCCTACAGCCAGGGCTGGGCAGCCAGGGCTGCTGGAGGCTCAGAGGAAGCAATTTGAGCATTTTCGCAGCAGCAATTAATGACAAAGAGAGGATTAGGGCAGCGGCAGGACAGCGGGCACGGGCAGTGACAGCAGCTCCTCATGCTGGATCTCTCACGCTGGAGGTTTTTGGGGGCTGCCACGGGCCCCAGGGAGCTGCTCTGCCCGTGACTGAGCTCAGCAATTCCCTTTCAATATGTGCTTAATAAAACCCTGTTTAAAGAGCAGCACAATGGCCACTGGCCTCACGCTGCCCTGCCTTCTCTCCAGACAATTTTTCCAGAGACTGGGTTTTTGTGCTAAATGAGCCCACAGGCAGCTCCATCTCTGCTGCAGTTCTATATCCACTGATAACACCATCAAAGCCATTTCTGGGTGCATTTCATGTGAAAATGGGTGAGACTGGCAGCAAAGGGCTGCTGTGCCCCAGTGCTCACAGTGACTCCCCAAGGCAGAACTGAGGGGACCTCACGTGCCAGGCACCTGTCCCCAGGTAACAAACCCTGCTGTGCCTTTCATGCTTTCCCCTTTCCTTCTGAAATGCTCCCACACTGAGTGTCTGTAACAGACAGGGACTCGTGTTCAGTGATCTTTGTGAGAGATTTTTAAAAATACATCAGGCTTAACATCAATAGCCAAGACAGGGAGCCACATTAATAAATCCATGGGCACTAAACCAAGGATTATTTTTATCTGGCTGAGATAGTGGTTTTTATTATAAAATGTTCTTCAACAGCAAAACCAATGATGTCACCACTAATCAGGAGCTGACAAGAGCAGAAAGCAGAAAAATCAGCGGATGGAATATGTGGTACCAAGCACAGGGACAGGACCCAGAAAAGCTCCTTCTGAAGAGCAGCAGCTGAAAGTAAAATCTGGATTCTGGTCAGAGATTTTCCTGCAAGTGCCTCAGTTTTGGTAAATTCTCCTGTTCGACAGAGGGTCAGGTCAGGAGCCATCTCTGCATCTCTCCTGGTTTTCCTGTGGCTCCAGCAGTGCCTGACTTTGGGCCAAGCCCAGCAGCCTGGGGGAAAGCTCAACCCTGGGCAGGCAGGGCTCAGTGCAGAGCCAGCCCAGGCTGGGTGCACAGCTGAGCCAGACACCCCCAGGGGCTCTGTAGCCTCGGCTATTCCTCACATTTTGTTATTTGTTTGGGTTTTTAATTCATGGAAGATGTTCAGGGAACAAAAAGCATAGTGGAGAATGAGAATAGAAGTTCATTATTAAAAATAGAATAGAATAGAATAGAATAGAATAGAATAGAATAGAATAGAGAGGAGAGATTGAGAATGAGAACAATAGTTCAGTACATTGTTAAAAATGGAATGGAATTGAATAGAATAGAATACGATACGATACGATACGATACGATACGATACGATACGATACGATACGATAATAGAGCATTTCTACTGGAAGGGATCCCCAGTACTCATCTGTTCCAACTGCCTGACCACTTCAGAGCTGACCAGGCCTTAAGGACATTGTCCAATATTATGGATATTTCCTTCTTGGATGCTCCAGGTGCAGTCCAGTGTGCCAGCACAGCTCCCACTGTGGCACAGGGCAGTGCCCAGCCTGAGCCCAGAGCGAGGCATGCTGGTGGCTGGTCCCAAACCACGAGCCCTGAGCCCGAGTGGGCCCAGAGACAAGCTGGGTCTGGCATCGACTGAGCACAGAGACAGCTGGAGGAACCCCTGACACTGTGGTGCAGAGCCCTGCTGCCCTCCAGGGCTGACCCCCAGCTTCCAGCACAGGAGGGGCTGATCCAGGGCTGCAAATGCAATCACAGAGCCACAGAATCACAGAGCCACCTCGGAGGGCTTGGGAAAGGCCTCCCAAATCATCCAGGTCCCCAAATGCCACATGCACAGGGCTTTTAAACCCCTACGGGAATGGGCACTCCATCCCTGCCCAGCAGCTGCGCCAGGCTGGACAGCCTTTCCAGGAGGGAATTTCCCCAAAATCCACCCTGAGCTCCCCTCAGGGATTCTGCAGCCCCTGCCCAGCTCCCTCTGTGCCACTGGGGACAGTGGCACAGATGTGCTGAGCTGCCTTGGTTTGCACCACTCACCTCAGTACACACCTCAGCAGACTGGATTGCTGGGTTGAGGGTTTTTTCTCTCTGTTTTTTAAAGATCTTATTAAATAATTAGCCGGGCCTTGCAGTGTGACAATGCCACAGGACTGGTTTCAACAGGGAAAACCAACCCTGCCTGGTGCGCCTGGGGCCGTGCCCAGAGCTGGGAGCAGAGAGGAACAAAACTTCTCCAGCAGCAGCAGCAGCTCTGCCAGGCAGGGATTGTGAGCAGAGTTTATGGACCAAGAATACACCTGCATTCAGCACAGTGTCTCTTTTCAACACAAAATACCTTCCTGGCTCCAAGATCCCTTTTCTGATTAAAGTTTTTGAAAGCGGCGCACTCCTGTAATGCATTTTGATGAAATCCCATTCTCCAGTGAAATTGTTATAGTGGATAACTTCCAGGCAACAGTGGCAAGCACGGCTGTTAATCAGGATCAGGAGAATATAGAGAGCCTGCAAACCCAGCATTAAGCCACCTATGACAGGCAGTCCCCAAATTCATGGCTCACACAGAGCAAACTTATTTTGGAGAGCAGAATTACAAAGATATAAAACCAGGGGAAAAAAGCCTTGAAAGCCAGCACGTCAGTGATTACCTTCACAGCGCTCCATTCCCCAGCTGACACTAGGGAGCTGGGCTTTAGCTGCCAGAGCACAGGCTGAAATCCTTCCTGCCCAGGGTTAATGCAGGAACAACCCAGCCATTTGTTACTGGGTGTTGGGGAAGATGAAACAGGAAAGCCTTATCAATATGATTGCCTGGCCAAAGATTTGGAGAATATGGAAACTGCAAGTGAGATTGAAATGAAAGCAAGCTTTGACATCCCTCAGTTACTGAACACCTGGAAAACAATGGTGTGGCCAGCTGAAGGTGATCCCCTTGTGATGGAACAACACCCTCTGCTTGCAGACAGGCCCAAGGGTCCGAGCAGACCCTACAGCTTGGCAGAAGGGCCCAAAGAGGAGTTTTTAGGGTTTAAAATGTAACACAGTGTGGTAATATAATGATTCTTATAGGCTGTATGTAAATGCTATAGGATTTGTATCTTGTACTGGATTGGTTAGTGAGAAATAGAATATTCAGCACAGAAGACAATTTATGGTATTGGAACAGGAACCTCGCTCTCTTATTGTCCTTTACTCTCTCTTTCTCTCTCATCCTCTTTTTCACTCTCTTTACTTCTCTCAGGCCTGCTCTGGGCTGTGTTTGGCAGCTCCCAGCAGGGCCCTGCACCCAGGCCCTGTGCAATAAACCCCAAATCCCAGCAGGGCCCTGCACCCAGGCCCTGTGCAATAAACCCCAAATCCCAGCAGGGCCCTGCACCCAGGCCCTGTGCAATAAACCCCAAATCCCAGCAGGGCCCTGCACCCAGGCCATGTGCAATAAACCCCAAATCCCAGCAGGGCCCTGCACCCAGGCCCTGTGCAATAAACCCCAAATCCCAGCAGGGCCCTGCACCCAGGCCCTGTGCAATAAACCCCAAGTTCCTGACCTGGCTGCGGAGATCTCTGCTCTCCATCCATCCTGACTGTCCTACCCCCAATTCTCCTACACCTGGGCATCAGCAGCAGCACCTGAAATGGGTGAGATAAGCTGGGGATGGATGAAGGGAGCACCTGCTCCAAACCCTCATTCTGGGGACAGAGGTGCAGCTCACTCAGGGGTGTCACCAGGCTGGGGCTCAGGTGGGCACTGTCCCCCTCCTGTTGGGGCACTGCTCCCCAAATCACTCACAAATTCAGATTAAGCTTTAACTGGGGACAGACAGCTCAGAATTATGTGGGGCAAGAGGGGTTTGGAGGCCAGGGAGCACGGGGTCAGGAGTTGTGAGGGTCTGCAGGGAGTTAAAGGGCTGTACTGGGATCCTAGAGAAAATATATTTGGGGTTGAATTACCTCCCTTCCTGCCATGAGATGGGCTTTTATTCCTGTGCTATTTTGAGTCTCTTCAAGAGCAGGAACATGCCTCCATGAGGCTCCTGAGGTGCTGCAGAACATGAATTCAGGAGAGCAGAGAACAGATGTAAAAGACTCAGGGAGAGGCTGACCAAACTGTCTGATGATCTCCTCTGTAAATGGTCATTACCTGGCTGATAAAGGGATCCAGGTGATTTGGGCAGCACTGACCAATGACTTATTGCAGAAAACAGGAAGGTTGATGCACTGTCCAGCCTTACATGAACACATGATGTTCATTCACTCCTAGGGCCCACGACCTGGAGTCCATCAGCCTCTATAATTAAACACACTGCTCTGTGAATTCTATAAATAAGGCCAAAAGTTGCTAATGGAGTGTCTTAAATTCTGTTAACATTCATTTAATCTCTTTGGCTTCTCTTTAAACACACATTTAAAATTCTAATCACTGAAAAAGGATTTTAATAAGACACAATGTTAATGAAATATGTGAAGGAGTTATTGAAAGAAAGAATTGTTGGAAAAAAATGCAAGAAAGAAAAAGGAAGCAGGCTAAGCTGAACTGGCATGGAAATCCAGCCAGGGAGCTATTTAAAGGCTAAGGAAAAGCATGGATGTGTCCTAGGATAGCATGATTTTAAAAGGCTTTTTTGTACTAAATACTTGTTCTTTGGATTAATTAGGGGATTATGCTTTGAAACTGTTCCAGCTCTATCATTTGCAGTTTTACTTCCACCTTGCTGGCCCACAGCTCCTGAGATGGGAACACTTTGGGTGGGGATGATTCAGTGTACAGAAATGGGAGCAAAGATTTTCCACCTCACACTGCTTTCCTGCCATATCTGTGCCATGAACTTCTATTCACTTTTTATTACTTTTTTCAACTGTATTGACCCTTTTCCAGGATGAAGATGGAAAAATCATGACAGTGGTAATTTGCAGAATAATTTGCAGCATAAACAATGCAGCATAAAACAATTCATAAAAAATCATGATAGTGATAATTTGCAGAATAATTTCCAGCATAAACAATTCTCAATTTTCCTCCTTTTAGTAGCACAATTTTAAATAAACGTCAGCAATTGCATTGGGGGACCAATGGCACAGCACAGTGACTTGGGGTGTGCAAGACCGGGTTGGGCAGGGCTTGGGGAAACCTGGACCACGGAATTGTCTCTGGCCATGGCAGGGGTGGGACAAGGTGAGCTTTAAGGTCTGTCCCACTCCAAAGCACTCTTGGATTGTGTGCTCCCATCACTGATTTGTGAACATTCCATGACTTTTCCCTGTGAACATTCCATGACTTTTCCCTGCTCCCCCAGGTATTTGCAAGATCCCATCACCTGTGTTGGAGCACACACAGAGGTGCAGGACTGCAAGGATAAATCCTCAGTTCCTTTCCTCATAAACAGGCAGTTTGAAATGCATTGCCTTGGTCCTGGAATGCACTTCTGGGGTTTGGACACACTCCCTTGCTAGGGAACACTTTTGAGACTCTCTCTAACTGCAGCAAGGCAAAAATTGCCCAGCAGCGTTCCCAGAGCCAGAATTGGGCCATTTCATGCCCAATTTACAATACGGAGAGTCAATACATATCATTAACGTGAGCAGGCAGGGGACAATCATCTGTGTTACTAGAGCTGGCTGTGATTAGCTGCTGCAGGCATCAGCAAAGTGTCACAGAAGGATGTGGAAACTCTCCTTGGGCACACACTTACGGACTCCAAATGCCCTTTGCACTTTTGGTTTGCACTCTGCCATAGCTGAGCCATTGTACAGGCAATTTCTTGTACTCTGCCATACCTGAGCCACTGAACAGGCAATTTCTTTTAAAATAACAATAACTTTGAGTAACAACCCTCTTGGCCAAGGCACCAAGCTGCTGGTCCCAAATGAGCTGGGCCCTCCTTGCCTTCCCTCCTGTCCATAACTGGTGATGCCATGAAGCCAAACTGGGCCACGCAATCCCAAACTCTGAATTTCTGAGCATGCAGTTTCCTGCCCAGGCACTCCGTTCATCAGCAAATGCTGCTGCCATATTTTGCTGAATCTACTATTCCAATCAGCCATATGGGAGGAAATCTGTAAATTACATTACAGCAATTAATACACACTTACACAGTTTGTAGGAAAGTGTTGAAGGAATTATGATACAGGAAGCAAACACACTAAAGCCAAACAATGGAGCTGTATGAATATTTAATTCCTGTAATTTATTTAAAGTGGTAAAACACAGCGTAGGCTCACCTTCAGAGCACCTGCTCAGATGGAGCATTCTCTCTCTCTTTCAACAATCTTATGTAGTTTCAGGAGATTCCATAGATTAGCTCACTGTAATTAATTTTTTATCCAAATAAATGGGAGGAAAATAGGTGCAAACCCTTGACTGCTTGCTCAAAAAGGGAGTGTTTGCTTCCAGAGGGAGCCTCACACATTGTCACAAGGGATGGAGGGACAGGAGCCAGGGAATGGCTCCCAGTGCCAGAGGGCAGGGCTGGGTGGGAGATTGGGAACTGGGAATTCCTGGCTGGGCTGGCATTGCCAGAGCAGCTGTGGCTGCCCCTGGATCCCTGGCAGTGCCCAAGGCCAGGCTGGGCACTGGGGCACCCTGGGACAGTGGGAGGTGTCCCTGCCATGGCAGGGGTGGGGTGGGATGAGATTTGAGGTCCCTTTAACCCAAACACTTCTGGGATTCTGCAGTGTTGGGAGTTACTCTGAAATGCAGTCAGGCTGCTGGTGACAGCCAAGAACAAGGGACTGTCACCCTCTGGGTGCCATTTCCAGTCTCTTTTCAAGACCAAAGCCATGGATTTTGGGGCTTTCACACCCACCACAAGCTGGGGTGCTCCCATTGCAGAGCTGGCCCAAGGAAGGCACAGCTTTGGTAGCTCTGTCAGCTCTGTCAGCTAACAAACACATCCTTTGCTAATGCCACTGTGGTGTGTGAATGCCAAAACCAGAACAGCACATTTGCAGGAAACAAATAAACCCACACTGCAACAATGCTGAGCAGCTGCTGGCCACTGATACAGCCTGGTAAATCCCTATCATTCAGTGCTGGGTTTGGTACCTCACCTGAAAAAAGCTGTGTGTTTGGTTTGGGGTTTTTTAATGTTTAAACAGAATTCACCTCTTGCTTTATAAGCACATCAGACGTATTGAATTGAAAGATGATTTTTCTTTCCTCCAAGCAATTATCACACAATTCCTGAATAACCTCTCTAATTTCTGCTATTCTGGGGCACAGTCTGTTCCCATTTCGTGGATGCTCTGTTCAATTTCTGTTGTTTAAGTTTGCTCCTCGCACCAGCAGCAGGAGAGCCCTTGACCATCCTGTTTCCCTGGGTCTGTGTTGTGCCTCTTCAGCACACAAAACAAACAAAAAAGCCAAATAGATGATGAGCATTAGCCAGTGAGTTCAGAAATGAGAATGGTTTGATGTCTGAGAAACAAAGCTGTGATTAACTCTGGGCTTAGGGAACAAGCCAGCAACAAGACACAAACAAACAAACCTTTGTGTTTTAACAAACAGGAAAAGTTCATCTTAATCCAAGTTCTCCCATTTGCTACTGCCAGAACCTGCGAGAGGAGAGGAGAGGAGAGGAGAGGAGAGGAGAGGAGAGGAGAGGAGAGGAGAGGAGAGGAGAGGAGAGGAGAGGAGAGGAGAGGAGAGGAGAGGAGAGGAGAGGAGAGGAGAGGAGAGGAGAGGAGAGGAGAGGAGAGGAGAGGAGAGGAGAGGAGAGGAGAGGAGAGGAGAGGAGAGGAGAGGAGAGGAGAGGAGAGGAGAGGAGAGGAGAGGAGAGGAGAGGAGAGGAGAGGAGAGGAGAGGAGAGGAGAGGAGAGGAGAGGAGAGGAGAGGAGAGGAGAGGAGAGGAGAGGAGAGGAGAGGAGAGGAGAGGAGAGGAGAGGAGAGGAGAGGAGAGGAGAGGAGAGGAGAGGAGAGGAGAGGAGAGGAGAGGAGAGGAGAGGAGAGGAGAGGAGAGGAGAGGAGAGGAGAGGAGAGGAGAGGAGAGGAGAGGAGAGGAGAGGTGCCCTGGTGCCAAGCAGCAGAGGCCAGTGCATGGCAGAGAGGGCTCTGGGAGCTCCTCTCTGAGGAGCCCTTGAGCCCTGACCCTGCTGCCACCAAACCCTGCCCTCTGTCAGAGCCTCCAGTGCTGCCATCCCAGCTCCCCCAATGCCTTTTAGAGCCGACCTTTAAAAATGAGGCTCTTGGAAAACAGGGCACTCTGAAGAATGCATCATTAAATTATCAATATTAAAGCACATTTCTGGCCAAACTAGGCACCAGAGCCCTTGCTTTTCCAGAACATAGATTGAGTTTTCACAGCCACAATATTTCTCTGTGTGTTTAGGGGGAAAACAAACAGAACGTGTTTTCTGTGTGCCCTGCTGATATGAATGGATGGCCAGCTGTTCCCAAACCAGGCTGGTGAGCCTGTGCTAACCCCAGGCCAGGAGACACACAGGGTCACAAGCAGAGTTTCATGTTCCCATGTGTCACCAGCAGCGTTTCAGATGTCCATGTGTCACCAGCAGGGTTCCATATTCCCATGTGTCACCAGCAGGGTTCCATATTCCCATGTGTCACCAGCAGGGTTCCATGTTCCCATATGTCACCAACACAGGGTTCCGTGTTCCCCTGTGACACAGGCAGGGTTCCATGTTCCCATCATATGTCACCAACACAGAGTTCCATGTTCCCCTGTGACACAGGCAGGGTTCCATGTCTCCATGTGTCACCAACACAGGGTTCCATGTTCCCATGTGTCACCAGCAGGGTTCCATGTCTCCATGTGTCACAAACACAGAATTCCATGTTTCCATGTGTTGTGGAGCACACCAAAGCTCTGCTGTGCTGTGGTGAGAACACAGCACTGCTGGGAGCTGGGCACCACCTGGCTCAGGTGAGTTTGGGTGTGTGCAGGATAAGGACTCTGCTCTCAAGCTGGTCAATCCATAAATTAATGAACCCATAAATAAATGAATCCATGGATAAACGAATCCATACATAAATTAATCCATGGATAAATGAACCCATAAATGAATGAATCCATGGATAAATAAACCCATGGATAAATGACCCCATGGATGAAGCAGAGCTGCAGTTTGCTGGTTGGAAGGTGGCTGCTGGCCCTGCTGTGCACACCCATCCCGGCTGGCACCATCCAGGCTGCTCTGTGCTGACTGCCTCCCCACTCCCCAGTCTCTCTCATCACATGCAATCCCGTTTGTTGTCCCTCTGGGGCCGGGGGAAGCAGGCAGGCAGTGTCAGCTGCAGGGAGGGCTCCCAGAGCCTGCCTAATCCCTCCCCAGAGCAGTGTCTGTGCTAAATGCTCTGTGCTAATGGCATTGTGCTTAGCTGGGTGCACTGGGACGTGAAAAACAAGAGACTCAGGGAAAAAAACAAGAGTGTGGAATACCAATGCTTTACTTCAAAATCATAACTGGGTTACATACTATAAATCTTTTCATGTCTGTATTTTTAACAAAAAAAAATGCTCTTTGAAGCAATAATTCAGCCTTGTTAGCCTTAAGTTTTATAAAGTTTCCAGTAATGAGCTTTCCAAATGTTAAACCTGTTATTTTATTCATTGTGATTGAAACTAAAATTGCTTTTCAGACACAAAGCTGTCAGCACAGGATAACGACTGACAGAGTGACTGCGAGCTCCCCAGCGTTCCTGTCTGTGTCCCAGGGGACTCCCTGGATCAGGAGGGGATGGGAGAGGGTTATGGAGGCTGCAGCAGTGCAGGGCTCCTTCAGGTGAGGAGCAGCTCCTGCCCAGGCTGGGGAAGCCTGCCTGAGGCCACGGAGATGGCACACAGCCCTGGCTCAGGGCTCAGAGAGAGGCAGCAGAGGGGCTGGGCTGGGCTGGCATTGCCTGCAGGATGTGGCCCTGCCTGTGACCCTGTCCCTGCCTGTGACCCTGTCCCTGGCTGTGACCCTGTCCCTGGCTGTGACCCTTGTGACCCTGTCCCTGGCTGTGACCCTGTCCCCTGGCTGTGACCCTGTCCCTGCCTGTGACCCTGTCCCTGCCTGTGACCCTGTCCCCTGCCTGTGACCCTGTCCCTGGCTGTGACCCTGTCCCCTGCCTGTGACCCTGGCCCTGCCTGTGACCCTGTCCCCTGCCTGTGACCCTGGCCCTGGCTGTGACCCTGGCCCTGGCTGTGACCCTGTCCCTGGCTATGACCCTGTCCCTGGCTGTGACCCTGTCCCTGCCTGTGACCCTGTCCCTGCCTGTGACCCTGTCCCCTGCCTGTGACCCTGGCCCTGCCTGTGACCCTGTCCCCTGCCTGTGACCCTGGCCCTGGCTGTGACCCTGTCCCTGGCTATGACCCTGTCCCCTGCCTGTGACCCTTGTGACCCTGTCCCCTGCCTGTGACCCTGTCCCTGGCTATGACCCTGTCCCCTGGCTGTGACCCTGTCCCTGCCTGTGACCCTGTCCCCTGCCTGTGACCCTGGCCCTGGCTGTGACCCTGTCCCTGGCTATGACCCTGTCCCCTGCCTGTGACCCTGTCCCCTGCCTGTGACCCTTGTGACCCTGTCCCTGCCTGTGACCCTGTCCCCTGGCTGTGACCCTGGCCCTGCCTGTGACCCTGTCCCCTGCCTGTGACCCTGGCCCTGGCTGTGACCCTGTCCCTGGCTATGACCCTGTCCCCTGGCTGTGACCCTGTCCCTGGCTGTGACCTTGTCCCTGGCTATGACCCTGTCCCCTGGCTGTGACCCTGTCCCTGCCTGTGACCCTGTCCCCTGCCTGTGACCCTGTCCCTGCCTGTGACCCTTGTGACCCTGGCCCTGGCTGTGACCCTGTCCCTGCCTGTGACCCTGTCCCCTGCCTGTGACCCTGTCCCTGGCTGTGACCCTGTCCCTGGCTATGACCCTGTCCCTGGCTGTGACCCTGTCCCTGCCTGTGACCCTGTCCCTGCCTGTGACCCTGTCCCCTGCCTGTGACCCTGGCCCTGCCTGTGACCCTGTCCCCTGCCTGTGACCCTGGCCCTGGCTGTGACCCTGTCCCTGGCTATGACCCTGTCCCCTGCCTGTGACCCTTGTGACCCTGTCCCCTGCCTGTGACCCTGTCCCTGGCTATGACCCTGTCCCCTGGCTGTGACCCTGTCCCTGCCTGTGACCCTGTCCCCTGCCTGTGACCCTGGCCCTGGCTGTGACCCTGTCCCTGGCTATGACCCTGTCCCCTGCCTGTGACCCTGTCCCTGCCTGTGACCCTGTCCCTGGTTTTGACCCTGGCCCTGGCTGTGACCCTGTCCCTGCCTGTGACCCTGTCCCTGGCTGTGACCCTGTCCCCTGCCTGTGACCCTTGTGACCCTGTCCCTGGCTGTGACCCTGTCCCTGCCTGTGACCCTGTCCCTGGCTGTGACCCTGTCCCTGCCTGTGACCCTTGTGACCCTGTCCCTGCCTGTGACCCTGTCCCCTGGCTGTGACCCTGTCCCTGGCTGTGACCCTGGCCCTGCCTGTGACCCTGTCCCCTGCCTGTGACCCTGGCCCTGGCTGTGACCCTGTCCCTGGCTGTGACCCTGTCCCCTGCCTGTGACCCTTGTGACCCTGTCCCTGGCTGTGACCCTGTCCCCTGGCTGTGACCCTGTCCCTGCCTGTGACCCTGTCCCTGGCTGTGACCCTGTCCCTGGCTATGACCCTGTCCCCTGGCTGTGACCCTGTCCCTGGCTGTGACCCTGTCCCTGGCTGTGACCCTGTCCCCTGCCTGTGACCCTGTCCCTGCCTGTGACCCTGTCCCTGGCTGTGACCCTGTCCCCTGGCTGTGACCCTGTCCCTGGCTGTGACCCTGTCCCTGCCTGTGACCCTGTCCCCTGCCTGTGACCCTGGCCCTGCCTGTGACCCTGTCCCCTGGCTGTGACCCTTGTGACCCTGTCCCTGGCTGTGACCCTGTCCCTGCCTGTGACCCTGTCCCCTGCCTGTGACCCTGTCCCTGCCTGTGACCCTGTCCCTGGCTGTGACCCTTGTGACCCTGTCCCTGCCTGTGACCCTGTCCCCTGCCTGTGACCCTGTCCCCTGCCTGTGACCCTTGTGACCCTGTCCCTGCCTGTGACCCTGTCCCCTGCCTGTGACCCTTGTGACCCTGTCCCTGCCTGTGACCCTGTCCCTGCCTGTGACCCTTGTGACCCTGTCCCTGCCTGTGACCCTGTCCCTGCCTGTGACCCTGTCCCCTGCCTGTGACCCTTGTGACCCTGTCCCTGCCTGTGACCCTGTCCCTGCCTGTGACCCTGTCCCTGCCTGTGACCCTGTCCCCTGGCTGTGACCCTGTCCCCTGCCTGTGACCCTGTCCCTGGCTGTGCCTGCAATGACTCCTGAGCTCATGGGGCCACCAGGAGCCCCTGGCAGCCACAGCTGAGCCCAGGAGCAGCAGAGGATGCCCAAAGCTCTGGTCTCTGGCAGGAGCCTGGGTGAGCCCTGAGTGCATCCTCAGGGGCAGGGGAAGGTCTGCACTGTGAACATCAGAACCAAAGGAAATGGCCCAAACATCAGAACCAGGTTCCCAAGGAAATGACACAAACCTGGCCCAGCTGAGCCAGGAGCTGCTGAGGGGATGCTGTGGCAGCACAGCCCTGGTGAAGAACAGTGAGCATGCAGCCACAGAGCGGGGTAGGAAGAGACCTTAAATCCCATCCACAAGCCTGGCATTGAAATAGTGAAATGTAAAATATCCCAGCAGAAAGGGTAACCCCATCATTGGGTGAGTCACAGCCTGGCATTAATCAATTGATCACTGAATATAGTGAAATGTAAAATATCCCAGCAGAAAGGGTGACCCCACTGTTGGGTGAGCACAGCCTGGCACTGATCACTGGGTGCCTTTGGGAGCTGGAGTGATGATGGAGGGAGGAATTCTCTGAGCTCTTGGCTGCTCCAGCACAGCACTGGTTCCCACTAATGCTTTATTTCTCCAAGGAGGTGTCAGAGGTGTGTAATTCATAAAAGCTCTAATTTATTGCTGAACTCCAGGGAAATTTTGCCAGGGACTTAAGAGAACATGGGAAGAAACTCAAAGGCTGTGAAAAAACTAGGATGAGAAACAAATTCCTGCACAGTGATGGCTTTGGGGTGTGTGTGTGTGCTTGTGCTGCTAATGTCAGAAAAGATAAAACAAACATTTTCCCCTAATTCTTCAGGATGCATCCACTCCATTGCGTTCCTGAGCCATCCACCCTTGTTTTCCTCATGTGCTGCCTGCAGAGTGCTGATCCCCG
Organism: Ammospiza caudacuta; assembly: GCF_027887145.1. Lineage (NCBI taxonomy): Eukaryota > Metazoa > Chordata > Aves > Passeriformes > Passerellidae > Ammospiza > Ammospiza caudacuta. The sequence goes on from NC_080598.1 coordinate 66,206,822, forward strand.
TGGTTACCAGCTCGTGCTGGTGTCCCCAAGGCACTGTGAGGAGCTTTCTGTGTGTGAGGGAAAACCAGGACCCTGCCTGGCTCTGATCCCCTGGGAATGTACCAGTGTGGGACCGCACAGGCCAGCAGAAGGCTGATTGTCCTTCTCCAGAGTCCTCCAGATCTCCAGAATCCATCCCAAACTGCCTCTCCTGGAGGAGCAAAGGGACCCAGGGCTGGGTGTGGTGATGTGAGGGTCCCCAGGACGAGGTGAGAGATGAGAATTTGAATCCACATTCTCAGAAGGCTGATTAATATAATATAATACAATATAATATAATATAAACATAATATAACATAATATCAACCTTCTAAGAACATGGAGTGAAATTCCTCATCTCTCACCTCATCCTGGGGACCTCACAAACTCAGCAGATGGGAAAGGTGATTGTCAGATGTCCTTGTGCCATCCCTGGGACACTGCTCATGGGTCATCATCTCCTCCTGCTGGAGCAGGACCAGGGGCTGCTGCTGGAGCAGATTTGCTGAAGGGAGAGGGATTTGTCAGACATCCTGGTTCCATCCACTGCTCATGGGAGTGCTGTGGGGGCTGTCAGTGGAGCCTCCCCCTGCTCCTTCCCTGCTCTGGGTCAGGACTGCCTCCAGTGCAGCCAGCCCAGGAACCAGCCACGCCAGGACACAGGCAGAGCACAGGGCTCCATCTCCTGCTGGGGCTGGCAGAGCTCACACACACCCTGACCTAAACTCCACTGGAAACTGCTCTCAGAGCAGATCGCTGGCTCTGGAGTGCCAGCCTCAAACACCTGTGCTGGAGACACTCCACACATCAAGGCATCCCTGGGGCCAGCCTCCATCTCTGCTCTGTGCTGGGTTTTGCCCACTGCCTCCCCTCTGCTGTGGCCCCAGGTCAGTAAATGAGCTGTTCCCAGGTGGAACCACCCCCTTTTCCCAGGATAGACACATGTGTATGTCCCCAGCTGCCCTGGAAGGGGCCTCAGCCCCAGCAGCAGAACCTTGCAGCTCCCCTGTCTCCTCCAGGGCGTTCTCTGGGTGCTGTGGGTGCTCAGGGGCTGCCTTGCAGTTGAATTATTAAAAAACTCTGAGTCAATCACAAAGTCTCGGGTGTACCACAGCAACCCCTTCTTCTTATTAAACAGTGCACTGCTTTCCCAAAAGAGCAGAGAACACAATATTGCAGAGGAGAGTTGATGAAAGGAGGGGAGCACAGCGAGCACTGGCTGAGGTTTAATAATCTGAGTTCCCTGCCAGGGAGAGCCTCTGGCTGCTGGGGAGTGCAGCCCCTGTGCCCACAGGTGGGGTCCTTTGGGCAGCCCTGCCAAGCCCAGGGAGCCCCTGGAGAAGGGCCACCCATCCCTGGAGATCCCAGGGTGTGACCGTGTTCACAGGCGTCCAGGATGAGGGAAGGGATGAGGATCTGACTCCATGTTTCAGAAGGCTGATTTATTATTTTATGATATATATTATATTAAAGCTATACTAAAAGAATAGAAGAAAGGATTTCATCAGAAGGCTTGATAAGAATAGAAAAAGAAGGAATGATAACAAAGGTTTGTGGCTCAGCTCTCTGTCTGAGCCAGCTGACTGTGATCGGCCATGAATTAGAAACAACCCCATGAGACCAATCCCAGATGCACCTGTTGCATTCCACAGCAGCAGATAACCATTGTTTACATTTTGTTCCTGAAGCCTCTCAGCTTCTCAGAAGGAAAAATCCTAAGAAAGGATTTTTAATGAAAAGATGTCTGCGACAATTGGCAGAGTTCAAAAGATGCCTCTCAACCCTGGGGACATTGGGCCATCCAGGTGTCATTTGTCCCCTGAGACTTCCCCCCCTTACCCGGTTGGTGGGATCTCTACCCCTTCCTTCCCCTCTCCCTGGGGTTAAAAGACACAGCAGCCACGCAGTTTAGTGTTCTGTTGGAGCTGTTGCTGCATTCAGAGGCCTGTGTGCCAGGAATAAAGCTCTGGATCAAACCCTCCAGCAGAACCCGACTCCTTTTTCCTTCACCTCGCCTTAAAGCTTCTCCACCAGAGGTAAAGCTGAGCTCCTGCATGCCTGGCCTTGTCCCAAGCGCCAGCTGCAGCATCCAGCCAGCCAGAGGTGTCTGTGGGTGACACACCACACACCCAGCCAGCCAGAGGTGTCTGTGGGGTGACACACCACACACCCAGCCAGCCAGAGGTGTCTGTGGGTGAAACCACCCCAGCTGCAGTCTCTGGTCCAGCAGCAAGGCCAGATGAGCCCAGGCACATTCCATCCAGAAATATTGGGATTTAATTCCTATAGGAATGGGCTCACACAGGCACAAGGCAGCCTGGCACTGCCTGGCACTGCCTGGCAGGGGGACAAGGAGAGGCCACAGCACTGTGGTGGCCTGTCCTGGGAGAGATGAAGTGGCAAGCTGGGACTGGCACGTGTGTGCCTTTGGACAATGTGTGCAAACCATGCACCTATCTGCACTGAAAGAGCAGCTTGTTTGTTAGAGGTCTTTTCTCTGTGGTGTTGTTGGTGCTGCCTTTCATCCTTTCCACAGTGTTTTCCTGCCAGGGACACAGGAATTACTCTTTAAGCTCAAGGACCCTGGCAAGCCCTGCCTGCCTGCCTCCCATGGGGCAGGACCCCCTTTCAGCCAGGGGCAGGAGGGCTGCCGAGGGTGCAGAGCTCCAGGATCCCTGAGCCCAGCAGAGCCCAGGTGGCAGCGGTGCCTGGGGGAGCAGCAGGTTTGGGAGCTGTAGGTGAGTGGTGTTTCCAGGCTTTCTGGGGGCTGACACAGCACACATCCGTGAGGATGTGCACAGACACTGAATGGTTCAGACACAGCCTCTGGAGATGTGTCAGCACTGCAGGAACAGAAAAGCAGTTTGAAAAATGCCTGGAAAGACTTCCCATCAGATTGTTTAGCTTTCTAAAAGCACTCTGGAGTACTCCAGGCTGAGGGAAGGGAGCTTTGCCTCAGGACTAAAAGCTGCAGCACCGAGCCTGGCCCAAGAGTCAGGAATGGGGTCCAGGGCTTCCAGTGCACTGATGGCTCAGGATATCTGACACTTCTGGGGAAAGAGACACATCAGAGGGATGGATTTTAACAGGTTTGAGCTGGAAGAGGGCAGATTGAAATTGGCTGCAGGGAAGGAGCTGTTCCCTGGCAGGGTGGGCAGCCCTGGCGCAGCTGCAGGGCCCGAGGCCAGGCTGGACACCCTGGGATAGTGGAGGTGCAGCACAGGGGCTGAGGGGCATGGCTGGGGCTCGGGGGAGAGCAGAGGGAAGAGCCCTGAGCCCCGTGAGAGGGTCATAGCAGCTGCCTTCCCTTCAGCTGCCTTCCCAACAGAGGTGTTGGAAGGGCAGGAGCTCCCAGGCCGGCTGGAGCTGCTTTCCAAGGGGTTGGCCAGGTCACACCTCCCTGCAGAGCTGGTGGGGACAGCAGAACCTGCCCATGCCCTGCCCCTCATGCCCTGTCCCTGCACACAGGGACACTGTGGGAGCAGCTGGGCTGCAGGGCATGGAGCTGGCAGAAGGGTTTCACAGTGCCAGGACAGGGCTGCAGAGCATGCAAGGGGAAGGAGGGTTTCATAGTGCCAGCTCTGCCAGGACAGGACTGTGGTGGTGTTCACAGGGGTCCCAGGATGAGGGAAGAGATGAGAATGTTGACTCCATGATTCAGGATTTGTTTTATTATTTTATTATTTATTTATTGTTTTATTATTTTATTATGTCTTTTATTATTTATTTATATATTTATTTATTATTTATTTATCATTTTATGATATATATTATATTAAAACTATACTAAAAGAATAGAAGAAAGGATTTCATCAGAAGGCTAGCTAAGAAGAGAAAAGGAATGATAACAAAATCCTGTGACTGATGGAGACAGTCCAGACAGCTGAGTGTGATTGGCCATTAATTAGAAACAACCACATGAGACCAACCCCAGATGCACCTGTTGCATTCCACAGCAGCAGATAACCATTGTTTGCATTGTGTTCCTGAGGCCTCACAGCTTCTCAGGAGGAAAAATCCCAAGGAAAGGATTTTCTATAAAATGTGTCTGTGACAAAGGACTGCAGGACATGGAGGGGGCAGAAGGGTCTCACAGTGCCAGCTCTGCCAGCACAGGAGCTCCTGGGCCTTCCTGTGGTACTGCCACCCAGCCAGGACAGACAGACAGGTGTCCCTGCACAGCACAGCTCTGCATGAGAGGCTCCAAACTCTTCTCTGGGCTCTGCCCACAGCCCCCAGCACACCTCAGGGACCCTCCCCACAGCCCAGCCCAGCCCACGCTGCCTCTGCCCACGCTGCCCTGCACTCCCAAAATGCCACATCACAAAACTAAACCAGCCTGAAAATAATGTCCTGCTTCATCCACAAGACCTAGAGGAACACAGGCCTTTGGTTCTGATCTGACACACGGAAAAATCCATTTTCTTTTCTCTCAGGACCAATAAATTTGATTTCAGAGACATCGAAGCGCGTCCATGTCCAAGCCTGTCCTGCCTGTGTGCCAGCACACGGGCACAGAACTGCAGGGCTGAGCGTGCCACCAGGGTGATGTTCCTGCATAGCCACAGCAGAAGCTGTTAGCTTGATTGTTAATCTGTAAAGTGGTTGTTTCCCTTGGAGAAAACAGACGAGGTACAGAGTCAGTCAGCAGGAGATGCTGCCGTGGATCTGCTGTACATGTGTGAGACAATGTGCTGCACAGGCTGCGAGCAGCAGGAGCTGCCTGCCCAGGAAACCAGCCCGGGAGCTCTGGCCCCGGTGGGGATTGCTCACACACAGAAAGGTCAGGCTGGGCCCAGGGAGAGGATGGTGCTGGGGAGGGAGGAGCAGCCCTTTAATGACCCCTTCTACTGCTGCACCTTCTTCTCTGAGTGCCAGGGCAGCACCCACCCCTGGGTGCCAGGGCTGTCCCACCCCTGGGTGCCAGGGCAGCACTCACTCACCCCTGGGTGCAATCTTAGAACCAAAGAATCACAGAATATCCTGAGCTGGAAAGGACACACAGGATCATCCCAGCCCCATCCCTGCCCAGACCCCCAACAACCCCACCCTGGGCACCCCTGGCACTGCTGTCCAAACCCTCCTGGAGCTCTGGCAGCCTCGGGGCCATGCCAAATCCCCGGGCAGCCTGGACCATGCCTTTTAAGGTAGTTTAACTATTTTCTTTTCCTTTAGAAAGGGTAACTCACCTATTTCCTTCTAGCATCCTTTCCCCCAGGTCTGGGATCCAGCAGGGCAGAGATGGCTCTGCCGCGTGTTCCTGCAGCCCTGGAGCTGGGGCTGGGGAGAGGAGGCTGCTCTGTGTGCCACCTGAGAGCTCCTGTGCCACCTGAGAGCTGTCTGTGTGCCACCTGGGGCTGTCAGGAGGCTGCTCTGTCACACCTGCTCTCTCTGTGTCGCACCTGGGTCAGTCCCTCTCCTCTCCCACTGGTGAGGAGATGAATTTCCCCCTGCAGGAAACCCCTGCAGTTCAGCAGCTGTTCCCCAGGACCTGTTTTGCCACTATAACCAGGCTCTAGGGTTTTGCATTTAGATTTCAGGTAAGTAATGCTCTGTATGAGCATTTACAAAATTTCCCATGAAAACAGTCCCAAGCCCAACACGGGGCAGTAAAGTGCTGACTAGGCACCACCAGTAAGGTTAGTGATGGAAATACAGTGCCCAGATGAAAATGCAGCATGACATTTTTTAAATTGGACATAAAATTTGTATTTTATATTTATATTTACTTTTAATATTTGGGAGGGCCCTGTTTCTTTCTCTTGTGCCAAAATTTCTCAAGGTTTTGGCTGGTGATGTGATGGTACCAGAAAAAAATCTGAAATCACAGAATCACAGTGGTGTGGGTTGAAAAAGGCCTTAAAAGCTGTCTCACTGAACCCCCTGCATGGGCAGGGACACCTTCCTCTGGATTGCTCAGAGACAGAGAAAAAATAGCTTCTCTATTTTTTAATTAATTTTTTCTTATTTGAAAGAGTTCCTTTTTATAAATGGCAGACAATTGATTCCTTGTTTGTTGCTGTGCTGTCATACATGTGTCTGTAGGTGTTCATTTGGAGATTTAGCACTTTCTCATCAGTGAGAACACTTCCCTGCCAGCATGCTGCTATGATGAGTTAATTAAGTATTCATTGTAATAACACTGATATTAACAAACTTACTTTGTATTCATTTTCACGTGCACGTTCCCTCTTTCCAAATGAGCGCTATCAGTGCTATTTCCATTGATCACTGCAATCAGAGGCACAAAAATAATCCCTCAGTGGGAGTGTGCAGAGGCCTGAGCTCCCATGCTGGCTGCTCCTCAGAGGGTCCCAGGCAGGGCAGTGAAAAATGTGTATTTTATGATTGCCTTTTTGCAAATATTCAAGTGAATATTGTATGTGTTGTGTTAGAAAGTGATGCTGTGTTAATTCTCTTAAGTACTGTGTTAAATATAGTTTTAGGTTATAACAAAATGATAAAATAGAAACTATGCTATGTAAGATACTTTTTTAAAGAAAGGGGTCACACCAGACAGCAGCCACAGGACACCTGAATCTCTCAGAGAAAGAGAATTTATTGCTCCATTATCAGCACAAACGAACTTCTTCCTGCCTGCTCAGCCCTGGAGACGCCGTCAGGATCCAGAGGAAGAAGCTGACACTGCCCAGCCAGAATCCTGTGTTTGAATGGAATTTATGCGTCATGGATGAGCTGTGTGAACATGCAACAGGCTGCTGCTTTTAAGGGTTAATCCTCTGTTAACGTGGGGCCTTTTTCGGGCTTGTTTTGCCCAGAAAGAGGTACCTGGACTGACCATAACTCTTTGTTCTTATTGTCTCATATTGTCCTAATTCAATTTGTCCAAATTATTATTACTCTAATTGTATTACTATTTTTATAACCATTTTATTACTATTAAACTTTTAAAATTTTAAAAACAAGTGATTGGCGTTTTTCACAAGAAGAGGGGAAATGCTGCAGCACAGCCCAGCTGGAGCTCCCTCAGGCTGCCAGCAGGCAGGAGATCATGGGGAAGGCAGGAGGGGGAGAAAATGGGCCAAAAACAGGGCTAAAAGGTGCTGGTGGGAGCAGCAGGATCCACAGTGGGCACAGCTGGATGGGCACAGCTGGATGGGCACAGAGGGAGATTACTGCAGCCTCAGCACGAATTTATACATATCATCTATTACAGGCTCGAATTTATACACATCAGCTATTAGAGGAGGCAGGAGACTCTGGGAGGGCAGGGCAGTCAGGGACAGTGGAAGCCAGCAGCTGTCCCTGCATGAGCTGGGTGCCAGAGCTCTGCCCATGGCAAACTGCCCCAGAAAAGAGCTCCTGTGCTGCTCTCAGGTCTGTCCCCATCATGGGCACACACCTGGGAAGGCACACAGAGCACCAGGGGCACCCAGCCCCTGCACCAGGGCTTCTGACCCAACAGGGGAGAAGGAGGAGGGGAAAGGAAGAATAAAGCAGGTGGAGAGGGAGAAGGAAAAATATTTAGTGGAAAAGAGAAGGAAAAACTAAACCACGTGTGTGATGTGGGGAAAACACGAGCTGGCCTTTTGTCCTCTGTCTGGGACCAATGCAGATCCAGGGAAAGCTTCAAGGGGCTACCTCAGGTTCTGCCACAAAAACAAACCTTCTAACAGACTGCAAAATTCTGCCACAAAACTAGGAATCTGTATGAAAATTCTGTTTTCTAAACTGCTCTCATTGGACCTCTTGTTTTTATTTCAATGTCTCTTTATTTGAAATACTGTTAGTGTGTATTGCAGACTTTGGCAGGGAGCACATTGCAGCCCCTCTGCCCGGGCAGTTCCCCCCTCTCTCTGCACTCTGCAAACGGCTCCTGTGCCCTGCGCTGGCTGGATTCATCCTGGAAAATCCTCGGGAACTCCTGTGATCCTCAAAAATAGCTGCTCTGCCAAATAGGGATGAGAAAAGATAATATAAAACTGTAATACTGATTGCTAATGACTTCTGACCAAGCAGATGAAGACTTCTCACTCCAAGATATGGTGTGATGTTAAGCATCACAGTGGTTTAGAGGGTGAGGAATGTGACCCAGTGCCAGGGGCTGTTTGCTCACACAGCCTTTAGACTCAACACCCAGTGGCTGTTTTCATGGAAACAATGGCACATAACAAACCGATAATGAAATGGAAGAACTTCCCCAGCAGTGTGGTTCCTTTTGCTGGAACAGGGAATGGTGAAACTCTCACATCAAGGAAAAATCAACTGTCAGGTCTGAGGTGGTTAGCAGCAGCAGTGAATACATTTAATATATTGTTTGCCTTTCAAATACTGATTAATAATATTTAATCAGTCTGTAATATAATTATATAATTTAATATAATTTATAATATTTACTATAATATCTAATAATTTAAATTAAAATTTAAGTGTTGTTGTATAAAATATTTAGCCAATTCTATTTAAGCATTATTAGTTATCATCAACAGTGTTGTGGACTACCACAGCCACAGTGAAGTTGGCAAGGCTGAGTTAAGTGCAAAGCCAATCTCTCAGGTGCCCTGATTCCAGAATACTGGATCTGACGTGATTATTACGGAAGGTGATCTGCTCTGGCAGGCTCAGTCCCACACACAAGGTGACAGTGACAATACCAGCAGTGACAATGGGAACTGGCCCTTGCTCCAGGGACACCATCCCTGTGATCCTGGGGCACCACCCCAGTGACAGCTCCAGGACCGAACCTGCGCCTCTAAAGCCTCAATCCGACTCTGGGGCCAGGTCACCAGGGGACAAGGATGGGGACAGAGGAGCGTCACAGCTGCCACTCCAGCCCTTGTGCCAGGGAATCCCCCAGCAGCCATGGGGAGGGACAAACAGGGCAATTAACGCTTTATTTAACAATGGATTAAACAAACAGAGCAATTAACCATTTTTTTAACAGTGGATTAAACAAACAGAGCAATTAACCCTTTATTTAACAATTGATTAAACAAACAGATAAATTAACCCTTTTTTAACAGCAGATTAAAAAAAGAGCAATTAACCCCTTTTAACAATGGATTAAACTAACAGAGCAATTAACCCTTTTTTAACAGCAGATTAAACTAACAGAGCAATCAACCCTTTTTAACAGTGGATTGATTCCCAGCACGGTGTCAGAACTGATTTAACAGGCACAATGACAAAGCCCTATCACACAGAACTATCACACAGTGATGCTAAAGGGCACAAACAGAGAAGGTGATCAATTCAGAGATTCCAAAAGAACCCAGCACTAATAATTACAAAATTAATTCCTTCCACTAAAAATAAATACACTGCTGGAACATTTAATACAATGAACAGCAGATGAAATTAGTGTTCTATCCAATTAAACCTCAACAAGAGTTTCTGAGGTTGTGATGGCATTTACTGAATTATCTCTGAACTTCTTATGCAAATCAGAGGTAGACTGAATGATTAATGCTGAGCTATGTGTGCACCCAGCAGTCCCAAGAGTCTCAGGAGGAAAGAAAAGGGCTCAGGAGCCTCCCTGGGGCCCTGGAAGGTCCCTGTGCCTCTGTGGAGGCAGCTGCCACCATTCCCTTCTGCACAGCCACCACCACTGAGGGCACCCCTCTGTCAGAGAATATAAGTGTTTAGGGTCACAGCTTTCAGAAATGGTGCATTTCTGAATTCCCAGCTGTCTCGGTTGGGAAAGACAGGAGTCTGCTAAGGAAGGCAGGAGCCTCCCCTGAAATGGAGAATGTGAACCCTCACCACCCCTCCCAATTGCTATAAATTTTAAATTAAGGGGCTATAAGGCAAAAATATGGGAGCAGGAAATAACAGTTCTTTAAGAGGGAAGAAAACGAAAGGATAAAATAAACAATGCAGTAACCAAACCAACACTGCCAGAGTCAGAACCCAACCTGACACCCTGTGGGTCAGGCTGGTGGCAGCAGTCCCATTGCAATTGTGGCTCAGCCCTCCTGCAGTGTCAGGGTGGCTCTGCTGGAGCAGGGATCCTGGAGAAGGGTGCAGTCTCTTCCTCTGAAGATCCAGGGGAAGGAGAGGCAGCTGCTGTTCCTCTGGGGAATCCAGTGCAGAAGCCGTGCTGGTGTTCCAGAATCTCCAGATTATATCCAGGTAGGAATGCTTGGCTCCTCCCTCTGGGCTCACATCTCCCAATGGGATGCTGTAGTTCTTATCAGCCATGCGGGGACATTCAATAGCTGTTATCAGCAGATGTCCCCTCCCCAGGGAGGTGTGGGTGTGGTCACTCAGAGAGAGAGAGATAAGGCAAACTGCCCACTTGACAAAGGTAATCTGACATACAGACGGTAATGGAAAACAACTTGCATTGAAATCTGGAACACCAGCCAAGCCTTTGTCCTGTGTCAGCCAGCACCTCAGGGACAGGGCTCAGACCCAGCGGAGCAACGCCAGGGATTCCTCCTCCAAGCTGGGTGAGAAACCCCTGCACCACCCCTGGCAGGAGCCAGACACCCCGGGAATGCATTGGGGGCTTCTCTGGCAGCCCTGGCTGCACTGTGACTTCTCAGGGCAGCCAACGGTGAGAATTTGGAGAACAGCTGTTAAATATAAGGCATTTAGGAGATGATTTTGCATGTTTATTTTATGCAAGTTAATGAGAGTAACAGCATTTGTTGTGTGTAACAGAGGTTGATGCAATGAGTGCATTGGCACAGGCTGGCACTGAATTGCAATGTGGGCATTGGCACAGGCTGGCATTGAATTGCAATGAGTACACTGGCACAGGCTGGCACTGAATTGCAATTGTGCACTGGCACAGGCTGGCACTCAATGGCCTTTAAGGTCCTTTTCAACACAAACCACTCTGTGATATCAAAGTGTTCCTGCAAGCAGAGACAGGACTGTGCCTCCTGCTAATAAAATTCCCTGCTAGCACAGAGCACAGCGACTCGTTCTCTCTGTTTGACCAAGAGAAATCCAGCAAACAGGAAAGCCTGGGCAGAGGATGTTCCCACTGTAACCATAGCAGTAAATTATCCCACCTGAGTTAGCATTTCGGATCGTAAATCTCTTTCTCTTTGAGCATTGGAAACATGAAAACAAATCATCTATTCAAAAAATTAGATATATTACATTAGCAGAGTGTAATTGCATCACACATTACAATCTACAAAGCTCTCTGACTGTAATCTACAAATTAATGACAGTTAAACATTCCAAGCTCAAATCTTTGCGAGCATCTTCAATTCCCCAGCTGCTGGGGGGATATCGTTGGGAAGGATCTCACACTAAATTATGTATTCAGAGCATGGAGATGCACTGAAAGAGACAGAAATGTCCCCAGAAGGCACTTCCAGAAAGGAGTCATAAATTTAAATAGGAATCAAGAAAGCCTGTTTCAGCCGTAAATTGCAATTGTTTTCTAAACAAAAGTATTTTCATATAAATATCTAAGTTTTTTTTTTTTCCATGGCACAAGTGAAGGATTTTCTGAGATAAGCACCGAGTGAGTAACCCAGGGATTGTCAATACCCAAAGCAGATTTACAGATACAGATGAAGCATTGATGGATCAACACTTGATAGCACCCAACTCCAAAAAACACTGGGGAGCTGCTCTAACTGATAATACAAATCCAGATAAAGAGGGAACAGAGACCCCTGGGCTTGTTCTGACCTGGGATAAAGAGGGAACAGAGACCCCCAGGCTCCTCCTGACCTGGGTTAAAGGGGAACAGAGATGGTTCTGACCCAAACCTGCCCTCAGCACTCACACAGAGCAGGTTCTGACCCAAACCAGCCAACAGGGCTCACACAGCGCTGGGACAGAGCAGGTTCTGACCCAAACCTGCCCTCAGCACTCACACAGAACTGGACAGAGCAGGTTCTGACCCAAACCTGCCCACAGCACTCACACAGAACTGGACAGAGCAGGTTCTGACCCAGCACTGCCCAGCTGCCCTGGAAGAGCCCAGAGATCCCTGCTGGGATCCTGCCCTGCCCTGCCCTGCTGGGATGTCAGCACAGAACCAGCACGGGGGGACAGTGGGACAGGAGGGCACTCCTGGGGTCCCCAGCCCAGCATCCCCCTGAGAGCAGGGCCAACACCAAAGCCACTTCAAGTGACTCCAGCACTTCCAGCTCTCCCTTCTGCAGACAAAGGAAGAAAACGCTGATTTTCCACAGGCAGCTTGCATTGCTGCTCGGAAGATTTTTATTTATTTTTAATTGCACAGGATGATTTCCCAAACTCCCCTCCTGAGATGGTTGTTTGAGCATTTCTGCAGCTCCCTGCCTGCAGCACTGACGCTGCCCTGGCTGTAAATTGGAATGGAAGTGGCTGAGCCAAGCAGGGATGATGGCCAAGCGTGCAGGGAGCGAGTCCTGAACCAGCTCCCTCACACTCCTCTTCCCACTGATGCCATTGTGGGGGTTGTGACTCCTCAGTCCTGTGTGTGACCCCCCAGTCCTGTTTGTGACCCCCCCAGTTCCTGTTTGTGACCCCCAGTCCTGTGTAGTAAATAATAATATAAATATAATAAAAGTATAATAATATAAATAATATAATAAATATAAGTATATAAATAAAATAAATATATTAGTACATAAATATATTAATTATATAAATATAATAAAACTATAATAATATTAATAATAAAATAATTGTAAATAATGTACATTATCTTTTTTAGTATAAAAAGATAACACACCCTGGGGGCAGGCAGAGTGCCTCTGTCTGTCCTGCTGAGTGGACCTCCTCGGCAGGGCAGGAGAAAGAATTTTATAGATAAGGAACAATAAACAAACTTGAGACCGAGAAGACTGAAGAGCTCTGACTCCTTCTTCGAGCACCAGGCTGGAAAAATAGATTTTCTAGCACATCTTGGGGTCACTGTGAGCATCCAGAGTCCCGAGACCCCCCCATCTCACTGCTCCTCACACCCGTTTGTGGAGCTGGAACAGGAGCCGTGTGTCATGGACAGCAGCAAGAGCACTTTGTTCCTACCAGGGTGCAGATAAGATCAAAAACGTTCATTCCTGGAGGAGAAAGAAAGGCTTTTGAAAGAGATAATGAACCATTCATTTCTTTAATTTTATTTTACATATAATTATTTCATTGGGCGCATTTTTTTTCAATCGCTTCACAATTTAAAACTTTCTGCAGAGTAATTATGCATAGCAAGGGTTGCACCTCTATCTATAAAAAACACGCTTTGCAAGCAGCATCAAACAATATTTTCACAAAATTCTATTATTGTTTGATATTTAGCGAAGTGTTTACCTTAAATATAAATGAACTGTGCCCTTAAGCATATTAAAAATACCAAGTTTAAAATGTTAAATGCAGATGAGGCTCAGTAAGATTTGTTTTCTAATGTGTTTTCTAATGAGATTTCTGTGATTTTCATCTTTCTCTTTGTGAGGTTTTCACAGAAACTTGGTTTTCTTTAATTTTGCTACTGGAAGAGGAAGGAATATTTTTATGAGAGAGAAGTGCTGGATGTCTTCACTGCCTCCAATGTTTCCCAGGAGCAGAGTGTGGGTGACAGCTGCTGGCAGTGGCAGGGGTGGTGTGGGCGGGGTTGAATCACAAATTCAGAGAAATGTTTCGGTTGGAAAGGACCTTTCCAGGCCATCCCCCAGCACTGCCAGGGCCACCAGGAGCCCGTGTCCCCACGTGCCACATGCACAGGGATCCAGCCCTGCCCTGCAGCTGCGCCAGGGCTGACAGCTCTTCCACCAAGGAGATTTTCCCTGTGTCCAACCAAAACCTCCCAGTGCAACCTGAGGCCATTTCCTGTCACTTTCACATTCTCTGAAAAATCCCTTCGCCAGGATTCTTCTCCTGGGAAGGTGAGAAGCCTCAGAGAAAAAGGAAAACAATATTATCTGATTTGCTTCTCCTGTGTTTTGCTGCTTTGGGATGTGTTTGTCCTTTGGTCCAGTCCAATCCAGTCCAGTCAAGGATCCGCCTGTTACGTTGGGGAGATCTCAGAATCTCCAGCTAACTCAGAAGTTTTTATTATGATAATTATATTGAAAATTGTGAGGGGGGGGGGGGGAAACAGATACAATAGGGAACAGATGTAACAGGTAGTCCATGCTCTCAGCAGTAAATGAGAGCCATTGTGTTCTTGTTCCAGCAGTCACAACCTGCAGGCAAACATCTCGCTTTGGTCAGCTTGCCTCCCCACACACCTCCCCTGGGCTGGGGGTCTCAGTCCCAGTCCTTGGGAGGAGCAGAGGGGCCTTTGCACATGGGGGTTCCATGTCTCAGTCCTTGATGGAGAGGCTCCTTACATCTCAGTCTGTCTGTCACGGTGCTGTAAAACAGGTGAGGGTCTTCTGTGGGAGACCACCTGAACTCTCCTCACCCATCCGTCCTGGGCAGGACACACTGACCTGAACAGGACACACTGACCTGGGATGGTCACTGTGTCCTGGGCAGGACGCACTGACCTGGGATGGTCACTGTGTCCTGGGCGGGGATGGTCACTGTGTCCTGGGCAGGACGCACTGACCTGGGATGGTCACTGTGTCCTGGGCGGGGATGGTCACTGTGTCCTGGGCAGGATGCACTGACCTGGGATGGTCACTGTGTCCTAGGCGGGGATGGTCACTGTGTCCTGGGAAGGACACAGCAGCTGTGGCTCCTCTCAGTAAGAAAATCCCCACCACATCCTGGGAAGAGCAAAGCTCAGAGCAGGCTTGTGATGGGTGTGCTCAACCACCACAGAGGATTTCTTTCTGGTTTTTTCTGCAGAACCTTTTGCTCCTCCCTGACAGCCTGGAAACCTCTCCTGAGGAGCTCTGCTCTGGTTTTCCTTCAGTCACACTTGGGGCATGGCTGGGAGCAAAAACAAACAAGTGAAAATTGCCACCTTTGGAATTCCTGTGAAGTTCATTGAGGTTCTGGCTTTGGCAGGGTGATGGTGCCACAATTCATTTAATCCATTTAGCCAGCTCAGTTATTAATTAATCGGTCTTGGGAAAGTCTAATGACAGGTTCATATTAACAGTAAAAGCACTCAATTCTCACAGTGGCATAAAATGAGAGTATAAAGGAGAATCAGAAGAGACATTATCCATGGGAAATCAAACCTCCCAGCAGAAACGAGAGCAGAATCTGTGCAAATGCTCCGAGGAAGATGTGAGACAGTTACATATTTAAACCACACAATATTCCTTATAAAAGCCAGTTCAATGATACATTAAAGTCACTGGACAGAACAGAAAACACATCCAGTGGCAGTGGGAGGAAGTTTCTGAGGAATTTGAGGCAGGATGTGGTTGCAGGAAAGGATCTCAGAGTGACTGCAGATGGATCTGTGCTGCTATTCCTCCTTCTCCTGGTGTCCCTGCGCTGCAGGCACAGCCCTGCCCTGCCCGGGACCCTGCCCAGAGCCAGGAGTGCAGCTGTGGCTGAGACCACCCCAGCGTGACACAGCCCAGCAGCTCTGGCAGCAAACACAGCCCCAGAGCATCCCTCTGGGAGAAGGCAGCAGCCCTTGGGTCACCAGGGGCTCCAAACCCAGCAGCTTCTGTTTTCAAAAGAGTGAAATTGTTGCTATGAAAAATAAAGGATAGAGGAGTGAACTGCATCAATGTAAAAATCAAAAATTCTGAAAAACTCCATACAAAGAGAAGACTCCTTTCACTTGAGCTTTCAAATTGAGGTTTTTTGATGTCTCCTTCAAACCAAACCATCTGGCCTTTCCAAAACATGTATTACCATGGGTAGTATCATTTTCAAGTTTAATGAGTAGAGATCCCTGAAACCTCCGTGCTCATTTTCCTGCTCAGCCCCTCGTGCTGTTTTCCACGTGCTGGCTCTCAGCTCTGGGAAAGGCTCCATCCAGCCAGGCACCAGCAGTGACAGCCCAGGGTCCAACAGGGACAGCCAGGTCTGCAGGGTGAGTGTGAGATGAATGGGGCAGGAGACCTTTCTCCTTTTAATGCCTTTATTAAAAGTGATCAGCTCGGGTGGGGAGAACCAACGGGTCCGTGCTCACCACTGCTGTTGCTCCCAGAAGCGAGTTGGAGGAGGAGGAAGATGCAGCTCTATCCACTGGTCTGCGGGCAGAGCTGGGGGCTCTGTCCTCATGACAGCATCAGCAGCTTCCCCGCTTTTTGGTTCACCATTTGAGGTCCTCTGTCCAGCTGATATCTATTGAGGTTAGGGTGAGGGGTAAAAAGGGTCTTAGCAGGTACTAGATTCTGTTCCTCATGTCTAGACATCACTTTGATTCATCAGTTTTGTGTTGGCTCTTTGTTTTAGGGGTTTTTGGCTTGGTTTGGTGATGGGTTTCTTCATCTGCACGCCAGCCCCGATGTCATTTGCATGCCAACTCAATGTCCCCTCCTCTTCACCATCTGGGTGCCATCCTCCAGGAAGCAGCAGGGTGCCACTCGACAAAAGGGGGAATTCCCAACCATCAAGGACAGGTAGTTAACAAAAACAACCATGATTGCAGGTGATTACAGCAACAAACAGTCAGAACTCCACCCTGGCAGCAACCAGCCCAACCTGTGAACTCTGCAGCCTTTTAAAAAAATGGGCAACTCTTCTACTCATAGCAGTGTGGCTCTCATCCCACAGGTGAGACCCTGAGGGTGCTGCCAGGCCAGGCAGGAGCAGGAGACCCAGGGAGAGCTGCACCTGCAGCACAGGCTCCTCAGGGAGTGCTGCACCTGCTCCTCAAGGAGAGCACCTCCACCCACTGCTCCTGCACAGGGCCCCAGAGCACACAGCAGCTGTGCCCAGGGAGGAGCAGGTGACCCAGGGAGAGCATCCCCATCCACTGCTCCTCCTGCACAAAGGGCTCCAGAGCACAGAGCAGCAGTGCCCCAGGACAAGCAGGTGACCCAGGGAGAGCATCCCCATCCACTGCTCCTGCACAGGGCTCCAGAACACAGAGCAGCAGTGCCCACCGGGGTTTCTCCCTGCTCCCTGCCAGGATCTGCTCCCAGCCGCTGGGAGAGTTTCCATCAGGGTGCTGACTGCCAAACAAAGCACTTTGTGCCCCCAGGGAGGAGAAGGATCAAACCCTTCCTGAGCAGAGCTTTCAGCCTGGCCAAACGTGCAGGGGTTTGGTCTCCATGGAGGCACTTTGGGTTCTGCATGGACTCTATATGGGAAAGTTGTTTCTGTACCTGTGTATGCAGGTCCCTAATGATTTGTTTAATTAATTACCTCCTCTGTGTTGGGCACACCATCTCGCCCCTGGTGCTCGCTGGGCCCAGGCACTGTCCCCACGCAGACCCAGTGTCCAGGTCACCCCTGTGGTGCTTTGGGTGCCCTCAGGGGCAGGGAATTGGGGTGACACCGGTGTGTCCCCAGCAGGTGTGTCCCAGGACCGGCCAGGACTCCACAATGGGCTTTTCCTTTTAACTAAGAAAACCATTAAGGCTGTTTGCCTCGAGCTCTGGTTAATGGACTGCAGGGATTATTTATTTATTTTTAAATGAACACACTTTATTTCCCCAAAGTGCCGCTGTTGACTTTCTCTAAGTGCTGCCATCTGGCTCCCCTGACTCAAAGGGAGACAGAGGTAGTGTGGCAATAAATAAGAAACCAAACAAATAAACAAATAAAAAATCCCGGTTCCCTGCAATTGGAGTGTCACCCAAACACTTGTAGGGTTGTGTTAAATTCTGTAATTGTCTTGCTGATAATTTTGAAAGGAGCAGTGCTGTTGTGCTGACAGCCCACAGCGCTGATTGGAAATTAGCACATCAATCTCCTCGACTCAGGGTCTCTCCCCTCCATTCTTTCTGCTCTGCTGGAGACTCCCCTCTCCCTGGGAGTGCCATCACCAGCCCAGGAATGCTCATCCTGGCTTTTATTTCCCTTTGCTGAGCCTCAAGGCTCAGAAGCTCAGAACTGCAGCCTCACTTGAGTTTCTTTTGTCTTCCTGCCACAGCCCCTTCCAAGAGAGCATTTCCCACCACAGGACCCCTCACCACAGGACTCCTCCCCCTCCAGGACAAGGTGAGGCTGTTCCCAGGGGCAGCAGGAGATGCTCAGCAGCCTCAGCAGCTCCTGGCCCTTGGCAGAGCCCTGGGGAGCCCAGGGAACACTCAGGGATGGGGATGGGTCTGTGCCCAGGGCCACAGCCTGCTTGCCCACCTTTCCCACCTGCTGTGTGTCACAGACATCTTTTATGAAAATCCTTTCTTAGGATTTTTCCTCCTGAGAAGCTGCGAGGCCTCAGGAACAAAATGTAAACAATGGTTATCTGCTGCTGTGGAATGCAACAGGTGCATCTGGGATTGGTCTCATGGGGTTGTTTCTAATTCATGGCCAATCACAGCCCAGCTGGCTTGGACAGAGAGATGAGCCACAAACCTTTGTTATCATTCTTTGCTATTCTATTCATAGCCAGCCTTCTGATGAAATCCTTTCTTCTATTATTTTAGTATAGTTTTAATGTAATATGTATCATAAAATAATAAATCAGCCTTGTGGAACATGGAGTCAGATCCTTGTCTCTTCCCTCGTCCAAGCACCCTGTGAACACGGTCACAGCTGGGCTGTGCCAGAGCAGCGCCCAACTGTGCCAGGGCAGGGCTCTGCCCATGCCAGCCCAGCACAGAGGGCAGAGATGGCCCCGGTGCTGGGGCTGGAGGTGGAGCAGAGCACCGGCCCAACACAAGCACACACAGCAGCCACCTGTGCCAACTCTACCTGAGGGATTATTTCACTTTAGAATGAAAGCTCACTGCCTCTCCCATCCCGGGAGTCAGAGGTCATGGGAAATGAGGCTGCAGGCAAGGATAATTGCTGTAAATGGCCGGGAAATGCACAGGTCCTGGGGAAGGCGCAGCACAGGGAAGCTGGCAATCCATCACACCCTTCCAGCTGCAAAAGCTCTGCCCGTTTTTACTGCTGTGCCCTGACAGGTAATTCTGTGAGAGGTACCTGTGAAACCAATTAGGAGCCCCCACACGGGGCACGGGGACACAGCCGGCGACAGCAGCGCTGCTGACAGGCACTTTCTCTGGGAGAGCCTGGCAGCGGCCTCGGGAGCGAGGACACGGGGACAAAAGCACCATCAATCCCCCTCTGGGAGCCGAGGGGACAAAAGCATCATCACCCCCTGTCTGGGAGCTGTAGAGGACAAAAGTACCATCAATCCCCCTCTGGGAGCTGTTGGGGACAAAAGCACCATGGTGCCCCTGTCTGGGAGCTGTTGGGGACAAAAGCACGATCATGCCCCTCTCTGGGAGCTGTGGAAGCCAGGCTGTCCCCAAAGCTCCGTGCAGGGATGGGGTGATGCACACGCAGCCAGGGCACAGCCCTGTCGCTGCTGCTGCTGCCATGTGCCCTCCATGGCACACAGCCTGTGCCCGCACTCGGCCCCGGGCAGCTCCAGAGCCCTGCCCAAAGCCACGGGGACTCACAGCTCCGCTGCCCTGGGGCTGCAGCAAGGCTGGGGGCACTCTGCCCTTGGTGCCGAGGGACACTGCTGCCTGCTGGGGCTGTGTTGGCACCTGCAGGCAGCCCTGGGCACAGGGACAGCCACAGCCAGGGCTGGGACAGGGTGACAGGGGCACCTGAGGGAAGCTGTGTGTGGCTGGTGGCACCGAGGTGTCCCCACACTGGCACTGCCAGGCCTTTCCCTGCCATGGTGCAGCACCGCTGGCACTGCCCTGTGCTCTGTGTGTCCCACACTCCGTGCCAGCAGTGCCCTGCCCAGCGAGGTGGGTGTCAGAACTCAGTGCATCCCTCTGGGTGTCCAGAGCTGCCGAGGGGCTCAGAGACCCTGGCACACAGCCCAGAGCACCTGGGGATTTGATTGTGACCCCTGGAGCAAGTTGCCAGCTTTGTATGACCTATTTAAACCTATGTGAAAGTCACACAGGTTTGAATCGTATAATAACAAAATGATCACAGGGTGAAAATGCAGATTTTAGGATTTTTGGTATGGGGGTTATGCGGACAAAATGGAGGAACTTGGGCATGCCCAGCCTTTCTCCTTCTTCTTCTTGGTCTCCATTTTCTGCAGTGATGTTGGCACTTTGGGATTGGTTTAGAGTGGAAGTGCACTGTCTAACACAGGTGATGGTTATTGGGAATTAAGTGTAAATATGTTATATGTAGTTTGCAGTATAAAAGGACAACACAGAGTGCCTGTGGCTGCCCTGCTCAGCAGACCTCGGCTGGGCAGATAGAAAATTTTATAGATAAGAATTAATAAACAACCTCAAGACCAAAAAGTGAAGAGCTCTGACTCGTTCTTCAGACGCGCGGGCTGAAACAGAGACGCCCTGCACATCTCAGAGCAGCAATTAACAACCAAAAGCCCCAGAGGTGGGTCCTGCCAGCCCCTGCTCTGCTCCCCTGCCTTGTCCTCCCCACCCAGAGCCTGTGTTCCAGCAGAGCCTGGTGTTCCAGTGGGGCTGGAGCTGTGCTGCCCTGCCCTGTGCACACCCCACGCTCAGGGACGTCAGCCTGAGCTGCTCCCTGACCAAGGACTCTTCCTCCTGCAGACACCACGCTCCCAGGGCCCCACAGCCCTTTTGGAAAGCCTTCCCAGTTAATTGGTTGCCCACTGAGAGCATTGGTGTCTTTAATCGGACGCAAATCTTTCCCCAGGAAAAGCCATTTCACGGTTGAGGACGTTTCACGACGAGACCTAAACGAGGAAATCACTTAATTGATGGTACAAGCTGTACATCTAGCAGAGGATTGTGTCTCAGGAGGTGCCAGCAGTCTGTGTGTCAGGGGCAGTGCCCTGACAGCCTGCTGTGGGCACAGAGGGCAGCTGTGCCAGCCCTGCATGGCAGCACAGCCTGTGCCCAGCACTCAGAGCTCAGCCCCGGGGCTGCTGCTCCCATAAATCAGCCCCTCAATGCTGCCACTGAAAATAAAATAATGGCAGCAAAGGTAAAATAACAATTTCCCCATCACTTCACTTTCCTGTAGGGCAGGTAAGCAAAGCTTTACAGTTTGTCAGAAGGACCATAAAGTCCTCTTCAGCCCACCTGGGAGTGCCACTTGCTAAATCATCAGCTGAGATTGCTCTGGAGCCTTCACTGTGCCACAGCACTCAGCTGCTGAGAGCCCTGTGGCCATAGCTGTGTGTTATGGGGGGCAGGATCACCCACACGGAGATTTACAGTCACATACAGGGGCTGTGTGTTCAGGGGACCAAGATCACCCACCCTGAGATTTACAGCTGGATACAGGGCAGACACAGCTCTGTGTTCAGAGGGCCGGGATCACCTGTTATAAGTAAAAAAGTCGTAGATTTTTTTAAAAGGTTTCAGAGTTCACAACTCAAACCAATTGCGGCCAAGTTGGAGTTCCAACTATTTGTTGTTAATAATTTCTTGCTGCAATCCCCTGTTGTTAATAGTTTTCCTTGAATTACCTGTTGTTGATGGTTGGAAATCCCCCTTGATCGAGTATCCCCCTGCTGCTTCCTGGAGGATGGCACCCGGGACTGTGAGGAGGGGGTGACATTGGGGTTGGTGTGCAAATGAAGAAACCCCTCACCAAATCTAGCCAAAAACCCCTAAAACAATGAGACACCATAGAATTAAGAGATAGAAGTGATGTCTAGATATGAGGAACAGAATCCAGTGTTCTCTAAGACCCTTTTTACCCCTCACCCTAACCTAAAAGAGGTTGGCTAGAAAGAGGACTTTGAATGTCAAAATGAAAACTGGGAATGTCCTGGTGCTCTTGTGAGGACGGAACCCCCAGCCCTGCCCACAGACCAGCGGACACAGCTGCACAACCCGCCGTTCTCCCCACCCGAGCGGATCACTTTTAATAAAGGCATTAAAAAGGAGAAAGGTCTCCTGCCCATGTTTATTTCACCGTACACATGGAGATTTACAGCTGGAGACGGGGCAGCCACTTCCATGTGCCCATCTGGGGTGTGAGTACACAGATTCTTCCTGCAGTCCCTGCACAAACAGGGGCCAGGAACCCTTCCTGTGCCCTGCTGTGACTGAAGGGCTTGTCTGGGATCTCTGGCATTTCCAGGGCAGTGTCTGGTGGTTCCTGTTGGTGAGATGAAGCCCAGCACAGTGGGCTCAGCATTGCCTGCCCCAGCAGCCCAATTTGGGGGTGCTCTGCAAACACTCACCCCTGTTGTCTTGTATCTCAAGAGTTCTATTACCATTATAGTGCAAGGATTCCATATCACCAGAGTTTCACACCTTCTCAATGTTTCTCACAGGCGTCTCCTCTAAGCACTAGCTGTTCCTGGTCCTCGCAGTAACTACCTGACTCATCTAACCACTGATCCCCCCAATCCACTTTTTAATACCACTGCTCTTATTGGCTACAGGTGTGGCCTGTTAACATCAGGCCTGCTCCCAATCTTTAGTAATTGGTGCAGCTGCAATTATATAGGGGATAAGATTACATTCTCTATACCACCTTCATTTACCCATACTGTCTCCCCCTACACACCCCAGCTGCCTGAGCACTTTCTTCAAAGGCAATCCCAGGTATTCCTGTGAGGACTCTCTGCTTTCCTCCTCTTTCCCTGCCAGTGGCTGTGCGTGCCCCACTCCTGCTGCTTTTGTTCAGCTCCTCAGGGATGCCCCAGACCCCAGCAGGCTCAGCCCTGCATGCTCTGATTTTGAGATTGAGGGTTGAGCTCACCCTCCTGGATCAGCTTTCCCTGCGTGCTCCTGCAGGATGGGTACAGTAAAATCAGGGTGACTCCCATGTCTGAGAGAAATGATTGTCTCATTCCATTGATATCAGATACAGGAATGTGCTTTTTGTTAACAGAGGGACAAAACTATTCTTTGTCCCTTCAAAAAGGAAAGAAGCTCACAAGTTTCTCTCTTCAATTAGGTGAAAAAGACACTTCATAGGATTTAAGGACTTCACCTCAAACTTAGGGATAGCTAATGGGACAAAAGCCAAAAAGTCTTGCCTAAGCAATTTACTAAAAAGAAAATTAAACAAAAGAATGAATCACTTTTTTAAAGTGTTTTACTAAGAGCAAAAACACCTTACACCCAGCTCGTTTGGGGTTTTTTTTTTTTGTTTGTTTGTTTGTTATTTTTCTTTTATTAAACTTTTTTGTTTCTAACGCTGCAACAGAAACCATTTTGCTAATTTTATGCCTCTAAGAGTAGCTGAGCTATCTTGGGTGTGTTATAGACCTCCAACAGCTTAGAAAGCCTGGCTCGAAGAAGCTCCTATAACAATCAGAAGGCTAATTAATTACTTTATAATACTGTATTACTATACACTTAATTACACTGTATTACACTGAATCTGCACAAGCACTCAACTGCACTCAGTTGAGTTGAACCTTGTGAGTGCTGACCTGTGACAGTCTGCACACACACCTGGCCCTGGCAGGCCAAGGAAACAAAACTCCATCACTCTGGGTAAAACAATCTCCACATTGCATTCTGCTTTGGCGCAGCACAGGAGCAGTGAATGGGATAAGAACTGGTTTTCATTTCTCTGAGGTTCCTCGCTGCGATTCCGAGGAAATATCCCTGGGAAGTTGTGCCTGGCTTGTCTCTGTGAAGGGAAATGCAGCCATGGATGGGAGGATGTGGGTGGCACAGCATGTGGGCTGTGGGGTGGGATGGGATGGGATGGGATAATGGGATGGGATGGGATGGGATGGGATGGGATAATGGGATGGGATGGGATGGGATGGGATGGATGGGGTGGGATGGGATGGGATGGGATGAGATGGGATGGGATGGGATGGGATGGGATAATGGGATGGGATGATGGGATGGGATGATGGGATGGGATGGGATGGATGGGGTGGGATGGGATGGGATGGGATGAGATGGGATGGGATGGGATGATGGGATGGGATGGGATAATGGGATGGGATAATGGGATGGGATGAGGATGGGATGGGATGGGATGATGGGATGGGATGGGACGGGATGGGATGGGATGATGGGATGGGATAGGATGGGATAATGGGATGGGATGGGATGGGATGATGGGATGGGATGGGATGATGGGATGGGATGGGATGGGATGGGATGGGATGGGATGGGATGGGATGGGATGGGACGGGATGGGATAATGGGATGGGATAGGATGGGATAATGGGATGGGATGGGATGGGATGGGATGGGATGGGATGGGATGGGATGGGATGGGATGGGATGGGACGGGACGGGATGGGATGGGATGGGACGGGATGGGATGGGATGATGGGATGGGATGAGGCTGGAGCTGGGCACAGGGCTGAGGCAGGGCCGCCTGGCATGGAGCACATCCCTTGGCAGGCAGAGCAATGCTCTTGCCCCAGGTTGTCTCTAACCTCTTTCAGCTCTCCCTCTCCTCCTGGTCCCAGGCAGTTTTTTGAGGCCATTACAGCAAATCAAAGGGTGAAATCACCCTGCCCATCCTCCCTGCCCTTGGCCGTGCGCAGAACAAGCTCCTGCTGCAGAGGAGCCAGGGCTGCTCACGGGAACCCATTTTCCACCATTTTTGGGGAGGCTCAGTGACCCCTCCACAGCAGTTGTGGAGTTCCTGCACCCACCCCACGGTGCTGGGCACAAGGCACTGGGGCTCTCCACTCTGCCCTGTGAGCCAAGGCCCCTGCACAGGGATCCCCTGCCCACAGCAAACTGTCGGACCAACATCT